>NC_140589.1:170454940-171881190 GCF_964204655.1 Triturus cristatus
CCGCTGTCCGTTGTTTGGCAGCTTGTGGCAGTCATGGAGGCGCGCGCTTGTTTTTTTATGGCCTCAGCGTATTGCGGCTGTTTTAGGTTAGGGACTCCATGCCGCTCCGGCAGAGGCTGAGTTACTCCACCGACCACTTCCTGAATAACCTGTGCCCTTCCATGTGGTTCACCTACTTTCTGCTCTACTACCACTTGGTGCTGGGCTTCAACACCACCTACGCGTGAGTCCTCCTCCTCCTGGGCCAGGTGGCTGCCGGCATCTGCACCCCTCTCGTGGGCTACGAGGCAGAGAGTTCCCCCGGGTGCAGCCGGTACTGCCGCCGAAAATCCTGGCACGTGGTCGGTAAGTTTGTCGTTTTGCCATTTGTGTAGTGGTGTACATCTTTCAGTGTCAATTGTGAGTACCTCCGATACCCAAAGTCTAAAAAATCGAAGTAAATCATAATGTTAATTTGTTTTCTGGGCGGGTCTGGAAAGGACGTTGTCTTTAAACCTGCCTGCCTGTTTCATTGAGGGATTTATTCCATTCTCGCCCATAACTTTAGGCTTTCAAATTAACAGTAGCTTTCAGTTTTACTGATTTGTGTTTGCCCTAACACCAACAGCAAAAGCCAAAACCAGCTTCCTGCCTTTCCCGCCCCCACCTTCCTTTCTATGCCCTCTCGTGCCTACTGTCCATTCCCTACTCCCAGTGCCCCGTTCCCCTGCTCTGCCCAGGTCCTTGCTCTCTCCTCTCTCTTCTCCCTCCCCCTCCCGTTTCCGGCTTTCCCATATCGGACGGTGTGTCCAAAAATATTAATTTTTCCAAACTTATCGCTGCCTCCAAACCACTCTTGCCAGGGGCTGTGTTTTTTTGTCTTTTCTAACTTTTGTGGGGTTAGCGGAGGCGTGTCATTACTTAATGGTGTCTGCTGAGTTATAACTGCTCTCAATTGTGGAAAAGTGCTGCTGTATATGTGAGAACATGGGCTTATTTGCTGTATGTAATACTGTCGGGATGCTCTGCTTGCTCTTGGTAATGTGAGAGGGATTTGGCTGTGTCTATCAAAGAAGGTGGTTCATATGTACGTGAGGGACATCCTGCTTGCTCCTTGATCTTGGGTGTCTGTGTGTTTTTCTTCTTCTTATCTGAGGGAGGCTGTAATATCAGATCATGTTTCAGCAGCGCTGCTTCCCCATCAGTGTCCAGCTGCCCCTCTGGAGGCTTGCCTCTCACAGTTCAAGGACCCCCACACCCAACAACAGTAATACATGAGTATTTTGCACTCTGTGCATGTTTTACTTAAAGCTTTTCAACTTCTAAAAAAGGTCATTTAGCCCAATAGACTCGGTGCCAGTGCTCCATAAAAACCTCTGTAGGCAGCTGCCTCAGGGTACCACCTCAAAGGGCAAATGCAGAGCGCCAGACTGCAATGAAGAATTTTAAAAATTGCCCTACGTCTTTGGAAGAGTGAGCGCCCAAGTGGCAAACTATACATTTTGCCGGTAGTTCTGGAAATACTTGCGGCAAGCGGACCAGATTGCACGTACCAGGGCCCATTTTACCCAGGCCAAAGTTAAATGAAGTTAAGCAGCTGAGAGGGAGAGAAGGAGGCGCCCTGTCCAGTGATACCTAGCTTTGTGGTATATTGCATCTGAGTTTGATATGTATTCAGTGTTCTGTTTAATGTGTTCTGTTGGTGGCAGGCGCGCAACACCCATTGGGCTTACCGGGCTTCAGCCCCCCCCCCCGGTCATGTGTGTCAGCCCAGCTGAGACAGCCTCGCGGGCTGGCGTCCATCTAATTGCAGCCGGATCCGAGTACTTCACAGGTCTTTAAAAGACCATTTACTCGTTAATGAGGCTTTTGTGTTTTCACCCCTTCTTACAGCCACTCTGCCTATGGCTGGAAGACTTAGCCCCCCCCCCCCCAAAAATCTTGTTCAGCCCCCCCCCCCCCGAAATGTGGCTCTAGTTGCCCGCATGGTTGGTGGTGTTTGCTGCCTAAAAGAACAGTTGTGCCAGCCTCAACTTAAAAGTAATAGTATCAACCCTAACACCTTCATGACTTGTACACACAAGTGCAGGTGCTGTATTTGTGAAGTTGTGTACCATTTATGCCACTGTTTCCCAAACTGTGAGTCGCGGCCCACTGGTGGGTTGCAAGCTGGTTTTTGTTGGTTAACAAAAGTCCAGCAAAAAATAAAGATGTATTAACATTTGGTGCCCCACCACCCCAAAATGTGTCTCTATTTGCGCCTCTGACTCCGAGTGTCCCACAAAAGGGTGTAAAGTGAACGAGAATTATCCAATGCAAATAAGAGCCACTAATTATTTGGGAGACTCGGCAGGAACTGGTCTTTGGAAGAAGGGTCAGCGTTTAAGTTAGTATTTCACTATGCTGGATATTTATTGCCATCACATGAGCAAAGTAAAAAAAAAAGCATTTGCAATGCAATAGGTCTCACATTGACACAAGTTTCAGCTATTGCTATTATAAATGACTGCGTTTTATTTATGTTTTTTTTATTAAAAACAAAAAAAAGGCATTGTCATTTACAATGCGAGAGTTTAAGCTATTGGCATTGTAAATGACAATGCCGTTTATTTATCTGTTTTCAAAACCAACACATAGATAAAAGTTTTGTCATTTACAATGCCAATAACTCAAACTTTTGCAAATGCGAGACCTATTGCATTGCAAATGCTTGTTCTATGAGCAACTAACTGTGTCTTTCCCTCAATGTGGCTTGGTGTGGGTCACACAGATATGGTTTAAGAAGCTGGCCTGAGCCTGTCCTGCTTTGGGTCAAAATTTAGCAAGTAGCACACTTCTTTTTTTCCCCAAGGCATCGGTTCAGTGGTGCATTGCACTTGCTTAAATGTTCTGCACATTTCCGATATAATTTATGCAAATATTTACATCTAAATAAGTCCGGTACCATTTTTCCCAGTGATGTAGTAATCTCAACCTTGCACTTGTTTCTTTTTGTTTTAGAGGTCCTATTTTTAGTTAACCAGATTGTTAAACCGTATTTCACTAGAAGGGGTCCAGGTCATGGCCAGCAGGGGTTTGTGTTTTCAGCCATGCAGTGGGAGGCCCAGAGCACTCAGGTGAGTCCAGAGTACAACTGCATTCCCCCAATAAATTCCCAACTAGAAAACATGTTTTTTGTAACGTGAAACATGTCCTGTGAAGGGATATAGGCTGTTTAAAAAAAAAATATTTCCTTATTTGTAAATGCAAATAATGTGATGGAGGGGTGCTTTCCTTTGCATGCCGCCATCTCTGTTTGTAGCTTATAGCAAGGGGCCGCAAAGAGCAACCCGTCTAAGACAGATCATTTTGAAACCTCTCCAAATCAATATTTTGTAAAACATCCTAATAGCACATATAGGCACAGTAGAAAGTGGCAGGTAGGTCGTAAAGACGTGGTGCACATTTCACTCACTGCTTGCAACCTAACTGAGGTGGATCTGCCCTGTTTCTTTAAAATTGAAATTTTGGATTGCTAAGGAGAAGTTGTTCAAGCGATTGCCACAGACATAAAGACTGGGGCTTGGCTTTTACTCAAGAAGAGTGAGATGGCATCTGCTGCGGCTGTCTCAGTGTTGGATGTGCAAGAGGACAGTGCAGCAACTCAGGAGCAACATGGATGAGAAATTCCGAAATGTCAAACACCAGCAAGTAAAGGAGGGATTGAGTCCCACTTAGTTTCCTGTTAAAAATGAGTGCATCAGGGTCACTTTTTATTTGTTTGTGCATTAGATCCTACAGGCCCAAGACTAGCATTTAACTTACGTATTTGTAAGTGTAAAGGAGATAATAATTTTCACCCCAAAACAAAATAAGGCATGTATTTGCAGTGCTTAATTTTATCACATAGCATCGTCATCATCATGAATAACTTTATTCAGCAAATTCATAAGCCATAAAAGTACACTATAAAAATAGTAAAATACCAGAATTGCTTTCTGCTTGTTCAACTGTCTCTATTTACCTGTCTTGCTAAAAAAGAAACGACCAGTAGATGTCAGTAAAATACCAGAAATACTTTCTGCTGAGAAACTTTCTTTAAAAAAAAAATCTGGCAACTGGCTTTATTTTAACTTTCTTCATAAAAAAAGACCAGCGGAGGTCAGAAAAATACCAGATTCACTTTAGCATTCTCTTGATTCCAGTCCATAGAAATTGTCTTCCACGAGCACCCGTAGACAAAAATATTTTTTTCAAATCTAGTATTTTCAGTGATATGACCACCGAAGGCCCTGATTTTTTATTAAAAAAAGAGCTTTGGACAATAACATTTCCCACTGAAAGGCAATATTTCTCTCCTTGTGTTCCTATACCTTTTGTAAGTTTGGTGCTTACTTTCCCTCCATGTTAAAAAACAGTAGATATTTCAGCACCCAGGCTAATGTGCTGCATAGCAAAATACATAAAAGGTCCTAAAGGCGAGACCAATTGCATTGCAAATGCTTATTTTATTAGTGATAGCAGGCTTACTGTAATATCCATAGGCTAAGTGTATCAGCCCTAGATGATATTCATCTAGTGAGAGGCTATTGCTGGGTTCAGCTTTGCTTGCCTGTGCAAATGCACTTTTTGTTTTTCACCCCAGGAAGAAACATCTTACCCTGAATTCCTTTAAAATCTGTGTTATCTGATCCCCTTTCTGCCCTCTAAGAGGAGTTACGCCAGCCCTTGACTTAGTAAATCTTCCACATTTTCTTTCCAGGGTGGAAAGGGGAAGGAGGGGAGTTTGTGAATGCCGAAAAACAACTATGGGACATATCAGCAACAACCGGCGATAATTATCACTAAGCGCACTTAGCGCTAGGATAATTATCGCCGGCTAACACGGATTTTTATCGCTGAGATAGCGTGCTATTAGCAACGCTTCTCTCAAAAGCGATAAAAATCCTAGCGCTAACTGCTAAACGTGAGATTATCGCTGGAAACCCAGCGATAATCTCACAAAGTTTGGCGTTAGCTTGATGATAGGGCCTCAAATACTTAGCCATGATATCCACCCTCCATAGGATATCATGGCTAAGTCAGTCCTGAAACAGGCGTAAGGAAAGTAGCGATAACAGGGGTTATCGCTACTTTTCTTGCTGCTATGCTTCATAGCGTGGGGCTTGATGATAGGAGAAATGTCGCTTAGCGACATTTCTCCAGTCATGTCAGGTCAGGAACGCCCACTTTGCATCTCATTAGAGATGCAAAGCTGGACGTTAAGAATATGGGCGCTAATGCAAGGTTTCACGCGATAGCGTGACCTTGCTAATTAGGCGATAAAATTATCGTCGCTTTTCGCCCGAAAACGGACGCAAAAGCGGCGATAATTTTATATCGCCTCGTTGCTGATATACCCCTATGTTTTTAGTAGTTCCCAAAGACTAAGACTAACTGCACCTTGGAGCGCATACTCTTGGCCAAAATCTCTGTCTGTGAAATTGTTCTTATGTCTGCCTGCCTGAATTCTTGGCAGGAATAACTTACGTTTATGGCCAAAGACACCTTTGTGAATGGGGCCTGAGGTATCTAGAAGAAAATGGGTATTAAAAGGCAAGCTTTAACAGTGTAACTAGTAGATCTCTCCAACACTAGTACTTCTTGTTTAAAGAGAAAGAAGCACAGCCGGCCATTTCACCCTTAAACAAGCATTTGCAAAGCAACAGGTCTCGCATTTACGCAAGTTGGAGCTATTGGCATTGTAAGTGACAATGCCTTTTATTTATGTTTTGGTTTTTGAAACATAAATAAAATGCATTGTTATTTACAATGCCAGTAGCTTAACCTCGCGTAAATGCGAGACCTATTGCATTGCAAATGCTTGTTTAACTGACAACCTATAATGTATAGGGTGGTCAGTAATATGGGCATTGACCACCTATTTAGGCAAACGTAAATTTGTAAATATTCTGTGTTTCTAACTAATTTAAAAATGCATATTTCCACATTTGTCCTGTTGCACAAACCTATTTTCTACTGTTGCACTGATTATACATATTTTCCTGCTATATAGCCATATAACTTCGGTTCAGGAAATGACAGTCTGTTGTTTATGTCCATTTGTTGCACTCTCCCTTTAAAAATTTGAAAGTGTTGTCGGCGCGTCATGTGATTAAGGTCCTTGTGGACCGAAGCTCTTCATGGCGGCATAGCGCAAAAACAAATAAAATAATTCGCACAAAGGAAGAGGTGTCCGTTCCTGTTTTCCGATTCATGCTGCATCGTATCGTATGGAAAAAGGGTTACTTGAAAAAAAATATATATATATATATATATATATATATATATATATATATATATATATATATATATATATATATATATATATATATATATATATATATATATATATATATATATCCACAAAAAGTTTGCCCTGAAGCAAGGACGCAACTTCCCAGCTGAATTGCTTTTCAAAAGCCTTTATTGTTGAAAACCGGCATTTTCAGCTCCAAACAATTACAAAATCCTGACGCGTTTCAGAGCCCCCAGGCTCTTTCTTCAGAGGATGACACTGCCAAACTGAAATGCAAGGTAGGCGCCATTGACTGCATGCATTATATATACAGCCCACGTGGGCTTCTCATGTGAGTCACGATTGCAGCATGCTGGTACCTGTAGTTTTGAGTCTAAGCAGAGTATTCTCCCAGTGGGTTCAGTTTCAGTAACAGTGTCCTTTCTTTTAAACAAATAAAATACCACTGTGGGTTTCGGAATGAAATCCCCAGTTTTCTTTTTCCATAATTCAGCTGCGCCTAAAGGTCATGAATGTTCAAACCTCTGTGGCCCCATTTTGACTCCATGGTGAGGCATCCTTCTCGGCCGGGCTGCCGAGTATAAATCCACAAAAAGTTTGCCCTGAAGCAAGGACGCAACTTCCCAGCTGAATTGCTTTTCAAAAGCCTTTATTGTTGAAAACCGGCATTTTCAGCTCCAAACAATTACAAAATCCTGACGCGTTTCAGAGCCCCCAGGCTCTTTCTTCAGAGGATGACACTGCCAAACTGAAATGCAAGGTAGGCGCCATTGACTGCATGCATTATATATACAGCCCACGTGGGCTTCTCATGTGAGTCACGATTGCAGCATGCTGGTACCTGTAGTTTTGCTGCGAGTGGCAAGAAACCTCTGGGTGGAGGCCACCACACTTGTTGCATGCGTGCAAAAACTTACATGTGTTACCCCAAAAGCAAGATCCTGTGTTGAACAAACGGCAGGTCCCTGGGGGCGACCTTCTGAAACCCCCTCTATTGCTCCCTCTCCACCTGCCCCCCCCCCCAGAAAGGACTGTCTGTCACCCATGTCTCTGTGTGAGAGGTACTACTGCTAGCTTCCTTGTTCACCTGATTTTTAGGCTGTGCCCCTGTGCCTAGCAGCGTGCGTGATCCCATGTGATCTAACCATAGCTGTACTTCCTTCTGGTCCCACCGCATCTCCGGACACAAGGACATCCTTTTCCTAAACTCCCTGTCATAGTTCACCCAGCCCTGTCCCCCCCACTTCATCGCCTCATTGCGAATTAAGGCACCGTATTGGATCAACCCCTGACCCTGCTCTGGATGTTTTTCCAGGATGACTGCGGACAGGATGGCAAACGCATCTAGCCAGTTCTCTATGGTCTTCTCTGGCCATGGCTGGTACTAAACCTTCTTGTGATCCTCCTTCACCCCCGCTTTTCTGGCATCCACCCCATCCTGAGCCAACAAGAGCAGAGAGAAGATATCTATCAGCTCTCGCCTCCAGATAACCTCCTTGGCTGCTAAGGGGACTTGCCAGGCCAAGGAGCAGTGACCTGACAGCAAAGGTGCTGCTGCGACGGCCTGAAAAGGTGCGGGGTGTGGTCTGCTGGACAGGGGGAACCCCAATCAGTGGCGTGATGGCCAGAGGAGATGGCGTTCCTATCACGGCTTGACTACTGCTTGCAGGGGGGCTAACAAGCGCACTGGCAGATGGCGGGGAGCTAACTGGCGCAGTGCCCGTTGGAACTGGTGGGGAGCTAACTGGCGCAGTGCCCGTTGGAGCTGACGCCTCCTGAAGGTTAGAAGTCGCCGGAAGGATGGCGGGGGTCGCGGAAAGGGACACCACCCCGGCTCCCTCCAGAGACTTGCTTGGCGCTGGCGTGGCCGCCACCCCCGATGACCCCCCCGGGGTGGCGGGGGCAGGCACCCCCTGCAGGGTTTGCTGAACATCCGCCTGGCTAACCCACACCCTTGCAGCCACCCGCGCCCCTCCCTCCCTCCCCCGCCCCATTCGCAGATGCCCGTGCGATGGAAGACCGCACCACAGCGACAAGTAAGTCCCCCGCGCCCCCTGGCCCAAGGCCTGGAGACGGACCAGGGCCCCGCCAACCGTCCGGGGCACCAGGGGACCGCAGGCAGGGAGCGAGGAAGGGGGGGCAAGCGTGCTGAGGGGATCCAGAAAAATCAAGGAAGGGGCAAACACTGCTAACCCAAGAGCCCTCCTCCAGCCCCTCTGCGAGACCCGGCAGTCGGCCAGGGCCGCCGGGGAGGCGCGAGCCCCACTCCCCTCCCTTAACTAAATAGGACTCCCCAGGGGAAAGGGAGGCAGGAAGTGAAGCCCGCGGAGGGGGGACGCACTCACCTTGAATCCGCATGAGGGCAGTCAACAGGAGGGCACACCGCATCGTCAACAGCGTTGAAAACAGCGTCAGGGCAGTCAGGCAGGAGCACCGTCTGGTCAGCGAAGAGGTCGCTCTTGGGGCGGGAAAGGTTTAAATACCTTTCCCCCACCCCTCCTACCAGCAGTGACGCCGCGCCGGGGGACCCACCCGGGTCCCCTCAACACTGAAATGCTGGCGAATGTGCCATCCTGTGACACTAAGGCTGGCCGCCCTCTTAGGAGGGTCCCCTTCGTGGGCCCGGGGCAGCCTGGCATTATTGGGCTCCCTTACACAGCCTGTAAAACGCTGCAAAGAAAACCAGGGGCAGAAATGCAGCTGAGACGTAAACTATGTCCAACATGAGTTTTTGGTATTCTGACAATACAGCCAGAGAATGAGGGCTATTTATTAGTTTATAAGTCGTAATGTGCTACATTGTGGAGAAAGTTTCTGTATGTTTTCTTAAAAAAGCAAACCCTCTTTGAAATCTATATTTTGAAATACATTGTTCGCATGCCAGGATCCAGACAAGGCAGACCTAGGAGTAGACGGCCTACCTCACAGCAGGAAGACGCTTAGCTCGGGTTCCTAGCCACGAGCGCTTGTTAATATCATTTGGTAATTCTCTCATTTTATAGGATGGGCTTCTAATTATGCATTTCTGGACTGTTGTATTCATCACATCAAAATGTGCAAGTGGCAACAAAAACTCCTCAGAGAATCAACAAGTAACTATTAGCTAAATGGCTTTCTGCCAAGCGAGCCTAATATCCAGTGTATTTTAAGCAGTGCTCTTTCTAGACTTGCAGACGCGCTCCGGTCAGCACCGGAGCAATGACTGCCCCCCCCCCTTCCACAATGACTGCCCCTCCCTTCCGCAATGACTGCTCCCCTGCCTTCCGCAATGACTGCCCCCCTTCCTTCCGCAATGACTGCCCCCCCTCCTTTCCCGGATTGGGCGCCCTTGGGCTCCCCTGTTACTTTTCTGGTATTCTGTATAGCATTCTAACATCACAGAGCAAACTTCAGGGACAAAAGAGGTATTAAAAGGGCGATGCATGTTACAAAAAACAAGCGAACAAATGTGTAACACCAGCAAGTAAAGGAGGGATTGAGTCCCACTTAGTTTCCTGTTAAAAATGAGTGCATCAGGGTCACTTTTTATTTGTTTGTGCATTAGATCCTACAGGCCCAAGACTAGCATTTAACTTACGTATTTGTAAGTGTAAAGGAGATAATAATTTTCACCCCAAAACAAAATAAGGCATGTATTTGCAGTGCTTAATTTTATCACATAGCATCGTCATCATCATGAATAACTTTATTCAGCAAATTCATAAGCCATAAAAGTACACTATAAAAATAGTAAAATACCAGAATTGCTTTCTGCTTGTTCAACTGTCTCTATTTACCTGTCTTGCTAAAAAAGAAACGACCAGTAGATGTCAGTAAAATACCAGAAATACTTTCTGCTGAGAAACTTTCTTTAAAAAAAAAATCTGGCAACTGGCTTTATTTTAACTTTCTTCATAAAAAAAGACCAGCGGAGGTCAGAAAAATACCAGATTCACTTTAGCATTCTCTTGATTCCAGTCCATAGAAATTGTCTTCCACGAGCACCCGTAGACAAAAATATTTTTTTCAAATCTAGTATTTTCAGTGATATGACCACCGAAGGCCCTGATTTTTTATTAAAAAAAGAGCTTTGGACAATAACATTTCCCACTGAAAGGCAATATTTCTCTCCTTGTGTTCCTATACCTTTTGTAAGTTTGGTGCTTACTTTCCCTCCATGTTAAAAAACAGTAGATATTTCAGCACCCAGGCTAATGTGCTGCATAGCAAAATACATAAAAGGTCCTAAAGGCGAGACCAATTGCATTGCAAATGCTTATTTTATTAGTGATAGCAGGCTTACTGTAATATCCATAGGCTAAGTGTATCAGCCCTAGATGATATTCATCTAGTGAGAGGCTATTGCTGGGTTCAGCTTTGCTTGCCTGTGCAAATGCACTTTTTGTTTTTCACCCCAGGAAGAAACATCTTACCCTGAATTCCTTTAAAATCTGTGTTATCTGATCCCCTTTCTGCCCTCTAAGAGGAGTTACGCCAGCCCTTGACTTAGTAAATCTTCCACATTTTCTTTCCAGGGTGGAAAGGGGAAGGAGGGGAGTTTGTGAATGCCGAAAAACAACTATGGGACATATCAGCAACAACCGGCGATAATTATCACTAAGCGCACTTAGCGCTAGGATAATTATCGCCGGCTAACACGGATTTTTATCGCTGAGATAGCGTGCTATTAGCAACGCTTCTCTCAAAAGCGATAAAAATCCTAGCGCTAACTGCTAAACGTGAGATTATCGCTGGAAACCCAGCGATAATCTCACAAAGTTTGGCGTTAGCTTGATGATAGGGCCTCAAATACTTAGCCATGATATCCACCCTCCATAGGATATCATGGCTAAGTCAGTCCTGAAACAGGCGTAAGGAAAGTAGCGATAACAGGGGTTATCGCTACTTTTCTTGCTGCTATGCTTCATAGCGTGGGGCTTGATGATAGGAGAAATGTCGCTTAGCGACATTTCTCCAGTCATGTCAGGTCAGGAACGCCCACTTTGCATCTCATTAGAGATGCAAAGCTGGACGTTAAGAATATGGGCGCTAATGCAAGGTTTCACGCGATAGCGTGACCTTGCTAATTAGGCGATAAAATTATCGTCGCTTTTCGCCCGAAAACGGACGCAAAAGCGGCGATAATTTTATATCGCCTCGTTGCTGATATACCCCTATGTTTTTAGTAGTTCCCAAAGACTAAGACTAACTGCACCTTGGAGCGCATACTCTTGGCCAAAATCTCTGTCTGTGAAATTGTTCTTATGTCTGCCTGCCTGAATTCTTGGCAGGAATAACTTACGTTTATGGCCAAAGACACCTTTGTGAATGGGGCCTGAGGTATCTAGAAGAAAATGGGTATTAAAAGGCAAGCTTTAACAGTGTAACTAGTAGATCTCTCCAACACTAGTACTTCTTGTTTAAAGAGAAAGAAGCACAGCCGGCCATTTCACCCTTAAACAAGCATTTGCAAAGCAACAGGTCTCGCATTTACGCAAGTTGGAGCTATTGGCATTGTAAGTGACAATGCCTTTTATTTATGTTTTGGTTTTTGAAACATAAATAAAATGCATTGTTATTTACAATGCCAGTAGCTTAACCTCGCGTAAATGCGAGACCTATTGCATTGCAAATGCTTGTTTAACTGACAACCTATAATGTATAGGGTGGTCAGTAATATGGGCATTGACCACCTATTTAGGCAAACGTAAATTTGTAAATATTCTGTGTTTCTAACTAATTTAAAAATGCATATTTCCACATTTGTCCTGTTGCACAAACCTATTTTCTACTGTTGCACTGATTATACATATTTTCCTGCTATATAGCCATATAACTTCGGTTCAGGAAATGACAGTCTGTTGTTTATGTCCATTTGTTGCACTCTCCCTTTAAAAATTTGAAAGTGTTGTCGGCGCGTCATGTGATTAAGGTCCTTGTGGACCGAAGCTCTTCATGGCGGCATAGCGCAAAAACAAATAAAATAATTCGCACAAAGGAAGAGGTGTCCGTTCCTGTTTTCCGATTCATGCTGCATCGTATCGTATGGAAAAAGGGTTACTTGAAAAAATATATATATATATATATATATATATATATATATATATATATATATATATATATATATATATATATATATCCACAAAAAGTTTGCCCTGAAGCAAGGACGCAACTTCCCAGCTGAATTGCTTTTCAAAAGCCTTTATTGTTGAAAACCGGCATTTTCAGCTCCAAACAATTACAAAATCCTGACGCGTTTCAGAGCCCCCAGGCTCTTTCTTCAGAGGATGACACTGCCAAACTGAAATGCAAGGTAGGCGCCATTGACTGCATGCATTATATATACAGCCCACGTGGGCTTCTCATGTGAGTCACGATTGCAGCATGCTGGTACCTGTAGTTTTGAGTCCAAGCAGAGTATTCTCCCAGTGGGTTCAGTTTCAGTAACAGTGTCCTTTCTTTTAAACGAATAAAATACCACTGTGGGTTTCGGAATGAAATCCCCAGTTTTCTTTTTCCATAATTCAGCTGCGCCTAAAGGTCATGAATGTTCAAACCTCTGTGGCCCCATTTTGACTCCATGGTGAGGCATCCTTCTCGGCCGGGCTGCCGAGTATAAATCCACAAAAAGTTTGCCCTGAAGCAAGGACGCAACTTCCCAGCTGAATTGCTTTTCAAAAGCCTTTATTGTTGAAAACCGGCATTTTCAGCTCCAAACAATTACAAAATCCTGACGCGTTTCAGAGCCCCCAGGCTCTTTCTTCAGAGGATGACACTGCCAAACTGAAATGCAAGGTAGGCGCCATTGACTGCATGCATTATATATACAGCCCACGTGGGCTTCTCATGTGAGTCACGATTGCAGCATGCTGGTACCTGTAGTTTTGCTGCGAGTGGCAAGAAACCTCTGGGTGGAGGCCACCACACTTGTTGCATGCGTGCAAAAACTTACATGTGTTACCCCAAAAGCAAGATCCTGTGTTGAACAAACGGCAGGTCCCTGGGGGCGACCTTCTGAAACCCCCTCTATTGCTCCCTCTCCACCTGCTCCCCCCCCCAGAAAGGACTGTCTGTCACCCATGTCTCTGTGTGAGAGGTACTACTGCTAGCTTCCTTGTTCACCTGATTTTTAGGCTGTGCCCCTGTGCCTAGCAGCGTGCGTGATCCCATGTGATCTAACCATAGCTGTACTTCCTTCTGGTCCCACCGCATCTCCGGACACAAGGACATCCTTTTCCTAAACTCCCTGTCATAGTTCACCCAGCCCTGTCCCCCCCACTTCATCGCCTCATTGCGAATTAAGGCACCGTATTGGATCAACCCCTGACCCTGCTCTGGATGTTTTTCCAGGATGACTGCGGACAGGATGGCAAACGCATCTAGCCAGTTCTCTATGGTCTTCTCTGGCCATGGCTGGTACTAAACCTTCTTGTGATCCTCCTTCACCCCCGCTTTTCTGGCATCCACCCCATCCTGAGCCAACAAGAGCAGAGAGAAGATATCTATCAGCTCTCGCCTCCAGATAACCTCCTTGGCTGCTAAGGGGACTTGCCAGGCCAAGGAGCAGTGACCTGACAGCAAAGGTGCTGCTGCGACGGCCTGAAAAGGTGCGGGGTGTGGTCTGCTGGACAGGGGGAACCCCAATCAGTGGCGTGATGGCCAGAGGAGATGGCGTTCCTATCACGGCTTGACTACTGCTTGCAGGGGGGCTAACAAGCGCACTGGCAGATGGCGGGGAGCTAACTGGCGCAGTGCCCGTTGGAACTGGTGGGGAGCTAACTGGCGCAGTGCCCGTTGGAGCTGACGCCTCCTGAAGGTTAGAAGTCGCCGGAAGGATGGCGGGGGTCGCGGAAAGGGACACCACCCCGGCTCCCTCCAGAGACTTGCTTGGCGCTGGCGTGGCCGCCACCCCCGATGACCCCCCCGGGGTGGCGGGGGCAGGCACCCCCTGCAGGGTTTGCTGAACATCCGCCTGGCTAACCCACACCCTTGCAGCCACCCGCGCCCCTCCCTCCCTCCCCCGCCCCATTCGCAGATGCCCGTGCGATGGAAGACCGCACCACAGCGACAAGTAAGTCCCCCGCGCCCCCTGGCCCAAGGCCTGGAGACGGACCAGGGCCCCGCCAACCGTCCGGGGCACCAGGGGACCGCAGGCAGGGAGCGAGGAAGGGGGGGCAAGCGTGCTGAGGGGATCCAGAAAAATCAAGGAAGGGGCAAACACTGCTAACCCAAGAGCCCTCCTCCAGCCCCTCTGCGAGACCCGGCAGTCGGCCAGGGCCGCCGGGGAGGCGCGAGCCCCACTCCCCTCCCTTAACTAAATAGGACTCCCCAGGGGAAAGGGAGGCAGGAAGTGAAGCCCGCGGAGGGGGGACGCACTCACCTTGAATCCGCATGAGGGCAGTCAACAGGAGGGCACACCGCATCGTCAACAGCGTTGAAAACAGCGTCAGGGCAGTCAGGCAGGAGCACCGTCTGGTCAGCGAAGAGGTCGCTCTTGGGGCGGGAAAGGTTTAAATACCTTTCCCCCACCCCTCCTACCAGCAGTGACGCCGCGCCGGGGGACCCACCCGGGTCCCCTCAACACTGAAATGCTGGCGAATGTGCCATCCTGTGACACTAAGGCTGGCCGCCCTCTTAGGAGGGTCCCCTTCGTGGGCCCGGGGCAGCCTGGCATTATTGGGCTCCCTTACACAGCCTGTAAAACGCTGCAAAGAAAACCAGGGGCAGAAATGCAGCTGAGACGTAAACTATGTCCAACATGAGTTTTTGGTATTCTGACAATACAGCCAGAGAATGAGGGCTATTTATTAGTTTATAAGTCGTAATGTGCTACATTGTGGAGAAAGTTTCTGTATGTTTTCTTAAAAAAGCAAACCCTCTTTGAAATCTATATTTTGAAATACATTGTTCACATGCCAGGATCCAGACAAGGCAGACCTAGGAGTAGACGGCCTACCTCACAGCAGGAAGACGCTTAGCTCGGGTTCCTAGCCACGAGCGCTTGTTAATATCATTTGGTAATTCTCTCATTTTATAGGATGGGCTTCTAATTATGCATTTCTGGACTGTTGTATTCATCACATCAAAATGTGCAAGTGGCAACAAAAACTCCTCAGAGAATCAACAAGTAACTATTAGCTAAATGGCTTTCTGCCAAGCGAGCCTAATATCCAGTGTATTTTAAGCAGTGCTCTTTCTAGACTTGCAGACGCGCTCCGGTCAGCACCGGAGCAATGACTGCCCCCCCCCCTTCCACAATGACTGCCCCTCCCTTCCGCAATGACTGCTCCCCTGCCTTCCGCAATGACTGCCCCCCTTCCTTCCGCAATGACTGCCCCCCCTCCTTTCCCGGATTGGGCGCCCTTGGGCTCCCCTGTTACTTTTCTGGTATTCTGTATAGCATTCTAACATCACAGAGCAAACTTCAGGGACAAAAGAGGTATTAAAAGGGCGATGCATGTTACAAAAAACAAGCGAACAAATGTGTTGTGTGATTCACCCTTGACTTTGAAAGTGCCCCATTCTATATGGTACTAATGGAAACTGACATGGCTGGAATATATTCTGCCTTTTCTTGGATTGATGACCTCTGTGAATATCCACTCTGCAAACCACCATCAGGAGAGGACAAATTATGAGGTTTGTCTATGCTCCTTTTCAAGAACTCATGGCGCTTACATGGCAAACAAACAAGCTCAAGATGGACATATTTCGACCAGTGTTGCTTTTCACAATCCAAATGCCACTCACACCCGTACACCAGCAAGCTTGAGGAGCACCCCTCTGGGTGACCATGAGCATGGTGGCACCATGGTGGTTCATGTGGTGCCAGCGCTCAGTACTTGGCTGAGTCCAGGGTCTCAGAACCTGTCGCCTGGCAACGTGAAAAGCACCTATACCTCTTCAGCTCACGTAGGGCCGCCCAATGCAGCAGGAAGCTCAATGCATATTTTAAAAATAAGTACATTGTTTGTAAGATGTCATACATGTGTTGAATGGCTAAACATTTATAAGGTCCAAAAGGCGAGACCGATTGTATTGCAAATGCTTGTTTATTTCTGTGATTAACGCAAGCATTACTAACAAAAACAGATTCTTAGCGGCATCTTTGGAGCACTAATACCCTCAGTAGTAGTTGCATTAAATCATGTGAAGATTAGAAATGTATCATCCTTAGTAGACAGGTTTGTCACAAATACTGCAGGCACATTAACAGTAATTAACAAAGAATTGCTTGCTAGGAGAATACAAAATAGGCTTGCTTCTCGCTAAAAAAGGCGGAGTCTGGAAGGTAATCAGCCCTGAATAATGCTATGCTTATATTCCTAAAACAGAAAACCAGCTTAACAGTTATGAAGCAAACATTACAAATATTACTTGCGAACTAACTGAGTTGGAAGAGACAGGTGTGTGGGAAGGAAGAGGCTCTGTATTTGGGTCTTTGGGAAGGGATTGGCTAAAATAGGTGAATTGTTAGGGAGCGTAGGTAGAGGAATACTAACATTGCTTTTGACCCCTCTTTTGGTCATACTAATTGCTTTCGCTTATGTGCTTTTCTTTCCACAAATCTGCATGGGTATTTCATCAAATGGTCAATTAAAATATGGGATCAAAGAAGCTGTCACCAACAAGAGGAAAAACACAAAAAAAAGGTTTTAAAGGTTGAAGAAATGCAGAACGAACTTTATGAGACCATCAAGGACTTGGAAGGATCCAAAGAAAAGAATCCAAAAGTGCTGATGGTTATATTGCAATAAGACATAGATGTGATGATTTAGAAATAATGAGGGGGGAGTTGTGGAATACGTTTTTGAAATGTAGTGTTGAATGTATTAAAAATCCAGCCTATGCTAACATAATTCAATGTTATGCTTTCTTCCATTTTGAATATGACATGGTAATACACCATGTGATCACTGCTGCTCTTAGTTTCCTTGCTGTAATAAAGAATTATGGACTTACACTGAACGACTGAGGTTTTTCCATTTACACTGAACACATTATACCTAATCAAGGGTACCCTGGCTGTCCCAGGCTATATCACGTACTATGGGGTCTATTATAATGGCAGGCAGATCGCCAATACCCGTATGGCAGTGGCGATCCACCTGCCACCCGTATGCAATTTACCCCCGTCTGATTATGTTGGCGGGGGGGTACCGCGGCGGATGGGAAGACGGTCTGCCGCTTTTCCGCCCGGTTGATGAGTCGACTGGGCGGAAAAGGTTTGATATGGTGGCGGTGTCTGTTAGACACCGCCATCCATATTACTATGCATGCGTGGATCAGCCTTTCAGTGGCAGCGAAGGGCATGCGGATTTCACAGTTGGGGGCCCGTTGCGGGCCCCCAGGATGTTGGGAGGGCACATGGGGGTACCCCCCTGCATTTGCATGCACAACTTGGCAGGCATCGCGCGGTGCCTGCCACGTTGTGCATGCAAATGCACAGTGTGCAGCCACAGCATTGTGGCGGGCGGTGCTGTGTGCAGCACCCACCACAATGATATGGATGGGGTATGCCACTGTGGCAGTGCCGGTGCGGAACCGCCGCACCACTGGCGGCCGGTCCCAGCACTGCAAGGGTGCGCCATCCTAATAGGCCCCTATGTATCAACTCCTGTCACCTGAATAGACTCTGAGAACATCTGACTCTTACAATGAGAGAATTTTCAAATGCATTCTGAAGTAAAATGCTTCGTCTTGCTTGCTCCCTATTGGTGCATATCCTGAGAACGCTGTTCTTGTATAATGAATGTATGAAATTCTTTTTCTAGGACAAGGAGTTTTCCACTTGCGAGAGAGACCTCCTTTTCCCACTTTTAGAAGGTGAATCAATGCTAGATTTTCTGTAGAACTTAACTCAGTTCTTTTTACTTATGAGTTATGTGCCCAGATACTAAACTAATTGATGTTCCAGCTCGAGTAAGGGGGACAAACGTGTGCACTGACTATAAATGTACCTTACTTACAGGGGCGGTTTGTGTTAGAGGGTGTTGGGGCTCCGCCACCTTTAGCCCATCCCCAGGCAGGTCAAAATAGACTCATATTTTTAAGCTACAGTGCTTCCTTAAAAGAAAACACTGTTTCTCCACACCCTTGACCTTGCTGGTTCGGGGGTGAGGCTGCTGCACTCATCGGGTCACATTGGTTCCTTTATGAGGCCTCCACATTCTCAATTCCTGTCCGAGGCCCAAAGTTGACAGTATTTGCCAGGCTGACAATCTCACAGACCTGAGGCCTGTTAGGTCATCTGCTCGACAAAGATGCAGCCTCTAGGACCAATCTCCACCCCTTGATGACATGGCTTTAATGTTAGCCACAGGGGTTTCAGAGTGAAGCCCTGTAACACCGGGGCTCCCCGTCAGTTAAGGAGTGGAGTGCATTGTCACCCCACCCTTTCCCAATTCATCACAGGGTGGGGTGTTCTCACCCTATGACAAGTTAGGAAAGGGGGGGTTTGAGGCTGCAGGCCTTAAGCCGAGGGATCGAGTATGCGCTGTTTTGAAGGACTTCTGCACAGACTTGAAGTGTCTGCTTCCCGCACTTCATTCCATAGTCAATGGAGCGAAAGTGCGCGCTGCGGGTGGCGTGTGCCTCAAGGAAGCAGCCTATTTTCCCATACCGAGGGTCCCTTGCGACCCTGAGGGCTGAGATAAACATGCGAGTGGAGAAGGTAAGTAAAAATAATTCCACAGCAGCTGCAGTAGCAAGTAAATGACTCACTCGACCCTATTGAGACCAACTTGGTGAATTAAGACACACTGCAACATCAGGGCACTAGTTTCAGTTGACACGAGGAGCTCTGGAGGCAATAGATCCCCGATCCTAAAATGTACACAGACAAACAGGAGATGGAGCGATCCTAGCATGAAGGTTGCAGTCTGAGGGAATTGAAGCTGGAAGTGAAGATATATATGAATTCAATGTTACAAAACGTTCTAATTTAAGCGGGCAAGCAGCAAGACATTTTGTCTGTCATACTCTTTTTTTGCTGTCAAGCTTTCCCTTGGATGAAGAGTGCCTGAAGGTATCTTGATTCTTTTTTTAAATGGAGTGAACAGTAAAAAAAATGGGATTTGTTTGTTCTTGTGAAACGAGGAGCAAATCTTGCGTAGAAGCTACCTCGTCCTAAATCCTCCAGTATTTTCAGGCTTCTCCAGCTATAGGGCATGGTCAACTCTCATTTGTCTTTATTTGCTGCATATAGGCATACATACAATTACGAGCATGTAGACCTGTGTGTCCAGTAGTGGTCCTGCAAAGTTTGAACCTCCAAAGTGGTGATAGATGTTGTGTGCGGTAAGTTTTTTATATTAATTTTGATTCGAACACCAATCGCTGCTTACAGAGGGACAGTTCAGCACACAATATAAGAAATGTCATTTCTTAGACACCGGAATTGTTCTATTGTTACTTAAGTAGGGTCTAGATGACGTGAAAATGTAATGCATATCACAGTTTCTCTGTAGCATCGGTGCTTTCACAAACAATTTCTCCCACGGATTTGGACTTTAGTTTATCAATCAATCAATCAGTCTTTATTCGATTTAAAAATACAATCATAAAAGACACAAACATAATAAACATACATTTCAATAAATACCTTAAAATAGCTTATTAAAAGAGCCTTGTTAAAAAAACATTAAACATTACAACAGACTGAGATATAGTAATAAAAAGTTTTTTTGAATAAAATTGTCCCTAGTACAGCTTAAAAGTGGGAAAGACCCGAGCACTGAATTCATTAGGGACCATCAAGGGAGCGCTTAATTAATTTTCTCCTCAATGCCCATGCCTAGCCCAGGTATTTTGCCAGAGCAACAGAAACAAATGTCAAAGAGCTAGTGCGCAAAATGCGTAAAGCTACAGTGCTGCTCCTTGTCCCAAGCAATCTACACATTGGTCTAAGCCAAACGCGCCTTGGAATGGCAAATGCCGGGCAAACAAACAAAAAGTGGGGAGATGATTCCATCGCAGCCCCACATGCAGGACATTGCAGTTCCGAGTTCGTGGCCCACCTTCCAGTCAAAGATCTAAGGGGCAAAGAACCAGCTCTAAACTGGAAATAAAGTTTCCTGTCACCCACATTAGTCACCACATCCCAGTATAGTTCCAAATAGGGGGAATCTTTGAACTCCAAAAATTTCTCAGACATCCCAGTTACTTTGTTCAGTACCTGGGAATCTATTCTTTCCCAGTATGCTATTTTAAGAGAACTTTTGGATGGAAACTGGGCAGAGGCTGGGTCGATCCACAACCCTTCCATACCCATGTCCTTTAAAGACGCATGTAAGTTCTTCAGCCACCCAATTTTGTGAAAAACATCAGATTTTATAATGTCATTCAGGCCCTTGGCATAGTGGGAAAGTTCAGGAGTAGTCCACAGCCTCCGCCAGTATAGAACCGGGCGGAGTCTTGCAATATCCTTAATGGACCTCCTGCCCAGATCATACCTAAGTGGGATCAGAGGGGTACTCTGAGGAAGACCAGTAATTTTACGCAGGAATTTATGCTCCACATTTACTAAAATCGCTAGCTGTTCAAAGCCCCAGAGTTCCGCCCCATAAAGGACAGAGTTTAGGGCCTTTGCTTCGTATACTTGCAAAACCGGGCTTATTGGTTTCGTTAATGACCTACTAAATTCCCTGGTCAAAGCACCAGTTATCTGCTTAAATCTTAGGGAGGCCATTTCCAGATGTCTACGCCAATTATTATTATTTGAGATTTGCAACCCAAGATATGTAAAATTGGTCACTAATTCTAAGGGTTGCCCATTCATAGACACTCTTTTCCCTTGAAAGCTGCTATGAGGGTTAAAGGCCATAAACTTCGTTTTTGCCACATTGACCTCTAAACCATGGTCAAAGCAAAACTCATCAAACAGGCGAAGGGCTTTTTGCAGACCATTAGATGTTCTGGATACGATAAGCGTATCGTCTGCAAACAATAGTATGGGGATGGAAACACCAGCCAACCTTGGAGCGTCGGTATTAGCAAAGAGCATGAGTTCAACTATCCCGTTGATATAAAGTGAGAAGAGCGTGGGAGCCATAGTACAACCTTGTCTCACACCACGCTCAACCGGGAACTCAGATGTGACCTCTCCCGCCCCTCCCCACTGAATCCTAGCATAGTTAGACTCATGCAGACGCATCACCATAGTTAGAATTTCTTTAGGGAGACCTAGCCTCTCTAGAACTGCCCACAGCCGGTGTCGTGGTACAAGATCGAAGGCAGCCCTTAAGTCTACAAAAGCTACATAAAGACTGCCGTTCCCCAATGTCACCACTTTCCAGTGGAGCTGGACAAAGTAAAAGACCTGGTCCACCGTGCTGGTTAGTTTCCGAAAACCAGCTTGGAAGGGAGACAGAATGTTATTATCATCCATCCATTCTTGAATTTGGTTCAAGACCATCCTCCCTACCACCTTCTGAATAGAATCGATGAGGCTAATTGGCCTATAGTTTCCCGGGAGCGTCCTGTCGCCTTTCTTGAATACAGGTATAATAACTGCCCCCCTCCAAGATTTTGGGACTGGCGCGCCTTCAGCCACAGCGTTAGCCAATAGGGTTATATACTTGCTCCAGTTACCCTTATTGTGAATAAAGACGTCCGAAGGAACCTTGTCCTGGCCGGGGGCACGTCCACTGGTAACTGAGCACAAAGCCCTACTGGCATCTTGGATACAAAAGGGACCCTGGGAATAGAAAACATGATTTGGCACCCATGCAAAGTTAAACAAGATGTTACAAGCATATTGAGGTTCGAAATATTGTACCCAATCTGCCTGTGAAACATAGTTGGAGGGATTATCAGGGCGCCCACCACGGCCCCACTTGAGAATGTTCCAAAATAGCCGGGAATCTCGGGTATGGCATGCGCTTTTTAAATCCAGCCAGTGTTGCTCATCCCAGTTTTTTTTGGCCATCCTTACAGCTTTTTTGTATGCTAGTCTGGCGGAACGGATACCCTCCAGTACACCACTAGACAGGGCTTTCACTAGGTTAGACCTGGATTCCCTACAAGCACCGTCATACCATCTATTTTTCTTAGTTGGAGCCTTATTCTTGTTCCTCAAGGGCTTCGTAAAATAGGAACCTATTTCGGCAAACAACTTCTCATGGCATGCAGTGACTTTATTATTACCTGGATCTTGGAATAGCAAACCCTCAAGCTCGACAATAGAGTCAACTAATTTCTTATCTATATCGGCAATGGCCAGGGTGTTATGCTCGAGCTCCCCCCACTTGAGTCTACGCATATCATTTGTTAGGGTTACCTCAGGCACGCACGTAGCCATTCCAACAGGTATTAAACGATTACTAGACCACCATCTATGCGCAACACAGATAGGGTTATGGTCACTCTCAACTCTAACCTCGACCACCATATCTAGAGCTGGTTGCCATAATTGCAAGCTACATAGGACGTAATCAATCCTACTAGAATGTCGACCATTGTCAAAAGTCTTCGCCCCTTGTTTATCACCTGGCGTCCTCCCATTCAGGGCCCTCAGACCATGCTCAAAACAAAGAGCATTGGTCTGAACAATAATCTCAGTCCACCTTTTAATTGGACTGAGGTCAAGAGCAGGTACACCCCACAATTGGTCTTCCACAGCTTCACTGCCCCACCCAGAATCGGGGTCTAGGAGCGGTTCAAAGGTGATATTAAAATCCCCGGCTACCACTATTCGCCTCCCACCTGAGTGCTGGTCGATAATGGAAACCAAGAGAGCCAAAACCTGGGAGCCTGTCCTATTAGGGTCCCTCAAATACAAGTTGTAGATGTCCAAATCACCAAGGGTTCCAAGTGACACCCTCACTAGTTGAATATCTTCAGACCCAGTAGGTATTGCAAAAGCCTTTGGAAATGTGTCCTGTCGGACCCACATTGTCAGTCCTCCCTTTGGACGACCCCTTAAACCCTGGATTGCGGGGACATAGAAATTCAAAAATCCCTGTAGAAACTGAGGCTCACAGGTCCAGGTTTCCTGGAAAAGGCAGACATCAAAGTTGCCTATGTAGCCTAGCCAATCTGGTGAGTCCATTTTTGATTTTAAGCCTGCAATATTCCAAGAAACCATAGACCCTCCCTCCCTTCCTTGGCCTTGGACATGGGCAGAGTTCGCACACCGCTGCTCAAGACCACATTCTAGTCTTATAGACAAATCAGGGGTTGCTACATCTACATCTATTGTCTTATCCACCCCGGTAGCAGGGGAGTAACGTAGATGTTTGGTAAACTTAGGCCCTCCAACAAGTATACTCGGACTAAGGGGTGTAGTAAATAACTGCGGCCCGGATGACGGTCAGGCAAAAGCTACTGGGGAGCACAAATCATTTGCTTCCCAATTTTCCAGATGTAGACTAGGTCCTGCAGGGTAAGGATTATAAAAAAACCCTAGATCAAGCACCCTAATTTTTGACTGGTCGCGAGCCAGTCGGGGGTCACAAATATATTGCACTATACGTCTATCTGCAAAGTTGACTAAAATTGAGTCCCCTGGGACATCTTTGGGTCTAGGACCTACCCAACTAACCCTTCTAGTGAAGAGGATCTTTCCATCTAGGTGGTTAGGAAGCGGTCTGTTCCTATTTAGCCAGAACGTAACTTTGTTCTTTAGTTGCTGGTACGATTCCGGAGCACCTTCCTGTAGTACTGGGACTCCAGTTAAAACAGCAACATAGGGTGTACAGGCAGGGGGCAGGTGGATATGAGCCCTAGGCGATATACTGTTTTTGACCCCAGGTTCCCAGGACCCTTTTTGGTTCATAGGCTTTTTTCCAACGTTATTACTAGGCACTCTCAGAAGATTGTCACCCAAATTATCAATACATTGGCTAGTACTATTAGAATTATCAATAACCTGCACCTTGGGGGGAGCGACTTCGGGTAAAACCCCATGCACTACTTCGTTGTTAGGGGATGTCTGCGGAGGAGTAGGAAGGGTAGAGGACACCCCTACAGGATTGTCCCGTGCCTTGGTAGCTAATTTAATAACATTTTTCAGTGAGCAGAAATTATCCAGAACAGTTTGTTCTAGTCTATCTACCTTCTCACTAACTTGCTTAACCCTTTCCAGCACGGGAAGAATCAAAGAACGGAAATTTTTTTCTATTTCGAGGACCATATTACTCGGTTGGGGCTGGTCTATATGACAAGAAATATTCTCACTAGGAGATGGGAGAACTTCACCCTGTGTAGCCCCCGTTGGAGATTTTTCCGTAACATTAGGGTGTTTGGCCTTCCTCCCTCCCTGGGACCCCCCTACTCGTTTCCTCTTGGCATTAGGGGGATTTACAATTCTTTTGTTAGCCCTAGTCTGCGGGTGGGTTATAGCTAATTTATTAGAGATAGGGGGGTTGCGAGTTATTATCGCAGAGTCACCAGAGTCCCCAGGAGCATCACACACGGCACTGCAGGGGTGCGATGTGGAAGGACTTGTCCCACCATTCTCCTGCAGTACTAATTCACCCCCATTCTGGACCGCTGACTTCAAAGGAGATTTTGCCCCAGCCAAAATACCCAGAGAAGAGCGTCTAGCTTGCGCTAACTCAACAGACAAGCGACGCTCAGTAATAGCCAGTTCGTGCTCAAGACATGATACAGCTCTTGTAATGAAATGGTCGAGTGTACCGGTCACAGACCCACCCCCGCATGTACGTTTACCTTTAGACGCCATTTGTACTGAGCGTGCAATACTAGGGCCAATATATATTTGTTAGCCTAAAAGAAACAATTACATGAGAGTAAAATACAACTCCACTAGAACACAATACTCGCTGTGCAGGATGGGAGGCTATGAATCTAAGCAAGGGGATGCAACAATCACAATTGAGACTGGACGAAGATGAGTACGCCCTTCTACCTTGGATTTAGTGTCACGGCAGCGTTAGAGATGTTGCCCAGTCCAGTCAGGATCGGTCAGAGACGGGCAAGGACGGGCCCGCCCTTGGCCCGGGCTTCGCCCGGGCGCTGCCCGCGCGCGTCCCGCGCTGCGGGTTCTGAGGCAGCCTTTTAGCCCCCCGGGCGCAGCCTGATGATGCAGGCGGCGGCGCCCGCAGCAGAGGATCCTGGGGGATGTAGTTCTTATTCCTCTCCCGAGTCGGGTCGAGTGACAGCCCACGAGCCAGGTAGGAGCTTCACAGAGAGCCGTTCCCCTCACGGCAGGTCAGCAACCTTTGAAAGCGGCATTCACCAAGAACAATAGCGCGTCCCGCGCTGCGGGTTCTGAGGCAGCCTTTTAGCCCCCCGGGCGCAGCCTGATGATGCAGGCGGCGGCGCCCGCAGCAGAGGATCCTGGGGGATGTAGTTCTTATTCCTCTCCCGAGTCGGGTCGAGTGACAGCCCACGAGCCAGGTAGGAGCTTCACAGAGAGCCGTTCCCCTCACGGCAGGTCAGCAACCTTTGAAAGCGGCATTCACCAAGAACAATAGCGCGTTTATTTATGGAAAGGGAGTCTGTTCTTTAAACACTGAACGATTGGCTATATTTGGCTCTTCGTTGGAGCCTGTGTTGATCTTCCTCTAATTCCCAAAGAATATGTTGGAAGCAGTGCACTCTGCTGGTAAAATGAAAATAACTTTGCCCGTCTCCTACATGTGTGAGTTAGGGGAAACGGCCACTACAACGTGGCCATTTCCACCCATAACTTAACCACGCATGCATTACAACGCATGCGTGGTTACCACAAATAGCCTTTACCACGCATACCTTTACTACGAGATACATAGTAAAGGCATGTGTGTTAAAGGCTCAAATTAAAAAGTAGCGATGTGGAGACAATCGGGAGGCAATAGGCGTTGTTAGAGGAAACGGAAAGATACCCCCGCAAAAAAGAAATGCGTGCCAAAAAAAGGGGGCATGGGGGTTCCCCCCCAAAAAACGCACCTGTTTAAGTAGCGATGTAGAGGCAATCGGGAGGCAATCGGCGTCGTTAGAGGAAACGGAAAGATACTTCTGTTTCCTCTTTTCGACGTGCAACGTCAACTCGGAAGATCATGGAGAAGAGACGACGTGGAGAGGTAAGGGGAATTTTAGATTTAAAAAAATAATGCAGGGGTCCGATTTTACGGTTAAGGGCAGGGGAGGGGTATTTGTAAGAAGGGTTTAGGGGTGGGGGAATAACCTTTACCAAGAGTATGCCCTTACCATGCATGAATTTACAACGAAAATCATTGTAAAAGTATGCGTGGTAAAGGAATATTCGTGGTAAAGGTTATGCGTGGGAATGGCATTCGCCTTGTAACGCATGCGTGGTAAAGGCATGCGTTGCAACGGAATGCACTGTAACATCATACAACCATGAGTTAGTTCTCACAATCAACCTTAGAACAAATTTAACCCAATTAAAAAAAAGTGCCCCCTCCCGGCCACACCACTCTCAGACTTCACCACCCGCCGCTGCTTACTTTGGCATCAATTTCACTCTAGTAAAATAGTAATCTTGACCAGCCATCTTTCCTGTAGCTATGGATGCATGTTTACCTCAGTTGAGTGGTGTTCTACTACAGAGATCCTGATTTTTGGAGAGCAAATGTCGATATGGTCTGAACTGTGGGGGTCAAAGTTTTGAGCCACCCACCCCCCACCTTTTCCAGTCACTGAGGCTAAAAATGCTGGAGTGATTTTCAACACCTCCCTTTTCTTTGATACTCAGGCCAAAAGGACTGTGGGTTCCTGCTCCTTTATTATCATAACTAGAAAAAAAGTATTTCCTCTCATTCCAGTCGAGCTCAGAGTTGCAGTGGTCATCACGCTTATTACATCACGCCTTGACTATTGCAATGCTCTGTACCTAAATATCAAAAAAGCCACCTTAAACAGACTTCAGACTATCTAGAATGCAGTTGCTCGTCTAGTCCTTGATGTTCCAAAATGTCTGTCAGTCAGAGAGGGCATTTGGTCCCTGCACTGGCTGCAGGTCAGAAAGTGTGTGACTTTTAAAGCCCTCTGTTTAGTTCACAGTGCCCTCCACTGCCAGGGACCGCTTTAATTAAGAACGGCCTACCATAGGCATATTTCCAACAGACAGCTGTGGTCTGTCTCTCTTAGGAAGGTTGAGATACCTAGATTTCAGAAAGGTCAGGTGAGGGGGTGCAGTCCTTTCAGGAATATGCTACCTACCCACATTGCATGTCTTTTCCCCCACACTGCCTTTTACAAGCAGTTGAAAACCTGGCTGTTCTCCCTCCATGATGGATAGGTCTGGGCTCCTCTCTTGTAGTCATTCTTACTCTTTGCTAGCACTTTGATACCCTTGGATATAATGCACTCTGTAAATTCTCAAATACAAATACCTTGTTCTCCCACAGAACAGATATTTAAATTTGCATAGCACAACTTTCCCTTCATAAATATGTGGCCATCTTTTCCTGGCCCATATGTCACATGTCCTGATTCTCAATTGAAGGAGAGCTGGTCAACAAGAGCTTCTGCTGCAATTGCATTTCTCATCTGCTACGCCTTACTTACTAGAGCAACATATATGCTCTTGTTGTTCTATTAGGCTTCAAGGAGCTACCTGGAGGGAGGGGCATAAACATACAGATGTTGCATACTTCATCTCTATGCCAACATCATTGGTAGCAAACTGCCATGTGCATGCCTGAAGAGTGTGGCTGCACTGTGTATCTTTGCATCACAGCACCAGACATCCTTGATGGGAAAATAGCTGTACTTTATGACTCCTGACAGCTTACAACAATATCACAGATCTACTCACTGTACTCACTAATGGAAACACCATTGCTCTTCTTTATTGCTTTCTGTATTGTGACTTTCTTCTGTTTGGGTGTAATAATTTTTTCCTCACCCGCATCCACTTCATTGAGGTGTCCGTGTGTGGGACTCTAAGAGTCAACCCCACTAAAAAGTGTGAGCCCTGATCCTGTGATAGTGAGCATTCAAGAACCTTCATGCTGAGATTCACACAGTTTCCTAAAATAAGCCAACAATTCATACTGAGATTCACACTGTGTCCGTAATAAGCCAACAATTCTAGAATTATGCGAAGTATGAATAGTCCAATAAGCCCTCTGCAGTGTCTCACCATTTCTTTTGAATCCTCCTTGTTTTTCTCTTAACACAGAAATACAAAGTGAAATGTCTCGATGTCAATCTTTGGTGAGATTCATTTGATCTGCGTGGGCTGCTCAGGTGCACAAAAAGGTTCACTGCTAGAATATCGATGTTCAAAATATCGGAATTTTTTTTTAGAATACAAAAATATCTACTTCCATACCTACACAGGTAAGTACAAAAATATTGAATCTAAAATATTGATGTAAAAAATATCGATTTAAATATATATATAAGATAAATTTATATATATATATCTATGAAATATATTAAATATTAATATTAATTTTAACAAAATATACATTTTTACAAAATATTACAAATAAACTTAAATAACAAAATAAACACAAAAACAAGAATGTATACATATATATATATTTACTTTAAAATAATCAATAAACTATTCTTTTTAATTTATTTTAAAACTTTAAAAAATATATAAAAATAAAATATATATATAAATGATTTTAAATATAAAAAAATCTACAATAAATTAAAACAAACTATGAAAAAATATTTAAACTTAATTTGGCTAATAAAATCAGTGCAACTGTAGGAAAAGTGTTGGATAGCAAAATAATGAAATGTACTATTCCAACTCCAGTGAGTGCAACAGTAGGGAAAGTGTTGGACAGCGGAGGGGTAAAAATTACTATTCCCACTCCAGTGAGAACAACAGTAGGGAAAGTATTGGATAGCGGAGGGCAAAAATTACTATTTCCACTCCAGTGAGTGCAACAGTAGGGAACGTGTTGGATAGCGGAGGGATTAAAATTACTATTCCCACTACAGTAAGTGCAACAGTAGGATAAGTGTTGGATAGCGGAGGGGTAGAAATTACTATTCCAACTCCAGTGAGTGCAACAGTAGGGAAAGTGTTGGATAGTGGAGGGGTACAATTTACTATTCCCACTCCAATGAGAGCAACAGTTGGGAAAGTGTTAGATAGTGGAGGGGCTAAAATTGCTATTCCCAATCCAAGGAGTGCAACAGTAGGGAAAATGTTTGATAGCGGAGAGGTAAAAATTAGTATTCCCACTCCAGTGAGTGCAACAGTAGGGAAAGTGTTGCATAGCACAGGCGTACTAATTACTAATCCAATTCCAGTGAGGGCAACAGTAGGGAAAGAGTTGGATAGTGGAGGGGTACAAATTACTATTCCCACTCCAGTGAGTGCAACAGTAGGGAAAGTGCTGACTAGCGGTGGGGGAAAAATTACTATTCCCACTCCAAAGAGTGAAACAGTAGGCAAAATGTTGGATAGCGGAGGGGTAAAAATTAGTCTTCCCACTCCACTGAATGCAACAGTAGGATAAGTGTTGGATAGCGTAGGGGTAAAAAAAATTATTCCCACTTCAGTGAGTGCAGCAGAGGGGAAAATTTTGGATAGCGGCGGGGTATAAATTACCATTCCCCCTCCAGAGAGTGCAACAGTAGGGAAAGTGTTGGATAGCGGAGAGATAAAAATTACTATTCCAACTCCAGTGAGTGTAACAGTAGGAAAAGTGCAGGATAGCGGAGAGATAAAAATTACTATTCCCAATCCAGTGAATGCAACAGTAGGGAATGTCCTGGATAGCGGAGGGGTAAAAATTACTATTCCAACTCCAGTGAGTGCAACAGTAGGGAAACTGCTGGATAGTGGAGGGGCAAAAATTACTATTCCCACTCCAGTGAGTGCAACAGTAGGGAAAGTGCTAAATAGCGGAGGGGCAAAAATTACTATTCCCACTCCAAAGAGTGAAACAGTAGGTAAAATGTTGGATAGCGGAGGGGTAAAAATGAGTATTCCCACTCCACTGAATGCAACAGTAGGATAAGTGCTGGATAGCGGAGGGGTAAAAATTAATATTCCAACTCCAGTGAGTGCAACAGCAGGGAAACTGCTGGATAGCGGAGGGGCAAAAATGACTATTCCCACTCCAGTGAATGCAACAGTAGGGAAAGTGTTGGATACTGGAGAAAATAAATTAATATTCACACTCAAACACTTAGAAAAAATATATATATATTAAAAATAATTGTAATAAAAAGTTAAACATATTTTTAAAAAGTATAATATTAATGACATATAATAGAAACCTACAAATACTATACAAAATAAAATAATAAATACATTTACAAAAACAACTTTTTTTAAACTAGAAAATATTTACAAACAGAAAAATGAGTTAAAACGCAAAAGTATTTTTTTATTTCCTACCCTATAACACCACACCAATAACAAAACCCCTCAACATTTTTAATTAAATTTACCTACATAATTAACAATTAATAATGAATAAATAAAAATATTAATAAAAAAACGAATAAACATTACTTGACTACACACACTTTAACACTATAATATCCACAACACACACCTAAATTAAACTATAAAATAATAAAAACACAATTAAAACTTATTTTAAAATCAAAAACTATTGCTATTAACGACTAATGATTAAATAATTAAAATGTATTTAATACCCACGCTTTACCCCTTTAAAAGTAAAAACAATACACAAACAAATAAACAATTAACCAAAATAAATATCAAATAATTAACATTAATTAACAACTATATATTAATTAAACACAAATTACTTGCCACCGTTTACTCCTATAAACACTACAACACACACCTATAATTAATTACACAATTACCATAATTAATAACCAACTAATTAATGAATTAAAATTAATTAACAACTTAGGTGCCGATTCGGATCCTGGAGAAACCGGGTACGAACCGTCGGTCGGAGCGTTTTCTCCGTCCGACTCATACCCGGGAAATAAACATTACAAACATGGAAGTACGATTCCCACGGAAACACCATTTCCGTACGAATCGTAAAAAAAACCGACCGACGAAAATATACATACGAATGTGATCCGGGAATGCTCCGACGTGACGTCGGGACGCAGTCTGGCTGCGGTTCACGAACCAGGAAGTACGATCCGCACCGATGTCACCCCGCACGGATTATATTTTCCGGCTGCCAAAAACTGCGGGGAAATCAGGACGACGCGCAGAAGGAGCACCTGTACGCGACGGACAGCCATGGACCCGAACCTACGTGTCATCCCAGCCCTCATAGCAGTCCACCTGCTCTACAGGCACCGACGCAGACGCCGCAGAAGGTCAGAATAACACCCAGGGGCAAAGGGGGGGCAGGGGCAGGACACATAACCCCCACACAAGTCACAAATTACACATGCCCTGGACATACCTGACCTGCAGGACCTGGTCACCTCGAGGGGGTGGGGGCGTGTCCAGCAACGCAAGCATCTGCCACAATGGAAGTGGATATTGACGCGAACCGGCAACACATTAATATCGGTACGTACCGTACCCAGGCCTTAAGAGCGTGGGTACGGGCCGTACCACGCCCACCACTACGTCACCCCAACAATGGCGGTACGGCCCGTACCCACGTACTAAAGGCCTGGGGACGGGCCGTACCAGCATTGTTGGGGTGATGTAGGGGTACGCGTGGTACGACCCGTACCCACGCTCTGAGAGGCTGGGTACGGTGCGTACCCCTACGGCACCCCATTGGGGGTCTGCACCGTACCCAGGCCCTCAGAGCGTGGGTACGGGTCGTACCATGCGTACCCCTACATCACCCCAACAATGCTGGTACGGCCCGTCCCCAGGCCTTTAGTACGTGGGTACGGGCCGTACCACCATTGTTGGGGTGACGTAGTGGTGGGCGTGGTACGACTCGTACCCACGCTCTTAAGGCCTGGGTACGGTACGTACCCAGGCCTGCAAATCGTGGGTATGGGAATGTACGGAGTGTACCCCCACCCGTGTATGAATGGAGCTTACCCCCACCCGTGTATGAATGGAGCGTACCCACACCCCACCAGTGTATGTACGGAGCGTACCCACACCCGTGTATGAATGGAGCATACCCACACCCCACCAGTTTATGTACAGAGCGTACCCACACCCGTGTATGAATGGAGCGTACCCACACCCCACCAGTGTATGTACGGAGCGTACCCACACCCGTGTATGAATGGAGCGTACCCACACCCCACCAGTGTATGTACGGAGCGTACCCACACCCGTGTATGAATGGAGCGCACCCACACCTGTGTATGAATGGAGCGTACCCCCACCCGTGTATGAATGGAGCGTACCCACACCCCACCAGTGTATGTATGGAGCGTACCCACACCCGTGTATGAATGGAGCGCACCCACACCTGTGTATGAATGGAGCGTACCCACACCCGTGTATGAATGGAGCGTACCCACACCCCACCAGTGTATGTATGGAGCATACCCACACCCGTGTATGAATGGAGCGTACCCACACCCCACCAGTGTATGTACGGAGCGTACCCACACCCGTGTATGAATGGAGCGTACCCACACCCCACCAGTGTATGTACGGAGCGTACCCACACCCGTGTATGAATGGAGCGTACCCACACCCCACCAGTGTATGTACGGAGCGTACCCCCACCCGTGTATGAATGGAGCATACCCACACCCCACCAGTGTATGTACGGAGCGTACCCACACCCGTGTATGAATGGAGCACACCCACACCCGTGTATGAATGGAGCGTACCCACACCCGTGTATGTCCCAACCGTACATGCCCAGACACAGGAGGGGTGTGTGCAGAGTCCTCCCAGCAGTGCCCAGACATAGGAGGGTTGTGTGCCCATCACTCCCAGCAGTGCCCAGACACAGGAGGGGTGTGTGCAGAGTCCTCCCAGCAGTGCCCAGACATAGGAGGGGTGTGTGCAGAGTCCTCCCAGCAGTGCCCAGACACAGGAGGGGTGTGTGCAGAGTCCTCCCAGCAGTGCCCAGACATAGGAGGGGTGTGTGCAGAGTCCTCCCAGCAGTGCCCAGACACAGGAGGGGTGTGTGCAGAGTCCTCCAAGCAGTGCCCAGACACAGGAGGGGTGTGTGCCTATCACTCCCAGCAGTGCCCAGACATAGGAGGGTTGTGTGCCCATCACTCCCAGCAGTGCCCAGACACAGGAGGGGTGTGTGCAGAGTCCTCCCAGCAGTGCCCAGACACAGGAGGGGTGTGTGCAGAGTCCTCCCAGCAGTGCCCAGACATAGGCGGGGTGTGTGCAGAGTCCTCCCAGCAGTGCCCAGACACAGGAGGGGTGTGTGCAGAGTCCTCCCAGCAGTGCCCAGACACAGGAGGGGTGTGTGCAGAGTCCTCCCAGCAGTGCCCAGACATAGGAGGGGTGTGTGCAGAGTCCTCCCAGCAGTGCCCAGACATAGGAGGGGTGTGTGCAGAGTCCTCCCAGCAGTGCCCAGACACAGGAGGGGTGTGTGCAGAGTCCTCCCAGCAGTGCCCAGACATAGGAGGGGTGTGTGCCTATCACTCCCAGCAGTGCCCAGACATAGGAGGGGTGTGTGCAGAGTCCTCCCAGCAGTGCCCAGACACAGGAGGGGTGTGTGCCTATCACTCCCAGCAGTGCCCAGACATAGGAGGGGTGTGTGCAGAGTCCTCCAGCAGTTCCCAGACACAGGAGGGGTGTGTGCAGAGTCCTTCCCAGCAGTGCCCAGACACAGGAGGGGTGTGTGCCTATCACTCCCAGCAGTGCCCAGACATAGGAGGGTTGTGTGCCCATCACTCCCAGCAGTGCCCAGACACAGGAGGGGTGTGTGCAGAGTCCTCCCAGCAGTGCCCAGACACAGGAGGGGTGTGTGCAGAGTCCTCCCAGCAGTGCCCAGACATAGGAGGGGTGTGTGCAGAGTCCTCCCAGCAGTGCCCAGACACAGGAGGGGTGTGTGCAGAGTACCCCCAGCAGTGCCCAGACACAGGAGGGGTGTGTGCAGAGTCCTCCCAGCAGTGCCCAGACATAGGAGGGGTGTGTGCAGAGTCCTCCCAGCAGTGCCCAGACATAGGAGGGGTGTGTGCAGAGTCCTCCCAGCAGTGCCCAGACACAGGAGGGGTATGTGCAGAGTCCTCCCAGCAGTGCCCAGACATAGGAGGGGTGTGTGCCTATCACTCCCAGCAGTGCCCAGACATAGGAGGGGTGTGTGCAGAGTCCTCCCAGCAGTGCCCAGACACTGGAGGGGTGTGTGCCTATCACTCCCAGCAGTGCCCAGACATAGGAGGGGTGTGTGCCCATCACTCCCAGCAGTGCCCAGACACAGGAGGGGTGTGTGCAGAGTCCTCCCAGCAGTGCCCAGACACAGGAGGGGTGTGTGCAGAGTCCCCCCAGCTGTGCCCATGGAAAGAGAGGGGTTGAGTACACACAGATACAATGGCCACAATTGTCAGGCAGGTGCTCAAAGACCCAGCAGAACACGAAACACATGTGTGCGAGGCTGGGAGTACACATTTGCATAGTGCGGAAAAGGTAACATGTACACATGAAGTCCTGTCAATATACTCCAGTCACAAGTACAGTGACCCCCAAGGATGACACAAATGATGCAGGTGGAGACCTTGGCCAGCATGCATGGCCAAAGTTGAAGGGGTCCGTCACACACCCAGCAAATGTAGACACAGCACTGCACAAATGTCTTCACAACACTCTGCAGGGAAGATGTCAGGGTCCACAGAGGAAGGTACACACCTTGGGACAATGTCAGCATGCAGTAACGGGGAACCACCTTTACAACGCAACTTTTACAACGCTATGCTATTACAACGCATTTTTTACAACGCAAAAACTTTTACAACGCATGCTTTTACAACGCGTGCCATTATATGGTAAGTACTGTTACAACGCATATACCTTTACAACGCATTATGTGAAAATGCCTTTACAACGCATTCATTTACAATGCATGGCTTTACAACGCAAGATGTTATATGGTAAGTACTTTTACAACGCATATACTATTACAACGCATTTTTTTTTCTTTGTGTTTCCATTTAAATAAATATTTATCTTGTTTAATTATTTTTAAAAAAGCATTTGTAATTTGACAAAAGTTATTTGTTTTTCAAAATATTAATACTAGAGTATTTTGTCTAGTAGAAATGTTTGGATGTATAGTAGTTAAATTAATACTTGAGTATTTTAATTATTTATAATAAAGCAATATTAATTTTTAAAAAGTGAGTAGTTAATTAAAATATTAAGGCTTGAGTATTTTGTCTAGTAGTAATGTTTGGTTGGATAGCAGTTAAATTAATACTTGAGTATTTTAATATTTATACTTGGCCATTTAGTTTAGTAGGAATGTTTTGTTGGATAGTTAAAAAACTAAAAGATTTTTAAAATATTAAAAGATGATACTTAATAATTACCAAATTTAAGAGTTGAGTATTTTTCTAAATTGAATGTGTTTTTAAAAAAAAATAATGGAGTATTTAATATTATAATTTAAATAAATATGAGTGAGTACCTAATTTAAAATACTAGAGTATTTTTATCACATATGAAAAGACTAGAGTATTTATAAGTACAAAAGACAGTGCCCTTTTTTAAAGTAATGGAAGAGTATTTTTGGTTTAATTATTATAAAAATAATATTATTTTATTTTTAAAATAAAAAAAAATAATATAAAAATTAAAAGAGTAATATATTTACAAATTTATCATTAATAAAGTTTTAAAATTAGAAAAAACATTTATAACTTACTTTTTGTAATAAATTCCCACGCTTTTCCATTGTAGTCTATGAGCGTCTTTGTCCTTTATTTATTTTGGCAGCCTTAGAATATACAACCCGCGGAACAAGAAAAGAAGGTACAGAAAGTGAAGTAAGAGAAAGTTTTGAAGGGAAAAGAAAATAGAGTCAAGGTAAGGAACATATTTAGTTAATTTACATTTATTTAATTACAATATTGGTGTTTAGAAAAATTAATTTAAAATAATGATAGTAAACAATTTTTGATTTCACATTTTTATTTGTTTTAAAAATCATGAAAAAAATAAGCATATTTTTAATAAATTTTTCAAAGTAACTTTGATTTTTATTACAAAATATATATATTTTATTTACAGATATTAACATTTATTTACAGTAGAATTAAAAAAAGTAGTCCGCCATAAATTGAGATGCACGCGATGACGTAAGGACGTGAGCGTCGACGTAATGCGCCATTTTGCAGAGCATCGGAGGAGGAAGCAGCAGGAAGCTGATCTGCGTCCAGGTAGGAAATGTTTTCAGTTGATATTATAGATTAAACATTTAAAAGGGATACATATATAGTAAGGAAAGAATAAGGGGAGGTTGCTGGAAAACTAATAGATGTCTTAAATGTTGTTAAACATGTCCACATTAATGTCATTAATACATGACTATGTCGGGTCGCTTAAAGTAAGTTAGTTATTTAAAAAAAGTATGTAACTCTTACAAAAATAAAAGTTACTGTTCAGACAGTTGATTTGTTTATTTACGAAGTAAAATACGTATTGTCGAACTTCATTTCTAAGTTCAAAAATTGTGCGTACTTGTAAATTTTGTAAATGAAAAACTGAAAAACAAATGATGATTCAGCTGCAAAGTGCATTTCGGAATATGGTTTGATTTGTATATTATACATCTGTTTGAAATTTGGTGATTGGTTTTGACGGGATTTAAATTGGATTTTTTCGGTAATTTGAAAAATGGAGTTCCGATAATGGAAAGTGGTTCAAATTCGATGGAACAGTTAATTTGTACTAATTGGTTTATTTTGGTGGAAATGAAGATTTGTATTAAATAAAAAAAAAAACCCGATTTGTTTGTTTGAAAAATTTTTTAGAAAAAAAAAATTTGTATGCCAATTGAATTTTAAAAATTACTATAATTTAAAGCAAAGCAGGAAAGTAAGTACATTCATTGTTTTAAAAAGAAAGAATGTTAGATAGATTTTCCAGGTAGTCTACAGCCACACACAACGAAAACTGTTGCAGAATTGCCAATAGTCTCTCAGACATTTCCCTTGTTTTGACTGTTACTCGTGGGTTTAGACTACCTGCGAGTGTTTGTGCTATTCTCATTTCTTGGAAACTTTGCTCCTTCTTCAAAGTTTCCAAAAATGAGTAGAAGTTAGGATGTGGTTTTCCAATTGTATGATTGAAGGAGTTATGCCACCCCTCAATGGCATTGTTTGTTTTGGCCTCTCCCTCTAAACAACTCGTGTAGCAGTTCCACCACTTTACATGGAATCGTGGCTTCCTCCTGCGACCCGATCTGCTTAGGTGTCCAATCCATGTGTCCTCAAAATAATTTAGAATGGGTGCCAATTTATCCTCGTTACTCGTATAATAAACAGATTCTATAATTGCAGTGTAGTACTCGTCCACACTATCGGGAGGAACAAAACAAAGTGCAGTTAATTTTTTAAGTTCAAACTGTAGTTTGCTATCCCGAGAATATTCTGCAACTAGGGATGTTTTCTGTAGTTTACGCCAAAATGCCTGCGAAAAATGGAAGAAACATCCCTGAATTTGGGTATCCGTGTACGTTTTGGTGATCACATTGATCATGCTCAATTCGAAATCAATAATTATTTTTCGAGGACTTGCAGATGTTTTGCTTTTAATCACTGATAAAAGTTCAGTGTATGTTGCAGAAGTCTTATCAGGTAGCAAACTATACACTAAGGGAATTACACTATTGTTAATTTTAGCATGTATAGTGTAAATTTGAGTGAAAGGATGGGGTGTACTTTTAAACGTCCCATCCATCATCCAAATTTCACTACTTTCTAACTTAGCAAGGTTACGTGGGGTACTAAAAATTAGAATACGTTTCTGAGGGTTTTCGTTGTCATGCAGAAGGAAAGGTTCATCAGAAAAAGAAATAGAAAGATCATGAGGTATTCTAATGTCAGAGAATGTATGTGGTGTAGACAATTGAATATTACTTGCCTGCTTTTGTCTCTGAATAATTCTTCTCAAATTGGGTATTATAGGCATGTTACTAGCAACATGACTGGGGACATGCTGTGCAACCTCCCTTAAAATTGATCCTGTAGAATCATTGGAGGTGCTTGCAATTGCTTTCATCTCATTTATTGTCTCTCTGATTTCTACATCCATTGCAGAGGCAGAGTGGTTATGTTCAGTGGTTTTCACAACCAAATTATCAACAGTAACCGCTCTGCCACTGCAATGGGTAGTGTAGTATTGCACGCACCTCCAATGATTTCTAGTTAAACTTATTCTTTCCTTACTATATATGTATCCACCATGGTTTAACAAATTTTTGCCCTTCCTGGATTTAAGGTAGTTGGCTGGTCCAAGGCTAGACATTATCTGAAAAAAGGAGAAAAGTTAAAAAAATTAGCATGATATAATTTACGATTTTTTGACAACATAACTTTTACTCTATCCATTATTTTGCCTACTGATGCACCTTCATGGAGTAAAAATAGTAAATTGTTACCCCTACACTATCCAACACTTTCCCTACTGATGCACCTTCCTGGAGTTAGAATAGGAAATTGATACCCCTACACTATCCAACACTTTCCCTAGTGATGCACCTTCCTGGAGTTAGAATAGTAAATAGATACCCCTGCACTATCCAACACTTTCCCTACTGCTGCACCTTCCTGGAGTTAGAATAGTAAATTGATACCCCTACACTATCCAACACTTTCCATACTGATTCACCTTCCTGGAGTTAGAATAGTAAATTGATACCCCTACACTATCCAACACTTTCCCTACTGATGCACCTTCCTGGAGTTAGAATAGTAAATTGATACCCCTACACTATCCAACACTTTCCCTACTGCTGCACCTTCCTGGAGTTAGAATAGTAAATTGATACCCCTACACTATCCAACATTTTCCCTACTGATGCACCTTCCTGGAGTTAGAATAGTAAATTGATACCCCTACACTATCCAACACTTTCCCTACTGATGCACCTTCCTGGAGTTAGAATAGTAAATTGATACCCCTACACTATCCAACATTTTCCCTACTGATGCACCTTCCTGGAGTTAGAATAGTAAATCGATACCCCTACACTATCCAACACTTTCCCTACTGCTGCATCTTCCTGGAGTTAGAATAGTAAATTGATACCCCTACACTATCCAACACTTTCCCTACTGCAGCACCTTCCTGGAGTTAGAATAGTAAATTGATACCCCTACACTATCCAACACTTTCCCTACTGATGCACTTTCCTGGAGTTAGAATAGTAAATTGATACTCCTACACTCTCCAACACTTTCCCTACTGATGCACCTTCCTGGAGTTAGAATAGTAAATTGATACCCCTACACTCTCCAACACTTTCCCTACTGCTGCACCTTCCTGGAGTTAGAATAGTAAATTGATACCCCTACACTATCCAACACTTTCCCTACTGCAGCACCTTCCTGGAGTTAGAATAGTAAATTGATACCCCTACACTATCCAACACTTTCCCTACTGCAGCACCTTCCTGGAGTTAGAATAGTAAATTGATACCCCTACACTATCCAACACTTTCCCTACTGATGCACTTTCCTGGAGTTAGAATAGTAAATTGATACTCCTACACTCTCCAACACTTTCCCTACTGATGCACCTTCCTGGAGTTAGAATAGTAAATTGATACCCCTACACTCTCCAACACTTTCCCTACTGCTGCACCTTCCTGGAGTTAGAATAGTAAATTGATACCCCTACACTATCCAACACTTTCCCTACTGCAGCACCTTCCTGGAGTTAGAATAGTAAATTGATACCCCTACACTATCCAACACTTTCCCTACTGATGCACCTTCCTGGAGTTAGAATAGTAAATTGATACCCCTACACTCTCCAACACTTTCCCTACTGATGCACCTTCCTGGAGTTAGAATAGTACATTGATACCCCTACACTATCCAACACTTTCCCTACTGATGCTCCTTCCTGGAGTTAGAATAGTAAATTGATACCCCTACACTATCCAACACTTTCCCTACTGATGCACCTTCCTGGAGTTAGAATAGTAAATTGATACCCCTACACTATCCAACATTTTCCCTACTGATGCACCTTCCTGGAGTTAGAATAGTACATTGATACCCCTACACTATCCAACACTTTCTCTACTGATGCACCTTCCTGGAGTTAGAATAGTAAATTGATACCCCTACACTATCCAACACTTTCCCTACTGATGCACCTTCCTGGAGTTAGGATAGTAAATTGATACCCCTACACTATCCAACACTTTCCCTACTGATGCACCTTCATGGAGTTAGAATAGTAAATTGATACCCCTACACTATCCAACACTTTCCCTACTGCTGCACCTTCCTGGATTTTGAATAGTTAATTGTTACCTCTAAAGCATGGTACATTTAAAAATCTGCTGCACCTTACAATGTTGCTTGAAATTACCTTTTTCTTTTGAAATTGCTTTTCTTGCTGACTCTTGTTCAGTGGTATTGGTGTGTAGGCTTGTGTAGACACTTACAAGGTGATTTGTTGTGGAATCGATAAATAAATGTCTGGAAAAGTGAAAAAAGAAAAAAATTTGGAAACAGAACGATGTTGAGAAATGTGTTTTTTAAAAATTTCCTTAAAAAATCGCACATGTGATATAAGTTGCAGCACATAACAATTTCCGTAATGCTAAACCATCCTTTAGACATAAAATATAATTCTGAAATGGGGAAATGTAATCATAACTGCATTGATTTTTTTTTTAAAACTTTAGCAATGTCATAGTTATTGTAGTATTTTTAAGGTTAAGAATCCGTGCTGAAAATAAATACCTTGTTTCGTAGAACTCGCTTTTCTGGATGAGGTGGCTGAAGATGATTTCCTTTGTTGGCTCAAGATTTTAGTTGTGATTTAAAGTTGTTTTCTTTGGGAAAAAAAAAATAGGAAAAAAAAATAATTAACGGTGGTTACAAATGTTGAAACTGAGTATCTTTAAAATTATACTGACATACAATATAACTAGTACTACATGACACTGTCCTAATCAATGCACCTTACTGCTGTAGAAATAGAGATATGTATACCTACACTACACTGAAATATCCCTAATGTTGCTCCTTCCTAGAGTAGAAATAGTATATTGTTTCTCTAAACTATCCATTAGTTTTCAAATTTGGTCCGTTAGAGGAGGAATAATTGCAAAAGGAAGGATTAATAATGTATAGTACTAAAAAAATGGAAAAGGTTACATACCTTTTCCAGTGGTTTTTTTGTTATCGTCCCTTTAACCTTATGCTTGTAGGAGGTTGAAATTTTTTGGGAGAAAAGATGTTCTCTGGTGGAAAAAAAAACAAAAATAATTGTTCCTTTGTCAACGTTGGTTAGAAAAAAAAAAAAAAAAAAACACACTTTGGTAATATGAAAAAGGAGTATGAGTAACAATTGGTGAGAGTAAACATACTAGACATTTGATGCATTTTTCAACTAAAACATAACAGGTAATTTCGAAACTGTTACTAAATTAGTAAAATGCAGAACATTCATGGACTTAGAATACAAATATTTGCCCTAGTAATATGAAACGCTGTTGCAGATGTGGTAACTAACTGAAGTCTTATTAGAAATTGTTACTCCAGCATCATGGTAATTTTTCGTTTACTATGTGGTGAGATTGAGTAATAAAAAAAAAACACCTTTGCCAAACATGACTTTAGAAAATTTATAAAAATAAATTTAATAAGTAAAACCATTATACATAAATAACATTTACCTGAACAATTGAGTTTGACAATCGTTAACGTGGTGAGGATGCCAAAATAGGTGCAGCTAATGAGGAATGTCAAAATCTTCCGATTTTCTGGTTGTGGAAAATAAAAAACTTCTTTTAATTTTGAGTTTAATTTTGTTGATAATATATTGAAACATTAGATTTGTAAAGTTTTTATTATTAATTAAAATTATATTTTTTGTGGGTTATGAAAATATATTTTTCTAAAAACTAACGTTTAGAAATATATTAATAACTTACTAGTAGTTGTTCTGCTGTTATGCTTTCACGAGTGAATTCTGTGCTCTCTCTGAGGAGGTCGCAGTGCAGGTGACAGAGGGTCAGCTTATTACGTCTGCTCTCTCTGCTAGTTGATAATCAACTGAGTGCAAAATGGTGTCTCCCTTGTATTTATAAGTTTTACTCTGTGTCACTATTAATTTTTTAAAAAACTGCGTTCGATGTGTTTTTTTTAATGCTTTGTTTTACTGTGGAAAATGATAATTTACAAAATGCTTTTTAACAAATATTGTTTTCATTCATTTGCTCCGTTTTGGCATCCATTTTGGAACATGTCTTTTGGTATTGTTTACATAGAAACTGTGGTAGGACAAGTTTTACAAGTGAGATGCGTAAAATGGCGCCTATGTGTATGTGTGTTATGTTTCAGTTGGTTTACTTACTTTGCGATCTAATCATGTTAAAAATGTGTTTGCTCTGTTATTTATTGTTTCGTTATTTTTTAAAAGCTTAGTAATGTGTGAAAACGGATTTTTTGGGGAATTTTGAGTATTAATTTTAATACTCGAGTATTAATTTTAATACCCGAGTATTAATTTGGTAATGCGTTTCAGGCGGTTTACGTACAGTTATTCTCCACGTTTTAATACACTTCCCCACCCTAAAACCCCTAATTTCCCTGCATCCCGTGCCAGATTTTATTGTACTTTTAATTAAAAAAAAAAAAATATCGCGTTGTAATGGTATGCGTTGTAATATACTTCGTTGTAACAGCTGTTTTCAGTATTTATATAGGTTTGGCGTTGTAAGAGAATTCGTTGTAAAGTAATGCGTTGTAGTAGTACTAGCGTTGTAAAAAATGCGTTGTAAAGGTATGCGTTGTAATAGCATGCGTTGTAACGTCATACATCCTGCAGTAACAGCTTACATGAGCAAAGTTTGATAGCAAATACCGTGTGATGGCACACAGATTACAGGGTCCACCCCACGAACAGCACACAACAACATATCCCAGACACCTAACACATTATCGCCACCCCAAATCATGGAGCAGCACCACCAACAGCAATGCCAGAAAAGCAGTAGTGTGCCAAGGAAAATAAAATCGCTTTATTCAGCAATGTTCTAAAATGAATTGTATGAAGAGTTCCATATGCACAAGGCCCATAGGGCAGTCCATAGTTCCAATCCAGGTGGGGGACACATTGGGATGCGTGTCCCCTAGCTTGCCTGCACAGTTCAGACTACCTTGTCATCCACGGGGGGGGGGCATCATGTGGGGGGGAAGGGCAAGGCACCGCAGGGACAGGAGGGGCAAGGGTAGGTGTTGTGGGTGCAGGGACGGACGACTCAAACACAGGGGGTGGGGCAGCGCCAAAGGTGGATTCGAGCACGGCGCTGCACACTACTGCCAGGTCGCCCAGCGTCTCTCCTGCACCCGAAGGAACCACAGGCCCCAAGGAGGGGGGGGGTCGCAGGGATGGGTCGCAGCGCTACCGGGGGAGGGTGTGGATAGGGGGGGGACTCAACTACCCTGACCGGGGACTCCTTTGACCGCTTGCGGGTTGGTGTCACTTTGGGGCTCAGGGACAGAGCGGCCATGAAGGAGTCTTTGGTGGAATCCTGGCCAGGAGAGCTGAGGGGAGTGGATTTGGAGGGTGGTGGTCGTGAGGAATGTGGACTCCCACTCTGGCTGCGTGTCTTCTGTTTCCCCCCGACCCAGTGGGTGTGCCTACTTCACCCTGTGTGTGCGTGCCAGGAGGTGTGCGCTTTGCCTTCCCTGGTGGTGTGGTGCCTGTGTCTGGTGGTGTGCGTGCATGGGGACGTCTGGGTGTGCTTTGGACAGGCATGGGAGTGGGAAGTGTGGATGGTTCAGGGGTGGGGGGGGACGTAGCGCTGCAGGAGACCCACTGCTGCAGTCAGTGTCGAGTCTATGGACCTCAGCAAGTTGCGTTGGTCAGACTGCGCAGCTGAAATGCCCTCCATGTATGCCTCCATCTGGTTGAGCACTCGGCTGTGGCCATGGAGGACATTAAGCATCGCAGTCTGACCAACCTGCAACTGCCGCAGGATGTCCACAGACTCGGCATTGGTGGCAGCAGTGGAGACAGGGGCAGGGGGTGCGGTGCCTGGCAAGAAGGAGACACGTGGTGACCTAGCATGGCGGGAAGGGACACGAGCAAGTGGGAGGCCGGTGATCGGAATGGAGGGGGCGGGTAGTGATGGAGTGCTGGTGTCAGCTGTGGGAGCAGCCTGCGGCCCCTCGGAGTGCTCAGCCTCGGACCCGTCTGCGTCATAGTCGGTGGTGGTTTGACTGGACAGGTCCTCCGCTGCACTCCCGTCGGCCTCCGTGCCACTCGATGTTCCAGCCAACTCAGCACTGCTGGCACTGGTGCTCGCTCCCTCTTCACGGTCCGTGCCAGTGTCTGCCTCGTAGTCCCCCGACGATGCTGTGGGCAAGGTGAAGAGACAGGAGAAATCAGACACCTGTATACATATGTCACATGAGTCAACTCTACATAGGTCACAGTGCATAGCCTGAAAAGCAACAAGAGTAACATCTACAATACAAGGTAAATATGTAGTCCCTGCAACACACAGTTTGTTGACCCACCATGCCACTGTTAAAATATGGATAGCATGACACAATAGCAAATAACTTGATATCAAATTGTATAGAGGAGCCAGGCTCTTGGGACAATCTAGCACAGCATCAGCGACACACAGCGTAGCCAAGAAAGGGATGAGCAGGAACCATGTCTATCAACTCTTGGGACATGCTGCAAAGGTAATACTGAAAACCATGGCCAACATGACTGGGGCACTGCACCGTGAGTCTTTGGCCACACAAACATCACACACTGGCCAGACCGAGCAAGGAGACTTCAGGTTTGGACATGTAGGCCTTGCCCGCACCAACCCCCCCCCCTACCTGAGACAATGTGATTGAGACAGAGGAAGTACTTACACCTCTTAGTCTGGGATGAAAACACATGGCCTGCAATTGATCCTGATCGCACACAAACTACCCCTGGTGCGCCTGTCCACATATATCACTGACAAACAACCATCATCAGATAGTTGTACCAAGACACACAGGCACTGGCACCTGTGAGTATGCACCAGCTAAATTAGGTCACCCTGTACAGTGGACACATGTAGCACAGTATACGTGAATACAAATGAGGCCAGGCTACTATGCCACAGGGCCCAAACTATGCTGAAGACACAGAGAATGTCCACATTGTCTGATGACACACATGATACCTAGGAAAAGGTGCCCCAGGGGACTGTAGTGGCCACACTACTCCATGGCCCTGGATGGATATGACTGGAACACAAGCCACCATCCCTGCACTATGCATATCTCACACTCAAGCACATCATGTCAGAGGGCACAACATTCGACATGCAGGCAGTAACGCAGTACACATGAAACACACACTCCCATGTCGGGACTCAGCATCAGTGCCAACTAACATGGACCCCACAATGACAGAACTGGCCAGGGCACAGGCAACGTGCAAAAACCTGTTACACACCACCCCCACACATCATGCTGCAAGCATTGGGCACTTGGAGTAACTGCCAGCCTAGATGACCTTGTGCAAGAGTGACTACACACAGACCAGGGAACACATGGCAAGGAGGGGAAGGGAGGAAGAACAGCACCGCTTTACTTTGGGGAACAGGATATGCACTGCACATTTAAACCCTGGCAGTGTATCCATGCAGCTGCGCACTTCCAAAAGCTGGTCACACACAACAAACACACATGTACCTACCCCCTTCCTGCTGCTGCTTCTCTGCTAGGCGCCTATCCAAGTCAGGGAAGACCACCGCCAGCACACGCTTATGGATGTGGGTCAGACGCCGGCGCCCACGGTTTTTGTGGCTCATAGGTGAGTCCCCCAGCAGGACCCGTGCGATCCTCCGCGTCCAGCACCGGATGTCCTGCCAGCGTTTCCTCACCTGGGCTAGGCGCCGCTTCTGACCCTCCGCCCTCCTCACGGCACTGACGGCTTGCTTCCAGATCCCCCCCTTGGCACAGACGCCTACCTGTGAGGATGCAAAAGTGACAATACATCAATCCACCTTATCAATGATACAGAGACACACATATTACAAATTATGCATGTTTGAACTGGCCATAGTATGCAGCCAACTCATTGCACCTTTGTCATAGTGACATCATCCTCCTGGGAATGGGCAAATGCAGTAGGTGCCATTGAAAGTACACAGGTGGCATGAGGGGTGCAACACAATCAATGATGCAGGCTCACACTGTGCATCCCAAGCTACACCAGGAATCTGAACAGTACCCCTAAGCAGTCACATGCCCCAGCCCACTTACGCTACCTCAGCAGAGTACACAGACACACACAGGCACTGAACAATCACCTGGCATTGGCAACTGCCGCTACAAACCTCACTCTGCACATGTGCCACTAGACTGGGGGTGTCACAGATGTGGGGCTGTCTCAGCACGGCAGACATACAGCACAGCTCCCTGCTCACATCAGATGGGCAGGGTGTATCCATCCCACATGCAGCTGGGGTGCAACACTCCACATATGCACACACCCACATGACAGGGGACTCACACACACACACCAATGTCCAGGGGACGACCACATCATTTGGACACTCTCACCATAGGCACACTGAACAGACACACATCTGTGGGTCCTGGCACCTGTCACCCTGGGGGGAGCACAGACTCACATCAGGACTGTAGAAACAACATTTCCAGGAGGATTAGGCAGTCCGAAAGCGGCATGCACCATGCAGTGATCGTCACAGTAAGCACCATGCTAGTGCGTTGTGCACACAGGAATTACAGCATGCTCTGCATGGGAGACATGAGACCTTCCCCCCCCTGGAAACCACTATGAAGAACCCTGCATGTCTGTCACACCTGGACACAATGCCAGAAGTCACAGTCACAAAAAGGGGCACAGTTTAAGCTAGTGGAGTCTGCACTCACCTGCTCCCCTGGTCGACCATACAGCATGGTGTACTGTGGGAGGATCACATCCACCAACGCCATATTCTCCTCCATGGTGAATGGCTGGGCCCTCTCCACAGACCTGGACATGGTGCCAGAGGAATGACAAGCAGCAGCAGTGTTGTGGAATGAAAGGATGTGCAGGCAAGTGCTCTCTCAAGGGACCTGGCTGCCTTATATCTTCCTTGCTGGCCTGTTTCATTTACAGAAGTACAGAGTGATTGGCTCAGTCACATTTGCATCCTACGTGTCCTCCAATCATTTTAAAATTACCCCAGTGACAGGCTTTGCATGGTTTTAAAATTGAGCATGATGTAATGTCAACAACCACATTGCAACAAAGTATGTTGTCTCCAACCGACTTCTGCTGGCCACATGATGCAAAATTCAAACCTGAAACACGGTCTCCATGACAACCAGCATGCATTTAGGCCCCTATACTTGTCCCTCATGTGTCCCCTATGTCAATCCTATGTCACAACACAGGTACGGTGCGTTCCACAGCCCCAGGGCACCCCAAATGCATTGCAACGGACCGTACACGCGTGTGTACGGTCCCCATCACTATGGGAGTGCTGGCGAATGCGTACGCCATAGTGATACGGACCGTACACGCGTGTGTAGGGTCCCTATCACTATGGTGGTGCTGGCGTATGCGTACGCCAAAGTGATACGGGCCATACACGTGCGTGTACGGTCCGAACTACTATGGCGTACACGTACGCGAGCACCACCATAGTGATAGGGACTGTACACACGCATGTGTACGGTCCCTATCACTATGGGGGTGCTCGCGTACGTGTACGCCATAGTAGTCCGGACCATACACACGCGTGTGTACGGTCCCTATCACTATGGGGGTGCTCGCGTACGTGTACACCATAGTAGTTTGGACCATACACACGCGTGTACGGTCCGTATCACTATGGCGTACGCATACGCCAGCACCACCATAGTGATAGGGACCCTACACACGCGTGTACGGTCCGTATCACTATGGCGTACGCATACGCCAGCACCACCATAGTGATAGGGACCCCACACACGCCCTCGGAGCGTATGTACGGTGCGATTCACACCTGACAGTGGTGACAGGCGGCACACAGGAATGAATTGAGCTGTCATACATGGCCAAGGCTGGACATCAAGGCATTGTCTGTGCAGTACTACATGTGTCGGGCACAGGTGGGTCAGGCTGTGATGTGGCACCATACTCCTGAGGTGTGAAGCTAATTACAGTATGATGAGCATGTCACGTGTGATGGTGCCCTATGTGCCACACATCCCCTTCACTCCTTTGACATGTGTGTATGTAGTTCTGACTTGGTGGGCCATGCGTCACTGGCATGGCACAGTCACCGACACCCGCAAATGTCCCCTGATGCCAGGTACATGGAATGTTACCCCTGACAAGTGAATGCCCGCGTTGCACGCTGTAGCTATGTAATGTGTGTGTCATGTGTTCCCATAGGTTTGCTGTAGGTGTTTGGTCAAATGCATCTGCAGTTGCTGCAACCAACATGTGTCTGTGTGTAGATGGGCATGGCACACTGTTACGCACACCAGCACACATGTGTAATCCGATGTTAGGTGTGTATGTATGCATCGACACGGAGTTCCAAAACAAGGACATATCTGCATACTCTCAATGTATGTGTGATCAGTCTTGACATGTAATCCTTCATGGCAAGGTGTGTGGTCTGTCCTTATTCTATGACATGTGACCTGTGCCTCTAGTGTTCCGCAACCTGTCTGTACAATACACATCCTTCTTCTGCACATATTTGGATGTCTGTAACTCCTGTAATGCGTCTGCCTGCTCACTTACACTGGCCCACAGCTAGTTTCATGGCATGGCATATTGAGGTTGAGAATCAACGTTTGTAGCTGGCTCTTGGTAGGAGTGTCACATGCCTGGCATACGTGTCCAGGGCATATTGCACAGACCTGACTCTGTATGTAGCATATGTGTATTGCCTGTTGAGCATGTGCTCTGTACATTGACATTGGTGGTGTACTGCACTCACTCTTCATTGTCCCTTCTAATTCACTGCAGGGCTCCGCCTCTCCTTCGACCAATTCCGGACTTGGCTGACATGCGGGAAAATGACTGTATACGCCGCTACCGCTTCCCCCAACGCTTGATTGAGGACCTGACGACACGTCTGGCACCACACCTCCAACCGCTACACAGGTATCCTACTGCACTGACACCCAAGATGAAGGTGATGGCAGCCCTACATTTCTTGGCCACGGGTACCTTTCAACATACCATTGCCCATGGCGGTGGCATGTCCCAAACCATGTTCAGCCGTGTTCTGCATGATTTTTTAGAGGCCCTGTTGGAGCACCTGGATGAGTTCATTAAATTCCCAACTCCTGAGCAGTTGACAGCTGTCAAGCGTGAGTTCTATGCCCTGGGAGGGATGCCCCATGTCATTGGGTCCATAGATGGAACACATGTGGCTTTGGTACCACCACAGGCACAGGAGGTAGCCTTCCGTAACCGCAAGCATTACCACTCCATTAATGCCCTTGCGGTGTGTCTTGCCAACATGGTGATTTCACATGTCTGTGCTCGTTTTCCAGGATCAGCACACGATGCGTACATCATGAGGCGTAGCAGGGTGCCTGAAAAGATGCTGCAGCTGCCCAACGAACGAGCATGTATTGTTGGTGGGTATACTCTGGCAGTCCTGTATTTAACGTCATCTTCCTGTCTTACTGCTTCTCCTGACCCACTCTTGTCCATGATGTTTCCATGTAGGGGACGCTGGCTATCCCAACATGCCATGGCTGATCACGCCTCTCCGCAACCCCAGCACGGCTGCCGATCACCACTACAACAACGCCCATGGACGGACCAGGCGAGTGATAGAGAGGACGTTTGGCCTCCTGAAGAGCAGATTCCGTTGCCTCCACAAGACCGGTGGCGCACTCCCATATGCACCGGTGAAGGTCTGCAAGATATTCCTCGTGTGCTGCATGCTGCACAACATGGCAGTGGAGAAAGCTGTGCCACTCATCCTGGATCCAGATGAGCAGGACCATCCACCCGTGGAGGATGAAGGGCTTGGTCACGAGTCAAGTGATGTGGAGGAGGAGGAGGCGGTAGAGGACATGTGGAGTCGGCTCATACGCGACTTCTTTGCTTAGTGGTGAGTTCCAGTGTCTGAGTGTGCACGCATTGGGCTGTGTGTGGCAAGTGTTGCAATGTGTGTGTCCATCTGCATGTCTTCCAAGTGAGTCAGAGGTGTGTTTGAATGTGTCACTCGAGTGATGGTGCAATAGAAGAATGTTTTTCCAGAGTCATCATTGTCACCTAGCATGTTGACAACCTAATACGTGTCGAGTACATGCACATGCATGCGGATGTGCTTCTTTTGGCTGACTTCTGGTGTGTCTCCCATCCACAGGTACTTGCGCATGCTGTCTGCTGGTGGCATTGTTGTGCTCCTGCTGGTGTATAGCAGCCTCTCCGTGAGCAGCAGGGGGTGTTTAGCTGTAACCCGTCACTTGTGTGCCAGTGCCATGGATTTCCAGCATCTGTGGTGGTAAGGGGGGTGCCAGTGTTGGTCCCACGTGTTCATCCACATGACCTGTGTATGTGTTGACAGAGTTGCATTAGCATTCCGACACACATGAGTAATAAAGGTGTCCCTCTGCCTCCAAGGTGCCTCATCTCTGTCAATGGTGGTCTGTTGCCACTGTGCATGCGGCATGTCTGGCATTCTTCTCAGAGATGGTGCATATGAGTCTATGTGTAGAGTAGCAAGATGCAAGCTGTTTGTCAGGGATTAGATTCTGTATTGTGCATGATGTCCATGGCTGCATGGCTGTGTAGGTATTGTGGCATGTCAGTCTCCACGACGGCCACTGTGCTGCATGTGAATCCATTGTGTGTGTGTGTGCCATGTTGAACCAGACATTCCTTCCTTGACATACACCTTTTGCATAGTTCCTTCCTGAGATCCTTGTCTTTGTGTGCTACTTGTGGCATTGTTTCCTTGACATGGCGCATGCTGCTGCAGGCCCTGCAGCAAGGGCACCCAGTGTCCACGCAAACGAGCTGGTGTTCATCATGGATTGCTTGCTGACATGTGCTATGCTGATCAGCAGCATCTGTGCCTCATGCGGCAGCACACTCTGCATTATGCACAAGATCCCCAGTTCCATCCACCTCAAGGCAAGAGGGAGACCATCCCCCAGGTCAACTACGACATCCGTGTCTAATCCTACCCTGCACTCTACGGACAGGTGCGTTAGAAATCCCATGATACTTGTCCACATCCAGGGTGCATCTGCACAGCTCTGCTACTACATCCGGCGACCAGGCCACATCGACGTCAAACAGAGATGGGGGAGTGGATCACTGACAGCTGCAGGATGACCTTCTCAATCCACGCACACACTCAGGATGCAGCCCACAACCACAACACAACCTTGTGGCACTGTGATCCAACACCCAATTGTGCCATCTCCATGCATCCAACCTTGGCTGGCCCACCATTCTCCACATCCACCTGACTCAAGCATGCAGGGCATGGTTCTGCCACGTGTCTACACATACCTGGGACTCCCACCCCACGACACTCCACATGATCCCTGACCTCTGCGCATGACTGTTGCTCTTCTAAATAGGTCTGTAGGCACAGTTGTGCGGGCACCCCCTCAGCTGGTTGGGCCCATCACGGGTGAGTATGGTGCTCCATGTCTGTCTTGGATGTTACATTGTGATCCATGTGTGTCCTGTGCCAGACTCAGACCCCAGGGTATGGATGTTTGGAGTTACTTCAGAAATCAGGCATGGTTTGACTTTACAACACACACATGTAGTAGAATAATGCAAAATGACGGCATCATCTTGTGATTGTGATGAATTTTATTAGTGCTGGGGTACGTGTTTGGGGGGGTGACAAGAGGTGCTTGGCGGGAGTGTAGAATCCAAAGTTCACAGCGGGAGTTGGTGTCCTTGCCATTGAAAGTCATCAGAGTCTGTGCCACAGTCTTTGTCAACATTGGTCAGACAGTGACCAGCAAGGCCATGTGGCAGAGAATGTCCTTTGCTGCTGTGCTGCTGTTGGGCCAGAGGGCCAGGTGCCAGGCCAGGTGACCTGGGAGATGGCGATGTTCCGCTGACTCTCACGGTCTTTTTCGTGGACGACCCACCTTCCTGCGGGGACCCTCAGAAGCAGGCCTTGACGATGCTAGGGACGCTCCGTCAGATGAATCCTCCTCCTCCTCCTCCTCCCTCCCTGTTTCTGGTGCTGCTCTACGCCAGGCTTTGGGCGATCTGACGGAGTGATTGGCTCACGTCCCTGTGCACCGCCAGGAGCTCTGCCAGTCTTGCCTCCATCCGTCCATGGTGTTGTAGATGACTGGCATGATGCTCGACCTGCAGGGTCTTCATCTCATTGAGGGTCTCCACTACCTGGTCGATGCTTCTGGAGTCACGCCGGTATGCGTCCAGGATGTTTCTGACGTGTGACATAGCCGGGTCCTCAGCCAACTGGGCAGGTTCGCGCCTCCGCCGTCCTCCACTCCCACCACCCCTGCCCACTTGCGCCTGGCCTGCCGTTGTGGGCACATCGGGTCTCCGGGACCCCTGAGGGATGGCATTTGCGGTGTCGCCTGCCTCCTCCTGGGTGCCCGGAGAACCTTGTCCCTCCTGGACAGACTGGCTGTGTTGTTGTGTGCGGGCAGGGCTCCTGGGTGTCTCCTGGGATGTGGCAGGAATGGGGGTGGTGGTTGGCACAGTTGAACCTGACGCAGGTGCTGCAGGTGGTTGGACACCAGAGGGGCCAGGTTGGTCTGGGTCATCCACGGAGTGGTGAGAGTCGTCGCTGCCGGTGGGGTCCTCTTCACGCAGAGCCTGGTCCTGTGAGTCTTCCCCCCCAGTGTTGGGGGGAGATCGACGACGTTGACCTGTGTGTGAGAGAGACAGTGTTAATTGTGTTACATGCGACATCCATGTTTCATTCATTTTTGATTTGGCACAGTTCCTCTGGGTGGTTGGATTTGGCTAGCATTCCTCTCACAGTGCACTTGTGCATGGGTATGTCCCTTGGCCACAGCTTTCGACACTTTACCTATGTGTGACACAATCTTAGTTGATGCATCTTTTGGGAGCGCAGTCAGCAGTGTAGTGAGCGGGCGTAGCAAGCCATGCAGAGCCGCCTTACGTGTTGCACTGTACGTGGCCAAATGTTGTTTTTTCCATGCTATTTGAGAATGCAGGTAGGCAACTTAACAATTTGTGACAGGGTTCTGACAAACACAGTGGGTGGGTATACTGGGTGTAAGGTTCTGTTTGTGCCTGCAGCACGGATGTACTCGTGCACAGATTGACACATGGCCTAGTGTTTATCAAAGGTTGAAGGGGGGGTTCACGCACTGCAAAACCTTGTCTACATGCACACAGTCCACCTGCTGACGAGCGGACATGGCCACACCACCCAAGGGTGATTTGGTCTCCCTCTGTCTCCCTTTCTCCCTCCCTCTGTCAGCCTCCTCCCTCTGTCCGTCTCCCTCTATCTCCCTTTCTCCCTCCCTCTGTCAGCCTCCTCCCTCTGTCTGTCTCCCTCTATCTCCCTTTCTCCCTCCCTCTGTCAGCCTCCTCCCTCTGTGCGTCTCCCTCTGTCTCCCTTTCTCCCTCCCTCTGTCAGCCTCCTCCCTCTGTCCGTCTCCCTTTCTCCCTCCCTCTGTCAGCCTCCTCCCTCTGTCCGTCTCCCTCTGTCTCCCTTTCTCCCTCCCTCTATCAGCCTCCTCCCTCTGTCCGTCTCCCTCTATCTCCCTTTCTCCCACCCTCTATCAGCCTCCTCCCTCTGTCCGTCTCCCTCTATCTCACTTTCTCCCTCCCTCTGTCAGCCTCCTCCCTCTGTACGTCTCCCTCTGTCTCCCTTTCTCCCTCCCTCTGTCAGCCTCCTCCCTCTGTCCGTCTCCCTTTCTCCCTCCCTCTGTCAGCCTCCTCCCTCTGTCCGTCTCCCTCTGTCTCCCTTGCTCCCTCCCTCTATCAGCCTCCTCCCTCGGTCCGTCTCCCTCTGTCTCCCTTTCTCCCTCCCTCTGTCAGCCTCCTCCCTCTGTCCGTCTCCCTTTCTCCCTCCCTCTGTCAGCCTCCTCCCTCTGTCCGTCTCCCTTTCTCCCTCCCTCTGTCAGCCTCCTCCCTCTGTCCGTCTCCCTCTGTCTCCCTTTCTCCCTCCCTCTATCAGCCTCCTCCCTCTGTCCGTCTCCCTCTATCTCCCTTTCTCCCACCCTCTATCAGCCTCCTCCCTCTGTCCGTCTCCCTCTATCTCCCTTTCTCCCTCCCTCTGTCAGCCTCCTCCCTCTGTCCGTCTCCCTCTATCTCCCTTTCTCCCTCCCTCTATCAGCCTCCTCCCTCTGTCCGTCTCCCTCTATCTCCCTTTCTCCCTCCCTCTGTCAGCCTCCTCCCTCTGTCCGTCTCCCTCGATCTCCCTTTCTCCCTCCCTCTATCAGCCTCCTCCCTCTGTCCATCTCCCCTTCTCCCTCCCTCTGTCAGCCTCCTCCCTCCCTCTGTCTGTCTCCCTGTGTCCACCTCTGTCTCTGTCCCTCTCTCTGCCCCTCTCCCTCCCTCTGTGTGTCACCCTCTGTCACCTCAGCCCAGCTTCCTGGGCACACACAGTTTGCAGGTCTTTCAAAGGCCATTGGCTTGTTCATGTGGGTTTGTTTCTTCTCTGCCGGCACCCATTGGGCGGAGTGTATGAGTCTGCGCTGCTACTGTGGCGGTGTGTGCTGACACTCTTTCAGGGTGCTGCGTCTTCATTAGCTGCTGTTATGTGCAAATTGTGCCTTCATACCCATGTCGTCCTGCAACGCGGCCACCATTAGCAGGCAAAACAGTACTGTGTGGGGACACAATGTTTGTATGGCAGTGCCCTATGCCATATGGGCTGAGGGCATTGTTGTGTGCTTCAGAGTTGCTCTCTGTTAGTTTTGAGGCCCACCCTCCCGGCATCGGGGACATCCTGTCTTGTGTTGGTGTTTTGTGTGGCCTGTGACTTGGCATGGCCTTGCTTGGGGCATGGGGCATGGAGGCGCTAGTGGCATGTGTGTGTTTTTGGAGTGTGGTTATGTCCGGTGCTGGCTTTGGGGGGGTTGCATGCATGATTGGTATTTGGGTTGTATATGGCGTTCCCCCCATGTGAGGTGAGTTGTTTGTGTACTCACCAGGCTCTCGGACTCCTTCTAGTCCGTCTACTCCCAACGGCGGCAGCGTGGACATCACCTTCTCCTCCCAGGGATGGTAGTGTACCGGTCTGCGGGACGGACCTCCTCCAGTGATGTTGGCCTCCTCCCTCTGTCCGTCTCCCTCTGTCTCCCTTTCTCCCTCCCTCTATCAGCCTCCTCCCTCTGTCCGTCTCCCTCTATCTCCCTTTCTCCCACCCTCTATCAGCCTCCTCCCTCTGTCCGTCTCCCTCTATCTCCCTTTCTCCCTCCCTCTGTCAGCCTCCTCCCTCTGTCCGTCTCCCTCTATCTCCCTTTCTCCCTCCCTCTATCAGCCTCCTCCCTCTGTCCGTCTCCCTCTATCTCCCTTTCTCCCTCCCTCTGTCAGCCTCCTCCCTCTGTCCGTCTCCCTCGATCTCCCTTTCTCCCTCCCTCTATCAGCCTCCTCCCTCTGTCCATCTCCCCTTCTCCCTCCCTCTGTCAGCCTCCTCCCTCCCTCTGTCTGTCTCCCTGTGTCCACCTCTGTCTCTGTCCCTCTCTCTGCCCCTCTCCCTCCCTCTGTGTGTCACCCTCTGTCACCTCAGCCCAGCTTCCTGGGCACACACAGTTTGCAGGTCTTTCAAAGGCCATTGGCTTGTTCATGTGGGTTTGTTTCTTCTCTGCCGGCACCCATTGGGCGGAGTGTATGAGTCTGCGCTGCTACTGTGGCGGTGTGTGCTGACACTCTTTCAGGGTGCTGCGTCTTCATTAGCTGCTGTTATGTGCAAATTGTGCCTTCATACCCATGTCGTCCTGCAACGCGGCCACCATTAGCAGGCAAAACAGTACTGTGTGGGGACACAATGTTTGTATGGCAGTGCCCTATGCCATATGGGCTGAGGGCATTGTTGTGTGCTTCAGAGTTGCTCTCTGTTAGTTTTGAGGCCCACCCTCCCGGCATCGGGGACATCCTGTCTTGTGTTGGTGTTTTGTGTGGCCTGTGACTTGGCATGGCCTTGCTTGGGGCATGGGGCATGGAGGCGCTAGTGGCATGTGTGTGTTTTTGGAGTGTGGTTGTGTCCGGTGCTGGCTTTGGGGGGGTTGCATGCATGATTGGTATTTGGGTTGTATATGGCGTTCCCCCCATGTGAGGTGAGTTGTTTGTGTACTCACCAGGCTCTCGGACTCCTTCTAGTCCGTCTACTCCCAACGGCGGCAGCGTGGACATCACCTTCTCCTCCCAGGGATGGTAGTGTACCGGTCTGCGGGACGGACCTCCTCCAGTGATGTTGGCCTCCTCCCTCTGTCCGTCTCCCTCTGTCTCCCTTTCTCCCTCCCTCTATCAGCCTCCTCCCTCTGTCCGTCTCCCTCTATCTCCCTTTCTCCCACCCTCTATCAGCCTCCTCCCTCTGTCCGTCTCCCTCTATCTCCCTTTCTCCCTCCCTCTGTCAGCCTCCTCCCTCTGTCCGTCTCCCTCTATCTCCCTTTCTCCCTCCCTCTATCAGCCTCCTCCCTCTGTCCGTCTCCCTCTATCTCCCTTTCTCCCTCCCTCTGTCAGCCTCCTCCCTCTGTCCGTCTCCCTCGATCTCCCTTTCTCCCTCCCTCTATCAGCCTCCTCCCTCTGTCCATCTCCCCTTCTCCCTCCCTCTGTCAGCCTCCTCCCTCCCTCTGTCTGTCTCCCTGTGTCCACCTCTGTCTCTGTCCCTCTCTCTGCCCCTCTCCCTCCCTCTGTGTGTCACCCTCTGTCACCTCAGCCCAGCTTCCTGGGCACACACAGTTTGCAGGTCTTTCAAAGGCCATTGGCTTGTTCATGTGGGTTTGTTTCTTCTCTGCCAGCACCCATTGGGCGGAGTGTATGAGTCTGCGCTGCTACTGTGGCGGTGTGTGCTGACACTCTTTCAGGGTGCTGTGTCTTCATTAGCTGCTGTTATGTGCAAATTGTGCCTTCATACCCATGTCGTCCTGCAACGCGGCCACCATTAGCAGGCAAAACAGTACTGTGTGGGGACACAATGTTTGTATGGCAGTGCCCTATGCCATATGGGCTGAGGGCATTGTTGTGTGCTTCAGAGTTGCTCTCTGTTAGTTTTGAGGCCCACCCTCCCGGCATCGGGGACATCCTGTCTTGTGTTGGTGTTTTGTGTGGCCTGTGACTTGGCATGGCCTTGCTTGGGGCATGGGGCATGGAGGCGCTAGTGGCATGTGTGTGTTTTTGGAGTGTGGTTGTGTCCGGTGCTGGCTTTGGGGGGGTTGCATGCATGATTGGTATTTGGGTTGTATATGGCGTTCCCCCCATGTGAGGTGAGTTGTTTGTGTACTCACCAGGCTCTCGGACTCCTTCTAGTCCGTCTACTCCCAACGGCGGCAGCGTGGACATCACCTTCTCCTCCCAGGGATGGTAGTGTACCGGTCTGCGGGACGGACCTCCTCCAGTGATGTTGGCCTGGTTGTGGTCGTCAGTCATTTTGCGGCGGACCGTCCTCCGCAGATCGTACCACCTGGCTTGGCACTCATGCCTGGTCCTTCTGGTGGCCCCAACAGCATTCACAGAATTGACTATCCTCCCCACATGGCAGATTTTTCGGATATGCTGGTCCGTCTGACCAATGTTCCAAAGAGCTGTGGCTCGACTCTGATGATTTCGTCGACAAGGACCTCCAGCTCGTCCTTTGTGAACTTTGGATTCTTGTTGGTGGGCATGGTGTGGGGTGTGGGTGTGGATGGTTGTAGGGGGGTGTGGGTGTGGATGGTTGTGGGTGTGTGAGTGTGGTTGTGCAGGTGTGTGTGTGTGAATGCGATGAGGGTGTGTTTGTGATGGTGGTTGTGTGAAGGAGTGCAAGTGTAAGATGTATTGATGGTTGAAGTATGGGGCAGTGCGTTGTCTCTGGGGTCTGGCAGCAGTGGATCTGTTGCAAAGGATTATGGTTTGTGTGTGTTGGGCCTTTGTATTGGTCCATTTGTGGGTGTGGCTGTGTTTGAACTTTGGGTGGGTGTGTTATAAGGAGTGGTAGTGGTTTGGGCCTCTGTTCAGCTGTTTGTCAGTTGCAGGTCAGTGTATAGGATGTATTTGGCTTTGTTGGATATGTTTTGTGGTATTGTGTGCCTCGAATTGACTCTCCTTGTGTTTTTTTGGTTTGTCCTGGTTCAGTAGGAGTGTTTTTTGCGTCTGTACGGTGCGTACATGGGCCATGTTGTTGTACAGTGCTGTCCTTTGCTATGGCTTAGTACGACTCGTACATGCCTGATGTTGGGTGAGGGTGCTGGTGTGTGGGCCTGGGGTAGGGTGCGTACGAACACGGGCAGGGTGTTCGTCCGCACCGTCCATCGGTGGTGGTGTTTCGCACCGTACATACAGGGGGGGCTGGGTGTAGGGTCCGTACATACACGGGTGGGGAGTTGGTACGCTCCATGCATACACGGGTGGGGGTACGGTCCGTACATACAGGGGGGGCTGGGTGTAGGGTCCGTACATACACGGGTGGGGAGTTGGTACGCTCCATGCATACACGGGTGGGGGTACGGTCCGTACATACACTGGTGGGGTGGGGGTACGGTCCGTACATACACGGGTGGGGGGTACGGTCCGTACATACACTGGTGGGGTGTTGGTATGCTCCATGCATACACGGGTGGGGGTACGGTCCGTACATACACTGGTAGGGTGGGGGTACGGTCCGTACATACACTGGTGGGGTGGGGGTACGGTCCGTACATACACGGGTGGGGGTACGGTCTGTACATACACGGGTGGGGAGTTGGTAAGCTCCATGCATACACGGGTGGGGGGTACGGTCCGTACATACACTGGTGGGGTGGGGGTACGGTCTGTACATACACTGGTGGGGTGGGGGTACGGTCCATACATACACTGGTGGGGTGGGGGTACGGTCCGTACATACATGGGTGGGAGTACGGTCCGTACATACACGGGTGGGGAGTTGGTACGCTCCATGCATACACGGGTGGGGGGTACGGTCCGTACATACACTGGTGGGGTGGGGGTACGGTCCGTACATACACTGGTGGGGTGGGGGTACGGTCCGTACATACACTGGTGGGGTGGGTGTACGGTCCGTACATACACGGGTGGGGAGTTGGTACGCTCCATGCATACACGGGTGGGGGTACGGTCCGTACATACACGGGTGGGGAGTTGGTACGCTCCATGCATACACGGGTGGGGGTACGGTCCGTACATACGCTGGTGGGGTGGGGGTACGGTCCGTACATACACGGGTTGGGTGGGGGTACGGTCCGTTCATACACGGGTGGGGGTACGGTCCGTACATACACGGGTGGGGAGTTGGTACGCTCCATGCATACATGGATGGGGGTACGCTCCATGCATACACTGGTGGGGGTTTGGCGCGTACATCAGCGGCCGGGGGGCGTTTTGCGCGTACATGCGGGGTCTGTGGTGGGGTGTTCGGCGCGTATGCGGGCACGTGTCTCCATGGTTGCTATGGGAGTTCGGTCCATACGGTGTTTTTTCCATACAGTTGTGAAATCGAAAGGACGGGAGTGATCGTACTTGCGCGGTCGGACTTCATTTTTCCGATTCGTACGGTAAATCATCCAGGGATGTGTCGGACACAATTTCCGACCCGAGGACGTGTGGGGAAATTTTCCCAATGTGATTCGTATAGAGTTTTTCCCATGCGAATCGTACTTGGCAGTTTGTACGCTACTTGTACGATTCGGACGAAAAAAGTCCAGATTCAATTCGGACGGGGGAAATTTTTCCAGGATCGGAATCGGCACTTAATTATTAATTCATCAATTAAAAATAAATTACATTCCACCCTTAATACCTATAAAAACCACAACACACACCTAAAATTAATTACACAATTACCTAAATTAATTACAAATGATTTAAATAAAATGAATTAACAGCCAATTATTGTCATGAATTAAAATAAACTACTTCCCATCCTTTACACCTATAAACAGAACAACACATATCTAAAATGAATTACATAATTAATAACCAATTAATGATGTATTATTAACAACTAATTATTAATTTATAAATTACAAATATATCACTTCCCGCCCTTTACACCTATAAACACAACACACACCTAAAATGAATTAAACAATTACAAAAATTAATTACCAACTAATGAATCAAAATTAATTAACAACCACTTATTAATTAATTAATTAATAATAACTGATTTTACACATTTAACACAACGTTTCAATTAGACAAATATTAAGAAATAAAAAATAATCAATTAATGTAATATAATTAAATTACTTCCTACCCTATTCCCCTATAAACCCAGAACCCGCAACGGAACTAAGAGCGCACAATTCAAATAAGTTTTTTAAAAACATTTAATATAATTAAATTACTTCCCGCCCTATTCCCCTATAAACCCAAAGCCCGCTACTTAACTAAAAGTGCAGAATTCAAATTAAAAAAATTAATAACTACTAAAAATGTAGCACATATATTAAAAATACAACCAATTCTTATACAAAAAACATACATCACATACATATAAAATATATACTAAAATATTCGATATTTTTAAAATCAATATTACTTACCTTAAGTCGATATTCTTGACCCTGAAATTCTTGCTGTCAATATTTCTGACCCACGATATTAATGACTCGATATTTGTGCAACTCAATATTTTGTACTCGATATTCTGTCTCTGCACCGCATAAAAAGCAGTATCAGTGATTTCAGATCTTTGATATGTTCTCTCATTCATTCCAAGGGTAGCATCCAAGCAGGCTTTGTTAGACATGAAATATACTGTGCACCTTTACATGAAACTGTTTCCTTCCCTATCTTTGGTACAGCGCAGGTTTTTAAGTCTATACATTACACTGTATTCTATCTTTAACATCTCGAATATAAACTGAGTAATTTAGTGAAAAATGTTGATAGTTAAGCATAGGGATGGAAAACTGCTCAGACACCCTGAAGATTTATTAGCTGGCCAAATCATGATCTATTTTAGAAAGACAGAACAGTAGGAATGAACCTTAGAGCAATAAAATCTAGTCAAGCCCACTGGAATTCAGCAATTCTGTGGCAGCGGTGTTTCCCACATAATCATGGGTTGTTGACATTTGCCACCTAAACCAAATCGGCTACTTAATTTGCATATTTCACCACAAAATGTGACTAACTTAAACAGATGAAAAGTTACTAAATAAAAGGTACAACTCATAGTTCCATACAGTGGCAGTTCGATTGCAAAGGTTTATTGGTTATCTTCCATTCAATGATTGCTGTATTGATGTGTCAGACTGGTATCAAGGAGGTGGCACCTTCCCCACACACCATTACTAGTTGTTAAAATGACAGTGACAAAATACTACTGTTACATACTGTACTGCATTAAACTGCATGACGTGCCTCTTCTTGTTGCACATTTTAGTAGTTTATTTATGTACTCATGCCTACTACCCCTCCTGGGATATAGGCCATCAACCAGGACTCTTGGCTTTCTTTCAATCTGACTCCAGGTGTGTCTCCTGGCAGCCAGTTTCAAGGGCTTGACATCAGGTGTTTCTTGGCCTGGCTATTTTCCTTTTCCTTGAGGGTTCCAGGTCAGGGCTAACGTGGTAGTGTTTGATGTGGGCTTGCAGAGGAGGTGATCTATCCAGCACCAGCATCTTTCAATGATTTTTTCATGATCAGGGAGTTGGAAAGTCTGCTGTCATAGGTGGTTGTTACTGATGGTGTTTGGCCAGGGGATTTGGAGGTTTTTCCTCAGACTGGTGTTGATGAACGTCTGGACTGTGTTGGTGGTGGTCACTGTCATTGTCCAAGTTTCTGCTTCATAAAGAAGAACCGAATTTACGTTGGTGCTAAAAAGCCTGTTCTTGGTTTGCAGCATTAGGTCCTTGAAGATCCAGATCTTTTTTTAGCTGAATGAAGGCAACCCTTACTTTGCAGATTCTTACCTTGACTTTGGGGTCTGTGCCGCCCTGCTTGTCTATGACAGTGCATCCAAATCCTGGGCACACGTGCATAAGTGTATATATATAAGGTTTCATAAGCGTAAGTCCATTAGAGAATTAATCCCATTAAAGTTCACAGAAGAGTTGTTCCTTGTTTCTTTTATTCTTATCACATCGAAAAGTAACCAGCAAAAAACAACCAGCCAACACATGTTTCGTCTAGGAGGATACCCCCATGACTTCTTCAGGGCTCGGAATGATACAAGTAATGGTATAAACAATAGCATAGTTTGGTGACTGATAAAGGAGAGCAAACTCTCCCACAAGGTGACATAGGTGAAACACACCCATTAACTGTGGAAACCCTATAAAACACAAAGACCATTTCATGGTTGAACACACGATAGAGTGTTGTTCATAAGCTTCAGTGAACGAGATGAGTGCATGGGCGATGTGCAGAGTGACTTAATATAAGACAGATAAACAACACAAATATTTATACATTCATAACAAAAGTTGGTGAAAGTTGGACCAGACAAACGAGTGAAAAATTAAACTGTAATGTGCAAATGGCAAGAATTCTTGGCATAGACTATATGGAAGAAGGTGAAAAAAAGTAATGTAACTGACTTCATGTGACCCAAGTGTAAATCCATAGTCCCTAAGGTATAATGGAAGAATCCTCGAGGTTTTATGGAGAAAGTCAATTTAACTGAATAAAAAGAGAACGCAAAGTTGCCTCTGCAGAATGGTACGGGGATCCGTGAATCCAGAGAGAACTCAGTGAGGGACATGTAACCCAAATGGAACGTAATTGGAAGCCGGTGAATTTAAGATGGCATTGAACTCCTTAAAATAATAAGTTCCGTTTCTGCATCTAAACTGAGTGTTCTCTTACCCCAAAGCCGGTGAAAATTCCAACCCGGCTGGAAAGTAGAGTATGGTATACCATTCGGCGTATTTCTAGTATATGGAATCTGGATAAGTAAAGAAAATGAAATAACCAGAAATAAGGGAGCATATTGTAAATTGGGATAAGTGAAAAGGGTGATAAAGAAGCAATCTCTGCCTACCTGTATTCCTGGTAAACAGTGCAATATAGTCTGCAAAAGGATGTAATTAAAAGGGACATCAGACAAGAAATAAATAGTGAATTCAATCTCAAAAGGCAGGTGAAAATGAACAAATAATATTCTATGGAGAAAGACTCCCCGAGATGCTGGTGATAATTCCAACCCGGCAGGTCTGAACTGCATGGTGAGAAAGTTCGCAATTGAGTGTATTAAAAACCTGTAATTAGGAAACAAGAAGGAGCGGTTGGTCGGCCTGCTCTCCAAAAGGAGATAGTGAAATGCTGATAATACCGCTGTAAAGAACACATCTTACCTAGTCATGTGATATTGAGATCAGTGAAAGCCACGGGTAGAATGACGGGTGTGTGTCCTGCAGTAAGCGATCTGCGAACAACGAGGAGTGAAGTCTAAGTGTAAGTAGACATCAAGTAGAGTGATAAACTATATCAGCCCGTACCATAAGCGATAATGCACAATACGACGTGGGCTCCCTATAGTACTTACTCGTTTGTGTGTAGCACAACGTATTCCCCTGGCTCACGAACCTTCAATATCGGTATGCGATGGTTAGATAAAAGGTAGCAACGGGTAGGGACACGGGTGCGTGTCAAGCAGTATGTGATCTGCAAAAAAGGGAGTATAGTCTGAGTCTGACCAAAAGGGTCATAACGAGTAGAACGAGCTGTGTAAGTCCATATATAAAGGGAATGAATCGTAGTATGGCGAGGGCGCCTCTACAGTACTTACTTATAGGACTGCAGCAAGACATTATCCCGTGGCTCACGTCTATTTCCTTCTGGTGTGAGGCGCGGTAATCACCCGGAAGTGTATTTATAGTGGCGCTCACTAGAGCAACTAGAGCGTGAACCGGGTTGAAAGAACAGAAAAGAAGGGGGGGGAGGAACTTTATTGTTCCCATAATCGCGACTATGCTTATGGCAGCGAGTACGAGATGAGTAGAAATCTTGAAATTGACGACATATTCGTGTGTGAGTTTGAAGACTTAACCTTAAGAGTGGTTGAGAACCGAGGCCGATAATGTAATGGCAAAGCCAGAAACTGAATTGTAATGGAGAAAAATACACTCCTAAAGAGATGAGTTCTATTTCTGGAAAACCATCAAATTGAGGTGAAAGAAAGAGAATACGCGAGAAAAGATTACAGCTATCTCGATGTCTCTTTATAAGAATTAATATTCATCAAAGTCAGTGCAAGAGTTTCAAGTCTAAAGGCAAAACAATGGCATCTGTGTAGATCTAAGCCACAGAAGTGTAATGATGGTGACATATGTGATTCACACCAACAGTCGGTTATTACAAACAGTGGTAACTCCCAATGTGTCACTACAATTGGTGACTTAACCGTATTACAACACGATGATGACATGATTACAGTAGGTATGTTGAGCAAAACAGTAGGATGGAAAACACCGATATTGTTGGTCAAGGTTAACGGTGACTAATTATAGCATCAGCAATCCATTGCGTAACTGACAGAAGTGTAATAATGGTGACATATGTGATTGACAACAACTGTCAGTTATTACAAAAAGGGTTAACTCCCAATGTGTCAATACATTTGGTGACTTAGCCATATTATAACACGATGATGACATGATTACAGTTGATGTGTTAAACAAAACAGTAGGATAGAAAACTACAATCAATCGTTGGATCTCACACTCAAGAAGTACTGCATCTCATGGTCACTATTTAAACCATGTCCCAGAGTGTGCATGCGTATGATCCAAGTTGCCTCTGTCTGTCTTAATCTCAGCTCTCTATTACCTCCACGTAAGCTTGGTTCGATTACTTCTATGCCATAAAAAGAGAAGCCTTTATGTGGACCTTGGGATGGGCACATTGCTGCATGTAGTGCTACAGGGTATCTGGCATCTTGTTGGTTTAAGGCCCTAATGTGTTCCCCAATCCTGTCCTTAAGAGGTCTAATAGTGCTTCCTATGTATTGTTTCATACAGGCGCATTCAATTACAAATCTGGTAGTACAATTGATATTCGATCTAATGTCATAGGTTCTTTTGTCATGACTGGTAAATGTTTTTGTCCCATGTTTGGCCCATCTGCAGACTCCACAGCTGCCACATTTGTAGAAACCCATAGTGCGTGGAATCAGCCATGAGGAAAAGTTGTCCTGACGTGGAACTGTTGGACTGAGTCTGGTACTTAGAGTTTTGCCCTGTCTAAAGTTGATTTTTGGACGGGCTGTAATATGATTGTTCAGTGACTCGTCTGACTGTAAGATGCCCCAGTGTTTAGTAAGGCTCCTCCTAAGAGTGTGACTGAGACCATTAAAATCTGTGATCAAGCGTACTTTCTCATGACAGTGCCCAGGCAGACCTCAACCTTTTCAAGTGCATCACTTGCAAGAGTGACTGCAGTTGTGCAGGTCTTGTGAGCCTTCAGGATCTTGTTTTTCCCCCTGTGGATGTTGAGGCAAAGTTGTGCTGACGTGGCTGCCCCATTGTTGGTCTTCTCTTGCATCTGCAGATGGGTATGGGAGAGTAGGGCCAGGTCATCTGTAAACTCCAGGTCGTAATGCTGTGTCCAAGGTGTCAACTGGATCCCATTTCTTCTCCTTGCTGTGGATGACTTCATGATTTAATCTACGGCCAGCAGGAAGAGAAAATGCGAGAGCAAACAACCCTGGTAGACTCAAGTCCTCAAGTGGAAGGCTTCCATGAGTTGCAGGTCAATCGCTCGTAAGAGTTCCTGATGATTCTTACAAGTCTATCTGACACACCATAGTGGCAGAGGAGTTTTCAAAGGGTCTCTCTGTCCACACTGTTGAATACCTTCTCATAGCTGATTAAGTTGACATAGAGGGGGGAGTTCCATTCCATCAATGGCTCAATGATGATGTGCAGTGTTGCAATCTGTTCTGTGCAGGATTTATCTTTGCTGAAGCCAGCTTGCTGGTCTCGCAACTGAAGGTCAAATTGTTTGTTCATTCTGTTGAGGGTGACTCTGTTGAACATTTTCCCTGGGGTTGGTAGAAGAGTTATCCCTCTGTAGTTTGCACAGTTACTCAGGACACCTTTCTTGGGGATCTTGATGAGATATCTCTCCTTCCAGTCTGATGGCACCTTTTCATCTTCTCAGATCCTTCTGAACATGGGATAGAGCATGTCTACTGATGTTTCAATGTTTGTCTTCAGTGCCTGTGCAGGAATGTTGTCAGGTCCCATTTCTCAGATGTGTGATGGTTGCCATATTTCTTTTGACCTGCTGCAGTTGATTGGCAAGTTCTTGTCAACTGGCTGTATGTCTGGTGGAGACATGGGCTGCTTCAGCAGTTCTACAGAGTGCTCCACCCATCTTTGTTGTTGTCCTTCGTTACCCATGATAGTCTTCCCAGCTTTGTCTTTAGCAGGTTTTTCTTGCTTCCTGTATCTGCCAGAGACTTTCCTTGCTTTGTCGAGATGTTCTTTCAAGATTCCATGGCTTACTGCTTCCTGGGTGATACGAGCCATTCACCTGAATCCCAGGCGGTTCCAATAAGGTGACGTTAGATCCCTTTATTTTTTCCTAGGGTCTACCTCCAGTGGCAGGAAATAACACTGTACCGTCGCAGGCCCCAAGGAGTAAGGGGGTTGGGATTGGGAAAAACAAACAAGATGCTGTGGTGCTCCTCATTGGCAGCTACGGTGGGGTCTTAAAAAGGCTTGTCACCTATCTTGCAGCCGCTGCAGGTAAGAGCGGTGGGGCCGGGTGGGGGGTTATTTCAAGTGACGACCATGAGGGAAAATTAATTATTTATTTAATTTTCCCTCGTGGTCGTCACTCGAAATCCCGCCCGCCATTTTTTCCTGCAGCGGCTGCTATCATGTGCGAACGCCTGATCAGAAGAGTGTGAATTGCAAGAACAGTATTTTAACTCACAATATAGTTATTAAACAAAATCATAAAAACGTATTTATAACGCCTTTGTTCATATCCCAACAGGCATCAAGTAGTACTCTTTCCGGTCAGAATGCTTGTGTCATCTTGAAGTTGAAGCATGGATTCTTAATAAATCGCTTGACGGATGTCAACACAATCATCCTGTAGCTTCCCAAGTTCAGCGCAAGACGAGTCTAGGTGTCCCAAATGTAGTCCATGTGTCAAGCCGGAATCCAACCAACTCGTACTCCTAGGGGAAACTGAACGTTTTAATACCAGGGAGGTTTATTCTTGGCAGAGCCCTGTCAGTGCAAGAGTCTATTGTGCACTTCAAAAATCAAAGGGTAATTTTGTTTCTTAGAACCAACTGCTACTGAGCTCAGAGCATAAGAAATAAGAATAGTTTTGTATCAAAGATACCTGATTTCAGATTGCTTCTTTTGTTGTCTTTTTCTTCTTCTAGGAAATCCAGTGCTGGAGGATCAAGACAGGATCAAGGAGCAGCTGCAGCTGGAAGCAGAGAACAGCGCAAAAAAAGGGGCTGTGAAGGGAAGCAAGTGAGTGCGGGACAAACAGGCCTAGCAGGAAACCAGGGTGAGAGCAGCCTTCAAATAGATGCCGGCTGTATGTTTCTAGAAAACAACACCTGTTGATTTTTGGCAGTCACTCCACGTGAGCTTGATTGGCAAATGCACACACTGCAGCCTCCAGGGTCATGGAACGTTCAACTTGGGCAAAGTCATTAGTCTTGGAGTGCACCTGCTGCTGCCCCCAGGGTCATGGAATGTTCAGATTGGGCAGAGCAATTAGTCTTGACAGTTTCTCCATGAGAATGTGATTAACAGGTGCACCTGTCACTGTTGCCAAGGTTCTAGAGCCTTCTACTGGATTTTTAACAAGCAGACTATTGACTATGGAGCTAAGGCCAACAGTTCCCACCATGCCACCAGGGAAGGCACACACAGCAACCCACATCATGTATGAACTTGCAACTTGGGGAATGGGAATTAAAATGGAGAAAGGGAAATGCCCATAAAAATCACAAGGGCATAGAGGGCCGTGCAGTGGCTGGGATCATGACACTGGGCTTCCGTGGCAAGACCATCAATTAGACTTTGATTGTCTGCTCTTAAGCGTCTCTTTGCTTCCTTGTTGGTTTTATTGGCCTTGAGCTTTTGCTTTTTCTGCTCTTGTTTGGCTGGTGTTGACTGCACCTTTCTTTTCCTTCCTCTCTTGGACTTTGCAGAGAGTTTCAGTGAAGATCCATTTTTATGCTGGTATTTCTTGGGACCCAGTACTTCCTGGCAGGTTGATGTCACTGTTTCTTTGATTTTCTCCCACTGATTTTTTTCTGGGTCTCTGTCATCGTCTAGTTCTTGCAGGACTTGATACTTGTTACTAAGGGTGACTGATTATTCACTTCTTTTCTGTGCATCTTTGAGGAGGGTGGGGTTACATCACTGGTGTTGGTTTGTCGGTTCTGTCCCTGCTCTCTTCAGCTTTAGCTTTAGCCTGGCCAGGACAAGGAGACGGTCTGAGACCATGTCCGCTCCTTTCATTACTCTCACATCCTGTAGGGAGCGCTGGAACATCTTGGCAATGCAGACATGGTCGATTTGATACTCTGTTGAATGGTCTGGTGACACCCACATTGCCTTGTGTACTCTTTTGTGAGGGAATAAGCTACTGCTTATCACCAGACTGTTCAGGGCACAGAGATCTGTGAGCCTTTCATCATTCTTGATCATTTCACCCAGGCTATAGTTGCCTATGACTTCTTCATACCCAGTGTTGTCACTTCCAGTCTTGATAGTGAGGTCCCCTTTTAGAACAGTGATGTCTCTCTCGAAGCATTTCTCCAGAAAAGACTGAAATTTCTTGTAGAGCTTTTTTTCCCCTTTTCTTTGCAGTAATTCAGGGGTGTAACACAGGCCCCCACAGCCCCTGCAGTGCCGGGGGGCCCCACGCTCCAGGGGCCCCGCTCACTCTCTTAATTAATTAAATGGTTTGTGCGCACGCCCGGCCTTGGCCGGGCCTCTGAGGCTTTTCATAATTAAATAGTGTGCAGCAGCGCACAGTTGTCTCCGCGTCTGCGTGATCTGACTTCAGGGTGGGGCATAGGGTGGGGCTGGTCACTGGTTACCAATGCCATTGTCATGCGCATTGCGCAGCGCAATTAAAAGTGCACGTGCGGCGTGACTTGTGAGACATCCCTAGTAGAGCACTGATGTTATCTTCATCCTCACGACCGACGCCGCTAACCTATAAAATTAAATATGTCAAGCGCAGTTTTACGCTCTAAAAGGTTTCCCGTTATGATCGCGTGTGCCGCACAATAGTCAGCCTGGGATGGAAGCAGGAGATTGGGTAATTTTTGGTGTTTGGAAAGATAAAATGTGTACCTCTGCAGGGGAGAGCGCGATGAAGCAACGGGAGCGCAGGGCGAGCAGCGTTGATCTTCACGGGATCTTCAGACACGCATTACACGAGCCCTGTTGATTTTCCTTGTGCTGAACAGATCAGATGTGTTCCGGTCCTGCAAGTGCAATGACGCCTGATATAAAACACTTCAGCGTTACCAAAATTAAAAGTGCGCGTGTGGCATGACTTGTGACGCATCCCAGGGCCCAGCCAGGGACTACTGTACTGAGAAGGACCGTCACAGTGGCATCCAGCTCGAGCCAGGCTTTAGCTTTCAAGGGCACGCCGACCTCTACAAATTCAAAGTGCAAGCATTGGGCTGGCATATTTCATGCCCGCATCTTGTCCATTGCCATATCAGCAGAGTTGAAGAAGCAAACCTAGACCGCCCTTTAAGTAGTACAGACAGGTGAGCGAAATAGCAAATCCAACTAACGCTGGCTTTTGTACATACTCAATAGGCTAGCATTAAATAATGGCATCCGGTGGCATGTTAAATTGGCTCCAAGTGGACGTCATGGCTTTCATATTAGGTAGAAATACTGTCTGTTTTTCTGACAAATTAGACAGACATGCCTTGATGGAATAACTTACTTTCATTTTCATGTTTAAAAAACACAATAACGCCGTAATTATTTTGGTGTTTGTTGTCTTTGAGGAAGCATTTCTGGTCCACTGTTATGTGAGCACAAGTCTAATACTGGACACCCTCAGGTTCTCAAAACTTTCGAGAGTTGCATGAGCCAAAATTGAACAGGACAGCCCAGCCAAAATAGATCATAGGGTTAGTCCTGGCCATCCGAGCTTATGCAGGAACTGAAGCATGTCAACTGTGCAACAAACATCATGTAAATATGCGATACTCTTTAAAGTTCAAAAAAGTGTATTTAACATGCAGAAGCCTTTCACCTTAGTACATTGGATTATATTGCTGCCTTTAGGAGCATTTGATTGTTTTTAAACATGAACTTAGAAACATTGATGCCTTTCCGTCTCAAGGGCATTGCCGTTAGTAATCTAAGAGACAGGTCAATTGTGATGAGCACCTTATATGTGCCACAGATTTATATTATAAATGGAGCAACAATATAATGTATTAAATCAAACACGAAAGAGGATTCTGATTTTATGAATTTCAAGGTGCTCTCATATGTGATAATGAAGAAAAGGGCCAAAAACAATATTTGCTTAGGATCACAAACTTTGGTCTTGTAGAGAAGCTAGAATTGATCCCACACTTTGTATTTTCACATTGTGCAATGCAGCCAACAGATGGGTATCTCTTTTTGTCTCCTGAAAAATAAATACTTTTTCTTTACTTCTTGGCACATGAGGTTAGAGCATGGGTGGCAAACGAAAGCCGCAAGAAATCTTGGCTTGCTTTGGGCTGGAGGACCAAGAATCTCCAAGGACCTTGAGCTTAACCAGAGCCAGACATCTGGTTCGAGTTTTCAGTGGCTCACCCACATCTAGAACGTTCCTCTGTAAGTCTACCTTCCGTTTCAGAAGCACCCTTTTAAATGTACATTAATATTTTTGAATACATATTGGCGCTCATTATGAGCAGCCTAGTAAATGGTTTGGTACTTATTGCATCTGATAAAATCGGACAGCGCGAAGTCTGAATTTTTTGGGTGCAATACATATCACCTGTTTATAAGTCTTTGGAAAATAACATGCAGATTTTTGTGCCTATAGCAACAAAATTTGCATAATCCGGTCAATACAGGACATTCTGTGCCCAGTAAAAATTGCCATGCTTTACTTTCGGATACTTATCACTACATCTTTAATTGAGAAATGTTTTGTAGGAGCAGTTACACACATACCAAAATTGACTGTATCGCACCTTAATGAGTGTCAGTGTGTGTTTAAACCGGGTGGCACCCAAACACAAAAAAGTGCACAATTAATAGGTTCTCAAAATAAAGTGGAAACAAGTATCAAGACATCTCTTCTTCGGTAATGGGCATATCTGGATATCACTGATGCTGTGTTGACCAGTCTGTGCTTAGTTTTGGTTGATCTCTGTATACAGCTGTTTGTTTTGAAGTAGTGAGCTTGTCAGGGGTACTTTATTTAAGCCTTAGCTAGCCATTTTGGGGAGGCTTGGAGGGTGAGAGCACAGGACGTGACAAAGACACAGCAATACTGTGGCTGAACTTCCTCTCCATTCATTATAGTCTTATTTTCCATGCTTGTAGAGCGCACATGTCAAGTGTGAAATTTTTAGGCTGCCCAGGCATTTTTGCCCACAGCTCTCAGGAAAGGGTACAGTAATTGGAAAGACCTCATAAAACATTAAGTGAATTAGGATACTAGAGCTGCCAAGGATTAACAAAATTAATTTAAGCAACTTTCACAGGAAATCTTTTCTGTGTTGCCTTAATGCTCCTGAGCTGCGCCAATATTAAATGATTTAAAAGCAGAGTTTTGAAAGATTCTTGTCAATCCATACTTTAAAAATAAAGCACAGCTTTAAAAATAGCGGACAGTAACACTCTTTTTCCACTTGTTTATACCAAGCCTCTTAGTAAATCATCAAGCGTCGTATCTTATCTTTAGCTCGAGCTAACTGAAGCAATACAGGAGCCCGTGGCACGTCAAGCAAGACGCGAGATCAATGAATCAAAGTGACTGCAATTGAAACAATAGCCATGGAGAAATGAAACCTCAGACATTTGTCCTGATGAAGTCCCTATAAGGGATGAAACGTGTTGGCTGGGTCTGCCAAAGTAAAGTGACGTTTTGGATTGAATAAAAGATCTTAAGATAAGATACAGTGCTTGATGATTTACTAGGAGGCTTGGTAAACACAAGTGGAAAAAGAGTGAATGCAACTACTAAGTTAATGGCCAGCTGAAAAGAATAAGATTACATTGTTGCTCTCCTAACTTTGGAAAAAAGCGGACAGTAACACATAAAGCTAAACACATAATTTGTAAGGGCTCTACGTCATTTTTTATTTGTTTTTCTGTCCTTCAGAGGTGAGGTAGAATGAGGCCAGACAGGAGATAGAAGCAGGGTGGAGATATTTGATCTTCCTATAATATTTAAACAGATGAGAATAAATGGGTTATCGGGTAATTCTCATTTCGTGCTGTAGCTAATATCAAGGAAGTCTTGTGCCTGTGCTGTTCAGGGGAGAATCCCCCCCCCCTCACTCTCAGCAGCAATTCCAGAACCCATAAAATGTTTACAGAACACTGGCCAATCCATAGTTTATTTTAATTTTTAGACTAAAATGTTATCACTTTTAGATGTGTCTAGCCTCAGGAGCAAGTAGTCGTGTGCAGGTTTTACTGTCCCTTTTCAGCCACAAGTTGAGAACTTCATTACAGTCCTAAAGGGATCTGTCATGCAGTGGTTTGTGGCTAGGTCAATACCTTCTCTACTTAACCCAGCCCTTTAAAAAAAGTCAGTGGACTGAGCTTTGTCATGTCTGTGAGTCGGTGATCAAGAACAGGTAGCACAATCATAAAGCTGAAGGGCCATCAACTCAGCTGAGTTTCGTTCCTGAAAATGCTCATGATCACAAACTTGACTGTTTTGTCAGAGATCAGGGAGGGCTTCAGGTAGGTGGAATAAACCTGCTCATTCAAAAACTAGAAACCAGCAGAGTTAGTGAAGATTGCACTGTAATATATTGGAATACTTCAATATTTACCCAAACTGATTGTGATTAGTATATTGAAGATTTCTGAGAACCTCGATGTGGGATGACAAATGAGAAGTACCCTATTGTCAGTAGCAACACATTAACCCAATACTTGCGAATATAGATCGGGTGTCTGGGTCTGACAAAAGTGAAATCCATAGGGCCATTTTACTATGTTAAAATATTTTGACCAACATAAACCGGTGAGTATTGTGAAATTTTATTTTTTGACCTAGTGGCAGACATACACTATCTCTTAATAATTCTAAATAATATTAGAAGCCTATTTTTATATAGCAATTCATGCCACACTCTCAGGGCCGAACTGGCCGTAGCTGGCACGGGGCATTTCCCCTGTGGGCCGGATGGGGTGGGGGCCGGTTTTGGGCCAGTGGGGGCCGGTTTTGTCACTGGGTGCTGGTTTTGCAAAAGTACTGCAATACCAGCCCCCTTTAGCAACAGTGCTGCAACACCGGCACCCTGTGACATAAGCGAGAGCGGTGCTTCTTGCTAGCACTCCCCCCTACTAGCAAATTTTAATCACCATAATACACTGAGCACATTTGCTAACATTACTCTATGATCAACCTAACCAGAATTATCAGTAGTGATTACCCAAGCATTTCTGGCAAGGTTACCAGCAGAAATGCCATTGAAAAACTGATCAGTATTAAATACCTTCTCCCCAACTAATGAATTAACAGCCAAAGTGTTGCACTCCCGCTGGCACAAAGGACATAACTACAGCAATAACTCTCCCCAACTCACCTTTAACTATTATTCAACTATCAAGGTTTAAATGTGTGTTAGAATTGCAACCGTTTGTCTTCACCAGGATACCAGTTTCAGAAAATACACACATCTTTCTACCAATTATCAATTTCCATTTTAGGCAAGCAAACTCAGTTTCCTTTAAAAAACGTTTTCTAAAAAACATATTTCTTGCTTTAAAAATGTCAATTCTCATTTTTAGGAATTACACAGTCCGGAAGCCTCAGGTTGTACATTTCACATGTACAAATATCTCACATGAAGTGATTCTGAGTCAAATGCCCAATTATTACACTTGCCAAAGCAGCAGGATGTCTTTAATATGTCAAAAATGCCCACTATTATATGAGGGCCACCATTGTGCCAAGGCTCGACTCCATAGCAGCCAGAAAGCCCACCATATATAAGTCATGGCAATTATTATGCGAGGGGCATACACTATTATATCAGGGATGGCTATAAATAGGCTGCTCATGCTCTTAATATGTCAATGATGGCTGCCTGTATGCCACAACTATCAACAAATGCTCGACATAGTCAGGGATGACAATTATTATGCCATTGCCACTGTTAAGCCATAAACAGACACAAGTGTGCAACAGATGAACCCGTTATGATTCAGGATTGCAATTACTGTTAGTGGTCCTTGAAACAGGCATCGTTTGCAAGGAGCTACACTGGTCATTAGGGAGGGAGGAAACCTTCTCTTTGTGCGGCTTTGTTTACATTAGTTCTAGGAACTGTGAGAACATTTGCCACGGGTGTTTGTGTATGTAAAAGTACCAAGCCAATTAAAACAAGCACTGGCAAAGCCAATAAGTCTCAGCAGTGAAACCTATTGGCTTTGCCAATGCTTTTTTGCTAGCCAGCCGAGGCCGAGTAAAAATATTAAAAGCGGTGGCTTCACTGACTTTCATTCGGCTCACACAGCAAGTGCACATCAGCCTTTCTAAGCTTCAAGGATGCAGTCCACATGCAGAGCTCCCTTCTTCCCCTCATCCCAGCAAACTCTTCCACCTCTGAATCCTGGTGAGTCCGACTAAGCTGTTAATCCTTTGGGGGTCGATATCATGAGGGCAATATCACGAGATGAATAAAAATATCAGGAGGTGTATAAACCTATCATGAGATGAATACAAATATCATGTGAATAAATAAGAGCTGCACGAGGTGAGGTACTATGAGATGAATAAAAATGAACACATCAAATTATCATATACAGATCCCCTACGGATAGGTGGCATAACTATAGTCCTCGCGGTGCAGGGGGGTCCCCTGAGCTCCAGGTGGCCCCCTCTGGCACTGTGAATGGGCGGCAGGCTTGAATGGGTCTGGAGCATGGGGGCCCCCTCCATGTAACTTGCAGGGGGGCTCCCTCAAGTTTCGTTACGCCACTGCTGCAATTAATAGGTGCATAGCACTGGACAACATTCATGTTGATACAAAAAAACATGGATAATCCAAGGAATGGGTTCTGCGCACTCACCCACAAAGTCAGTTAGCTATCTGACGTACACATTAAATTAACATATGGAGGTAGTGGGGAGTATGGATACCCAATCGGAACACAAACCACCAGTACTACGGACGCTATTCTTCTGTCATTAGCTTGCATTGTTTACATTGATACATGTATCAAATTCAAACATATTACTTAATCAATAACTTTGGAATTATAATATGACACATGTCAAGAAAAAAAAAATCTATAGATATGGGAATTCGCTAATGATACGAAACAGATTTCCACATATTATGGGGTCGATTCCGATCCTGGATTTTTTTTTCCCGTACGACTCGTATCCGTATTTTTTACGTACGAATCGTACAAGTCCCGTACAAATGGCGAAGTACGATTCGTACGTGAAAAATACATACGAATCACCTCGGGAAAAGTCTACGAGACGTCCCCGGACAGTTTTACCATACAAATCGTAAAACTGAAGTCCGAGCGCGCAAGTACGATATCCTTACCGCCCATCCAAAAACACAAGCGCATGGAAAGGGCTCCGTACGGAGCGAACTTTGTACAAGCCCTACCTCGAGTACACTTGTGCCCGGGGTATGAGTCGTATGGCCCCCCCCAACCTCCCAACCCTCCCGCGTACGTCCGCACCGTACCCCCACCCCCCGTATGTACGGACCGTACCCCCCACCCCCCTGTATGTATGGACCGTACCCCCCACCCCCGTATGTTCGCACCGTACCCCAGGCGTACCCCCCACCCGCGTATGTCTGCACCGTACCCCAGGCGTACCCCCAACCGCGTATGCCCGCACCGTACCCCAGGCGTACCCCAATCCTTGCGTATGTACGGTCCGTACATACGCGAGGATTGGGGTATGCCTGGAGTACGGTTCGGACATACGCAGGTGGGGGGTACGCCTGGGGTACGGTGCGGACATACGCGGGTGGGGGTACGCCTGGGGTACGGTCCATAAATACGGGGGGTGGGGGGTACGGTCCGTACATATGCAATGGTGGGGTACGCACCGTACATGACGACACGTACGATGTGGGTGATGGCGTGTACGTCGCGAAGCGGGCCCCCTTTTCGTCGTGCATCGCAGCGTACTTAGCTTTTCCAGCACTTTTTGGCTCTCGTAAAAAAATAGCCGTGCGGAGTGCTGTAGGTACGAATCGTACTTGCTGGTCCGTAAAACGCTGCCTGACTCCGTGCGGACGTCGCGTACTCGCTGTCCAGGACCAGAATTGTATGTATTTTTTACCCGTGCGGTGTTTTTTACGATTCGTACGGAAATGGTATTTCTGTACGAATCGTACTTGCTGGTTTGTAAGGTGGAATTCCCGGGTACGAGTCGTACGGAGAAAACGCTCCGTACGACCATTCGTACCCGGGTTTTACAGGATCGGAATCGGCACCTATATGTCTACCTTGGAACTTTTCAAAATGAATGTTCAGTTTGGTGTTTCAGAGTGACTTATGGTGAGTTTCATATATATATAACATGCGCAGTTCTTCAATTTAGGGATATTAAAGTAATACACAACACTTTGCTACTTATATAAGCTATATCAGTTACCACGTATCTAATTTTTTCATATTCTCATTTTCTTTTCCAAATTCTTCTTTTATTTTTCTCCTTCTGATTTTTCTTTTCAGTCTTATTGTTTTCCTTTCAACTGTATTATTTTTCTTTACACTTTTATTTAGGATTTATGGTGGCCATTGAGCATGTTCTCCTTTCCACTTCTCTTGCTGCGTTTTGAGTATTAGTATTCAGGTCGTGCAAACGATGTAAATGTTCATTCTATCTATTACTAATATCTGTTAAGCAAGAATACTAAGTTGTATTATTATGTTCCCCACAGCCCTGAAGAAGCAGAATGTTATAGCGAAACACCTCATAGCATCTTTAGCAACTTTGTACTGATAATATTTGACATACAGTGATATTAGTTTTTTCTCTTGATATGTGTCATATCATATTATATTTTCAAAGTTATTTATTCTGTAATCTGTTTGAAACGAATGTCAATGTAAACAATACAAGCTAATAACAGAAGAACAAATTCTATAGTACTGGTGGTATGTGTTCTGATTGTTTATCCATACTCCCCACTACCCCGCAATGTAAATTTAATCTGGATAACCGAGTTTGTGGGTGAGTGCACAGGGCATTTTCCTTGGATTATCCATTGTTTCTTGTATCTGTATGCCAGGAGGCAATGATGCATAACTTTTTCAACTACGTTATATGTGATATTTAATTATATTTAATATTGTGGTATTTACTTTTGTAATTACTTATAAGAATTTATTTCACTTTGGTTTGTAATTCTCTTTGTGAACTATAGCGAAGTATCTAAAGACTAAAGAAACATTAGTAGAAGATGTTTTCAAAACTAGGGGTAACTGTAGAAATGCCAATAATACTATACCATGCAGAGGACATGAGAATCTATTTATCAACCTCGATTGACTACCAAAAAAAGAATCCCAAAAATAGTGGGAGGTTATAACTCTGAAACAATATTTAGAAATTGGTAGATTTCTGAAGGATTTGCGTATTAACATTTTTCCAGCTCTAGAAGATCTTGATCTTATTCAAGCTGAGAAATGGGAAGAACAATTAACAGCCACCTCTAATTATTTAATGCTAAAGCTTATTGAGCAAGCTGAAACTAAAATGGATTCCCTAAGAAAGGAAATTTAAAAAACTAAACAATTGATTGCAGGTTTTAACTAGAAGAGGAAACTCGCAAAAACGATTACATTTTAGAATACATATTAGAGAAAAATATCAAGAACAGATCAGAGAGAGGAAAAGATCTAAGCTCCTACAGGACGAGGGAGACTATAACTCAGGAAGTATATATTCCTATGCCAGAAAATGTTATGCTGGCTTTAAAAGAGGGGCTCCCCAAAAAGCACCCTTGCAAGAAAGTATTTCATTATCTTTGAAGAAATTATAGTTCCCTGAGCAGACTCAATACATATTAACTTCAGTTTAAAGTTCATGAAAGTTAATTTTTAAATCACAAGTTTGTGTGTTTACAGATGAGAACCATATCCGATCTTCATCTTCCGTTGTAGATTCTGGTTATAACTTTGATATTATCCTGCGGAGACTTGTTTAAATAAAAGACGCCTTGTTACCCGGACATAGAGTAGTCCAAATCCATTCAAAACTTTGTTCGAAATAAAAAGGTTTATTTCATTCGGTCATAGAGAGAACAGCCAACACGTGTTTCGTCTATGGTTGATAATCCAAAAGACTTCCTCAGGGCTGTAATAAATAGATATACAGCAAAATTACAAATTCTATCTCTCTTAAATTAGACGAGTTACAGACCTCCACCTAGGAGAGAGAACCCGTGTTTGTGAGAAAAAGTCAGGAAAACCAAGAAAGTAAAAAACCAAGGTGTGGCAACAAATGAATTCAAGTCATCCAAGTGACACTTAATTAACATAGAAAAAAGAGACGGTGACACCATAAATGAATATGTGTCACAAGTAAAGTTTCTAGTAACATAGAGCACTCACCCTAGTTCCAAATCTCGATTAGCTTTAGCTTAAAAAAGTGAATGAATGAATAGGGTTGGCCAATTTAATGTCTGCCAGCCCAACTAGATATTTCCTTAACAATGTTTTCCGTTATCTAGAACAAAACGAAAAGCATATATAAATGCTTAGAGATATTGTCAAATGAAAACCAATAAGGTCTCCTTTTCTTTTCATGGCATTGAAAACTTATTGCCTGACAATCGTGGGGGTAACAGAGAACTTAGAGTCCGCCAATGTGAGGCGTAAACACACAAACTTGTGATTTAAAAATTAACTTTCATGAACTTTAAACTGAAGTTAATATGTATTGAGTCTGCTCAGGGAACTATAATTTCTTCAAACTTTTACAATTATCCTTAATTGTAGTTAACAGTGTTGGGTGGTGGCTGTCTTGTTCCCTTGGATGCAACTCTGTGATATTTTTGTTTCCTCTTACTGTTTCAACCATTATATGTTTGCGCAGGATATACCTCACCGCCTATCGTTAAGTTGTATCAATTGGAGGTTGCTGCAGCGTTAGTGGTTTCCCACTTGGGTGTGTATTATTGGAGAAAATGTGTTCTCGAAATGAAAGGAGCAAAGTAGCGGAAGACTTGTTTAAAAACCTGCATGCAGGTGTGTCAGTTAACAAAGCAGTTATTTCAGGCAATAAACTAAATGAAGGTTTGAAAGCGAAATTTATCAGGTTAGAAAGACTAAGGAAGACCGAGATTTCTAAATGGTGGGACGGGGCAACACTGAAAGAATACATAAGACTAGAAAGAATCCCTAGAGGGCTACGTGCACAAATGTTCCCAACATACGATGACCTTGAAGATGATCTCCTTACCCTTTGGGAAAAGGAACTAATAGGTAACTCAATGCGTCTAATGAACATTCTGATTGAGAATGCAGAAAGAAAGGTTATGAAAACAGCTGAAGAGGTGGATAACCTTGAAAATCTCAGATCTTAAAATGGAGGAAGTAACTAAAAAGAACTATGTAATTTTGGAAGAGGTCTTGGGAAAATATGAGGAAGATATCAAAGCACGTAAAGCTCATAAATTAAAAAGGGACGAAAAAGATTACATCAATGGTCGGGTATTCACTTTTGCCCGAAAATTTGACAATCTGGTTAAACAAGATCTACAGAGAGTTGGCAGTAAAACCTCACTTTTGAGTAACACAAGTGTTGCTTCGTCTGGCACTGTCTCTAGTGTGAGTGATGAAGTTCAAAATGAAGGAGTAACAGGGGAGGGCCCAGGTGGCTCTTTTTTACGCGAGATCCAAAGAATCAGGATGGGCAACAAAGAATCAAATACTCTACCCAGAGAGGAACGACGAGGACTAAGAGAGGGTCCAGGGGGGGAACCAGGTCCAAGAATGAGAGAAGGTATGCACACTCGGTCATGGAACAGGGGCAAGTAACAACCCCTATACCAAACCCAGGTATTCAAGTGATTAATTTGTCTAACCTAACTCTGTCACAGGATATGGTGTCTGTCCTGAGTAAGGGGATGGGTTTTTGCCCTACCCCAAATGCGATATGACTTATGTCAAAATAGACTTGTATAGGTTTGTTCGCAATTTAAAATTGAAAAAGTTTTTTGGCAAGGATTCGGTTAATAAATCTATTGAACCAAACAAAACAATGAGTGTGGGTAATCAATCTATCCAAGACATTAGAGACACCGTATTACTTTTATCAATTACGGAGAGTGAACAGGATCCTGTTACATTGGGTCAGGTATTGGAAGAACTAGAATATAGTACTGACACTAGTGTTGATAGTGGCCTTAAATTAAAATCTAAATGGACACCGCAACTTCCTGGTGGTAACAATATTGAAGTTTTCCATAGAATTGTCACAGGTGAGCTGAATAAATGTGAGGACACTATGAGGATTAAAAACAACAGTCCGTCTATTACTAACAATCTTACCAAAGGTGAACAGATGGCTCTCAAATTGTTACGTTCTAATGATAAAATAATAATTAGAGAAGCCGACAAGGGTGGTAATATTGTTGTTATGGAAAGATCTGACTACGAGGCTGAAATAATGAACCAACTTTCTAATGAGTCATGCTATGTTAAACTAAACATTAATCCGGTTTTTGATGTAACATGCATAGTTAACTCAGAGCTCATAAAATGGCATACCAAAGGTTTACTTAATGATGATGAACTTGTTTACTTGAAAATTGTGAAGCCTCGCTTCCCTTGCCTCTATACGCTCCCAAAAATCCACAAAGATGCCTCTAGACCACCAGGAAGACCCATTATCTCTGGTATAGGAGGGCCAATGGAAAAGATTTCGGAATTTGTAGACCTATTTTTGCAACCATATGTCTTGAATCTGGCCTCCTATATCAGAGACACTAAACACATTCTCAATGTGCTAATGGACCTTACTTGGGATGCCTCTATGATATTAGTAACTTTAGACGTGGTGTCGTTGTACACAAATATCCAACATGAACAGGGATTACAGGCACTAGAATACTTTTTGTATAAACGTCCAATAGAACTATTGGAACATTCAGACATGCTGATTCATATGTCAAGATTGATTTTAGAACACAATGTTTTTTTGTTTAACAACAAATGGTACAGACAGAAATGCGGAGTAGCAATGGGTTCAAAATTTGCGCCGTCCCTGGCATGTCTGTTTATGGGGATGTTTGAAATGTTACACCTTTGGGGTCCTAATGGTGCTAAATGGCAGGAGTATATAATCTACTATGGCAGGTATATAGACGATTGTCTTATTATATGGACTGGTAATGAGTCACAGTTGCAAGACTTCTTTAAATTCATGAATTTTAATTCATTTAACATGTCTTTCACCATGTCATCGAGTCGGGAAAAGATAGTCTTCTTAGATACTGAGCTTTTTGTGGCAGATGAAAAAATCAATAGTAGATTTTATAGAAAAAGTACCTCCTGTAATTCTACTCTGTATGCCACCAGTGCGCATCCTAAAGCCCAAGTTAACGCCATACCTTATGGTGAAATGTTTAGGGCACGGAGAAATAACAGTAGAGAGGATGACTTCCTTAGCTGTGTTAATGATATGGAAAAACGCTTTTTGGAAAGAGGCTATAATAAGGATATTATTATTCAAGCCAAACAAAGAACATTGAGACTATGTAGAAAGGATACCCTAAAACAAAAAACTACAGTTAAGGCAAACAAGACACAATACCTTAAATTAGTAACAGATTACCATCCAAAGTCGCACAAGATTTACAATATCCTTAATAAACACTGGCACCTACTAACCTCTGACCCCACACTAGGTGTTCATTTAAGCAGTAGACCCAGCATTGTATACAGGAGAGGTACGACCATTCGCAATCTGATCAGTCCAAGTTATCCCAGAAGTACTAAATCTGAATATTCCTGGCTGCACAAACAAAATATAGGGTCCTTCAAATGTGGACACTGTAGTATGTGCAGGTTTTCAATTCACAATATCAAGGAATTTGAATACAATGGCTCAGCAAAATATAAAATCTTTCAACACATAGATTGTTCAACCAAATTTGTGGTATATGCCATTCGCTGTAAGTGCCAAAAAATATACATTGGTAGTACCATCAGATGCCTTAAAGAAAGGATGGCTGAACATTTTAGGGCCCTAAAAAATGTTGACCTCAGGTATCCCCTGGCTAACCATGCTAAAGACTGCTCAAGCCAGAAAGGGAGTTCTTCTTTCTCCTTTTCTTTTCATGGCATTGAAAACTTATTGCCTGACAATCGTGGGGGTAACAGAGAACTTAGAGTCCGCCAATGTGAGGCAAAATGGATTCTAAACTGGGGCTCAACGTGGATTCAGAGCTACAGTATTTCTTGGGCTGTTAAACTGCTTTACTGTATTAGCCTAACTGTCCCATTGATTCACTGGACATGCTGCAGTCATATATGCAATTACCCATGGAAGTGTGATGGGAACTCATGAATATTACTGACTGTATAAGAAACTGTATGTTATGTTTTTTAACCAAGTGCATCTGTAACCAACATGATTGTTAGGGTTGTTATCAGTTTGGAATTTGAAATGTTATTGGTACCCCGTATAGGTTCTGTAATGTTAACCATATATTTTTTCGATTGGGTTGTCTTAGGTAATTGCGAGCTAGCAACCTAGCAACTGTCTGTATCCCTTTAATTTTCGTTTCCCTTCTCGTTTCTCTATCTCGTGGTTTTAAATTACTCTTTACTTTATATTTCACTTTGCTTATGCACATCATCATAACGGCATGCTTAGATTTGCACATAGCATTAAAATTGAATTTTATGTCACTTAGCAAAAATTCAGGAAGCTAAACAGACTTATGCTGAGCCGTCATGGGATATACTCCTTTGATCAATATAGGAAATAGATTATACTAATGGCTACTAACTAGACTTGAGATTCGTTTTTTCTTCGTTGTCAAATTGGCGGTTTGATTTTCCCTTGGGATTTACTATTATTCCTCTTAAATAATAAGTTGTATGATGGTGTCTGAAAGTAATTTACCAGCGACGCTGCTCCCGTAACCTACTTTAAGATGGCGCTGGAATTAGAGACACAAACATCCTGTTAGTCCTTCCTTGATTGTTAAGAGCACCCGCCTTTTATATATAGAAAAAACATGGCGCGTTTGTAAGACGCCAGCTGAGTGAGGCAAGATACGCCTTTACTCTTCGCCTCGTACTTGGAGGTAAGACATGAATTTTATAATACATGGCCCGTTATACGGTTTTTTGTTTATTCTAAATATACAATTAGGTCTGATTTGATATTGTGGGATAGCGTAATGGCTTTTTAATTCAATGCATCTAATCGGCTTACAAATATTGTCGATAACAAATGTCTGTGACCAATATGGTTGCGACTGTTTGTAGAACGATTAGGACCGTATGGGGTTTTTTATAATAATACTTCCAGCATACATTTATGTTTTCTTTTAATTTTAGGTAACGGAATACTTTTCCGAAGGAGGCATCTAGTTGGGCTGGCAGGCACATATTTGGCCAACCCCACTTATTATTTCCAGCTTAAGCTAATTACAAGTTGGAACTAGGGTGAGTGCTTTATGTTATTATGAATTAGTTGTCGTGACACATATTTATAGGGTGTCAATATCCTTGAATTTATTTATTACTAGGATCGATATTGTCGTATTGCGCACTGGTCTCTTAGACCGGACCGCTTATAAATAATGTTGACAATTTATTTCTCTAACCATTATTGTTGCTGTGGCTCTTTGGACGTTTAGGACCTTATTGGTTTTCATTTTACAATATCTCTAAGCATTTATATATGCTTTTCGTTTTGTTCTAGGTAACGGAAAACATTGTTAAGGAAATATCTAGTTGGGCTGGCAGACATTAAATTGGCCAACCCTATTCATTCATTCACTTTTTCAAGCTAAAGCTAATCGAGATTTGGAACTAGGGTGAGTGCTCTATGTTACTAGAAACTTTACTTGTGACACATATTCATTTATGGTGTCACCGTTGCCTGAGTCACTGTTTATTTGGAATCATCGTTTGGCTGCTCTTGATACACGGCGTTTTTTCTAGTTTGGTTATTTGGCGGCTCTATGTTTCTGGACTACTATTTTGTTAGCTCACAGATACTATTTCTGGTGTTTTCCTTTCTGTTCTCTTTTTTCTATGTTAATTAAGTGTCACTTGGATGACTTGAATTCATTTGTTGCCACACCTTGGTTTTTTACTTTCTTGGTTTTCCTGACTTTTTCTCACAAACACGGGTTCTCTCTCCTAGGTGGAGGTCTGTAACTCGTCTAATTTAAGAGAGATAGAATTTGTAATTTTGCTGTATATCTATTTATTACAGCCCTGAGGAAGTCTTTTGGATTATCAACCATAGACAAAACACGTGTTGGCTGTTCTCTCTATAACCGAATGAAATAAACCTTGTTATTTCGAACAAAGTTTTGAATGGATTTGGACTACTCTATGTCCGGGTAACAAGGCGTCTTTTATTTAAACAAGTCTCCGCAGGATAATATCAAAGTTATAACCAGAATCTACAACGGAAGATGAAGATCGGATATGGTTCTCATCTGTAAACACACAAACTTGTGATTTAAAAATTAACTTTCATGAACTTTAAACTGAAGTTAATATGTATTGTACAGGAGTGACCAGTAGGTGACGTCGAAGTGCGGTGAGCACTAGTAGTGGCGCTCATAGGGCTAGAGTTGAGAGCGCGCCCAGAGGGCGGGACTGGAGCGCGCGTCCTGAGAAGAAGGTTGGACCCCAGGCGCGCGTTGGATGCTGCAGAGGAGCGGAGATAAATGTGAAGGAGCTCCGAGAGAAGCCAAGACAGGTGTAGTGACGCAGTATAAAGGAATCGTAATTGGAGTCGGAGAGATCAGAGAAGTTGAGGCTTCAGCGTCAAGCCCTGTTGGTGTCTTCCCGCAATCTGCAACAGCGCCGTGAGGGGAACGGCCCGAACCAGGACTACCTTTCCCAGGGGGCCGTGTGAAGGACGCACAGAGCGTCACCATTGGGCGCCGAGGAGCATTTAATCGACAAGCGCCTCCCGCACCGCGGGACGCGCGCGGGCTCGCCCGGGCGAAGCCCGGACAAAGGGCGGACCGTCTGAGGCCGTCAGAGGTCGAAAGAGGTTGGGTTGGGACTATCCCTCTTACATCTGGCCTGATCCTTAATCCCCTATTGACTGCTGTTATGCTGTGGTGAGTCGCAAATCCGTTGCTACGTATTCTGTTACGACCGGTGTGAGCAATGCAACGAGGGAACGCAAAACTAAGCACGAGGGTGGCAGGCATGGGGACTCTGGACAATTATTTAAAACAAGCTGAAACTGCCGTAGTGAATGAAATTGCTTTGGTTGAACGGCGACTTTCTCTTGAGCCCATTTGCCACCTAAGTATCCCACAACCCACAGTTGATATTCTCTCCTCAAACGTCATACCGGCAGTTGTGTATCCCCGTGTTATCCCCAATGAGTTGTTGGCGGACGACCCTAATCCCATCTCCACAAGTATCACTCCTTTAAGTACAGAGAGCAGTGTTCCCTCACCAGTGGCTATCCATACTAGACAGTCCAAGTCAAAAACTGGTACTAAGTGTAATGGGGGTAACTCTGTTAGTGGTAAACGGAAAGCCATAAATAACCCAGCGGGGAATCGTAAGCAGGCTAAGCAACCAAGGATTACTACTCCTCTTTCTAGGCAGGAGAAACTGAACTCTAGCTCACCTCACTTGGTCAGGGCAGACTCTGGCGAGAATAGACGAACTGGTTTAAATGTAGAGTTGGACCAGATTAGGGAGACACTCATGTCTAGTATCATTACAACCATGGAAGCACATTTTACCTCATTAATACAGCCTATAATAGCTACCCTAAAAAGAATAGAGGATCGTATTTGTATCATGGAATCTCACCTCAGAAGCAAAGAACCCCAAACAGGTCTAAAAAACGTTGCAGGAGATACATTAAGCACACTTACGGCTTCGGTAGATAACTTGTTGAATTCCATGATCACCTCTACACACCAACCAGCACCCTCGGCAGCGCCTATCTGCCCAGGATCCACGATGTCGCAACCAGCCTCAGATAATTTGGGCAAGACCTTAGGAACGGCAGGGCGAACGCAGATCAAGGAGGGGGGCTCACATCTCCCTGTTCCTCAGCAAGAAGGGGATTTTTCCCTACATTTACCAGCTGAGGCATGCCCCTACACTATTATTTTAGCCAACGTACCTAAACTAGAGCAAAATAAAAAGGAACATTGGTCCTCCTTGAAAAATAAGGCCCTTCATTATCTTTCCAATAAAACAGTTCTGGGTCATCACCTCAACCAGCACTTTATGATGATTAGAAGGGTACCTTGGGTAGGTAAGACTGTCAAACATCTAGAGGGTGATTGCATAGTGATAAGTTTTAGATCCCCAGGGCTTGTAATTGACATCTTAAGACAGGCAGGGTCTGTGAGAATTCATAAAGATTATGTGAATATTCTCCCCTTGGGTTTCTTTTATCCACCATCTCACTTTGGCTCACCATTTTCCTCTCGACCACTTGGACTCGGTACTAGATTTAGTTCCACTAATAATTTCGCCGTCCCTGTCTCCAACAGATTTGAGGTCTTCTCTAATTTGGATGACATTGAGTGACTAAAGACTAGTGATCATGTCACCGCCCCTGATATACAAGTCCCTGTTTTTCCAATCGTGAATCCCTCAATTTGTGGTTCCATTTCATCAGGTTTAAATCGGGAACCATTGGGTTCTTCTTTTAAATTGATTTCTTGGAATGTAGCTGGTCTCAGAAACAAAGTAGATGATCCCACTTGGAGAGATCTAATCAGATCAGGTTACATTATTAGTTTACAAGAGACATGGGACACTGAGGACACGCTGCACATGGATGGGTATGAGTGTTTTTTTGTATCCGCCACTCCATCTAGCTCAGGGAGGGCGAAGGGAGGGCTGGCAATGTTAATATCAGCATCCATATCTGGCTCATCCTCTCAAATAGAAACAGGCTCGCCAAATTTTATGGCTATTTTTATCCTGATGAATGAGGGACCTGATTTTTTGGTTATGAATTTTTATAACTCTTATGATAGAGTTGCCACGACCGATCATCTGGCCGCGTTAAATAGTTTTTTAGCTGACCACATGGAGACCAATAAACTCAACAGTAAAAATTGCCTCACTATAGTGATGGGTGATTTTAACATCCATGGCTGTCCACACTTTTGTCTTTCCTCGGATCCTCTGGGACCGATTGATTCAAGTGCTGTACACTTTGAACATTCGGCGGCGGGACTTCTCCTTGAATCCATCTTGGCAGACTACGGTCTGTTTCTCCCGTCTATGGAGGGTGAAATTATTCCCACATTTAAAGGTACTGGGAAAGACTCTGTTATTGATTACATTTTTGTTAGTTCTATTTTGGGGGCTAACATTAAAAAATATGAGACTACCTGGTCCCATTTAAGTGATCATAACCCTGTAAACCTAATACTCTGTAACGTCTTCGAAAAACCGGCTAAACTCCCAATAAGAGTGGATAAATCCGATATTTGCCCATCAGATCAAGCACGTAGAATCAGATGGTGCAAAGTAATCCCTGGCGACTTTTATAACAACCTGAACAGCAAGGTTGGCTCTGAGTTAAAAATCTGCCAGGATCTCGAAGCAGGGGATAATGAGGTCCTTTTGGCTTACTCAGCCATCTGTAGTCAGATCCTTGCCGACTTGAGCCGTCCTGGGAAACACACAGATAAGGCAGAGCTAGGTTGGTTTGACAAAAGCTGTTCATCTGCCAACAGAAAGCTAACGGCCGCCCTGAAATCGAACCCAGTGAATAGGATTTTGGTTGCGGAGTTGAGAAAAGAATACAAGAAAACCTTGGACGCCAGGAAAAAGGTGATTAGGGAGGAAGCATGGGAAGAACTTTCCAGTGTGGATGTAATAAGTAACAGTGCAAAGTTTTGGTCTGTGGTGAATAAACCCTTCTTTTCCGATATAGGAAATGATCAACTAGACTGCGGTATCGGGAAACAATCGTGGCACTCACATTTTAAAACAGTCTATGAAATGGGATCTAGTGGTGAATCGAGCATATCTCCCACCGCTGTGAACCCTTATACTTTATTAGTCTCTAAGCAAGAGGTGGTCGAGGCCATCAGTAAGATGACAAGCAATAAGGCCCCGGGCCCTGATGGCGTACCAGCGGACCTCTTTAAATCTGATCCTGAGACATGGTCCATAGTATTAACCAATGTTTTTAACCGGGTATGTGTTGCTGGGATTCCTGACACCTGGTCCAAATCAGTAATCATACCTATTTTTAAAAAAGGTAACAGGGGGGATCCTAGTTGCTACCGACCTATCTCCCTTATTGACACAGCTGTGAAGGTTCTGGGGCGTGTGGTCCTGGGCAGACTAACTGATTGGTTAGAAGACACAGCCTCCCTTTCGTGTCTACAATATGGGTTTCGAAAAGGCCGCGGGACCATAGACCAGAGCCTGAACCTCCAACTTTTAATAGGCAAGTATACCATTGCTAAAAAAGGGGCCTTGTATTTGGCCTTTATGGACTTGTCTTCGGCGTTTGACCGAGTGAATCGCTCAAAATTGTGGGGGTTATTATTAAACTGTGGAATAGATGCCAACATTGTTTATTTTCTTGCAGATTTGCATAGAGACCTCACTGCCACGGTCAGATATGACCGGCAGGGCAATTCCACGGATAAAATTGGAATCACCAATGGCGTTAGGCAAGGATGCATTTTAGCCCCCCTGCTTTTTACTTTATATATTAATGAATTGGGCTCTACATTAACTAAGTCATGTAAGGATATTCCTAGGGCAGGCAAATTTGACATCCCAGCATTATTGTATGCTGATGATGCCGCTCTCTTAGCACGTACGGCTGTAGGGCTCCAAAAGCTTTTAGATTCTTTTGCTAAATTTATGATTGCACTTGATCTTGGAGTGAACTTCTCCAAATCCCATGTGATGTTCGTGGGTTCTATCCCAAAGAGAGTTAAAACCATGTCTTGTGAAGGTCATGTTTTATCTCGGGTCTCAAGATTCCCTTATTTAGGTGTCATTTTTGATGACAAGTCTACTTGGGCCCCACAATTGGCTGCCAAACGCAATGTATTTGCTAGGGCCACACTCGCTGTCCTAGAATTTGGACGCAAATTGGGGGTGAAGCCCATGCAAGCCATGTTGAAGGTCTATGTAGCAAAATGCACCTCCATCGCATTATACGGGGCAGACTTGTGGGGTTTTAAAAACATTTCTGATCTACAAGTTGTAGAAAATAGATTCCTAAAATCACTATTATCCCTCCCATGTTCTACTTCTAGCTACATAGTGCATCAAGAGTGTGGGATTGACTATTTAACTGATCGTATAGTCATTGCCCCACTTTTGAAATGGCTCTCGATTTGGCTAAATCCTGAACTAGAATTGAACCATGCCATTTTAAAAGATTGCCTATCCCTAGAGTATGGCAAAACCATACCGTGGCTGAACCATATTAAAATTCTAGCAAGGTATTTGGGCCGACCCGAGTTATTTGAGAACCCAAGCACCATAGTAAGGGGGGATTTAAAATGGGCAAAAGACACACATAAACAGAGGGCCATGTTAACAAGGGAGGAAAGAGAATTACTTAAACCCACTGTAAAGGCACATCAGCTGATTACTACATCTAACGGTTTAGAGCCTTACTTGGGTATTGTCAATAAGATGGACCATCGTTTTTTATTAATTAAGTTCAGATTGAACAAATTCCATCTTTTATTGACTGACTCCCCGGGCTGGACTAAGGAGAAGGATCTGGGGATCTGTTCGTGTGACGGATTCTCAATAAAAGACACTATGCACTTTATCTTTTTTTGTGAACACCTGTCTTCAATCCGTAAAAAATATATCATTCCTCTTTTAAAAAATAAAGGCTTCAGACAGGCGAAACCAGCTCTCATGCATCTTCAGATGTTGGGTTCTCCTTAGGAAATATTTAATATTGCCACTTTTTTAGTAATTTCAATGAGATTGAGGAAAAAGATCACATGGTTATAGTGTATATCTTTTTATTGTCTGAGTAATTATTTATTGTAATTTTATGTCAACTGTTTTTTAAATGGCTGTACTGTTTTATGTTCAATGTACTTTTATGGTTTTTGCTATGAACCGAATAAAGTAATTTTGACTGACTGACTGTATTGAGTCTGCTCAGGGAACTATAATTTCTTCAAACTTTTACAATTATCCTTAATTGTAGTTAACAGTGTTGGGTGGTGGCTGTCTTGTTCCCTTGGATGCAACTCTGTAATATTTTTGTTTCCTCTTACTGTTTCAACCAGTATATGTTTGCGCAGGATATACCTCACCGCCTATCGTTAAGTTGTATTTCATTATCTGACTATTCCAGCATAGACTAAAAAAGATGAGACTGGCAGAAAACACATGTAAAAGGTAGAGAAGTACAACCAAGACAAAAGAGGACAAAGGGGGGGTCAGAGGCGGACAAGGAGAAGGTAATACAAATTCAAGGGTCCAAACCAGGTTTATGACGAAGGAGAGAACAGAGCTCCTGCATCCACCCAATTACTAAATCTTTTCCCTCTAGAAGGCTGACAGAGGAGGAAAACAGGGTGCTCAATAAAGGTTTATCATTTGCACCACCAAGACACTTTGATGATTTTGAATTAAAACCAGATCTCTTCAAATTCATTAGAATTTTAAAACTGAAAAGTTTTTCAGTAACTAACAGATAGGCATACTTTAATTGTGATAGAACTGAATATATAACATAACATGTGTATTTGTAAAGCGCACATCCACACGAGGGTTTCTTGGCACTGAATAACAGGTGTTTATTGTTACTCAACAGTACTCATTTTATCGACCTCAGAAAGATGAAAGGTTGAGGGGACCCACCGGGATTTGAACCTGTGACCATGTGGTTCGAACACAGGCCCCTACAATGAAAGCATTAGTCCACTAAGCCAAAAAACCCACATTATCGATGATAGTATAGGATTTGTCAGATACCCACATGCTGATGAGTTTAGATGACTCTTCACCACCAGACATAGAGAAACTAGCCATTGAGGAACATGTTGTCCATGATAGTTCCCATCGAGAATGTGATAGATGTTTTTTATGATTTGATTATCAAAGACTCTGATCAGTTACAAAGATTGACATGCAAGAACAATCTAACTAATAAAGGAATTAAAGATATAAATGACCTGTGTGAAGACTGTTCCATTATTATATGACAAACTGATTGAGGTGGAAAGGTTGTTGTCACGGATGTCAGCAATTATGATATTGAAGCAAATGATTGTATCCACTGATTATGTCAAGTGTTCACGTAATTTGTATAACAAAGTTCAGACCAAATGTCAAGAATTGTTGCTCAAGTGGTTAGATGATGGATTTGTTGATCAAGAGGGATTTAGAAATGAAGTGATAAATAATCCCACTACACTTCATAAAGGTGGTAGAACTCCACTGTGCAGGCCCATTATACCAGGTATTGGCTCATGCACAGAAAGGATGTCGGAATACATAGATATATATTTTCACTGATGGTAACTTCAATATCTTCTTATATAAGAAAAACTAAAGATCTGTTATGTAAACTGTCTGAAATTCCAGGGGGAATACTTCTATCTATTGGTCTCTATGGATGTGAAAAGCCTTTATACTATAATTTATCATCTCAGCTTTAAGGTATTTTTTCTCCTCCAAATCAGCAAGTTATTGCACTGATGATCCTTGAGATGACAGAGTTAGTCTTTGAAAATAACTATTTTCTATACCAAAATAACTTCTACCATCAACTGCGAGGCACAGCAATGGGTGCAAGGTTTGCTCCTTTTTATGTCAATCTATTTATGGGTTGGAGTGAGAGGGAGCATGCCTGGAGTGGAAGGCTGCATACAGGTTGCCATAAGGTATTGGTATGGTACAGACTCATTGATGATATTTCCCTAATATGGAATGGTACAGCGGCTGAATTAAAGGAATGTCATAACTTTTTGAACTCCAATACTCTGAATGTAAAATTGACTTTGGAGTATTATCCAACTAGCATTACTTTTTTAGACTTAGAAATGTATCTAAAGAGGAGGTCTTACACAGCATATCCTACTGCAAGCCTGCGTCTAGCAATAGTGTTTTACATTTCAGTTCTGGTCATCCTTTCAAACAGAAATCTAATATCCCCTACAGTGAACTCTTAAGACAGAACATCATTGTAGTAAAATTGAGACAATCAACAAGCACAGTAAACAGTGCAGAGATTTCAACATCAGGGCTAACCCCACAAAATTTGACCACTGCACTGAATAGAGCCAATGAGGTTAAGGGGGCATCCGTATTACTGGATAAAATTTCTAAAGCTAAAAATGGATCTGCTTCTCCAGGTGGACAGAACTGTTTCAACACTATGGGTGCTGTCAGTGCCCTCTGCGTGATATCTTTGCAGCCCAGGGTAGGTCAGGGGGTAGAGCGAGGAAGGGCCCGCATGTTCGAGAGAATAGAGCCCAACCATGGAAATGCTTGCTATTGAATGCTAGGTCTCTGGTCAAGCATTGTCTGGAATGCAGTCTGTTCATGGAACAGCACCAGATTAAACTTGGTTTTATAACTGAGGCCTGGACTAATAACTCCTCAGGCCCCGATATTGTGAAGGCCCTCCCTGCACATTTTCTCTGCTTCACGTTGGACCGACCATCAGGAAGGGGTGGGGGGCTTGCGGTGATTTATCACAACAGCCTGGAGCCTTTATTTTCCACAGCCTCCAACAATGCGTGTGAGGCCCTATCTATCACTGTTCGTCTTTCTCCCCAGAAAACGTTTAAAGCACTTTTGAGCTACCGTCCCCCTGGACCCAGAAGCATGTTTTTGGAGGCACTCGGGACTTTGGTAGAGGATGGACTTTGTGCCCACTCGTTCACCGTCATGGGTGATTTTAATTTTTATCTGGATGATCAATTAGACCCAGATAGTATGCAACTTACGGAATTTATGGCTGCAGGAGGGTTGGAACAAAGGGTGGCTGGACCTTCGAATACTGCAGGGCACACCCTGGATGGCATTTTTACGAACAATCCTGATATGGACATTGTAGATATTCTGCCACTCCCTTGGTCCGATCATGCTGCTATAATTTTTACACTTTCCTCTGGGACCCAGACACAGTCAAGCCCCAAGCCAAGGGTTAAGATTGTGAGCCGGGCTTAGAAAAACATAGATAGGGTTGGAATGGGGAATTACCTAAGGTTTAATGCCACCTGTATCCCGTCGGACGTAAATAAAGCGGTGGACGTGTACTCCAAGTGGGTCGAGAGGGCCTGCGATATTTTTGCACCAGAAAAATCTTTCACGCCCAGAAGAGCGACGCCCTCGGCGCCGTGGTTCTCAGAATCTCTGCAGACTGCCAAAACGGAATGTAAGAAATTGGAGAGAAAATGGCGGAACGGGTACAGTCCAACTAAGAAAGAATATTATAAAAGGAGCCTCTCTATTTAAAAAAATCTAATAAATGAAGCAAAAAAAACTTATTTCACGGAGCAAATAGAGAGGGCTAGTTCATCCTCCAGGGAGCTGTTTAAGACCATAACCAAACTTACGACTCCAGCGGAACCTAGCTCAGCGACCAGTGCTGATATGTGTGAGACCTTAGCCACCTTTTTTCAGACTAAAGTGGCAGGGATTTTCTCCTCCTTTCCCGAAGTTTATGGAGAGGTGGGAGTTGCAGCACGATGGGCGGATGCTGGGTCAGTTTGGCCGCAGGATAGATTAAGGGGCTTTAGCCCGCTACAATCGGAGGAGGTCACTGGTCTTTTGCTGGCTGCCTGTTCGGGAGCCCCTAGTGATCCGTGTCCGGTGGCAGTCCTTAAAAATTGCCCGGAAGTGATTGCCTCCACGTTGACCCCTCTGTTTAATGCTATCATTGAGTCAGGTATTTTTCCTAGGAGTTGGAAAGTTGCTTCTATCCTTCCTTTAATTAAAAAACCAACTCTTGATAAAAATGACCCAACCAGCTATAGACCTATCTCGTGGCTCCCACTGCCGGCAAAATTATTTGAGAAGGCCATAAATAGGCAACTTAGCCTTTTCTTGGAGAGAACTAAGGCCCTCGATTCCACGCAGTTCGGGTTTCGGGCTGAACATAGCACGGAACTGGCCCTGATTAAGGCAACGGAGGAGGTGAGAGAGGCTGTGGATCAAGGGGGTGAGGCGGTCTTGATTTTGCTGGACCTGTCGGCGGCTTTCGATACGGTGCATCATGGTGTGATGATGGACCGGTTGGCTTTGACAGGGGTGGTAGGCACGGCTTGGACCTCCTGAAGTCTTTTTTGGCCGATAGAACCCAGACCGTGGAGCTGGGTGCCGAGGTGTCCAAACCCTTTGCCGTCCCATGCGGGGTCCCGCAGGGGTCTTCCCTGAGCCCCACTCTTTTTAACATTTACGTTAGTCCGTTGGGAGCCTTCATTAGATTGTATGGCCTCCAACTTACTTCGTATGCAGATGACACGCAAATCGTGTTATCAATTTAAAGAGAGTCCAAAGTGGATATGACAACCAGGTGTCACAACTGTCTTAATGATATCGCGAGCTGGATGGCCGCAAATTGCCTCAAACTAAATGCCGGCAAGACGGAGGTCATGATATTTGGAAACAATCTAAATACCTGGTCGCCAGCTATGTGGCCCAAAGCCCGCCGCAATGTCAAAAGGAGCATGTCCTGCATATCCCTGCACTGCGTGGCAGGCACTGCACAGTGCCTGCCACCTGGTACAGGGACATATAGGGGGTAACCCCCCAGTGCACCGACACCCCCCAACACCTTGGGGGCCCACAACGGGCCCCCGGAGACATTCTCATCATGCCTTTCCATGGCGGTTCCACCGCAGCGGAAAGGCTGGCTACCGCCGGCATCATAATAATGCCGGCGGAATGCCGGCGGAGCCTGGTCCTGCACCGGCCCCATTTTAGCGGTCCAGCTCCACCCACCAGGCAAGTGTGCGGACTGCTACCGGCGGAAAAGTGGCGGGCGGAATTTCTCACCGCCGCGGTCATCACCGGCATGCTAATGTGACCGGCGGTTTTCCAGGTTTAGATCGCGGACGGATGGCCGCCGCCAGCCCGGTGGTTGCGACCGCCGGCCGGCGGCAGCCATCCGTCCGCCATTCTAATAGACCCCGAAGTTTTGAGCTGAAAATCACAAAATATTTAACATCTTATCTACACATTAGACTGACATGAAGATAGGCAAGAAATTTAGTGGGATTATAGCTGATCATCCTTTGATTAATTTCAGAAGGGTAATACCCTAAATGATATTTTGAGTCCTAGTGACACTGCTCAATAGGCTAAGGTGAAATCACAAAGTTGGTAAGGCAATAAACCTGTAGGATTTTATAGATGTGAAGGATGTGTTTGCTGTAAATATGTTAAAGATTATACCATGATGGTTCCCAACCATGATCAGTCCAAAATGTTCAAAATGGTCAAAATTAAAACCTTTATGGATTGTAATGCTACCTATTATATCTACATGGTAATTTGTATTTGTTCTCTACAATATGTTGACTCTATGTCAGAACCATTACCGACAAGAAGCCTTCGATCTGCACTATCAGTGCCCATCAACCAATGAGAAACACAAAGACCCTAAGAACTCTGACGTGGAGTAAGGCCTGGGAAGTATGGAATCTTAAGATGGCCGACGCTCCGGAGGAGTTAGCGTTCTAGTCTTTCTCGTTGCTCCAGAACTCTATGAGAAGCGCGCAACTTAGAACGTTGGCGCACTTCACCTGAACCCGTCACCCTAGCAGCATCCTTGAGTCCGAGTTAGTTTTAGTGAGGGCATTTCCCGTAGTTTCCTGACAGGAAGAGATTCCTAAATACCCTTGTTTTGAACCGTGGCAGTTTTGGATTTCGTGTCTGCGTGTGTAGTTCCACCTCAAGCCTTCCGCTCCTGAGGTAGTGTTCAGCTGGAGCTCATGCGCAGTTCAAAAGAGTTTGGAGTTTCGCAACAGTAAACCCGTCAGCTGTTTTAGGAGGAGAACCTTCGTCAGAGAGTCACGCGTCGGTGTGGCGCGCCTGTTCCAATTCCTGAGAGACATTTGACTGAAGAGTCAGTGAAGAGTTCGAAGTTCCATGAGAAGAACCAGAGCTAAGTTTTGAGTCTAAAGTCACACCGTGTAAATTATATGATGTAAATAAGGAATAGTGTTGTGGTACAACCCGAGTTCATCTTTCTACGAACAGTTCCTGTGAAAAAAGAAAAAGAATATTATAAATGATATTTTCCTGTGTAGAAGATAGGTATGACTTAGTTTCAGGGAATCTAATAGATTGTTGTGAGGTATAAGAAAAGACCACTAATTTTTTGTGTTAACATTAGGAACAATTAGAAGAGAGATACGGAGCAGAAAAGATAGCTGTCCAATAGAAGAGAAGCAACACTGGGTTTACAAGCTGGTATGTAGAAGGGGCTAATAATATAAGACTAAGGTTATTTAGAGGAAGGAGATTAAATAAAACTAATAGTCTAATGTTTATTCAGCCTCCTGAATGATCCAACCAGAAGCCAGTTAAACAGAAAGAAGACCCAACAGGAAGCAGTCAACCAGTGGCAGTCTCTTCTCTTCTCTTTTGTTATTTTATCCAATCCCCCTACCCCCTCCGGAGAAGGCATTAACGCATCTTTTCATAGTGCTGCGTTGGTGGTTCTCGGAGGTGGTGTTGGGAAAAGGCATCTCTGTTCCTGCGCAAGAAAAAAGGGCTCCTGACAGAGTGAAGTGCCCACGTATTGATTGCGCCCGAACAGAATGGCTGAAGGTTTGGAGTTGCAAAAATTAGGAGAGGTCTTACACATAATACAAAAAGAATTAGCCGCAGTTAGGGAGGAAAACAGGGGTTTGAGACAGGAGGTAATGGACACAAGGAGGGAAACAGTCGAGCTGGCAGCAAAAATTTCCAGTTTTAATCCGACATCCAGTTTGAAATTCCCAGACACAGAAGGTGAGCACTCCACTTCTAGTGTAGCCACACATGTAGTCCATTCACTTTCTCCTGTTATTCCTCTAGCCCCTCCAGAAAGATTCAGTGGTGATCCTCAGAAGGCTCAAATCTTTTTGACGCAATGCTCCCTGCACTTCATGTGTCGTCCTTCGATTTTTCCAGACGCACAGTCCCGTGTGGCCTTTATTTTGTCATACCTTAGCGGAGATGCCGCTAGTTGGTCCATGCCCTTAGTCACCAGAGACGATGCTCTTCTTTATCACTTCGAAGATTTCAAAAAAGAATTTTTGAGGATATTTGATCGCCGAAAGATTTCTCAAGCCACAGACAATGAACTTTTAGAATTAAAGCAGGGGAACAAGGATCTTGTAGCATATCTAGCTCAATACAATAAGTTGGTGGTGGAAACGGACTGGCCGGAATGTAAAAGAGCAGCAGTCTTCTATCGTGGATTAAAAGACGAATTGAAGGATGTTTTGGCCCAAATTCCAAATCGACCTACCGACGTTTCAGCCTTAATCGATTTGGTTTTGGAAATCGATTTTCGTCAAAGTGAGAGGAGGGGTGAAAAGCGAAAGGATTTCAAATTTAGCATACCGAGATTCGACAGAACTAAGAATGACTCAACGAAAGTACCAGACAGTCAATCTGGAACCGAGCCTATGCAGATTGGAGTGGTTAGGGGTCCTCTGACCAAGGAGGAGAAGGAGAGAAGACGGCAGAATAATTTGTGCCTGTATTGTGGAGGAAGTGGACACTTCGTCAGAATTTGTCCAAAAAAGCCAAAAATGTTCTCAAAGGAGAAGGAAAACTCCACGCACCACCAATAGGAGGAGTTGGGTTGGTAGGTGCTGAGGATAAGGCAACTCCAGAAGAACATCATATCGCGAACACTTTACAGTCTTCATCTCCCCACCTTGTAATTTCAATGAAAATTAAGTTCAGGAATGTCATTTTAACTGAGGTGTCAGTTATGATTGATTCAGGGGCAACAGGAAACTTCTGCGATATCAAATATGCAGCCAGCGTCGGACTAAGACCCATCTTGAAGTCAAGAAGTGAACCAGTAAGAGCCGTAGATGGAACTAATCTTTCCTCCGGACCGATCACTAGTCACACGGAACAAGTAGAGTTGACCTTTCAAGAGGAACATCGCGAACTTATCCAGTTCAATTTAATCGATGCTCCTCAGTTCCAGATTATATTGGGCCTGCCGTGGTTAACGGAACACAATCCAAGCATCGATTGGGGAGCGAGAACAGTGAGCATGAATTCAGAATTCTGTAAGGGCAACTGTTTTGACCATCTCGAGGAAACTAAGGAATCAGGACCAGCAACCTCCTTGAGTGAACAAGAAGTTTCAGTGTGTGTGATCCACACTGGTGAAATTCCATCTGAATATAAGGAATTCGAGGAAGTGTTCAACGAGATAGAGGCAGAGAAGTTACCGCCACATCGGCCATTTGACTGCAGGATAGATCTGGAGCCAGGCGCTCAATTACCATGTAGCCGAGTGTATGCCTTGACAGAGAAAGAGAATGAACACTTGAAGGAATACATTGGGAAATACTTGGCCAACGGATTTATCCGTCCATCCCAGTCTCCGGTCTCCTCCCCTTTATTCTTTGTGCCCAAAAAAGAAGGCGAGTTAAGAACCTGTATAGACTATCGAGCCATTAACAAAGTTACCATCAAGAATCGGTACCCTCTTCCTCTCATCTCTGTGCTGTTAGACCAGGTAACGGAGGCACAGATTTACACGAAGCTAGACCTGCGAGGGGCATATCACCTGATCCGGGTTCGAGAAGGGGACGAGTGGAAAACGGCGTTCCGAACAAAGCTAGGCTTGTACGAGTACCAGGTCATGCCTTACGGCTTATGCAACGCACCAGCAGCCTTCCAACATTTTATAAATAGTGTCTTGAGTGAGTACATCGATCAATGCGTCATAGTATATATCGACGATATATTGATTTACTCCAGAACAGAACAAGAACATCCAGGCCAGGTGAAGAAAATTCTACAAAAATTGAAGGAGAACCATTTGTATGTTAAACTGGAAAAGTGTGCATTTAGTGTAAAAGAGGTGGAATTTCTTGGATTCGTGCTCACGCCGGCTGGAATCACGATGGACATTAAGAAGGTTAAGGCAGTTCTAGAATGGAAATCTCCAAGCTGTGTGAAAGAATTGCAAAGCTTCATTGGTTTTGCCAATTTTTACCGGAGGTTTGTGAACGAATTTTCACACAAGCTAGTTCCTCTTACTCGATTGCTCAAAAAGGGGGTTCCTTTTGAGTGGTCTGAGGAGGCAGAAGAAGCCTTTAGGTCACTTAAAAAAGAGTTTACCTCCGCACCAATTCTATTACATCCAGACCCTACCGAACCTTTCTATTTGGAGACGGATGCTTCGGATCTAGCAATTGGAGGAGTCCTCTCTCAACGACACAAGAAAACTGGACAACTCCACCCAGTGGCTTACAGATCGAGGAAATTAACACCAGCTGAAGTTAACTACACCATCACAGAAAAGGAGCTACTGGCGATCAAGGACGCTTTCCAGGAGTGGAGACACTATCTGTTGGGAGCGAGACATACTGTAACCGTGTTCACTGACCATAGGAACCTAAAATTCCTGAAATCTGCAAAAACCCTTACCCCGAGACAGCTGAGATGGTCGTTGTATTTCGCGGATTTTGATTTCGTGATCACTTTCCGACCAGGAACTAAGAATGGGAAGGCTGATGCCCTGTCAAGATTAACAATGGAAAAGCTTGAAGGCGACCAAGAATCAAAGACAATCATTCCAGAGCACCAAATACTTGGGGCAGTGAGTCAAGAAACCTTCGAGGAAAGGGTAGCTGGAGCAATGTCACAGAAAGAAATGCATGATTGGGCAGAGCAAGAACCTTTCCGAAAGATTCAACATGGACTACCTTGGCATGAAGAAAAACTGTATCTGCCTACTCTAGAGCTTCAACAATTAGTTTTGAAGAACAATCATGAGAGCAAATTAGCCGGGCATAAGGGCATTCAAAAGACTGAAGACCTGATTAAAAGAAACTATTGGTGGCCACAAATGACTAAGGACATTCACTCTCATGTGAAGGCCTGCGGGATCTGCGCGCGAGGAAAATCGGAGAGACAGTCACCTAGGGGGTATCTCCAACCTATGCCCACACCCCCACATCCCTGGCACACGGTTACTGTAGATTTGATAGTGGACTTGCCTTCCAGTCAGGGTTTTAACACCATATTAGTATTTGTAGATGCATTCACCAAGATGGCGCATTTTGTTGCACTAAAGGGGCTTCCAACGGCTAGAGAACTGGCTTACCAATTTGGCATACACATAGTGCGAGCCCATGGTGTTCCCCGAGCGATTATCTCAGATCGGGGTTCACAGTTCCTATCTCGCTTCTGGAAGGCCTTCATGGACAGCTTGGGAGTAGAAACCAAATATTCCACTAGCTATCACCCGGAGACAGATGGGCAAACTGAGAGAGTCAACCAGGAACTAGAACAGTATTTAAGGATGTTTTTGTTAGATCAAGAAGGGGATTGGCCAGAGTATTTGTGGGCTGCAGAGTTCGCACACAATAATGCTAAAAATGTTTCTACGGGTTTTTCCCCTTTCTATCTAAATTATGGTAGGCATCCGAATGCTTCTGTAATTGGTAAAGAAATCTCAGTCCCAGCCGTGCAGGAAATAGTACAAAATTTAGCCCAAGTCCATCACACTGCCACTAATAATTTAATACAAGCCAAGCAGACATACAAGAAATATGCTGACAGGAAAAGAAGGGAAGGTCCTAAACTGCAAGTAGGAGACAAGGTTTGGTTAAACGCTAAAAATCTTAGACTCAAAGGAGATAGAAAATTCCAACCAAAATTTGTAGGTCCTTACCCCATAGAGAAAGTAATCAATCCAGTGACTTACCGTTTGACCTTACCACCTGAAATGAGGATTCATCCTGTGTTTCATGTTTCCTTACTAAAAGAAATATCCTCAGATGTGAGAATGGACCTTCCTCCTAAACCTGTGCATTTAGAATCAGGAGTTGAGTTTGAGTTTAAAAGAATTCTAGACTCTAAGAGATCTAAAGGAACAGTTTACTATTTAGTGGACTGGAAAGGCTATGGTCCAGAGGAACGATCTTGGGAGAAATGCTCTGATGTCCATGCCCCCCGTTTGATACGATCCTTTCATCTAAAATTTCCTCGGAAGCCTAGATTGGAGGGACCTCCTTTGAGAGGGGGTACTGTCAGAACCATTACCGACAAGAAGCCTTCGATCTGCACTATCAGTGCCCATCAACCAATGAGAAACACAAAGACCCTAAGAACTCTGACGTGGAGTAAGGCCTGGGAAGTATGGAATCTTAAGATGGCCGACGCTCCGGAGGAGTTAGCGTTCTAGTCTTTCTCGTTGCTCCAGAACTCTATGAGAAGCGCGCAACTTAGAACGTTGGCGCACTTCACCTGAACCCGTCACCCTAGCAGCATCCTTGAGTCCGAGTTAGTTTTAGTGAGGGCATTTCCCGTAGTTTCCTGACAGGAAGAGATTCCTAAATACCCTTGTTTTGAACCGTGGCAGTTTTGGATTTCGTGTCTGCGTGTGTAGTTCCACCTCAAGCCTTCCGCTCCTGAGGTAGTGTTCAGCTGGAGCTCATGCGCAGTTCAAAAGAGTTTGGAGTTTCGCAACAGTAAACCCGTCAGCTGTTTTAGGAGGAGAACCTTCGTCAGAGAGTCACGCGTCGGTGTGGCGCGCCTGTTCCAATTCCTGAGAGACATTTGACTGAAGAGTCAGTGAAGAGTTCGAAGTTCCATGAGAAGAACCAGAGCTAAGTTTTGAGTCTAAAGTCACACCGTGTAAATTATATGATGTAAATAAGGAATAGTGTTGTGGTACAACCCGAGTTCATCTTTCTACGAACAGTTCCTGTGAAAAAAGAAAAAGAATATTATAAATGATATTTTCCTGTGTAGAAGATAGGTATGACTTAGTTTCAGGGAATCTAATAGATTGTTGTGAGGTATAAGAAAAGACCACTAATTTTTTGTGTTAACATTAGGAACAATTAGAAGAGAGATACGGAGCAGAAAAGATAGCTGTCCAATAGAAGAGAAGCAACACTGGGTTTACAAGCTGGTATGTAGAAGGGGCTAATAATATAAGACTAAGGTTATTTAGAGGAAGGAGATTAAATAAAACTAATAGTCTAATGTTTATTCAGCCTCCTGAATGATCCAACCAGAAGCCAGTTAAACAGAAAGAAGACCCAACAGGAAGCAGTCAACCAGTGGCAGTCTCTTCTCTTCTCTTTTGTTATTTTATCCAATCCCCCTACCCCCTCCGGAGAAGGCATTAACGCATCTTTTCATAGTGCTGCGTTGGTGGTTCTCGGAGGTGGTGTTGGGAAAAGGCATCTCTGTTCCTGCGCAAGAAAAAAGGGCTCCTGACACTCTACTATTAGAAGGCTCAAAGAGAGGTGGAAGGAACCATCTCAATGCCATACAAAATCAGGACACCAAGGTGCCGATTCCGATCCTGGAAAAACCGGGTACGAACCGTCGGTCGGAGCGTTTTCTCCGTCCGACTCGTACCCGGGAAAAAAACATTACAAACATGGAAGTACGATTCGCACGGAAACACCATTTCCGTACGAATCGTACAAAACACCGACCGACGAAAATATACATACAAATGTGATCCGGGGAAAGCGCCGACGTGACGTCGGGACGCTTTCAGGCAGCGTTTCACGAACCAGGAAGTACGATTCGAACCAACAGCAGTCCGGACGGCAATATTTTTACGGCACCCAAAAAGTGCCGGAAAAGCGAAGTACGCCGCAAAACGGCCAGATTAGGGGGCCCGGTACGCGCCGAACCCCCCCCCAGCCCCACGTACGAGTCATACCCCCACCCGTGTATGTACACCCGTGTACGTACGAGTCGTACCCCCCGTGTATGTACACCCGTGTATGTACGAGTCGTACCCCCACCCGTGTATGTACACCCGTGTACGTACGAGTCGTACCCCCACCCGTGTATGTACACCCGTGTATGTACGAGTCGTACCCCCCGTGTATGTACACCCGTGTACGTACGAGTCGTACCCCCACCCGTGTATGTACGCGCTGGGGGTACGCACCATACATACACGGGTGGGGGTACGACTCGTACGTACATGGGTGTACATACACGGGGGGGTACGACTCGTACGTTCACGGGTGTACATACCATACACGGGTGGGGGTACGACTCGTACATACACGGGTGTACATACACGGGGGGGTTCGGCGCATACTGACGGGGCTGGGGGGGTTCGGCACGTACTCACGGGGGCTGGGGGGGGGTCGGCGCGTATGCGGGCACATGTCTCCATGGTTGCTATGGGAGTTCGGTCCGTACGGTGCATTTTCCATACGGTTGTAACATCGGACGCACGGGATGGATTGTACTTGCGCGCTCGGACTTCACTTTTCACATTTGTACGTAAAATCGTCCGGGGATGTGTCGGACACTTTTTCCGACCCGAGGACGTGTGGGGAAATTTTCCGAATGCGATTCGTATGGACTTTTTCCCATACGAATCGTACTTGGCAGTTTGTACGCTACTTGTACGATTCGTACGGTAAAAAGACCGGATACGAGTCGTACGGGGAAAATTTTTCCAGGATCGGAATCGGCACCTAAATCTCCTATAGAAATGCACATCAAGGACAAACACCAACAAATTAATATCAGTCAAATCTCCCTGACTGGTATTGATCATATACCCAAACACCATAAATATATACCGAATACCATAGAGGAGGAGGTAGGGAACCTAAACTGAGACATAAAGAGACTTGATGGATCAATAAATTACAAACAGTAAAATGTAGTTTGAATATAGATCACGAATTGTATACTGGCAGTGTGACTGTTAGAATGTCTTGTTATGTTCTAAAGACTGTTATTGTACCAGATTCTAAGCCTCAACAGAAATCTAAGATATGTTTGCGAATATGTGGATTCATTCATCACTGTAACTTTATTATCTTTGGCTCAAGTTTATTTTGATTTCACACCTTATATGTGCAATATGTAAGAGAAAAAAATTGTGAAGGGATAATGCCCAATGTTTTAGAGGAATTTTAACTCTCATTTGTGTCTTTGAAAATAATTTTTGAGAATAATCTTTGAGCATTTTATCATTTTCATTCATTGAACAAGCATCTTAATTGTAGTAAAAAAACTATACTTGTATCACGTATATAGCATTGGAACACCGTTTGGCATTTTTGTGCAGTGATATTGATATAGCTAACTAGTTAGGATAATGGTACAGGTACATTGCTGGAAGTTTAGCTAAATCCCGTGCACACATACATAATTTCAAAAAGACATGCAAATATCGTTTGAAGCAGTTTGTACAGGATTCTTGGGTGATGTCGTAATTTCCTAATTCTGATGGAAAACGCAACCAGCCGACACGTGTTTTGTCGGGGAAAAGTAACCCCACGACTCTTCAGGGCTTAGGGAAGTTGTCCAACGCTGTAATGTCCCTATACCGGTGATAATTCCAACCCGGTAGGGCACAAGTTAAATTACTGGAGTACTCCATCGAGCGAACCAGCCCCGCCAGGATGTTCGCATTGCTCTGTATCCAAACGGATACGGTGAACATGCACACGTGTTCTTCCTTGGTTGTACTCGTACGCGACGAATAGGTGAAATCACCTTGCACGTAGACCATATAGATTTTTGATTTGCACGTGTATTCTGCTGGCGGTTTTCAGCCGTTTTCTAACTCATTACAGATATTCACAGGACATTTGACTTGTGCAGTTTGACCCGGATTGAGGGCTGCCGGGTTGGAATTATCACCGGCATTCTGATCAAGCAACACTGCTGCTCCATTTCCCAGACGCCTTACTTCTTATCGCCTTGGATTCAACTGTATAATTTAACTTGTGCCCTACCGGGTTGGAATTATCACCGGTATAGGGACATTACAGCGTTGGAGAGAAAGAAACAAAGAGGGGAGTAGAGAGGTACCACTCAACGAGTGGTGGAGGTGGATACTTCCTCCCAGTAAAGCGTACATAAACACACGGATCCACCCACAGGTATAGTGAATCAAGAGTCTCCCGTTTATACAATATGTATCCCACAGTCATGGAGAGTACACATCAGTTGTTAAAATACCCCTCACACACCAAAAGGGCCCTTGGTGTCATGCTTCATCATAGGGGTCTTCCCGCCCCTCTACGGGACAGGGCGTGCTACAACCTACGTTTGCGTGGGAGCACTGTTCTTGCCGAGACTGCTATGTGTGATGCAGGGGTGTGCGAGGAAGGGTCAGGAGTGGATGGAGAGTGAATTAAAAAATACCTGGCTCTCTGGTCTAGGAAAGTTTATTCTGCCGTCTGAGCTGGTATTAGTAAAAGGTGAGGGGGAGGAGGGTGTATGCCTCAATGAGCTAGGCCTCCTAATGGTGTTGACATGTTTCGAAGCTTCCCCATGCTTCTTCGTCAGGACCTTAAGGATCCCTTCCTACAACGCACTGTGATGTATGAAAAATAGCCAAATAGTGAGTGAAGAAATGGAATAAAGGAAGTAAATAACCTCCAAAGGTTGATAATGCCCCAATGGGTCTTAAATACTCCTATTAACCTAAAAGGAAAAAGGTATAAAAGAGAGATACACAAGACATTTAATCACGTGGGGAGAAATTCAATCCGTCGTGTTAGAACAGTGATCTGAAAAAGGAAGTGAGCGATGGTCGTCTCTTAACGCTATCCATAACGTTATCACGTGATCTGTGATGAAAGCACTGTGTGAAAAATGGACATACTACAAAAGACATAACAAAACAGAAAACACACACTCTATTCAGAAAGGAACGAGATTCCTGAAAATCAGTTATATCAAGCGGTTTTTACATGCCACTCAAAACATAGCGAAAGTATAACATACTTGCTGAAAAGAGAAAAATATCCTCATGAGCTCAAAAACGGAGTGGTAGGAGTGCCAAATAGGCTTACAGCGTTGGACAACTTCCCTAAGCCCTGAAGAGTCGTGGGGTTACTTTTCCCTGACGAAACACGTGTCGGCTGGTTGCGTTTTCCATCAGAATAAAGAAATTACGACATCACCCAAGAATCCTGTACAAACTGCTTCAAACGATATTTGCATGTCTTGTTGAAATTATTTATGTGTGTACGGGATTTAGCTACACTTGTTTGTGGTTGGGTTTCCCGACACATATTAAGGGGTTACAAGGGTCTCCCCTTCCTAGGCAGCACCATACGCACTATTGCGACCCACATACACTAACGTAAATTTGCTGTGCGCCATTACTTCCTATACACCAAAACCCTCAACCTCCATTTCCAAAACATTGCTGGAAGTTACTGACACATCCAGTTTCGAGATTTCAGTTAACCTCAGGGTGTAGAAGTTTGAATTGCTTTGATTTTTATTTGAACATTTTGCATAGGTGCTGGTTAATGGAATGATTTAATCATGCTGCGAAATGCAATCAGTTTGAACTCCAGCAGTGACTTAAGAATGCACTCAAATTTTGGCTGTTTTTTTTCTTTTTATATTGGCTCAGGGTGGTTGGAGCAGTTAGTAACTTTGATGAGAAAGCTGATGAGTTAGCAGAATGGTAGGAGTGGATTGTATGTGTATACTCAGGTAGCAAAGTTCAAGACTTCTAGCTAGCCTATAACTGCATAATTCAGTACTGTACAATTTTATTTATTATCTTTGTAACCGGCACAGGTCGCAGTATGGCTACAATTTTGCGCTGCGATATAATTCTGTTGAAGTGGAAAAAACAGCTGCATATACTCATCATTTGATGATCATAACATATAAGGGTTCAAGCTCGAGTTTATTTTTAGAATGTGGAACTTCATATATTTTTTATATTTATTATTATCTCTTTGCTTTGTGAGTATTTTACTTGAATCCAGTTAGATTATCCATACGAGTTCAACTTGAGTCTAACATTTATTATGTTTGTAGGAATGGACCAACCCACAAAAGGAATGGCTCTGGTCAGTACTTTGGATATCTTATTGATTCGTTTGAATTTTGTTAGGTAAAATGCCAACAACCAATAGCATGGTAATTGCTAAGTAATTTCTGCAGCTTTAAAAGGTCTAACAAAGCTGAAGGACATTTTACGGTCATTTGCGATTGGAAAAGTTAGGCGTTATCAGGTATGTGTCACCAGGAAGAAGGGAAGTACTATTGTGGCCAGGTAACTGATAGTTGAAATCATTGCTGTAGACAAGCAAGGCTTTGTTGTTGATGCATTGTAGGAGTTTATGTTGTATACTTTTCTCAGAGAATAATCGACTGATAAGGGATGGATACTGAGTAACACGTACATTTAGAAGTGAACGAGCCGGAGCTTAAATTGAGCTGAAACTGTGTAATTGCCTAGCGAGATGGGACAGATCCATTTGTGAAAACAACCTGGCGGGAACATGTGTTCAAAAGAAGCAATGGCTTGTTTGACAAGGGAACTTGTGAGCAAGTAATTCTGTTTAGTTTTTCATGCCATGGTGCGAGCACGGCACAGTGTTTTTTGTTCTGAAAGTGAGATTGGTGTTATATATGACACACACAATTATTGAATTGAAGGATATTAATGTGATACACAACAATTTGGACTAGTCGTTTTGACATTTTTTTAATGCTTTTCTAAACTCTACTTTTCTTTTTCTGCTTTTTCTTTTGAGACTTAGGGCCTAATTATGACCATTGCCATGTTGGCCTTTGTGCACCTCCGCATCAGCGGTCCAACCGCACTCTTACAAGTTGGGCGGTCGGATCGCCATGGGACCACCACAACCGTCAGTGATCAGAGATCCCTGGCGGTATTACGCAGTCTTGCGGCCACAATATGCTTGGCAGTGCCGCTGCAGTGGCAGAAAGCATATTACAAGTTTCTTCTCCACCAGTTTTCATGGCGGTGAGCCCGTCATGAAAACTGTGGTGGAGAGGAAACACAGGGGGCCCTACAGAGCCTCCTGTTGCCTCAGCGCCATGGTGTTCATGCAGGGCAGCACATGTGGTGCCACCCTGTGTGCAGCCACCCTCTTTCCTGCACGGCATGCACTTTACAGTCCATGCCATGCAGGAATGGGCTTTGGCGTTCCTATTGAATGCCTTTTTAATAGGCACTGTCTTGGAAATGCCAAAAAACTGCCCACCAGTCCACAAAATCACTCGTGATCTGGCAGGCGGGCAGGCGGCAGTCGAGTTTGGCAGGCCTGGAGCGGGGGCGCAGGAACCATGGCCCACTCAGAAGGACTGCCAAACTCGTGATCAGGCTCTTATTTTTTTATTTCAACTGTATACTTTTACTTTGTTCTTTTCACTTTTATTTAGGTTTTCTGATGCCCAATAAGCTTGTTCTCCTTTTCACTTTCCTTGCTCTATTTTTAGTATTAGTACTCAGGTTGCGCAAACTGTGATATGTTCATGCTATCTGTTACTAATATCTGTTAAGCAAGAGCAATAAGTTGTAGTATTATATTCCCTGCAACCCTGAAGAAGCGGAATGTAACTGCAAAACACGTGCTGGCATTTTCAGCATCTATATATAACAACTTTGTACTGTTAATATTTCATGCACTGTGATATTATTTTTTCTCTTGACGTGTCATATTATATTTTGAAAGTTACTGATTCTGTAATATGTGTGAAATTAATATGTTTATCAATGCTAACAATACAAGTTAATAACAGAAGAAGAAATTCTGTAGGACTGGTGGTTTGTGTTCTGACTGTGTATTTGTACTCCCCACTATCCCCAATGTTAACATTCATGTTGCTCCTCTTTTTTATTGTGCAATGTGATAATTCTGGGATGGTAGGCTTCCCATTTACTTAGACTTTTGTTGGCTGCTTATGTTAGCATCAGTGTTATCCCCTGAGTATGTGGGGCATTCTCTTCCTCATGTCCAGAATCCAGCAGCATTCCTCCTGGAGCCAGTCTTTTCTGTCCGGACTGTATCCATCTAGTCTCACTGATGCCAAGCAGGGCAAGGTTTTATTTTCATCTTCACTGCCACTTGGGATGCCTTACCTGTCTCGTACATGGTCCTCAAGTCCCATGTGCCGATGATCATGGTCTTGGTCGAAAGCAGGTGGATCAGCTTCCAGGGATTTCTGGCTTTCACCACAAGGTGTCATAGCTCTCCATAAAGGAGATTCCTCTCTCCCCAAGACCAGGATGTCTCTTGGTCTTTTGGTTGACGTTTCTGTAGCTACGATTTCTTTACATGGTGGGGTAGCCAGCCCCATGCATAACCCTCCTCCTTACGCAGCGGGGCATGGGACGGGCCATGGCGGAATTTTACTTTGGTAAACCATGCCTTATAATTTGATGACCCGCTGCTACACAATTCCAGTGACTCTGGTTATAGCTGATTTTCCAGCCATGATAGCTGACATCAGTCCACAAACTGACAGAGTTTATAATATACTACAGAGGCAAGGGAAACATGCATCCCAGGCACTAACCTCCGCTTTACCATGCTAGGTAGATGTCAGTGGACTGTAACATCAAGAGCTATACTGCCAGACTTTTTTGGCACACCTTGCTCACAGACATGGTTACCTACTGTCATTTATTTCATGCACTTATAGAGAACTGTTTATTGGTTAATCCATTTATGCAGGAAATGAATGTGATTTAATTCTAAAGTCTGCTCTATTTTATTCAAGATATTACATCAGATTCAACACCATCTAGCATGACCTGGTGGGCTCTACATTGAAAGTGGTGCACCACCACATATGAACACCTGAGCACAGAAGCACTGTGATTTCAGGTTGGCCTAATGGAAAAGGTAATAATGCAGTAGTGGTGACAACTGTTAATAAAAAAATTCCAAAATATCATGTCAAGAAATAAGGGAGGGGAGAGCAAGTGGACAATCATGTTATTTTAGAAGATATATAGCCAGAAAGAGTGTTGTGGAGTGTATACTGCATGCAATGTGCAGGGACTAGTGTAAGGGACTGTCATGTTCCCTTGCGCCTCTCACCAGCGAACCGGAAGCAGGGCACTCATCACTCGAAACGGGACTCCTCCCCCTTGTTGTTCCCAGCAGGTTGCAGTCTAGTCGTTCGGCGGCGCGTTGTGGACGCCGCCGGCCGGGTCACTTCCGGCTACCTCGGCTTATCACAGCAGAGAACGGCAGGCTCGACGCTTCGGATTCCTTCACTGAGCTTCGCAGGCACGCAGGAGCGTAGCGAAGGCTCTCCCAGCAACCGGACAGTCGGTCCGGACCGTGCAAGGGCGCCCAAAGACCCCGCATAGCAACTCGTACTTTGCACGGAGCCGCCATATTCCTCGTTACCCCCCCAGAGCGCAGTGGCGCTTTCCTTTGCTTAGACGACTCGTGCGACGGCACGGAGTCGCCATACTGCTTCTTCCTCACCCCAGAGCGCAGTGGCGCTTCCTTTGCTTAGACGACTCGTGCGACGGCACGGAGTCGCCATCCTGCCTTTCCTCACCCCAGAGCGCAGTGGCGCTTTCTTTTGATTAGACGACTCGTGCAACGGCACGGAGTCGCCATCCTGCCTTTCCTCACCCCAGAGCGCAGTGGCGCTTTCTTTTGATTAGACGACTCGTGCGACGGCACGGAGTCGCCACAACTGTTTTTTCTCCCTCTAGCGCAGTGGCGCTTTCCTGGTACTTGATAATTCCAACCAGCGCAGGAGCGTTCGACCCTGGTATACTTTCTGGGTCTTTTCCTTTGGTGATCTTCACAATCCGGAAGGACCTCGTTGATGTCATCGCCTGTACTTCCACAGTGCAAGAACACCTCGCTCACAGGTAACCAAGAAGAGAGTCCTGCTCCACATAGCTTTGTGTCTCCCCCAAACACTCATGGGATGTGCATGTTCTCGCTAACCCCAGTGCTTTAGTTACCCCTGTCTCCTCTCTTGCCTTAGGTATCGTGGACTTCTACACAGACCCAGGAGCCACGAAGGGTGTCCCGTCACGCCATCCACTGTCCCGCTCGCACCACCCTTCCTGGCAACCTCCCCCGGTTCCCTCCTTGAACTGGCTAGTGTATTTAGTCCTTCCAGTAACAGAAGGGTTCAGGTAGGGGTTGTTCCTGTCGTCCCTGTGGGATCCCTCCACAAACACGAGGTGAGAATTGTGGGGGTCTGACAGAATCTGAAGCCCAAGTTTATCATCCTACCCGGACAACATGGAGGACCCCGAAGTTACGTTACAGGACATAGCAGCAATGTTAACTAACATCCAGGCTGAGAATCGGAGCTTACGAAACGATGTCACTGCATTACAAGGACAGTTTGGTGAAGGACACACAGGAGCCTGGGGCGCCCCCCAGGGACAACAAACCCGACCAGCAGGAATAGTGAGACCTCCTTCGTTTAACCCATGGGGTCAGGCATCTACCCTCTCGTCAAATCCTCCCCCTGTTCAGGTATTAGCCCAACCCGTGGCACAGTTGGCCGCACCAGAACGTTATTACGGCGATAGTACGAAGTACAGCATATTCCTCAACCAGTGCCACCTGCACTTCATGGCCAGAGCAACCGCCTTTCCGGATGATGCCTCGAAGGTCGCCTTTGTTCTATCCTATTTAGGGGGTGACGCCGCTCAGTGGTCCATTCCCTTGGTAGAGAACGACGAACCTCTGCTATATAACTTTCCAGTTTTCAAGGAGACCATGAGACGCATGTTTGCCCGCCATACATTCGTCCAAGCCGCGGACAACGAATTGCTCAAATTAAAACAGGGCAACACTGACTTGTTGCACTACATCACAACGTTCAAACGATTGGTGGTGGAGGCTCACTGGCCAGAAGATAAACAAGTATCAGTGTTCTACAGAGGTCTTCGGGAAGAGTTGAAGGACCTCATCTCACAGATGACAGAACCTCCTGAGGACATAAATCAGTTTATTGACATGGTAGTGAAACAAAACTATCGCCTACAAGAGCGGAGAACCGAAAGGTTCAAAGGAAGCGAGACCAGACTCCCGATGTACAGGGAAACTCCCAAACCCCGTGAAACACCCGAGCCTATGCAGATCGGAGGCGTCCGTGCTCCCTTGACGAAAGTAGAAAAAGAAAAGAGGCGGAAACAGAACCTATGCCTGTACTGTGGCAAAAGCGGTCATTTCGTGCGGGATTGCCCTGCCAAGCCACGCCAGCCCAAGGAGAGGAACCCTTCTGCTCTATCGATCACCCGAGAAGAAAGACCGGGAAACGAGACCTCCCAGTAGATAAAGGGGTCTGTCTACTGGGAATACACACCGAGAAGACGCAGACCTCGAACACCTGCGCCAACCATCACCATATAGGCATACCCGTGCTCCTTCAGTCGTCTACAGGGACCTCCTGGCGTGTCATAGCCTTAATCGACTCTGGAGCAACCGGGAACTACATCGATGCACAGTACATGAGGGGGTTGGGCATGCTGACACAAGCCAAGAAGACACCCGAGATAGTCAAGGCCGTCGACGGTACGGACCTAACCTCAGGATTGATCCGATACCAAACAGAAGATCTGCGAATGGTGTTGGAAAATCAGCATACCGAGACCATCGCCTTCGATGTCATTGATGCCCCGCAGTTCAGGCTGATATTAGGCCTTCCCTGGCTGGTGCAGCACAACCCCTTGATCGATTGGGTTACTGGCAAAACAACAGTGGACTCTGTTTATTGCGCCCAAGCCTGCTACCCCTCCGAGGGGAAAAAAGCGTCCCGAGAGGTCCAAGCCTGTATCCTACCTAGAGACGGCCTGGGCTTGATCACACAGGAGTCCATACCACAGGAATACAGGGATCTGGCCCGAGTTTTTGACGAACAAGGAGCTAACACTCTACCTCCACATCGACACTTTGACTGTAGAATTGATCTGATTCCGGGATCCACGCTCCCTTGTAGTCGAGTATATTCCCTCACGGAAAAAGAAAACTCCCATCTCCGCAACTACCTCACTCAATACCTTCAAAACGGGTTCATCTGTCACTCCAAATCTCCGGTCTCCTCCCCTCTCTTCTTTGTGGCAAAGAAGGAGGGGGACCTACGCACGTGCATTGACTTTCGGGCAATGAATGCCATAACCGTTAAGAACAGGTATCCTCTCCCCTTAATTCCTGACTTACTGGACCAAGTGAAAGACGCGGCCATATATACAAAGCTGGACTTACGAGGGGCCTACCATCTAGTCAGAGTCCGAGAGGGTGATGAATGGAAAACCGCCTTCCGGACGCGGTACGGGTTATTTGAATACCGCGTCATGCCCTTTGGACTCTGCAATGCCCCGGCCGCCTTTCAGTACTTCATCGACGAGGTTTTACGGGAGTTCATTGACCATTTCTGCATAGTGTATATCGATGATATACTGATCTACTCTGCGAACATGGAGGAACATCACCAACACGTACGAGCCGTTCTCCAACAATTGCAACAACACGGGCTGTACGTGAAATTGGAGAAAAGCGTGTTCCATACCACAACTGTGGAATTCCTGGGACACATTCTGACGCCAGGAGGTGTTCAGATGGATTCCAGAAAAGTCGATGCCATTTTGAAGTGGCCAGCCCTGACCTCCGTGAAACAAGTCCAGAGATTCCTAGGGTTTGCGAATTACTATCGCCGTTTCATCGATGGGTTTTCCCGGATTGTCACCCCCATTACCTGTCTTCTGCGCAAAGGGGTGCTGTTCGCATGGAACACCAAAGCAGAACAGGCATTCCGCGACTTGAAAGACCGATTCACCTCGGCTCCAATCTTGAAACATCCTGACCCCACACGCCCCTTTATCGTGGAGGCCGATGCCTCGCAAAACGCCCTCAGGGGAGTATTATCACAGAAAGACGACAAGACGAACATGCTTCACCCGGTAGCATACTACTCCAGAAAGTTGCAGCCCGCTGAATGTAATTACTCCATTGGGGATAAGGAACTCCTGGCCATCAAAGCAACATTTGAGGAATGGCGGCACTAACTCAAGGACGCCAAACATACGGTGACCATCTTCACCGACCATAGGAATCTACTGTTCCTTCGTTCAGCCAGAGCATTAACGGCAAGACAGCTACGCTGGACCCTCTTTTTTAATGAATTTGATTTCCAGATCACTTACAGACCCGGAAGGGAGAACGCCAAAGCCGACGCCTTGTCACGAATCGAGGAAAACGGAGACCAGAAACCCTCCACAGAACCAGTACCCGTTATTCCCCTCCGCTGCTTTCAGGGTGCAGTGACGTCTTCCAACTTCTTGACACAACTCCACCATGAGTTACAACAGAAAACCAGAGACGACTGGGCCGGAGACGTCCAAGGGCTCACCGAAAACAACGGATTCCTGTTCAAAGACGGGCGATATTATTTGCCGTTGCTCGCTCAACAACAACAAGCAATGGTCCTGTGCCACGACCACCCCCTAGCTGATCATCCAGGGTATCAAAAAACCAAGGAATTACTGCAGAGGCACTTCTGGTGGCCAACCCTTAACCGCGACACACAAGCCCACATCGCCCGCTGTGCCATCTGTACCCAAGGAAAAACGCTCTCACAACCCACAGTAGGGTTGTTACACCCCATTCCGGTTCCACCTTGCCCATGGCACACAGTCTCGATGGACTTTGTGGTGGAGCTCCCTAAGACCTCCACAGGACACACTACCATTCTTACTATTGTCGACCACTTGACAAAAACGGCGCATTTCATACCTCTAACACATCTACCTTCAGCGGCAGAATTGGCAGCCCTGTTCATGCAGAACGTGATACGGTTACATGGCACCCCATCGGTTTTGATAACGGACAGAGGCACTCAATTCGTATCCAGATTCTGGACAGAAGTCTGCTCGCTTTTACAAATGGAAGCCTGTTTATCGTCCTCCTACCATCCCCAAACAGATGGCCAGGCCGAGCGAACAAATCGCACTATGGAACAATACCTCCGTTGCCTGCTATTGTCCATGGAAACCGAATGGTCCAAGGTTATGTGGATCGTGGAGTACGCCTACAACAACAGCAAACATGCGGCAACAGGGGTTTCACCGTTTTACTGTCTCCAGGGATATCATCCCAGAACGACTCCCTGGGTGGAGGCTCAGACGTGCGGAGTACCAACTATACAGGAACACCATGCTTCCCTCCGCACCATATGGCAACAAGCTCGTTTTGAACTCGCAAAAGCCAAAGAGTACTACAAACACAACACGGATAAACACCGACAACCCGAACCAGCCTATGTGGTGGGAGACAAGGTGTGGTTATCCATCCAGAACCTCAACACGCATGGACCCAAGAAACTGTTGCCCAGATACGTAGGTCCCTATCCCATAACCCAGGTCATCAACCCAGTGTCCATGAAACTTTCCCTACCTTCCCACATGAAAATACACCCCGTCTTTCATGTTTCCCTCTTACGCCCTGCACATCCAGACAGCTCCCTGGCAGAACCCCCTCCTCCTGTTCCTGTGGACGACCACGTGGAATACGAGGTTCGGGCCATTCTGGATTCCCGCAGAACTAGGGGAAAACTGTTTTACCTAGTGGACTGGAAGGGTTACGGCCCTGAGGAACGCTCCTGGGAACCCCTGTCGCACGTCCGTAATGCTCCTTCCTTAGTCAGAGCCTTTCATGCCCGACAACCCCAGAAACCTCGCCCTGTTACCCCTCTTTGACAGGAAGGGTGGGTCTGTTTTCAGGGTGGGTGCTGTCATGTTCCCTTGCGCCTCTCACCAGCGAACCGGAAGCAGGGCACTCATCACTCGAAATGGGACTCCTCCCCCTTGTTGTTCCCAGCAGGTTGCAGTCTAGTCGTTCGGCGGTGCGTTGTGGACGCCGCCGGCCGGGTCACTTCCGGCTACCTCGGCTTATCACAGCAGAGAACGGCAGGCTCGACGCTTCGGATTCCTTCACTGAGCTTCGCAGGCACGCAGGAGCGTAGCGAAGGCTCTCCCAGCAACCGGACAGTCGGTCCGGACCGCGCAAGGGCGCCCAAAGACCCCGCATAGCGACTCGTACTTTGCACGGAGCCGCCATATTCCTCGTTACCCCCCCAGAGCGCAGTGGCGCTTTCCTTTGCTTAGACGACTCGTGCGATGGCACGGAGTCGCCATACTGCTTTTTCCTCACCCCAGAGCGCAGTGCGCTTCCTTTGCTTAGACGACTCGTGCGACGGCACGGAGTCGCCATCCTGCCTTTCCTCACCCCAGAGCGCAGTGGCGCTTTCTTTTGATTAGACGACTCGTGCGATGGCACGGAGTCGCCATCCTGCCTTTCCTCGCCCCAGAGCGCAGTGGCGCTTTCTTTTGATTAGACGACTCGTGCGACGGCACGGAGTCGCCACAACTGTTTTTTCTCCCTCTAGCGCAGTGGCGCTTTCCTGGTACTTGATAATTCCAACCAGCGCAGGAGCGTTCGACCCTGGTATACTTTCTGGGTCTTTTCCTTTGGTGATCTTCACAATCCGGAAGGACCTCGTTGATGTCATCGCCTGTACTTCCACAGTGCAAGAACACCTCGCTCACAGGTAACCAAGAAGAGAGTCCTGCTCCACATAGCTTTGTGTCTCCCCCAAACATTCATGGGATGTGCATGTTCTCGCTAACCCCAGTGCTTTAGTTACCCCTGTCTCCTCTCTTGCCTTAGGTATCGTGGACTTCTACACAGACCCAGGAGCCACGAAGGGTGTCCCGTCACGCCATCCACTGTCCCGCTCGCACCACCCTTCCTGGCAACCTCCCCCGGTTCCCTCCTTGAACTGGCTAGTGTATTTAGTCCTTCCAGTAACAGAAGGGTTCAGGTAGGGGTTGTTCCTGTCGTCCCTGTGGGATCCCTCCACAAACACGAGGTGAGAATTGTGGGGGTCTGACAGGGACAGAGCAAATAATAGGCGGTGGCACTGTCAGTGGCTGTGAGAAATTGTGGACCTTTCCACATCTGTGTTGTGGTGTCTAGCTAGTAGTTGGTATTATGATGTATTATCAAAATAGTGTGACTGTAAGGAGGTTCCGGGGCTTTTGCCTTAAGTAAAGCATGTTACAGTGTAAGCCTTTAGCATTTTGCTAAATGTTGCATTCAAGAGTCCTCCTGTACTCACTTTGCTGCGGGGCACATCAGCTATTCTGGCCATGAAGTGCTATTAGACAGAACCATCACTCATCTTCCCACATGTCCAACTGTCTAGAAATATTGACTCTCCCACAAACCTTCCCTCGCTTCCTACTTTGCTTTGTTCTCTGTCTCTGTTGTGTATGACAGGGTTTTCTCTCTCCATAATTCTTGCACGTTAAAAACTAGTCAGGCCTGATTGCATGCTAACATGAAAGCATTAACTCTTCAGAGCATATGTGCGGCAGGCTAGGAACTAGGCAACTAATATTCTGAACACTAATGCAAACAATATGTGCAAGATTGGCATGTTATTTTCAGAGAATATTTTCAGAGATGTAAGTTGAAATTGGTTGTGCTAACAAAACACACAACTGGAAATGTTCTGCTCTTTGAAAGCTGTAGAGCTATGTGAAGTGATTATAGCTACATATGCCTGCTTTCCATGTGCTTCTGCAACATAGGCATCACTAGTGTTCCAGAATGATGATACAAGTGTTCCGCCTTCCCTTTCTATGGAGAATAATTTGAAGAGAAGGTAGAAGGAGATGTGATTTGGGAGGGGCTGACATGAGGATTAATTGCTCAGTGGGCATGCTGATAGTGGCTATATTCGACTGCAGACACATAGGCTTTATATGGTATGCTAGGGTACTTAATGGCTTTGCATATAAATTATTAGGGAGCTTTATTAATTATTCAACCGATATAACAGTGATGCAACTGAGAGCACATATTTTGATATTAGGTATGGACTATTTATTTATTTATCTATTAAGGAGTTTTATATAGCGCTGGCCAGATCCGGGGGTATCAGAGCCCTTTACAACAGTTCTAATGCAAGAGTCACACAATAGAGAAGTAGTATACATATTGGTTCAGAAGTCTGAGTGTGCTGTGCAACATTAAGGTAAGTAAGTCCTGAGATATCCTCATTGAGAGCACGTTCTCTTGGGTTGAACCGCTTTCAGGGAGGAGGGAACAGGTAAGGGTCAAGGACCAAGGAGGAGGTTGGTCTTAGTGATACAGTGTCGGGGAGCTACTGCGAGCAGGTTTGTGTGCTTTGACGGCGGCTATCAGTTCGGGAGGGAGCGGTTGAGGAAGAGGTCTTTTAGGTGTTTTTTTAATTTTGCGAAGGGCGGGATAGTCCTGATTCCGGCGAAGGACCGTGCGGCGTTTTTTTGTTTGCGTGTTTTCGTAGGGATGAGCAGTAGGGTATTGGAGCTCCTGAGGTTCCTTGTCTGACCAGCCCTCTTGAGTTTGGCGGCCAGGTAGTCCGGTTTTCCTGTGTGCAGGGCTTTGTGCGTGAGGCAGGCAGTTCTGAAGCTGGCACGCAATTCGACTGGGAGCCATTTTAGTTCTCTGGGTGTCGGTGAGATGTTATCGTATTTCCTAACTCCGGTGACCATTCTGGCTGCTGCGATGAGAGTTGTTTTGAGGGGAGCTAGGTGAGATTTTGTTGTACCAGTGAGGGCTGCATTCCCATAGTCAAGTCTGAATAGCACCAATGATTGAGTGGGATGTTTGAGGTCTTTTGGGAGGGATGAAGGGTTTTATTTTGTTAAGTAGCTTCAGATTGAGGAAGGCACTCTTTGCGGAGTTCTTAATGTGTTTGGCCATGTCAAGTTTTGGGTCTAGGGTGATTCCTAATGATTTTACAGAGTTGGCCAGAGTGAGATTGCCGTTGAGAGCGTCCATTGCTTTTATCCATTCTACAATTTGAGGGTTATCTACTTTGTTGGAGATGAGGAGGATCTCTGTTTTGTCTTGGTTGAGTTTTAAGTGGTTTAGTGACAGCCACTGTTGGATTTCTCTTAGAGTGTCGTTGAGTCTCTGAATGTCATCTATGGAGGAGGTTTCCAGAAAGATCGGGGAGTCATCTGCTTATAGGTGGAAGGGGATGTTAGCTTTCTTGAGTATGGTGGTGAGTGCTTCTATGTACATGTTGAACAGTTGTGGTGAGAGCACTGAACCTTTGGGGACACCCCTGCTGACGGTGTGTAGGTCGGATGTAAAGTTTTTGATTTTTATCCTTTGGGAGCGGCTGTGTAAGAAGGAGTAGAACCAGTGTAAGACCACCTCATCAGCACCTACCCTTTCTTGTAGAGCCTTGATGAGTAGTTGGTGATCAACCTTGTCAAAGGCTGCCAATAGCTCCAGGAGAATGAGGAGGCAACATTGGTCGTTATCGAGGGTTTTGTGGATATCGTCCATGATGTTAAGGATCGCGGTCTCGGAGCTAAAGCCTTTTCTGAAGCCCAATTGGTGGGGATCAAGAAGGTTGATGCTGTCCATGTGCTGAGTCAGTTGTAGGAGAACCCACCTTTCGAGGATTTTGGATAGGAGGGGGGAGATTGCAGACGGGTCAGAAGTTGTTCAGGTCTTTGATGTCAAGGCCTAGATTTTTAGTAGTGGCGTGACTTGGCCAAATTTGAGGCATTCAGGTATGACGCCGCTTCTCAGTGAGCTGTTTATGACTGGGGGCACTGACAAGCAGCCTCCACTGCTGCAGTGAGGTGAACGGCTGGTTTCTTCTATCCCTGGCCGTGAGGGGAACGGCACGACGACGAGGACTACACTACCCAGAGGCCCTTGTATTCCCGCGAAGCTGACATCGCGCCGGGGGCGCGATAAAAACACAGCGGCCCTCCCGCAGCACGGGAAGCTTGCCTGACTGGGCCACTGACAAGCAGCCTCCGCTGCTGCAGTGAGGTGAACGGCTGGTTTCTTCTATCCCTGGCCGTGAGGGGAAAGGCACGACGACGAGGACTACACTACCCAGAGGCCCTTGTATTCCCGCGTAGCTGACATCGCGCCGGGGGGCACGATAAAAACACAGCGGCCCTCCTGCAGCGTGGGACACGCGCAGGCGTGCCTGGGCCGCGCCCAGCCGAAGCCCGGGCCCATCCATGCCCATCAGAGCCAGGAAGAGGCTGGGCTGGGCCACCCCTCCAACAACAGCTATGGATAAGCGGAAACAACTACGCAGCCAAGATCAGGGGGGGCAAAAAGCAAAAATTCCAAGGAAGTCTGCGTCTATCATCTCATATTTAACCTCGGCGGTGGAAGCTTTAAACAAGGAAATAGCTAATGCAGAAAAAGAACTGGGCCTGGGTACAAGCCAAGACTCTGGGAAGGGGAATATTGTATCTGAGACCTCGACTAAACTCCCTGTACCTCTGGAGCCAACGGTACTGATAACTAGTCCAAAAGAAGGGAGAGAAGTACCGATACATGATGTTGCTTTGATTAGGGGCATGGCTGGTGTAATTAAAGAAAATATGTCAGATTTGGAAAGGGCATAAAAAGGGCTGACTTTGGGGCCCTCTGAGAAAAAGAGGTCCACTAAAAAAGGAAACAAACGGGACAAAGGTCCAAAAAAGAGTAACCCTACGCAAGGGAAAGTTGTGGATGAGAACATTCAACTAACACTGCGGAACTTGGTGGAGGACATACTTAGCTGGCAGATGGAATCTATACTTACAAGTATTGCCAAAGATATAATTGACACTTTGAATGCTTGTGTTGCGGGTATCCTGAATAAATGTGAGCGTATTGATTCCTTCCTAAGGGATCCGAGAATTCCGTGTGATACCCCTAGCTTAACTACAATACCCCAGGCCCAATCAGAGACTAGGCTTCATATTGGTGAGAATCTTCCTGGTAGTCAATCTCAAATGCAATCTCTGGTCAGGACAAAAACCAGCTCTCGGATAGGACAGCGGTAGTTCAGGAGCCCCAAGTGGGGGGGGGGGAGGAACTCCAGCCATGTTGACCAGAGTCCCTTAAATTTGCCACTTAATGGCAAGACTCTGGCTACTAGTGGGACTGCTGGTCTACAAGAGAGGAATACGAGACCAAATTGCTGTAGACTCAATCTTCCCCCAGAAGCTACTCCTCTGGTAGCTGTTCTTATAGGGGTACCCCCACTTGGAGACCATGACAATGAATCTACCCCGGCTCTGCTACGGAAAGCCAACAATTGGTGTGACCACCAATGTAATGGCAGTGTCGAAATTTCAACTCACATTATAATGGCTAGACGGGTGGGGTGGGTTGGAAATTGCTCCAAACAGGCCAAAGGTGATTGCATTATTTTCAACTTCAATGAACGGGATATAGCTAGCAGGTTGTTTTGGGACGCTTCTGAGCTGGGGAGGGGGGTATTAGGGCTTTGCCGTTGGGTTTCTTTTACCCACCAGTAAGACGATTAAAAGCATCTGTTAGATCCCCAAATGAGGCATATTCAATGAGGTCGCACCAGAGTGTTAATTGCCCCTCTCAAAACAAAGAGCCTGAGACCCCTCCAGAAAGGCCTTGCTGGAGACAAGAAACAGCCCCAAAATTATTATCCTTGCCCATAGGGCCTGATGGAGGTGGTTTAGCCTTAACAAACAGAGTTTTCCCATTGTCCCAGCTAGACGTGAATGATTGACTGGAGGCGCCCTATGACTGTTCCCACAAAGTTACCCTAAATGATCAGGTTAAAGATGTAGAAACTGCCCCCAAATGTAAGATCATCAGCTGGAATATAGCGGGCCTTAGAACTAAAAGAGATGGCCCCAGTTGGCTGAACTTCATAAAACAATATGACATAACCGGTCTCCAGGAAATGTGGGATAAGGGGAATAACTTTTGGTTGGATGGGTATAAATCATTTTGTTTACCCGCACGTCCTGCCCTGGCTGGCAGAGCAAAGGGGGGCTTAGTAATGCTTTTTTCACTAAAATTAAATGGGTCTCCAAAGAGGTTGGAGGCAGATTCCCATAACTGCTTGATAGTAGAATTACTTACTCCTAATAACCCCAAAACATTATTTGTTAATTTTTATAATTCTGGGGAAAGTGATTTTACAAATCAACATTTATGTCATTTGAAATACTTTTTAGAAGACTATAGGTTGAAACAAACCACTTTTTATCATATCATACTGATGGGCGATTTTAATATTCATACATGTGAATTGAATTGTTATGTTGATGACCACTTAGGGCCTGTCCACTCTGTGACACCCCATTTTGAGCACACAAAACAGGGGGAAGTTTTGGAGGACCTTCTGGCTGGAGCAGATCTCTTCAAACCTAGTTTTAATGATCGAATTGATCAAATCCCCACTTTTAAAGCTAGGGAGAGAGAGACTATTATTGATTATATATTTATGTCCCCCTCCCATGTTAGCTCAGGTAGTGGTTTATAATGCCAGGCTGTTTCCCTTTAGTGATCACAACCCTGTAATTTTAGTGCTAGATAAAGATTGTGATCTTTTGGGAATAACACGAAAAAAAGCGGGAGTTAGCTGTGTGGTAACATGTGATCAGGGGCGGAGGCTTAAATGGACCAAGGTAATTCCAGAACTTTTCTTTGCGGATCTTTGTGAGAAGGCCAAAGAAAACATTGTAAAATGTGTGAATAATACCACCCCAAGGGTCTAGGTTCTTAGAGCCTTTGAAGGTATTTGTGGCCAGATAGCATCTGATCTGACTGTGACAACTAAACCAAGATTAACGAGGGCCCGCAGCCGAGGGAAAGGTGGTATGACAACAACTGTCCACGGGCCCATCGCAATTTCATTCAAGCCCTAAAAAATATACCTGAGATAAGGAGCAGATAGCTACCTTAAGGAAACAGTATAAGTCCGCCGTTTATATACGGAAAAATGAGATTAAAGAGGAGGCCTGGAACGCACTTTTATCTGTTGAAGTCTTAAAGGACAGCTCGAGATTTTGGGTTATTGTTAACACACCCTTTTTTCTGGCATAGAGAATGAGGCTTTGGAATGCAACATTTCTGAGGCCCAGTGGCTTTCTCATTTTGAAGCAATTTATGGATCTAATGTGACGCTGGACCCCTCCCTTAGCCTGGATACTGATAGGGCCTTACCCTCTGTGGTTTTTAAGGAGGAGGATATTGAAAAAGCGATAATAGAGATGTCTAGTAATAAAGCACCTGGCCCTGACTGTGTCCCTGCAGATTTGTATAAATGTAACTCAAAAATTTGGGCTAAGATATTAACTAATGTTTTTAATGCTTCAGGTGCTCAGGGGTTTCCTGCATCATGGTCTCTGTCGATGAATTTACCAGTTTTTAAAAAGGGCCAGAGAGGGGATCCACGGTGTTTTAGACCAATATCATTAATTAATTCTGCCGTCAAAATATTAGGAAAAGCGATTTTAGCTAAGGTTACGGACTGGGTGAATGATAATGAGGTTTTATCCAATCTACAATATGGTTTTAGACAAGGTAGAAGTACTATGGATCAGTGCCTTAAGCTATACTTAATAATAGGCAAACATACCATAGCCAAAGAAGGCACCTTGCAGATGGCCTTTATGGACGTCTCTTCGGCGTTCGATCTGGTCAACAGATCGAAGCTGTGGTCTATTCTGCTTGATATGGGCATTGATCCTTGCCTAGTCCATTTCCTGGCAGATTTACATCGGGATCAGTCAGGGTCACCCAAGAAGGCAAATGCACAAGGCACGGGTAGAGGCGTCCGTCAGGGGTGCATATTGGTGCCACTACTTTTTACTCTTTATATTAACGATCTAGATAAATCCTTAGACCAGGCAAGCATGGACATTCCACGTGTAGGAGAAAGGACTATTCCGCTTCTCCTATACGCGGACGACGCTGTGTTATTAGCCCGTACTGCTATAGGCCTTCGGAGGCTATTGGACACCTTTAGGGCCTATATGAAGACCCTGGACTTGATAGTGAATATAACAAAATCGCATGCCATGTCAATGGGCCAAAGTAATAGAAAAGTAAAATCCTTATATTGTAATGGAGCAGAGGTGTCCAGGGTGACCTCTTTCATGTATTTGGGGGTCTTATTTGATGATAGAGGCTCCTGGGTCCCCCAACAGAAAGCTAAAAAAATGCTGTGATTAGATCAACGGCAGCTCTACAAGGGTTTGCACAGCGCCTGGGGGCTAGGCCCCTTGAAGCTATGTTTAACATTTACAGATCCAAATGCCTGGCTATTGCTATGTATGGCTCAGCCATCTGGGGCTATAAACATCTGGAAGGGGTGCAGACGGCTGAAAACAGATGTTTACATACCCTTCTGTCTGTACCTCAATCAACCCCAACTTTCGCAATCCACCAAGAATTGGGGCTTGGATAGGTGTCTGATCTGCTGAGAATAGCCCCGGTGGTTTGCTGGCTTAAAACCTGGCTTAACCCAGATTTAACCCTGAACCATCAGATTTTTCGAGACTGTGTTTCCCTTGATTAAGCCAGTAGTATTCCGTGGTTGTACTACGTCAAGCTTATGTTTTCTAAACTGGGGCACCCAGAACTTTTTAATGCTCCGGAGGTGATTAAAAAAGAGGACGTGAAATGGGCTAAATCTCAACTCCTGAACTTATTTATGATGGAACGCGAAGAGCAGGAGTTACAGAAACCCTCCGTTAGGGCTCATTTCTTGATAAAAACGTCCCCGCTAATTGAGCCATATCTGAGAATAGTGACCAAGCCTTTCCATCGCTGGCTCTTGATCAGGTTTCGTTTCAACCTAATTCACTTCTCGCTGGGTAACCTGCAGAGCTGGTGTAAACCAGAGGATAGAGGCCCGTGTCACTGTGATAATTTCTCACCAAAGGATACACTACATTTTACAATGTTTTGCAACCATTATAACGAAATTCGTAGGAGGTTTTTAGTTCCTCTATTGAGGGGAAAGGGCTTTTTACGGGTTAGGCCGGGTTAGGCCGGCATTATTTTATCTTCAAATGCTTAACAATATATGGGATATTTTTAATATTGCTAGTCTTCTAGTTGCAGCTGTACGTCTTAGGAAAAGAAGGTATCCAATGCTAAATTCTATATGAAAACCCCTGTCTTATATTACTATGAAATATTTTCTTAACTGAGTTTTTTAAGCCTTGATGTGTTTTATAATTGATCCTGATGTTTTTATACCTTTTTAAATTGCTCATACATTTTTATTGATTACATGACTTTGATTACTGTATATTGTGTATTGTACTTTTATGATTTTAAATAATCGAATAAAGTGGTTTGACTGACTGACTGACTGAGTCAGTTGTAGGAGAACACACCTTAAGAGGATTTTGGATAGGAGGGGGAGATTGGAGACAGTTCTGAAGTTGTTCAGGTCTTTGATGTCAAGGCCTGGTTTTATTAGTAGTGGCGCGACTTGGCTAACTTTGAGGCATTCAGGTATGACGCCGGTTCTCAGTGAGCTGTTTATGATCTTGCACCAGAACAGGGCTATGGAGAGTTTCAGCTTTTTGGTCAATTGGGTGTGTATAGTATCAAGGACGTGAGAAGCGGGTTTGGAGGTGGAGATCAGTTTGAGAATCTCGTCTTCCGGGATGGGGTTGAAGGATTTCCATGTTTTTGTGGGGTGCTTGCGAGTGCTGTCTTCGGTCACTGAGGCCAGTCTTTTGCAGGCGGGGTTGAGGTTGATTTCCAGTGAGAGCTCAATCTTCTTGATTTTGTCTTCGAAGATGTTGGCGAAGTTGTCGCATAGGTCCTTGGGGGCCTGCATTGAGGATGCAGGGGGCTTGGAGGTAGGTTGCCTGATGATGTTGAAAAGTTCTTTGGGCCTGTTTTTGCATTGTCCTGGGCGGGGCAGAAGAAAGTGGATTTTTCGCTGCAGATGTGTTTTTTGTATTTACTTTGGGCTGCTTTAAGTTGTTTGTGGAGGCTTGTGGAGGGGCTGCTCCTCCATAGTCGTTCTGTAGCTCTTAGTTGTCTTCTTTCGGTGTTAATGTCCATGTTGAACCAGGATCTGGATGGGATGTTCCTGTTTTTTTTTTAGTTTCAGGGGGGCTACTTGGTCTAGAATGGATGTCACAGTTGTGTTGTAGTGGGAGGTGAGTTCTGTTGTGGATAGATCATCCGTGGAGACAGTGAGGAGGGAGTTTACCCTTTTCTCTAGGTCAGTCATGTTGATCTGAGTAAGGTTTCTCATCCATTTTGGTGGGTCTTGGGTGGGGGGGTCGGTGTGTGATCGGTTGAGTGAGGTGGAATAGGATTAAGTGGTGATTGGACCAGTCCACGGGCAGGGTGTGGTCTATCGTGACTGTCACGTTGGGTGATAATGGCATCTATGATTGCTCCTTTGTTGTGGGTTTCCTCTGAGCAGTGTTGGGTAAGGTTGTTGCTGTGTAGCAGCTCATTTAGGTTCTGGATTAGCAGGTTGTTTTCTTCATTCCAGTGTAGGTTGAGGTTGCCCAGAATTAGGTTGTTTGCGTCTCGGAGAGAGCAGTGGGCAATCAGGTCAGATAGGTGTTTGGTGAATTCAGTGGTGTTGCCTGGTGGGTGGTATATTATATGGCAGATTCATGTTTTTTTATTATTTGTGTTAATGTTGGTGGTTAGGCATTCAAATGTGTTGTAGTTAAAGGAGTCTATTCCCGTCACAGAAATGTTGTTTTTGTGGATGATTGCTATGCTTCCACCTCTTTGGTCTTTTCTATCTTTGTTGATGATTGCAAAGCCTGGGGGGGCAAGAGTATCCATGAATGGTGAAGAGAAATCATTTAGCCATGTCTCGGTGATGAAGGCTCTGTCTATGTCGTGGGTGAGGATGGATTCTGCTAGCTCTATGGCATGTTTGGTGGCTGATCTGCAGTTTATGGGCATGCAGTTGGTGGGGGCCGTCTCTTTTTTGGGTTTGTTTGTTCGGGGGGCCGTGGGGATGTTAGTGCGGGTGGCCGGGGGTCTTGGGGATTTTGGAGGGCCATGGTCTCTTCCCAGTCTGGTTATCACCTACATTTTGGATTGGAGGGTCAGTAATTGGTGAGTATTACGAGGAGGTAAGATCTGCTGCTTCACTTGCGGACATTGCATCTCTTGTTCTTTTGGGTCTCTGTATCTGATTACAGAGGGGGGTTGAGATCCATCTCGGTGGGGAGCCTTGGTAGGCCTTTGTTGTGTGGGGTTGGGGAAGGTGGGGATTCGATGTGGCTTACGGAGAGTGGCGAGGTTGGTTAGGATTTCGCTAAAGCCCTGGATTATAGTTGCTATCTGGCTTTCAAGCAGGGTGAGCCGCTGCCCAGTCTCTACGTTGGTGGGGGTAGGGGTGATTGGCGGAGGGGGTAGTGGGGCCTTGTTCTCTATGGTAGTGTTGAGGGTGGTGTCTCCTGCCGAAAGGCTGGTGTTTTTATTAGGGGGCACCAGAATGGTAGGTGAGCTCTGGTGGCGGGTCCGGCTCTCCGGGGAGAGGTGGGGGGGCTGGCAGGGGAGGAGTGCATGAGAGGGGGCAGTCCGGTGTGAGGGGAAGAGGGAATCAAATGTCTCTAGATTGTCGTTGTTGGCTTGCATCAGGACTATGTCATTGGAGTAGTTGGTCACAGAGGTGTTCCCATTCTGCCTAGTGCGGTTAGGGGATGAGATTGTCAGTTTGCAGCTATGGGAAGTATTAGTCGTTTTGGAAATGTGGAGCTGAGATCTGAGGATGGAGTTCCACTTTTAGGGTCTTTCAGTGTGGAAGATGAGATCCATTTTTATCTGTCTTTTGGAGGAGCAGTGATATATGCCCGCAAATAGTGATTCTGGGTGTTGTCTAATCAGTTTGTGCTTGAAGATTTTTTCGCTTTGGGTGATAGGTTAGGGGGGAAACTGATCGAGAAGGAGCTCGGTCCGTGCGGTTTTAAGTAGTTTGGAGAAGAGGGGTTGGTGTAGGTTGATGTGATGGATGGCATTATGTCTAGGTTGGACGGGGGGCTAGCTCCCTTTGGGTTTGGTGAGATAGTGTTTCCAAAGGGGGAGTCGGTGGCAATGTCCGATGGAGTACGTTAGATAAGGTTGGAAGCCGTCAGTTTAGGAACTTGTTGTATGCGAGTGACGGGTGTAGTGTGGTGAGCCTGTTGTATTTGGGGGTCCCTGGGTCAGTGGTTGGCTATTTCCCTGATCAGCGGGACGGGGGCGGTGGAGATAGTTAGTGGTGTGGAGGGCAGAGATCCTCTGAAGTTGGTGAGCCGTCCTATAGGGGTAGTGTCAGGTCAGGTTGACCCTGGGTGGCCGTCCTGGGGTAGGGCACTGAGGGCGGAGAGAGTGCAAAAATGGTGGTCACGTTGATCGTAGGGCCCGCGTCACTTCATATTTGTGACCAGCGGGTTGGGGGCAAGTAGTTATGAGATTCCTGCTGTTTATTTCGTGTTGGTCCATAACCCACCGGTGCAGTTAACTGGGAGTTACTCTTAGGTGGCCATTCTACAGTCAGGCATCATGGGTCAGGCAATGGGCAGATACATAGTGGCATGGCAGTCATGAAGGTGGGGGGTCACGATGACTTCCTTTCTGGGACCAGCGGGACAGGGTAAGTTGTAGCTGTGAAAATACCACTTGAGTTGTGTTGGTCAGTAACTCACCGGTGCAAATTAGCAGTAGTTAGCCCTGGGCGGCCATCATATGGTCAGGTACATAGAGTGAGGAGATGGCAGTCTGGCACATAGAGTGGGGAGATGGCAGACTCGACGGTGCCGGCGGGTCGAGGCGAGGTTGATTATGGTGGTGAGATCACCTCTTTATGTATAGTTCAACGGTGCAAGATATATGCCCCGGGCGGCCATCTTGAGGTCAGGCATATAGAGTGGGGAGCTGGCAGTCCTAAGGGTGCGCGGGCCCTCGTCACTTTATTTCTGTGACCAGCGGGTCGAGGCGAGGTTGATTCAGGAGGTGAGATCACTACTTTTTGTATTGTTGGTGACTGACCGGTGTAGTTTGGTTATTGGTGCGAGTTCAGTGCCCCCGGCGGCCATCTTGTGGTCAGGCACTGGTGAGTTGCTGCACCTAGAGTGAGGAGATGACAGTTTTGAAGGTGCAGGGGCTCTCTTTGAATTAATTCTATGACCGGTGGGTCGGGTCAAGGTTGATTAAGGTGGTGAGAACGCTTCGTTGTGTATAGTCGTGGGGCTCACCGATATAGTTTGTTCGTCGGTGTGAGTTCATCGGTGTGAGTTCTGTGCCCCGGGCGACCATCTTGTGGTCAGGCACTAGTGAATGCGGATCAGAGTTTGTCGGTAGCACAGCATATGCTATTGTTTTTTACGATCCTGGGTCCTAGGATGTCGGGACTCTCGCGGATTGCCTTTTGTGTGTTTTCTGTGGCTCACCGGCACAGTTTGCTCATCAGTGGGATTGTTGTGCCCAGGGCAGCCATCTTGTGGTCAGGCAATGGCGATTGTGCTGCAGAGCTCATCGCCAGCTCCTTGCCTGCACTTTATTTTCTTTGGTCTGTGGACCTGGATTGTCAGGACTCTCATGGGTCCAAGGGATGTCTTGGAATCAAGTGAGGTCCGCTGAGCCGATCCCTCCGATGCATCCGTTGTAGTCCCGGTGGTTTTGGGGCGCGGATCGTCGTTTTCTCGTTTCCTGAGGATGGTGAAAGCACGATTCTGGCTTGCTCCCCTTGGGATGTGTTCCGGTGAGTCCTGTTTTAAATGTTGATCAGGGAGCTTCCGTCTGCACCATCATTGACGGCCTCTCCCTACAGCCCTGGACATTCTGTGGCACTGGAACCGGGGGCCTCTGGTGCGGGGCTGCGCCAGTGTCCCTGTGGATGACACAGTAAATGGACTGAACGAAGAGCAGATGGCATCTCAGACAAACAATGTACTGGTTCTATCAAGAGCACCTATACCCATAAGTGCAAGAGATTGACCAAAAGAATGAATTCAAGGAACTGAAGGAATTTTGGAAGAAGCTTGGTGATTTGGGTGTGCTCGGAATAACTGCTCCCGTCGAGTATGGAGGAGCCGGCATGGGATACTTGGAGCACTGCATAAGTGTGGAGGAAATGTATAGCTATAGCACTCACTCAAACCTTTGTGTCAACCAGTTAGTCTGAAATGACAATGAAGCCCACAAAGAGAAATACTTGCCCAAGCTGATCAATGGAGAACATGTTGGTGCTCTTGCAATGAGCGAAGCAAATGCTGGCTCAGACGTTGTTTCCATTAGATTGAAGGCAGAAAAAAAAGGTGATTATAATGTTTTGAATGGCACAAATTCTGGATTACCAATGGGCTGGATGCCGAAATTCTGATTGTTTATGCCAAAACAGACAATAATCCTGAACAGCCAGCTCGTGGAATTTTTGCATTCATAGTTGAAAAGTCGGTCCTTTGTAATTGACTCTTTTAAAATACCCATTTGAATCACCCTAACGGAGATGACTGACCGTGGAGACCCAGCTTTTTGGCCGATGCCTGGTGGAGCTACTTGATAGCTAAAGAGGAGATGGGTTGTGGATTACCCCTTCGCCCGTCACCTACCCAGCCGGACCTTGGGCAGACCTTACTTCGTCTCTCTGTCGTATTCTCCCTACTACCCCTTTACTCCACCCACTTTCTCCTTTACGATCCATTTATCCCTCCTCTTTGCTCTTTAATTGTTTTCCCGTTGAGATCTAGCTGTTTGGCTGATGCCCGGTGGAGCTACCTGATAGATATAGAGGAGATGGGCTGTGGACTTCCCCCTCAGCCGTCAACCAACCCAGCCGGACTTTGGGCAGACTCTCCTAGGTCTCTCCATCCTATCTCCCTCCTACCCCTTTACCCCACCCCTTTACTCCACCCCTTTACCCCACCCCCTTACCCTTCTAATCTCCATTTATTTTGTCTTCTACGCTCTTGAAATATTTTTCTAGTAACTGATGTAACTTGTAGCTGATGTAATTTTGTAACTTTGTGGAACCTTATGTAAAGCACTCTGATACCTCCAGGTCTAACCAGCACTATATAAAACTCAAATAAATAAAAAATAAATAAATTAAAAGGTCCTCGTTCTCCTAGACTAGACTAATAGAATAGGAAATGTATGGAGGTGTGATAATATATGCCTGGGTTCTCTTAAGGTTCACTTTGTTGTAAAATATGACTTCTAAGATTACCATACATATTGCCATCATCCTATATGCTGTAACTCTGTGTGTAAACTATTTCTAGCAGATGAGGATTACTCTGACAGTGTTGACTGAATCCTAACACTCTATATCTAAATGAACATAACTTGTTGTAGAGAGGAGTAAGACACCTGCCATTTCTTTGAAAAGAAACGCTATATTTTATTTCTCCTGGGGCTTAGGAGATCTACCTGGGTGTTCCTTTCTAAACCCCCTAGGATGATGGCTTCACAATATAGCTTTCTGCTATATGATACTAAAATGGCAACTGTTACCTATTGGTTATGTAAAGTGTTGTTGATAAATGTCCAGATGGGCTATCATAATGTAACAAGTACACATGTCCAAATTATTTGTACAGATACTAGTTGGAGTAGTGCCACATTATCTTTTTTCTGTGTGTTCCAGGTTTTTAGGAAACCTAGGCCTAGTATATAACATTAAATAATGATCAGAAAATTTCACAGGTTTTAAACACACTGCATTTAGAGATAATTCAGAATAAAGTATTCCTAGAGATAAAAGAAAGTACTGTCAAAGCCAATAGGTCTTTTTTTTAACTGCTAATTCTTGTAAACACTGGCTTTAACAAATGCTGTTTATCACAACAAAATCCAACTATTGGCTTTGTCAATGCTTGGGAAAATAGCAAACAACGACTTCTTTATCTATCGAATGCATGTAGGAGATAAAGAAAACAGTTTGATAAACAGTGTGAGGATTAAGTGTACTTTTCACAAGGAAAATAGTCCTACAACCCAATATATAAAATTGTAGAAATGTTTCCTTAAAAAATGTATAAATCATGGCGAAATAATGTAGCCAGGACCACGGATTATAAATATTGGCCCCTAGACTTCTGAAATAAATAGCAGCAAACAAAATGTTTGCCGTGATCGTTTTTTTGTAAAACCTTTAGAAAATTGGCATTTTCATGTCCCAACCATTTGTGCCTGCTGCCACTGTCCTGGGATACATGACTGGGAATGTCTATGCTGTTGGGGTTTGTGTATTCCTCTCAGACAATGACACACAGGGGACTAGGTGTGGATACGATAGGGCATGCTGTCAGGGTGGCTGGTGCAGAGTTGTACCCTGTCGCAGTTACCCTTCAAAGGGCTATACCTTCAGCACACACAAAGGAACCTGACACCAGCTTTTGATCACCCCAGAGAATTTAGAGCAATGACAGGGTAAGGGTAAACGTTCCAGAACTAGATGTGGTGGCATGACAGGGTGTCCCCCTTCACACAAAGGCTGGCACCAAGTATAAATATTGGAGGCCCAGAACCACTCTTTAGATCGCTTCACTCCCTGTGGAAGACTCAGAAGAAAGATTGTTCTGCTGCCATGCTCCTGGAATGGCTGCCCTGCTGCTAGAATGATTCCCCTGCTGCCTGGCTGCTTGAGGAAGGAAGAGTCGACCTGCTCCCTGAACCCGGGACCACCAGAGGCACTCTAAGGGGTAGCAGGCTGGCGTCCTGTGTGAGGGACACAACAACTTGCCTGCCTGCTGCTGGTAGTCCCTGCTGGAGGGAGTTCTAGCCCCTAGGTGGTGCCCCCTCTGGTACTAAAGTTTTGGTATGCAACTAAAGTGGCCTCCTTGTACCAAAATCCAAAACCTGGGACTTAAACACTTTTTCAGAAACTCTGTTCTGAGAGCTGGTAGGAGACCAGGACCTACCTGCAAGCCAATCCAAGAAAGGTGCATCGCTGGTGAGATTGACTTCGCCACATCTCCCACTACGCTATTCTCCACAGCAGAAAATCCTCTCTAGCTGGACCTCCTGACGGCTCTTAATGCCCTCCTAGATTCCTCTTCAGCTACAGCCTTCTCCCACTGGGTGAATCCGAGCTCCAGAAAAACCTCTAACTTCAAAAGTAAAAATCTTCACTGGGCTTGACGACGACCAGCACCCCATCGAAGATGGCAACCTCCTCGGCCTGGAAATTCAGCTTCTCCCACTGTGAGCTTTTCACGCTTTTGTCAATGGCTTCACTAATACCTCATCCAGTGGCCCCTCTGCATCAATGACTTGTCCTCTGATACAGACTAGTGCCTTGCCTCACGTAAACTCTACCTTCTCAAGACTTTTTTCTGAAATTTCTTCTAAGTCCGAAGGTAAGACGAGACCACGCCCAATCCACCCCTTGTATCCGACCAATGCTCCATTGTGGTCAGCCCTAAATTTAAACTTTGACCAGGTCTTATGTGACCATATACCCTCAGTTGGCGCTTTCATCTTTTAGGTGCTAGATTTCACCCAAAAATGTAAACATTCATGGCTCATTTCTACTGATTGGCTTTAATTTATTTTGGTGTCATTTGATATATTAACATGTATTCTATTTTTTTTATTGGTTTGGGATATTATTTGTGTTGTGTTTTCACTTTATTATTGTTTGTGTGCTGCATAAATACTTCACACATTGCCTCTAAGTTAAGCCTGTCTGCTATTCTGCCAAGTAGCCACAGAGTTAAGTACGGATTAATTAAGTGACATTAGGGGTTGACAAGGATTGTGTTTATTATTTAAATGTCAGACAATCTAAATATATTTTCTTATGGGCAATTATGGTTCTTAAATGGTTGTTGCATATATCTTGTAATAGAGGTGATACTGTTCTATAGTAAAACTGGCATAGCTATTATCTTCATGCCAAATTATGATTGCAAAATGTCTCTATCATATACATGACACTGTATGGGATACATTTCTGCAGGGCACATGGGTTTTAAAAAGCCTTTCAATATGTCTGGTACTTACTTTACTCATTTTCTGTAAGGAACATGGGCATTGCTATTTTCTAAATGGGGGTGACGGTGCTCCAGCGTGGAGTACAAAATCCTTCCCTCCGTCACAGACAAAAGATCTAACAAACATACAATATCCATACATTCGCTGGTAGGGCCCATAACACCAACATTCACTCACCATCAATCTGTGTTTCTTGGAAGGCGATTATCTTCCAAACGCTGGCATGAAAGGAATTACCTTTTTACCCTAATGAGCAACAAATCTACGCAACCCTGTGATACTCATTAGGCCTTGAACTTCACCTTTTAGAATTCCTCTCATAAATCGGGATGGATCAGTTAGTTGCAGGTTTAGGTTGACTTCCACTTCTCTAATTTACCTTTTCATTAATACATTTTCAATGAATAAACAACCCAACTCATTCTGTAGATATTCAATTCAATCTTTATCTAATTAATGCAAATTAATTCATTCATTTAATCAAGTCGCCAATCATATTTACCTAATCTGGCTAATTGTCGTCCTCTATGTCAAATCTGGTAGTCTCACAAATCTATGCCCATCAAATTTAGTAATTTCAGTTCATTAGGAGTTTGGGAATTAATTCAGTCTGTCAAAGATTCAGGGAAACAGCTGTCCTGCAGCGTCACCGTCCTCTCTGTCAGCATAACGTCAGGAAATCGGGAAAAGCCAGAAACCAACCCGCACCAACCTCTCTATTCTACCATAATTTATAGTAAAATCATTGACAAATTGTAACAAAAATGGGTCTTCAGCTCCTCTGATTGGTCAATCGAAAATCGTCTGACAGGGTTCACACAAAATAATGTCTCTTAGGTCATTAGTCCTGCTTGTTCCGGTTTTTAAAGGCGTCTTATTGTTCGTTCTGAAAAGCTGGCTTGCTTCCCAGGGCGACCTTGGTGGGTACAGTCTGGTTAGGGTCATGACGAGGCCACTGTAGCTGGCGTTAGCGCAGGCGCACGTCACCCAAACCTCATGCAGCGTCGACGGTCGGTTTAGATACCAGAGGCAGCCATTTTGTGGCAGGCCCAAATGGTCAACTTAAGCAAAAGAAACACAAAATGTAATTAATATATAGAAATGACTAAATAAATGTTATTCCCTCACTAATACCCATATGTGTATGTATTTATCTAGCAATAAGCAACACTCAAGCGGTTTATACTTACAAAATAAAGCACAAATCACAAATACATCACAAAAGCAACATATATCATGCAATATTCTAATTGTCTATCATTATTATGCGTACATAATTTAGTTTACGATTTAATAAAGTCATGCAAAGCAATCCCACGTCTATTTCAATCATTAATAAGGTTGATTAGTAACTTCCACTTCAATCCATTAGTTCGATTATAATTAATTAAATAATCTAATTAATATAAACATGCAAAATGGGGAGGGTATACAACATTTTTGCATTACCCGCTCCAGCAATCCCCCCTTTGGTGATTTTATCACCATACCAACCAAAAATGTTGTTCTGTCTTTTATGGAATCTTTAAAATGTTTTCTTGCTCTTAATCATAATTCAGTTTCACCTACGTCTTCTCTTTTTGCTGATTCATACATACTCTCCTTCCACTCCTCCAATTCTGTCTCTTCAATTTCCCTTTCTTGTTTCTTATCTTTCCTTTTTAATTTTTCACTTTTTACTCTTTTCTTGTTTTTATTATTTTTACAACAAATACAACCTAATCTTATCACTAATATTATGAATATTACACATGTTAATGGAAAAAATATTTTGCCTACAAATGTACTACCAAGCTTTACTAAGACATTTTTAATAGCAGCTATTTTCTTTCCAATCTTTTCCCAAACACCTTCAACCTCCAGTGGTACAATTTCATCATGCAATTCAGTAATATTCCTAATATAAATTTTCAGATCTTTGCTTTCGTCAGGAATGTAAGTACAACAATGTTGAACTTTCAGCATTCCACAGACTCCACCCTCTTTTGCCAATAATATATCAAGGGAAAGTCAATTTTGCATTACCATAGCACGCATGGCAACCATTTCAGTGTCTACCAATAAAAATCCTCCAGCGGTGCTTGTTGACACGCGATCCACTACTGTTGAAAGTCTTCTAATTTTGTTTGCACTCAGAGATAATCCCACTGCTGGTATCAATGCTCCAAAAATGTCACCTACAATTTATGCCCAAGATTCTCTCTTACTCCGCTCTAAATGATTACTTAAACTATGTACACCATCTTCTCCTCTATCCATATGAAAAATGTTCGGAAAGACCAGGCCTACATAACATGTGCCATACCAATGGTCTGGCAAACGATAATATGCCCTGTTCCCACAAATAAAATATAATCCAGGAAAGACCGGATCTTTTCCACCTTTAAATCCCCATCCAACCATGATTCGGTATGTATCATGGCACTCACTATTACCTAAAAAATAATTATCATACACAGTTTGATTCCTTCGAATACAATCTAAAGCTATAGTTGGACTAGCTTCTCCTTTCAAGTGTTTTTCTCTTTCTACATCCCAGACAGTTTTCTCCACTTTCCCTTCTGCTGCCTTTCTTTGCATTTTCAGTCTCCTTTCTTCAACCATGTCTAAGAATGTCCTTTCCTCTTTCTTCAAACTGCACGTCAAATTGTTTCTAAAAATATATTCTAATGATAGTTCTTTAGTTTCTAAGAAAAATTCACCTAATACCCTAGCAGGTTTTACTTTGTTTAGTTTATTAAAAGAAGGCACTTGCGCAAAAATGTTATCTACATCTGAAAAATAATATTCTAATTTCCCTGTCTGATAAAATAAACTAGCTATTACACTACATGTTATTCCATACTTTGCTGGAAGGTGAAGACAAGTCACTCCTTCAGAAACAGAGGCAGGTAACTGCATGCATACGTATCAGTCCCTTACATCCATTGTCTTTACATATTCATACAATAATTTTGAAAACACATTATTAGAAAAATCTGTTATTGACCTGTCTTTATGTAAATAATTGTTTTCTATTCTAGTTGGAACTACCTTTGGAATCTTCCCTATATTAATTTTGGTCTCACTATGTCCTTCTAATGTATCTATAGTGACCTTAAAAGAAATGACAAGAGCAAGGATGCTCCATAAAAGCATTAATAATCCTGTACAACAACAACACATTTTACACCATCTTTTCATGAATGTACATCTACCTTTGCTACTATCTATGTTAGCCATCTTTGTTAAAATGGAATTTGACTTAGCCTCTTTCACTTCACAACTAGTTTTCTAACCTAAGGTTCTAACACCTATTTGGTTCTACCAGTATCTATGTTTTGAATTAATTTCTTGTTCTCTTCATCAACAGCTTTCTTGATTTATTCAGTTTGGCATCTCATCATTCTTCACTTTCCTCTCGTCATCCAAATACAGAATTTCCTGAACTTCTGTTTCTTCTTCTCCAATGTCGGACAAGAGGCCTCTCAGGATTTCCGATTCTACTTCTTTTTCAACCACTTTCAGTACAGCCTCCTCTGGATTTCCTTGACTATCTGCCTCTTCTCCCTTTCCAGGCAGAGCCACGTACGTCCATTCCGGTGACTTATACTTCTGGTTAGGTTTCCTTGTTCTTTTACTCTCTTTATCCTCAGTTATTTTGTCTTCTTTTGATTTTTCTTGACTTGTTACTTCATTCACCTGTTCAGCTCTTGGTGAATTCACTTGTGTCAGTCGATATCTCAATTTCCTTATTTTATTGGGCCAAACGTCATCCTTTGCAACTCTTTTTACTTCACTTCCTTTGTCGTTCTTTTCATTCCTCCAAGCTCTCTTTCTTAGAACTCGACCTTCAGGTATTTCATTTTCACTCTCTTCAGACTCTGTCTCAACTTGCTTTGTTTTTTCAACAATTTCTTCTTCCACCACTTGTTTTGTTTTCCCTACTTCTGCCCCTCCTCGGATCTCCGACACGCAATCTTCCTGCTGGCTACTTGTCCCTTCACCTAACTGGATGTTGCAGTTCCCTACCCCTCCTCGGGGGTCTTCCGCAGAAATCTGTCCCTCTCTCTCTGTACCTGTCCCTTGTTCACTTAAATTTGTTATTTCCGGTGGAATTTCTCTCAGTCTCTCATCTGGTACTTCCTTTTCACGAATTTCTTTTATTGTTTCTTCAGTACTTTTCCCTCTTTTCTTTCTGTGTTCTTTTCTAGAACCCTGCGCTTCTTGTTCGTTTCCGGAATCGCTGGATTCAGAGATCTGCAATCTTCTTCTCAGAGAGCTACTTCTGGGGACCAAAGCTAGACTTGGTTCTGTTTCCCCCCTTTCAGAGTTTTCTCGTGTCTTCGACTCTTCGTCATCTGACTCACTACTTGATTCTGATTCATCAAAATATTCTTTTCCTGTGCTGTCCACTGGATTCGGAATTCTCAATGTGTGACTTGCATGGATCCAGTTTTTCAGTCCAGCACACTTCACAGCTCTTGTCGTGGTCAGAATGACTTGTATTGGTTTTCCCCACCTTGGAACCAAACAATTTCTTCTTCTGTGGACCTTTATCCTTACCCAGTCACCTAGGCTCAGATCATGGACTGGCTTCTTTTCAAGTGTGGTGGCATCCGCTCCAACCTGATGAAACACAGAATGAACTGCGTCAGCCAGGCCTTTACAGTATTCCAACACCATGTCATCAGTTATAGTCATCAGCTTGTTGACTGGTATAAACACATGTCTCATTGCTCGACCCATGATTATTTCATGAGGACTTAATCCTGTAGTTCTGTCTGGAATTGATCTAATAGTCATGAGTACCAGAGGCAAGACATCAGGCCATTTCATACCTGTGGCCAAACACATTTTCCCTATTCTATTTTTGATAGTACCATTCATCTGTTCAACCACACCAGAAGCCTCTGGTCGGTAGGCACAATGTAGTTTTTGTTGTACATTCAATGCTTCACAAATTAATCCTACAATCTCATTATGGAAATGTCCTCCTCGGTCTGATTCAATTGTCACTGGGAACCGGAACCTAGGGATGAACTCTCTCAGCAGTAGCTTGGCTACTGTCATCCTATCATTTCTCCTTGTTGGGAATGCTTCCACCCACCTAGAGAATAGGCAGACCACAACCAAAACATACCTCAGTCTATTACAGATAGGCATTTCAATGAAAGCTACTTGCATTCTGGTGAAAGGCCCTCCTTCTCGACCTATCGTTCCCAGACTCACTACTGTCTTTCTCCCAGGATTGTATTACTGACATATTAGGCATCTTTGACAAAGACTTTCTGCTACAAGTCTGAATTTTACATTGTACCAGGTCTGCTTAAATGACCTGATCATGGCATCTCTCCCTATGTGTCCCTGGCCATGATACATCCGTGCCATGGTAGACATCATGCTATCAGGCATAACTGGTCTTCCATCTCGATAGACCCACACATGATCCTTTTCCCTTGGGGCACATCCTGCTTTTACCCACTGTTTCATTTCCTCATCTCCTGCCTCTTCTTGCAACTGTCTTACCTCTTCCCAAGTTCCTACAATGTTAGTAAACATCAATGAGCAAGAAGACATTTCTCTTTCCTTAGCCCAATTAACCGAATTCAGATTACGTGCACAATACTGTGCCATGTCATTTGTATATCGATTTCCTGTGGCAATATAATCACCACCTTGACTATGGGCATCACATTTTACAACAGCCAATTGTCTAGGCAGCTGTATCGCCTCAAGCAATTTTCCAACCACTTCAGCATTCTTTATAGGAGTTCCACTCGAGGTCAGGAAACCTCTTTGTAGCCATAGTTGGCCAAAGTCGTGGACCACTCCAAAGCCATACTGGCTGTCAGTTATCACAGTCACTCTCACACTTTTCCCAATCTTGCATGCTCTAGTCAAAGCCACGAGCTCTGCTACTTGGGCCGATTTTACTCCTTTCAGATAGGATGCTTCTATTACTGCTACGACTGTGCATACTGCATACGCTGCACTCAGCACTCCTTCATCTGTTCTCAAACATGACCCATCAACGAACATCACAAAATCACTTGCTGGCAAAGGTACATATTTTATATCTGGTCATGGTTTTGTACAAAAATCAAGAACATCCAAACAATCATGATCTACTTCATCTCTCACTTCCACAATCTCGGCATCAGGCAACAATGTTGCAGGATTCACATTCAAACATCTTGCAAGACTCACATTAGTTGCACCCAATATGACCTTTTCATACTTAGTCAGCCGACTGTGTGTCATATACTGAGTACGACTCCTTGTTAACAGGATCGCTACATCATGAGGTACAAACACTTTCAATGGATATCCCATCACAATTCCTTCACTCTGCTCCAAATTTCGACATGTTGCAGCCACCGTTTTCAAACATCCAGGTAAAGCTACAGCTACTGGATCAAGCATTGATGAAAAATATGCAATTGGTCTCCTCGGTTTTCCATGCTTCTGGATCAACACAGAAAGTGCACATCCATTTCTCTCTCTGCAATACAACTCAAATTCTTTCTCATAGTCAGGCATATCTAATGCAGGTGCTTCACACAAACCATCTCTCAATTTTCTAAATGCTGCCAATTCCTCCTTGTTCAACTCAATGGGATCTTTCACATCACTTCTCGTCAATCGCACCAAAGGTTTTGCGATCAAAGAGAAGTTGCTGATCCACTGACGACAGTATCCAACCATTCCCAAAAACATTCTCACCTCTCTTTGAGTCATGGGAGCTCTCATTCCTTTTATAATTCTGATTCTGTCTAAGGTTATTTTCCTTAGTGCTTTCTCAATATTATGTCCTAAATACTGTACTTCTTTTTTACAAAACTGTAATTTTGATGGTGACACTTTAAGTCCTCCATCTGCCAAATGATTCAGCAAGGCTATCGTGTCTACCTCACAGGCTTCACGTGTTTTTGACGCCACAAGAAGGTCATCGATGTACTGGACCAGTACAGAACTTTTGGGCATTTCTAGACTCTCCAAAGACTTCTTCAATAGTTGAATAAATATCGAGGGGCTTTCTGTATACCCCTGTGGGATTCGGCACCATACCAAAATACACCCACCAAAACGAAATGTAAAAATGTGCTGACTGTCGTGGTGCAATGGGATGGAAAAGAAAGCATGACACAGATCAATCACTGTATACCATTCTGCATCATGGGGAATCTGATATAAAATCATTGATGGATTTGGTACAATGGGGCAACATGATACCACAATTGTATTCACCTTTCTCAGATCTTGCACTATCTTGAATTTCCCATTAGGCTTTTTCAGTCCCATTATCGGTGAATTACATGAACTACTCATTATTTCTCTCAAAATTCCTTGCCTGATCATTTTCTCTATTACAGGAGTTACTCCTTCAATTATTTCAGGTGTCAATTTGTATTGCGGAACATTTGGATATGTTACTCCTTCCTTTACTGTTATTTTTATTGGATCTACATTTCTCATTAGCCCTACATCTTCTCCAGTGAAATCCCAAACTTCTGCTTTTACAGACTGTCTCAATTCTTTAGGTAATTCATCAGGGTTGAATACAGCATATGTTTCAGTAACTTCATTTTCTCTGTTAGCTATGGTCATCTTATACAGTACATCATCATCCGGTGTTTAAAAAGCTATTCCATCCGGAGTACAGAATATAGTGCAATTCATTTTGTACAACAGGTCCCTACCTAATAAATTCACAGGACTGGTGTCGCACACCACAAAGCGGTGCATTTCTGAAAATTTCCCTATGCTAACTTCACTGGTTCTGTAAGGTATGTTTTAATCTGTCTGTTGGACACACCAACTACTTGGATCGTTTCATCCGAGAGAGGAAGATTCTTAACATCAGCTGATCTAACAGTTGATCGAGTAGCACCAGTATCCACTAGGAAAGTAATATTTTCATTATTAACCTTCCCATCTACAATAGGTCCTGTCTTGTCTACTTCTAGAGTTGCGCCAAGTACGCACTCTCCTTCCTCCCTTCGGCACCGTCAATAGCTTTCTTCTGAGTCACTTTCATTGCGTTGCAGCCAATACTGCGAGACAACGCTAGCGCGTGGCAGCTTATTTTCCTGTTCTTCATTGTAGAATCCCGATTCACTACTATACTTCTGTGAGTTTCTGCTCTGTGGAAAAGGCGGTTTTGGCACCTGATTCTGTGGGGTAACAACTTGCTGCTATTGCTGCAGTTGACCACTCACCTCATGCTGCACCTTTGGGTTCAATGATGGATTTTCATTATTAGTACTTGGGGGAAATTTACACTCGGATTTCCAATGCCCTATCCTACCGCAATTATGACACGGAAATTTCTTTTTAGCTTCTTCAATATTCCCTTTATATTTCCCAGGATTAAATTTCGGATTTGACCCTGCTTGTTCCACTAGTTGTGCTTCTTGTCTCTCTGCTACCTTTACCTGTGCCCACATTGCCTTCTCTTTTAGATTCCGCTGTTTTGCTTCAATTTCATCACTGAAATATTTAGCATGTCTCAATACCTCGTCTATTTTCTTGTTTTGCCAATCTACTGTATGCTGTTTAATAATTTCACCAATTTCTGGACGTAAACCATATACAAATCTGTATACAAAATGACTCAAATCCTTTTCACTCAGATTCTCGTCTCCGCTAAACTGCTTAAAAGCTAGTATTAGCCTCTCATAATATGCATGTACTGACTCTTTGTTTTCTTGGTGTGTTCGATCAATTTTTACCCAATCTGTCTCTTTAGGGGGCACTTTGTTTTTCAAAAATACCATAACCTGTTCATATTTCTTCATTACCTCGGGGTCTGGAGCTCCTGTTTTAGGATCCCTAGGATATTCCTGGGTTGGCCAATTTATCATGAGCTTACACACTGTCCATAAATCTGCTGGTACAATTATGTCAAATAGACTATTCAAATCAATCCATAGTACTTTAGACAATTTTACAAATCTGTCTACCTGCCTGTACCACTCGACGGGCTTTTCACACAGTCGAGGGAAATCATTTGTAAAAGACAAAATATCCTGTCTCGTCCATGGAACATGTACATATCCTCCTCCTGGAATCTCTCTCATAGGGCATTCTGTCACTACCTTTTCCTTTTCTCTTACAGGGAATGCTGAAAATGTCTTATCTGAGGCATCATCACGTTTTCTATACCACCTGCTTCTCAATTTATCCACATCTCCCCATTTTCTCAGCAAAATGATTATGTCCTTAATTTGACCTATTCGTCCTGTGGTGTTCATATTTTCAATATCCTTTTCGGTGAAATCTACTCGATATGGTTTCTGTAAGGCTTTTACCTTTTCAATATCAATGCCCATCTCATTTGCCACTTCCTCTAACCTTTCATGTAAGTTCTTTGCTCTCCAGGTCACACTTTTGCACAAAAATAATAATTCTTCATCCTGATAGGTTTTCAATTTTTCTGTTGGGATAGTCCCTACTATTAATTCTTCCAATACCATCCGTAACTTGGCCACATCAATTGATTGGGATTCTTTGTCTTTCCTCTGCAAGCTTCTTAACCATTCACTTAACTCCTCTGTTGATGGTCCTACTGGTTTCTCTACATCTCCTTGTCCAAAATCTTTTTGTGTTTCTGACACTGTCTCTATCATAGCAATACGTCTCTCTGCACAATTCTGACCTACAAACGGGTTATTTGAAAAATTCGGTTCAATTACACTCATAGTCTGTCTCCATGGATTCTCATTCTGACTCACTCTTGGTTGTTCTACCGGTTTATTACTTCTGTAAGGGACTGTCAAACAATGCTCACTGTCCTTCTGTTTGTCAAAAATAGGCATTACTGGACCTATCGTTTCTGGAACAGTCACCGCTTCTAGATTCTTAGTCAATTCTCTTATTTTCTCAGTTAATTCTAGGGTCGTTTTCGCTAATTCTACAGAATTTTCTCCATCTGTTTTTTCATCCGACATCTTTTCTACTTCTCTAGTAGCATTGTTTTTACCCAAACTTAGGGATTCTGGTTTCGATTTTATGATTCACATTGTTTCTCTCATTGGGGCACTTGGGGTTATATTTCTGGTTCTGGTCGATACGGTGGTGGATTCTTATAGAACGTATCATCAAGAACACCATCCTCTGACTCATTTACTCCATACTCTCTCGACTCCACATTATGCCTCTTTTTTACACACTTTCGTCCTTCATTCTCTCCTATAGTTCTTACAGGGAACACACCCTCAGTCATACTCGCATCCCGCCATCTTCTCATTCGATCATTATGCGTTTCATGTCCGTATGGTCTTCCAAACAGGTACCTATATCCTCTACCATTTCTTTGTCTCTCTCGTTCATGCATTTCGTCTTCCCATTCTGTCAAAGCCTCAAACTGTGTCGGTCAAGGTCTTGGTTCTAAATTCATCATTTTCTCTCTCAAATATCTCAAAACAGCCAAATTAAATGAACCATGTTCTGGAAAAGCTAATACTCCGTCTTCTTTCGTGTATCTCACCCAATTGTCTAACCAAATACAAGTATGATACCCATATTCCGCAATCATAAAGGATGCGGGGGTTTTCGGTGGAGGAAGTAACTGTCCTTCCCTAGTTTTGACCGGTTTGTCCTTCTTAAACCACTTCTTGATTCTTCCTAACCATGACTTTTTCTCTTCTTCTGGTGGATCGTAATACATTTTCTTGTCTTTCGTGTGTCGCTAGTCTCTCTTTACAACGGTACCGCTATTCTATCCAATCACAGCGCAACTCACACTAACGCACCAATTCAGAGCATCTACGTCACTGTCACAATCCTCAAATCCCAGCGCGACTCACACTAACGCACCAATAAGGAGCGTCTACGTCACCCTGTATTTCTCTACTCCTAGCACGGCGTACACTAACGCACCAATCCGGAGCGTTTCACAGTTCTGACCGACTGTCCAATCCCAGTGCGGTCGTTCTGACGTCAGCAGCCGCTGCTGCAGCTCCTGCTCCTGTCTACCCCTCCTTTACAAATCTGCTCAGTAAGTTTTTGTTTCAATTTCTACACTTCTGTTAGTAACAACATAGGAACGTCTCCATTGTCCGCTTCGCTAACCAAAGAATAGCAAAAATACCTTTCTCACGAGAATTCCGTCTTTCCCGAGAGCAGCGCTTACCTCTGCCCTACTACAGAATCGTTACTTCCGTTGATAAAGTAGCACATCCCTCTACTTCACCTTTCTAACAAGCATTAGCTAATTGTTTCTCTAGTATTTAAGACACATAGTTGGAGACCCAATGCTCCTGAGAAATAAACCCAGAGTTTCGCAATTAACCCGAATACCTTTACATTCACGCACGTTCACACAAGAAAAATGTAGTACATTCACACAGAATCCTGTCTTTCTTAAGAACAGCGAACAGTCTGTTCTACTACAGAATTATGATATACGTTAACAAAGCAGCGCTTACCTCTCCTTTGTCCTTCTAACAAGCTCAGAGAGTACCTATTACCTTTCCAGTGATAAGCGTTATCGGAATGCCATTTGGATCCCTGGTACCTAAGACCAAAATTTCACAGGTAACCTTCGCTATCATACACACTTCTCTCACACAGAAAATTTCTCTAATGGCAACACAAGACGATGTCACCGAATCGAACCCAGACAATGCGTCGTGCAACTTCAATCGTTACACGTTTCCCCTGTGTACCTACATGGCAACAACAATTCCGTCTTTCCCGAGAGCAGCGCTTACCTCTGCTCTACTATGGAACTGTTACAAACTTCCGACTTCCTACATCCCAGAAGCCGTGCTAACGACATAGAACTCGACGCGACTCAACATAGAGTGTTAGTGCACAAATCAATACCAATCAATAACCAATAATCAATAAGCAATGTACAAGCAATAATCACCAAACCAAAACAATAACAACCATCATACTGCTACCAGAAAAACTGCTCCAGCGTGGAGTACAAAATCCCTCCCTCTGTCACAGACAAAAGATCTCACAAACATAAACTATCCATACAATCGCTGGTGGGGCCCATAACACCAACATTCACTCACCATCCATCTGTGTTTCTTGGGAGGCGATTATCTTCCAAACGCTGGCATGAAAGGAATTACCTTTTTACCCTAATGAGCAACAAATCTACGCAACCCTCTGATACTCATTAGGCCTTGAACTTCACCTTTTAGTATTCCTCTCATAAATAGGGATGGATCAGTTAGTTGCAGGTTTAGGTTGACTTCCAATTCTCTAATTTACCTTTTCATTAATACATTTTCAATGAATAAACAACCCAACTCATTCTGTAGTTGTTCAATTCAATCTTTAGCTAATTAATGCAAATTAAATCATTCATTTAATCAAGTCGCCAATCATATTTACCTAATCAGGCTAATTGTCGTCCTCTATGTCAAATCTGGTAGTCTCGCAAATCTATGCCCATCAAATGTAGTAATTTCAGTTCATCAGGAGTTTGGGCATTATTAATTCAGTCCGTCAAAGATTCAGGGAAACAGCTGTCCTGCAGCGTCACCGTCCTCTCCGTCAGCATAACGTCAGGAAATCAAGAAAAGCCAGAAACGAAACCGCACCAACCTCTCTATTCTACCATAATTTATAGTATAATCATTGACAAATTGTAACAAAAATGGGTCTTCAGCTCCTCTGATTGGTCAATCGAAAATTGTCTGACAGGGTTCACACAAAATAATGTCTCTTAGGTCATTAGTCCTGCTTGTTCCAGTTTTTAAAGGCGTCTTATTGTTCTTTCTGAAAAGCTGGCTTGCTTCCCAGGGCGATCTTGGTGGGTACAGTCTGGTTAGGGTCATGACGAGGCCACTGTAGCTGGCGTTAGCGCAGGCGCACGTCACCCAAACCTCATGCAGCGTCGACGGTCGGTTTAGATACCAGAGGCAGCCATTTTGTGGCAGGCCCAAATGGCCAACTTAAGCAAAAGAAACACAAAACGTAATTAATACATAGAAATGACTAAATAAATGTTATTCCCTCACTAATACCCATATGTGTATGTATTTATCTAGCAATAAGCAACACTCAAGCGGTTTATACTTACAAAATAAAGCACAAATCACAAATACATCACAAAAGCAACATATATCATGCAATATTCTAATTGTCTATCATTAGTATGCGTACATAATTTAGTTTACGATTTAATAAAGTCATGCAAAGCAATCCCACGTCTATTTCAATCATTAACAAGGTTGATTAGTAACTTCCTCTTCAATCCATTAGTTCAATTATAATTAATTAATTAATCTAATTAATATAAACATGCAAAATGGTGAGGGTATACAACATTTTTGCATTACCCGCTCCAGCAATCCCCCCTTTGGTGATTTTATCACCATACCAACCAAAAATTTTGTTCTGTCTTTTACGGAATCTTTCAAATGTTTTCTTGCTCTTAATCATAATTCAGTTTCACCTACGTCTTCTCTTTTTGCTGATTCATACATACTCTCCTTCCACTCCTCCAATTCTGTCTCTTCAATTTCCCTTTCTTGTTTCTTATCTTTCCTTTTTAATTTTTCACTTTTTACTCTTTACTTGTTTTTATTATTTTTACAACAAATACAACCTAATCTTTTCACTAATATTATGAATATTACACATGTTAATGGAAAAAATATTTTGCCTACAAATGTACTACCAAGCTTTACTAAGACATTTTTAATAGCAGCTATTTTCTTTCCAATCTTTTCCCAAACACCTTCAACCTCCAGTGGTACAATTTCATCATGCAATTCAGTAATATTCCTAATATAAATTTTCAGATCTTTGCTTTTGTCAGGAATGTAAGTACAACAATGTTGAACTTTCAGCATTCCACAGACTCCACCCTCTTTTGCCAATAATATATCAAGGGCAAGTCAATTTTGCATTACCATAGCACGCATGGCAACCATTTCAGTGTCTACCAATAAAAATCCTCCAGCGGTGCTTGTTGACACGCGATCCACTACTGTTGAAAGTCTTCTAATTTTGTTTGCACTCAGAGATAATCCCACTGCTGGTATCAATGCTCCAAAAATGTCACCTACAATTTCTGCCCAAGATTCTCTCTTACTCCGCGCTAAATGATTACTTAAACTATGTACACCATCTTCTCCTCTATCCATATGAAAAATGTTCGGAAAGACCAGGCCTACATAACATGTGCCATACCAATGGTCTGGCAAACGATAATATGCCCTGTTCCCACAAATAAAATATAATCCAGGAAAGACCGGATCTTTTCCACCTTTAAATCCCCATCCAACCATGATTCGGTATGTATCATGGCACTCACTATTACCTAAAAAATAATTATCATACACAGTTTGATTCCTTCGAATACAAAATTTCCCTTTCTGAGGCCAATCTAAAGCTATAGTTGGACTAGCTTCTCCTTTCAAGTGTTTTTCTCTTTCTACATCCCAGACAGTTTTCTCCACTTTCCCTTCTGCTGCCTTTCTTTGCATTTTCAGTCTCCTTTCTTCAACCATGTCTAAGAATGTCCTTTCCTCTTTCTTCAAACTGCACGTCAAATTGTTTCTAAAAATATATTCTAATGTTAGTTCTTTAGTTTCTAAGAAAATTTCACCTAATACCCTAGCAGGTTTTACTTTGTTTAGGTTATTAAAAGAAGGCACTTGCGCAAAAATGTTATCTACATCTGAAAAATAATATTCTAATTTCCCTGTCTGATAAAATAAACTAGCTATTACACTACATGTTATTCCATACGTTGCTGGAAGGTGAAGACAAGTCACTCCTTCAGAAACAGAGGCAGGTAACTGCATGCATACGTATCAGTCCCTTACATCCATTGTCTTTACATATTCATACAATAATTTTGAAAACACATTATTAGAAAAATCTGTTATTGACCTGTCTTTATGTAAATAATTGTTTTCTATTCTAGTTGGAACTACCTTTGGAATCTTCCCTATATTAGTTTTGTTCTCACTATGTCCTTCTAATGTATCTATAGTGACCTTAAAAGAAATGACAAGAGCAAGGATGCTCCATAAAAGCATTAATAATCCTTTACAACAACAACACATTTTACACCATCTTTTCATGAATGTACATCTACCTTTGCTACTATCTATGTTAGCCATCTTTGTTAAAATGGACCGTGTCTTTTGACTTAGCCTCTTTCACTTCACAACTAGTTTTCTAACCTAAGGTTCTAACACCTATTTGGTTCTACCAGTATCTATGTTTTGAATTAATTTCTTGTTCTCTTCATCAACAGCTTTCTTGATTTATTCAGTTTGGCATCTCATCATTCTTCGCTTTCCTCTCGTCATCCAAATACAGAATTTCCTGAACTTCTGTTTCTTCTTCTCCAATGTCGGACAAGAGACCTCTCAGGATTTCCGATTCTACTTTTTCTTCAACCACTTTCAGTACAGCCTCCTCTGGATTTCCTTGACTATCTGCCTCTTCTCCCTTTCCAGGCAGAGCCACGTACGTCCATTCCAGTGACTTATACTTCTGGTTAGGTTTCCTTGTTCTTTTACTCTCTTTATCCTCAGTTATTTTGTCTTCTTTTGATTTTTCTTGACTTGTTACTTCATTTACCTGTTCAGCTCTTGGTGAATTCACTTGTGTCAGTCGATATCTCAATTTCCTTATTTTATTGGGCCAAACGTCATCCTTTGCAACTCTTTTTACTTCACTTCCTTTGTCGTTCTTTTCATTCCTCCAAGCTCTCTTTCTTAGAACGCGACCTTCAGGTATTTCATTTTCACTCTCTTCAGAGTCTGTCTCAACTTGCTTTGTCTTTTCTACAATTTCTTCTTCCACCACTTGTTTTGTTTTCCCTACTTCTGCCCCTCCTCGGATCTCCGACACGCAATCTTCCTGCTGGCTACTTGTCCCTTCACCTAACTGGATGTTGCAGTTCCCTACCCCTCCTTGGGGGTCTTCCGCAGAAATCTGTCCCTCTCTCTCTGTACCTGTCCCTTGTTCACTTAAATTTGTTATTTCCGGTGGAATTTCTCTCAGTCTCTCATCTGGTACTTCCTTTTCACGAATTTATTTTATTGTTTCTTCAGTACTTTTCCCTCTTTTCTTTCTGTGTTCTTTTCTAGAACCCTGCGCTACTTGTTCGTTTCCGGAATCGCTGGATTCAGAGATCTGCAATCTTCTTCTCAGAGAGCTACTTCTGGGGACCAAAGCTAGACTTGGTTCTGTTTCCCCCCTTTCAGAGTTTTCTCGTGTCTTCGACTCTTCGTCATCTGACTCACTACTTGATTCTGATTCATCAAAATATTATTTTCCTGTGCTGTCCACTGGATTCGGAATTCTCAATGTGTGACTTACATGGATCCAGTTTTTCAGTCCAGCACACTTCACAGCTGTTGTCGTGGTCAGAATGACTTGTATTGGTTTTCCCCACCTTGGAACCAAACAATTTCTTCTTCTGTGGACCTTTATCCTTACCCAGTCACCTGGGCTCAGATCATGGACTGGCTTCTTTTCAAGTGTGGTGGCATCCGCTCCAACCTGATGAAACACAGAATGAACTGCGTCAGCCAGGCCTTTACAGTATTCCAACACCATGTCATCAGTTATAGTCATCAGCTTGTTGACTGGTATAAACACGTGTCTCATTGCTCGACCCATGATTATTTCATGAGGACTTAATCCTGTAGTTCTGTCTGGAATTGATCTAATAGTCATGAGTACCAGAGGCAAGACATCAGGCCATTTCATACCTGTGGCCAAACACATTTTCCCTATTCTATTTTTGATAGTACCATTCATCTGTTCAACCACACCAGAAGCCTCTGGTCGGTAGGCACAATGTAGTTTTTGTTGTACATTCAATGCTTCACAAATTAATCCTACAATCTCATTATGGAAATGTCCTCCTCGGTCTGATTCAATTGTCACTGGGAACCGGAACCTAGGGATGAACTCTCTCAGCAGTAGCTTGGCTACTGTCATCCCATCATTTCTCCTTGTTGGGAATGCTTCCATCCACCTAGAGAATAGGCAGACCACAACCAAAACATACCTCAGTCTGTTAAAGGGAGGCATTTCAATGAATGCTACTTGCATTCTGGTGAAAGGCCCTCCTTCTCGACCTATCGTTCCCAGACTCACTACTGTCTTTCTCCCAGGATTGTATTGCTGACATATTAGGCATCTTTGACAAAGATTTTCTGCTACAAGTCTGAATTTTGCATTGTACCAGGTCTGCCTAAATGACCTGATCATGGCATCTCTCCCTATGTGTCCCTGGCCATGATACATCCGTGCCACGGTAGACATCATGCTATCAGGCATAACTGGTCTTCCATCTCGATAGACCCACACATGATCCTTTTCTCTTGGGGCACATCCTGATTTTACCCACTGTTTCATTTCCTCATCTCCCGCCTCTTCTTGCAACTGTCTTACCTCTTCCCAAGTTCCTACAATGTTAGTAAACATCAATGAGCAAGAAGACATTTCTCTTTCCTTAGCCCGATTGACCGAATTCTGATTACGTGCACAATACTGTGCCATGTCATTTGCATATCGATTTCCTGTGGCAATATAATCACCACCTTGACTATGGGCATCACATTTTACAACAGCCAATTGTCTAGGCAGCTGTATCGCCTCAAGCAATTTTCCAACCACTTCAGCATTCTTTATAGGAGTTCCACTCGAGGTCAGGAAACCCCTTTGTAGACATAGTTGGCCAAAGTCGTGGACCACTCCAAAGCCATACTGGCTGTCAGTTATCACAGTCACTCTCACACTTTTCCCAATCTTGCATGCTCTAGTCAAAGCCACGAGCTCTGCTACTTGGACCGATTTTACTCCTTTCAGATAGGATGCTTCTATTACTGCTACGACTGTGCATACTGCATACGCTGCACTCAGCACTCCTTCATCTGTACTCAAACATGACCCATCAACGAACATCACAAAATCACTTTCTGGCAAAGGTACATATTTTATATCTGGTCATGGTTTTGTACAAAAATCAAGAACATCCAAACAATCATGATCTACTTCATCTCTCACTTCCACAATCTCGGCATCAGGCAACAATGTTGCAGGATTCACATTTAAACATCTTGCAAGACTCACATTAGTTGCACCCAATATGACCTTTTCATACTTAGTCAGCCGACTGTGTGTTATATACTGAGTACGACTCCTTGTTAACAGGGTCGCTACATCATGAGGTACAAACACTTTCAATGGATATCCCATCACAATTCCTTCACTCTGCTCCAAACTTCGACATGTTGCAGCCACCGTTTTCAAACATCCAGGTAAAGCTACAGCTACTGGATCAAGCATTGATGAAAAATATGCAATTGGTCTCCTCGGTTTTCCATGCTTCTGGATCAACACAGAAAGTGCACATCCATTTCTCTCACTGCAATACAACTCAAATTCTTTCTCATAGTCAGGCATATCTAATGCAGGTGCTTCACACAAACCATCTCTCAATTTTCTAAATGCTGCCAATTCCTCCTTGTTCAACTCAATGGGATCTTTCACATCACTTCTCGTCAATCGCACCAAAGGTTTTGCGATCAAAGAGAAGTTGCTGATCCACTGACGACAGTATCCAACCATTCCCAAAAACATTCTCACCTCTCTTTGAGTCATGGGAGCTCTCATTCCTTTTATAATTCTGATTCTGTCTAAGGTTATTTTCCTTAGTGCTTTCTCAATATTATGTCCTAAATACTGTACTTCTTTTTTACAAAACTGTAATTTTGATGGTGACACTTTAAGTCCTCCATCTGCCAAATGATTCAGCAAGGCTATCGTGTCTACCTCACAGGCTTCACGTGTTTTTGACGCCACAAGAAGGTCATCGATGTACTGGACCAGTACAGAACTTTTGGGCATTTCTAGACTCTCCAAAGACTTCTTCAATAGTTGATTAAATATCGAGGGGCTTTCTGTATACCCCTGTGGGATTCGGCACCATACCAAAATACACTCACCAAAACGAAATGCAAAAATGTGCTGACTGTCGTGGTGCAATGGTATGGAAAAGAAAGCATGACACAGATCAATCACTGTATACCATTCTGCATCATGGGGAATCTGATATAAAATCATTGATGGATTTGGTACAATGGGGCAACATGATACCACAATTGTATTCACCTTTCTCAGATCTTGCACTATCCTGAATTTCCCATTAGGCTTTTTCAGTCCCATTATCGGTGAATTACATTAACTACTCATTATTTCTCTCAAAATTCCTTGCCTGATCATTTTCTCTATTACAGGAGTTATTCCTTCAATTATTTCAGGTGTCAATTTGTATTGCGGAACATTTGGATATGTTACTCCTTCCTTTACTGTTATTTTTATTGGATCTACATTTCTCATTAGCCCTACATCTTCTCCAGTGAAATCCCAAACTTCTGCTTTTACAGACTGTCTCAATTCTTTAGGTAATTCATCAGGGTTGAATACAGCATATGTTTCAGTAACTTCATTTTCTGTTAGCTATGGTCATCTTATACAGTACATCATCATCCGGTGTTTCAAAAGCTATTCCATCCGGAGTACAGAATATAGTGCAATTCATTTTGTACAACAGGTCCCTACCTAATAAATTCACAGGACTGGTGTCGCACACCACAAAGCGGTGCATTTCTGAAAATTTCCCTATGCTAACTTCACTGGTTCTGTAAGGTATGTTTTAATCTGTCTGTTGGACACACCAACTACTTGGATCGTTTCATCCGAGAGAGGAAGATTCTTAACATCAGCTGATCTAACAGTTGATCGAGTAGCACCAGTATCCACTAGGAAAGTAATATTTTCATTATTAACCTTCCCATCTACAATAGGTCCTGTCTTGTCTACTTCTAGAGTTGCGCCAAGTACGCACTCTCCTTCCTCCCTTCGGCACCGTCAATAGCTTTCTTCTGAGTCACTTTCATTGCGTTGCAGCCAATACTGCGAGACAGCGCTAGCGCGTGGCAGCTTATTTACCTGTTCTTCATTGTAGAATCCCGATTCACTACTATACTTCTGTGAGTTTCTGCTCTGTGGAAAAGGCGGTTTTGGCACCTGATTCTGTGGGGTAACAACTTGCTGCTGTTGCTGCAGTTGACCACTCACCTCATGCTGCACCTGTGGGTTCAATGATGGATTTTCATTATTAGTACTTGGGGGAAATTTACACTCGGATTTCCAATGCCCTATCCTACCGCAATTATGACACAGAAATTTCTTTTTAGCTTCTTCAATATTCCCTTTATATTTCCCAGGATTAAATTTCGGATTTGACCCTGCTTGTTCCACTAGTTGTGCTTCTTGTCTCTCTGCTACCTTTACCTGTGCCCACATTGCCTTCTCTTTTAGTTTCCGCTGTTTTGCTTCAATTTCATCACTGAAATATTTAGCATGTCTCAATACCTCATCTATTTTCTTGTTTTGCCAATCTACTGTATGCTGTTTAATAATTTCACCAATTTCTGGACGTAAACCATATACAAATCTGTATACAAAATGACTCAAATCCTTTTCACTCAGATTCTCGTCTCCGCTAAACTGCTTAAAAGCTAGTATTAGCCTCTCATAATATGCATGTACTGACTCTTTGTTTTCTTGGTGTGTTCGATCAATTTTTACCCAATCTGTCTCTTTAGGGGGCACTTTGTTTTTCAAAAATACCATAACCTGTTCATATTTCTTCATTACCTCGGGGTCTGGAGCTTACACTCTGTCCATAAATCTGCTGGTACAATTATGTCAAATAGACTATTCAAATCAATCCATAGTACTTTAGACAATTTTACAAATCTGTCTACCTGCCTGTACCACTCGACGGGCTTTTCACGCAGTCGAGGGAAATCATTTGTAAAAGACAAAATATCCTGTCTCGTCCATGGAACATGTACATATCCTCCTCCTGGAATCTCTCTCATAGGGCATTCTGTCACTACCTTTTCCTTTTCTCTTACAGGGAATGCTGAAAATGTCTTATCTGAGGCATCATCACGTTTTCTATACCACCTGCTTCTCAATTTATCCACATCTCCACATTTTCTCAGCAAAATGATTATGTCCTTAATTTGACCTATTCGTCCTGTGGTGTTCATATTTTCAATATCCTTTTCGGTGAAATCTACTCGATATGGTTTCTGTAAGGCTTTTACCTTTTCAATATCAATGCCCATCTCATTTGCCACTTCCTCTAACCTTTCATGTAAGTTCTTTGCTCTCCAGGTCACACTTTTGCACAAAAATAATAATTCTTCATCCTGATAGGTTTTCAATTTTTCTGTTGGGATAGTCCCTACAATTAATTCTTCCAATACCATCCGTAACTTGGCCACATCAATTGATTGGGATTCTTTGTCTTTCCTCTGCAAGCTTCCTAACCATTCACTTAACTCCTCTGTTGATGGTCCTACTGGTTTCTCTACATCTCCTTGTCCAAAATCTTTTTGTGTTTCTGACACTGTCTCTATCAGTGCAATACGTCTCTCTGCACAATTCTGACCTACAAACGGGTTATTTGAAAAATTTGGTTCAATTACACTCATAGTCTGTCTCCATGGATTCTCATTCTGACTCACTCTTGGTTGTTCTACCGGTTTATTACTTCTGTAAGGGACTGTCAAACAATGCTCACTGTCCTTCTGTTTGTCAAAAATAGGCATTACTGGACCTATCGTTACTGGAACAGTCACCACTTCTAGATTCTTAGTCAATTCTCTTATTTTCTCGGTTAATTCTAGGGTCGTTTTCGCTAATTCTACAGAATTTTCTCCATCTGTTTTTTCATCCGACCTCTTTTCTACTTCTCTAGTAGCATTGTTTTTACCCACACTTAGGGATTCTGGTTTCGATTTTATGATTAACATTGTTTCTCTCATTGGGGCACTTGGGGTTAATATTTCTGGTTCTGGTCGATACGGTGGTGGATTCTTATAGAACGTATCATCAAGAACACCATCCTCTGACTCATTTACTCCATACCCTCTCGACTCCACATTATGCCTCTTTTTTACACACTTTCGTCCTTCATTCTCTCCTATAGTTCTTACAGGGAACACACCCTCAGTCATACTCGCATCCCGCCATCTTCTCATTCGATCATTATGCGTTTCATGTCCGTATGGTCTTCCAAACAGGTACCTATATCCTCTACCATTTCTTTGTCTCTCTCGTTCATGCATTTCGTCTTCCCATTCTGTCAAAGCCTCAAACTGTGTCGGTCAAGGTCTTGGTTCTAAATTCATCATTTTCTCTCTCAAATATCTCAAAACAGCCAAATTAAATGAACCATGTTCTGGAAAAGCTAATACTCCGTCTTCTTTCGTGTATCTCACCCAATTGTCTGACCAAATACAAGTATGATACCCATATTTCGCAATCATAAAGGATGCAGGGGTTTTCGGTGGAGGAAGTAACTGTCCTTCCCTAGTTTTGACCGGTTTGTCCTTCTTAAACCACTTCTTGATTCTTCCTAACCATGACTTTTTCTCTTTTTCTGGTGGATCGTAATACATTTTCTTGTCTTTCGTGTGTCGCTAGTCCCTCTTTACAACTGTACCGCTATTCTATCCAATCACAGCGCAACTCACACTAACGCACCAATTCAGAGCATCTACGTCACTGTCACAAACAATCCTCAAATCCCAGCGCGACTCACACTAACGCACCAATAAGGAGCGTCTACGTCACCCTGTATTTCTCTACTCCTAGCACGGCGTACACTAACGCACCAATCCGGAGCGTTTCACAGTTCTGACCGACTGTCCAATCCCAGTGCGGTCGTTCTGACGTCAGCAGCCGCTGCTGCAGCTCCTGCTCCTGTCTACCCCTCCTTTACAAATCTGCTCAGTAAGTTTTTGTTTCAATTTCTACACTTCTGTTAGTAACAACATAGAAACGTCTCCATTGTCCGCTTCGCTAACCAAAGAATAGCAAACATACCTTTCTCACGAGAATTCCGTCTTTCCCGAGAGCAGCGCTTACCTCTGCCCTACTACAGAATCGTTACTTCCGTTGATAAAGTAGCACATCCCTCTACTTCACCTTTCTAACAAGCATTAGCTAGTTGTTTCTCTAGTATTTAAGACACATAGTTGGAGACCCAATGTTCCTGAGAAATAAACCCAGAGTTTCGCAATTAACCCCAATGCCTTTACATTCACGCACGTTCACACAAGACAAATGTAGTAAATTCACATGGAATCCTGTCTTTCTCAAGAACAGCGAACAGTCTGTTCTACTACAGAATTATGATATACGTTAACAAAGCAGCGCTTACCTCTCCTTTGTCCTTCTAACAAGCTCAGAGAGTACCTATTACCTTTCCAGTGATAAGCGTTATCGGAATGCCATTTGGATCCCTGGTACCTAAGACCAAAATTTCACAGGTAACCTTCGCTATCATACACACTTCTCTCACACAGAAAATGTATCTAATGGCAACACAAGACGATGTCACCGAATCGAACCCAGACAATGCGTCCTGCAACTTTAATCGTTACACGTTTCCCCTGTGTACCTATATGGCAACAACAATTCCGTCTTTCCCGAGAGCAGCGCTTACCTCTGCTCTACTATGGAACTGTTACAAACTTCCAACTTCCTACATCCCAGAAGCCGTGCTAACGACATAGAACTCAACGCGACTCAACATAGAGTGTTAGTGCACAAATCAATACCAATCAATAACCAATAATCAATAAGCAATGTACAAGCAATAATCACCAAACCAAAACAATAACAACCATCATACTGCTACCAGAAAAACTGCTCCAGCGTGGAGTACAAAATCCATCCCTCTGTCACAGACAAAAGATCTCACAAACATACACTATCCATACATTCGCTGGTGGGGCCCATAACACCAACATTCACTCACCATCCATCTGTGTTTCTTGGGAGGCGATTATCTTCCAAACGCTGGCATGAAAGGAATTACCTTTTTACCCTAATGAGCAACAAATCTACGCAACCCTCTGATACTCATTAGGCCTTGAACTTCACCTTTTAGTATTCCTCTCATAAATAGGGATGGATCAGTTAGTTGTAGGTTTAGGTTGACTTCCAATTCTCTAATTTACCTTTTCATTTTACATTTTCAATGAATAAACAACCCAACTCATTCTGTAGTTATTCAATTCAATCTTTATCTAATTAATGCAAATTAAATCATTCATTTAATCAAGTCGCCAATCATATTTACCTAATCAGGCTAATTGTCGTCCTCTATGTCAAATCTGGTAGTCTCGCAAATCTATGCCCATCAAGTGTAGTAATTTCAGTTCATCAGGAGTTTGGGCATTAATTCAGTCCGTCAAAGATTCAGGGAAACAGCTGTCCTGCAGCGTCACCGTCCTCTCCGTCAGCATAACGTCAGGAAATCAAGAAAAGCCAGAAACGAACCCGCAGCAACCTCTCTATTCTACCATAATTTATAGTAAAATCATTGACAAATTGTAACAAAAATGGGTCTTCAGCTCCTCTGATTGGTCAATCGAAAATCGTCTGACAGGGTTCACACAAAATAATGTCTCTTAGGTCATTAGTCCTGCTTGTTCCAGTTTTAGGCGTCTTATTGTTCTTTCTGAAAAGCTGGCTTGCTTCCCAGGGCGACCTTGGTGGGTACAGTCTGGTTAGGGTCATGACGAGGCCACTGTAGCTGGCGTTAGCGCAGGCGCACGTCACCCAAACCTCATGCAGCGTCGACGGTCGGTTTAGATACCAGAGGCAGCCATTTTGTGGCAGGCCCAAATGGCCAACTTAAGCAAAAGAAACACAAAACGTAATTAATACATAGAAATGACTAAATAAATGTTATTCCCTCACTAATACCCATATGTGTATGTATTTATCTAGCAATAAGCAACACTCAAGCGGTGTATACTTACAAAATAAAGCACAAATCCCAAATACATCACAAAAGCAACATATATCATGCAATATTCTAATTGTCTATCATTAGTATGCGTACATAATTTAGTTTACGATTTAATAAAGTCATGCAAAGCAATCCCACGTGTATTTCAATCATTAATAAGCTTGATTAGTAACTTCCAGTTCAATACATTAGTTCGATTATAATTAATTAATTAATCTAATTAATATAAACATGCAAAATGGGGAGGGTATACAAAATGTTTGCATTACCCGCTCCAGCAATGGCACTGTATTTTCATGAATTCTGCAAGAAAATGGTCATAGCTATTTTGCACATGGGGGATTATGGGTATCAAAAAGGCTGCGGAATACATTTGCCACTGCATTCTAAATGTTAGGAAAACAGGAATAGCTCATTTGTATAGGGGGGATTATGGATTTTAATGCGCCAATATATAAAGCTTGTGTTACCAACCACAGGGGCGGCCCAAAAGCTCCTGAACCAGGGGCAATCTATAATGAATCCAAAAAATTGTTCAAGAACATATACTATAAATGTACACTTTATAGACAAATAACATGTTAATAATCATCACAAAAATAAAAAGAAAAAGAAAAGAGAGAAAAAAAGGGAGAAACTGAAGCACACATAACCCTTATGTATACAAATATCAATAATTACAAATTTATTAAAAAACAATGGAGCTCTATATAATGTGTTGGTAAAATTGATAAATGCTTTACCGACCATAAACAGTGGCAGACAAAAATACGTCACAATAACAAGGAACAAACATATAAACAAATAATGTGTCCTCTATCAGTTCACAGGCCACAAGTGCGTCGATGACGTTTCAACCGCTTTTTCAGTGTGCTGTCATCATCAGGACAAAAATAAGTTGACAGAGCATCCAAATTCTAAATTGGGCAACCACTACAGCGTCATTTTATGAGACATCCAGTAAGTGATGGATGAAGTTTAAGCAAAACAAAGAAAGATAAATGATGCCTACACATGGTATAATTAGTCCATGTAGGGAAGACTCCCAGGGCGTGTTATTGCAAGGGCAAAACAGTTCCCAATCACTTGATCAAGTCGGTCCTTTAAATTACCGATCACTCGATATTGCCCAATAGGTGCAACCGCTGATTCCTCTCCCAAACGAAACTTCCTGTCAACTTATTTTTGTCCTGATGATGACCGCACACTGAAAAAGCGGTTGAAACGTTGTTGACGCGCTTGTGGCCTGTGAACTGATAGAGGACACATTATTTGTTCATGTGTTTGTTCCTTGTTATTGTGACGTATTTTTGTCTGCCACTGTTTATGGTCTGTAAAGCATTTATCAATTTTACCAACACATTATATAGAGCTCCATTGTTTTTTAATAAATTTGTTATTATTGATATTTGTATACATAAGGGTTATGTGTGCTTCAGTTTCTCCCTCTTTTTCTCTCTTTTCTTTTTCTTTTCATTTTTGTGATGATTATTAACATGTTATTTGTCTATAAAGTTTAAATTTATTGTATATGTTCTTGAACTATTGTTTGGATTAATAATATATAAAGCTTGCCCTTACTGTAGTGATTCCTTTAAAGACAAATTAGACATAAAGTCTCATTCTCTATCTCAACATTCCTACTCTTAAAGACTTGTTTTATCACCTCCCTAAATAAACACTATGAGATCAATAATTTGAATGCCACCTGAGACCCTGTGCGGTACTAACCCATTGACACACTAATAAAGAAATCCAGATAGGGGGCGTGGTTTCGCCAGCGGCAAGATAGCTGCGCCTTAGGCGAGCTCTGCTGGCCAAGCGCAATATCCTGCATCATCCTGCTGGAGTAAGTGGAATCAGCTCGCACATCTGGTGCGCCCCAGCCCCGAAGCACTCGGGCAGTCCATTGTGCTGTGCCTCTTGTCAATCGAAATTGAAATTGCTTTGACTGGGCTCCTGCGGGCTGCCATTTTCTCCTGGTCCACGCGGCCTTCTGCCTGACCAGTGCAGACTATCGGCCGGCATGGCTGTGTCACATTCTTCAGCCCCTGCCTGATCTCCTTTGTGCAGCTGCCGGGCCCGGCCGAGTTTACGGGGTGACGCCAGGGTCGCCGCCAGGTGCGACCCATGGGCCAGACCAGATCCTGAACCCCTGCTGCCATGAAGCCCACGCAGTGGTGCGGACTCGCCTGCCCGGCCCCGACTCCGGCCCCGTGTGCCACGGCTGGTGGGGCGCATATCTGGGCTTAGGCATGGTCGATCCTGACCGGACCCTACACTACATCTAACCACCCGGTAATCAGCGAAGGTGGTGAGAGCCTCATCCTGGCATGAGGCGGCTCGTTGCAACATCGCACACTGCGCCCTCAATCTGCTTACTTCAATCTGCTTACTGGTCCCATTACAGTTGCCACTATACTTGTTCTTCCCCTGCTGTGCTCCTTCGCCGGTGTTGCCTTCCCTCCACTGGGCCGATGGAGAGCCTGCCACGAGACTGGCGACTGGCCCCCGCATTCCCGCGCTGCTGTTGATCTACGGGGGCTGCCGTGGCATCAAGGTTCTAGCCTGAATTGTGTGATGGACCACTCCTCCAATACAAACGATACACTTAATATAGCAGATAGAGTAGTGGTTAGGGGGATACCATTTTTTTATGAAGTCCATATAAGTGTTCACATACGCCTCATGATCGTGTAGTTAGTTTTTGAACTGAAACGTTGTGTAGACTCCTGGTGTGCGTCGACGTTACGACCCTATGTAAGGCGCAATATTTATTAAGCGTCACGGCAGGTCTTCCTCGGGATAGAGAGGTAGGTATGTAGCCTAAGGGGTAAAAAAGAACTTCTATAAGGGTGTGTGTTTGTGAGAACAATAATTAAATGGATGTTCTGATTGGTCTAGTTGCTTACCCTGCGCCAAAGTCAAAAATCAGTGCGCGTGCGTTAAGCTTCTAAGTCCGGCAGGGGTCGGTATGATTTGACCTATGGGGTTATAAAGCTAACAGTATAATAGCTTCAATAACAGTTCCTTTAAGTTCTTATTTAAAAACGAATACATCTGGCTTTGTTCAATTAATAAATCAGTCTATTTACAGGCTCCGTAGGTAGAGGCATTTTGTAATTAATAAAACGAGCCTCAAAAGGAAGACGAGCCTTAAATCAGAAAGAAGGGTTTCGAATGTTCATTTAAATTGCTAGTTAGAAACGAATACATCTGGCTTTGTTCAAATAATAATAAATCAGTCTAGTTGCAAGCTCCGTAAGTGGAAACATTTTATGATTAATAAAACGGGCCTCAAGAGAATTTGCAATTGCAATTTAAAAGACAAGCCCAAGATCAAAAAGAAGGTTCCCTGCGCAGATAATTCCGTGTATAGACATCTATAATGGTTATTTACACATACCTCAAAGGATACGAGAATCGTCGAGGTCTGGGATATTTCCAAGGGTTAATTCTTTTTAGCAAGTCGGGTGATTTACTGCAATATAAATAAGGGGTATTGAAGTATCTATCTATATAAATGGCGGAAAGTGAAGGGCTTGGGGCTTAGAACTTACCACGATCTGGTACATGTACGTCTCTCCAGCTCTCAGTCCGGTGCAGTACTGAGGCGGGAGACGGGTACCTGTGTATATGACCAGATCGACGTGCTCACGACGTGCACGTTCACCCATGAGATGTGACTGGCTACACCTGCGTTGGAGCAAGGGATGAGGTGTAAAGAGAGGCATTCACACACGCTCTGTTTATCCCCGAGTCAAAGGATGCGGTATAAATGGCATATGTGAAAATTACATGTTTAACACAAGGCTGATACAAAGAAAGAATAATTTAACACATACTAGAATTATGTATCACAACTTGATTAGCACCGATGAAGTAAACATTTCTAAGCAGTACCAACATGGTGACATGTTTTAACGCTAGGTGAATATAGAAATGCTGTTCTGCTTAATGTTTTACACAAGAAAAGCGTTTCTCTTCGGCATCATTATGATTTAACATTGGATTAGTACGGATGAGGTAGGATTCTACCGAATGTTTTAGTCAGGAAGAGATGTTTCGATAAATAAACGTTTCTATTCAACACCAACATAGTGACATAGACCTGAGTTAGCACAGATGAAAATAAAGTTAATTCACAAAAAGGGGTTAATTCAAGAAAAGGGAAAAAACCCAATTTGATAGGCAAACATTTCTTTTCAAACATAGCAGGCTAGGTGTTTTACCAAAATAATACACATATATACATCCTGATTCAAGAAAAAAACCAAAAAATTCTCTATGGTGCAGGGACCAGTTAAGAGATACTAACACAGGGAATCGTTTAAAAGTATCAGTATGACATTAAATGTCATGAAAAGCGATCCAGAACAAAATCGCTAATTAATGCAGCAGGTGAGAGAGCGTGAATGTATGTGATTACATAACTCACGTAGATTTCTAAAGTTTTATCATTTGCTTAGATGTCTCTTCCTGTTCGTTTAACCCATTTTTCACTGAGTCAAGCAGATGGATCCATCTGCATTCTTTGAAGTTGAGTATTTGGAGTATGCTACCACCCCTGGGATGGAGTGTGGCTTTTCCGATTACCCACCATTGTAGGTCGTCAGCAGTGTGGTTGTTAGTAGTGAAGTGGTCAACCAGGGAAGCTCTCTGTACGTTGCATCGGATTCTACTTTGATGTTGTAGAATCCTAGTCTTTACTTTTTGGGTTGTCTGACCAACGTAGATTTTTTTACAAGGGCATTTAATGGCATAAATCACATTGTGACTATTACAATTACTGTGATGTCGCAAGTGAAATGTTTTGCCCAGGTGTTGAAATGCTGTACCCGTGAATGCAGATTCACAGACCTTGCACGTGCTACATTTGAAATGTCCCATTAATGGTGGTAAATTAAGTTGTTGTCTTAGGTCTTGTGGCTTCTCGGTGTCAAGGAAGGAACTTACTACATAATCTTTGATGTTTTTGGCTCGTTTGAAAGCAAACATGGGCTTCTCCTGTATCCCTATTTCAGTGTTTACTAGATTCCAATATTTGAGTAGTACCTTCTTTATTTCATGACTGCGTGTATTGAAGGTGGTCACACATACCAGTTTCTGAATATCTTCTGTGTGGGGTTGTATTTCCAAGAGAGTTTCTCTTGGTCGATACCAAGCTCTTTTTCGTGAGCGATTTAGAAGGCCCTTTGGGTAACCACGGTCCCTTAGTTTTTTTATGTGGATATCTGTTTCTTTGTAGAAGTCACTTCTTTTAGAACAGTTCCGTCGTAGTCTGAGGAATTGGCCATATGGTAAATTATCCCTGAGGCATCTTTGATGATGTGAATCATACTTCAAGGTGGTGTTTCGCGCAGTGGGTTTGGTGTATAGCGTGGTGAATAGTTTTCCGTCTTCACTCTGTATTGTTATGTCCAGGAAATGAATGGCCTGATTGTTATGGGACATGGTGAATTGTATGTCAGTATTGCGTTCATTAAGCCATGTCTTGAATCCCAATAGGTTTTGTTCACTCCCTGTCCATACCATGAGCACGTCATCGATATAGCGCTTCCAAATTGAGATGTTATTTAAGTAGGGGTTGGTTAAGTCATATAGGTAAGTGTCCTCGTAGTCATCCATGTATAGATTGGCCAGGCTTGGAGCGAATCCAGCTCCCATAGCTACACCTTTACATTGCAGATAGTAGGTGTTAGGTGCAGGGTAAGCAACTAGACCAATCAGAACATCAATTTAATTATTGTTCTCACAAACACACACCCTTATAGAAGTTCTTTTTTACCCCTTAGGCTACATACCTACCTCTCTGTCCCGAGGAAGACCCGCCGTGACGCTTAATAAATATTGCGCCTTACATAGGGTCGAAACGTCGACGCACACCAGGAGTCTACACAACGTTTCAGTTCAAAAACTAACTCATACACGATCATGAGGTATATGTGTATCCCCCTAACCACTACTCTATCTGCTATATTAAGTGTCTCGTTTGTATTCACCTTTACATGTCACTTCTTTTTCACAATTCTTTCAATTGCATCACTGTAGCCTAGCTTATTCGTTACTCATTTAAACATATTGATTGAAATTTTCGCTTGGGTGTGTTTCTTTCCCTTTTTTTAAATTATGGATATTTGTTACACGTAATGTATTTATATTGTGAACATTGCAAAGCAATTGAAATTTTCCCGACAGAACCATTGTATCTTGACAATATATATACCCAGGTTCTGAGGGACACAGGGTCACCCCATTATTTTGTATAAATGTACCAGTGCAGGTCTTAACCTGCGAGGGTTTTTCTAAAGATTCAGTACATTACACCCTGTGTTAAATTGTCATAATATGTCAGACAGGGAAACGCTTGCATACAGTGAGGACTATATAGTGAAACTAATCCATGAACAGAGTGAGCTCAATCCCCTGGGAATAGGAACTGGGCCACTGGATACAACATTAAATGAAAAAATTTCAAAATTAGAGAGGCTGGAGAAAAATACAAGAAGACAGACCTACAAGTGGTGATGGAGGAAGAGATCACCTTGGAATCTCCTCTGAGCGAGACGAATACCCCATTTGTCAACTAGTTACGAACTTTGTCACTACACCAGATGAACCCACAACGAACCGTGCCAGCAAAGGACCGGAAGAATCTCTAGTGGATATTACTATGGATGAAATAGAATTGCAAGACATGCAACAAACTGAAGATGAAGATGATGTTAATTTTTACTATCATGGACACTCCACTGATGATCGTGAAGACCCATCAATACCAGGAAACACCAACACAAGAGAAGCAACACTTGAAATAACCAGACACGGACCATCAATGCAAAGTAACCCAAATGATCCCATAATTAACATCTCTAACCACATATTGACACAGAGCGAATATGATATACTCTGCAAGGGCCTATCATTCATTCCAACTACCACTCCAAATAACTTTAATATCAAACTTGAACTCCAACAATTCTTCCGTAAAATACACCTCAAATACCACTTTAGGAATAATGAAAATTGGACCAGACGTACATCAGCTACTGAATTCAGATCAGCCTCAACGTTCCTTCCGGCTACGTATCAAATGAGTGAAAAGATTCTTGCATACGAAAAGATCGTAACGGAAGAAATAATGGATCTCCTCAACAAAAAGAAATACATTAAACACAACATATCCAAAGATGAGAGACAGGCACTACAATCGCTGAACAAAAATACTTCAATTGTTATCAAAGCAGCTGCTAAGGGTGGTGCCGTAGTAATACAAACACTCAAGCATATATTACAGAAATCAACAAACAATTGAGCTGTACTGAAAGCTACCAAAGAATAACAAAAAATCCAACTCTGGAAATCAGTGCCCTCATCCAAACACTCACTCTACAAGGATTGACGGAAGGTTTTCTGTCCCAACATGAATATAATTTTTTGAACAAAAGAGATCCTAGAATATCTACCATCTACACTCTCCTTAAAATTCACAAGGACCTGTACAATCCACCTGGCCGACCTATTGTATCAGGCTGTGGATCTATCCTCGAGCCACTTAATCAGTTCTTGGATAGCTTCCTTCAACCGTTTGTAATGGAAACACGCTCTTTCCTCCGAGATACCATGCATACAATACAAATAATGGAAAATCAGCCCTACGATAAAGAAACTCAAATCCTGGCCACACTTGACGTGTCCTCATTGTACCAGCATCCCCCAAGAACATGCTATTCAGGTAATAAAGAGGACGCTGGACAAACAACCAACACCTATCTGTATTCCAACCGAATTTTTGATAGAACTGCTTAAAATCGCAATGAAAAAGAATTATTTCATGTTTCAAAACACCTACTATCTGCAATGTAAAGGTGTAGCTATGGGAGCTGGATTCGCTCCAAGCCTGGCCAATCTATACATGGATGACTACGAGGACACTTACCTATATGACTTAACCAACCCCTACTTAAATAACATCTCAATTTGGAAGCGCTATATCGATGACGTGCTCATGGTATGGACAGGGAGTGGACAAAACCTATTGGAATTCAAGACATGGCTTAATGAACGCAATACTGACATACAATTCACCATGTCCCATAACAATCAGGCCATTAATTTCCTGGACATAACAATACAGAGTGAAGACGGAAAACTTCTCACCATGCTATACACCAAACCCACTGCGCGAAACACCACCTTGAAGTATGATTCACATCATCCAAGATGCCTCAGGGATAATTTACCATATGGCCAATTCCTCAGACTACGACGGAACTGTTCTAAAAGAAGTGACTTCTACAAAGAAACAGATATCCTCATAAAAAAACTAAGGGACCGTGGTTACCCAAAGGGCCTTCTAAATCGCTCACGAAAGAGAGCTTGGTATCGACCAAGAGAAACTCTCTTGGAAATACAACCACACACAGAAGATATTCAGAAACTGGTATGTGTGACCACCTTCAATACACGCAGTCATGAAATAAAGAAGGTACTACTATCTAGTAGGCACTGAAATAGGGATACAGGAGAAGCCCATGTTTGCTTTCAAACGAGCCAAAAACATCAAAGATTATGTAGTAAGTTCCTTCCTTGAAACCGAGAAGCCACAAGACCTAAGACAACAACTTAATTTACCACCATTAATGGGACATTTCAAATGTAGCACGTGCAAGGCCTGTGAATCTGCATTCACGGGTACAGCATTTCAACACCTGGGCAAAACATTTCACTTGCGACATCACAGTAATTGTAATAGTCACAATGTGATGTATGCCATTAAATGCCCTTGTAAAAAAATCTACGTTGGTCAGACAACCCAAAAAGTAAAGACTAGGATTCTACAACATCAAAGTAGAATCCGATGCAACGTACAGGGAGCTCCCCTGGTTGACCACTTCACTACTAACAACCACACTGCTGACGACCTACAATGGTGGGTAATCGAAAAAGCCACACTCCATCCCAGGGGTGGTAGCATACTCCAAATACTCAACTTCAAAGAATGCAGATGGATCCATCTGCTTGACTCAGTGAAAAATGGGTTAAACGAACAGGAAGAGACATATAAGCAAATGATAAAACTTTAGAAATCTACGTGAGTTATGTAATCACATACATTCACGCTCTCTCACCTGCTGCATTAATTAGCGATTTTGCTCTGTTTACACATATTCTGGATCGCCTTTCATGACATTTAATGTCATACTGATACTTTTAAACGATTCCCTGTTTTAGTATCTCTTAACTGGTCCCTGCACCATAGAGAATTATTTGGTTTTTATCTTGAATCAGGATGTATATATGTGTATTCTGTTGGTAAAACACCTAGCCTGCTATGTTTGAAAAGAAATGTTTGCCTATCAAATTGGTTTTTTTCCCTTTTCTTGAATTAACCCCTTTTTTTTAATTAACTTTATTTTCATCTGTGCTAACTCAGGTCTATGTCACTATGTTGGTGTTGAATAGAAACGTTTATTTATCGAAACCTCTCTTCCTGACTAAAACATTCGGTAGAATCCTACCTCATCAGCACTAATCCAATGTTAAATCATAATGATGCCGAAGAGAAACGCTTTTCTTGTGTGAAACATTAAGCAGAACAGCATTTCTATATTCACCTAGCGTTAAAACATGTCACCATGTTGGTACTGCTTAGAAATGTTTACTTCATCGGTGCTAATCAAGTTGTGATACATAATTCTAGTATGTGTTAAATTATTCTTTCTTTGTATCAGCCTTGTGTTAAACATGTAATTTTCACATATGCCATTTATACCGCATCCTTTGACTCGGGGATAAACAGAGCGCGTGTGAATGCCTCTCTTTACACCTCATCCCTTGCTCCAACGCAGGTGTAGCCAGTCACATCTCATGGGTGAACGTGCACGTCGTGAGCACGTCGATCTGGTCATATACACAGGTACCCGTCTCCCGCCTCAGTACTGCACCGGACTGAGAGCTGGAGAGACGTACATGTACCAGATCGTGGTAAGTTCTAAGCCCCAAGCCCTTCACTTTCCGCCATTTATATAGATAGATACTTCAATACCCCTTATTTATATTGCAGTAAATCACCCGACTTGCTAAAAAGAATTAACCCTTGGAAATATCCCAGACCTCCACGATTCTCGTATCCTTTGAGGTATGTGTAAATAACCATTATAGATGTCTATACAAGGAATTATCTGCGCAGGGAACCTTCTTTTTGATCTTGGGCTTGTCTTTTAAATTGCAATTGCAAATTCTCTTGAGGCCCGTTTTATTAATCATAAAATGTTTCCACTTACGGAGCTTGCAACTAGACTGATTTATTATTATTTGAACAAAGCCAGATGTATTCGTTTCTAACTAGCAATTTAAATGAACATTCAAATCCCTTCTTTCTGATTTAAGGCTCGTCTTCCTTTTGAGGCTCGTTTTATTAATTACAAAATGCCTCTACCTACGGAGCCTGTAAATAGACTGATTTATAAATTGAACAAAGCCAGATGTATTCGTTTTTAAATAACAACTTAAAGGAACTGTTATTGAAGATATTATACTGTTAGCTTTATAAACCCATAGGTCAAATCATACCGACCCCTGCCGGACTTAGAAGCTTAACGCACGCGCACTGATTTTTGACTTTGGCGCAGGGTAAGCAACTAGACCAATCAGAACATCCATTTAATTATTGTTCTCACAAACACACACCCTTATAGAAGTTCTTTTTGACCCCTTAGGCTACATACCTACCTCTCTGTCCCGAGGAAGACCCGCCGTGACGCTTAATAAATATTGCGCCTTACATAGGGTCGAAACGTCGACGCACACCAGGAGTCTACACAACGTTTCAGTTCAAAAACGAACTCATACACGATCATGAGGCGTATGTGAACAATTATATGGACTTCATCAAAAAAATTGTATCCCCCTAACCACTACTCTATCTGCTATATTAAGTGTCTCGTTTGTATTCACCTTTACATGTCACTTCTTTTTCACAATTCTTTCAATTGTATCACTGTAGCCTAGCCTATTCGTTACTCATTTAAACCTATTGATTGAAATTTTCGCTTGGGTGTGTTTCTTTCCCTTTTTTTAAATTATGGATATTTGTTACACGTAATGTATTTATATTGTGAACATTGCAAAGCAATTGAAATTTTCCCGACAGAACCATTGTATCTTGACAATATATATACCCAGGTTCTGAGGGACACAGGGTCACCCCATTATTTTGTATAAATGGCAATATACAAAGGCATCACCATCGTCCCCCCTACTTGACATTCCCCATCAGACTACCTGTAGCTCTTGCTGTGATCTAATCAGCCATCTACATGCTTCCCCCATGCTGAGCACGCTCAGGAGCCATCTGCTGCTCGACAACACCGTGGCTTTGGGCCCCTCAGCTCGTCAACCGTCATGGGGAAGGCTGACGCAAAGCAATCCAACCTCACTTTTGAGGCCCGCAGGGCTGGCTGGTTGGAGGAGCCATCCCATGATGCTGGGGAGCACAACACGCAGACAGAAACCACGGAATCTCAAGACGACAGCATTCGCTCCCTGCTCCTTGAGGTAAAATCCAGTCTTAAAACTATTGACGCAAAGATTGATAACCTCACTTCCCGCCTAGACCAGATAAACCAACGCATTGAGCAGCTTGAGGCTAGGGTCTCAGATCTGGACGATGCAGAGACAGCAAACAAACACCAACTCCTGAAAATGGTTAAGGAGCTTGAACTTATTTGTGCCAAAAAGGAAGACCTTGAATCTCGTTCCCGAAGGAACAATGTTTGCATTGTGGGCCTCCCTGAATCCACCGCCATCGACAAAAAGGAGACCTACCTGGAAGCACTTCTTAGAGAACTGTTCGATAAGTCCTATCAAGCTTATTTATCGTTGTACGTGCCCACAGATCTCTGGGCCACGTCCCCCCACCCCCGGGGCCCTGGCCAGGCCAATTGTGGCTGGCTTATTGAACTACTGAGACCCCGACACCATACTCAGAGGGCGAGAGAGCTGGGGGAGGTCCGACATCAAGGCAACACACTGTCCTTTTATCCCGATTTTACCATCTCTGTACAAATTGCCCGAAGAGACTTTCTCCCAGCTAAGCGCATCCTCCTACAAATACATGTTTCTTATGCGGATGTATGTCGTTACAACGCACACTTTTACAACGCATGCACTTACAACGCATTTTTTACAACGCACAATCCATTACAACGCATGACATTACAACGCAGGACACTACAACGCATTTTTAAAAACTACCTTTACAACGCATTTCCATTACAACGCATACTACCTTTACAACGCATACCATTACAACGCATAATATTAAATTGCATTTAAGGTAAGTATTAGATAGTATAGGGGTAAAAATTACTATTCTAACTCCAGGGGGTGCAACAGTAGGGTAAGTGTTGGATAGTATAGGGTTAAAAATTACTATTCTAACTCCAGGGGGTGCAACAGTAGGGTAAATGTTGGATAGTATAGGGGTAAAAATTACTATTCTAACTCCAGGGGGTGCAACAGTAGGGAAAGTGTTGGATAGTATAGGGGTAAAAATTACTATTCTAACTCCAGGGGGTGCAACAGTAGGGTAAGTGTTGGATAGTATAGGGGTAAAAATTACTATTCTAACTCCAGGGGGTGCAACAGTAGGGTAAGTGTTGGATAGTATAGGGGTAAAAATTACTATTCTAACTCCAGGGGGTGCAACAGTAGGGTAAGTGTTGGATAGTATAGGGGTAAAAATTACTATTCTAACTCCAGGGGGTGCAACAGTAGAGTAAGTGTTGGATAGTATAGGGGTAAAAATTACTATTCTAACTCCAGGGGGTGCAACAGTAGGGTAAGTGTTGGATAGTATAGGGGTAAAAATTACTATTCTAACTCCAGGGGGTGCAACAGTAGGGTAAGTGTTGGATAGTATAGGGGTAAAAATTACTATTCTAACTCCAGGGGGTGCAACAGTAGGGTAAGTGTTGGATAGTATAGGGGTAAAAATTACTATTCTAACTCCAGGGGGTGCAACAGTAGAGTAAGTGTTGGATAGTATAGGGGTAAAAATTACTATTCTAACTCCAGGGGGTGCAACAGTAGGGTAAGTGTTGGATAGTATAGGGGTAAAAATTACTATATTATGCGTTGTAATGGTATGTGTTGTAATGGTAGTATGCGTTGTAATGGAATGCGTTGTAAAGGTAGTTTTTAAAAATGCGTTGTAGTGTCATGCGTTGTAATGTCATGCGTTGTAATGGATTGTGCGTTGTAAAAAATGCGTTGTAAGTGTAGTGCGTTGTAAAAGTTGCGTTGTAAAGGTTGTTCCCCTTCTTATGCTCTCATGCACTCACCAATCTGCGTATAGATTTTGGAGACAAACCCCGCTACTTCACTGATCCCAAGGCCGCCCTGGTGTTCGCCAAGCAAATACAGAAGCCACGCTCCAGTCACCAACCGATGAGGACCGCACTAGCGACAATGACAGGACTTTTCTCTTCACCTGTAATTAATTAAGCCTGGGTTATACATGCACTGGCTGCCTATATCCTCAGATGTTTATGCTGAATTTCTTATGATGGGCCTTAGCTCACTCCCCTCCTTATGCTTCCATGTTCCTTACCTTTTCCCCTTGCTCGACTTAACCATGCTCGGCCACCCTGCCTCTTGGCTTGGGGGATGTCTGGCTGAGCCCACAGAACCCCATTGGGGATAAATCCTAACATAAGTTGGTGTTTGCCAAGTTGGGGTTCCCTGGGAAGCGGGAGGGAAATGTCTCAACAATGTTGTGGGGTTGGAGTGGGAGGGGTGGTGGGGGGGTCTGCCACTTTTCACTCACTGTTATGTGACATGTTTTATGATTACACTTCCCTCTACATTCTCTTCTTTGGGAACGCATTGGACCATACACATATCATAATTTCTTTTGCACATACTCAGAGCACTAAACCAATTGCCCACGACAATGCACGAATGACCACTTTACACCGACCCAATGACTGAGCCAACGCTCATGATGTGGAAAATCATAGGCATGAACGACTCTCGAAAAGCCCGCCTCATACATGCTTATCTTACCAGACACAAAATAGATATCTGCTTTCTCCAAGAGACCCATCTGACAAGCCAGACTGCTGCCAGGCTCAGATCGAGACACTGGGGCGACAGCTATGCTTCCTTTGATTCCAATTACACCAGGGGGGTTGCAATTTTGATTAGGAAAGGCCTGCCATGGCGCTCTGCGCACACCATTACTGATCCCGATGGCCGCTATGTGATAATCAGGGACACTTTATATGCCCAACCTGTGACCCTAGCTGCCGTTTATGGTTCAAACACAGACATTCCAGAACTCCTCCCTCGGCCCTCTCCCACTGTTTTAGGGCGGAGAATTCAAATTGCCCCACACAACAGTCTTGATCGCTCAGGTTCACGCATACTCCACCCACAGGCTAATGCCACAGTGCACTCCATAATGCAGGACAACTTCCTGACCAACGGCTGTAGATACCACCACCCTGTGAAACGCGAGGGCTCTTGCATCTCTACCACTCATAACTCCTGGTCCCGCGTCGATCTGTGGCTTGTCACCCGTGATGTGCTGGTCCACGTCTACTTCTCATCTTGCGCGTACATTATCGGACCACTCACCGGTGCTCCTTACTATCTGACTTCCTGACACGCCTAAACACATGCTTGCATGGCGCCTTCCCCCGAATGCGCTTCGCGATACGGCGTTTCGAGAAGAACTCCGTGGGGGTTTGGTTGAATTTTTTTAACTGAACGTTGGCTCGGTCGACTCCCCTTCTACCCACAGGGAAACATTTGAAGTCGTGATCAGAGGTGAATGTATAGCGAGACAATCTGGGGTCCTCAAATCTCTTAGGGGTACTTTAGAGAGATTAGAGTCGGAACTTAAACAGCTTGACCTAAATTATAGCAGCAACCCATATCCCTCTCTACTAGCAGACATACGCCTAAAAATTACCGAATACCAGTCGGAAGCCGAACGCTAGATTGCACACCTAGGCCGTGAAGCGCAAGCGCGCCGTTATGGCGAAGGTGACCACCCGGTTAGAACCCTTGCACATTTAGTAAGAAAGCCTCACGCCTCCTCCTACATCACAGAACTACATGATGATGACGGAAACAGAATCATCACCCCTCAAGGTATACTTGACAAAATCTCTAAATGTTATGCCAGCTTATATACTGCTGGTACCGAGACCCCTTCGGACGTCCTCAAACAATATTTTGATACTATTGAGTTGCTATGGTTCAGTAATGCGCATCGGGAATATTTGGATGAACCCTTCACTCCTGAAGAGATTGCTTAAGTGATCTCCAGCCTCCCCGGTGATAAGGCGCCCGGGATGGACGGGACGACGACATCCTTTTATAAAGAATATGCGTCTATTCTCATCCAACATCTAGCCGCAATGTACAACAAATCTGTCACGGTAGGCCACTTCCCAACTACTCTCCGTGAGGCACTAATCACTCTTTTGCTTAAACCGGGCAAACCTCCCGAATCTTGCGACTCGTATCGCCTACTCTCAGTTAATACGGACAATAAGAGCTATACAAAATTGCTCGCTAACCGCCTTCTCCATCTTCTCATGTCGCTTATTGCTCGCCCGGTTCAATCCGGTTTTATTCCTGGCCGTGCCACTTCTCACAATTTGCGCACCATCTTCGCCATTATACATCAAATCAATCCCAACCTGCCAGTAGTGGCCGCCTTGTAGGATGACACTATGGCCCTTCCTCCTCACCCTGCTAGGCCGCCTGGTGCTCAACCCATCTTTCATTAGTAAAATTAAGCTATTATACACACTACCAGCGGCACATATCCGTATAAACGGTCAAATCACCGAACCCATACGCATCACCAGAGGCACCAGGCAGGGCTATCCTCTGTCTCCTATGCTTTTTGCCATTGCCATAGAGCCACTCACGGCACTGCTACGGCAGCATCATACACAGAGGGGCATTGGTGTCTCATCACGCAGTCTAGTCACATCTATGTATGCAGATGATGTAGCACTTTTTATTTGCGAACCTCAAGAAAACCTAGCCCCCATGACCAGAGAGGTCATTCGATTTGGCGTCTATTCCGGGCTGCAGATTAATTGGGCAAAATCAATCCTATTTATACCCAATTAATTGGGCAACTGGCCCGACCAAGTATTTGGGCATTTGGCTTACAAGAGATATTGAAGAGCTGTAGAAAGACAACTACGGCAAAGCAATGGACTGGCTCAAGTCCAGAATTCTTATTTGGAAAACCCTCCCGCTTTCCCTCGCTGGGAGAATGACGATTATCCAATTATTATGCAGAGAGAACCTTGATTTTATTAAAGACAAACGGAGGCTAACATTATGCAAATACTTTTATTTGCTGCCCAACCTGCAGCCCTATAAAGAATGTTAATACACCACAAATACATAAAACGTTAACAACATCATAAGAAGACGGTGCACACTCCCATCTTCCTCTTAGGCTGCGATGGCACAGGTAAACAACGTGGCATTCCGTTTGCTCCTAAGCATTGTTATCTGAGGATCAAGCCAAAAAACACTGTTTAGTGAAAAGGTATAAAATAGGTCTATACTGAATGGATAATAATAACGATGCATGATACATTAAATGTAGAGAAATACAAACATAAACATATCAAAATTAAACAGTTACCAAACCCAACCCTCTCAGGGTGAGGAGGGTGGGATAATGTTATCCTCTGTTTATCTTTAATGAAATCAAGATTCTCTCTTCATAATAATTGGAGAATCATCATTTCATTACAAGACCGGAGGCTACCATTGTGCATGTTTAAAGCCATGTAAAACTACACTGCTAACATGCTCTACTGATCTCAAATGGAACTTTGAGATGGTACTTGCATTTGACCAATCAGCAGCTTTAAGTATTTCAGGCAGGGATCCTCCCGTCCAAAATATTTAACTGCCATTGCTCCCCTAGAAGAGTGGGCTCTGAATCTAGAGAGATCTACGGCAGCTTCATGCATAATCAGGCGGACCAATCTGGCTAGGGTGGCTGAAGATACAGGTCTAAAAGGACTAACATATGACAGGAGAAGTTGATCAGAGCCAACAGGTCTAAATGGTGAGATTTTATTCTCATAACACTTCATACAGCTAACAACACACAATTTTTCACACTCATCAAAAAAGGGATAGAAAATATATTCTGACATTGTTTTGGTTCTTTTCCAAATATCGAAGTGAATACCTTCGGAGGAGTAGAATCTATTAGAAAGTTCTAAATCTTTATTGTTTAAGACCCTTCTAAAGGAAATCAGACACAAAAGAGTCACCAATTTACTGGAAATTCGTTTAAGGGAGAGTAAATTGTTATCAGGCCAAGAAAGGAATACATTAAAAATTAGGTTAACATCCCAAAGAGATTCGTAACGAGCCTTACGGGGTCTCCTTAGCCTAACTCCTTTCATAACCCTTTTGAATAAAGGGTTGCTACCAATAGCAAGATTATTAATCAAGGCATGACCTGAGGAAATTGCTGATCTGTAACAGTTGATAGTTCTATAAGAGAGACCTGACTCAAAGAGGTAGGCTAGATAATTGCCTCAGTGTTGTAAAGAACTTTGTACAGGATCCAGATCCCTTTCAATGCACCAACAAGACCACTTTCTCCAAACACCTTTGTATCTTTTTCTAGTACCTGGTGCCCATGAGTCTTCCAAAAGGCTCTTAGCCTCCCCTGAAAGGTCAGAATATCTGCCAGAAACCCTGAAATATTCCAAACAAGAAAGTTCATCCTCCCTTCTAAAGCCAAAGGATGTTCTTCTCCGTCCGGACCCTGGAGTAGGCCTAAGGATGACGGGATTAGCAGCGGAAAATCCACTGCAAGTTCCATTACCCCGGGGAACCAAACCTGGGATTTCCAAAAAGGGGTTACAAGATTGATGGAGCATGACTCCATTCTCACTTTCCACAACAGTCTCTAATTCATAGAGAAGGGAGGAAAGGCATAACCTTGGATCCCCTCCCAAGGTGGGATAAAGGCATCTATCCCTGATGCATTGGGATCCGGTCTCCAGCTGAAATACTTCTGAACTTGTTGAGTTAGTCTGCTGGTGAACAGGTCTACCAGGACTGGACACCATAACTCCTGGATCAGAGAAAAGGCCTCCCGATTCAACTTCCAATCGCTGGAATTGTGGAAAAAGCGAGAATTCCAGTCTGCCCTTAGATTTTGAATTCCCGCAATGAATTCTACTCTGAGAGTAATCTTTTGATCCCAGCAAAAATACCAGATCTGTTTGGCAATATCTGAAAGATTATTGGATCTCGTGCCCCCCTGGCGGTTTATATATGAGACAGCAGAGAAATTGTCTAAGCGGATTAAGGTATTGGAGTTCTTTAGATACTCCTTAAAGCTCATAATAGTATTCAGAGCCGCTAACATCTCTAGGGAGTTTATGTGAAGGGATTGTTCCTCTAAGGACCACCTCCCCCGGTTTCTAAATTGTTTAGGTGAGCACCCCAGCCACAGTTGCTCGCGTCTGATTCTAGAGTAAAGTGTGGAACATTTCCGAAAATATCTTTCCCGTTCCATGCTTGAAGGTTCCTTAACCACCAGTGAAGATCCTCTTGAGCGTCCTCTGAGAGGGGAACTGAGTCTTCGTACTACAAACCCTTTCTCAGGTCTAGAGCTATTAATCTTTGCAGACCCTGTAATGAAGAAGGCTGGGAGAGATAGCTTGGATTGAGGATGACAGAAGGCCTAAAACTCTGGCTAGGCCTTTCAGACAAATTAAATCTTTCAATAGAATAAGAGAGACATGTTTCTTTATCTTGGTAACCTTCTTGAGAGGCAGAATTAGATTGGAAAGAACAGTATTTACCTGGAAACCGAGGAATTCTAACTCCTGTGACGGGACCATGATAGATTTCTCTATATTTATGATGAATCCCAAATTCTGAATAAGGTCTACAGTAATTTTTAAGAGTTTCTGAATTTCCAGTTTGTCTTGAGACATACTGAGAATATCGTCTAGGTAAAAAATGTGATGAACCCCTCTCTCTCTGAGGTAACTGACTACTGGGTGGAGTACTTTGGTGAAACACCAAGGTGCGGAGGACAGGCCAAAGGGGAGACACTTGAACTGATAAAGAGTTCCTTTCCAAGAAAAACAAAGGTACTTTTGACAGTCCTCGTCCATGGGTATCGTAAAATAGGCATCTTTGAGATCCAATTTTACCAGCCAAACCTTGGCTTGCAAAATGTATCTCAAGAGATGGATACCCTCCATCTTGAAATGTCTGTAAGTTAGGAACTTGTTCAGATATTTTAGGTTTATGACGGGACGCCAATCTTTGTCCTTCTTTTTGATCAGGAAAATAGTACTAACAAAACCCTCTGAAATCTCGGATAAGGGGATCTTTATAATGGCTCCCTTTTGTAACATTTGGGCAATCTCCAGTTCAAGGGAGTGTGCACTGTCTTCTTATGATGTTGTTAACGTTCTATGTATTTGTGATGTATTAACATTCTTTATAGGGCTTCATGTTGGGCAACAAATAAAAGCATTTACATAATGGCTGCCTCTGTTTGTCTTTAATGAAATCAAGATTCTCTCTGCATAATAATTGGAAATCATTCTCCCATCGAGGGAGAGCGGGAGGGAGAATCGCTATTGCCAAGATGGTAGTCCTGCCCAAATTCTTGTACCTATTTCTAAACATCCCAATGCCACTCACATCCCAATTTTTTCAGAGACTACGCTCTAATATGATCTCACTCTTCTGGGTAGGCCGACCAACCGCGCATTGCATACGACACACTGACACTGCCCTTCTCTTGCGGTGGGATGGGTGCCCCAAACTTGAAACTATATGCATACTCAGCCCAAGCCAGTTTTCTCCACTTTTGGTTACACCCCACACCGTTCCAACCACACGTCGTGGTAGAAACTGACCTTGCCTCCCTGTGGCCAATACAGATGGCCATATTCCTCCCTTACACGGCCCCAAAGGGCGAAATCGACAAAGTGGAATGCATGCACTGGGCCTGAGATGGAATTTGCAGACACACAGGAGTGAGACATTAAGTGCTCCGGCGATGCAATTGGCGAACAACCCTCATTCCCGCCACTACAGACGACTGGTATGGCGCGTCGCGCTGCCTCACTAGGCATTAATACCAATGCTGATCTGTATCCAATGGTCAATTTATTACCCTCCCAGAAAACGCAACTCCACTAGATACATTTCTATACTTTCAGATCAGAGCTACATGAAGGAATGCTAACGCCTCCTTTCCCAACTCCCCACCCCCGTGCGTGGCACTGTGAAGCAGTATACCCCTTTTATCTTCTGAGTAGACACAGGTGAGCCATCAGAGGGTCCATCACCATGGCGAACATTGATCTAGGCATTTGTTTATACAATTTTCATAGTTATGGAGCTGGAAATTCTTGCCCGACCTAAGACGGCCAGCCAAACCACCATGCACAGTTAAAGCAGTGCACCTACCACTCCTCTCAGTGCCTGTCACCCCAATGTCCCCGCCCCCAAGACTCGGCAGGAAAGGAAAATAAAATGTAAATAAAACATGTCTATTATCGTTTTATTTTTCCTTTCCTGCCATTTTAAGGCGGGGCGACACTCCTCCATCCCAGCGGAAGAGCAGCCGCTACCCCTTTGCGTAAGTCATGCGTTTGTTTCCTTAGAACTTGTTTGTCTTTCTGCCTCAATGCACACTCATCGGAGATCTTGTGGTTACCTTCTAACCATTCAAATTTATTTTGACCAGTATTCTTCTTCATCCAAAAAGGACAGACTATAGTATTAACCTGCCTCCTGTGAAACAATTCAAAAGGGGTTTGACAGTTGTAGCATGCGGAGTGAATTATAAGCTTCAATCTTGCTCCATAACGCTTACTTCCTATATTTCCCACACAATTTCGCCAGTTGCAAGCTCTCTTTCAAAGTTCTATTGAATGTCTCCCTCATACCATTGATTTGGGGATCATAGAGTGAACATTTCTTGAAGAAAATACCCCTCTCACTCAAGAATCTTTCCATAGCATGCGATGTAAGTTGAACTCCATTGTCAGTGAGGATGGCCCCTGGTTTGCTCTCTCTGCTGAAACATTTCTCTAAAAAGTTAACTACTGATACAGAGTTAATTTCTGACATAAATATTACTTCAGGTCATCTAGAGAGCATATTAATAAATCCAAGACGATGTGATAGTTCTCAGGAAGCTTTAATGACTTTTACCACCGACAGGTTCCCTAACAGGTCTTCTCTCCAACGTCTCCTCTGCCAGAATGTCCATCTCATTCAGAATCATGAGATCCACATTCTGTCGCTAGGACAACAACTAGATTCCATAACAAGACATTAAGCAACATGCAAATTACAACACATCCCCTTTACAACAAAACAAAAACTTAAAACAAAATAAATGATACAACTTTATGCAGAAGAAACGACATACCCATAGTCCCACACAAACCCAGGACTTAAGACATTTGAGGTAGTAGACAACCACCCTTACCCTCTGGAACACAACTAGGAACACTGGTTGTACCCAGATTCATACCATCGAACTTAACCAACCTAGACATACTCCAAGTACAACCATTATTCAAAGTTACAACATTTTTTTTCATCCTTGTGATGACAAAAGGACCAGAAAAATGTGTCACCCCTTTATGGCAATGTTTCACTTTCTTCACCCAAACTTTATCACCTACATTCCACACCTTCACCTTCACAGACCTTTTATCATCATAACGTAATTTGTATCTTCTTTGATACTCAAGAAGCTTAGTTTTTTTCTCTTCCGCACTCACACCCTTGCTCACCCACCCTGGAAGCCAAACAGGATTTAACTTAGAACTCGCCAATCTTCCTCTCAACGCCTCAAAAGGAGACTTTTGGGAAATCACATTGGGAGCTGTACGATGTGCCCACCAAGTCTCTCTCAACACCTCTCCCAAAGGAACCTTAGTATCCAAAGCTCTCTGGACACAACTTTTGACCACCCTATTCATCCTTTCCGTGAGACCATTCGCTTGTGGGGAATACAACGCAGTCTTTTGATGCACAATGCCTAAACCCACAAGAAAATCTTGCATTTCCTGTGAGACAAATTGTACCTCATTGTCTGTCACCAGGTACTTAGGCACACCTTCTGAAACAAAAACATCCTTCAGAAACTCAATCACCGTCTTGGAATTCACCGTGCCCATGCACTTAGTGACCACCCACTTAGAGGTATAGTCCACCAACAATACAACAAACCTCTCCTGGCATGGCATCAACTCCAAAGGGCCCATGATATCCAACCCCAACTTAGTCCAAACTGCATCTGGAACTTCCACTGGTGACAGGGGAACTTGGTTGGTCACATGAGACTTGTCATTGTTAGCACACAAATGACAATCTTTCACCACTGACTCCACCATGCTATCCATCCCTGGCCACCAATACCTTTCCCTGACTCTCCCTTTTGTGAGACTCCTACCAAGATGCCCTTCATGAGCCAAGTTGATTACTTTATCTCTGAGAGTAACAGGCGGAACCAACCTATCACCCCTCAATAACTTGTCCTCACAAAAAGTCAAATCATCCCTAACACACCAAAACGGCTTTAATACAGGATCAAGATCTTGAAAATTAGGCCAACCTCTAGCTACAATCCCTCTCAAAAGCAGAAAAACTTCCTCTTGAGCAGCACTAGACAACCACTCTTCCTCTGAAATCGTCTCCTCCACCACCCAATTCACACATGGTGGCTCCTCCCAGACCTCATTCCCACCTACCGGTAACCTAGACAGACAATCAGCTGACTTGTTGTTCAAACCAGGTATATAATGAACACGAAAATTGAATTCCTGTAGTCCTTCACTCCACCTTTTAAGTCTGGGAGTCAAATGATCACTATGGTGACTAGAGTATATTTGAACAAGAGGACGATGATCACACTTCACCTCAAACGGAATCCCCCACAAGTAAAACTTAAAATGGTGTATCGCCCAATATACACTCAACGCCTCTCTTTCAATACACGAGTAGTTAGCCTCTGCATCCCTAAGGGCTCTGGAAGCAAATGCCACAACTTTCTCCTCCCCATTCTCCACCTGCGAAAGCACCGCCCCCAAACCCTTAAGACTGGCATCAGTCGTAAGAATGGTTTTTAACCTTGCATCAAAATGCCCCAAAGTTGGCATGGCTCCGATTTCTGACTTGACCAGCTCAAAAGACTTCTCACACTCCGGTGACCAAACAAAATGCGCTCCTTTCTTTAACAAAACCCTAATCAGTTCCACCACACTGGCAAACCCCTTCACAAACTTGGAGTAAAACTCCGCCATACCAAGAAAAGATCTGACCTGTTCCTTGTTCTCTGGAGCAGGAGCCTTCATAATACTCTCAGCCAACTTAAACTTTGGTTGTATGCCATCACCAGAAATGACATGACCTAGATATGTTACCGATTTCAATCCAACCCTACACTTTTCCTTCTTGAGTGTGAGACCTCTATCTCTCAGCTTACTCAATACCAACCTCAACATTTTTTCATGCTCACTTCCACATTTCCCGTAGACCAAAATATCGTCTTGAAAAAACAAGATATTGGGAAGATCTCCTAACACCATCTTCATAATCCTCTGAAAACATGCTGCTGCCGAAGCTAGCCCAAAAGGCATTCGCAAAAATCGGTAAGCTCCTAAAGGAGTAACAAAAGATGTTAGGTGTCTCGAACTTTCATGAAGCTTAACTTGATGGTACGCAGACGACAAGTCCAACACACTAAAGATTTTTGCCCCCTTCAACAAACTAATACACTCAGAAATGTTTGGCAAAGGCTGTCGATCCACCCAAATCCATTCATTTAATCCACGCAAGTCCACACACATCCTCACGGCAGACCCACCATCCTTGGGTGCTAAAACTATCGGAGACAACCACTCTGATGCCTCGATCTCTTCAATCACCCCTAAACCCAGTAACCTCTTCAACTCTAATTTTAACGGCTCCATCATCAGGTTCGGTACTCTGCGCACTTTATGTACACAAGGTCTGGCCTTATTCTTCAAAATAATTCGGTGCTCAAAACCACTCAAACATCCTAAGGCATCAGTAAACACATCCGGAAAATCCTTGACCAACTCCTTACTGACATCCCCACCATCAATTGACGCAATCTTCCCACATGAACACATTTCATCCAATAGCATGACTTGGTTTCTCGGATTGGTAGCATTGGGATTCAAAATTATTCCCAAATCACGTTGATGCCTCCATCCAAGTAAATTATCTCCCCTCACAGCAATGTACACTTTTCCTGTTATTTCTTTCTGTTTAAAAGTGATCCTAGCAGTAGTATAACCTACAATGTCCACTCGAGAACCCCCATAACTAAAAGGAGCAATATCTGGAGGTTGCAACACTACACTTTCCAACCCAACTACCTCATCCCAGATTTTGTTACCAATTAGTGTGAATGGAGAGCCAGAGTCAGCCATGACAGTGAAATTGTTATTATCCACCAAAATGTCACAAAAAGGCATAACCACCTTCCCGGAATCTACTTTGTCTTCTACCACTGAAATATTCGATATAACCAAAGTACGAATCTTGTCAGAAGAACTTTCCGCATTGTGACTTTTCCTTGCAGATTTACAAACCCTGGCATAATGTCCCTTAACTCCACAATTTAAACATACTGACTCTCTGGCATAACAATTAGGAAAATTTGAGGAATGCGAAAAACTTCCACATCTGTAACAGCGTACTCTCTTAACATCAATGCTATTCTTCACCTCCCTATCAAAAGTACGCTGTTGACGAGGATCACGCTCATTCCGCACTTGAGTATCCTTCTCTCTATTGCCAGCGGTATGTGTATGAGTGTTCTTGAAAGTACTCTTATTCTTTGATCCTGATGACACTTTGGCAATACCATCAGAAAAATCATTCTCATCATCACACTCCGACATAGAGTGCACACTTCCTTGGGGTCTTTTCACATTTTCACTGTGGGTTTGATCAATATCCTCTTTGTCTTTCCTGATCTCCTTCACCCACGAGGACGTATTTTCTACCCCTTCCACAATTGCGATTGCTTCAGTTAGTGAGGGATTTTTAGACAGTAGCTTCCCTTGTACCCTTGAACTATTGGTGCATCTGACGAGTTGATCCCTTACCAAGGAATCTGATAACTCTCCAAAGTCACACGTACGTGCTAATGTTTTTAAAGAAGCAACATAAGTACCAACTTTTTCAGTAGGACCCTGAACTCTTGTGAAGAACCTATGACGTTCCAAAACCACATTAATCCGTGGACCAAAATATTGTTCTAACATAGTCATGGACATTTCATAAACATCTGATGGTTCTCCGTCCCCATTACCAATAGTTAGAGGATCCATACTGTCATAAGTGTTTCTGCCTTCAACACCTAAATTATGCAATAGTATTGCTTGTTTTCGTACAGCAGAAAATTTTTCTCCCCCAATGGCCACTAAATAAGAGTCAAAAAGATTTCTCCATCTTTTCCAAGGAAGAAGCGGTTCCCCCTTATCTGATAAAAATGCTGGTGGTTGAGACATGCTGGTGGAAGTTGCCATATTTTATGAGGTATTTAAAATGTTTCCCCTCAAAAATCAAATGAATTGTCTCACCTTAAATGTTCTTCACCAACCAGAAACCAGTTTTTGATGAAAGAACCAAGAAAATCGCTAAACGCGATGTTAAATTAGTTGCCCAAACCAAAATGGCTGCCACGCTTACTGACGCAATGTATTCCAATCTAAGATGGCCGCCACGTTTTATGCGTAACGTAACGCGAGCGTCAGTATCACCCTGTAACAATCCAGCGTTGTAGAAGCTGCGTGTTACCATGGAGTCAGCAACGCGCATGAACCAGCCGTCATGGAGCCAGCAGCGCGCGTATGTGCTCGCGAAGCTTCAAACGAGTAAGTGAGCAACGGTTCACCAACTCCAAATGAAATCCAAATCGCTGTAAAATCGCTGAAATATCCTTGTGATGTAAATCCAAAATAAATCCAAGCCAGCAGCTGAAGGTAGCCTTGTAGTAGCCTCGTAGTTTGAAACTTTAAGTCCAAGTCCAATCAAATATGGGTTCGCAGGGGAATCGGTGGTAGTAGCTTGTCCCCAATCAAGCAACTCGTCGCCAGTAATAAATCCAAGACGATGTGATAGTTCTCAGGAAGCTTTAATGACTTTTACCACCGACAGGTTCCTTAACAGGTCTTCTCTCCAACGTCTCCTCTGCCAGAATGTCCATCTCATTCAGAATCATGAGATCCACATTCTGTCGCTAGGACAACAACTAGATTCCATAACAAGACATTAAGCAACATGCAAATTACAACACATATCCATTAGTACAGGTACATAAATAGACTTGGATCCAACACTTATAGGCCCCAAAATATCAAGGGCAATCTCCTCCCATGGTACTAATGGAACATCTCTGCCAACCATGGGTTAAGTTCTCACTTTCTTGATTTTGTCGATAAAAGAACATTCCATACATTCTCTTACAGTTCTTTCAAATTGTACATCCATCCCCAGCCACCAATAATCACTTCTCAACCCTTCTTTTGTTTTTCTCATGCCAAGATGTCCAATATGTGCTAAATCTATAAATCATCACCTCAATACTTCTGGAGGTACCAACCTTCAGTTTCTCATGATCAACCCATTGTTTACAGACAATTCATCACGTATGTTGCAAAAAGCTTTCTCACTCTCATTGGATGCATTCTGGGCTCCTCCCTTAAGGATTTTCTCACACACCCTAGAATGCACTGTTCTTACTCAACTCCTCTAACCATTTAGTTTCTGAAGCGCACCTTTCTTTGACTTCAGATACCTTCACATGTCTTCATCCACCCACCAATGCTCAACCTTTCTATTACTACCATCTGACATCACCAATCTCAAAAAGCAGTCTGTTGCTTTATTTGAAACTCCTGGCATATACCTCACATTAAACTGGAAGTCTTGCAATAACACAAATCCAGTTCCAAATGTAACTGGATACGGAATCACATTTTTTTTTCTTCAAATATTTCATGTAGGGTTTTTTGATCAGTATACACAATAAATCTCTGCCCCCAAAAACACTCCTAAAACTTTCTTACAGTCCAATATACTGCCAGACCCTCCAATAGTAGAATATCTTGACTCTGACACTCTGTGCACCCTGGAGGCAAAAGCTATAATGACCTCACCAATCACCCTGTCCCTGCTTCAACACTACCTGAACACCCATATCACTGCCATCAGAAGAGACTGAGCATAGTAAATCTTGGATAAAGCTACTCAAATTTTAGAGCTTCCTTCAGACTACTTTGATGTCCGAAAATTCCTCATCACATTGTTCACTCCAATTAGAGTCCACGCCCTTTCTCAACAGCCCTCTCAAAGCACAAGTCCTACTTGCAAAATTCGGCTCTAAACAAGAGTAAAACTCTGCTATTCCTAAAAACGTGTGTACATCTTTTTTTCCTTTCTGGCCTTCCATAAATTCAGTGTGGCGATCACAAGATCATTCCCAGCCTTAACCTCCCTGATGGAAATGATTTGTCCCAAATACTTTAGTTCCTCCTCGGCGAACTTGCATTTCTTAGCCTTGAGAGAGACCCCATTCTCACTCAAAATGTCAGGCACTTTCTTGACTCTAACCAAATTTTGCTCTTTGTCACATCAAAATATCACAATGTCATAGTGAAGGAATAGACTTCTTCCATACTGCCAAACATCCTCGTCATCACCTCTGATACATCTATTGGTACCAAAAGCCGTTATAAATTAAGTGAAATACTTAGAACGATCTGTGAGTTTGACCTGAATATATGCCAAGATGATATCCAGGGTGGTGAACCACCAAACACCAGAAAGAGTTCCCATCATTTGTGTTATGTTGGAAAGAGGGAATGTGTCCTCCACCACTTTCTTATTGAGTGCCTTCAAATCAATACACAACCTAATTTCATTATTGGGCATGCACGCTACCACAATGGGAGCCAGCCACTCGTTGCTTCCACCTCTTCGATGATCTCTTCACGACATAATCTATTCAATTCCTGTTTGACAGCTTCCCTAACACTATAGGGAATGTTCCTCACTTTGCATGAAAAAGGAACAGCATCCGCCTTAAACTTTTTATCATGCAAGTAATTCTTCAAACATCCTATGTTCAATGAAAAGACAGAGGGGAAACTCTGTCACCAGAGCCTTAGGAACACAGTTAATTTAGACTTGGACTTGGGGATTGACATTGGGGTTTATTATTATGCCCAGTAACTTCTGATAGGGCCAATTTAGTACAGTATCTCCTACAACAGGGATGTAAACTGTGTCTTCTGCCTCTTCCCCTTTAAAACTGAAATGCCCTTCAAAGTAATCAAACAACTTTATGGGCTTAACTCCATAAGCATAAGGCTTACAATCCATCTCCAACATCTCACCTTTTTCCTTACATTTTTATCAAACATGACATCAGATATTAAAGTCAGACGTGCACCAGAATCCATCATCATTTCTACACCAATGTAATTTACCAAAACTATGTTAGTGGGATGTCCATCATCATCATTCACCTCATTGATAGTATCTGAAATTTGTAACAGGAATGTTTCACTCACAGCACTGAATTGATTCTCCATTTGTCATTATCCACAGCTTTAGAATTCACACCACCCTTACAACACTTAGCATAATGTACTTTTTCCCCCACACACATTGCATTCACACTGATAGCAGGACAATCCTTACTGTTGGCCCACTGTACCACATTACCACATCTAAAGGATGCCCCTTTGTAGCTTTGCAAGCATTTGTTTCAAGAAAATTGTGTGGACTGAGAACTAAAAGCATTAATAGTATGCAACTCATATTTCTTTGAAGAAGTCTGAAGTAATTCAGCAACACATGCCTGAGAATATTCAATTTGTTTGTCTATAAGCAACACCTCACTGAGTTTAAGATCTCCCTTCAAACACAATTTGTCTCTCACTTTATCATTTATGCACCACAACATAAACTCATATCTTACCCGCTCTTGACTATTGCTGTCAAAATTGCAAGTGGAGGCTGACTGCCTCAGTGTAGTTACATAACCCTCTACTGATTCATCAGACTGTTGTGCACGCATACCAAACTGATATATTTCTAATATCATAGACACTTTAGATAGGTCATCACTTCCTTCTTCGTCAAATAAATCAGGGAGACGTTCAGAAACCTCCTGCCCTTCAAATCCAAGACAATGCAGGAGCAAGGAAGCCTTGTTTCTGCAGAAACGTTTGTGCCACATACTTTTAAATAATTATCAAACACCTTTTTACACTTGGATCATTTTAGCAATGGTTCACCCTGCATTGGTAACAAGAAGGGGGGAAGAAAGATATTCAGCATAGTATAACAACACAAGAGCACAATTAAATGTTGGTAAAACAAATAACAAAAACAAAAAGAAACGCCCAAACACCAGTATCCGATATGATGATACTCGAGTATTCCAAGTGTTCACTTTAGTACTGCAGCTGAAATAAATAGGCTAAAAAAACAAAGAAAAGGTTGTAGATTCAAATGTGACCGGTAGATGGCAGTCTAATCACTTGAGTTCCAAATACAAATGAAGAAGTGATGAAGGAAAACTTCCCCTGCAATCAAGATGACAATAAAGCACCAACTCAAGAGAGAGTTTTCATCCGAAGTCGGTGAGTACCATAAATATAGTTACTTTATGTTCTTTCCTGTAGAAGTCAGTGGAAGAAGAAAGTGAGCGCCATGTGAATGCTGAAGTAAGATGCACACAGTGAAGCTCCAGCAGGGCTCACAAAGAGACTTGGGATGCCCTAAAGCTGTCAACGCCCGTGCGTCACACAGCAGGCCTCGCGCCGGTGCAGAAGGAGATGCAGATGCAAGCGTGAAAATTCAGCTATGGGTGTGGCCTTTTTTGCGGTGCAGGTAGGGCAGAGGAAGCACGCGCACAAAGTCAGCTATGCCACGAGTCTGCCTGTAAAATAGATTGAAAGGAGTTAATATCCAAGAAGTCTAGCGTATTCCACAACTGAGGGATTGTAATGGTGGAAGGAGATGTATTAAATAATACAGTACCTCTGCTCAGGAGACACAAACAGGAAAACGTGTCACAAATTGATGAGAGTAGGGGTTAAAGTCCTCAACAGCGTAGGTTCACCAGTCTTCGCCAAATTGTGGCATCTCCAATTTAGAAGCGCATAGTAGGAGTGTGTAGAAGTAAATCAGCTTTATTCCAGCCTAAAGACTTCAGCTGTCAGCCAACTGTCTCTCCTCTCCAGCTCCCACAGTCTACCAACCGTAGAACATTGAACCCCCCCCCCTCCCCCCTCCCCCACTGACATAAGTAGAAGCCAGATACCACAAGTCCCCTTCCCCTTTGCGAATGCTGAAAAAAATATTTTTTACGAGCAGGCAGTGGTCCCGCGGACCTCTTCTTACTTTTAAAAAATTAAACTGAAAGTTTCATTTCTTTTTTTAAAAGCATCTCTTTTTTCTTTAAGTAAAATTGGCAAACAAGCATAGCCAATAGGTCTCACCTTTGGGACCTTATAAGTACTTAGTTATGCAGCACAATATCCTTGGTGCAACAACATCAACTGTTGCATGGCTAAACATTTATAAGGTCCCAAAGGCGAGACGTATTGGCTATGCCAATGCTTGTTGCTTCTTGAAGTGAGAAAGATTGATTTTGTAACCTCCAACACCTATTGTGCGCAGATTAGAGGAGCTTGACCATAAAGATTGAGAAGAAGCATAACTAAAAAAGTGGAAGCAAGTAAATGTAGCCCCTGAGCCAAGTCTAGTTTTATGGCTCAAAGAGTGGAAATTATGGCAAATACAAAAAGTACTGAAAAGCACAAATTATAGTACAGGTAACAAATAATGTCAGCCAAAAAAATTAAAATATGACCCCTGCAGGCAAGTCCAAGGTCTAAATGTGCTGCTAGGTCTTGTATTAGCTCCATTTGATGATTTTTTTTTTTTAAGAAGGTCCCAGATAAACCGCATGGTCATTAAGGCTTTCATAACCTTTCTGGGAAAAGGCAAGACTGTATTGAAAAGTTGCGAAGCCAGATTGATTGATTAGGTCAGCTCTTGTTTAACCTCTCTTATCCAAGCTGGCTCCCTGTTTTTGGACTGTGGGGCAGATTTGGAGCCGGTTCATAGGGAGTCGCACTCGCCATTAGATCAGGTGGGTGAGGAAAAGCTAATGTAGATATAACTAACATTTTATCTGACTGAAATATAAGATGAGTATTCACTGTGAGGCAAGACTGAAGAGCACTATCCTACGGAAAGCCAGTGTTGGATTGCGTGCAAAGCAAGATACGTTGCGAATAATTGGCACAATAATAGAAATGAAAGCCCTAAGATGTTTTAAGAACTGTACGAGGGCAAGTAACCATTAAACGAAATAGGACTCAAAGAAGTGGTGTGGAACCACGCAGGTTACAAAGCGAAAAGAAATTGAAGATGCAACAGAAACCATTGTAAAGCAACATCTCAAACCTCCGCTTCGAGTTGAGCGGGAACGGTTTGGGAGATGCGACAGATGTTGTACATACATGTAAGCAGTGTATCGGCTTGACCAAGCATTTGAAAATTCACATTATTTTATTTGGTGAAGGGTGTATTAGTACAGTATCGATGCTCTTACTTCAAACAGATGGATTGGATATCTTCACTTTCCGACGGATTCTCCCTCTGCTTTGTGCCGAGGAAAAGGTGTCCGTGTATTCTCATCAGCTGAGAGGGTGAGCGCGAGCCCAAGAGTGCCCATTAGGCACTCAAATGAGCTTTAACGGATACTAATTCTTTATAGGTTTCCTGCATTACTGAGTGGTTTTTTAGCTATACTTTTTTCTCGCATTCAAGTTCAGAAAGAAAGGGCCTAGCTAGTAGTGATGCTACTTGTATCGATCTGACAACAGACCTGCATTTGTATTGTCATTTGCAGGGGCTCCTCCATCGGTACTCGAGTCAAGGCATCATCATTTACTTAATATCTTGAATGTTGTGTGTACGTTTTGACTTCCGTGCAGTTTTTACCCCAGATTTACAGCAACATTAACTACAGAAGTCAGTCTTTTAAGTTTCCCTTACTTGAGCTTGCAAAGTGTGCAAGCACCCGCTTCCCTTGCTCAGGAATGCTGATAACATTACACATGAACAAACCTCGTTTGAGTGTGTCGATCTTTCAACGCACACATGCTGCTTTTGAGACACGTTTTTGAGCAATCCACTACAATTCGGATAGCCCGAGCAAGTTACGTTCCTGGAGAAGGGGCGGGGGCTGCAGATGTAGTTTGATTAGAAGGAGGACAAAGTAAGCTGCACTCTGGCATTGTTTCCCCGTGTGTTTTAATAAAATACAATTGGTTTTGGATTTCCCAAACAATATACGAAGATTTCCATTTCTGTTTGAGTTCGGTTTGTTTCAGTTGCCGTGTTGCTGCGAGCTGTATGAATGACCGATTAGCTTGAGGTTGCCCTGTATTGTTGCATGTAAACCAAGTGGCGGCAAAAGTGAAAGTGTTTCTCTTGCGGGATCGAGCAGCACCAGGAGCGATAATTGCTAACACATGGCGCCAAAGCTCAGTCCCGCAAGGGAATCGCCAAACGTACACGTGTTGGCATTGAAAGCAATGCAACGCGTGCATGTTTTTGGGGAGAAAAGCGGATCGATTCCAAGAGGTCCCCCCTATGCAACGCATGCGCGCTGCGTAGGCGAGACCTAAAAAAAAGATTGCTTTACTAAAAAGCAATCACAGACTTTGTGGTCGGCTGACCCCAGTGAGCCACCACCCCTGTGATAGCTGCAATTCCTAATGGGTCACAAACTGCGACCTACCTCATTAATATTCAAGAGGCAGGCGATTTGTAAACCCATTAGGAATCGCTATGTAGCAATTCATTCTTTTGTACATAAGTTGGTTTGCTCGTTTGGTTTCCAAGTGTTATCCTATGCGGACAACACTCAAATTATTGTGGTAGTAGATATGTTTAAGACAGTGTATGAACGACATCAGTGTTTGGATGGAGAATAATTGTTTAAAAATCAATGCTGAAAAAACTGAGATCCTGGTTTTGGGGGCTCAGTACACAGTGAGGTCCAAGTTATGGTGACCGGAGACCTGTGGTCTTTTACCCTTCCAGGTTGAATCAGTAAAAACTTCGGGTTATTTTTGACAATTCACTTAACTTTGTCTCACAGGTCAGTCGGACCGCCATCATTTGTTTCTTTATCATCAGGACTATGAAGAACATCTTCACTTTAATTCCTCCTGAACTTCGAGTTGCAGTGATCATCACCTTGATAACATCTCACTTAGACTACTTCAATGCTTTATATCTGAATATCAACAAGCCCTCACTGAATAGGCTGCAGGTGATAAGAAGGCGATAGTCCCCCTTGTTTTAAATATGCCTAAACATCTTTCGGTGAGAGCTGGCATTCACTCCCTACATTGGCTGCCAGTTAGAAAGAGCGTAGTATATAAAGCCCTTTGCATGGTCTTCCTGGTTCTCCACCATCAAGGACCTGCACTTTTTAGAACATCCTTCCAGTGGTATATGCCTAACAGACTACTTAGATCATCCTTTCACACGAAGGTGATTGCCCCAGATTCCATAATACCAGATGGGGTAGCCACTATCTCTGTCGCAGTGGTTAAACTGTGGAACAGTTTGCCTGCGAACATCGCGGCCCTGCAGTCTTTCTCCATGTTCCGCAAGCACCTTAAAACCTTCTCTCTTCCATGAGTGCTGTTTCTTGATTTCAATCAGTTGTTCCCCAGTATGTACTAGCGCTTTGACACCATCGGGTTTATTGCACTCTATAAAATCTATTCCATTAGGAACTGCAATTTTCTAATTGCGATTCAGTAAGAATCACAATTAGGAAATTAAAATACCTTTTTTGTGCTTATATCTTTATTAATGCCACACTATCAGCAGTTGATCATGCTACTGTCAACCCTATTGTTTTGTACTTTTGTATTATTAGTATGAATGGTTTTACACATTGTTTAATTGATTGCCTCGTATAGTGCTCTGATACCATTGGTTCAAGCTCACGCTTTAGAAAGCTCTTTTGGAATGGGCTTTCTTACCATTCCAATGGCCACTGTGTGCCCCATGAAGGTGCATGCTTGCATGCACAGGGTGGCACGTTCTGTTTACACTGGCATCTCCATTGCACGTACAATGGAAACAAGCCGGTAGGTTGGAATGTGTCTTTTAAAGTAGAGATATATTTGCCTGTCCCAATACTTGTTCTAAAATAACTCTATTATTGCTAGAGACTGGCAATGAGCATGTATGTTAGTATCAAGCAATCCAACATCTATTTCCGGATGGCACTGTTGATGGGATCAAATTGTTACCTGAAGAAAATAAATCAGAGCTCTCTATAGTTTGCACAGCTAGGAACTTTTTCAAGGTTCAACTCTCAGTACCTGGGAAGAAAAGATGTTTGATTCCAGTTTTCAATGATTTGAGAAAACAGACACATGGACTGATCTGCCAGTGTTAAAAAAAATTATACCACCCGTTTATCGTCATGACCTTTAACTCAGTTCCACGTGATACAGATGTCAGCTCAGATCTAGGTTCCTTGGCAGATGAGGGTCCAAAAGAGTCACTGGATTTTCACAAGGTAATGTGTCTGCTGAGAATGGCCGTGCCACAACATGGCAGAGGAAGTGGCCGCAGACGCAGAGGTACAAGACGAGGAGGGGCAAAAGTAAGAAACATCAAGGTATAGATAACATTTAAATTACAGACACACAATCTAATATGAGTCCTGGGGTCATCAATATTTCGTGTTTACGTCTCACTGAAACGCAAGAAAGAATTTTGAATTATGGACTCTCTTTTTGCCCTTCATCTGGGCCAGACTTTTTCAGTCTTCGCACTGAAACTTCTAAATAAAACTTATGGTATCGATATTTGGACCCCTGAGAGTGCTTGATTACTGAATTTGAATATTGACGGCCGGTTTGGGTTTACTGGCACCCCCACGCGCCACCTAACCAAGGGATTGATCTCAGTAAGACCCGCCTTGGATTTTGGAGAATTACGGAGGGATCAGATGTCGGCCACCGATTCCTGCAGTGGAATCGACAAAACATATAATCTCAGTGAGGACGCTCGCCGTGGCGATTGGAGGTAAGCTTGGCTCCTACGGCGCTTGTTGGGAGGAGGACGTGCGTGCACTTGTGCTCGGGCGGGCTCCCTCGCTTCGGCACCTCCGGGGGGGTCAAGTACTTGCTTCTCTTTTGTTAGGCAGTGTCGAAGGAAGAGCGCTTTAAGTACTGATCTTTAAAGCGGTACTGTCCGCATGCAGCTGCGACTCCTCTTACTTTTGTGATTCGTCACGAGCAATAACTGTAACATCTATTGGCATCAGGAACTGCCTACAGGAAGGCGGGGAGGTCCAAATCTACCATAAGTGCTCCAGGTGAAGCGGTCTATCAAGTTACGCGTATTTTCATCAAAACCGAGATGTGAAGTACTTAAGGTGCACAATTTCTTAACTACCAGTTACGCAGTAGTTAACATAGAAGATGAAAGTGAATGGCGTAGGGTGGTGCAGCCCTTTTTGCTATAGTACCAGGAAAAGGGTTACCATCAGGACCATCATGCACTAAAGATACTGATAATTCATTGAACACTAAACTTAGAAGGTATGAAAAACTCAAGAAACAGGAATCATCTAAGTGGTGGGAGGCCATCTCCCTTCACGATTATGTAGACAAACTCATGGTGCCACGAGGATTGAGAATTTATATCACCCCGTCACATGAATCTCCTAACCCATCGATGCTTGAAGAATGGGCAGCAAACTCAGCAACAAGTTCGAGAAACATGTAATGCATATTGATCAAGTATCCATGGGAAGACAGAGAAAAAATAATCAAGGAACTTGAGGAAATTGACTTGAAAAAGATCAACGAGCAAGATAACATCTCTAAATTCAAGGAAGAACTCAAAGAAAGACTGAAAAAGCATGAGGAGGACATTAAACTCCGGAAACAGAGGAAGCTACACAGGGACTGTATTGACTACGAGAATAGTCGTATTTTAACCTACAGTTGCAAATACGACCATTTGTACGATCAGCATACAATACAGGATGACAGATCAAGTGTACCAACTACAACACAGGGTCTGCCACAAACAACACCGGCCAGTGACTCCGATACAGATACCTCTGTACACACAGCCAGTACTTCCTCTGAAATTGAAATAATAACAAAACCAGCGACTTTTTTTAGACGTATTTCGAGTTCAAAGAACAAGGCGACAAACGGAGAAAACAACACCAGCACCGACAACACCGCGCAGAGGACGAGGACAGGGTCGAGGACGAGGAAGAGGAAGAGGCAGGGGCGCTCCAAACAAAGGCGACTCAAACACAAATAAAGGAGGAGAAAAAAACAAAGAGCCAATGGGAACCAGAAGAGGTGGCTACAAGAAAACACAGTAACCATGGATAGTACAACGGTAAATAGAACCATTGTTAATCTTTCATCACGGTCTCTGTCCCAACTAGAGAAAACTACTCTTTGTTTAGGTTTAACATTTTGCCCTACTGAGTTGTATAATTATGCCAACACACGTGTGGACATTTTTAAATTTATACGTAAACTCAAACTTAAAAAATGGCATACTTTGAAGAATAACAGACCTCCTGAAATAAATGCCCTGATACCCAAGGACATTTGCCAACCTGATTTGACAGTGGGGGATGCTAATGTACTACAAACTTTTTATGAAGTAGGCGATACTACATGTGACAATCACGAAGAAATGGGGCTAGAAGCTCAGGACCTTATCACTACAGACAAAGCAGCATGCACCACTTTTGAAACCTAAATCGATCTTTTTCCCCACACTTCCACATGACTCTATCGACACATTCCATGATGTGGTCACTAAAGAACTGACCAAACAGAAACATAAACAAGCTACAAGAAATAACATGAATTTCAATTTGTGAATACAACAAATGGTACTTATTTTATCATTGGCCCAGGACAATAGTATTGTAATAAGACCATCTGACAAAGGTGGAAATATTGTGTTGTGGGGTAGACAAATGTAAATTGATGAAGCACATAAACAATTGAAAGATGTGAACTTTTATTGTAAATGTAATACCACTGCTTACAATATGAGTATTACCACCACATGGGAAAAACTTGCAGAGTGGCAAAAATCTGGATTGATTACGTGGCATGAATATTGTTTTTTTAAAAAGGATTATCTGAAACTACCAATAATGTACCTCCTCCCCAAATTTCACAAAAAAACCATGGTGCCCCCAAGTAGGCCCATAGTATCATCAGTAGGCAATGTGAATGAGAACATATCTAAATATGTAGACCACTTCCTGAAGGAATATGTTGTTCGTTTACCATCTCACATAAAACACACCAAGGACTTTTTGAATAAAATAGATGGTATTGCATGGAAGGAAGAATTTATTCTTATTACCCTGCACGTGAATTCATTGTATACCATCATTGATCACGTCCAGGGTATTGATGCTTGCATGCATTTCCTTGGTGAGAGAGACATATGCTACCTTAAACACACTAACATGCTAGCCGACATAATGAGGATGTGTCTCACCAATAAAATTTTTATGTTTGATGGTGACCTCTACAGACAGACACGGGGCACGGCGATGGGTACGTGCTTCGCACCTAGCTTTGCGAACCTCTTCTTAGGTAAATGGGAGGAGGAACTCCATGGAGATGAAAACCTCCAGTCAGGCTTTGATAAGGTTGTAGTATGGATGAGGTACATCGATGACCTTTTTATTGTATGGATAAGCTATCAACTTTTTTCTGAAACTCAACAAGAACACATACAATATTGTACTGACACACAATATTAGCAAAGAGAATGTAGAGTTTCTCTATACTCAGATCAAAGTTAAGGATTGTACGATAATCACTAGTCTAAATCGCAAAGAGACCGCAGGGAATAGTCTCCTTCATGCCCTCAGTGCTCATCCTGATGCATTTAAGTGGAGCATCCCGTATGGAGAGCTACTAGGACACAAAGAAACTGTAGCACAGAGGAGGCATACATCAGGGAACAAGAAACCATGCTCAAAAGATTTAGAGAGCGAGGGTATCCCAAGTGGGTACACAAGAAAGTGATGAGTAAAATAAGTGTAACAGACAGAGAAAAGTCCTTGTCATGTGCGGAAAAAGAAGACACCAATGCAGCACCAACTAGAGGGATTACTACATTCAACCACCAATCTAAATAAGTTCACAAAATCCTAGCCAACAACTGTAAGATTCTTAAAACAGACACTATCATAGGTCCCAAACTTTGTGATAGACCAATGGTGACCTACAGGAGAGGCAGAAGCCTCAAAGACGTACTGGTCAAAGGTGACATTATGGAATCCCACAAAGCCAACACACATAACCTAAAAGAGTTTTACCCTTGCGGGCACTGTAAAGCATATAAATCTAGTCAAATGCTTAAGGAATTTGAGGTACCAGGATCCAGAAAGAACAGGACAATAACACAATTCCTAATGTGCAGTACCAGTTACGTCATCTATGTCTTAGAATGTCCCTGTAAACTCAGATACGTAGGCAGCACGACCTTCATGGTCAAGAAACGTATCCAAGAACACCTTAGGGCCATCACTAATGTGGACTTACACTACCCTATTGCACGACACTTTCAAGAAAAACACCAATCTAAAAACTCTCTCCTACAATTTTCTGCATCTAGGTAGCAGGGGTGGTAACAGGGAACTAGCACTAAGAAAAAAAAGGGTCTAAATGGATACTAGAACTAGAAATTAGATTCCCTGGGGGCCACAACCGTGACGAGGAACTGGCAACACATCTGCATGAAGACTAAGTAGTCTGAATTTCCATGTTTGAAACTATTGCATTATACTTCTCATAGATAACTCTTAGAAACATTGTTAGAAGTAGTAATGTACATAAATTACCTGTTTGAGTTGTATATTGTTTTTAATTTATTCTCTTGTCTTGCTCTTTCTCACAGGAGGAAAGGAAGGGAACCATCACCAAACAAGTCACATCACGGGCTCCCTACCCTTTTCTTCGCCAGGATGGTTTTCTGCACTGAGCACGAGATAAGAGACTTTTTAATTGCACTTTTCCACTTTAGGATCTAGATTATGTAGTTTTGTCTTTGTTTCCCTTCACTTTTCTTGTAGAACATAGGACAATTATGAACTCAGTTAACCTACTACCACTTGGTTCTGGACATTCTCGCACTAAGCGGTCAGAGGTGCAATATCAACCCTGATGGCCATTCATGAATTGCTACGTTTTTACTCTTGAGTTTATAGGCTCTAGTCCTCCTCCTTTATTAAAATAAACATAGGGCAGACACAGTCAGCCACGTTCCACTCCTGAGTCCATAGGCACTAGTCTGCCTCCATTTGTTAATACAAACGTAGGGCAGAACGAGAGCACTTTATGCGCCTCTAATATAATTGCAACTCGGCACTTGCAAGCACGGGGATACTGCACCGTGCATGATACAAACTTTGGCACTAGTCCATTCAAGTGGGGTATCGCGCATAGCTGCCAAGCGCAACTGTGACATAAATGGAACATTTTGAAATACTGAATTAGCCCGGAACCAACTCCTGAGGCAGAAGCCGGGAGCGTTAGTGAATCTTTTTAAAATTGTATTGCTGGCATACCTGTGCTGTTTTCCTTTATTTGTATTCTGTGCTCACCTAGTGCCTGTCCTCTGGACCGCGCAGCCGATCTAGGTGCTGTCGCAGAGCTCGAGTTTGGATCGCCGCCATTGTGGGGGAATCCCGGGGCCGAGGACGCGCCCACTAGCGCTAGGCCACCCCCCCTTAGGTTATTTGAACCGCACCTTCCTTTGCAGCGCACATTAGCCCGGAACCAACTCCTGAGGCGGAGGCCGGGAGCGTTAGTGAATCTTTTTAAAATTGTATTGCTGGCATACCTGTGCTGTTTTCCTTTATTTGTATTCTGTGCTCACCTAGTGCCTTTCCTCTGGACCGCGCAGCCGATCTAGGTGCTGTCGCGGGGCTCGAGTTTGGATCGCCGCCATTGTGGGGGAATCCCTGGGCCGAGGACACGCCCATTAGCGCTAGGCCACGCCCCCTTAGGTTATTTGAACCGCGCCTTCCTTTGCAGCGCACATTAGCCCGGAACCAACTCCTGAGGCTGAAGCCGGGAGCGTTAGTGAATTTTTTTAAAATTGTATTGCTGGCATACCTGTGCTGTTTTCCTTTATTTGTATTCTGTGCTCACCTAGTGCCTGTCCTCTGGACCGCACAGCCGATCTAGGTGCTGTCGCGGGGCTCGAGTTTGGATCGCCGCCATTGTGGGGGAATCCCTGGGCCGAGGACACGCACACTAGCGCTAGGCCACACCCCCTCTGGCCCTATTTCATCGATGTGCCTGCCCCGGTCGCGCAGCGGATGCGCGCAGCGGGTGCGCCACCAGCGCGCCGAAGGCGTGCTAAAGGCAAGCCCGTCTGCGCCAGGCCGGGCCCTGGGGCCCTGCACCCTGCCTGTCCCTTCACATATTCATCTACTCAACTATTGGCTTGCCACGACGCCTGGCCCATTTGTCCATCTACTCTGGCTAAGATCAATTCACTAGACATTGCACGCCCTGCTCACACTGATCCCTCTAACCCTATATCTACGCCCCACGCCATGCTCTCATGCCTTATCTATCCCTTTTCCTCCTCTAAATCATCAGCTTGCCCCCCTCATTTGGCCTCGGTCTCTCTTCTCAACACTCGCTCAGCTGTCAAGCACCAATTGGAGCTTTTCGACTTTCTTAATACTTCCAGTCCTGAGATTTTGTGTCTAACTGAAACCTGGTATACTGCCGATTCTTTACCTGACGTTCTCACTTCTCTTCCAGACTCCTACTATATCCTCCGTGCTGACCGCCCTGAGGGTAAGTCGGGGGGCGGAGTGGCTATGATCGTTCGTTCTAACCTTCTATTTCAACCTCTTCCCTACCCCTCTATTCCATCAGTCGACCTTCTGGTGGTACGTTCTACCAATCTCGCGACCCCTCTCACTGTTGTACTCCTTTATCGTCCTCCTCAATCTATGTTCCATTTTATCCCAGCTATACAGGATCTTCTAGCCACCCTGGTCATTAACGACTCCTCTCTTCTGTTATTAGGTGATTTTAATTTTTGGCCAGGAGACCCTCGTGAAGACTCTATGTCTAAAGATTTCTCTGACACTCTCCACAGTATTAATTTCATCCCTCATATTCTTGTTCCCACTCATATTCATGGTCATACTCTTGACCAAGTCTGGACTGTCAATCTCCCCATCTCCACACCTATCATATCCCCTTGCGTCTGGTCTGATCATTTTTTGATCACTTTCTCTGCTCCTTTGGCAGAGGTCAACCTTTCCCCCTGTCCAAAAAACACTTATGCTCGAAATTGGAATAAAATCGATACGGCCACTCTAGGTCTTTCATTAGCCTCTTGGGCTCCTACTCTAACTGATTTCCCTCTAAATAAGCAGGTAGTCCTCATTAATACCTGGCTTTCTGAAGCCTGCAATCAGATTGCTCCTCTCAGACGTGTCAGAATCCGTCGCCCTCACGATGCCAATAGATGGTTTTCTAATATCCTTAAATCTCAGAAACTCGCACTTCGTCAGACGGAGCGCATCTGGCGCCGCAAATACTGTCCTGACTCCAAGCTTCGCTATTCGGCCCTGCTGCAGGCGTACAAAAAGTCTATCCTCTCCGCCAAGCAGGAATATTTCTCTCAGAAAATTCTTCTGGCACTTAATAAACCGAAGGAGATCTTTACAATTGTGCACAAACTGTCTGCCTCTGACAGAGCCGCTCCTAGGCCCATTCCTTCTCAAACCCTTTGTAATGCCCTCAACAATTTCTTTATTGAGAAGATTGCCATCATAAAACAGAATATCCCTTTGGCACCTGCCTCCTTTACCTGTCCCCCACGCCCCCTGCCATCCTTCTTCATTGATCAATTTCCTTTGATCTCTGAAGAGACCTTCCACTCTCTCCTAAGAAAAGTTACTTCGGGCTCTCCTGCTGATCTTTGCCCAGCATACATCTTAAGAGACATTTTCTCCCGTTGCCCGATTCCTCCTATTACTCTTCTTAATACCTCCATCACCCTCGGTTCTGTACCTGATTCTTTCAAATCTGCCACCATCATAACCATCCTAAAAAAACCTGGCGCCAATCCTGCTGTCCCTTCAAACTTCAGACCCATCTCATTGTTGCCACTCTTAAGTAAAATCCTGGAGAGTCATATTACCACGTCACTCTCCAATCATATTGAAGCCCATCACCTCCTAGCAACTAATCAGGCCGGCTTTCGGCCGGCTCACTCTACAGAATCCGTTGTCCTCTCTGTAGTAGATGAGCTTAGGCGCAGTGTCGACATCAACTCCCCCCAGGCCCTAGTTCTCCTCGATCTCTCTGCCGCCTTCGACACGGTCGATCATTCCATCCTTCTCGACCGTGTCGGAGGCATTGGCCTGCGGGGTTCGGCCCTGGCCTGGCTCACCTCCTTTTTAACCGGCCGTACTCAGGCTGTTCGCCTGGAGGGCTTTCGTGCACCCGTTACCCCTGTCACCTGCGGAGTTCCCCAGGGCTCTTCACCATCTCCTCTCCTGTTCAATCTTTACATTTACCCCCTTATTGTAGCCCTACAGGATATGGAGGTCACGGCGTTTAATTACGCCGACGACCTCCAGCTTATTTTCAATCTTTTGCCCTCTTCTGATTCTATTTTTAAGGTGCACCCCACGCTTACGTTCATATTCAACTGGATGAATTCCAACCAATTGAAATTGAACCCCGATAAGACCGAGCTGGTTCTTTTTGGTGGCCCCTCCAACCCCTGGTCTTCTGTTTTCTGGCCCCCTACCCTTGGTTCCCCTGCCTTACCCTCAGCCTCCGTGAAAACCCTGGGCATCAAAGTTAGTCAAGACCTTTCCATGCGCCCTCAGATTAGTTCCGTAGTTTCTTCATGTTTTTTGGCCCTCAGAACCATTCGCAAAATCTCACGCTATTTTTCAGTTGAAGCTCTCAAACTCATCATTTTAGCACTTATCTTGTCCCGCCTAGATTACGGCAATGCCCTTTATGCCGGCATCCCTGCCTAAGAATGTCGCCGCCTACAGCTCATCCAGAACCAAGCGGCCCGCCTTATTTATAGGCTTCCTAAATCTAGTCATATTACTCCTGTATTACGGATTCTGCATTGGCTTCCCATCAGGGAACGCTCACTTTTCAAGGTAGGCTGCTTGACCTCCATGTCCCTTACTGGTACTGCCCCTGCTTTTGTTAGATCTAAAATAATTGCATATGTCCCCTGCAGAGACCTTCGCTCATCCACCTTGTTTCTTCTTGAGGTGCCCCGTTTCCGTAAGAAGAAATTCGGTGGCACCAGATTTTCCACTCTTGCCCCTCTCTTTTGGAACTCACTCCCACTTGCGATCCGTTCCACCCCTTCCTACTTGGACTTTCGAGCCAAACTTAAAACTCATCTGTTCTCCCTAGCTTACCCCCTCTAAATTCTCTCTTCCCCCCTTTCTCTCAGGTTTAGTTTCCGGCCTACAGCGCCAAGAAACCGTTTGGTGTTAGAGCGCTATATAAATTCTTTTCAACTTCAACTTCAACTTCTGAATGTGAATATGATTATGTCCCAATAGAAGTAACAGAAGTTACTAAATTACGGTCAATATAACGAATTTCGTATATAATGTGCATTATGAAGGGTTAAGTATGATGTATTAATACGATCTGCACAATTTATATGTTACAAAATGGCCACTGCATCAACCGCTGTAGGCGATCTACATGTACTAAGAGTCTCATTTCTATGTCTATAATGTTTATTTATGCACGTCTGTATGGAGCTGCCTTATCGTGTGATCAAGACACTGTGTGTGTCGAAACGCGTAGCGGTTGAAAATAAAACTTATGGTATCGATATTTGGACCCCTGAGAGTACGTGATTACTGACTTTTCGATTTGGATATATATAATGTATATATTCACTTAAAAAACCATAGGTTTCACACATGTTATAGTTAGCTGGACATTTCACTCGTAAAAAACCAATGAAATTCCCCCGTTATAGTTACTGCAGGCAACTATAACTCACGCGACCGCAATCCTCGCTAATTAAACATAATCTCGCCTTCCATGATTTTGTGGACGAAAGGCAGCCAGACTGGGTGTTTATCACAGAGACCTGGGCCACTGAGTCCTCGGGTCATGACCTTCTGCTAGCCATTCCTGAGGGCTACTCTTTACATAGACATGATAGACCTAAACGTAGAGGAGGAGGAATTGCCATTCTCATTAAATCCTCCCTGCTATGTACGATTAATCCACTCTCTTCGCCCCAAGATTGCTTTGAAGCTTTATACTTCTGTATTACATGTGCTCCTTCAGTCTCTTTTACGGGTATACTGATTTATAGGCCGCCTGGTTACAGAGCTAATTTTGCCTTGGACATACTGAGAATCCTTGAACCTTATTTTGGAAAGCCCTCCTTCACCATTTTAGGTGACCTTAACTTCCATCTTGATGAGGGTCACTCTAAGGATACTTTATCATTGGTTGAATCACTCGGAGCGTGTGATCTCATTCAGCTTGTTACCAATGCTACTCACATAGCAGGTCACATCCTTGATGGGGTTTTCTCTAATGATCTAAGACTCTCCAGCGGCACACCCTTACCGTTGGTGTGGACAGATCATCTTGCGGTTCCTCTGCAGCTAGCCTTTTCTACCTCGCACTCGACTAAGAAAGGGACTACCCCTTTCGTTTCTAGAAGAAATTTTAGAAACCTTACAAATGAGGCTTTTGCCCCTCTTGTTCCCACACCAGAGGCTCTCTCCTTAAAAGATGCGGATGAGGCAGCACAAGAACTGCACGATTCCATCACTAATGCAGTAGAAAAACTTGCACCTGCATCCTTACGATATGTAGCCCGGCGGAAACCATCAGCGCCATGGTTTTCGGACCATCTTAGAGTATTAAGACAGGGCTGTAGAAGTAGTGAGAGGAGATGGAGGAAATCCTGGGATCCCATGGATAGGGAGGCCCACAAGTCTGCTCTACGGGAGTATAAGCAGAAAGTGATAATGGAGAAGCAGGAATACTTCTCCAACCTTACCAGCTCACTTACCTCCTCTAGGGAGCTTTTTAAAATTGCTGATTCGTTGTGCTCCCTCCAACTTCCAGACCCCGTAGTTAGCTCTCAACGTCTCTGTGACGACATTGCAGACTTTTTTCACACAAAAATCTTTGATATTCATACTTCCTTGGAAGTACAACGTCTCTCCTTGGCAGGAAATCTCCCGCCAGGCATAAGCTCTTTTGAGACACTGGATATTGTCCCTTCCAGTCCTTTTCCTGTTTTCCCTTCTATGTCTCTGGAAGGTCTGAATCTTCTTCTAGATAAGACGAAATCCTCCTCTCCACTAGATCCATTGCCTCTCAAAAAGCTAAAAGAGTGTAGGAACAGCCTCCTTCCTCCCCTACTTGAGGTGATGAACAAGGCAATTGTTCAAGGTATTTTTCCATCAATATGGAAGAAGGCCATTGTGAAGCCGCTTCTTAAAAAGCCCTCACTCGATCCTGGCCTCTTGAAAAATTTTAGACCTATCTCTCTACTCCCTGCACCCGCTAAAATTCTAGAAGCACACCTGAATCGCCATTTATCCTCTTTTCTTGAAGCCTCGGAGTATCTTGACATTACCCAGCATGGATTTCGAAAACATCACAGCACAGAATCTGCCCTCACCTCTGTAGTCGACAACATCCGACGCAAGGTTGATGTTGGACAAACTACTGTTCTAGTGCTGCTGGACCTCACAGCCGCATTTGACACTCTGTCTCCTACCATTCTAACATCTCGGCTTAGGGAGGCAGGTGTCACTGGCTCGGCCCTGAGTCTCCTCAACTCCTTTCTCCTTGATAGGGAACAGAGAGTGATGCTCGGCAACCACCTCTCCCCAGCAAAGTCTCTGCAATGTGGGGTGCCACAGGGGTCGGCATTAAGTCCGACCCTGTTCAACATCTATGTGGCCCCCCTTGCTAGGCTAGTAAGATCGCAGGGGATGGAGGTGGTATCATACGCCGATGACACCCAGATCATGGTTTCACTAACTCAGTCTTCTGTTTTAACATCTGCCTCTAGCTTCAGGTCCTGTATGCAACATGTTGCAGATTGGATGGTTACCAACTTCCTGAAGCTAAATGGCGACAAGACTGAGGTCCTGATCTTTGGGAGGGACCAAGATATCTGGTCGAGCGAGTGGTGGCCATCTTCTCTTGGCACCTGTTCCACTCCCTCTCAATCTGCCAGAAATCTGGGTGTAGTGTTTGATACCTCACTCTCGATGTCCTTACAGGTGAATCGGACTGTTTCGACCTGCTGGGGCGTGATCAGGACGCTCAATAGAATTCGCAGCTATTTGTCTCTTCAAGCACGCAAGCAGATTGCAGTCGCCCTTGTTGGTTCCAGGCTGGACTATTGCAATTCTCTCTACATGGAATCCAACAAGGGCCTTATACATCGACTGCAAATCATGCAGAATGCGGCTGCACGTTTTGTCCTGGATCTCTCTAGGTCCTCTTCTGCTACTGCAGCGAGGAGAGACCTCCATTGGCTGCCTATTCAGCACAGAATTTATTTTAAAATTCTCTGTCTGACCTATAGAGCACTCGAGGATGGATCTAATGGCGCTATCAACTCCCTGCTTACCCGTTACCACCCTACAAGGTGTTTGCGCTCTTCGGGACTACTTCAACTTGTTGTCCCTCGCTTTAAGCTTTCTAGATGGGGAGCCAGGGCTTTTTCAGTCATTGCTCCACAACTTTGGAACATCCTGCCGACAGAGTTAAAGACCTTACCCTCTTTGGCGCTGTTTAAAAAGGCACTAAAAACGTGGTGCTTTTCTAGAGCCTACACAGGTTGAGCTGCAGGGGCTTTTTGTCATGAGTTGGATTTAGAATTAGGCGCCTTGACGCCCATTGGGCTATGTTTGCGCACGATAAGATTCCTTTTATTATTATTATTATTATTATGACGTCAGATATTACATCACTGTATTTAGACACTTATTTATCCATTATTCTTTAGCTATACATATATTACAAATATTTATTTTTCATAAAGACACATATGTCATCAGTGATGTAATATCTGACGTCATCAGCAGAGGATTGCGGTCGCGTGAGTTATAGTTGCCTGCAGTAACTATAACGGGGGAATTTCATTGGTTTTTTACGAGTGAAATGTCCAGCTAACTATAACATGTGTGAAACCTATGGTTTTTTAAGTGAATTTGCAAGGTTTTTTAAATGCTAATTCGTAACTATAACGTGTGTGAAACCTATGGTTTTTTCAGTGAATTTGTACGGTTTTTTAAATGCTAACTTATGTATTTATTAATTTTTTTTTTCAGGTTTTTCACCGTGCGCGCACCGTGAATTTTTTATTTTATTTTTTAAATCGCGAGGTGCGCGCACCCACGGTTCGCAGTGCGTGCCGTGCGCGCAGGGTGCGCGCACCTCGCGATTAAAAAAAAATAAATAGTTTTTTCTCCCTTGGGGGTCATTCTGTGACCCCTGACCAAGGCTAGGGGGTCAGGAACTGTCCACTCCGCCCCCTTTTCACGTTCTCCACCTTTTTTTTTCACCCCCTCAGACTGCGAGAGACAAAATGGCGGCCGACACTTCCTGGTTTCGACCGATTCGAATGTTTACCGACATCTAACAACCAATCAGAATTGCGCTCGCGCACGGCAGGGTGCGCGCACTGTGCGCGCACGGTGTGCGCACGGTGCGCGCGTATAGATATTTATATGCTTTTAAATGCTATTTTCTCAGGAAATACTGAACAGATTTACACCAGACCTGCAAAAGGCACTTCCTTGACCTTATGGCTACCTCTCTGCCAAATTTCAAGTAATTCTGTTCAGCCGTTCGGGCTGTAGCTGTGTCTAAAGGTCCTATGGAAAAATGCATGGGGAAAACGCGTTTTGGGACCCCCCTTTTTTCTCGGCCCCCGCTTGACGAATCACCCCGAGACTTTCAGGGTAGGAGCTGAGCGGAGCACCCCATTAGTTTTGAAAATTTCGTGAGGATTCGTCAACCGGCGCCAAAGTTATTCAAAATAGAATTTTGAGATTTCCTATGGAAACTAGGTTGTAACTATAACTATCTACTGGCGACCGCCAGTAGATAATATATATATATATATATATATATATATATATCCAAAAGACTCCCTCAGCGAGGAAGGAAGGGAGGCGCACTCGCAAATCGGTAATAGGATGCTTGTTTATTTCTTTCTCATCCGGACATGCAGCCTGACGCGTTTCATTCTTCCCGAACTTTTTCAAAGGCATCGTCCAGCTATTGCCTCCTCGTAAACCACTCCTTCATTCACTGGTTCTTAAATAGTGGCCCTCATTGGACCTCCTCTGGTGGTTTCGAAAATGATGCATTCTGGTATGTGTGGTTTTCGCACGAAGCAATGTCATTATTGTTTGCACCCTCCAGTGGGTGACCCTCCAGTGGGTAATTGCTGGAATGTTGTTGTCCGTTGAATGCTAGCACATATCACCGATTTACTCCTTTGCAGCCCATTTTCAAGGCTGGCTTGGATCCCAACCTCAGTCAGTCCAAGGTGGCAGCCATTTCCCCATTTTCGTCTTTCGACAGCAAACTGAACGGTCCACTTCGGGGCATAATGGCGCTCTTGTCGGGTGGTGCGTCCAACGGCAGGACCAAGCCGTAATTTATCCAAAAGACTCCCTCAGCGAGGAAGGAAGGGAGGCGCACTCGCAAATCGGTAATAGGATGCTTGTTTATTTCTTTCTCATCCGGACATGCAGCCTGACGCGTTTCATTCTTCCCGAACTTTTTCAAAGGCATCGTCCAGCTATTGCCTCCTCGTAAACCACTCCTTCATTCACTGGTTCTTAAATAGTGGCCCTCATTGGACCTCCTCTGGTGGTTTCGAAAATGATGCATTCTGGTATGTGTGGTTTTCGCACGAAGCAATGTCATTATTGTTTGCACCCTCCAGTGGGTGACCCTCCAGTGGGTAATTGCTGGAATGTTGTTGTCCGTTGAATGCTAGCACATATCACCGATTTACTCCTTTGCAGCCCATTTTCAAGGCTGGCTTGGATCCCAACCTCAGTCAGTCCAAGGTGGCAGCCATTTCCCCATTTTCGTCTTTCGACAGCAAACTGAACGGTCCACTTCGGGGCATAATGGCGCTCTTGTCGGGTGGTGCGTCCAACGGCAGGACCAAGCCGTAATTTATCCAAAAGACTCCCTCAGCGAGGAAGGAAGGGAGGCGCACTCGCAAATCGGTAATAGGATGCTTGTTTATTTCTTTCTCATCCGGACATGCAGCCTGACGCGTTTCATTCTTCCCGAACTTTTTCAAAGGCATCGTCCAGCTATTGCCTCCTCGTAAACCACTCCTTCATTCACTGGTTCTTAAATAGTGGCCCTCATTGGACCTCCTCTGGTGGTTTCGAAAATGATGCATTCTGGTATGTGTGGTTTTCGCACGAAGCAATGTCATTATTGTTTGCACCCTCCAGTGGGTGACCCTCCAGTGGGTAATTGCTGGAATGTTGTTGTCCGTTGAATGCTAGCACATATCACCGATTTACTCCTTTGCAGCCCATTTTCAAGGCTGGCTTGGATCCCAACCTCAGTCAGTCCAAGGTGGCAGCCATTTCCCCATTTTCGTCTTTCGACAGCAAACTGAACGGTCCACTTCGGGGCATAATGGCGCTCTTGTCGGGTGGTGCGTCCAACGGCAGGACCAAGCCGTAATTTATCCAAAAGACTCCCTCAGCGAGGAAGGAAGGGAGGCGCACTCGCAAATCGGTAATAGGATGCTTGTTTATTTCTTTCTCATCCGGACATGCAGCCTGACGCGTTTCATTCTTCCCGAACTTTTTCAAAGGCATCGTCCAGCTATTGCCTCCTCGTAAACCACTCCTTCATTCACTGGTTCTTAAATAGTGGCCCTCATTGGACCTCCTCTGGTGGTTTCGAAAATGATGCATTCTGGTATGTGTGGTTTTCGCACGAAGCAATGTCATTATTGTTTGCACCCTCCAGTGGGTGACCCTCCAGTGGGTAATTGCTGGAATGTTGTTGTCCGTTGAATGCTAGCACATATCACCGATTTACTCCTTTGCAGCCCATTTTCAAGGCTGGCTTGGATCCCAACCTCAGTCAGTCCAAGGTGGCAGCCATTTCCCCATTTTCGTCTTTCGACAGCAAACTGAACGGTCCACTTCGGGGCATAATGGCGCTCTTGTCGGGTGGTGCGTCCAACGGCAGGACCAGGCCGTAATTTATCCAAAAGACTCCCTCAGCGAGGAAGGAAGGGAGGCGCACTCGCAAATCGGTAATAGGATGCTTGTTTATTTCTTTCTCATCCGGACATGCAGCCTGACGCGTTTCATTCTTCCCGAACTTTTTCAAAGGCATCGTCCAGCTATTGCCTCCTCGTAAACCATATATATATTTATATATATATATTATCTACTGGCGGTTGCCAGTAGATAGTTATAGTTAGGACCTATTTTCCATAGGAAATCCGCAACATTCTATTGGGAATATCTTTGGCGCCGATTGATGAATCTTCGTGAAATTTTCCAAACTTTTGGCCAGCTCCGCTCCTACCCTGAAAGTTTCTTGGTGATTCGTCAAGCAGGGGCCGAGAAAAAAGGGGGGTCCTGGGGTGGGCCAAATCCCGGGGGCAGATATAAAAAAGTGTGGGGGGGTACCCCCCACACTGCCCCGGGGACCGCCACCCCCTGGTGCTCAGAGATACTATATGGGGGGGTTCACGGCCCCCCCCAGCCCCGGGGACCACCACCCCCGGGGCTTATAGAAAATGGGTGGGGGGGCTCGTGGCCCCACCAGCCCCGGGCACCGCCACCCCCCGGGGCAACTTGTCCGTGTGGGAGGGGGGCCTGGAGCCAATGATGGCCCTGGGGACCGCCACCCCCCAGGGCCGGCTCCTGCAGTGTCCCGGGGTGCCCACCCCGGGACACTGCTGTTTGCAATGACAGGGCGGGAGCCTCGGCTCCCACCCTGTCATTGCAAACTGCTTTGCTTCATTGAAGCGAGAGCTGGGAAACCTGCTCTCGTTTCAGTGAAGCAAAGCTGATTGCTTTTCCACATGGGGAGTAGCATGTTAGCTGCTCCCCATGTCGAAAAGCAATGCCGGCAGAAAAGATCGGGATCGGGCCGTAGGCCACGCCCCCTCCTTACACCACTCTGCAAACACTCCCCCTGGCATGTTTGCAGAGGGGGAACTAATTCCCCTTGAATACTGGGGGTCCCTGGGGGCCAACTAGCCCACCAGGAACCTCCAGTATGCGCCAGGGGGCTGCGTTGCAGAGAGGTGTAATGAGGCCACACCCCTTTATACACCTCTCTGCAACGCAGCTCTGTGGCGCTTACTGGAGGTACCTGGTGGCCTAGTTGGCCGCTAGGGGACCTCAGGATTCAAGGGGACTTAATCCCCCAACTTAAAATGCGCCACGGGGTGTGTTTGCCCAGTGGTGAAGGTAGGGGGCGGGGCCTGAGGTGATACTGTGCAAACACGCCCTGTGGCGCGTTTTAAGTTGGGGAATTCATTCCTCTTCAATCGAGAGGTCCCCTACGGGTCAACTAGCCCACCAGGTACCTCCAGTAAGCGCCACGGAACTGCGTTGCAGAGTGTTGTAAAAAGGGGCATGGCCTCTGAACACCTCTCTGCAATGCAGCTCCCTGGAGCATACTGGAGGTACCTGGTGGGCACGTTGGCCGCCAGGGGACCTCAGGATTCAAGGGGACTTAATCCTCCAACTTAAAACACGCCACAGGGCGCGTTTGCACAGTGGTGAAGGTAGGGGGCGGGGCCTGAGGTGATATGTGTGCCCTGTGGCGCGTTTTAATTTAGGGAATTAATTCCTCTTCAATCCAGAGGTCTCCTAGTGGCCAACTAGCCCACCAGGTACCTCCAGGAAGTGCCACGGAGCTGCGTTGCAGAGTGTTGTAAAAAGGGGCGTGGCCTCTGAACACCGCTCTGCAACGCAGCTCCCTGACGCATACTGGAGGTACCTGGTGGGCTAGTTGGCCCCCAGGGGACCGCAGGATTGAAGAGGAATTAATTCCCCAACTTAAAACGCACCCCACAGGGCGTGTTTGCACACGTCACCTCAGGCCCCACCCCCTTACTTTACAATTGTACAAATATTCTTCTAAAATCAGCCGAACTACGAATTCCGATTTACTCACCTGTTATCAGGAGAGAACCCAGGGCTGCATCTTTTAGCCCAGCACTGACCCTGAAAAATTATTCTAAGCGTACTTACCAGTAACTTGTATTTCCGTCCATAGGAATCCATTGTGTGCTTTTCAGCAGAACAATTTCTAAGTGTCCATTTTTGAAACGTACAAATATTCCTCTAAAATCAGCCAAACTACGAATTCCGATTTACTGACCTGTAATCAGGAGAGAACCCAGTGCTGCATCTTTTAGCCCAGCACTGACCCTGAAAAGTAATTATAAGCGTACTTACCAGTAACTTGTATTACCTTCCATAGGAATCCATTGTGTGGTTTTCAGCAGAAAAGTTTCTAAGTGTCCATATTTGAAACGTACAAATATTCCTCTAAAATCAGCAGAACGACGAATTCAGATTTACTCACCTGTAATCAGGAGAGGACGCAGTTCTGCATCTTTTAGCCCAGCACTGACCCTGAAAAGTAACTCAAAGCGTACTTACCAGTAACTTGTATTTCCTTCCTTAGGAATCCATTGTGTGGTTTTCACCAGAAAATTTTCTAAGTGTCCATTTTTGAAACGTGCAAATATTCCTCTAAAATCAGCCGAACTACGAATTGCGATTTACTCACCTGTAATCAGGAGAGAACCCAGTGCTGCATCTTTTAGCCCAGCACTGACCCTGAAAAGTAATTCTAAGCGTACTTACCAGTAACATGTATTTCCTTCCATAGGAATCCATTGTGTGGTTTTCACCAGAAAAATTTCTAAGTGTCCATTTTTGAAACGTACAAATATTTCTCTAAAATCAGCCGAACTACGAATTCCGATTTACTCACCCGTAATCAGGAGAGAACCCAGTGCTGCATCTTTTAGCCCAGCACTGACCCTGAAAAGTAATTCTAAGCGTGCTTACCAGTAACTTGTATTTTCTTCCATAGGAATCCATTGTGTGGTTTTCAGCAGAAAATTTTCTAAGTGTCAATTTTGAAACGTACAAATATTCCTCTAAAATCAGCCGAACTACGAATTCCGATCTACTCACCTGTTATCAGGAGAGAACCCAGGGCTGCATCTTTTAGCCCAGCACTGACCCTGAAAAGTAATTCTAAGCGTACTTACCAGTAACTTGTATTTCCTTCCATAGGAATCCATTGTGTGGTTTTCACCAGAAAATTTTCAGTGTCCATTTTTGAGACGTACTAATATTCCTCTAAAATCAGCCGAACTACGAATTCCGATTTACTCACCTGTTATCAGGAGAGAACCCAGGGCTGCATCTTTTAGCCCAGCACTGACCCGGAAGAGTAATTCTAAGCGTACTTACCAGTAACTTGTATTTCCTTCCATAGGAATCCATTGTGTGGTTTTCACCAGAAAAGTTTTAAGTGTCTATTTTCACAAAATAAAAATATTCCTAAAAAATCGTCTGTATGACTTAAACACATTCTTTCAACTGTTTACAGGAGGTTGGCCAGTGCTGGATCCAGGATCCACCACTGACAAAGAAAAAGTAATGATAACACTACTTACCTGCTAAGTGAATTTTCTGCCATAGGATAACATTGGTGATTCTATGTGAAAAAAAATCTAAGTGTCAACTTTTAAAATACAATAATATTCCTTACAAATAACTACTGTAACCAAAGCGCTTTTACTCAACTATTTACAGGAGATGTCCAAGGACTGAATCTAGGATCCAATCCTGTGGTTAGAAAAGTAATCCATAAAGTAACTAATTGCATTTCACTAGAAATTCACATTGAGCTCAATGTTGCTTTGTGTTCGAAATTGTGTTGCCCATTGCAACAACTGTAACTACTGTACTTAAAAGTCTGTTGCCTATTTGCCAAGTATTTAAACTAAAGTAATTCATTCTGAGAAAGTATATTTTGTATTGTAATGTATAATGTAATTATAATGTAATTAAAAAAAATATATCTAACAATAAATAGTTAAAAAATATAGTAAATCAGTATCAAAAAAATCAGTATAACAATTAATACATTCAAAATTGTCATTTACAAAACCTTTGAAATTCACTGAAAAAACCATAGGTTTCAGGCCTGATATAGTTAGGAATTAGCATTTAAAAAACCTTTGAATTTCACTGAAAAAAACATAGGTTTCCGGGACGTTATAGTTAGGAATTGGCATTTAAAAAACCTTAGAAATTCACTGAAAAAACCATAGCTTTCAGGGGCGTTATAGTTAGCTGGACATTTCCCTCGTACAAAACCCTAGAAATTCCCCCGTTATAGTTAGTTCAGCTAACTATAACTCGCGCCCCCGCAATGCACTGCTGATGACGTCACATATTACATCACTCATGACATGGTCAGTGACATCACTGAGGACATCACTGATGACATCTGAAATGACATCACTGATGACATCACTGATGACATCATCCATTGAGTGTGTGTTTCTGTAAATTTTAAATATGTTTAATATATATATAGGGAAAAACCTATGGAAGAATGAGTGGGTGTATAAGTGTGTGAATGGATGATTTAGTAGGTGCGTGACTGACTCTATAAGTGAGTCATTAAACGTATCTTACTCCAGACTAGTGACTAAACTGTGTGAATGTCTGTATCTGTCTGTCTGTTGGTGTATAAGCGGCTGCATGGTTTTGTGAATAGCTATATGAGAGTTTCTATGGGTTATTGATTGGTTGTCTGAGTATCTGTTTGGGTGCCTGAGTGTTTGTGTGGGTGGAGTGTGTGTGACTCTGTGCATACATGTGTGAGTGGGTGATTCTATGGGTGCATGGTTTTAAGAGTGCATCTGTGATGGAGTGTATGGTTGGGTGAGTGTATGTATGGGTGTGTTAGTGATTCAATGTATATCTCAGTGGTACATGTGTGAGTAACTACATATGTGAAAGGAAGTATATATGTGTGTAAGAGTATATAAGTGGGTATATGTGAGAGTGTGTGATTGTTAGAGTGGCTGTATGGATGAGTGTGTGCTTGTATCAGTGATTGTATAAGAGCGTAAGAATGTGGTACTATTTTTATGAGTAAGTGTTCTTGTGTGTGTATAACTGCATAGGTGAGTAAATGGGAGTGTGATTAATTATTTGCATGACTGACTAGGTGTGAGAGTACCTCTATGGATGATTGGTGGTGTGTGAGTGTCTATGTAGGTGTATAAATGCATATGATAGTCCTGTACTGAGTGACTGTAAGTATGAGTGACTGTACAGGTGAGTGAGTGGATGTGTGTGTAGATCTAAGAGTTAATGAGTGGGTATGTAGTTATTGGTATTGGAGTATCTATGGTTTTGAGAATGGACGGCTGAAATTTTGATTGAGTATATCAAAGGGTGTGAGAAGATGCACTAATTTATCACATGGATGACGTCATCAGTGATGTCATCAGTGATGTCATTTCAGATGTCATCAGTGATGTCACTGACCATGTCATGAGTGATGTAATATGTGACGTCATCAGCAGTGCATTGCGGGGGCGCGAGTTATAGTTAGCTGAACTAACTATAACGGGGGAATTTCTAGGGTTTTGTACGAGGGAAATGTCCAGCTAACTATAACGCCCCTGAAACCTATGGTTTTTTCAGTGAATATATATATATACTCTTCAGCATTGAATTGCACAAGCACTAGCACTTTATGGGTATCGAGTTGAATCCTACTGTTTAATTATGTCACCAGTGTATGTCCTATTATGATATTATTATGTGTCTTTTCTCTTCCCCTGTCTCTTACGCCTTGGTTCCTGGATGTATAGGTTACCAAAAAGGATTACAAATGAATTATTCATTGAAAACTTCGTTGATCCTAAAATAGGAGCGATGGACAAATCAACTATGACAAGGGATCTAGAGTTACATGACTAAATCATGATGTGTGTAATAATGTTACAAATGATTGCGTAATAATGTAGAAGAGAGATACATTATTGATAGATTGTTATTGTCTACAATGTTATTCTTTTTTGAAATCTTTCCCCTACTTTTTATGGATGCTTTGATTTGAATTTAATATGTAAATATATGAAATATTTGTAAATAATTTTTAAATCCAATCCATTGTTGATTTTATTTAAATGAGATAAATTTGAATATAAGAAAGATTTCTGGCACTATGTCATGATTACGTTGTATTGAAAAAGTCAATCGTTATGGCAATAATAGTCTGTTGTTTGTATCTATTGAGGAGCGAATCATGTGACCCTGTATTTTTTGCTTAAAAAGGAAACGTTTGGTCCACATTAGATTGTGTGAGCAAGGGATACGTCCCGAAACGCGTTACGTAAGAAAATAAAACCCAAGCCGGACGGCTGAAAGCATCCTGAGTGTCGGTGTCTGATTTTGGAGAAAGTCGGATTTGGTAGCAAATATTGTGCCGTTGAATTGCTGGAACAGCGGCGAACCGACGCGACCTCGTTCAGGAGCATCCTCGACTTTCTGGCAGTTTGGTACGGAGTGTTGTGAACACTACGAGGAAGCCCCCCCAGAGCCGCCTACCTGTATATTCGATCGGTGTTTCTGAGAAGACGTCTTCTGTAAGCAGCGAGCATCCACGGAAGCAGCTTGCCGAACGAAGGCGCCAAGGAAAATAACGGTCAGTGAATCAAGGCAACGGGGAGAGGAGCTGGGTCCTAGAAAACTCGGCGGGATACGCTCAGCAGGCAGAGGGTATTTTCAACGTAAACTAGATCTAATAACTAACGTTTCTTGCAATCCGTTGTGAGAATGGATACCGTTATTGAACAACGTGAGGCAGCGGCTGACTCTGTGTTTAGTGAAAGAAGCAACACAGAAGTAATTTCAAAACCAGGAGTGGATTCGGGAGTAAAGGAGTCCAATGACAACATTGTAGCGCTAAAGAAAAAAATTGAGAAACTTTATCGAAATGAAATCTCTAAGTGGTGGGAAGTCAAGTCGCTAAGCAGATACCTGGATGTGGGGAGGGTTCCCCGAGGTCTGCGAGTATTGACAGCCCCTACGTATGAAAACCCTGATCCTGAAATGTTAAAGGAGTGGGCAGCCAATAATGCACAGGCTTCTGAGTGCATGATGAAAATTTTAGTGAAATATGCTGTGAGGGACCGAGAGAGAATTCTAGTTGAAATTACCATGTTGGAAGCGGAGTTACTAAAATGTTTGGTAGAGGATGAAACAGCTAAATTCAAAGCTGACGTCAAAACCCGCTTAACCAAGTACGAGCAATCAATAACGGCACGAAAAGCAACTAAGTTTCAACGTGACAGACAAGATTACTTACTCGGTCAAATCTATACTTTTGCACGACGCTTTGACACAATTAGGAAGCAGCGTCTTTCACAGGTACAGACCTCAGCAAGTAAAGGAGTAACAACTAAAACCCCACCCAACACCTCAGGAGAAACGTCGGACCTGAGCTCAGTAGCAAGCTCGGATGTTGAATCGCTTTCTGAAGACGGAGGAGCACAATCATTGGCTATGGTAAACCCTCCATCGGTAATTGAGGAGTTTGGTTTTTTATACAAGGACCGGACTCAAAACCAACGTCCCTCGTTCCAAAATCAAAATCAAAGAAAAGAAAGCTACGCCAGCGAAAAAACCGACGGAGTAGCCATGGAATTACGTTCAGGGAAGAAGAAGCAATTTCAACGCAAGGGCTGGAAGAAATAGAGTCAACGGTTGTAAATCTAACGGATCTTGTTTTAACGGATGAAGAAACAAGAATCCTTTCACTTGGCTTTTCTTTCTGCAAACGAACTAACTTTAATTATACTCAAACGCGCATTGACTTCTTTAAGTTTGTAAGAAAACTAAAACTACAAAAATTCTTTGATGTAAAAAATACTAATCGGTAGGAAATGAGACCAGTTGTCAGCAAGGAACCAGGAAATCTAGATGTTGGGGACATGCAGGTACTTTTTGAATGTCAACAACTCATAAGAGAAGGGGAAGGTATGGGTGTGGCAGATTCAGTCAGTCAAGTTAGTCAAGCAGATGAACTTTTTTGTTTAGATGTGTTTGACAGTACCACCACGAATTTTAAACCTAAATCGAGTTTCACACCCAATACCCCTAGAGATACTCTGGATATATACTCTGACCTGGTAATAAAAGATTTAAAGGAAATATCCTTAAATTCTAGCAAATAATTTTTAAAGAAAGCTTCAGGTTTTGATGAAAAATATGAATCTGTGATGGTTAAAATTCAAAGTAGACAGGACATAGTTGTAAGGCAAGCTGATAAAGGTGGAAACCTAGTGTTGTGGTCCCTTAAAGCATACAATTGTGAAGCAGCCTTACAATTGGGAGACAGAGAATGTTATTCTGTAGTCCCCAATAGCAATCTAATTGAAATCAAACTTAAATACCAGAAAGATCTTGCACGATGGCGAGGAATTGGGTTGATTAATCAACCAGAATATTTGTTTTTGAAGGTGGACAACCCAGTGGTACCTATATTATATTTAATACCAAAAATACACAAACACAAGGATAAACCACCAGGGCGTCCCATCATTTCTGCCATCGGGAGTCTCTTTGAACCAACCTCCAGATATTTAGACTCATTTTTACAACAATATGTGAGGGCATTACCCGCTTATATTCAAGATTCAAGGGATTTCTTGAATCAGTTAGAGAACATAAGATGGGAGGAGTCTTATCTCCTCATAACATTGGACGTCGTGAGTCTGTACACAAGTATTGCCCATGAAGATGGTCTAAGGGCAATGAGGCATTTTTTAAATTCGCGACCTATTAATCTCTATCAGCATACTAATATGCTCTTGGAGATGTGTAGGCTATGTCTCACCAACAATCACTTCCTGTTTGGAGGTGATACTTACAGACAGAATAAGGGCACGGCGATGGGCACCTGCTTCGCCCCCAGCTATGCCAATCTACACATGGGTTGGTGGGAGGAGCAGGTGCTCAAAGTTGATTACATGAATGAGTGGAGAGAAAATGTCATCAAATGGATCCGTTTCATTGATGACTTATTCATCATATGGAACGGATCAAGAGAATCGGCACAGAAGTTCATTGAAAGCATAAACATAAACAAATTGAACTTAAAATGTACTGAGAACATAAGCTCAGAGAGAGTAACTTATTTAGATCTAGAGGTGTATATTGCACAAAATTCAATCCAAACGTGCACTTTCAGAAAACCAACTGCAGGAAATTCGATCCTGCATGCAGCTAGTTTCCACCCAACTAAACTTAAGATGAGTATCCCTTATGCAGAGAATCTGAGAATGAAACGCAACTGCAGTGAGATTACTGCTTTGGGGCAGGCTCAGGAAGCATTGAGCCACAGATTTCTCCAAAGAGGATACAAAATGGGAACGTTAAGACAGGCTCAATTGAAAGTAGCAAACATGGAGAGAAGTGCATTATTGAAACCAGATATTAAAAAAGTTGAAGAAAAGCGGAAGAACACTGGAAATCAGATCCGCATGATTACTGGTTACAGTACATACCAGGCTAGAGTGAGAGATAGCCTGAGTAGACACTGGCACCTTGTTAAGCAGGATCCTATTCTAAAGGGGAAGGTTACACGAACTCCTTTGTTGACTTTTAACCGTGCTAAATCTATGAGAGATGACCTATTTAAAACAGATTTTGAAGCGAAGAAAAGTGGGGGTTGGCTTAAAGCAAGCCCAGGCTTCCACAAATGTTTTAAATGTAAGGCCTGTAGACACGGTAAAAATACACAGCAAATAATGTCTCCCCTTTTGAATAGTCCATGGAAAATAAGAAAGCCACTAAATTGTAAAAGTGAATTTGTTGTTTATGTCTTGAAATGCTCGTGCCCTAAGATGTATATAGGAAGCACTATTCATATGGTCCATGTGCGTATCCTGCAGCATCTTAGGGCAATTACTAATAATGACAAAAATTATGTGGTTGCCCGTCACATAAATGAATTTCACAAAGGCAATACCAATGATCTAATATACTTTGCCATTGACCAAGTCCCTAAAGAACAAAGAGGAGGTGATAGGGAAAGGAAATTAAGAAAACTAGAGTCTAAATACATACTCATGTTCAACACAAAAAGTCCTCATGGTATGAATATTGAAGAAGATCTACATATACATTTAAAATAGAGGTATCATTCCCAATTACGTTGATTTTAAAAAGTTGTGGTTTTAATCTTGATTTTAAATATAATAATCTTGTGATGAATTGATTGCTCCGTCTCTTCTCTTCTCCTTTTTTTACATACTATCTAATATAATCGATTTTAGGACAACCGTTGTATTACAGTGATTATGGGATTCCCTGATATTTTTATACTGTTGCACTAGCACTTTATTGTGATAACATTGCGATTTTTTGCACAAAGATAGGCACTAGCACTTTACTCTTCAGCATTGAATTTCACAAAGCACTAGCACTTTATGGGTATCGAGTTGAATCCTACTGTTTAATTATGTCACCAGTGTATGTCCTATTATGATATTATTATGTGTCTTTTCTCTTCCCCTGTCTCTTACGCCTTGGTTCCTGGATGTATAGGTTACCAAAAAGGATTACAAATGAATTATTCATTGAAAACTTCGTTGATCCTAAAATAGGAGCGATGGACAAATCAACTATGACAAGGGATCTAGAGTTACATGACTAAATCATGATGTGTGTAATAATGTTACAAATGATTGCGTAATAATGTAGAAGAGAGATACATTATTGATAGATTGTTATTGTCTACAATGTTATTCTTTTTTGAAATCTTTCCCCTACTTTTTATGGATGCTTTGATTTGAATTTAATATGTAAATATATGAAATATTTGTAAATAATTTTTAAATCCAATCCATTGTTGATTTTATTTAAATGAGATAAATTTGAATATAAGAAAGATTTCTGGCACTATGTCATGATTACGTTGTATTGAAAAAGTCAATCGTTATGGCAATAATAGTCTGTTGTTTGTATCTATTGAGGAGCGAATCATGTGACCCTGTATTTTTTGCTTAAAAAGGAAACGTTTGGTCCACATTAGATTGTGTGAGCAAGGGATACGTCCCGAAACGCGTTACGTAAGAAAATAAAACCCAAGCCGGACGGCTGAAAGCATCCTGAGTGTCGGTGTCTGATTTTGGAGAAAGTCGGATTTGGTAGCAAATATATATATATATATATATATATATTACCTACTGGCGGTCGCCAGTAGGTAGTTATAGTTAGGACCACGTTTCCATAGGAAATCCGCAACATTCTATTTTGAATAACTTTGGCGCCGGTCGACGAATCCTCGCGACGTTTTCAAAATAGGTGGGGCGCTACGCTCCGCTCCTACCCTGAAAGTCTCGGGGGGATTCGTCAAGCGGGGGCTAAGATAAAAGGGGGGTCCCAAAACACGTTTTTCCCATGCATTTTTCCATAGGACCTTTAGACACAGCTACAGCCCGAACGGCTGAACAGAATTACTTGAAATTTGGCAGAGAGTTAGTCCTCAGGTCAAGGAAGTGCCTTTTGTAGGTTTGGTGTAAATCTGTTCAGTAGATTCTGAGAAAATAGCCTTTAAATCAATATATATATCTGAGCCAGCTTACGGTGCGCTTACGGTACGCTTACCGTACGCGTACGGTGGCGTGCGCGAGCGCGATTCTGATTGGCTCTTAGATCTTAGTAAACATTCGAATCGGCCGAAACCAGGAAGCGGCGGCCGCCATTTTCTCTCTCGCACTGAGAGTGTGGATTAAAATACAAAGCACAAAAACATGTAAAGGGGCTGTTTGGACAGCTCCAAAACACCTAGCCATGTTGACGGAGTCCCCAAAGATCCCCCAAGGCCAAAAACGGAATTTTTATTTTTTCGCTAATTTCGCCGATTACGCTTACCGTACGCGTACGGTAAAAAAATATATAAAAAAAAAAAATTATCCACACTCTCCCCACCCCGTGTGCAAATGGTGCCCGAAGGGCACCATTTGCGCATGGCTTATAACAGGTGTGAAAAATTAAAATATTACATTTCAAAACGAAGTGCATCATATGTCCTCCATGTGCGCACGGTGCGCGAAGCGCATCGTGCGTACATGGCCCATCTAGCGTAACGTGGGCACGCGGTGCGCATAGCGCACCGCGTGCCCACCGTGCGTGCACGGCACTAACTGCGTAAAGTAGGCGAAGCGCACCGCGTGCTCACTGTGCGCGCACGGTGCGCGAAGCGCACCGTGCGCGCACGGAACGAACTGCGTTAAGTGGGCGCGCACGCCACGAATGGCGTAAAGTAACTTAGCATTTAAAAAACCGTACAAATTCACTGAAAAAACCATAGGTTTCACACACGTTATAGTTAGGAATTAGCATTTAAAAAACCTTGCAAATTCACTGAAAAAACCATAGGTTTCACACATGTTATAGTTAGCGGAAATTTTACTGATAAAAAACCAATGAAATTCCCCCGTTATAGTTAGTGCAGGCAACTATAACTCACGCGACCGCAATCTTCTGCTGATGACATATGTGTCTTTATGAAAAAAAAATATTTGTAATATATGTATAGGTAAAAATTTATGGAAGAAGACATGGGCAAATAAGTGTCTAAATACAGTATTAGCATCAGCAGAGGATTGCGGTCGCGTGAGTTATAGTTGCCTGCACTAACTATAACGGGGGAATTTCATTGGTTTTTTATCAGTAAAATTTCCGCTAACTATAACATGTGTGAAACCTATGGTTTTTTCAGTGAATTTGCAAGGTTTTTTAAATGCTAATTCCTAACTATAACGTGTGTGAAACCTATCGTTTTTTCAGTGAATATATATATATATATATATATATATATATATTCACTGAAAAAACCATAGGTTTCACACACGTTATAGTTAGGAATTAGCATTTAAAAAACCTTAGAAATTCAGTGAAAAAACCATAGGTTTCACACATGTTATAGTTAGCTGGACATTTTACTCGTAAAAAACCAATGAAATTGCCCCGTTATAGTTAGTTCAGCTAACTATAACTCACGCGCCCGCAATGCACTGCTGATGACGTCACATATTACATCACTCATGACATGGTCAGTGACATCACTCATGACATCACTGATGACATCTCAAATGACATCACTGATGACATCACTGATGACATCATCCAGTGAATGTGTGTTTTTCTGAAAATTAAATATGTTTTATATATGTATATCTCAAGGTCGATGGAAGAATAAATGGGTATATAAGTGTCTAAATGGATGATTTGTTTTTAAAAAATTGATTGTGTAACTGACTGATTAAGTGTATCTCTCACTTTGTGTATAAGTGGCTGCATGGGTTGGTGAGTAGCTACATGGGTGTCTATATAGGTTAGTAGTTGTTTTTTTGAGTATCAGTCTGAGTGTCTGTATGGTTCGGTGGGGGGTATTACGTAGTGCATAGGTGCATGAATGAGTGACTCACTGTTTGTATGTGTTGAAGACAGCATGTGTGCAGGACTGTATGGGTGGATGAGTGTGTGTATGGGTGTGTTAGTGAGTGAATGACTGTCCCAATAGTGTCTTCAGGAGTAACTACATATGTTTTAAACTAGTATATGTGACTATTGGTGTATATATGTGAGTATATGTGAGAGGGAGAGATTGAAAGAGTTCCTGTATGAATAAGTATGTGTTTCTATAAGTGATTGTTTAAAAGACTAAATATGTGTAAGTTTCCGTAGAAGTAAGTGTGGTGGTGTGTGTATAACTGTATATGCAGGTGAATGTATGTTTGATTCTTTATTAGCATGAGTGACTATGTGTGTGAGTAACTCTATGGATGAGTGGCATTATGTAACAGGATGTATAGGTGTATGAGTACATATGATGAGTGAGTACATGTATGAGTGACTGTATAGGACTGTTGGTGAATGAGTGGATGTGTATGTGGATCTTAGAATTACTGAAGAGGTTGTTGTAACTGGTATTGGTATGTCCATTGTTTTGAAAATTTTAGTCTCTATTTTTGAATGTGTGTATCAAAGCTTATATTAAGGTGAGAGGAGGTCTGCCACTCTATCACAAGGATGATGTCATCAGTGATGTCATCAGTGATGTCATTTGAGATGTCATCAGTGATGTCATGAGTGATGTCACTGACCATGTCATGAGTGATGTAATATGTGACGTCATCAGCAGTGCATTGCGGGCGCGTGAGTTATAGTTAGCTGAACTAACTATAACGGGGCAATTTCATTGGTTTTTTACGAGTAAAATGTCCAGCTAACTATAACATGTGTGAAACCTATGGTTTTTTCACTGAATTTCTAAGGTTTTTTAAATGCTAATTCCTAACTATAACGTGTGTGAAACCTATGGTTTTTTCAGTGAATTTCTAAGGTTTTTTAAATGCTAATTCCTAACTATAACGTGTGTGAAACCCATGGTTTTTTCAGTGACTTTGCAAGGTTTTTTAAATGCTAATTCCTAACTATAACGTGTGTGTAACCCATGGTTTTTTCAGTGAATTTGCAAGGTTTTTTAAATGCTAATTTTTTTTTTTATTCTTCATTTTTTTCAAACATATTTTTAATTTAATTTTCTTTCATTTTATAAAGACTATGCTTAAATTTTTAAAATCCTTAAATATTTTTTTTTTATATATTTTTTAAAATAAACATGTAAAATTTATTACCAGATTATTTTATTTTTTTATTTTTTTTTTTTTTATAGTACGCGTACCGTAAGCTCACGGTAAGCGTACGGTTTACGCAACGTCCGTAATCTATCTACGCTGCTTGCGTATAGTTACGCACTTTGCGTAGCCGCGCGTACTGCGCGTGGGACGCGTGCGCGCTTACGCCACACGCGCACGTTACGCGGAAGTGCCGGGGAGTGACTGTTATGCGCATGCGCGCAAGCGCGTGTCTTTTTTACGCGCACGCGTACTTTTTGCCGTAAGCGTACCGTAAGCGTACGGTAGGTCATGTGATCTTGAAACACAACTTTTGATTGGTTGAAACTACTTTCAGTTCTAGAACTCTCCTACACCACACCCATTCCCCTCATTTCTGCTTGTGATCCCTTGGGAGAAGGAGCTGGTTTGTCTTTGGGATACGATGGCAGAACAGCAGAGCTCTTCTGAGAGTGAGGCTAGCACCAGCAGCACTGTCTTGAGGCAGAGATCGAGGAAACAAAAGCCTTCTTATGTTTGGGATTATTTTACTTTTCCAGAAGGTCAGCAAAAGGTGAATGCACCCTTAGTTACTTGCAAGCTGTGTAAGCGTGTACTTTCTAGAGGTAATCCTAACAGGAAGTATTCCTTTGGGAATCACACCATGAAGAGACACCTCCAGGATGTACACAGAAGGACACATGGTCATCTTTTTGGAGGTAACTCTTCAGAAAGACGAGCCAGTACATCCACAGCAGCTCAGCCTGGACCATCATCTGCAGGGCTGACTCCTTCTTCTGCAGGTCAGGTGAGCCCTTCATCTGTGGGGGGAGAATCTCCTTTTGCTGGCCCTCTGGAAATGAACCTTCGATTTCGGAAGGTTGATATTCATTGCACATTTTGTAAAGGTCTAATTTGTCATAGGGAGACCAGTGTTTCCCTAGTGAACAACAAAATAGATCAGCACATTTGTAGCTTTGAATGATTTTCCCATGCTTCCTTTCCTCTGTCCCTGCATGAACACAACGGTTCTTTTAAGAGCCAACCTTATCTTTCATCTTTTTTTTACATATGTTTTTTAAAACCTTTTTTTTTTTTTTTTACCGTACGCGTACGGTGCGCGTACCTTTTTTTTATTTTTTAAAAAAAACACTAAAAATCAATTATCACATTACAAGGTCCTTGAGAGACTACAATTATTATTATTGACTTACCATACTCACTCAAAAAAATATTTATTCATTTGTTTTTTTTAAAAATAGTTTTAAAAATGGTTGTAGTTTTCGAAAATTTTCTATATCAATCTGAAAAAAAAGAAAAAAGTATTAATATTTTTTTATCAATTTATAATACAGTATACATATTTACATTTTTTTCAAAAAAATATTTTTGCCTTATTTTTGCTGTTTTCAGAATATATTGCATTTCACTATAAATTGTGAAAGCAATTGCATTCATCATTTTACAGCGGGCAAAAAAAAATAACAATCTCAAAGATTGTATTAAAAAAGCCCAGAATCTCTTCTCACTTAAACTTATCATTACAGAAATGCATATTATTCTAAAAAAATATCATCTAAAAACAATACTTATTTCTTTAAAATACCGTCTGATATGTTTGTTTCAGAAGTATAATCACAATATTATATCTCAAATAACTCCAAAATACATCTGATTTCATTTCCTTTAGGCCAAATAGTATTTTTTTTTTTTTTTTGGGAATAAATTTCCAAGGGAAATCCATTAAAATTCTAAAGTTTAATCTGTCCAGATCTCACCGATTCTCTGTAACATTTTGGTTCACGAAAATTTTTTGAATAATTTATTTAGTCCACAATAGAATTGCTTACTTTTCCACATGGCCAAATAGTAATTTTTTAAATCATTTTTGAAAAAATTTCCAATGGCAGTCCAATAGCATTCCAAAATTTAAAATGTGCAGAAGTTACCGATTATCTATAAATTATTGGTTTTTCAAAATTGCATTAAAAATTAAAAAAGTCCACATTACAATTGGTTATCTTTCCTTTAGGCCAAATGATAATTTTAAAAATATTTTTTCTACAAAATTGCAATGGTAATCCAGTAAAATGGTAAAATTATTTTGTCCAGATCTTGCCAAGTCTCTCTAAAATTTAGGTTTCAGGAAGATTAGATAGGAATTTGCTAAATCAAAAGGCAAACGTTGTTTGAAAATCAATTGGGAATCATTACACAGTGTCCAGCCTTTTTCACATTTTAGATAAACTGTGTAATGTCCAGAAGTAACAGTAGGTCCATCATGGAAAATTATTGCAACAGTTACAAAAGTTTTTCCTGAAATTGATAATTGCTGTCCTGTAAACTTCTTTATTAAAGTATCCAATTTTGAACCATCAGCTCTACATCGTTGCATCATTAAAATTACATACTGTCCGTATTCCCTTAAAATTAATGTTGAAAACATGTCAGAATTACACTCACCACATTTCATGCTATGATTAGCATCTTTAACTAATTTTGCAAAAGTGACTGTTTTACTCTCTGGCAATGTCAAATAAATAAACCTTTCATTATCAACAATAGAGCCACATATATTATAACAATTATCACAACTATGTTCCCATTTATAAGAGAGACCAAAAAAAATGTCAATGGGAACTCCTTCTTCTTCCACTACCTGAAGAAAATACATCAAAAATTCGTGTGCATCTTGCTGTTCATTTTGAGAAAACTGTGTTCGTCCTGAACATACATCTAAAAGTTTTCTAATATCAGTAGCACTTTCTATTTGAGTTTTATCTTTACTCAGCTTTTGAAAAAGGAGACTCAGCTCTGAACAGAATCTTTTTCCCTGATTTACTATTATCTGCTCTTGCAAACTTTCCAGATAAAATGCAACATTCAGCACTACATTAGCGTAGCAGTTGACACCAGAGCTATTTTCAAAATGACATCCTACAACCTGTTCTTCATTGTCCTTTTTCTTTTTGCTTGCAATTACATCACTCCTCTTTTTTTTCCTCTTCTCTATATCTTCATTACAGATATTCTCATTTCTCCTTTTACGAGAAACTACACGTTTCTCCAACACAGGATACTGACCTAAATGAGGAGCATAGCTTCTTCTTAATCTATTATACTCCTTTACACAGTTTGTATCAGCACTAACTTTTGAGTCATCAAAGTCTATCATGAATAAACCTGATAATGTTTTGACTCGTGACAAAGCTACATATGCCATACCTTCTTTGAACACAGTTGAACCAATGTTCACAAATGCACAATCTACAGTCAATCCTTGAGACTTGTGGATAGTTACAGCATATGCTAGAGAAAACGGAAACTGCTTCCTACGTACATATAAGTCTTTCACAAGCATAAAACGAACTGTACAACGACAAATATCTTTAACTTCATCTATCTGATCAAATTTTATCTGTAAACATTCAATTCCTTCTTTTTTCTGATAATTAATAAAACCCACAACTCTTCCCATCGCTCCATTCACTAAGCCTTTCTCAACATCCAAATTTCTCCTTAAAAATACTCTACAGTTCATGCAAACATATAGATTTTTTTCTAATCCTGCTGTTTTGGAGATGTTCTTCTCTAGTGAGTCCAATTTATTTTTCAGTTTGCCTGTTACTGTGACAGTAATTCTTCCATCCTCAATTTTGTCCACTGCTTCCAATTTCCTGATCTCTTCCTTTTCCAATTTCAAAAGCTCCTCATTAAATATTGAGCATTCACGTAGAGTTGGCATTAAGCAGATGACACTTTTGTTTTCTGCAATATTCTTGTATATTTTCTCTGCAACTATTTCTTCCTTTGGAAATAAATTATGTAGCAGCCGACTCTGTAATGCTTTTTTCCCAACTTCTGTGAGTAGTCCAATTCTGATATCTTTCAGAATACTTCCATATTCTTCATCGTTTGCTTGCCTCATATTAGTTGTAAGTTCCTTGTACTCAAAGAAGGACCAAATATTTGTATTTCCAATGCTTCCCAATGACTTCTTCGTGTCTTCATGTGTCACAGTATTAAACACTGGTTGTCCTTTAACTGGAGTAAGTTGCAAAAGATCCCCAAAAACTATGACGTGTTTTCCACCAAATAACACGTCATAGTCTGTCTTCAAAATTTGCTGCATTCTTAAATGCACAAAGGCAAGCATTAAGTTTGATACCATGCTCACCTCATCAATAATGAGAACTTGCATCTTCTTCAATACTCTTGAAACTTCCAAGGATGCTTCTCCAGTTAGCTTGTTGAATTGTATTTTGTTCTCATGCTCCACTGGTAACATTAGCAAACGATGTAAGGTGATTCCTTTTATGTTATATGCTGCTAACCCAGTTGGAGCAGTAACCACACAAGACAAAGTAGAATCCGTTTTTTGCTTTAGGTAGCTTCTGATGACTTTAATTAGGAAACTTTTTCCAGTGCCAGCTTGTCCGCTTACATACATCCTGATTGGATGAAATGATGTGCATGAGCACTCTTTTTTTATATGTAGAAATCCGTGATCAATTTTGTTTTTGATCTCTTCATAAATGTGTTGCTGCTCTTGATTCAGTTGTCTTTCCAAATTTTGTAAGTCTATAAATTCTTCTTGAGCTTGATTCATAGCCGTTTCCACTTCATTCATGGCTATTGATGCTTCATTTTCAACGATTGGTTGTCCTAGGGGATCTTGACTGTATGTTCCTGAACTTTGGCTGTCCTGAGAACTGTCTCTAGCTATTTCTGCTGCAATTGTAGTTTCCTGTTCAATTTCTTCATTTAACATTTGCAGATAAGTTGAGAATGTACTGCATTGTATGCTGTCTTTGCAAGCATTAAAAGAATCTTCATAGCTCTGGAATTCTCCCAGTAGTTCATCCTCTGTACGCCATGGTTTAAACAACTGTAAAAGAGCCAAGTAGTAAAATTCTTTCTTGTCGGTTGTGTCGCAACTCAGCTTCCGGTGATTTATCAAACTTCCTTTGGTTTGCTTCACCAAACATCCTTCTTCACCAACAACTTTATATTTTCCACTGTTGATGTCTTCTGCAGCTTTCCGTGAATAAATGTAGTTCTGCAGCACTTCATAGAGACACATGTTCTCCAGATGATGACTTCTCTTGGGATAATATGTGTCCAACATGTTTGTTTTCAATATATCTGTACTTTCTGGGTCATTCTCGGCCAAATATTCAATTTCTCCAACAGATTTCAGTACCCGATTTCTCATTGCTGCAAGGCCTAAACTTGCCCAAATTATTCTTCTTGACTTCGAGTAGAGACTTGCAGAAGATAACCTATCTGAACATTCGTAGGATCCAATTTCTCGATGCGTTAACATCTTCAAACTGAAACTGTACAGCTTCTTACTGACAGTCTTCTCGTGAGAAATCTCTTCCCACATTTCCTTCAATTCTGTTTTTTCTGATTTCGTAATGTAAGACGTTACATATCGTGCAACAGCAATGGAATTGTCAGCTACATACTGTATATCCATGTTAGCGTTCCACATGGATAAAATGACTGGGTTGTAGTCATTTATATTTTTTGATTCTTCTTTTCTTTTAAGGTTGTAGGTATTCTTAGGTGATTTTCTTGTGATAGTATGTCTCACAGCTGACATAAAACTGTTGACTCTTCCATTTGAAAGAACAGGTCTAGGAAATCCAAATCGACATTTAGTGTAGTATTTTTCTTTGCTCTTGTATTTCCGTCGACAGTATTTTCCACACCGATGACTTTGGAAACGTAGAACTTGCTCCTTTAACTTGTTCTCTTCTTTGCTTTTTGGTATACCACATGTTGCATATTCTTCAATGTAAGATAACACTGCTTCATCAGTATCTGTTCCAAACTTTGGGGCATCCTTGATCCACAGCAGCATATGAATATGAGGAGCACCTCTTGCCTGGTACTCTTTTCTCCAAAAGAAATCCACTACTTCTCCAAGGGGTGGATTTTTTTTATTGCAGATGAAGGACATCATAGCCTCAAATCTATGATTGAAATATCTGCAAACATTAACCGGATCCAATGAGCACAGTTCTCCTGCTGTCTTGTATTCGATGTTTTTAATGTTTGAATTGGCCTCTCGTAGAAAATCCAGTAAATCATCCCAAGCGTACTCGGCACAGCTTAGGGTAAGGAACCATATTGGTGTTCCTAAATTGCGTAACATGCATTTTAGTTCCCCATGGCGTCGGTACCAATATTCATTTGTCCCACGCTGACAAGCCATCAGATTGATCAGTTGTGTTTCCAAATGATCATCTCGGTGCTGCACTTTCTCCATAAAATCCTTAGCAGACACATTTTGTAAATGTACTCCACTTTTTAAAATGTGATTTACTGCATAAGACAGTGCAGACAAGTCGCTTTCAAATAAAAGATGGAACAAATAAGGAATACTTTGTCGAAATCTGGGATCTTCAGCATATAGTCTTGTAGTCCGATACTCTGAAGCTGGAATCTGTTCTGGACGTTCATCGTATCGTCCTCCTTTTCCTTTAGGAAACAGCTGGGGAAAACATCGAGCTTCCAAGCTCTCCTCCCATACACTCACGGGATTTCCTTTTGCTTTCTTCATCTGAAAGAGATCAATATTGTCTCCCATAACTTCTTTCGAATGGAGAGGATGTATGCTAAAATGTTCATAAATTTCTTCTTCCTTTGACTTGTCCACTTTTTCAATTTGTCCAGTTGGTGTTTCTGTGTGTTCTTGAAAATCTTCTTCTTCTTCTTCTTCTTCTATATAAATTGATTCATACCATTTTTTATTTTTTTTCAAATACAAATTTGCTCTTTGTACTTTCCGCACATCTACCAGCTCCTGCCAAATCTTCTTATTCTTTGTAGGTACACCATTAACCAGAATAATTAATGGTTCAGTTTCCAAAGTATCCGCATCAATAGTTTCCATATTTTTTTTCAAATCCAAGGGCAAATACACCACTCTACCTTTTAAACCTCTCAGTAAATCTGAAGGAGGTAATTTACCAGTTTTGGGCTCCATACGTACTATGGTCTGGAACGGATGAACACATTGAATGAGTATAGACTCATATGTATTTAATTCAGAAAGTTCAGCAGGAATAGCATCCAATTCTAAATTATTATGTACAGCTCTGGTCGGCATTCTATTTTCCTCTAACTTGTTGTAACAGTATTTACAAATACGCTGATCTTCACCCAATTCAAAACAATTTTCAAGAAATATATATGTGGCAAAATCCATCCACTTATAATTATCTTCATTTTCACTCTTTCTGTAGAGATCAACATTCCTAGTTTGTTTTCTATAATGAGTTCTGCGGCAACAAATACAAGTAACATTTGGTCTTTCATTAGAGACTATTGCAAATTTTGTTATGTGATCATTAAATGTGTTACTTACAGAGGGTTCTACATTCTCTTCCACTTCTGCCTCATTTACTGTGTCCTTCTCTGCACTGTTTTGTTCAGGACCAAAGTAACAAAACTGAATTTCATCAACAACCTTCTCTACATCTGATACCGTTCCTCGGAACAGAGCCCTATTCAATTCATTTAACTTTATTGCTGGACTTTTGGCAAAATACAACCGTCTCACAAACTTTCTCATTTCAGTATGATGAACAGCCAGCATCCTAAAATGATGGAAAACACTATTGCACACTTTTCTAGATAGACAAGCAAGAGAATGACCCTGCAAACCAGTATTCTCTCTCACTCTGCATGGATCCAGACTTTGAAGCACCTTAATCTTTTGTTTTACACTTTTTTTACTATATTCTCTTAGAAACTCTCGAAATCTGTCAATAGATTCCTGACGCACAGTGCAAATACTACTACAATTCCAAGTGTACACTGGGGCTTTAGGACGTCTCCCCATTGCCTCATCTGCCATCACTTGTACCTCATCTCTTGGAACCATTATCTCCTTCTCCATTATGCAACCATTTTTTACTTCGTATGAACGACCTCTGGTGTCAACTGCATGCAGCAAACTATTACTTTGAAAATAGCTCTCTTCATTAAAAAAAGGTTCACTACTTGAACTATGCATCCACTTTCCTAAAAACACTTTACAAAAGTTTGTTCTGTTCACTACTCTTTTGCTTTTGCTTTGTGATTTCAGTACATTAACCATTTTATCTAATGTACGCATCCTATTCAAAATTAATATGAATAGTTTCCTTTTTAATTCTAATGCTTTTGCTGCAATGGCTTCAATTTCTTTTTTTCTCTTGTAATATTTTGCCTTTTGCTTATATTTCTTTACATCCTTTATCAAATTGGACATAACTCTTCTCTGAAACATTTTTCTACGTATCTCTTTAAACGCTGTTTTTCTGTTTATGTTAAACTTTTCAATTGCAGAAGGTATATTTGCATTAACTAAATTCTCAATTTTTTGCTGTTCTCTATGTTTTGTTACATTTTTCCGAGGACAGACATTTTGTACATTTTTCTTTGTTTTGAATATTTTGTTAAGAAATTGTTTTTTCTGCTTACCAGAAGATTTTTTGTTTTTCCCAACATGAGCATCTTCTACTAACTTTGGTCCTCCAGTTGTCTTCAAATATAGTTTTTTTTTTAGCGTTTTTTGAACTCGAGATTTTGTAGGCATCTTAAATTTTGTTCACTGTTCTTCAGCAATACCTGAAAAAAACTAAAAAAAAAATCCTTTATTGTATTTAAATATATTACTACATTTGTTTTCACAATAGTCATAAAACAAAATTTCTTTGCCAATTTGAATGCACACAAACTGCTCTTTTTTTTGGGCAAGTGAAAATCTCTTTTACAAACTGTCACATTATGAAACCACTTTTCAGATTTTTTAAAAAGCCCATGTCCACAGTGCTACACTCCAGCAAGGGCAACCAGCCTTAGTGAAGCTCAATGTATTTGCATTACAGACTGAAACCTGAAAACCCCACTCGCTTGTAAATACTTTGCATGACTATACACGGCAAGCACATGGGTGTGTGCTAAGACTCTGCTTCTTCCCCCAAAAATTCGCTCCCCCTTTCCATCTAATGCAACTGTGAAATCACCAGAGCAAGACGCAATAAATCTCTGCCTATAATTCCTCTATGCACACAGAGTCATGTTTTCACATTAGTCCCAAAACGAAATTTCTTTGCCATTTTGAAAGCACACTTACTGCTCTTTTTTTTTCGGGCCGAGTGAAAATCACTTTTACAGACTGACACATTATGAAACCTTTTTTAAAAATTTATTTAATTGCACATGTCCAAGCTGTTTTTTTTTCAGACCACCACCATGTGTATTCTCTGTGTCTGCCTACACTCCAGCAAGGGCAACCAGCCTTAGTGATGCTGAATGTATTTGCATTACAGACTTAAACCTGAAAACCTCACTGGCTTCTAAATACTGTGCATGACTATACATGGCAAGCACATGGGTGTGTGCTAAGCCTCTGCTTCTTCCCCAAAAAATTCGCTCCCCCTTTCCATCTAATGCAACTGTGAAATCACCAGAGCAAGACGCAATAAATCTCTGCCTATAATTCCTCTATGCACACAGAGTCATGTTTTCACATTAGTCCCAAAACGAAATTTCTTTGCCATTTTGAAAGCACACTTACTGCTCTTTTTTTTTCGGGCCGAGTGAAAATCACTTTTACAGACTGACACATTATGAAACCTTTTTTAAAAATTTATTTAATTGCACATGTCCAAGCTGTTTTTTTTTCAGACCACCACCATGTGTATTCTCTGTGTCTGCCTACACTCCAGCAAGGGCAACCAGCCTTAGTGATGCTGAATGTATTTGCATTACAGACTTAAACCTGAAAACCCCACTGGCTTCTAAATACTGTGCATGACTATACACGGCAAGCACATGGGTGTGTGCTAAGCCTCTGCTTCTTCCCCCAAAAATTCGCTCCCCCTTTCCATCTAATGCAACTGTGAAATCACCAGAGCAAGACGCAATAAATCTCTGCCTATAATTCCTCTATGCACACAGAGTCATGTTTTCACATTAGTCCCAAAACGAAATTTCTTTGCCAATTTGAAAGCACACTTACTGCTCTTTTTTTTTCGGGCCAAGTGAAAATCTCTTTTTACAATTTGAAATCACTTTTACAGACTGACACATTATGAAACCACTTTTTTTTCTTTTATTTAAATGCACATGTCCAAGCTGTTTTTTCAGACCACCACCATGTGCATTTTCTGTGACTGCCTACACTCCACCAAGGGCAACCAGCCTTAGTGATGCTGAATGTATTTGCATTACAGACTTAAACCTGAAAACCCCACTGGCTTCTAAATACTGTGCATGACTATACATGGCAAGCACATGGGTGTGTGCTAAGCCTCTGCTTCTTCCCCCAAAAATTCGCTCCCCCTTTCCATCTAATGCAACTGTGAAATCACCAGAGCAAGACGCAATAAATCTCTGCCTATAATTCCTCTATGCACACAGAGTCATGTTTTCACATTAGTCCTAAAACGAAATTTCTTTGCCAATTTGAAAGCACACTTACTGCTCTTTTTTTTTAGGGCCAAGTGAAAATCTCTTTTTACAATTTGAAATCACTTTTACAGACTGACACATTATGAAACCACTATTTTTGATTTATTTAATTGCACGTGTACAAACTGTTTTTTTTTCAGACCACCACCATGTGCATTCTCTGTGACTGCCTACACTCCACCAAGGGCAACCAGCCTTAGTGATGCTGAATGTATTTGCATTACAGACTTAAACCTGAAAACCCCACTGGCTTCTAAATACTGTGCATGACTATACATGGCAAGCACATGGGTGTGTGCTAAGCCTCTGCTTCTTCCCCAAAAAATTCGCTCCCCCTTTCCATCTAATGCAACTGTGAAATCACCAGAGCAAGACGCAATAAATCTCTGCCTATAATTCCTCTATGCACACAGAGTCATGTTTTCACATTAGTCCCAAAACGAAATTTCTTTGCCAATTTGAAAGCACACTTACTGCTCTTTTTTTTTAGGGCCAAGTGAAAATCTCTTTTTACAATTTGAAATCACTTTTACAGACTGACACATTATGAAACCACTATTTTTGATTTATTTAATTGCACGTGTCCAAGCTGTTTTTTTTTCAGACCACCACCATGTGTATTCTCTGTGTCTGCCTACACTCCAGCAAGGGCAACCAGCCTTAGTGATGCTGAATGTATTTGCATTACAGACTTAAACCTGAAAACCTCACTGGCTTCTAAATACTGTGCATGACTATACATGGCAAGCACATGGGTGTGTGCTAAGCCTCTGCTTCTTCCCCAAAAAATTCGCTCCCCCTTTCCATCTAATGCAACTGTGAAATCACCAGAGCAAGACGCAATAAATCTCTGCCTATAATTCCTCTATGCACACAGAGTCATGTTTTCACATTAGTCCCAAAACGAAATTTCTTTGCCATTTTGAAAGCACACTTACTGCTCTTTTTTTTTCGGGCCGAGTGAAAATCACTTTTACAGACTGACACATTATGAAACCTTTTTTAAAAATGTATTTAATTGCACATGTCCAAGCTGGTTTTTTTTCAGACCACCACCATGTGTATTCTCTGTGTCTGCCTACACTCCAGCAAGGGCAACCAGCCTTAGTGATGCTGAATGTATTTGCATTACAGACTTAAACCTGAAAACCCCACTGGCTTCTAAATACTGTGCATGACTATACACGGCAAGCACATGGGTGTGTGCTAAGCCTCTGCTTCTTCCCCCAAAAATTCGCTCCCCCTTTCCATCTAATGCAACTGTGAAATCACCAGAGCAAGACGCAATAAATCTCTGCCTATAATTCCTCTATGCACACAGAGTCATGTTTTCACATTAGTCCCAAAACGAAATTTCTTTGCCAATTTGAAAGCACACTTACTGCTCTTTTTTTTTCGGGCCAAGTGAAAATCTCTTTTTACAATTTGAAATCACTTTTACAGACTGACACATTATGAAACCACTTTTTTTTCTTTTATTTAAATGCACATGTCCAAGCTGTTTTTTCAGACCACCACCATGTGCATTCTCTGTGACTGCCTACACTCCACCAAGGGCAACCAGCCTTAGTGATGCTGAATGTATTTGCATTACAGACTTAAACCTGAAAACCCCACTGGCTTCTAAATACTGTGCATGACTATACATGGCAAGCACATGGGTGTGTGCTAAGCCTCTGCTTCTTCCCCCAAAAATTCGCTCCCCCTTTCCATCTAATGCAACTGTGAAATCACCAGAGCAAGACGCAATAAATCTCTGCCTATAATTCCTCTATGCACACAGAGTCATGTTTTCACATTAGTCCTAAAACGAAATTTCTTTGCCAATTTGAAAGCACACTTACTGCTCTTTTTTTTTAGGGCCAAGTGAAAATCTCTTTTTACAATTTGAAATCACTTTTACAGACTGACACATTATGAAACCACTATTTTTGATTTATTTAATTGCACGTGTACAAACTGTTTTTTTTTCAGACCACCACCATGTGCATTCTCTGTGACTGCCTACACTCCACCAAGGGCAACCAGCCTTAGTGATGCTGAATGTATTTGCATTACAGACTTAAACCTGAAAACCCCACTGGCTTCTAAATACTGTGCATGACTATACATGGCAAGCACATGGGTGTGTGCTAAGCCTCTGCTTCTTCCCCAAAAAATTTGCTCCCCCTTTCCATCTAATGCAACTGTGAAAACACCAGAGCAAGACGCAATAAATCTCTGCCTATAATTCCTCTATGCACACAGAGTCATGTTTTCACATTAGTCCTAAAACGAAATTTCTTTGCCAATTTGAAAGCACACTTACTGCTCTTTTTTTTTAGGGCCAAGTGAAAATCTCTTTTTACAATTTGAAATCACTTTTACAGACTGACACATTATGAAACCACTATTTTTGATTTATTTAATTGCACGTGTCCAAGCTGTTTTTTTTTCAGACCAACACCATGTGTATTCTCTGTGTCTGCCTACACTCCAGCAAGGGCAACCAGCCTTAGTGATGCTGAATGGATTTGCATTACAGACTTAAACCTGAAAACCTCACTGGCTTCTAAATACTGTGCATGACTATACATGGCAAGCACATGGGTGTGTGCTAAGCCTCTGCTTCTTCCCCAAAACATTCGCTCCCCCTTTCCATCTAATGCAACTGTGAAATCACCAGAGCAAGACGCAATAAATCTCTGCCTATAATTCCTCTATGCACACAGAGTCATGTTTTCACATTAGTCTCAAAACGAAATTTCTTTGCCATTTTGAAAGCACACTTACTGCTCTTTTTTTTTCGGGCCGAGTGAAAATCACTTTTACAGACTGACACATTATGAAACCTTTTTTAAAAATTTATTTAATTGCACATGTCCAAGCTGTTTTTTTTTCAGACCACCACCATGTGTATTCTCTGTGTCTGCCTACACTCCAGCAAGGGCAACCAGCCTTAGTGATGCTGAATGTATTTGCATTACAGACTTAAACCTGAAAACCCCACTGGCTTCTAAATACTGTGCATGACTATACACGGCAAGCACATGGGTGTGTGCGAAGCCTCTGCTTCTTCCCCCAAAAATTCGCTCCCCCTTTCCATCTAATGCAACTGTGAAATCACCAGAGCAAGACGCAATAAATCTCTGCCTATAATTCCTCTATGCACACAGAGTCATGTTTTCACATTAGTCCTAAAACGAAATTTCTTTGCCAATTTGAAAGCACACTTACTGCTCTTTTTTTTTCGGGCCAAGTGAAAATCTCTTTTTACAATTTGAAATCACTTTTACAGACTGACACATTATGAAACCACTTTTTTTTCTTTTATTTAAATGCACATGTCCAAGCTGTTTTTTCAGACCACCACCATGTGTATTCTCTGTGTCTGCCTACACTCCAGCAAGGGCAACCAGCCTTAGTGATGCTGAATGTATTTGCATTACAGACTTAAACCTGAAAACCCCACTGGCTTCTAAATACTGTGCATGACTATACACGGCAAGCACATGGGTGTGTGCTAAGCCTCTGCTTCTTCCCCCAAAAATTCGCTCCCCCTTTCCATCTAATGCAACTGTGAAATCACAAGAGCAAGACGCAATAAATCTCTGCCTATAATTCCTCTATGCACACAGAGTCATGTTTTCACATTAGTCCTAAAACGAAATTTCTTTGCCAATTTGAAAGCACACTTACTGCTCTTTTTTTTTCGGGCCAAGTGAAAATCTCTTTTTACAATTTGAAATCACTTTTACAGACTGACACATTATGAAACCACTTTTTTTTCTTTTATTTAAATGCACATGTCCAAGCTGTTTTTTCAGACCACCACCATGTGCATTCTCTGTGACTGCCTACACTCCACCAAGGGCAACCAGCCTTAGTGATGCTGAATGTATTTGCATTACAGACTTAAACCTGAAAACCCCACTGGCTTCTAAATACTGTGCATGACTATACATGGCAAGCACATGGGTGTGTGCTAAGCCTCTGCTTCTTCCCCCAAAAATTCGCTCCCCCTTTCCATCTAATGCAACTGTGAAATCACCAGAGCAAGACGCAATCAATCTCTGCCTATAATTCCTCTATGCACACAGAGTCATGTTTTCACATTAGTCCTAAAACGAAATTTCTTTGCCAATTTGAAAGCACACTTACTGCTCTTTTTTTTTCGGGCCAAGTGAAAATCTCTTTTTACAATTTGAAATCACTTTTACAGACTGACACATTATGAAACCACTTTTTTTTCTTTTATTTAAATGCACATGTCCAAGCTGTTTTTTCAGACCACCACCATGTGCATTCTCTGTGACTGCCTACACTCCACCAAGGGCAACCAGCCTTAGTGATGCTGAATGTATTTGCATTACAGACTTAAACCTGAAAACCCCACTGGCTTCTAAATACTGTGCATGACTATACATGGCAAGCACATGGGTGTGTGCTAAGCCTCTGCTTCTTCCCCCAAAAATTCGCTCCCCCTTTCCATCTAATGCAACTGTGAAATCACCAGAGCAAGACGCAATAAATCTCTGCCTATAATTCCTCTATGCACACAGAGTCATGTTTTCACATTAGTCCTAAAACGAAATTTCTTTGCCAATTTGAAAGCACACTTACTGCTCTTTTTTTTTAGGGCCAAGTGAAAATCTCTTTTTACAATTTGAAATCACTTTTACAGACTGACACATTATGAAACCACTATTTTTGATTTATTTAATTGCACGTGTACAAACTGTTTTTTTTTCAGACCACCACCATGTGCATTCTCTGTGACTGCCTACACTCCACCAAGGGCAACCAGCCTTAGTGATGCTGAATGTATTTGCATTACAGACTTAAACCTGAAAACCCCACTGGCTTCTAAATACTGTGCATGACTATACATGGCAAGCACATGGGTGTGTGCTAAGCCTCTGCTTCTTCCCCAAAAAATTCGCTCCCCCTTTCCATCTAATGCAACTGTGAAATCACCAGAGCAAGACGCAATAAATCTCTGCCTATAATTCCTCTATGCACACAGAGTCATGTTTTCACATTAGTCCTAAAACGAAATTTCTTTGCCAATTTGAAAGCACACTTACTGCTCTTTTTTTTTAGGGCCAAGTGAAAATCTCTTTTTACAATTTGAAATCACTTTTACAGACTGACACATTATGAAACCACTATTTTTGATTTATTTAATTGCACGTGTCCAAGCTGTTTTTTTTTCAGACCAACACCATGTGTATTCTCTGTGTCTGCCTACACTCCAGCAAGGGCAACCAGCCTTAGTGATGCTGAATGGATTTGCATTACAGACTTAAACCTGAAAACCTCACTGGCTTCTAAATACTGTGCATGACTATACATGGCAAGCACATGGGTGTGTGCTAAGCCTCTGCTTCTTCCCCAAAACATTCGCTCCCCCTTTCCATCTAATGCAACTGTGAAATCACCAGAGCAAGACGCAATAAATCTCTGCCTATAATTCCTCTATGCACACAGAGTCATGTTTTCACATTAGTCTCAAAACGAAATTTCTTTGCCATTTTGAAAGCACACTTACTGCTCTTTTTTTTTCGGGCCGAGTGAAAATCACTTTTACAGACTGACACATTATGAAACCTTTTTTAAAAATTTATTTAATTGCACATGTCCAAGCTGTGTTTTTTTTCAGACCACCACCATGTGTATTCTCTGTGTCTGCCTACACTCCAGCAAGGGCAACCAGCCTTAGTGATGCTGAATGTATTTGCATTACAGACTTAAACCTGAAAACCCCACTGGCTTCTAAATACTGTGCATGACTATACACGGCAAGCACATGGGTGTGTGCGAAGCCTCTGCTTCTTCCCCCAAAAATTCGCTCCCCCTTTCCATCTAATGCAACTGTGAAATCACCAGAGCAAGACGCAATAAATCTCTGCCTATAATTCCTCTATGCACACAGAGTCATGTTTTCACATTAGTCCTAAAACGAAATTTCTTTGCCAATTTGAAAGCACACTTACTGCTCTTTTTTTTTCGGGCCAAGTGAAAATCTCTTTTTACAATTTGAAATCACTTTTACAGACTGACACATTATGAAACCACTTTTTTTTCTTTTATTTAAATGCACATGTCCAAGCTGTTTTTTCAGACCACCACCATGTGTATTCTCTGTGTCTGCCTACACTCCAGCAAGGGCAACCAGCCTTAGTGATGCTGAATGTATTTGCATTACAGACTTAAACCTGAAAACCCCACTGGCTTCTAAATACTGTGCATGACTATACACGGCAAGCACATGGGTGTGTGCTAAGCCTCTGCTTCTTCCCCCAAAAATTCGCTCCCCCTTTCCATCTAATGCAACTGTGAAATCACCAGAGCAAGACGCAATAAATCTCTGCCTATAATTCCTCTATGCACACAGAGTCATGTTTTCACATTAGTCCTAAAACGAAATTTCTTTGCCAATTTGAAAGCACACTTACTGCTCTTTTTTTTTCGGGCCAAGTGAAAATCTCTTTTTACAATTTGAAATCACTTTTACAGACTGACACATTATGAAACCACTTTTTTTTCTTTTATTTAAATGCACATGTCCAAGCTGTTTTTTCAGACCACCACCATCTGCATTCTCTGTGACTGCCTACACTCCACCAAGGGCAACCAGCCTTAGTGATGCTGAATGTATTTGCATTACAGACTTAAACCTGAAAACCCCACTGGCTTCTAAATACTGTGCATGACTATACATGGCAAGCACATGGGTGTGTGCTAAGCCTCTGCTTCTTCCCCCAAAAATTCGCTCCCCCTTTCCATCTAATGCAACTGTGAAATCACCAGAGCAAGACGCAATAAATCTCTGCCTATAATTCCTCTATGCACACAGAGTCATGTTTTCACATTAGTCCTAAAACGAAATTTCTTTGCCAATTTGAAAGCACACTTACTGCTCTTTTTTTTTAGGGCCAAGTGAAAATCTCTTTTTACAATTTGAAATCACTTTTACAGACTGACACATTATGAAACCACTATTTTTGATTTATTTAATTGCACGTGTACAAACTGTTTTTTTTTCAGACCACCACCATCTGCATTCTCTGTGACTGCCTACACTCCACCAAGGGCAACCAGCCTTAGTGATGCTGAATGTATTTGCATTACAGACTTAAACCTGAAAACCCCACTGGCTTCTAAATACTGTGCATGACTATACATGGCAAGCACATGGGTGTGTGCTAAGCCTCTGCTTCTTCCCCAAAAAATTCGCTCCCCCTTTCCATCTAATGCAACTGTGAATTCACCAGAGCAAGACGCAATAAATCTCTGCCTATAATTCCTCTATGCACACAGAGTCATGTTTTCACATTAGTCCTAAAACGAAATTTCTTTGCCAATTTGAAAGCACACTTACTGCTCTTTTTTTTTAGGGCCAAGTGAAAATCTCTTTTTACAATTTGAAATCACTTTTACAGACTGACACATTATGAAACCACTATTTTTGATTTATTTAATTGCACGTGTCCAAGCTGTTTTTTTTTCAGACCAACACCATGTGTATTCTCTGTGTCTGCCTACACTCCAGCAAGGGCAACCAGCCTTAGTGATGCTGAATGTATTTGCATTACAGACTTAAACCTGAAAACCCCAGTGGCTTCTAAATACTGTGCATGACTATACATGGCAAGCACATGGGTGTGTGCTAAGCCTCTGCTTCTTCCCCAAAAAATTCGCTCCCCCTTTCCATCTAATGCAACTGTGAAATCACCAGAGCAAGACGCAATAAATCTCTGCCTATAATTCTTCTATGCACACAGAGTCATGTTTTCACATTAGTCCCAAAACGAAATTTCTTTGCCAATTTGAAAGCACACTTACTGCTCTTTTTTTTTCGGGCCAAGTGAAAATCTCTTTTTACAATTTGAAATCACTTTTACAGACTGACACATTATGAAACCACTATTTTTGATTTATTTAATTGCACGTGTCCAAGCTGTTTTTTTTTCAGACCACCACCATGTGCATTCTCTGTGACTGCCTACACTCCACCAAGGGCAACCAGCCTTAGTGATGCTGAATGTATTTGCATTACAGACTTAAACCTGAAAACCCCACTGGCTTCTAAATACTGTGCATGACTATACATGGCAAGCACATGGGTGTGTGCTAAGCCTCTGCTTCTTCCCCAAAAAATTCGCTCCCCCTTTCCATCTAATGCAACTGTGAAATCACCAGAGCAAGACGCAATAAATCTCTGCCTATAATTCTTCTATGCACACAGAGTCATGTTTTCACATTAGTCCCAAAACGAAATTTCTTTGCCAATTTGAAAGCACACTTACTGCTCTTTTATTTTTCGGGGCAAGTGTAAATCACTTTTACACACTGTCACATTATGAAACCACCATGTGTAACTACAACAAAAACAATTCCCATTTCTATTATTCATTTCTTAAGTTACCACATACATCCCCTCTCAAACTCTAAACTCACCTTTAAAATTAGTTAGTTGTGAAAGAAATGTGACACTCAAACAGCAGATTATCAGAGCCAGGATCTCTGTTGTGTTCACCTCTCTCCTCTCAGCAGAACCAGATAATGGCAAACTTTCCCTCTATTTTTCCACACATATACATGTAAGTTTCAAATCTCAGTGCTTCCCCCTTTTTTTCAAATGTAATCACACATTTCTATTGGTTGAAAACCAACCCTTTTCCAAAAGTACCCTGCCCCCAACTTGACTTCTGCCTAGTACCCTTCCCCCAACTTGACTTCTGCCTGCTACCATAGCAACAGCTCATGGAACACTGCTGTGTGCAGTTAGGTCAGAAGTTCGACACACAATGTTTCAATTCCACAGAGCAAGAGTGCTTGACTTTTCAAACCTTACAGCAAATCCATAGTACTGTTCTTTGGTTACACATTTTTTTGTACCAATACAAAACATGCTTCTATTAATTTTCACATACAGCCTAGTTTTTATTCTAGAATGGTATGAAACAGCCAATCAGTTCTTTTTGTTTTAAAAAAATATGTATGCCTCCATTTCCAAACTGTCTTTCTTTTCATATTGCCATTCTACTGAAAGACACCTCCTGAGTGCATCCAGTTCTCCTTTGAAGATGTTCACAGTGTGGATTGTAGGGCACAGCTATGTCTTCTGGAGTGAAAAGTTTGCAGAGAAAACAGATATGGTGAGAGACCTTGCTTTGCCAAATGTAGACATTAAATGGATTGGTCAGAGAGGGTTAAAGTGGCACCAATTGATGCCATTGGTGAAATCCTTCATTCAAATCCAACACCCTGACCTCATAATAGTGCACTGTGGTGGCAATGACCTAGGCACTTTGACTGGGGTAGGTCTGGAAATGCTTATGAAGGACACCTTTGCACAACTGTTTACACTTTTCCCTAAAACTGCCTTTGTGTTTTCCAACATATGCCAAAGGCAAAAATGGAACTGGTCCAATCATTTCTGTCCACAGATTGACAAAGCAAGAAAGCACGTCAACAAATCTGTTTCTGCTTTCCTCCGTGACTATGGTATGGGTGCCATTTACCACAACAACTTGCGTTATGACATGCAAGACATTTATAGAGGAGATGGTGTGCACTTCAATGATGAAGGGAACAGAGTCTTCCTCTTGAACCTTAGACTCTGCATCGGTACTTACTTGTAGGTACCACTAAAAAAATGACTTCATAAACACAACAGCTCTTTTTAGAGCTCCCTAATTTCTAAACTCTTAAATCTGCTTTTCATTTATCTATTTTTATTTTTTTACCGTACGCTTACCGTAAGCTTACCGTACGCGTACCCCGTGATTTTTTTTAAAATCAATAAATGTTTTTTTTGTACTTTTCTGTCCTTCTTTGACCCCCTTACAAATGTTAGGGGGTCTGTAACTCTCCTCATTGCCCCCTTTCCTTGTTTTCACTCTTTTTTTTCAGAGTGAAATACACAAAATGGCAGCCGCCGCTTCCTGGTTTCGGCCGATTCGAATGTTTACTAAGATCTAACAGCCAATCAGAATCGCGCTCGCGCACGCCGCCGTACGCTTACCGTAAGCGTACGGTAAGCGTACCGTAAGCGGGCTCAGATATATATATTGATTTAAAGGCTATTTTCTCAGAATCTACTGAACAGATTTACACCAAACCTACAAAAGGCACTTCCTTGACCTAGGGACTACCTCTCTGCCAAATTTTGAGTAATTCTGTTCAGCCGTTCGGGCTGTAGCTCGTTCTAAAGGTCCTATGGAAAAATGCATGGGAAAAACGCGTTTTGGGACCCCCCTTTTATCTCAGCCCCCGCTTGACGGATCCCCCCGAGACTTTCAGGGTAGGAGCGGAGCGTAGCGCCCCACCTATTTTGAGAAATTCGCGAGGATTCGTCGACCGGCGCCAAAGTTATTCAAAATAGAATGTTGAGGTTTTCCTATGGAAACGTGGTCCTAACTATAACTACCTACTGGCGACCGCCAGTAGGTAATATATATATATATATCTGTCCCAAAGTTGCCCCTGAGCTTGAAGACGCCACTCCACAGAGGAACAGGTAACACCTTTATTAAGCAAAACCGGCTCACTTTCCCAATTAATTCATCGCCCCTAACGCGTTTCAATGCTCCTGCATCTTAGTCATAGGGATGGGGAAAGGCAAAAACACGGAACAGACTACAATGTCATTTTCCCTTTTAAATACAACCATACTCCAGTGCGTGGTATGTTGGGTATTGTAGTTCAAAATCACACCCCTCGGTGGGGTCCGCGTGATTGTCAATATTCGAAACTCCCCAAGTGTATTCAACAATGTTTGCAGCCCTCCGGTGGGTCTCAGGAAAAAGCTCCGGTTTCTAATGATGATTCCTCCGTGCTGAAAGCTGGCTGCCGTTTTTCAAGCAACCAAACAGACCTGTTTTTCAGTTTGCCAGGTGGTGCAATCTTCCACGGCCAAGGCCGCCGTGTAACAGCATGTCCCAAAGTTGCCCCTGAGCTTGAAGACGCCACTCCACAGAGGAACAGGTAACACCTTTATTAAGCAAAGCCGGCTCACTTTCCCAATTAATTCATCGCCCCTAACGCGTTTCAATGCTCCTGCATCTTAGTCATAGGGATGGGGAAAGGCAAAAACACGGAACAGACTACAATGTCATTTTCCCTTTTAAAAACAACCATACTCCAGTGCGTGGTATGTTGGGTATTGTAGTTCAAAATCACACCCCTCGGTGGGGTCCGCGTGATTGTCAATATTCGAAACTCCCCAAGTGTATTCAACAATGTTTGCAGCCCTCCGGTGGGTCTCAGGAAAAAGCTCCGGTTTCTAATGATGATTCCTCCGTGCTGAAAGCTGGCTGCCGTTTTTCAAGCAACCAAACAGACCTGTTTTTCAGTTTGCCAGGTGGTGCAATCTTCCACGGCCGAGGCCGCCGTGTAACAGCATGTCCCAAAGTTGCCCCTGAGCTTGAAGACGCCACTCCACAGAGGAACAGGTAACACCTTTATTAAGCAAAGCCGGCTCACTTTCCCAATTAATTCATCGCCCCTAACGCGTTTCAATGCTCCTGCATCTTAGTCATAGGGATGGGGAAAGGCAAAAACACGGAACAGACTACAATGTCATTTTCCCTTTTAAAAACAACCATACTCCAGTGCGTGGTATGTTGGGTATTGTAGTTCAAAATCACACCCCTCGGTGGGGTCCCTATGACTAAGATGCAGGAGCATTGAAACGCGTTAGGGGCGATGAATTAATTGGGAAAGTGAGCCGGATTTGCTTAATAAAGGTGTTACCTGTTCCTCTGTGGAGTGGCGTCTTCAAGCTCAGGGGCAACTTTGGGACATATATATATATATATATATATATATATATATATATATATATATATATATATATATATATATATATATATATATATTACCTACTGGCGGTCGCCAGTAGGTAGTTATAGTTAGGACCCTGTTTCCATAGGAAAACCGCAACATTCTATTTGGAATAACTTTGGCGCCGGTCGACGAATCCTCGCGAATTTTTCAAAATAGGTGGGGCGCTACGCTCCGCTCCTACCCTGAAAATCTCGGGGGGATTCGTCAAGCGGGGGCTGAGAAAAAAGGGGGGTCCCAAAACGCGTTTTTCCCATGCATTTTTCCATAGGACCTTTAGACACAGCTACAGCCCGAACGGCTGCACAGAGTTACTTGAAATTTGGCAGAGAGGTAGTCCTCAGGTCAAGGAAGTGCCTTTTGTAGGTCTGGTGTAAATCTGTTCAGTAGTTCCTGAGAAAATAGCATTTAAATCAATATATATATCTGTGGCAGCTTACGGTGCGCTTACGGTGCGCTTACGGTAAGCTTACCGTACGCGTACGGTGCCGTGCGCGAGCGTGAATCTGATTGGCTGTTAGATCTTAGTAAACATTCGAATCGGTCGAAACCAGGAAGTGGCGGCCGCCATTTTCTCTCTCGCACTCTGAGAGGGGGTTAAAAAACAAAGGCCAAAAACATGTAAAGGGGCTGTTTAGACAGCTCCTAAGCACCTAGCCATGTTGAGGAAGTCCCCAAAGATCCCCCAAGGCCAAAAATGGAATTTTAATTTTTTCGATAATTTCGCCGATTACGCTTACCGTACGCGTACGGTAAAAATTATTAAAAAAAAATATATATCCATACTCTCTCCACCCCATGTGCAAATGGTCCCCGAAGGGCACCATTTGTGCATGGCATATTTTTCTTTTTTGAAAAATTAAAATATTACCTTTCACAACGAAGCGCATCATATGTCTTCCATGTGCGCACGGTGCGCGAAGCGCATCGTGCGTACATGGCCCATCAAGCGTAACGTGGGCACGCGGTGCGCATAGCGCACCGCGTGTTCACCGTGCGTGCACGGCACTAACTGCGTAAAGTGGGCGCGCGGTACGCGAAGCGCACCGCGTGCTCACTGTGCGCGCACGGAACGAACTGCGTTAAGTGGGCGCGCACGCCACGAATGCCGTAAAGTAACTTAGCATTTAAAAAAACATACAAATTCACTGAAAAAACCATAGGTTTCACACACGTTATAGTTAGGAATTAGCATTTAAAAAACCTTGCAAATTCAGTGAAAAAACCATAGGTTTCACACATGTTATAGTTAGCTGGACATTTTACTGATAAAAAACCAATGAAATTCCCCCGTTATAGTTAGTGCAGGCAACTATAACTCACGCGACCGCAATCCTCTGCTGATGACATATGTGTCTTTATGAAAAAAAAATATTTGTAATATATGTATAGCTAAAACTTAATGGAATAAGACATGGGCAAATAAGTGTCTAAATACAGTATTAGCATCAGCAGAGGATTGCGGTCGCGTGAGTTATAGTTGCCTGCACTAACTATAACGGGGGAATTTCATTGGTTTTTTATCAGTAAAATGTCCAGCTAACTATAACATGTGTGAAACCTATGGTTTTTTCACTGAATATATATATATATATATATATAAATTCGATTCCGTTGCTTCCTCCGAGTTTCCTAACAAAAGGGCCCGGACCATCAAGTTAGTGCAAATTAGTTTATTCAAATGCAGCCATTGGCCGTTTCGGCTCTTGCAAGCCTTGATCACATGACCTATGTATATAGGAAAGTGGAGAGGCTATATATATATATATGTGCTTGTTTGGGGACAAACGTGGAAAGGCACATATTACGGCGGGTCCGGCCGTTTACCGCACCACTGCCAGCTACTAAGGACGGGTCTGCAGCTTTGTGAGGAGAAGCCATGCGGAACGCCAGGACGCTCTTATGGGGCTTGACAGAGGCGCACTGTTTCTTAAACCTTATCAAGGGTATTGAACTTATATTTTTTATGACATTTAGCAGCACTGTAAGCTATTGATGCTATATGGACTGTGGTTACCAGCATGCATTGTGATGTTAACACTCACCTGAGTATGATTAAAAGGATTTAAATGCAGAATCAGTCACAGTCTCGAGAGAGTTTATGCTTTGCTGCTGCGCGTGAACAAGGAAATGAATTTCTGAAACGCGTTGGGCAGAGAAATATTATGAAGAAGCGTGCTTTCCTTTGCCTTTCTGAGCTATTATTGTTGTCCTGGCGAGGAGTGTGCTTGTTTAGAGACAAACATGGAAAGGCACATATTACGGCGGGTCCAGCCGTTTAGCACACCACCGCCAGCCACTAAGGGCGGGTCTGCGGCTTTGTGAGGAGAGATGCCATGCGGAGCACCAGGACGGTCCTATGGGGCTTGACAGAGGCGCACTGTTTTTTACACCTTATCGAGGGTATTGAACTTATATTTTTTAAGACATTTAGCAGCACTGTAAGCTATTGATGCTATATGGACTGTGTTTACCAGCATGCATTGTGGTGTTAACACTCACCTGAGTATGATTAAAAGGATTTAAATGCAGAAGCAGTCACAGTCTCAAGAGAGTTTACGCAATGCTGCTGTCCGTGAACAAGGAAATGAAATTCTTTTTTTTTTTTTTAATATATTTTTATTTTATTTTCCACATTGCACATTTATATTCATCAATACATATTTTCGCCAACCAAAATATCATATTTAACATTGGGAATTATCCATAAAATGAAACTCATCATATCATAATTAGACTTAATGATTCAAGAATTCAAGAAACCCCCTGAACCCTCCACTCTCTACCCTATCCCTTCCCTCCAGTGTGCTAATGGGTTCCAAATTCTTACACCGAAAGCTCTCCCTGCTCTTCCCTTCCTGGCATATATAGATTTTTCCAAATTAAATGTAGAAATTAAGTTCACCAGCCATGTTTGCATGGGCGGGGGGGTTTTATCAAGCCAGGCCCTAGCTAAAGTTAATCTATAAACAGCCATAATCATGAATAGGAATTCTTTATCAACATTCCTAGTATTCTCAATCCGACCTATTCCCAACAATATCAACATGGGGTTTAGTAATATCTGTAAGCCTAATGCCTGAGCCAAAAAGTTCTCAATATCCCTGATTAACGTATATAATTGAGGACAGGTAGCAAACATGTGTATTATATCTGCATTAGCTGAGCTGCAACGAGGGCAGGTAGTCCCGTTCGTACCACCTCATTTAGCTATTCTATCTGGTGTATAATACAGTGAAAACAATGTTTTATAATGTTGCGATTGCAGGGGAGCCGAACACAGTATAGTGCATCCCAAATCCAACGACTCCTGAAAATCATTAGTTTCACATTGAAGTTTCTCCATCCACTTATGTTTATATTTATCCAGGTCGTCCACTTTAGTTTGGACTAATAAAGCATACGCTGATCTAATCGTATGTTGTCCACCAGTAATTAGAATCTCCAGAAAGTCGTTGGTTTGGAACCCTGCTACACCGCCCTGTTTCTTACCCAGGAAGCTTCTTATCTGCAGATATTTAAAGAAATCCCTGTTACTTAAATCGAATGTCCTTGCCAGTACACTAAACTGTACTATTCACCCTGAATCTATTAAGTCCCCAATTTGCTTAATACCTTTTTGATCCCAGCCGGACATAACTGAATCTGAAAAGATTTCAGCGGGAAAGGATCTATTATTGTATAGACTAACGTACCTATGAAATCTACCCAGCCCCATTTTTTTCAAGAAAGCATTCCATACTTTAATAGCCGCCGCTAAGGTTTTGAACTGTTTTCTTTTAAGACTCCCAAAATCAATATGTTGTAATAAACGATTTTCTGTCTCTTGGCCCAGTAAAACTGCATAAACATCCGTCGATAAGGAAGTGATTTTCTGTAAGATCCCCCCTCCTCCAATTAAACCCTGCATGTATTGAAGAGCAGTTGCCATATAGTACAATCTAAAATCCGGTGCTCCCCATCCTTCTGTTTCTCTAGGTAGAGACATATATCTATATGCTCTGCGCGTTTTCCCGTGCGCCCATATAAACCTATTAAGAATACCCTCCAGCATGTTAAACCATTTACACTCAAAAAATAGTGGTATTGCTCTAAATAAATAGAGAAATTTAGGCGGAATCGACATTTTCACCATATTAGTGACCCCAACTAAGGAGAGATGCAGGTTATTTACTCTATCTAAGTCCACTTTTACTTTAGCCAGGACAGGGGTCATATTTACCTCAACAATAACGTCAATGTTAGCTGTAATTACTATACCGAGATAAATAGCTGATGGAACCACCCTGGGATCAGCACATAAGGTGTAGTTATTCTTAACTATCAGTGTCTTTGATTTATTCAAACTATAACCTGACAGTTGTCCAAACTTAGTGGCTTCACGTTCTACCTCCATTATAGCCATCTCAGGGTCAGGGGTTAATATAGCCACATCATCAGCATATGCAAGAATTTTTACTGTTCTGCCATTCACAACCATTGGGCGAATCCCATCATTTCTCTCCAGGTGTCTTAACAAAGGTTCAAGAAATAATGCAAAAAGGAGTGGGGACGAGGGACAGCCCTGTCTTGTCCCCCTAAAAATTTTAACTACATCTGTATACCCTCTATTCACTCTAATTCTGGCGGTAGGTCTTTTATATAGAGCTTGAATAGCTGTTATATAACCTTCCCCTATACCACTCCATCTTAGAACTGCCTAAAGATATTCCCAGGCGACCATATCGAAGGCTTTTTCAGCGTCTAAAAACAGTTCTGCAATTCGGTCACACAGGGTTCCTGCGGCATCAAACATTGTGATGACTGTCCTCACATGTTGAGTGGTTCCCTTGCCTGGAATAAAACCGTGTTGCGATGGACTTACAAGCTGCTCTATATTCTCTGCAAGCCTTGTCACCAGGATTTTAGAGTAGATTTTAACGTCAGAATTCATGAGGGTAATCGGTCTATATGAGGCCGGGTGTATAGGAGGCTTCCCTTTTTTTGGTATAACTACAATATCTGCCCCTCCCCAGGTCTCCGGAGGATAACCTCCTCGTTGCGTATGTGGCATTATATTGAACATCTCAGCAAGTACCTTATTCTGGAACAGTTTATAAAAGTCCACCGGAATCTGGTCTGGTCCAGCTGCTTTCCCCGAGGGGAGACTTTCCAGTGCCCTTCTAATCTCCTCTAACTGAAAAGGGGCATCTAATATCTCTCTATCGTCTGGCGGTAAAGAAGCCGAAGAAATGTCGCTCAGATATCTTTCTATATCAATTGGGTCCCTTAAGTCCTCCGGAGAATACAAGTTAGTGTAAAACTTATGGAAACATTTTCTAATAAAATCTGAGTCAGTACCCAAATTTCCCTGATGGTCCTGAATCTCCTTAATATCATCCTTTGCTGTGCTCTGTCTTGTTTTGACCGCAAGAATATGTCCGACTCTCTCGCTTAGTTCATAAGTATCTTGTTTGTGTGCCAGATATTTTTCAGCAGCTTTTAAAGTAATACCCTCCATAGCATCTCCCTTAAGAATAACCAATCTGAGTATAAAGGAGTCCAGTGGGATTCCTTGCGTCGTGGCTATAACCACATTTTCTTCCGCTATATATAGCTTGAGCCTTATATCTTCAAGATGCATTCTTTCCCTTTTGCGTCTTGCTATTACAAAACTCATCATTTCCCCCCGAACCCCAGCCTTAAAGCAATCCCAAACTACACCTGGGGGCGCCGTGTCTCTATTGTCTTGCCAATAATTTGTTATCCACCTCTCCATGTGTCTCTGATATGCCTCATCTTTTAGTAAACTACGTTCAAAGGTCCACTGAGTTTCCGTAGTACTTATCTGAGTGGTATTTAATGTTAAGATGAGTGGATTATGATCGGATTTGATCCTGGGTTGTTTCTCTATTTTTGAGTGATGAATTAAAGAATTGGAAATTAAAAAATAATCTAATCTGACCAATACTTTATGTGGTAGGGAAAAGAAGGTACTGCCATCTAAGGAAGAATAATATTTCAACCATGGGTCCCCCAGGGAATTATGCTGAACCATATCGGTAAGAGCTCTATGTGATTTTTTCTTTCTTCCTAGGTACCTCCCCCTAGGTACTGCAAAAGAGCTTGTTGGATCGTGGATATTAAAGTCCCCACAGCATATAATAGGTTCCGGCCACTGCGGCAATTCCGTATCCATAAACTGCCAAACATCAGGGTCATCTCCAGTAGATCCATATATAGTTACTAATGTAAACCGTGTCCCCTTCCAACATAAATCAACCATGACCCATCTTCCCCATTGATACTCCTTTTTCCTATGCACCACCAGATCCCTAAATCTTCCTAATATTGCTACCCCCCTGGTTCTGGTGTTTTGTTTACTTGCCACTAATACATCGAATCCCAGTTGTTTCAAAAGGTATAACTGTGCTGCTTCGATATGCGTCTCCTGAAGACATACCAGATCTAACTGTAAAAATCTCAGTAACCCTGCTAGCTTTACCCTTTTCCTAGGATCATTAAGTCCACATACGTTGATCGAGGCAATTCTCCAGGGCATTAAGGGGTATGAACGGGTTCTTACTCAGATCCAACTTAACATTAATTAACATAAAGATATACCAGTCTACAGTCGCTTGATATTGTCTACACCATCTGAATTGTACACACGATGTCCCCCACAAAACAAAATTAAAGAAGCAATGTGCTTTATCAAACCCACAAAATACAAACATTTTAACCCTGGTGGTATGACCCCCCACCCCAACCCACCCCGCACCCCCCCCTTTCCCCACACCCCTCCCCACCCACCCCCATGTACAGGCAAATAGGTCCACAGGACCTATGTGTGGTCGGTCTGAGCTGCGACAATCGCGCCCCTCTCTCATCCCCTCTCTCCTTACGGACATTGATTCTTCAACTCATCTATATACTGCTGGGCTTTGATCTCTGAAAAAAATATCATAACTCTCCCTCTAGTAACCACTTTTAATTTAGCGGGGAACAATAAGTAAGCCTCTGAACCTAGCCCCTGAAATTTAGAGATCAACTGCCTCAGCCTCCACCTCCGTTCAACAGTGACATGGCAGAAATCTGGCCTGGCGAAGAAAGAAGTACCCTCAAATGACCTCTTAGAATCCGGTCTAGCTTTCTCAATTATTTCCTGCCTTAATAGAAAGTTTCCTAGGTATACTAAGATGGCTCGAGGGAAAGCGGTGTTCGCTCCACCACCACCACCGCCACTAGCCCCCTGCGTTTTTTTGAGTGTGAAGGGAAATCTATACGCTCTCTGAACTTCCCTGTCCCACTGCCACTGAGACTCCGGGAATGCCCCTCTAAGTAAGTTGATCACATAGCGCCTTATATCCTGCCCTTCCAAACCCTCAGCCACACCCAAAATTCTAATGTTATTGCGCCTTTGACGGTTTTCAAAATCCTCCATCTTCCACTGGAGGTCCTCAGCAATCTTCTCTTGGGCCTCTTTAAAGTTTTGCCAATTACTGTGGTCGTCTTCAAGCTTGCTCGTACGCTCTTCCACCTCAGTGACTCTTCCCACCAAATCCTCATATAGTTTATTTGTCTTTCGTAATGAGGATTGTATTTTCTTAGCGTCCTGTCTTGCTTTCCGACTCACAGCTCTAGCCTCTGCTTGCATCTGTTTCAGCGTGCTAAGCAGAGTATCAAAAGAAGCGGACTGTTTCATTGGCCCAGTAGTGTCCTCAGCCTGATACACCTGGGAAGTGGCCGAATAATCCCAAAACAGCCCCTTTTCGGCTTCTCCCAATCCGCCATTCTGTGCGTTTTTTGACTTAGGCTTTAACTGTCTCTTTCTCAGGGTCGAGTCTCTCGCTGTACCTATATCCTCTCCAGAGGAATTGGTGTCTGAAAGCAATACTTCTTCATCTTCATCATCATCTCGCTCCTCTGAGAGCTCCTCACTTGAATGTACTGAATCCGAATCCTCGTTAAGTGAAAAGAACCTCTCTCCTTCACCCGAGCCCACCTCAGCCACAAGGAAATGAAATTCTGAAGCGCGTTGGGCAGAGAAATATTACGAAGGAGCGTGGTTTTTATATAGCGCAAACTTGACCCGAATCCAATCAGGTATCAGAGCGCTTTACATAGCACCAGTTACGATACACGGGGACACACAATCATTATTTATTGTAAGGCACGGGGAGATTAAGTGATTTGCCCAGAATTACAGGTTTTTCAGCGTCATTACCGAGACTCCAACCCAGTTCCCAAGGTCCGAGGTCGAGCGCCCTAGCCGTTAGGCCAACTCCTCTCCCCTCAGCAAGGCTCTCCTTTGCCTTATTGAGCTATTATTGTTGTCCTGGCAAGGAGTGTGCTTGTTTGGGGACAAACGTGGACCGGGGCATATATATAAATATATATATATATATATATATATATATATATATACACACATATATATACAAGCATATAAAAGTGTGCAGTTTTATATGTATTTTGGTATTTATTTATGTATATTTATATATTTATCAGTCAAATATTACCATGTTGTCAACACAATAGAATTTAATCTAATATGTGTATGTCATGGCGGCTGCATTGGGACACGATGGATGCTAATAAGAGGTCTAGTACTCAAAGATGGGGGAAGTGCAATGAACAAAGCACTGTTTTTTAATCACCTGTGTTAGGGATTCAGGGTTGCCCTGTTGAAAGGGTAAGCCGAAACGAGTTGGTGTCCTGTAGTTTGGTGCCATGTCACTATAAAGAAAACTGAAGCATTCTGCTGTGCCTGTATTTTTTATTGGAGACTCTGTTACATTGGTGGGGCTGGCACAGTGATTGAGAAGAGCAGTGCAGGGGGCACGTGTAAGTACAGATGAAACTGACATCCAGTAAATGGATGTTTTACTGTCAGCATTTACTTTAAATGAATATTGTGCTTTTCCTACATGGAACTTTGGAGTAGTCTTCTGTGAAATGAATGGCCAGAAACCTGTGCATATACTGACAGTAACTATAATCAAGATTGGATTGGCCATTTATCCAATTAGGGATTTCCCTGGTGGGCCCGAGCCACTGAAAGCAAGTTTATAAAGGCCGATTGCCGCCGCTTCTGTAACTCTCTCCAGCAACCCATGGTGTATGGTGGTAGGTAAAAAGGAAGAGAGAATGAGAGAGAGAAAGAAAAGGAGAGAGAAAAGGAAAGAGAAAGGGGCTGATTTGAAAACTATAGCCAGGGATGCTCATACTATTATTAACAACTAGACTGCGTATCCCACTATTTAAACAAACACTTGCAGAACCCAAGGCTGAAACTGACTTTTACCACTCAACATTAAATCATGTACTTTATGTGCACACAACAACTTTGCAATATTTGACAATTATCATTGAGATTAATTTATTGTCATAAGTGCTTTCCAAATGGCCATGTAACTTTAACCTCATCTGAGTTTTATTGCCTCATATTGGTTTGCTAGTCGAGACAAATGTACCAGTAATGATAAATTCCAATATACACAAAACACTGGCAAGCATATTTGCACAAAAAAGAATTGCACTGGGAAAAATACTGCAATCATTATCATCATAAAGCAAACTATGATAATGCCTGTGAGGAGGAAACTGCATTTTCTGAGACATCAACTTTGATTTTACTTATAGTGCTGGAAAACCATTTTACACATTTGATCGTGGTAAATTAAGCATAGTTTACCATGTTGACTTGATAAACTTTAACCTAAACTGACAAGTAATTGCATTGCCTGTATGATATAGAGCATGCAATGTTAACATAATTCCTGAGGTAAAATTATCCTGTTCATCATCACCATTCATTCAGGATTGAGATCATGCAGCAACTTCTGTTACAGAGGAGAGTGCAATTTGCCAAATATTTAGCTGGTCTTCAGTGACATGTACCTGTGAAAGATATCCCTCCTGTAAGCAAGAAAATACAGCATGTTGGGACCTGCGGCATACATAAAATGTCCAACAAATTCTAGAAAATTTGCAAATTCACTTCTGTAGGGTTACATCTAGGCATGGAGTAAAGTGTGGACCTGTCTGAAAGTTAAAAAAACAGCAGTATTTCTAGATATCTAAATAAGTCAAAGGTATCCACGAGCACTCAAATGCATAACTACTTCTGTATATGAAAATGTAACAAGTATGCATCTCTGTGTGCAGAAATATAACAAAAATGTGCAGTTACACATTGTTTTGTTCCTAGTTTTTGTTTACATAGGGAAATATGTTTGTCCTTGGTCATACATGCCGTAACGTTAAGGTGGTGTTACCACCCGTTCCTGCACTGAAAATCCATTTACACCTTTTAAGTCTTTTCAGGGGGGATATAACCAGCAACGTGTTGGTAAATACACCAAAACTAGTAATTTTGTGGTGGTTCATCAATTGTTACAGATAGACCCACCTAGGAATTTCCACAAAACAGAGTTAGCATCTAGATTGACTCATACCGTAAATCCATCATACGGATAGCATTTCCATGTGTAAATGACACTTCTGAGGCTAAAGTGATACCATTTGTATAAATTATACTTAGGTGCACAAAAATGTTTATTCATTGGATCCAACAGATTGAGGCTGCTCTTTGGAATGAGACATACTGGAGGAAATGTTTGCGAGTGCCTAGACCTACAAAACCTTAAGCTGAATAAATCTTTGAGAGTTAGTTAAATTACATCAAAATATTTAAAACAAGAATTGTGAATTGGTTATGTTAATTTTAATGGAAGCAGGTGGGCAATGATCACCTTACAAAGACTTGCGTGGATGTGATTGCATAAGACTGCATAAGAGAAGTGTTCGGGCGAACATGAAAGCACAGGGTGACAGATACATGAGACTTTCTGTTCGATGTTCTAGCAAAATTGTGAGATTGGTAAAGAAATCATTTAGAACGTGTTTGGCTGGAGAAACAAAGGTAACATGAATGTAGAAATGTACACTCAGCTGCTGAATATCAATTGAGTAAGCTAAATATATATTCTTATTTGATGTTTCAGTATTCTGCCACCATCCTTTATTGATTAATCTTTCTTTCAATGTTTTCAGGGATGTACTTTGGTCTTCTTCCGACTTCATCTGTCACTTTTTATCATACGCTTCCACAGCCGTTAAGGACACACAGCAGTTGCGCTTCCCTCCCTTGCAGGGCCCTTTGCGTATTTCATCCGTCTGGCAGGTTTCCTGTCGACAAGCACCATGCATCTTCATTTGACATATAGTGGAGTCCCTGGAAAACGCTGCAGGACAAATAGCAAACATAACAGATTAGTTGTTGTATTTCTTCTTTCAGCAAATATTCATAATATAATAGATGTATTGGAATTAAATCAGGGCTTTCTCATTTCGAATGGCAGATAGTTTAGTGCATGAAAAAACACCCTCAGACCACTTTTTAAATTATCCTCTATCTTCAAGTTACTGTCTTATATGTTCAAGTTGCTTCCCTTTAAAGAATTGTGTTAATGTTGTGTGAAGGGGGTGGGCGGTCCGGCGTCATGTTGACTGACATGATTGTCAGACCAAGGGCAATAGGCAGCGCAGCAGCACAAGTGCGCATGAGTGGGGAAGGTGAGCGAATTTTCACCCGTGCCCAGTCATGCGCACTTGTGTTTGCACTGGCTGCGCATGCCCATTAGGAGCCCCTCGGTCTCCTAATGGGCAGGCGGCGGGCGTAGCGTAAGCTGTGCCCTCAGCCAATCCTGGCGCTGCTGGCAGCGCCAGGATTGGCTGAGAGGGGTTGGCAGGCCCCTCCAGTGCAGTTCGTGAAAGGCACGCAGCCCAGGGGAGCAGAGGTCTGAGAGGTGGCGTGCCGTGGACCCGGGACCGGCTGTGAGGTAAGTTTTTCGTTTAATATTTCATATCCCCCCCGTGCGCGACTCCCTCCCCCCCCGCGCGAGCCGCGACTGGAGATAGATGAATTATCTGTTGTGATTTGCTGTACACGTCTTGGTCAGCTTGGCAGTGCTTGCTTTTTTTGGCTCATTTGCATGTATTTGTGTTTCAGAGTTATGGGGGAGAGGGGGTGCCTGCGTCATCCCAACACCCTCTACAATGCGGCGTGATTACCACTCACTGTCTGCTTGACGGCCCAAGAAATAATGGCATTTGTAAAGGCCTTTATTACTATGCTAGTACGTTAACAGTACGTAGGTGTAAAGTACGACGGGCTCTAACACATAACATGGTATGCTAGTACGTTAACAGTAGGAAGGTGTAAAGTACGACGGGCTCTAACACATAACATGGCATGCTAGTACGTTAACAGTACGAAGGTGTAAAGTACGACGGGCTCTACCACATAACATGGCATGCTAGTATGTTACAGTAGGCAGGTGAAAAGTAGCAAGGGAACTCGCACATAACTGCATCGATCGCATGCTAGCACGTTATAGTATGCAGGCGTAAGGTACTACAAGCTCTAGCAAATAACAGCATGGTGTAAAGTACGTACCATGGGCTCTAACATATAATATGTCTTGCTAGTATGTTACAGTATACAGGTGTAAAGTAGCAAGGAAACTCGCACATAACTGCATGGCATGCTAGTACGTTACTATATACAAGTGTAAAGTACCATCATGGGCTCTAGCACAAAAAAGCATGGCAGGCTAGTATGTTTCAGTATGCAAGTGTAAAGTACTACGCGCTCTAGAACATAATTGCATTGCATGCTAGTTCATTACAGTATGCAGGCTTAAAGTACCACGAGCACTAGCACATGATTGCATGGCATGCTAGGATGCCTGCGTGCCCGGGCTGTAAGGATGGGGGTCCCACTCAAAGCACACAGTCCTGTTGAGAAATACTGTTACTATCCTCAGAGGTAAATTTCCAATCTGTCTTTGAAATGGTTAGTGGAGTCGCAGGTGCGACGTGAAAAGGTGAAGTGGCTGTCTATTCGGACTGCCAGCAACATGTGCAGATCTCGGTATGTCAGAGCCACACCAGTTTCAAGGGTTGCACTTTTCAAGCTGCCCGTGACTATGAAAAACCTCATGTTGCCGAATTTGTGTTTTACATGCATATATCAGAAACTGCATGCACACAGTTGGGTTGAGGTAGTTCAGACAGTGGTCACATTCAGCCCCTGACTTGATTATTCTGGAAACTCACTGATTTATTGTATTTTATACACATTGCGTGAAAGCTGCATCTTGACTCAATTAAAGATGAGATTGAAAATGGTGAATATGGGAAATAATGTAAGCAGACACTTAGTACATGCCAGTGCTCATGTGTAAGGGATGGTTGCTGTCCCCTTGATCTAACATAATGCAAAGTTCGGCTTTCGCCATGTTTCTTAGTGCAGTCACTTCACTTTAAAAAATGAAGCCCATCTCGGTCTCACTGTAACCATTTCAGAAATCAAACATAGCTTCTTGGAGTAGTAATGTGGCACTTTTTTGTAGCTTTAAATACAATCAGGTTTACCCGTCTATATGCAATGCTGAAGGGTTATGTCCTTTGTAATTAAATTAGCAGACTTCTGCTGTGTGCTGTATTTTTGCTCTGCATAATGAATAGTACCAGCTCTGAGAGTTTGGCACTGTGCATTGTCCTTACCTTGATATGTAGTGCATTGAATTAGCTTATTGAAGTCTTGCACAGAGATCCACCACTAACCTGTCTGAGCTATAGGTCTTTAGTCAAAGTTCTAACAAAAACAGTCGAGACTTGCTTTGGACAATAAAACTTGTTCTCTCTCTCTGTTTCATGTTATGGTAAATGGCAGTGTTAACCAGAGGAGACATAAGCCATGTCTGAGTTTTGTTTTATGTAATGAGCGGTCACAAATGAATGGATCTTCCCTTAACAGGCCATTGAACATCTCTGAGCCTCATTGACCAAACTTATCACACCATGTAAATCATGCAAAATTAAGAAGGGCTGCTTTTCCCTGCAGCATTATATGTGTGCATATTGTCAGGTAAAGACTATATCTGTAGAAGCAGTTTTAGAAGGGTTCGAGTTATTGTTTGTGTTTAAGGTTTCTAATGTATTCCGACTACAGTGAGATGTTCTGTTAGTAAGATGCCTAGGGTCTGACAGTGGGAAGCATTTCCTGAGTGTCGAGGCTGAGACCTCAGGATGCAGGCAATAAGAAAGGCTTGAGAGCGGCCTGTGCTGTGTGCCACACATTATATTTTCGCCGGTGCAATGCTCATTGGTTTGTTGTGTGGAGTGCTGTTTGTGTGTTGTGATGCACAATGTTGTCTCCCAATAACAGTTTGCTATGTTTGCCAAACAAAGCAGTGTAATGTCCAAAAGACTATCAAACCCTGACCAACTCAAACCATGCGCAGACTTTTGTTTCGTTTATTCAATTAGGGTACAACATTTTTCGCCCACCACTTTCAAAATCCACCAGCCGCCACTGTTGAGGTTTTGTTGCTGGCTCTGGAGGCTTGTTAACCTGGTAACTGGCAAATAAACACTTGATACATGGACACTTACCTCGCTTCTTGTGATCAGTTACGACATCTTTTTGGCGATGATTGTGCAAGTCACCAACACGAACCCTACTACAGAGGCCATCTATTTCAGGAACATTTTTAAGGGTTGAAGAGGATCTTGATTTTCCCAGAACCAGGCGTGAGTTTACTTCGGAGCTTCTTTTCTTCAGAAGCAGAATCCTGGTGTGAATTTCCCCCTTCTGTTCATTACACAAGGGGCAGTGACAGATCCGAGGATTTATTGCTGGCACTGATGTTGGAAAAGGCCTGCGCAGTTGGCAGCCGCACAGTGCTGGAACCCAGCCTTGATGTTGCGTTCCAGCAGACAGGCCTAATTTGACTAAGCAGAGGAACTTCCTTCGTTGTTGCGACAGCGCTCACCATCTGATTGGTTCTGCTGCTCACTAGGAAGTTAGAAGTGCATCACCGGTTGGCGGTCTAGTCCTTTTGTCAGAAGGGGAAAATCAACGTGAGCGGAAAGTGTACTTCTTTGGCGTAAGCATATGACGAATGCTTCTCAATCTTGCACCGGTGCAGTTCCTTATTAGGGGAAGTGAAATTCGCAGGTTGTCTCTATGCTGACCTTCACAGCTGTAAGTACATGCAGCGCTGATGGGCTCAGCGTGATTGTAGATCATCTCTACAGCTGTGTAGGGAAGCACAGTTTGCAGGTAATCTCTACGCTGACCTGCACAGAAGTAAGTACATTCAGCGCTGATCTGCACAGCATGAATGCAGATCCTCTCTACGGCTGTGTGTCTCTCACTTTGGGCAGGTCAGCAGTGCTGACAGGTGGATTCAACGCTGATCTGCACGGCATAGTTTTATTCTTATTTGAGAGGGCTATGCTGATCTGCACAGCGTGCAGGTTATCTGTTTTGTCCATGTACATTCTTGTTGTGAAATGAAATGTAGTTTTTTTTTTACAGCATATTCACTGGGTTTTCTGGTTGTGGAGACAGTTTCAGGCGTGGGGAATTTGAGCTGTATGTTCCTCATTGCTGTTCCATATCACTTTTTATCTGTTTTTAGGAGAATTGGAGTGTACTATTTCTCTTTTGTGTTTTTATTGCGCTCCTCTACAATCTAAGGGAGCAACTCTATTGTACCACTGTATTGGAAATTAGAGTCAGTAACCCCACCACAACTTTTTCTCAAAACGCCAGGTGAACCCCCCATATGATGGAGGCAGTGGTTTAATGTATTCAAAACTTATTTGGGAGCTATAAGAGTGCTTCGTTTTCTAGCAGAGAGAAGAAAATATCTTCCACTGCATGCTTTAGGTTTGAAGGGAGAGCTATTTTAAAACATTTGCCTGAACCAATTTTGGAGGGCGGAGGAGTTGGATGAGTATCAAGAACCTGTTAAAAAAAACTCAGTGTTAGATTTAATACCCATCCAAGTCTGATTGTGTTGCGCCATAAAAATATTTTACAGTCAACATCCAGGAGAAGATGTGGACACATACATTTCAGCACTGAGAATGTTGGTAGCTGAGTGCCAATTTGAAAACTTTGCAGATCAACTAGTAAGAGACCAATGTGTTTGCCATTGCAGTGACAAGATTATTAAACAAAAATTGCTGTAAATGGGAAATCCTATATTGGATACAACGATTAAGGTCGCCAAGATTGTGGAAACATCGCAAGTGGCAGCCAAGGAACTAGAGGGAAAGAATAATGATGCAGTGGCAGCCGTTAAAGTGAATGGCGGAAAAGATTTGAGAGACACCAGGCTAGGAGACAAATCACGACCAGCATTTACTGACAACCCAAATTAATTTTTCTCAGAGCAGAATATTTGTTTCAGTTTTGGATACTGTACACATGTCAAAAGGGGAAAATGTCCAGCAAAATTTGTCACCAGTATATTGTGCAATAAACAGGGGCATTTTGCAAAAGTATGTCAATTGTTCAAGACTAAACAACAGTCATCTGTCAAATATTTGTTGGATGGTGACATTCCAAGTGAGGAAGAAATGTGTTTAACCAAAGATCTAAGGGACATGGTCATGGTGGTACAAAAGCCATGAGATAAAGGTGGAGAATCCTGAGTTGTGGGTTGATCCGTTTGTCGACACTATGGTAGGCAGAGAAAAGTTGAATCTGTTGATTGATTCAGGGGCACGGATCACCATGATCACCCAAAGGTTGTTTGAAGATGTGTGGCCTACTAGGCAGCTTTTACCACCAGATCATAAGGCGGTATATAATGAAGGTCGTGATATAAATCTATGTGGCTATATTGAAGATATACTGGAATTCAAGGGACCGAAAATAGCTGGAAAGGTTTATGTGGCCAACAAAGCATTGAATATCCTTCGATGGTTCCACCAGGGTTTGTTTGGAAAACGATTCTCAGACCAGGAGTAAGTGTTGGCTGTGAGGGATAGCTTAGGATTGGAAGAACTCATGAATAAATATCCCTGTGTATTCTCTGGTGAATTAGAAAAAATTCAGAGTTACAAGCACAGGATAATAGTGAAGGATGGTACACAGTAAAACAAACTCAGAAATGTACCTTTCAGTATACGGAAAGACTTAGAGAAGGAATTGGACACTTTAGTGAGAACTGGGATAATTGAACCTAGTGAGTCTGCACTGTGGTTGTCTCCTTTGGTGGTAGCTCCCAAGCAGAACTAAGGGAACTAAGGATTTGTGTGGACTGGCGCTGCCTCAATAATGAAATTTGGGTAGATTCTCACCCTTTACCAAATAGTAACGAACTGCTGGCTAGCCTAAAGGGAGCTAAGCTTTTAACTAAGCTTGACTTCACTTCAGCTTACCACCAGATTGAGCTTAAACCATAATCAAGACATTTAACAGCATTTGTGTCTGCTTTCAGTACTTTTCAGTATTGCTGAATGCTTTTTAAGCTTGCTTCAATGGACTCAGTCTTTTAGCGAACTATGGCGGACATGCTGAAAGGTATACAATAGAAAGGCCCAGACCTGATAGAGAAACGCTACGCGCTGATTATTAAGTATAGGAAGCACTCTCCTGTAACGCTCGCATCGCGTTCTACCGTCGCTGCTGCGAGGTTAGAAAAAAGGGGTTTACTGTGTGTTTTAAAATTGTTGACAAAGTTGGTTTTAAAATTGTTGAAAATCTCTGAACTGCCCACTCACCCACACTATAAAATTTCTGCATTTCATCGCGCTACTTTAGCGGGACTAAGGGAAGACTCACCTTATTAGCGCCATTTTGGTTAGCGGTCGAGTGGCCAGCCGGCTTGCTAATCACCTCCCTATTTAGGTGGGGCAATGCAAGTGCGCAGCGCACGCAGAGGGCGCGCCGATGGCGCGCCAGAGGCGTACCAAAGGCAAACCCGTCTGCGCCCGTCCGCACACCGGCCGCGCCCACTGCCAGCAATGCTGCCCGTCTGAAAAATTGTAGGATATGCTACTCTAAAGAGCTATTGCTCAGTATTGGTAAGAGGGGGCAGGGGGGCATCAAATGGTTTTAATGTGCGGCCTGATTAACAGCAGATCCCTGATAAAACACTAACAAGAGGTATCTAGTCTGTTAGAAGACATGGATCTGGATGTTTTATTTATTACAGAGACCTGGGCCAGTATGGATTCTTCCGTAGAGCTTGGTTTTGCCTGCCCAGAAGGTTATAAAACATTTCATAAACCCAGGGCCTCTGGAAGAGGTGGGGGGGTCGGGTAATTTTCAAGGAGAGATGAACTTCGCACCCTTTCAGGGTGAATGAGGTCGCAGGGTTTGAGCTACTGGGTTTCACCCTGCAAGAGCCAAAAGGAAGGTTGCTGACTGGCTTGGTGTGTTATAGACCCCCGGGTCTGGACTCTCAGTACCAGGTATTACTCGATACCATCGCTGCTTTGACCTTGACACACTCCAGAATGTTGCTCCTAGGAGATTTTAATCTATGGGACAATGGGAGCCTAAGGAGCCATTTGCGAGACCTGCGACAAATATGTGAGAACTCTGGTCTACACCAGCTAATACAAGAACCAACACACCGGGGAGGTCACGTGCTGGAACTCGTGTTTGCAAATCAGACCGAGACAGAAGTGATCAATATACTGCCCCAAAGCTGGACCGACCACTTCTTAATCCACTTCAGGATCACCACCATACCCAAGGTCACAAATAACAATAATTGTCAAACAACCTACCGATGGGGAAGAGACTGGGCTAAATTGCCAAAAGATAGATCAGATCCTCTATTCCCTAACCAGACTCTCTTTGTTTCAGGTGATTCAGTGGACAAGAACTATCACACCTATTGTAACTATATCACCAACATCCTAGCGGTTAGCGGTCGAGTGGCCAGCCGGCTTGCTAATCACCTCCCTATTTAGGTGGGGCAATGCAAGTGCGCAGCGCGCGCAGCGGGCGCGCCGATGGCGCGCCAGAGGCGTACCATAGGCAAACCCGTCTGCGCCCGTCCGCGCACCGGCCGCGCCCACTGCCAGCAATGCTGCCCGTCTGAAAAATGGTAGGATATGCTACTCTAAAGAGCTATTGCTCAGTATTGGTAAGAGGGGGAAGGGGGGCATCAAATGGTTTTAATGTGCGGCCTGATTAACAGCAGATCCCTGATAAAACACCAACAAGAGGTATCTAGTCTGTTAGAAGACATGGATCTGGATGTTTTATTTATTACAGAGACCTGGGCCAGTCTCGCCAAAAGATAGATCAGATCCTCTATTCCCTAACCAGACTCTCTTTGTTTCAGGTGATTCAGTGGACAAGAACTATCACACCTATTGTAACTATATCACCAACATCCTAGATAGACATGCCCCCCTAAAAAGGATTAAGAACAGGAGAAAAGCTTCAGCCCCTTGGTTTAGCGAGGAGCTGAAATTACTACGGAACACCTGCCGACAGGCTGAGAGGAGGTGGCGTAGATCATACTCAGAAACAGATAGGAAGTCGCTGAAATTAGTGCAGGCTCAGTATAAGCAGACCATCACCAGGTCCAAATCACTTTTCTATGCCAGTTCCATTCTACAAGCACCTAATGGTACGAAGGCTCTTTTTAATATCATTAGAGACCTCTCCAGGCCTGCTTGTCTGGCCAATAAAGTGCCGGCATCACAGAATTTATGCAATGAAGTCGCTATTTTCTTTGACGAAAAGATTGCCAAAATTGTTGGGGGGCTCGATCTGGGTACTGCCAGTAGTCAGATATTAGATGAGGAAGCCTTGACTGAAACATCAATTGAGCACTTTCAACCTCTTACTGAAGAGCTCTTTAACAGTCTCGCTCAGGATGTGTCCTCTGGGTCCCCCCTAGATCCTCTTCCTCACAGGATCTGGAAGGAGTATGGTGCTGAAATATTCCCATGGATGCGACTGATATGTTACCAATCTCTGAAGGAAGGAGTAGTCCCAGAAGTATGGAAGCAGGTAGTGGTAACTCCCCTGTTAAAGAAGCCTTCCCTGGATCCAACAATCCCAGCTAATTTTAGGCCTATATCCCTCCTGCCTTATCTTATAAAAATCCTGGAAGTCCCTGTCGAGTTACCTTGAGGAAAACCATCTACTGGACAGGGATCAGTTTGGGTTCCGCCCAGGCCATGGGACGGAAACCGCTTTGGCAACCGTGCTGGACAAGCTACGAATGAGAGCCGACAGTGGTGATTCCTCGGTGTTGGTATTACTGGATATGTCGGCCGCATTCGACACAGTTAGCCACGCAGTGCTGATAGGAAGGTTGGAGAGACTGGGGGTGAAAGGCTGCGCCCTGAAATGGATGCAATCATACTTGTCACATAGGCAACAGGCTGTAACCATGGCACCATTTGCCTCTCCTAAGTCCCTGGTCTGCCATGGAGTGCCTCAAGGCTCGGCAATAAGCCACATTCTTTTTAATATTTACTTACGCCCCCTGATTCCCATTATAAAATCATATGGGATTGATTTGGTTAATTACGCCGATGACTCCCAAATGGTGCTTTCCCTGGAAGGGAAGCACGCGGTGTCTATGGATACCTTTCAGGAATGCATGCGTCGGGTCTCTGGCTGGCTTAAAGCAAATTATTTGCAGTTCCATGGGGGAAAACGGAGCTGTTATACTGCTCCGCAGCAAGACTGTCAAAGCCCCTACCGTGTGAGTTCAGACTCACTCTGGAGGATGACCCCCTGGTGCCAGCTAAAACAGTACACAACCTGGGTGTCATGGTGGATGAAGATCTTCAGATGCTGTCACAGGCTAATAAAACAATAAGTGTATGCTTTGCCTTGCTAAAAGCACTTCGGCAGATTTTACCACTCTTACCCAGCGAGGCTAGACCCTTGGTGGTGAGGAGAATAATTCTGAGTAGACTGGACTATTGCAACTCTTTGTATTTGGGTGCTCCTCAATACATCCTGCAGGGGCTGCAAAGAGTCCAGTCTATAGCAGTCAAATTGGCACTCAATAGGCAGCTCAGCTCCTCTTCCACCTTGAGTCTGAGGGACCTCCACTGGCTGCCCATCAGGGATAGAATTAACTTTAAATCCCTATGTATGGTATATAGAGCATTGCATAATACAGGTCCGGTATCTATGCAAGAGAGATTCATCTGGTACAAGCTTACTAGACATCTACGCTCTTCTAGTGCAAACCTGGCAACAACTACCAGATTCAAGAGATCCAGGATGGGAGGTAGGGCCTTCGGCATAGCAGCATCACGTCTCTGGAATGAACTACCCCAGAGCATCAGACAAGCAAATTCCCTGCTAGGCCTTAGAAAAAGTCTAAAGACCTGGTTATTTGCCAGGAATGAGAAGTAATGCTTCCTGTTAATAGTCAGGCCCGTTTCTGTTGATTTTATCCGCCTTGGTCTTAAAGCGCCAGGATACCCGTAGGGTGACAGTCTGCGCTATATAAGTGTGCTATACAATACAATACAATTGAAGGTTTGTCTGTTTTCCAGGAAGGTGTTTTGGTTTCGCCAGACAGGCAAACACATGATGACATTCTGGATGAAGTGTTGAAAAGGTTCCAGGAAAAAGGAGTAGTGCTAAGGAGAGATGTGCCGTTTTTAACTGATAAGGTTCAGTATCTGGGGAATGTGGTTTCTAGCAATGGTATTATCCTGAAATCTAGTCTGGTTGACAGCATTAATTAGTCCAAGCCGCCTGTGGACAAAGCTGGACTTAAAAACTACCTAGGACGGTGCAAACTTTATTCAAGATTTATTCAGAATTTTGCCACGAAGTTGAGACCATTGTCACGTATGCTTTTGAAGGGAGTTACCTTTGTTTGGGATGCAGAGTGCCAAGGGGTATTTGAGTGGGTTAAATGCCAGCTTGTTTCACCTAAAGTGCTGAAGCATTATGATCCTTGATTTACAGTGTGTCTTGATGGTTGATGCCAGCAATGTTGGTGTGGGAGCAGTGCTCAGTCAAGAGACAGGTGGTGAAATGAGAACAATTGGGTATGCTTCACGTGTGCTAACTAGGGCTCAGCAGCAATGTTCAGTGATTGAAAAAGAATTGTTAGCCTGTTGGTGAGAAGTTATGAAGTTCAGGAATTCTGTGTGGGGAAGGAAGTTTAGAATACAAACAGATCACAAACCTTTGATTTCTATTTTGAGTGGAAGGAATGGTAGAGAATTTACCCCACAAATTGTACGGTTGTCTTCCAAACTGTTGCAGTTTGATTTCATACCAGAATACATTCCTGGTAGCAGGAATGGTTGTGCAGACTATCTGTCATGTACTTTGGAGTGTGCTGAGGAAGAAAGCGGCGCTGTGGACGAAGACAAACTGGATTGTTTGGTGGCTGCTGTTGATCTACCGGAGTTGTGTGCCATTTCTGAAAGCGAATGGAGGACGGCGCTCAAAGAAGATTCTGCTATGCAAATGGTCATGAAATATGTGGGGTCAGGGTGGCCTTGTGAGAACAATCTTGATTTTGATTTTAAGACATTTGTAAAAGTGGCAGAAGATCTATCAGTGGAGGATGGTTTGTTGTTGAGGGCGGATAAGTTGGTTCCACCTGTTGTGTAGAGGAATGCAATCATAATCTGTGCCCAAGAAGGTCATCTGGGGGCTACTATGATGAAGAAACGGGTGAAGTTGTCTTTTTGGTGGCCTGCAATGGACAGGGAGATTGATTAGGTGGTCAAAGAATGTGTAATATATGCTGGTAATGACAAAAGCATAAAGTCGCGTACTCCTCCTCTAAGTCCCATAAATGTGCCTGTTGCACCTTGGGAAAAGTTAGGGATTGATATTGTTGGACCATTTCACGAATTGGCGCCTTCCTCCAAGTTTGCATTAGTTCTAATGGACTATTAAACAAAATGGCTGGTAGTTAAGTCTGTGAAAGAAGTCACATCTGGAGTGGTTGTTGAGTTTTTAAAAGATGTAGTTTTAAAAGAAGGTTTTCCAGCCACGCTGGTTTCTGACAATGGGACGCAGTTTGTGTCAGGTGAGGTGGAGAGCTTCTTGAAAACTAGTGGTGTAAAGCATCTGTGGAGCTTGCTGTACCACCCTCAAACTAATGGCCTGGTAGAAAGGATGAATCGGCTGTTTGGAGAGTGTACACAGTGGGCTGTGAGTAATAAGTGTGCGTTGGCTCGTGCAGTTAGGACGATGTTGTGGTTTTACGGTACGACTCCACATGCTTCAACTGGGGTGTCATCATTTGAGTTGTTACGAGGTCGCAGAGCAACTACAAGTTTTTGCCCAGTTTGGATGAATAAATGGGTCAAGCAGGGCAAATGGATGGATGGAAGTGTACGGAGGCATGTAGAGGTTGTGAAAGAAAGACAAAAGGGGTGTTTTAATGCAAGAAAGCAAGTCAATGATTTCAAAATTGAAGTTGGAGATACTGTACGTGTTAAAAAAAACTGCGCATGTGAGAAAAGGGGGATCCAAGTATGGACCGCTTGTAAAAGTGTTGGAAGTGAAAGGGAATAGTGTGCAGATGGAGGGAGGTCAATGGTGGAACAGCTGTAATTTGACTAGAGTGTTCAGTGGAAAACGAGATGGGTGTGCTGGCTAATGCAGTTAGGACGATGTTGTGGTTTTATGGTACGACTCCACATGCTTCAACTGGGGTGTCACCATTTGAGTTGTTGCAAGGTCGCAGAGCAACTACAAGATTTTGCCTGGTTTGGATGAATAAATGGGTCAAGCAGGGCATATGGAGGGATGGTAGTATTCAGAGGCATGTAGAAGTTGTGCAAGAAAAACAAAAGGGGTATTTTAATGCAAGAAGCAAAGTCAAATATTTTGAAATAGAAGTTGTAGATACTGTACGTGTTTAAAAAACTGTGCATTTGAGAACAGGTGGATCCAAGTTTGGAACGCCTGTATAAGTGTTGGAATTGAAAGGGAATAGTGTGCAGATAGAGGGAGGTCAATGGTGGAACAGCTGTAAATTGGCTAAAGTGTTCGGTGGAAAACGAGATGGTTGTGCGGATGGTGTTGAGTGTACTAATGGAATGGAAGAAGAGAAAGAAGGTGTTGGTGTAAGGCGTAGTACTAGGCCAAGAAATGTTCCTGTACGTTTCCAATAATGATACCCCTTTATGTTTTGGGTGTGTCATGATGTACAGTCTAGTTTATTTCTGCAGGTAGTGTTTATGATATATTCTGTGTTATGCTTATCTTTTTTTTTATGTCCTCTTTTATTGCCTCCTTTCCAATAAGTTTAAAGTCATTCCTTTTACATCCACTAGGATGCTTGCAGTTATGTTTTCTTGCAAATCTAAGTGCTGTAGTTTTTTATCCTGTATGATTAGTTGTGTATTTTCACCATTGTGTATTTTAATGATGTTATACAGTATTTTGTTTCGCAAAGGGAAACCCCATGTAGTGCTTTAAGTCTGGTTTACAGAGTGTTGAGCATGGAATCCAGCCACACTGGATTCCAGGATCAAGTGTGGAAACTTTTAGAATGGCAGTTGGGGTTTTGGTGCTGGCCTGGAAGAGTCTCTGGTGGCTCGTTAACCTGGGAACTGGCAAATAAACACTTGATAGATGAACACTTACCTTGCTTCGTGTGATCAGTTTTGACAAAGTTTTGTTGGCATAAAAAATGCAAGACTTCCAGAATGTATCACACATGGTATGGTGTCATTTGACAGCTATACACAGCAAAAGGACCGTGTAATTTAACATATATCTCTTTGTGTACTTAGGATGTACCCTTGACATTGAGCCAGAAAATGTTATTTAAAAGCCTTGACTAAAAACCTCTAGATCTTTCAATTGTTTCCTTGTTACAAGATAAATGATGTGACAGCTTTAAACATGTAACACATTCATTGTAATATGTCACAATCGCACAGCTTCCCAGACCAACCACCTTCATTAACTGTCGCAGAAGCCTACAGTTCTGGTAATAAGGTGCTATGGATGTAGGTGACTATCAAGGTAGGTATTTAATATTGTTTTTATTGGTGAAATTTCTTCTGAAGCAGATGGTCACAGGCAATGAGTGTCAGCTAAGTTTAGATACTTTCATATTTGAAAATTGTATCAGAACCAATACTTTACATCACATCCTTGTTTAACAATGAGTGAAAATGTTATCAAAACCTTTACTCTGTAAGATTTCATCCTTGTCTAAAGATGAAGGGCCTCCTTTATGAGGTTTTTGCGCAGGGCGGCGTTGCAAGGAATCTTGCTGCCCAGCGTCAAAAGAAAAGGGCAGGAATGTGCCGTATTTATGAGATACAACACATTCACATCATTTTCCCCAGTGCTGGTGCACAATGGGCTACCATGCGCCAAAGCAGGCACCCTTGCGCCATGGTGCAATGGTTGCTGAGTTGCGGGGTTGATTGATTGTGTGCAGGAAGGGACACCTGTCTGCACAAAATCAATCAGACAATTTCCTCTTTCTATGTGTGCTGCACAATGCAGCACATATAAAAAGAGGAAATAACGAAGAGAAATTAAAACATTTCTCCTCATTGCAATTCCCTAACGCCACTCCTGGGGTGGCGTTAGAATCTGATGCATTCCCAGGTTTACAATCCTTCATAAATCTGAGAATGCTTCAGTTTCCACGGGTGTTGCGGGGAACACCCACAGCAACACCCATGCAATGCCCCTTTCATGCAGTTTTCTGCATGAAAGGAACACATATTTTCAAGCCCATGAAAAGCCACGTAAAATGGCTTTGCATGGCCTTGTAAATAGTACAAAAAACAATGGTCCTAACTCAATTATTGACACAACGCAATAATCTTATCCAGTTATGTCTTTCCAAATTAGAGCTAATTACACAAAAATCATTTAGAGTAGCTCATGATATTCAATATAACAACCGAGAGCCGCCACGGGAAGCACGGACCTACATGGACGCAGCGCGGCTAATTCGGCTGGAAGCGAGATGAATAAATGAATTCCGTTTGTCTTAATTTTTCAAAAAAGGCCCGTGACACTGCAGAACGGACTGCTGCCTACATGCTAATCGATTGATTTTTACACGTTACCTATGGGAACTGAATACCTGGATGTATACCAGATACAAGTCAAGTCGAGGACCACGGCAGGTTGCCCCACACCCTTCCCCCCCCTCGTCCTGAAGAAGACCCGCATGGTCAAGGCCTCAAAACACCTCTGTACCCTCAGACGGGTCGAAACGTCGACACCCCTCTTGTTGTGAAGCCTGGTACACGCAATTTCCCCAAAAACGTGCCATAACAAGAATTACATTCTGTGTATGAAATATTTAATTGATTGGTGTTATTTTGAAACGTGACCAGGCCAGTTCAAACGGTGATTTATAACTGTGTACTCTGTAAAAGATTTTAATGTTTGCTTTACTGTCCTTCAAATTAACTCTTTCTACACACTCACTTCTTAGCACTCTTGTCTTATGCACGTTCCCTCTGGAGCAACCATGTGTCAAAAATGATATAATCTATGAGACTTTTGTAAATAAATATATGGTGATTCAAGATTTGGATGTTGCAAACGCTTTGTGTTATAATGTTATATTGAATATCAAGAGCTACTCTAAATGATTTTTGTGTAATTAACTCTAATTTGGAAAGACATAACTGGATAAGATTATTGCGTTGTGTCAATAATTGAGTTAGGACCATTGTTTTTTGTACTGATTCTAATCCCAGGTCCCTGACTTTTGGGGTAACCCCATTTTTGTAATGGCCTTGTAAATATGCTGCGGCGAATTGCACTACCGGAGCAGCAAAAAAGTAACATTAGGGCGGCGCAAAAGTGCCGCAAGGGGTCCGTAAATGAGGCCAAAAGTGTGGTATCTTGAACTTCATTAGAGGAATGTAAGGATTACAAATTTTACTGATGGAGTTGTAAAATTTGGTAAAAGAAGTGTATGGTTTGAGAGTGGGTAGCTGAACTGAAGGTGGTGGATGAGGTGCACAACAAAGAAGAGCTAGAACCTACTTGAAGGACTCAGCATCTTTAATTTATTGGGTGTTACACTGGTGACGATCTAGCCCTTTTTAAGCAAGACATGCAGAATGTAACACCATGATAAGAAGAGCTGCAGTCCCTATGTGCACGATTATTGCTGCATACAGACTAACTGGCCTAACAGAGAGCCTGCAGAGTTCAATCATTATGATTGCTGAGTAAAATTCAAAACCGCAACGAAGAGCATAGGTGTTGCCTCTTATCTCTTCAACCTGACTTTGATAGTAAGGAGTAGGTCACACCATGGTCAGGCAACCTGGCTGGACTATGACGAGTGAAATGTGGCCTGCGCCGGAAGGCTGGACACGGTCAGGGGAAACTCCTTACTTAGCGACAAACGTAGCCTTCGCCTAGGTAACTCAACTGATCGTGCATGTCTGACCGTCAACTGCCTTTCACCCTTTAGCTGGATTGCATATGTGTGTGCATAGTGATGCACATTCTTTTCTGCCAGCCAATCAAAGGATTAGTGAAACACCATAAAGCAGATATTCCACTTCATTTTTCAGAGTTGGCTTTATTGAAAGAGTGAACATCTCCTTCATCATTGGTGATGCGCACACCATTGGAGACATTATGAGTGGGTGCCACAAGTACCGGTGATATACATACCTATTTCTCTGACCAGACCTCTTCTTTGGTGACGAACACACCACTGAAGATATAATAGGTGCATGTCACATGTGATGGCGATGCGCACACCTACTCTGTAGTGTTGACATGCCCACTCTTGAGGCACCTTTGATGCAGGTCATGCCTGATCTCCACTTCTCCTAAACACACTGGGGAACCACCCATAAAATGGGTCTAGTGGCAAAAGTTATTTAACCATTATTCCAAGGGTTGTGGCAACAACATATCTATAGAAAGGAAAACCTCATTATTGATGCACTGTTCGGGACCAAGGAGCAGTGGCTTTTTGACAATTTGCTTAACTTAATCAAGAATGAGTAAGACAATTTAATGGAATTTAAAATTTTTCTAAAACAAATTTGCATTTACATTACCTCCCAAGAGTAAGTACAGTATTGTCAAAGTACAATTTTGGCTTAGGCTCTCAACTAGAGGGAGAACTAGTAGAGGTCTTCTTCACAGAATTATGAAAAGAAGCATCTGCATGCCATTTTGGTACTTCTTTACAAAAACGTATTCATGATCAATTCATTTTACTTTGTCGTTTAGACGAAAAAACCAGAAGAGGTCTGGTTGAAAGATGATCTGTCTCTTTCTAAAGTAGTATAAACTACTAAAAGAATTGTACACTCATTGCATTATATTGCCCAGTTGAAGAGATGTTCATGGAAATCTTCTGATATTAACCAATGAACAAGGAAAAAAATTAAAAACTGAGCAAAACTTCTCGAATCCAAAAACCTAAAGGCACTTGTTTCAAGTGTGGAGCTGCAGGCCGTTAAGTGAATTTTAAAGACTGCCCTACCCTATACAATGTATGCAAAATTTACAAGAAATAAATGCCATTTTAGTAAATGTTGCAAATCAACATTTGAAAGACGAATAAAATTGTAGAATATTGCAAAGATGTACATTCGATGTTGCGCACAGGGTGAATTGAAATTGAAAATATTACAAGGGCTTGGTAAAGATATATAGCCCCGCAGGAAGTGTATATTAAATAGTTTAAAGGTTCTGTCAACCTGTTAAATCCAGGTGCCACTTCATGAACTATTGTGGGAGACCCATAGGCCATTTGGGTTATTTTAAAGCGAAGATTCAATTCAGGGGCAATACCTGTGTTGGGAAGGTTCATACACCAACAATTGGAGGAAATGTACTGACATAGGTACATCAGGGTGAAATGTGGGTCCTGGATCAACAGGATCATACAATTAAGTAATGAGATAAGTAGTGTTTCACAAAATGATAATTTAAATCCAGAGAATCTTGCTGAAATTATTTTCAAAGAGTACTGCAACGTTTTTCAGGATAGGTTGTGGTGTTTAAAAAACTATTTGCCCAAAATTCTGGTCAGAGAAGGGTCACAGCAATTTGTTTTAAAATGCAAGGAATGCCTTTCAGTGTCAGAGAGAGAGCAAAAGCAGAATTGAAGAAAGTAGAACAGCTTTATTAATTTAATGTGTGGAATGTGCATATTGGATGTCACCTGTAGTTCTTGCATGTAAGCCATCTGGTGTTTAATCTCTGTGCATAGATTTGAGAGCTTTAAACAAATGTGCAGTAGTCAATAGATTACCCTTAACCAAGATCTAAGAAATATTATTATTACTAGCTGGTGCAAACATTTTTAGCACACTTGAGCTTACATCAGTATATAAACAAATTGTTACACGAAGACTCGAAAAACTTGAATTTATTTATTACACCATTTGGGACTTTTTGTTTTGTAGGAAATATCATTTGATTTAGTGTCTACCTGAGCTGTGTTCCAGTGCATGATGTTTAAACTTTATGGAGAAATAATAGGTGTCCACTTTTAACAGGATGACATATTGGTGTGCGGAACTTCAGCTGAAAAACTTGATGTAAAATTAAGGAAAATGCTACAAAGTTTGTTTGTAAATGGCTTGATGTTGAAAGAGAAAAACTAAAATCGAATATCTAGGTTATAACATCTGTACTTCAGGTGTAGCTCCTAAAAAAGATTTGGTGAAAACCATTTCCAAATTACAATTCCTAATTTTTAAAGAAATGGTATAAGTATTTTTAGGCATAAAATATTTCTATGCTAAGATCATCAAAAATTTTGCATACATTTTATTTCGGTTTTTATTGCATAGAAACATAAAAGTACATCAATAGAATTCTCAATACAAAAAAATGAAAATAAAAAGCCAAAGATAAAAGACGTCAATTAAAACTATACACAGATTTCTGCCTAATTGCCCCACACATATAGCAACGTTAAAACTAGCAAATTCATTCATAAGTAGCTGCAAGTAAAATAAAGCAGGTCAAGCTTGGTGTAAGAAACTGGGTTTTTGCTTGAGAGGAATTAAAACCCTAAATTAAGCTGTGCTTAGCCCTCTGGTAGCTTGGCACAAAAGCAGTCAGGCTTAACTTAGAGGCAATGTGTGAAGTATTTATGTAGCACACACACAGTAAGAAAGTGAAAACTCAACACAAGAAAAATCCCACAGCAATTTATAAAAATAGGGACTAAAAATTAAAAGTAGACCAAAACCACGAAAATCCAATCAGTACAAACAAAGTTATGCAATTTTAAATGTTAAAGTAAAAATAGCACCAGAAAGCACTAACTGTGGGTATCTGGTTGCACTAGACTTGGACAAAGTCACAAGTCCAGGCTGACTGCGAGGGAGGCCGGGCCAGATACAGGGACTAGGATCGTCCAGCTTAAAATGTTACCTTCTCCAAGTCTCGCGCACCGAGTTCAAACCTTTGGTATTTCGCAGGAGGAACTTAACTGATGCCAGCTAAGGGTCCAGGACTGTGAAGGCCTCTCTTGGGGATCAGGAACTCATTCCAGCAGAGGCCAGTGGGGCTCAGGCAGGTGCAATTGCAGGTCCAGGCTGTGCCAGTTACAGCAGGTCAGTTGGGCAGTTGCATAGAGGCCTCTGGAGCTTGTCGTGTCCCTGTAGTTCAGAACAGGAGTTGAGCCAATTGACCCTTGTAGCACTCCAGTAGTTCCGGGTTCAAGGAGATGGTCTTCTCTCCTTCAAGCAACAAGGTAGGGCTCAAGCAGTAGGGCAGACCTCTGATGAACAAGACAGGCCTCATGGTGCACCTTACCTGATGCCTGAAACAGCCCTGTGAGTTGGAATTCCTCTGTGAATTGCTTTAGGTGAGACTAATTTGTTTCCTTGTACGGGGCATGTGCAGATTTTCTGAAGTTGCCTGGCACCAATAGCACTGCCATACTTGTACTGGTACTGTTAGAGCAATTTACTTATTTTTAGGGGTGGGCGTAAGTCTCGTGGGGGGTCTACACGGAGAGGCACGGAGATGGAACCAATCTCCGCATTCTCCGCATAGCTCCGCAACGTACCGCCCGCAGTATTAAAACTTTACAAAACATTATAAATAACAATTTAAATCGCCTTACCTTATCGGCGGTGCCCCCGGGCTTCCCTCCATCTCCATCGCGTCTTCTTCTAGGAAACTGCGCATGCGCGGGCGCCCGCACATGCTCAGCTTTCCAGAAGAAGTTGCGATGGGGACGGAGGGAAGCCCGGGGACGCCGCCCATAAGGTAAGGTGATTTAAATTGTTAATATACTGTTTTGTAAAATTTTAATACTGCGGGCGGGAGGCGGCCGGGATGCCAACTCCGTTCTGCTTGAGTGTGCGGAGATTTGTCTGTTTCTCCGCCTACATCGCGGAAGGGGCAAATCTCCGCACATTCCATGGGCGGAACGGAGTTGTCCGCCCACCCCTACTTATTTTATGTGTTTTGTTTCACATGATTAGTTCAAATTGTTTTACTTTCCCAGTATTCCTGCTGTGAAGGGGAGCCTTCACTAGCAGGTAGGAGTTGCTGTAATCCAGTTACGTTTTTATATAACCCCCTTCTTCTATTGGGCAGTATTAGTGCATAAGCCACACCTCCTCTGAGACTGGCCTTTAAATTGGGCATGCTGGCCCGTCCACGCAGCCTTACAGTGCACTCTACCTGATGCCTGAAACAGCCCTGTGACTTAGGCTTCCTCTGTTGATTCCTTAAGGTGGCGTTAATTTGTTTCCTTGTGCTGATTTTCTGGAGCTGCATGGCTCCAATAGCAGCGCCATTGTAACGCGCTGGTACTTTTAGAGCATTTTACTTATTTTATGTGTTCTGTTTCACATGATTAGTTTAATTTGTTTTACATTCCCAGTAGACTAGCTGTGAAGGGTGAGACTTCACTAGCAGGTATGAACTGCTGGACCCTAGTTAAATTTGTTTTTATCCCTCTTCCTCTATTGGACAGCATTAGTACCTAAACCACGCCCGCTCTGAGGGTGGCCTGTAAATCGGGCATGCTGGTTCATGTGCGCTACCTTTTGGTGTACTTTTCTCAACGCCTGAAATAGCCCTCCCTATGAGTTGGGCTACCTCAGTGGATTCCTTAGGGTTGCACTAATTTGTTTTGTTGGACGGCACATGTGCCGAGTTGCCTATCTTCAAAAGCAGCGCCAAACTTGTTGTAGTATTCCGGTGCTTTTAGAGCATTTTACTTATTTTATATGTTTTGTTGCACATGGTTAGTTTAATTTGTTTTACTTTCCTAGTATTCCTGCTGTGAAGGGGAGGCTTCACTAGCAGATAGGAGTTTCTGGACTCCAGTTGTGTTTGTATTTATCCCCCCTTCTTCTACTGGGCAGTATTAGTGCCTAAGTCACTCCCCCGCCCCCACGGATGGCCTTTAAATCAGTCATGTCGTGCGTCCGCACAGCTGGCAGGCCTTAGGCAAGTCTGTCTGCACCTGTCCACGCCCAAACGGCACCAAGGATGCTGATGGTTTGGATCCTAAGCAAAACCAAAGGAAATGATGGACGGAGTGTTGAACATTGCAAGCACTCACCCCCAGTCAACTGATCTGGGTTTAATCCATCACCGTTCTTTAGCCCACTCTGCCACCCCAGTTCAGACATGGCCATATGCAAATCAGTCTGACCCTGTGCCTCATGGGAACAGTCCAGCCCGAACTGCCAAGCCATGCCTTCCCTGGACCGGAAACAAGCTTCCTAGGACCGGTTTCTGGTATTTCAGCCGTCTTCAGCCAGGCTTGCTTGAATCCAGTGGCAAAGTGAGCAAGGGACTCACGTCTGAGCATACCCTGCCAACTTATGGCGAACAAAGCAAAACCAAAGGAAATGATGGACGGAGTGTTGAACATTGCAAGCACTCACCCCCAGTCAACTGATCTGGGTTTAATCTATCACCGTTCTTTAGCCCACTCTGCCACCCCAGTTCAGACATGGCCATATGCAAATCAGTCTTGACCCTGTGCCTCATGGGAACAGTCCAGCCCGAACTGCCAAGCCATGTCTTCCCTGGGCCGGAATCAAGCATCCTAGGAATGGTTTCGGGGTTTCACCCCTCTTCAGCCAGGATAGCTTGATTCCAGTGGCATGGAGAGCGCGGGACTCACGCCTGAGCATACACGTCCCACTCGGGGTGACAAATACAAAAAGAACTATTGATGGACAGAATGCAGAACATTGTGTTGTACGGTACCCTCAGAGGCAACTACTAGAGCTCAGCCAAACAGGTAAGAAGATGGGTTGAACTAAGCTAAATTTAGAGAATGCAAAATGCACTCAGTTTGCTAATTGCAACTTCCAATTTGACTTGCAGGGTGGCCCTCGGATGCCCTCTATGGTAGTAAAGAGTGGGCTTGAGGGCACTAGTAAGTGCTTCAACAAGCATAATCAGGTTTCCTGTGCCCTCATAAATACCGGCTCTCTGATTAAACATAAAATCGAAGTTAACAATTTAGTCGTAGCCTTTCATCTTGGCTGTTTGTTTGTTACTGAAACAATGGCCTGTGAGAATTCTGGTCCCGAATTGGCTGCAGCTGTACTATATGGGAATGTCATCTCCCGATTAGATTGCCTTGGTCAGAGGGAAGGTGGACTGAAGATTATGACTAGAGACTCCTTTAGTTGTACCCACGAACCGGCGGCTACGCACTCACTAGACTCTGTTGAGGTGGTTCTTTTTAGACTTAAAATCTCAGCCAATATTATTTTTACTGGACTGTTGGTGTATTGGCCACCTGGTCCATACTTTAATGTTTTAATGGCCTGGGGTCAGGCAATGGAACCCTTTCTTATTCACCACAGCTTTACCATTCTAGGGGATTTTAATTTCCATTTTGAAGATTCCTCTAGAAGATACTTGATCTCGCTGCTTGAACTTATGATGAATTTTAGATTTTCCCAATTGTTCAAAGTACCCACCCACACAAGTGGTCGTACTCTGGATGGACTAACTCCATTATTCTTTATTTAAAAAGTGCTCCCTCTTAATTGGGTGGACCTTCAGGCAGTTATTTTTCTTGTCCATCTCCCGCATTTAGAGCCTAGTGGGGGTCCTGTCTCATATAAACCTAAATTAGTACCATATAGGAACTTTAGTAAGATTACTCCGGCAGACCGGAAACAGGAACTTAACATTTTGCTGGACCCCTTGACCGTGCAGCAGAGGGTTTTCACGGATGGATCAAAGCAGCTCTAAAATCTGTGGCACCGCTGAAAAGTTAAACTCTGCACCAGAGGCAAACCCACAGCACTTTGGTTCTCAGAAGAACTTAAAAATCTTACACAGCAATGCCGCAGGCAGCAGCACAGATGGTGAGAAAACTGTGATCACACAGAGAAGGAGAAACTCTTACTCTGCTACACGTAGAGTTAATTCTGCCTTCTTTACTGAAAAAATTAGATTAGCAAAAAACATGGCTAAGGTCCTATTTAAAGTGATCGATGACTTGTCCCATCCTCCCACCAAAAGACTTACGGACCACCTCGCAAGTGTTTTGCGACAAACTAGCAAACTACTTCAGAGATAAAATTGACAACACGTACTCAGATGTTAATCCTCCTGAGCCAAGGGAACCTACAACAGAGGCACTTACCACCTCGGCCTGTTCCCCGCTGCTCTGAGCCTTTCCTTCTATCTTGGCTCATGAGACGAAGGAGCTTCTTCTGGGTATTAAATCTGGGTCTCCGGCTGACCCCTGTCCGGCCAAAATCTTGAGGACGTCCCCTGATTGTATTGCTGATTATCTGTAGAGAGTATCCAATCACAAATTGGAAACTGGTCATTTTTCCCATTTAAGGAAGCCATAGTTATTCCTTCAGAGAAAAATCCAACGCCGATCCGGAACACTTGAAACATTTTCGTGCTGTATCTTTGTTACCCTCACCAGACAAATTACTGGAGAAGTATTTGAACCAAGAACTGGTGAAATGGATTGAGATGCACGATATTGTTGACCCATTGCTGAATGGATTTAGAAGTGGACACAGCATGGAGACGGACAGTGTCAGGTGCTAGGTAGATCAGGGCGGGGCAGCTATCCTGGTGCTGCATGACATGTCTGCAGCATTTGATATTGTCTTGCCCATGCACATTGTCCAACGCCTTCAGCAGGTTGGAGTGACTGCCATGGCTCTCAATCTCCTTCACTCCACACAAATAAGGTGCAAATTGTCAGCTGTGGTAGTTTCAAAGCCATGGCTTTTTTTTCTTCCTGTGGAATTCCGCAGGGTTCATCCCTTAGTCCAACTCTTTTCAATTTGTATGTCTCTCCTTTTGCAGAGCTGGTACACTCTTTCGGCTTCCTAGTTATTTCCTATGTGGATGACACTCACATTATCGTATCCATCTCTGATAATTTGCCTTTAGTAGCAGACAAATTCAATCAGTGCATGTCCAACATCAGCATCTGGATGAAAGACAATTTCTTAAAATTGAACGAGGAGAAAACAAAAGTACCGGTGTTTGAAGCACAGGATTCTATCTAGACTGTTGGCCGGAGGCTTGCAGTCTTCTTCCCACTCCCGTGAAGTCAGCCAAAAATCTTGGAATCATCTTTGATAAACCTCTGAACTTCAAATTACAGATCAGCTGCACCAGCAGTACTTGCTTCTTTATCATTAGGGCCCTCAGGAAACGTTTCCATACAATACCTCGGAAATGCGCCATTCAGTAGTCATCACTCTAATAACCTCACTGCTGCAACCTTGACTGCTGCAATGCATTGTATATGTCATCCTGTGTGCCCTGTGCACCCCCATTTTTTGATGACTGGCACTGGTGGTAACTGACTCTGGCTGTCCCTGGCCTCTGTCTAACTGGGCCCAGGGCCAGTATTATGTTAAAAACACAAGTGAAAACACACAAATATATTAGGGTACACTATATATTTGGGTACACTTACAACTGGCATGACCTACCCTATAAGTCCCTACTAGATAATGGGGCAGGGGGCTTAAAATGACATATAAAGCCCTAGCATATAATAGGGCATGCAACTTTAGAGGCCAGCAGCCCTTACTGCACTTGCATGTGTGCACTGCTGAGAGCCTGGGGTCTTTTTAAAAACAGCCCTTTGTTGCAGCACTGCTTTTAAATGTAAATTGTGCCAAAACTTGCATTTGGTGGTAGGGGCACTTACGAAAGTGGTAAACTACAATATTATATCATTTTAGGTACTCCCAGGGTCTCCCCTAGGTGTCCCAGGAGTGGGGGGGTCATGGTGGAATATTAAGGAAGGTCCTTATAAAAGATGTTTTATAATCCCTGGGGATAGAGAAATTGCACATTTCCCTTTCCCCATTGTAGTAAAGTACCTTCTAAAATCGCCTTCGGTGCTATGAGCACTGTGGAGTGAGTAACTACACTATTTTTGCATAGTCAGGACCCCTAAAGATTTCCCTAGGTGTTCAAGGGGTGGCAGGTCCTGTAACTTAAGCAGGGTCCTTATAAAAGATGCGTTATATGCCCTGATGATGGTGAAATTGCACATTGCAATTTCCCTATTGTATATGCCTAGCCCCATAAAGAATTGAAAAAAAAAACACATTCAAGGGCTCACGAGAATGGTATTGAAAAATCCATCAATATGCCATTGTTGAATGTATCCTAAAGTATACAGAAAAGAGTTATAAGGCTTTCTTGTCTGTAAGTCAAAATTCAGCCTTCCTGTTATCTTCCCTGATTGTTCGGAGTTAACAGAATTAGCCAGGCTGCTTTGATGATGTGATAAGTGGCTCACCCAGGGAGAGGCTGTGTGGTGGAGCGAGCTCTGCTACACAGGAATGCGAGAGCAGGAGGCAGAGGTCGTAAAGCATGAAGCTTCAAAGGAGGAATAGGGCAGGCAGGGAATGCCAGGTCCATCTTCCCCATCCCATCTGACCCAGTCAGATAGCAGGCTTAAGGCAGGAATCTGCAGATGTTAGGTAGAGGAGAGCTATGGAAATCCGCCATTCTACATCTTGCTCCTTTGCTGGAATTTCAGCCACAGTGAGTAGTCCTTTCTGGGAGAAGATTTTGCCACACTTTGGAGGAAGTACTCATGTTCTGGGGTGTTGACTTGCCCCTCATTGGACAGGAGTGCTTGACCCCAGAGAACACTGAATAAATATGTGAAAGGAGCAGAGCCTCTCAGGTCTGCTGCTTGAAACTAAGAGAAGAAGGAGGATTGCCAAGCTGGAAACTTGATTTGTACCAACAGGCCCTGCATTCTGATTGACTGTGCCTGCTGCATTATCTGCAACTACAGCCTTGTGGATGTACCTTGCTTCAAAAGGATTAAAGAGTGGACTCTGTGCAAGCTACAGGTTAACAGAGCTCACCTGGACCATTACCACCAAAAATACCCTGCCTGGAGTGAGTCCATTGGTTTTGAAAGAGTCTTGTCCAGGTGCATTGTGGGAATTGTGGTCCCAGTCTTTCAAGGACCATCTTGGAGCGTCTAGAGTCTTGTATTGTGTTTTGGACACTTTGGACCCTCAAGAGAAACTTCTGGAAGAAGTTCCCGAAGTTTGGAGAATCTTTGGAAAAAAGCTCCATAAAGGGACCGACTCAACCGCGAGCCAGCCTGACCTGCTGGTTCATCCCACTGAAAAGCTCCAGAGGTCCAACTTCCAGAGTTTGACCAGGGACTCCCTGAAAAGCAAGCTGGCAAACCCTCAACAAATCTGGACTGGTGAAGAGCATTGAGGGACCCCGGAAGAAAAAGTTCCAGAAAAGTTTCTATGTCTGAAGATAACATTTTGACCGAGGCCTACCGCGAAGAATATCCGAGCAGGGCTCCATTGCGGTCGGCCTGAAAAATCGACTTTGTCAAGCGCGACCAGATATCCCAGAGTGGCACTACAGGTTTCTAAGTGCTATAAAGTGTTTATATTTTAAAAATTAATATCTACGGTTCCCTACATTGGATGTTTGTCATTCTGGTGTCATTTGAAAGATAGAAATATTTCTTATTTTTATAAATTGGTGTTGGATTTTTATATTGTGTTGTGTCTTCATTATTCACTGAATTGGGTTTTTTAAATGCTATACATACCTGTTTCCTAAATTAAGCCTGCCTGCTCGCAGCCAAGCTACCCAGGGTAGAGATTGGGAATAATGTATTTAGACCTGTACTGAGCCCTAGACAGTGTTAGTAGCCTTATTGCCAGTGGCAGATGCCTATTTACCACTACTAACAACCCACTTTCCAACAATCTTAATATCAAAAACTCCTCCCTCAAGATACTCCAAAAGGTTCAGAATGCAGCTGTTCACCTCATTCAGAACATTCTGAAGCGTATCTTGGTCAGAGAGGGTATTCACAATTTCCTCTGGCTTCCAGTTAGAAAGTGAATTAACTTTAAAGTACTTTGCCATGTCTCTTGTCACTTCATTGTAAAGTATCAAATCATCTCAATTCTCTCTTCAAATGGTATCTGCCTTGCAGATCTCTCAGATCCTCTTCCGGCAGAAAGGTGATTATTCACATCTATCGCAAAGTTAGATGGGGGAGGTCATTCCCTTTTGGTTGCAAGAGCAGAATTGAGGAATATGCTGCCTATCCATATTGCAGATAAAGATTCCCTTTCTTTGTTTAGGAAAAATCAGAAAACATGGCTTTTTTCTTCATAAATTTTGAGCTTGAGTTCTCAAGGTCTATAAAGACAGTCACTCTTTGGCTCAGCACTTTGACACCTTTAGGGTAAGTGCGATTTACAAATATGTTTACCATTTCCATTTCATTTCTATTTTCAAGCTGCAGGGCAGTCCTGTGGTAGCAGCAAGGCAGTCCTCTGAGACACAGGGCAGGCCTCAAGCAGCAAGGCAGTACTCAGGTGTACAAGGCAGTCCTTCTGTAGTCTTCAGCAAGTCCAGGACTGTACTCAATAGTTGGTCTGAGTGTCCTATTTCTATACCTGGTGCCAGCTTAGAAGTGAAAGAAACTTCTGGAGTTCCCCCCCACAGATGATTCTGGAAATTCCTTCCTCCCTGCCCAGGTCCCAAGATGTCGTGGGTGACATAAGCCTGGTGTCAAGTTCTTTGTGAGTGTGCTGAGGCAGCTCCTTTGAAATGTAAGTGGGTCGCAGGTCAACCTTCCCCCACTTTCATCCTGGCAGGATGGCCCTCTCCCAGCTACACCCAGGTTCCATTGTTCACTGTCTGGGTCAATACACATTTCTGATGGGGGAGCAATTAACAGGCCCAGGAAGCTGGAAACTCCCAGAAGGCCTCAGAACGTTTAGGCAAGAAAATGCCAACTATCTAAAAGTGGCATTTTCAAAATTGTAATCTATAATCCAACTTTAAAATGTGTTTTTTTTTGTAGTTGTAAAAAAAATGTATTTATTCATTTCAAAGTGAGGAGAACAATCGATAGTACAGAATGATCAAGAGCGAGAAGAACATATAAACCCCACACACCCCCTCCCACTCCCTCCCTCCCAGGCAGAACCGTATCATAATTACAGCACATTTCGGACATAGCAATACATCCTCCAATGTAAGGCGATAGCAAGGACAATTATGAGAAAAGTTCTTACATATAGACCACCAATATAGGCCGGGAATGCGTATACAGCAATTCCAGGGTACCTAATTGGGAGCTATAAATGTCCTGGCGACGAGCGAGCACTTCCACTGGGCATCGAGCTGCAGATGGGAAAAACATAAAGGGTTGTTGCACAGACATTCACAAGAGGTCAGGGTGGGACACCAAATCTGCCGTAAGGGGGGGCCCAAAAATCTTTGGGGCGGGATGACTCCGGCAACTCTTCCTCATAGATCTGTAGCTGATCCCTACAGTAAGTCAAGTCACGGAGCCATTTTTTTACAGTAGGTTTGGTCCTGGCTCCCCAGCACTGCGCAATCGCCCTTTTAGCAAAGAGGGTAGAAACTGCAACGATGCGCCTGTTACAAGGCTTAAGACGTTTAACGTAGCCCAGTAAACATAGCTCAGGAGTACAGCACACAGGCTCCAACACGATATCAGGGAGAATGGACACCACTGCAGTCCAAAAAGCAAACACACCCGTACACATCCGGGCAACATGGAAAAAATCTGCATCCGCTGCTACACATCTCACACAGTTAGCAGTCTCTCTCAGATCATACTTGTACAACTGTAGGGGGGAATAATATACCTGATGCAGAAATTTAAAATTAATCTTTCTAAGATTACAGTTGGCTGTGAGACGACCCATGAGTTGGCAGCATGCCGTCCAGACTTCCGGTGTAATAGAAGTGGCCAATGCTGCTTGCCAGCGTAAGCAAGAGGGATGCACCTCCTGCTCCCGTTCACGTAAAGAGGCATTATAAAGTTTTGTGATTAACCCTTTGCGACCCTCACCCGCCAGCAGCACCTGCAACGCTCGCAGAGTAGTTGGCTCAGCAGGGTATTCCGGATAGGCAGCGCGAACTGCTTGACGAACCTGCACATATGTAAAGTTAAACATAAAGCTACGATCCGCACCATTCTGCACCTCTTGCAGTTTTTTAAACTACCCTCCCTTATATAAGTCACCTAACTGAGAGATGCCCGTTGCAGCCAGCTCTCGTAGGGCGGGCGCCTCCCGTGCCGCAGAGATATCAGGATGAGAAGCTTGTGGCAGCAGTGGAGCATATAGATAGGATAGCTGAGCCTGCGATGCAAGCATTCGCCATGCCCACACCGTGCAATGTGTAGGGTTAATCTCGGTCCGTGGGCCTCCCGATCCCCCCCGAAAGGACCACTGCCTGCAGCGGGACAGGAAGAACAGCATCCGATTCAATAGCTACATGAGGCTAAAAAGGCTGTGGAAAATGCCAATAATGCGCAAAGTGCGCTTGCGCGCACAGGTAGTAAAGGCGAAAATCAGAAGCCTCAAAGCCTCCCCGGTCAAATGGCTGCACCAGCAGATCCCACCTGCATCTGGGCTTCTTACCTCCCCACACAAATGTCAAAAGCGAAGATTGGAGAGTGCGGAACAGCGCAATGTTCAATTTTATCTGGATGTTGACAAAGAAATACAATAATTTAGGCAAAAAAAACATTTTTACAACAGCCATCCTATCCGCCAGAGAGAGGGGGAGGTGTGCCCATCTCGCAGATTGTTCAGCAATGCGTGTAACCGTGCAGCCATAATTCTCAGAAACTACGATAGCGGGATCCCTGTGTACCCACACCCCGAGGTATTTCACTGGATCAGAAGTCCAGGACAGTGGAAAGTCAATCTCCACTTCTTTCGTGAGCGCAGTCAGAGGGAACACGACAGATTTGGACCAATTTATCCCTAGGCCAGAAAATCTCTCAAATTGTACATACTCCCTGAGTAATGCAGATAAGTACACAGCGGGCTCGCTGACATAGAGCAGCATGTCATTCGCATAAAGGGAGACAATCAAAGCAGCTGCCGCGTGTTTTTGGCGCAGTTTACATGCAAGGGGCTCCAGGGCTCGAGAGAAAAGCATGGGGGACGGGGGGCACAGGGGGAAACAGTAATGACACCCACCCATTAACCCGAACGCGGGCAACCGGGTCACTGTACAGCACCCTGAGCCACTGTAAAAAAAAAAGGGAGGAAAGCCCATCCTACTCAATACAGTGAACAGAAAAGGCCACTGCAGAGAGTCAAAGGCCTTTGCTGCATCTAGCAACACGGCCACCGCTTGAAAATCTGATTCAAAATAATGCAAAGTGGAGAAGAGCGTGCGTAAGCTGTGAGTTGTGCAGCGTTCCGTGACAAACCCTGACTGATCTGGCAACACCAGTAGGGGAACCAGGGGTTGCATTCTAATAGCAATCATTTTGGCTAAGATCTTTGCATCGATGTTGATAATCGATAGAGGTCGGTACGACCCGCATTGATTGGAGGGCTTATCTGGTTTTAATAGTGTAACAAGGAGAGCTTCCCGGAGAGATGGCGGCAGTGCCCCTTTCTCATAGGCTTCTGCATACACTTCCAGTAGCCGGGGAGCCAGGTCTGATAAAATTCACTGGGCAGCCCATCTGGCAGCCCATCTGGCCCCGCAGCTTTATAGGTCGGTAGGGACATTATGGCCTCCTTAACATCATCCTCATCAAACGGTCGTACGAGATACTCCCGATGTGCATTGGACAGCCCCCCAAGTGCTACATCATCAAGATATGCATCTATCTCCACAGTCAGTGGAGACTCTCTGGAGGCGTAAAGACTGGTATAAAACTGTAAGACGGTATCGCATAGTTCCACAGTCGAATGGTGGGCCACCCCATTTTCATCAATGAGTTCAGTTATGTTTTCCTGACTACGTGGTTCCGAGAGCTTCCGCGCAAGTGAGCAGCCGGGGCGACCTCCCTCACCATAATACCGCGCCATTCTACGCCGGGAACAGTGTAGCAGTTCATGGTCAACCATCTCATTATGGTCTGTGACAAGCTCCCTTATTGCAGCTAATTTTGCAGGAGAGGGATCGGACTCAAATTCCCGTTCTAATTGAGAGATGTCAGATGCTAATTTTTGTATCCTGCGTCTGATGTCACGCAAGACTCCGGATTGTGCCCCAATACAAGACCCTTATGGTAACTTTGAATGCTTCCCATAGCACTCCTGCGCTGTCCACAGTCCCCTCGTTCTCCTTAAAATAATTTTGTATTGCCTCGGCTATAACCTGCTTGAATGCAGAATCTTTAAGTTCTGAAGGTTGAAGCCTCCATGCAAAGGGCGGTTTCTGATATGCTGGGAGCTGTAGCGCGAGGAGGACCGGGGAGTGGTCAGACAGAGTGCGAGCCTCATGCGACACGGCTACTGTCCAAGTGCAGACCATCTCCGAGACCAGCCAAAAATCAATACGGGACCGGGACACGTGCAACGAGCGCACATATGTGCCCTCCCGACCAGCGGGGTGGCGTTTGCACCAAACGTTATGCAAATGGCCAGTGTCCAGAAGCCCCAGTAACTTGTCCGCAGCACGTTTAGGCCTGGTCTCGCTACAGCCAGTTCTATCCATGGTAACATCTAAGCACAAATTAAAATCCCCCCCATATGATTGCTGCAGGAGGAAACACCAATATTCTGTGCCACACATCTGAGAAAGATGCGGGGTCATCCACATTAGGATCATAGACATTCACAATCAGGACACTCTCTCCCCCTAAGCGCCCATGCACTATCACAACTCGCCCACAGTCGTCCGCTTCAGATCTAAGCACAGTGAAGGGTACACCCCTTTTCACCAGGGTTAGAACACCTCTAGAGTAGGTGGAAAAGGAAGACGCAGCTTTCACACACGCCCAACGGGTGCCTACTTTGCTTGCAGATTCCACAGTTAAATGAGTTTCATGTAAGAGGGCAATCTGCACTCCCATGCGGTCTAAATATGCAAACACCGATCTAATCTTTTAAGGTGTGTTAAGGCCACGTACATTCCAAGTAAGGAACTTGATTACATTATGCATTGTGGAAGGCCGCCATAAGAGGAAACATAAAAAATATAACGGGTAGCTGACACCCAAAGTACAATTGCCTACCCACATAGTGGTTGTCCGAACTATGGTAACCATCATACTGCCTTCCCCTAACCAAACCCCCCAACCCCCCACCCAATTCAGCTGCCCCAACAGGCCAAAGCCATCCCAATGCCCAACCCTACCACCCCCCAAAGACCCAACAACAGCAATACAGATTTGGGGTACACCCATTTACGGGGGGCACAGAGTGCTGCTAGACTCCACAGGTTAGGAGGTGGCCGAGCAAGTCCAATATGCGGCAATGCAGAAACTTGTCTAATCCAACACACCCTTCTTTAAGCAAAGTACCGCAGCCTCCTGGACAAAGAGAGCGCTAAGGGAGAACATAACAAGCATGACCTCAACTGTGTCCATGAAAAGACCATATATAAAGGACTCTCCCACCAACCCATTAGCGGTCTAGCATCCTACCAATTGTAAGAACATAGGGACTGTAGAACCCGTAGGGCAACAACGCAAGTGTTAAATATAAACATTTTTCATGTGCGACGAAGCAGGTTACAGGAAAACAGTTGGTGCAATTCAATAGCACATACAACAAAGTGGGTGCAGTCTTAGAAACCAAGTGCATATAGGAGTTCAAGACAGTTGCTATATCCCACCACTACTCCTGCTCCTCAGGTGCAGTACTAGACTCACGTCTCCTGCGCTTCAACTGCTTGGCGTGTTCCATCGCGGCCTACGGGGATGAGAAAATCTTACTGTCGCCGTCAACGCCTATACGGAGACGGGCCGGGTAGAGCATAGCATATGGGACCCCTTCAGATTGTAAAAACTTTTTGACTGTGCCGAATTCTCGTCGGGCCGCCTCTGACAGCTACCGTAAAATCAGGGAAGAAGCCAGGGTGTTGCCCTGATGAGTGATAGTGCCCTTCTCTCTTGCCAGCCGTAATATAGTGTCCCGATCTCTATAGTTGAAGATCCTAGCTATAATGGGGCGAGGAGGCACCCCAGTGATCAGTCGGGCAGCTAAAGAGCGGTGGGCATGCTCCACTATAAACATTGTAGACAGTTGTGCCGTGCCAAAAATATCAGAAACAAGGTTTTCAATATAGGTCTCCATTTTACCCACATTCGTGGACTCTGGCAGCCCAGTAATGCGAATGTTGTTGCGCCGAGACCGCGCTTCTAAGTCCTCGTTCTTGGCCTGGATGAGGGCTAAAACATTCTCCATATTTAAAGTCTTGTCGGCGACGGAACTCAAGCCATCTTCCGTGGCTGAAACCCTTTGCTCCACCTCCCCTACGCATGCATTCTGTTTCTCAAGCTGGGAGGACATGTGGTCCAGACGATGATTTATTGCAGCCATCGTGCCCTCAATGGACTGCAGGGTTCGCTGCATGGCTATTAACGTGGAGTCCAGCGTGGGGGGGCCGTCCGCTTGGGCATCTGCCTCCGAATCCGATGCAGCTTTCTGCAGAGTCTTAGTAAGCTTACGCGATTCAAAATGTAGGCGTGGTTGTGACTTGTCGGTTCTCTCCATGGCTCCTGACCAGGCACCCCCGGTGGTGGAGGAAAGTTCCGAAGCAATGGACACAGATGGAAGTGGAAAGTTCCACAGGGACAGATCACTGGCATCAGGGCTCTGCAACCACCCCCAAGCACTTTATGTAGTACCTCTGATCAAGCCAAGCGCCTCAGTGGGACCCACAAGTCATAAGCGCAAGCTGGAAGGTGCTATGATACAACTCCCCCAAGGCGACAACACCAGCCAGCCCACAATATAGCCAATGCGTGCTCCTCTGGGTCAGTCCAGTCTCAACAAAATGCAGGAGTAATATGACACAGAGATCTCTGGCTGCCGATAGAATGGGCGATGCTGCGACAGATTATATGGCCAGTCCGGGAAGTCGGAGGACAGGCACCCACAATAATGCAGCCGGCAGCAGACACAACAAGGATAGTGGAAAGTACACAGGAACAGACTGCTGGTGTCCTAGGCCCTGCAGCTGCCCCCAAGCACCTTATGTATTACACCTGGCCAAACCAAGCATCTCCGTGAGCCCACACAGATCGTAGGCGCAAGCTGGGGGGAGCTATGCTACTTCTCCCCTCAAGAAACAACACCAGCCAGCACACACTTGCGCCAAAGCGTGCTCCACTGATTAGGCCAGGCGAGGCTCAGTAAAATGCAGGTGTTGATAGAGCACCGAGATCCCTGTCTGCCGACAGAATGGGCGATGCAGCAGCTGGCTATATCCACCAACCCAGGATCTCGGAGTACGGGCACCCAACAGCAATGTGGCAGACAGCAGGCCCAATGATGCCTCTTCCTGCGGCCGTCCCGCTCCAATTAGGCCGTCCACGTTGCACCCCGTGCCAGACGCAGCTCGCAGGCCGCGGCCCGAGCACTAGGCCCGCGCCCACCTCTGCAGCTCGAGTCTCGGCTAGGCCACTACCACACTCACCGCGACCGGCGCCGGCGGCCGTCCGGAACGTCAAAGAGCCAGAGCCAGCGTCCGCACCAGGGGGGGACTCCTCAGCCACCGGGATCCACGCACAGCACTCAGCCCGGGCCTCACAGCTCACCCAGCCACTGCAGGCAGTTCCTCTCACCACCGATTTGGAGCACATAGTATCACAGCAGAGTAGGCAGCAGCATCCACGGGGTGCAGCTCCCAAAAGAGCAAAGAAGGATGTATGGAGATCTAGGCAGACATGCCAAAGTTCCGCAGTACAGAGAGGCCTATAACATCTTGGCGGCCGCCATGTTCTATGCCGCGGTGTCAGCTCAGCACAGACTCATCAGCCGGACTTCAGCGAATTTCCAGGGCCACAATCGTCTCCAGCAGATGCTGCCGGGGACCAGAAAGCCTCACAGTTATTTAGCGGGCGTTAATAGCACTGGTTGCAGCAGATAATAATCGTGATCGTGATTGGACGGGCAGAGCCTCACAGCAGTGCGGCCATCTTGCCTTGCGCCCTCTAGCACCCCCCATCCAACTTTAAAATTAAAGAGGATTTTAAACTATAATTCATTAGAGTACAAAAATGAAATGTATATTAGCTTCCAATCAAACATTAGCACTTTTTAAATGTAATAAGGTAACCCAATTTAATTCTATGCGAGAGGTAGGCTTCACAGTAATGTCAACCAAATTTAGGAGTTTTTCACTACGAGGACATGTAAAATTAAAAACACACGCCCTACTTGTTAAATACAATGCACCTTGCCCTATGGGCTGTTTTGGCTGTGAGGAATTGTGTTGTTGGACGAGTGGGTTGTTAACCCTGCTCAAGCGTCAGCCACAATCCCTGGCAGGGTGAAGCACAAAAGTCACAAAATTAACCATTGCTTAACCCTCTAGTAGCTCGGCACAAACATAGTTAGGCTTTAAATAGAGGAAATATCTATAGTATTTATGCAGCACACAAACAGTAATAAAGTGGAAACACAACACAAGAAAATCTCACACCAATGCAGAAAAATAGAGTGCATTTTAATAAATTATTTGACATCAAAACAACAAGAATCAAATCAGTAGAACCAGAGTTACAAATTAGTAAAGTTTAAGGTAAAAAACTAGCACCTAAAAGATCAAAGCGCCAACCGCGGACATCTAGCAAGACCAGATCAAAGTAAAAAAATTATGGTCAGATACAAAAAGTGGATTGGGTACAGTTGACACTTACCTTCGGACTTAGATGAAAATTGGGAAAAAAATCTCCAAGGAGGTAAGAAGTTCAGTGGGGCAAGCCTGCAGGCAATGTCCGATGAGGAGTCGTTGTCAGCAGGTTGCCGCTGGACATAGTTGCTGTGAACATTTCTGCATTTGGATTTAATCTCTTTTTTGGACGTTGAAAATCTCAAGCAGGATGAAGCTGGAGGTTATAGCCATTGAGAGTTCTACTAGGCCAGAACATACTTGGGATCAGGACTTGCTGCTACAGAGGGCAACAAAGCGGGAGCTGCCACAAAGTCTGGCAAATTGTCAATGCACCTTGGGCAAATAGACAAGCAGGGTGGCCCCAGTCTCCTCCGGGTTCTCAGAGCAGTTTTAAGTCCAAAATTTTCCAAGTCCCAAGTTTTTGATTTTGGCTCTCTGGGCTCCTGTAACACTACAGTTAAGGGTCCAGGACTGGAGGGGCACCACTTGCAGGTTAGGACTCACTAAGGCTGAGTCATGGTGTGGGTTCAATATGGTTGTAGCCTTTTCTGTCCCTGAGGCTCTGATCAGGAGGCCAGCCAACTAGCCTGTGGCGTCACTCTGGAATGCCGGGGTTCTCAAGCAGAAGGGCAGACCTCTGACAATTGAAGGCATGCTTGAGGCAGCAAAGCAGTCCTTCCAGGTGAAGCAAAGCAGCCTTGTGGAGTACACAACAGGCACTCCTTTGAGAGTCACTCCAGTGGCCCAGAAAGTGAACTGAAGAGTGGCTCTGGGGGTTATATTTTTATACCTGGTGCCTTCTTTGATTAGGAGAAGTTTCCAATAGAATTCCCTTTGAGGTGCTTGAAGTTTCCTGCTTCGCCTGTTTTGGCTCCAAGCTGGCTGCATGAACAATGCAGGGGTGATCAGTCCTGTACAGGCATATCACAGGTTATTCAATTGCAAGTAGGGCCCCCTCATCCTGCTAGTGAATGGCCCATGCAGGCACATCTAATCCCTCTATTGTGTGTCTGTCTTTGAGCAATAAACAAATTCCAACTGCCAACTACACCCAGTCATGTGATCTAGGAACAGGCAGCAGGCGCAAAATAGTTAGGGCAGGAAATGTTAACTTTCTAAAAGTGGCATTTTTTTAAAATGGGACTTAAAATCTGACTTTTCCATTAAAGAGGATTTTAAATTAAAATTTCTCAGACACCAAACATAAAATGTTTACTCTGTATCAAGAGTTAGCACTTATAAAATTAATAAAACAAATAATGTAATTATATAGGAGAGGCAGGCCTCACTGAAGTGAAAAACACATGTAGGAGTTTTTCGCTACCTGTACAAGTCCAACCTTTTATTTACAATGCGACCTGCCTTATGGGCTACCTAGGGCCTACATTAGGGGTGGCTTATATGTAATGAAAGGGGAGTTTGAGGCTTGGCAAGGAAGTTATATTGGCAAGTCCAATTAGCAGCTAAAGCTGCATTCACGCTACAATGGCAGGCCTGGGGACATGTTTTAAGGGGCTACTTAAGTGGGTGGCACAATAAGTGCTACAGGCCCACTAGTAGCAAAGCCCTGGGTATATGGTATACCTACTTTACTAGGGACCTATAAATAAATGTAATATGCCAATCAGGTGTAAGCAAATGTCATCGTATTTTAGGCAGTAGGCACAAGCACTTTAGCACTGGTTAGTAGTGGTAAGGTGCACAGTCCTAAAGCCAACAAAAACAAATTCAGCAAAATAGAAGGGTGAAGGCATAAAAAGACCACCCTAAATCGAACTGGTCTAACATGTGTCATCCCAGCAGAAAGTGGGGAGAAATACCCAACCTCCTTGGAGTTCTCATCACTAAGGCGAAATAACCTGACAGACCATCACAACGGAAGTGGTCTGACCCAGGGTGGTGTTCCATTTCAAAGTCAATTCCCTGGAGGGAGGTGGACCATCCTACCCAGTTTTGGATTCTCACCCCTTATCTGCATGAGCCACCTGAGGGGCTTGTGGTCTGTCTTAACCGGAAGCGAGTCCAAAACATTTATGATCTCAGCTTCTTCAATGCTCAGACCACAGCACCCCTGGGCTGAACCAGGGACTGCTTGAGTGCTCAATCACTACCGATTCCAGCATATTGCAGACTTCTTCCTTGATGCTGGCCCTCACTTGCCTGACAGGCTGTTCCCAGTATCAAGACCCACATCTTGGATTTTGGCTCTCAAGGCATAATTAATACCAGGTAAACTAAAACCAACCAAAATTAATTCAGCAAAATAGGAGGGCGAAGGCAAACAAAGTTTGGGGGAAGACCTCCCTAAGGCTGACAGGTCTAACAAGGACCTACTTTAGGGGTGACATATGTATAAAAATAATTTGATGGCTAGGTCAATTGCGGCAGTAACTGATTTTGCATTGGGAATAGCGACTAAACCCATTCCAGAGATGGGCAGGATCTACTGGGTAACATTTTTTTCAGTGACATCATATGGATCTGATTTACAGGGGTAAGTTGACACCTCAGCCCTTCAAGTGGCAGAAAATAGGTTTTTAAGGAAACTGATATCTGTTCCACAGAGTATTTAATCTTTTATCGTTCATGTGGAACTTGTGTTAGGCTATATTTCTGATACCTTTGTGCAATTTTAATCTGCCAATTCGACCTGACCAAATAGCCCCTTTGCAAAGCCTAATCCTTTCTTTTTAATACATATGTCACCCATAAGGTAGGCCCTTAATAGCCCATAAGGCAGATTGCCGAGTATTTAAAAAGTTGGACATGTACTTTTAAGTTTAACTTAAACTCTTAAATTCCTTTTTCACTCCTGCAAGGTCTACCATTCCCAAAGGATAACACTGGGTTATCTTATTACATTTATTACGTGCTAACTTATGATTGGGAACAGGTAACAATGTTGTTTGGTCTCGAATGAATTGTGATTTAAATTCCTCTTTAATGGTAAAGCCTGATTTTATGACAAAATTCAAAAAAAAAAATGCCACTTTTAGAAAGTTGGTATTTTCCTCTCCTACCCATTTGGTGTCTGTAGTCTGGATCACATGACTAGGTGTAGTTGGCAGTTGGCCTTTGTGTATTCTTCCCAGACAATAAGACAAAGGAGGACTAAGTGTTGGCATGATGGGCTATCCTGCCAGGATGGGAGAAGCGGAGCTGTTCTTTGCCCCAATTGAATTTCAAAGGGGCTACCTCCAGCAAACTCACAAAAAATCTGTTACCAGCGAATTTTGGGACCTGGGTAGGGGAAGAGGGCGATTCCAAAACCAGATGGCATAAAGACCTAAACGTTTCTCCCACTTCACAGTCTGGCATCGGGTATACATTTTGGGCCCTCAGACCAACTCTTCAGTACACTCCAGTGCCGTGGAAGACTTCAGAAGGACTGCCTTGTTTTTCAGAAGCGTGCCCTGCTGCTACCAGTAGTCCGCTCTGTTGCTTGAGGCTTGCATTGTTCTTCAGAAGAAGCAAAGATCCAGCAACGACACCAACAGAATATTTGCTCTACAGTAACAATTGTCTGCAATGCCAGGCCTGCTCTCCACGCTATCCGTGAGGCTCCCCCTGCTTCACCCGGCCTCTTCCCCCGTGAAGTGGACTGTATGCACTGAACTGAGAAAGTAACTTTTTCAGCTGGACTAACCTAGCCCCTCTATCTGGCCCATGCTGGCTAGATAGAGGGGCTAGGTTAGTCCAGGTTGGTTGGCCCATGCTCCGTCGGCCTGAACTTGTGACTTTCTTTCGGCCTAGCATGACTAGAGGCCGTATTACACAAAGTGCCCCGGGGGCACAACGGGCATTTTCACCCGCTTTGAATGCCCCTGGGGCACTCTGGAATGACCAAAGGGGCAGCTGCTTGTCCCCTTCTGTAATACTGAAAGTGCTGACGCTTTCTCAAAAGGGCTTAACCTCATTTGCATGGCAGTGTGGCCCCATGCAAATGAGGGAATCCCTTGGCGTCTGTGCCCGTACCGTATTATAAACGCAGGCACAGAGGCAAAAAATGTGCCAGGAGGCGGCACGCTGTTAGCGTGCCCCCTGATATAAGCCCTCTCTCCTTGCAGGCGGGTGCAGTCACTCACTGCACCCACTTGCACTACACTAATCACTAATCCCTTTTCAAAGTGCAGGCGGATTGCGCCTGCACAATGAAACACGGAGCGGCTGCTTCAAAGTCGCTCAGTGTTTTACTGGAATGTGCTGCCCTGGGGCAGCGCGGGTTAGCAGCTGCCCTAGGGCAGCATTTTTTATGTAATAGGGCGCACTTTCCTGTTTGCGCCTGGTGCACCTGTTTTAAGGTGCACTGTGCGCAAACAAGGAAAGTGCGCCCTATACATAATAGTGCCCCAGATGACTGCAAGTGGGGCTTTGTGCTTTCAGGTGCTACACTCACCGAAAACTTTGAAATAGCATATTTCTGATTTTAAAGATTGGATTTTCATTGTTTTTGTCACATTTTATTTAAAACATTTTACTCTAATTTTCTAAGTTGATGAGGGATTTTTCTTGTATTGTGTTTTCACTTTTTTACTGTTTGTGTGCTGCATAAATACTTAACACAGTGGGCCCGATTCACAGAACTAACTTAAGACAAAATCCTAAACTTACTACCATTTTGGAATTCACAGAAGGCACTTACTCATTTTGGTATTCACAGAAGGCACTTACTCATTTCGGTATTCACAGAAGTTAGGAGTCCTAACTTTAGGACTCCTAAATGCCTTCTGTGAATACCGAAAGTCTTAAAATTAGGATTTTTCGCAGTTTAGTAGTAGTATAGTTAGGACTCCTAACTTTAGGACTCCTAAATGCCTTCTGTGAATACCGAAATTCTTAAAATTAGGATTTTTCTCAATTTAGTAGTCCTAAATTTAGGACTCCTAACTTTAGGACTCCTAAATGCCTTCTGTGAATACCGAAAGTCTTAAAATTAGGATTTTTCGCAGTTTAGTAGTAGTATAGTTAGGACTCCTAACTTTAGGACTCCTAAATGCCTTCTGTGAATACCGAAATTCTTAAAATTAGGATTTTTCTCAATTTTGTAGTCCTAAGTTTAGGACTCCTAACTTTAGGACTCCTAAATGCCTTCTGTGAATACCGAAAGTCTTAAAATTAGGATTTTTCGCAGTTTAGTAGTAGTATAGTTAGGACTCCTAACTTTAGGACTCCTAAATGCCTTCTGTGAATACCGAAATTCTTAAAATTAGGATTTTTCTCAATTTTGTAGTCCTAAATTTAGACTTAGGACTACTAAATTGAGAAAAATCCTAATTTTAAGACTTTCGGTATTCACAGAAGGCATTTAGGAGTCCTAAAGTTAGGAGTCCTAACTATACTACTACTAAACTGAGAAAAATCATAATTTTAAGACTTTCGGTATTCACAAAAGGCATTTAGGAGTCCTAAAGTTAGGACTCCTAACTTCTGTGAATACCGAAATGAATAAGTGCCTTCTGTGAATACCAAAATGAGTAAGTGCCTTCTGTGAATACCAAAATGGTAGTATGTTTAGGATTTTGTCTTAAGTTAGTTCTGTGAATCGGGCCCAGTGCCTCTAAGTTAAGCCTGACTGTTTTTGTGACAAGTTACCACAGAGTACGCACAGGTTAATTTAGTGACTTTTTTAGTTCACCGTCACAAGGATTGTGGTTGCTGCTTGAGAAGGGTTTACACCCTTCTAAACCATTACCTAATTTCTCACAGAAATGTATAGTTACCCCTTTCCTGAGTGGGAGGAGGGCTCACACACGTTTGGCTCCTGCCTGGGTAACTGGGAGAAAGAAGACGTTTTACATGTCAAGATTCCAAAGATGGTAATGAAATGTGAGATCGACAAGATGAACAAAGGAAGATTTCGTATTATATGCACAATGTGGTGGCTGTTCTATGATTGCACGTGTGAGAAATGGTAGTAGCGAAAAGAAACCTGGTGTAGCATCAGTCAAGGTTTTATTCTCCCATGAGAATCATCAACTTGTCCAAAAGCACTGTTAAGACTGAGGATGGGGATACTTGAAACATAAGTCAAGTTTCCATGTTACAGTAATTCCGATGACTTACCCAGAATTTACGTATATATTCTCTTGTAAGTACTATTTAAAACAAAAATTTGTTCAATAAGCAATAGTTTTAAATATCATTATATTTAGGTTAATAATTGTTGATAATGGTGGGAGGAGCTTCAACCTACCTGATGGATTCAGCATCTTTAATTAATTGGATAATGCACAAATTATAATGATTTATGTTAAATATTAGTAGAATGGAGGCGATGTCTTCAAATTCCTTAATTGGAACTTCCAGTTTCTATCTTCCAGCCCATGAAAGGTTTCTATAGCTTAAAACACTTAACCTTATGATTCTGAAGACAAAAAAGGTTGGCATATTATAAAAATTAGTGAATGATAGAATGTCAGAGTTTGCCGTGTCACAGACAACTACATTAAAACATGTATTATAGCTGTAGTTCATACTAAATGCCGGCGCAATAGCGCAGCAGCAACAATAGGTAAACCTGATGTGTAAATATATGCATTTGATACCCTCATCAAAGGAAAATTGTATTTTGATGAATTTGAGGTAAGTCAACTGTGAATTCTGATGTTCTTGTTAAATCTGATCAACTGGAGATTTTTTTCCACAGTCATAGCTAAAAATCTAAACTGTTGTTCGACTAAGTTAACAAAGTAAACGTTTTTGATATTCTGGCTAGTTTGTTTATATTTGAAACTTACCTAACTAGACACTGGGCCACATTTCTGCCATGTAAGACCTATCCTTTGACCACAAGGGAGTTCTAGTGTACATTAGAAATCATACTACAGAGTCCTTGATTTGGTGTGTACATTTAATTCTGCAGTACTAGTGCGTCTTTCAGTAACATGATTATTTATCTATCTTGCAAACAGTTAACTCTTTCTATTGTACCAAACATACTCTTGTGTCTTCTAAACTGAATTACAAACTATTGTGAATGTGTTCAATGTGTGACATGATTAGAGGCATTCAGTGCACCTAGTATTTGTATCAAGATGTATCAAGAGGTTAAAATTGTATGGTATTTTCAATACACCTCTTTTTTTTTTTTTAGTGGTCCATAACGTGGGATCTCTTCATCACACAAAAGCACCAGACCTGAGAGCGTATACATTTTCTGATACAAAGTTTGACAGTATCATATAATAGAATTAAATGCATCCCTTTAGAATAAGTATACATGTTTTTTGTAAAGGACAGAGAAAAACAGAGCACTAAGCACAGTGTATATGCTATAATAACTTAGTTATGTGTATCTGAAACTCCTCTCCAGATCTGTTTTTTGGTGTCCACTGCATGTAGGTGTCTTTTTTTGGTGAAATCCATGCTCCTACAACTATTCAAATAGACATTTGTGAGTAATCACCGCTTATAAATGGACTTTTGGTGAATACCCCTACGTCAAGAGGGTCATGATTTATGCCTGTTTTTGTGAATTGGAGCCTTGATTCAATCCCAAATAGTTCTTAGTGAATACTTTAAGAGTTATTATTCTAATTGATTTATGTTGGAAAATTGCCCACTCTGAAGGGTCAGCCCAAACCTTTTTGCCTTCCTCCTATTGTTCTGTCCTCGTTTTTGTTGGCTTTAAGACTGCTGACCAGTGCTAAAGGGCATTTGCTCTCCCCTCTAAACATGGTATAATTGGTTTAAATCTGTTTGGCATATTTGATGGGACTTGTAAACCCCTTGTAAATTGGTATACCATTTATCCAGGGCCTGTAATCTAAATACTATGTATATGATAGTATCAAGGTTCAAGGTTCAAAAACACTTTATTAGGATAACATCGTATCCATATAAGCACAATACAACAACAAACAAATTTAAAATATGCAAAGAGAGTCATGATAAAAACCATTAGCAACATACAATATACGATAGTCTTTGAATTCATAAAAATTCATAAATGGATAAAAGCTCAGGGATTAGACATCATTCGGCGTGCACGAACTGCAATTCTCAAGAAAGTGCCTGTGCGAAAGACCAGCTCTGAATCATCCAGGGTAAGAAGCCTCGGATAGGCATTTTCCAAATTGATGGACATATACTATTTAAAATACGGGGTTAAGAGCCACTTGATATACTTTAAATAATAATTACAAAAGAACATGAAATGTAAAATAGATTGACCACTCTGGCCATTACACGGACAGGGTATAAGATCAAGGTCAGAGTGGTGGCCAAGAGGAAAACATAATACAAATTTAATAGTACCTGCCCTTAGACGGAAAAAAGGCTCCTCTCCCAATGGCTCATAGGCAGGGTAATGTTGTTAGCCAGCGGGTGTACAGAATTTTCAATAGCCATGTAGCTGTAGACAAGTGATTGTTTAGATTCCTTATCAATCCTTTCTACTCTATATAGCGAACAGAGCGCACTCCTAAGCTCATTTTTATTCATGGTCATTGCTATGCTGGAGTCCAAAAAGATTCTTCCCTTGTTTTTTTTTGTTTAAACATATTTTTAGTGGCATTTATAGTTTACAATGGCAAATAGCAAAAGGAATACATTCAGTTGGATTGCATGTTTCATCTTTCACATCACAGTATAACATTATCTATATATGAGGTTGGTCGATAGACATTTTGTCAACGGTGGTATTTGGGGCTATGTAAATGCCTTATAGAATAGGGGTGTGGAAACTGGGGGATGGTTCATGGAATTTCTGGGTACAGATGTCAGGTGTGGCGTTAGGGTGTTACAAGTCTCACTAATCGATGCAACTGTGTGCTGTTGGAGATGTGGGGAAGATTATGGTCGGTCTAGCTCCAAAATCTGGCCATCCAGTGTGACGTGATGTGTGGTGCAACTGACAGTCAGCATTATGATTGTGCCACCGGGGAAGATCCTTTGTGTGCAGTTGTGGTATGAACTAGTGGTTGCGGGTCCGTTGGTGTGTGCGTGCCAACACCTGGGTCCTCTCCGGGTGATGATTGCTTGAAGCGGTGTAATAATATGGCTCAGTCCATGGATAAGGGGTGCCTACGTATCCCCTTCACCTCCTCCTTTCATAATGCCTCTTCCTCTGCAGCAGCCCATTTGTGTAGCGCTTCCACCCATGCCGCGAGCGGGGGACCTGTGGCAGATCGCCAGTGCATGGCTATACTCCGCTTAGTTAGTAAAACGGCTAGAGGAATAAATCGAGGGTGCACTTTGTAATGTTTCTGTTTCCGGAAAAGACCTAGCGCACTGGCTTCCTAGGTGTTCAAGTATGTAAGCCCTGTGAGGTCTCTAAGAGAGTCGTGAATATTTTTCCAATAGGATCGGATTGTAGGGCAACTCCAGAACATATGGTGAAAATCTGCTTCCTGCGATTGGCATCTAGGGCAGAGAAACTGTGTGTCTGGATAAACAATTTTAAGGCGTGCCGGTGTCAGATATGCTCTATGGAGAATGTAAAATTGTATATTTTTGAATCGTGCGTTTCTGGACACCTTCTTGGGGTATTCCAGAGCCCTATCCCATTCTTTCTCATGTAGTGGACGTCCAATTTCTTCCTCCCAGGTGGTACGTAAGGTCACTAAGGGTTTGTTCATGAGTTCTCGTATTGCTTTATAGAGCCATGTGATTAAGTATCGTCCCACTCCCTTGTGTAAGACTGTATGAATGACCGGGTGCGTGTTTGGTTCTACTGTCGAGAGATCATGATACGGTCGGTAACTCTCAAGGAATTGGCGGTGAAGTAGGAAGTGGCCAGGGGGGAGACCATAATCGTCCATAAGGCGTTGGAACGGTTTGAGCTGTCCGTCCTCGAATAGGGACTCCATCTCGGTGATGCCATAGTCTGTCCAGTCGTGTAACAGCTTTCGTGTTTGGGCCACCCGACCAGCGGGAACAAAGGGGAGTAAGGGGGTGTCCCCGGTGACATGCGGTGTACTTTGCATACATTTGCGTGCCACTGCTACTTGTAAGGGATACGTACGTCTTGGTTTAGTGCCAGGTAGTAGTAGGCAGTGGAGTTCCGGAATGGGTACCCGATCAGTCATGGAGTGCGTCTCGTCTGTGTGCCTGCCGTCCAGTAAGATAGCCACTGTAGTTGTGCCGCTAGGAAATAGGATTCAAAGGATGGAGCACCCAGTTCTCCCCAAGATTCTTCCCTTGTTGATGCTACATAGGGTCTGGTACACCCCTGACAGCCATGGTATGTCCTTCCCTTTCACACATTCCATGCAATCACTGATGATCTCTCTCGTTAGGGATGCGGCCTGGTTTTTCCAAACCGATAGCCAAAAAAGGGCAGGACAGGCCCTGATAAAATCTTCAATAAAATTTAAGTTAAGTTTCATGTGGCAAGTGTATTGTGGAGTTGAGATTGGGACTCCTAATAACTTCCTGCAGAATCTGTTTTCTTCCTGTTGGATGCAGGTACTCTTGGCAAAGGCCCAAACCTCAGCGCCATACGTGGCTGTTGGCAAGCATTGCGACGTAAAAAAATGTAAATGGCTAAAGTGGCACCTGTTCTCTTTGGGCATGGAAGGCTAAGGATCGAGTTGGTGGCCTTTGAGAACTTGCTCCTGGAGTGAGCCATATGCTCAGTCCAGGAGCCGTTCGCAGCAAAGACAACCCCAAGATAAGGAAAGGTGTTGGTGCTCATCAGCTTCTGATTACCCACCGATATTGAACTGAGTTGACGTTTCTTTGGACCGCACGACATTATGAATTACTTTTTTAAATTAGTGTGTACGTCTAGGCTATCCATATGATTAACAAAGCCCTTCACTAAGGTACGCAAAGAATTCGGGTTGCGGCCCATAAGGACCGCATCGTCTGCATAGAGTAATACGGGGAGTGATTTTCCGTTGATTTTTGGGACGTCTTGGGTTAATGTTTTCAGTGTTTTATTCAGTCCATTAATATAGATGATAAAAAGGAGGGGGGCCGGAACACAACCCTGTCTGACCCCCCTTCCTACATCCAAGGCATTAGTGACCTCACCCCCGCATCCAATCCTCACCCAGGCTTTAAGATCTTTATGAAGGTGTGCCAAAAAATACACCAGGGGTCATCCAGTCCATAGGTCAGAAGGATAGACCAGAGCTTTGACCTATTAACGAGGTCAAAAGCAGAGGTCAAATCCAAAAAGTCCAAATAGATCGGAGATGCCCACGCAATGGTGTATTTGCCCACAATTAGATTGAGATTAAGGCATTGTTCCTTAGTGCCCACCTTCCCACGGAAGCCCAGTTGACAGGGATCTAAAATTCCATTTTCTTCAGACCACTCTAAGATCTTGTTTTACAGGACTCTACCTAAAGTTTTTAAAGTGTTATCGATTAGGGAGATAGGCCTGTAACAATTGGGTTGAGAACGATCCCCTTTTTTAAAAATCAGAACAATAATGCTTGTGGACCAAGAGCTGGGTAACGGAGCATACATTAAGTTATTAAAAACATTTAAAAGTAGTAGCCAAACAGTCTGGCTTATATTTGATAAGGTCGATGGGTAGACCATCTGGTCCAGGGGCTTTATTGCCCGCACTCTGCTGAATCGCTTGTACCACCTCAGATATGGTCATCTGTATTCTAGTTAGTGGCCCCGGCTCAAAGTGATCTGCCTCTCGTGCAGGTGCAGCATAGATTTCTGAAAAGTGGTTTTCCCATGACTCACTCGCAATAGTGAAGCTAATGGGAGTAAGGAGTTGCCCCATGGATCACAGATCCCTCACAGCTGACCAGAATGTGTCACCCTTGCTAGTGTTTGCTGCTACCACTAATGCCTCCCAGCGTTTTTTTTTTAATTTCTGCTTTCCGATTTGAGATCGCAGTTTTGTACCTCATCCTGGCCAATTTCACTTCAAGGTTACATCTGGGATCGGATGATAAGGCTCTGCGCAGTTGTTTATTTGCTTCAGAGCACTCGTGGTCAAACCATCTGTGGTCACGTTTAACACGGGAGGTGGGTTGTGACAAAAACGTTTTTATGGCTACGCCTAGTTTATTAAAATCGTGGATGGCTTCAGGGAGTGCATCTTGGGCTGATAAACATGAGTTAATGAGATACATATTGTCCTTTGCCACTGCCTGAAACAATTTATTATTATCTGTACCTTTCCATATTAATCTCACGTTGGCAGTGGAGAGTGTTAATTTCCTGGCCCCACATACAGAAGTGAACATGGGCCGTGATGCTAGACTCAGTCCTATTCTAATGGGACTGTGGTCCCCTTGACTCTTCGCAATAACTTCAGATTCCATTAGGTGGCCAGCAAGATGGGGGGGTTATGAAAAAGAAGTCTATGTTCGAAGAACACTCCCTTCCGCTGAATGTTGGCACAAACTGATTATCTTCATATGTTGTGCCCACAATGTCCATAACATTGGTGAGATTGTGCATGCTCAAAAACGTGGCCAGCTCAGCGCCCCTACGGCAGGTAGAGCTGGAATTATGAAACCCTGAGCTATATGGTCTATCTGTTAATTTCATATTAAAATCACCCCCAGAAGGATACCAGTAATTTTTACTGTTTCTTGCTGGAAATCAAGGTATGAGAGAAAATCAAAGAGCTTAATGAAATTCCCATTGGGGGTAGATTTAAAATCATTGTTATAAAAATTAATCAGATAAAAAGAAACTCTCCTTTTATACAGCAAAACTTGAAAATTACAACTATTAGTGAGAAGAACCTTGATGCTTCCCAAGGCAGCAATATTGACCCCAATAAATAGGCCCCCAGAGGGCGGCCAAATTTGGGACTTGGGGCTTCAATATTATAAAAGTGGAACCCGTTAATGTGAAATTCTTGGGTGGCCCAGGTCTCCTGAAACATAACTATATCCTGATCCTTTATTAGACATAACCAGTCCGGGTCACCAAGCCTCTGTTGAAGGCCAGCCACGTTCCAGCTCAAAATGCTTAAATCTGTGTCTACCTTTGCTTTAGATATTATTACCTGATCGTCTGACATATCAATCGGTGGGAAAGAGACAAAATCCTGGGAATTTTCTATGGGGCCAAGTCGATGTCCCGATGGGGGTGTTTGTCAATCCTGTGTATCCAGATCTGACAGCGACTGAAATCTGTTGGATACGGGGATCAGAGTGAATATGTGATCAGTGGGCCTAAATTGTGGTTTATAAAAATAACCCAGGGGGAGCGCACAAATTCCATGACTTTGAATAAAAGTTTGCTCGCAAAAACTAAATATGCAACGGACCAAGTGAGGCCTGCGGAAGTTGATCACAACATAGTCTCCATTAATGTTTTTGGGGGATTGACCAACCCACCCAACTCTGCGGACCATGAGGATCTTGTTCATACAGGATGGATGAAACCTTTTGTATTTAGTTAGCCAGTTCACAGTCTTGGTACGGAGATCAGACCAAGACTCCATCTGATCCTCTAGTAGAGTGGGTACACCAGCCAAAACCAATAGGTAAGGGCAGGTTTCCGGTGGTAATCTCAACACATCAGGTTTGGGTCTCAGACGTTTACTCCTCATATTATCTGTTGTGTTCCGGCTTGGGTCAGATGGTATCGCCCCGGAAGCTTAGAGTTCAGGCTGTCCGCTGCATAAGCCCATAGTTCTCAAGTTGGGCTCCTGATACTGGTCCTCTGGGTTCCCCTGCTCTGTGTTAAATTTCTGCGCATAAGGTGCTTTGGCTTTGCGACAAATAGTATGAGGGTTAGCAGATAAAGGTGTTTTGTGCGTGGTAGAGCTTGAAGTTAGTGAGTTAGGTCTTGGATTAGCATCTACCAACGTAGAGAGACCCACCCCCACATTATCACCCGGTTTTGGGGCTCGTTGGTACCACAGTTAGTTCAAATATCCATGGAGGTAACCAGACGTTCCACCTTTTACCAAAGGGGATTAAGATTCCTGTCAGGCAATTCTTTAAAATGGGATAGTGCTGTTTGCAACGTGAGCTCCACAGCGGTGGCTAAAACGACACCCCCAGTGGAATCTACCATTGTTGATGGAAAAACTGCATCAGTCTGAGTACTAACAGAGTTAGTTAATATGGTTACATGGTTTACTGTATGGGTGGCCTGATTGGCTGGTCTGAGACCTTTTGTACTTTTAGATTTTTGGGTGGCAACGCCCCGCTTCCGTTTGGCTGATGGAACTCTCGCCTTAGACTCGTTGCGGGTTTTGGCTACCCGTCCTCTGGTAATTATGCTAGGTTCATTAAGAATAGTCATGGGTGATACATCCATATCTGCCAAGGGACTATTCTGAGACAAGGTTGGAGGAGTAGACGGCATGCGCAATTGTGGGGTCTCACCCATGTTAGAGATGCCTAATGACGAACGGCGCTGTAGAGTGCTGGGGTCAAAAGAGAGGCGGCGTTCAGTCATTTCTATTTCATGAGTTAACAATGAATCGGCCCTTACAATAAATGCATCTAAGGTCCCTGCTACTCCTTTGTGCTTGCTCATAATGAGAGTTGTATATGGGCAGGGCCAAGTTCAACACAAATACGTACAAAGATATATATAACAGTACCTGGCGGTTGGGAAGAGTAGTCCTGTACAGGTACCCAAGTGTCAGAGGGGGGGCCAGCCCATACTCTACCGGGCTCTGACAGGCGTGGACGGGCCCACCCTTGGTCCGGGCTTCGCCCCAGCCACCTCTTATGCGCCTCTTGGCGCTTGGCAGGTGTGTCTGTGCCTCCCCTGGCACGTGGGACAATGGATATTGAAATCCCCCTCCTGCAAAAATGCAGGCTGACGATACGGCGACAAACAGGCAAACAACACAGGCTCTCGAGCTGCGGGAGCCCCAGGCCCCTCTTTTGTGCCTCCTGGTGCTTGGCAGGTGTGTCTGCGCCTCCCCTGGTGCGTGGGACTGTGGATATTGAAGTCCCCTTCCTTCAAAAATGCAGGCTGGCGATGCGGCGACAAACAGGCAAACAACACGGGCTATGATAGTATCTTGTACCATGTTTTATACTGCCTTTCTAAGCTTGACATGACATGTATTTTGCTGTGTTTTGTGAGACTAGAAGATTATGAAGTAAGACGGCCAAAGATATGCACTATGCATTTTACTTTATGGCACTATTCTCAGTGAAGGAGTTGATGGTTTGCAGTATGTTATGTTATGTTATTCGCAATTTGTAAAGCGCACGGGCACCCAGAGGTTTCATGGTGCTAGAGAAGAGTGAGGATGGTAAGCAGTATCCTAGCCGTGTGCTTGTTTGAACAACCCGGTCTTCAAAGTGCCCCTAAAATCCATTAGATTAGTGCAGCTCCGAAGAGAGAAGGGGAGCGAGTTCCAGATCCTTGGGGCCCAGTAGGCAAATCGGCATCCACCAAGGCGTTTCTTATTGAAAAGGGGCGTGGTAAGGAGGGACAGGTGGGCAGAGCGAAGATTACGAACCGGTTCGTGTTTCTTTATGAGATGGTTTATAAACTTGGGGCTTTTTCCATGAAGGGCCTTAAAGGCCAAGCAGCCTATTTTGAAGGTTACCCGTTGGGCTAAAGGTAGCCAGTGAAGGGTAGCTAGAAGTGGTTTCGCCGAGCTCCTACCATTGCATTTAAATATTAGTCTGGCCGCTTGATTTTGCACAATCTGTAAACGATTCGAGAGAGCCAGGGGGATGCCTAGATAGATGGAGTTAGAGAAATCCAAGCGAGAGAGGACCAAGGCACTTACCACCTGGATGAGGGCAGAGTGCGTGAGCAGATGAGCGATCTTCTTGATCTTCCGTAGCTGGAAGAAGCATGAAGAGATCACAGTTCCCACCTGACTTTTTAAAGACAGATCGGTGTTAAGGGTGATCCCAAGGCTTTTTACTGATGGAGAGGGAGACGGGGAAGATCCCATTTCGGGCGGCCAGAAATGAGGGCCCCAGCTGGTCGCACTTTTACCCGGGAGAACCAGTTCGGTCTTTCCAGGATTGAGTTTTAGGTGGTTCATCTCCATCCAACCTTGAATGTGCAACATAGTGGCCTGAAATTCCTCCACGGAGTCTGTGGAGTTTAATGGGAATATGAGCTGCAGGTCGTCTGCATAGTTGTATATTGTAACCTTCCTATTTTTCAAGGAATACAACAAAGGTTTGAGATATAAATTGAACAGGAGGGGGGACAATGACGAGCCCTGTGGGACGCCGCAGGTGGTAGAGAGTTTGGGCGCCGTAAAGTTCTGAAGCTTGACAGCCTGGAATCGGTCATTCAGAAAGGACTTGACCCATCCGAGAGCCGTACCACGTAGGCCGGCCTGTTCAACACGGTGTAATAAGATGGTATGATCCACCATGTCGAACGCTGCGGACAAGTCCAAAAGCACCAAGGCCTGATGTATGCCCTTATCGGCATTAGACCTCATTGTGTCCAAGACAGCTAGGATCACTGTCTCGGTAGAGTGCGCCTGGCGAAAGCCGGCTTCATTGGGCTCTAGAAAATCAGATGTCTCTATAAAGCTAGAGATACAGCTGGCCACATGGGCTTCTAGAATCTTTGCACCGAAAGGGAGGAGTGATATAGGCCGGTAGTGCGATAGATTAGAAGGGACTGCGCCAGGTTTTTTAATTAATGGAACCAACGTGGCGTTCTTGAAAGAGTTAGAGACTGTTCCTTGTATTAGGGACTCGTTCAGAAGGGGAAGTATTCCTTGAGATAATGTAGAGTAAACTTCCTTCAATATGTGCGGGGGACAAGGGTCATTGGGAGACCCGGATGTTACTCTGTCCATCAATTCTGCTAACCTTGATGGATCTATAGGAGGGATCACCTCGAGTTTATAGGGATTTCTGCAAATATCCACTCTTTCCACGGTGGTCAAGCTAGACTGAATGCTCTCTTTTATGATGGCGATCTTATCCTTAAAAAAATCATTAAGCTGATTGCACATCAATTGAGTTGGAGCTTGAGAGGGGGAGGTTCTGACATCATTACATAGGTCATTTACGACCCTGAAGATTTCTCTGGATTTGTTTTGGGCGTTAGAGATTTTTTCGGAGAAGAAAGCTGCCTATGCCGATAAGATAGAATTTTTATACTTCCTACGGGCAGCTGTAAATAAAGATCTATCTTCATCAGAGTACCCATGTCTCCATTTTCTCTCCGATTGACGCAGCTCTAATTTTTGATTTTTTAGGTCTGCAGTAAACCACCTATGGGCATCCATGCGGCGAGCACGTGAGAACTTAGTTAAAGAAACGTGCTTGTTACTGGCAGCCAGGAGCCATTCTGTAAGATCTTTATCCATGAGATTAATGTCTGGGGAAAATGCTGGAAGAGAGTTGGCCAAAGTGGACAGGAAATCTTGTTTATTTAATGAGCTCCATTTCCTTGCTAGCCCCCCCGCAGAGGCAGGAGCCTTTAGATGGCCGTAAAAGGTGATTGAGAATTGCAATTGGTGATGATCCGACCATATGCAGGGCGTTATCGTTGGAGTGGATAGTGGGACATTACGAGACCAAATCTGGTCCAGGATATGTCCCCTTTTATGAGTTGGAATCAGAACTGATTGAGAAAAGTTCATGTGGGAGAGAAGCTCAAAAAGTTCTGTACCCTGAGGTCCTGCTTCTGGGTTATTGTACCAATAATTTAGATCTCCAATCAACATGACTTTATCGTAATTAACGATTAGACTGGCCATTTGCTCAGACAGCGAGACTGGGAAAGTAATCATGGTTTTGGGTGGCTGATAAATCAATACCAGCACCATAGTTCCTTTGTCTGAATCAGATTTAATTACGAGGTTTTCAGTGTCTGGTAGGTCCAAGGGGGGTAGGGTGGTAAACGTATGATTTTTATGAATGATTGCGGCCACGCCGCCCCCAGATTTTCCTGATTTTCTATTAGCTAATAGGATGTAATAATCTGCCGGAAGAGCTGTGAGGATATCTGGTAAAGAGTCCTCCGTGAGCCAAGTTTCAGATATAAGTAGTATATCTGGTGTGTTGGATTTAAGTAATAGAAAAATATCCAGTTGGTGTTTCACCAGAGATCTGGTGTTAAGATATAAACAGTGAAGGGTCAAGGCATTTAGGCTTGGGGTAAGGCTAGTGGAGGGGAAACTTTGAGGTATGGTATGCAGGTTCTCCTTTGTTAGATAGGAGAGAGGATAGATGTTATTATCCTTTAAGCGGGTGAGTATGGTAGGGTCAAGATCGGGGGTACCAGAGTGCTGCAGGGACAGGAGTTCAGAAGAAGTGTAACTGTATATTTCTCCATTCTGTCTAGTCCCTGGGCCCGACCAGGCGCGGACGGGCGCAGACGGGCTTGCCTTAGGCGCGCCTTCGGCGCGCTGCCGGCACGCCCGCTGCGCGTCCTTGCAAGGCACATAGTTATGAGGAAAAATGGGGGCGTGGCCTCGCGGTAGTGGGCGTGGCTAGTGCGTGTCCCGGGGAGATGGCGGCAACAAAGAATTGAGCCCCGCGTCAGCGCTAACCTCCGCTGCACGGGGGATCCTTGAAAATGCCCTGTCACCAGCTCGGATGCCGGAAGGGAATGGTGAGTAAAAGCAAAGTAATAACAGTCACACGTTTAAAATACAAGCAAATTTCTAAAAAGTAGCAGCAATCCTCCCGGCTTCCGCCTCAGGAGTTTAAACTTCTCTAACTGCAGGAGATATTTGTTTTTTAATTCCATTTTGTATGCATACATGATTGATACTGCACCTGTTAATTGATTCAGGATTAGTGTTTATCTAGTTTGTAACTAACGGGATTACTTGCCCTTTATAGTGAACTTTATTATACTGAGAGACACAAGAAGATATTTTCTAATTGAGATATTCTGTAGCAAGTGAATTAAGTTTTTTTTAAATTTCGTTTTTATTAATTTTAAGTGCAATAACCAGCAATGTCAGTTACAAATTCATACAATCCCTTCCCAATACGTTCACAGTCTACAGATAGTACAGGTACTTGACGTACATGAGATAGTGCTGACTTTTTATAAGTCCATGTTGGAGTTTGCTGGCTTTAAACTTTATATTAAACCAAAACGTTGCCTCCTCCCACTTTGGCCCTCCCTTATACATATTGTAGGTGTTGGATGGAAAAAGACTGGATGGACCCTCTGTGTGGACTGTAGACAGCAGTTAGAGATGGGAACTTCCATTCAGGCCTATACAGTCTGATAAAGGGGTTGTTCGGGCTGTGGTGTTCATTTCCTATAATTGGAATAGGTGTAGCGATCTTATGGTTGATGGAAATGTTGTCAATGGTAGGCCCTGCGACAAGTACTCCACTAGGGGACCCCCACAGGTATTCAGATTTTTTTAAATTATCTCTAAAAATGTCTGCTATTCTTTCTAAAGTAAGAGCCCTCCAGAGGCGAGCATGCCATTGAGTAAGGGCAGGCACTTCTTTTTTCTTCCACATTGTCGCTATCGCGCATTTAGCCACACCCAAGCATACCCATATAATAGCTTTAGCCCCCTTTGTCTGGTAACGTAGGGAGTCTGTTCTGAGACTCAGGAGTGCAAATTCGGGTGTGTCTGGAATTGGGTATCCCAGGATTTCCCTGATCTGTGTCAGGATTTCCACCCAAAAGGGGCAAATCGTCAGACAATCCCACCAAATATGGCGAAAGTCTCCCAGTATCCCACAACCCCTCCAACACAGACCAGAGGTCCCCGGGAATATTTGTTTCAGTTTTGTGGGGTGTAGCTACCAGTCATAGAGCATCTTGTAATGAGCCTCTCTCATACCCGTGGAGTGATTGTTTTGGCAATATCCTTCTAAAGTGCTTTCCATTGTCTTTCAGTAATCTCAGTCCTTAACGTATATTCAAAGAAGTCCATAAAGCGGGGTCTAGGCGTATGTAGCGTAGACAACAACAAAGCATATAGGAAAGAGATAACTCCCAGGAGGATCCCACCCTCCTGACAAACCTTTCTACAGGTGTTCATTCTTGTGTTGCTGCTTCTCTTACTTCTGGGCTCAATGCCCAGTGCTTGGGCTGAAGATAATGATAGTGTTCAGTGGGTGGGAGGTTAAAATTGCACAGACAGTGTTTGAAAGTTAGTATGTCATAGTTATGGAGAGGTCTGATAGTGTGAGACACCCTCCCTCCCTCCAGGCATCAAAAGGTCCTGGCTGCGTTGCCGAGGGAAGGTCAGGATTGAAATGAATCGGGTGTATGGGGAGGGGAAGGTCATCTATTCCGCAGCTTTCATAACATCATCCCACACCTTGAGTGTGGTCTGAGTAGGCTTACTCAAGTAAGCGTTCCGAGGTCGGTCTTCCCTTGGTTTCCAGAGCACATCCCAGATAGTTCTACCCACTATCGCCCTGTCCATGTGTAACCAGTGTTTATCTGATTCTTTTTGGGACCATTCTGAAATCTTCTAAGACGTTTGAAGGGGAGCCGAGCCCATCCATTTTGCTAGACATAACGTGTGGTCATTGAGCGTAATGTAGAGAACAAATCACGGTCGGGTGATTGGGAGGGCCTGAAATTGATATAACAGCTTTGGAAGAATCTTGACTGCGTGCATACGGCCCAACAAGGAGATATACTGCCGCCCCCACCTTTGAGGTCGTTCTGTAATTGTTGCAGAAGAGGTGGGTAATTTGTCCTGTATAGTCCACCTATAGTAGCTGTGATCCTCACTCCTAAATATGTCATGTTTTGTTTGGCCCATTGAAAAAAGAAGTCCCTTACAGGGGGGCCATCTCTCCTTCTGAGAGTGTAAGATTTAAAGTACAGGACTTAAAGAAGTTTACCTGGAATCCAGCTATTTTTTCAAAGAATGAAGTTCTTCCTGCAGGGCCGTCATCGAAGCTCGTGGATCTGTTAGTGTTAGGAGAATGTCATCTGCGAATAATGACATTTTATGCTCTTCGGAGCCAAACTGTATATCCTTGACCTCTGGTGTTGCCGTTATCCTGGCCGCGAAGGGCTCTATACTAAGGGCGAACAGTAAGGGCGATAAGGGACACCCTTGTCTTTTCCCCCTGCCCAAGTTGAAGGTTTCTGAGCGGACTCCGTTCCCAACTACTTTGGACCATGGTTGCTTATAGTTGGCTTTAATCATATTAGTAAAAGTCTCACAGAAACCAAATCTCTTTAACGTCTGGAAAAGAAAGGGCCATGCCACTCTATCAAATGCCTTTTCAGTGTCGAGCCCCAGTAGAATTGCCAGGAACCGACGCTTCGAGGTCTTTTCCACTAAGTGGAGAACCCTCCTAATATTATCTTGGTTGTGAAGTGCTTCAATTAATCCTGATTGATAGGGGTGTATCAGTTCGGGCAGCAAGTCTTCCAGTGCGGTTACCTGTATTTTGGAAATTAACTTGCCATTAGGTTTAAAAGCGCTATCGACCTACATGAGGAGCACAGTTGTGCGTTTTTCCCTGATTTGGGTAGGACAATTATTAGGGCCTCTCTCATTGATTGTGTGACCGCTGAACCAGACGCAATATGGTTAAACTGAGAGGTCAGGTGCGGCACCAGTTCTATTGTATATGTTTTATAGAATTGAGTCATTAGACCATCTGGCACTGGAGACTTGTGTGGTTTTAAAGCCTTGATAGCTGATTGTACCTCTACCTTCAGTTATGGGAGTGCTCAAAAGTCCACTTTAAGAGGCTGTGACCTAGGGGAGACTGAGCGAGTCTTAGTATGCCTCTTGGGCCAAAGGATCGGTATCATCTGCCTGATATAAAGACTCGTAGTATGCCCTGAAGATCTGGGCCTTCTCTATCTCTGTGTTCTCTAGCTTACCATGCGTGTCTTGCACATCCCCTTTGTATTCTCATTCTCTTTTAACTCTTAATCAATCAATCAATCAATCAGGGGTTTATATAGCACGCTACTCACCCGTGAGGGTCTCAAGGCGCTGTTGGGGGGGCAGCTCCAGATCAGTAGAAGAGCAAGGTCTTGAGGTCCTTCCAGAACGTGTGCAGGGTCGGGGAGCATCTGATGTTCACTGGGAGCTCGTTCCAGGTTTTGGCTGTGATGTGGGAAAAAGCTCTCCCACCGGTTCTGTTCCTGCGGATGCGGGGGACCTCTGCCAGGGCGAGATCAGTGGTGTCAGGGCGAGGTCGGTGAACTCTAAGTTGTCATGCCAAATGAGCCCTGACCTTAATTCGTTGCAAGTGAAGGAGGGTCAATTCTGCTCTATTGGTATAAATTGTGTTTATTTTCCCCTTCAAGGTGGTCAGTCTGCGTTTAAGGGCTTTTGTGGGTTATTTTCTATGTGCCTGCTCTAATTCTCGTAGTTCCTCCTCTAGTGCCATCCGTTCTTTAGCCCTTTGCCTGTTCAGCGTTTAATTTAATTCAATACATTTACCCCTTATAAACTACTTTGAAGGCAAGCATCACAATTGTTGGATGGTGTGGTTTCTTGTGAGAGGTTTATTTGGAAATATTCTTTAATTGCGGTGCGTAACTCATCCATTAATAGTCTGTCCCGTGTAATGAGGCAGGGAAGAACCATTGTGAGGTTTTAGGTGTATGTGTGTTCCAATCAAGACATATGGAAACTGGTGCGTGGTCTGAGATGGCAACGGGGTGGTTTTTTGCGGCTCGAAGATTATTCAATTTCCCTTAGCTAAGGAATATGTAATCTAATCTTGAATAGGACAGATGGGAGAAGAGTGTGAAGTCTTTTATCGTGGGATGTAGCATTCTCCACGTGTCCCTTAGTCCCAGATCTAGGATATCTTGTTTTGCCGTTTGAGAAACTGCCTGTGTGCACCCAACGCTGGTGGGAGCTATCTAATAATGTGAGATTGAAGTCCCCCATGAGCACAAGTGGCCCTCCACAAAGTTTCCTACTAATGCTAAGAAAGATACAACAAATTTGAGTTGACCCATGTTTGGTGCATATGCTGAGACAAATGTGCATAGTTTCCCCCGTAGTCTGCCCTTTACCATTACAATCCTCCCGTCTTTATCGGTTTTATTCCCCTCGGGTTGAAACGTTGTCACGGAGTGGAACATCAGCACCACTCCTTTTTGTTTTGACCCTGCTGAGGATTTATTGATCAGAGGGTAATTTTTATGTTTCCATCTGTGGTCCCCTGATCTCTTAAGGTGTGTCTCCTGCAGTGCCACTACGTCATAGTGGTGATCTTCCATATCTTTTGCCTTTTGAGAGGTGCTTTGAGACCTCTTATGTTCCAGGATACTATATTTATCATCCTAAAGTAATCCAATCATTTTCCTCACATTGGGCAACCCTGGATCCTTATCTGATTCTATGATGCCTGACCCCTGTCCCTTTCCCCCCAGAGCCTGAATTACCTTACCCATCCTTTGTGTGTTTTCTCTCTTTGTACAGCTCTCGTGCCACCCTTTCATTCCATCTGTGTGGTGTGTGCAACGTATGTATCCCAACCCCCTCAAAGCACCCAACTTGAGGAACAAACTGTTCCAACTTAACTGCACTCATTTGGGGGTTAACCATTAACATGAGTGGCTTGGACCGTGTCTGCCATGATGGCTATTGTCTTATTGTTACGTTTCAGGGCATTAGAACCTTCCTGACCCTGGGGAGATCTATAAGTAGTAACATAGACCTCCCCCACCCCTGAACACAAGCACTTAATCATTTCACCTTAAACAGTTATAAGTCCGTCTCTCCATCTTAGTCTGCCCCTATGGAGAGGCAATATGTAATTTGAAATTCCAGTCGAGGCTTCGGAGCAGAAGGCTGCCTGTCAAGTGTAGACTGTCATTTCTTCAGATATCGCAGTCGATGTTGATGTTTCTTTTCTCGCTCATTGGAGGTTCCAGGTTGCGAAGCACAGTCGTCTGCCATGTCTGGGTGTGGCAACCCCAGGAGGACCAGCGCCTACTCTAACTCTGTTACATGGCATTCTTTATTGTTGTAAGCAAAGGATATCCAAAGGGGTATGTCCAGCGGTATCTGATGTGCTCGTGGCACAGTTTTCCTTGTTACCGGTCGGAATTGTTGGCGGAGTTGAAGGGTTGCTTGCGCCAAGTCCTGATACAAGGTGCAGTTGAATCCTTGATAGGTGATCACATCTTTTTTTCAGGACGCCTGTAATATCCTGTAATATTGCTTGTAATATTGCTTCCGTCACGCTTCCGTCACTTTAAATGAGTGCAGTTTGACTATGACATCTCTTGTAGGACGTTGCTCTCCTGGGGTCGATCTCCCCACCCAGTGGCATCTCTCTACCTTGATGTTTGTGTGATCGTTGCCTAGTATTTCTCCAAGCAGGCCCACTACAAAGGCTTCTAGATCTGGTCCTTCTGCCCCCTCCTCCAGGTCCCAGATTCATATATTATCCCATCTGGTCCCATTTCCTAGGACTCCATTTTTCAATGAAGCTGCATGGTGTCTAGTTTGGAGGTCTTTTACTGCTTATTTAGTTTCCGTCGCTTTTTGCTCTAAATCAATAATTTTGGCCCCCAGATCAAGTGTCCTCATGCCTATGGAGTCTACGTCCTCTTGCATTGTGGCCACGTGGCCTGTCAGTTCTGTCTTTAGTTGGTCGACAGACACTGCCATATCCTGCTTGAGACCTGCATGTAGTTCTACTTTAAAATCTCTAAGAGAGGCCACCAGGTCATCTTTGGTGAGGGCCATTTCTCTTCTTGCATCTTCCTGCTTGTGAGTGTCTTTTTATTCAGTGGGGGTGAAATAGCTGGCACCCTGTTTGAGGGTTTCTTAGGTGGCATATGCGCTGACCCTTGGCCTCCTGCTGCTTTCTGGTGGGAGAGATTCTCCTAATGTGTACTTGTGCCGGAGCTGGAGCTGTCTTGGTTACCTTTCTTGGCCTGTTGCTCTTGAACAATCACAATGACTGGGTCAGGTGTGAATTCACCTGATTGGGCTAGAGCTATTCTGTGTGGCCCTCCTTTTTTAGACTATATAACCTAGCCATTTTGTGTTGACTTGCCCCGCTGGTCTCGCTGAGTGCAGGCTGTGGCAGTCCCACCCAGATGTTCCTTTATGGTGGCACTGTGTAACGTTGGGCCCCGGCTGTCATTTTAAGGTCAAGCACTGGCCGAGAGTCCCTGCAATGTCTCAAGTCAATGCCGCTGTTGCTCTCGAAGCCCACCGTGTTCTCCCTCCCAACAGGGGCCTGACTCGTCGCACCCCGTCTGACTCCTCAGCAGTATTGCAGAGGCTCCCTCCAGCCTCTTTCATCGTCGGCTCCTTCGTCTGCTCCCGCCTCCATCAATCAGACTCAGGTGGCGAGTCGCTTTTTCAGCCTTTTCGCCAATGCTAGTTTTTTAGGTCGAGGACCGTCAGGTCTGCCGAAGGCAGAACCGGAAGTCGGAGATTTAATGTTTCTGAGAGTGGCTCTTTAGCCCGCCTCTCTTTTTGCCTCTCCTCCATTGGCTGGCTTCCTAAACGGAGGCCAGCCATTGGAGGAGAGAGCCGTCCCTCCAAATAGGCTCCGTCTTTTTCAGATTCGGGGGCGTGTTCCGTGCTGTTCTTTCCACTTTTTAGCCACGCCCCCGAATCTGAAACCACCGCTGCGTTTCTCCGAGGCATTTCTGCTTCGCCTCGGAGAAAGGCAGTGGTGTAAAGGCAGTGCTGTGCTTGTTTATGTCTCTTAACAAGAGGTTATTTACTACATTTTTGCAAACTCAAAACACGGAAGGCAGCGAGGACAGTACACAGTGTGTGAAGCTTAAATGAGAAAGGGGACTTCCTCTGGGTGAGGGTACGCAACATGCGGTCCCACCACACACATAGTTTTAAGGAGCTATGCACTAACCCAACAGCATCAGTTTGTTACTTACTGTGTCGCTTCTGGAGTTAAAATGCTGGAACGCGAAGGCGCCAAACACGAACCCGGAGACCACGGCATCTTTCAGCGGATATGGAAAGACGTGGGTGCTCTGCCTGTACATCCTGCTAAGGTTTCCTACGTGCGGCTATCATTCGGGTCCCTGGTCGGCTGTGGAAGAGGTGCGCTGGCATTCGTAGGTCGCACCAGTCCTGGTAGGGGCGGGCAAGTCAGAGCAGAAGGGCGGCGCCTGACAGACAAATGGCAGTAGAAGCGCTCACCAGGACGCCTGCAATACGGACGGCTACCAAATTGCCCATTCTCTGGGGGAGTGCGCTAAATGACATTAATTACCACATGCATGCTTACTCGAACTGCTGAGGATCATTTTGCGTTGACACGAAGCAAAGCCTTATTTTTAAGTCTGGCTTTGTTTCGGTTAAAAAAAATAAAAAAAAAATAGTATGCTTATATACAGGGACTTTTGGTCAGCGGGCTTCATCAGTTGGTCTGTTAAATTGTGTACATGTTGCTTCCCCAATTAGAGTATGGGGCAGTGGGTCATTCCATTTTAGCCATTGGCTTTCTTTCCATATAGTAACTCCACGAAATCTGTGCGCATTGTTCACATTCACCAAAATTTTGTCACGGGTGACTTAATATATATTTTTATATGAACTTTAAATAATGGATATTAATTTTTCATGCACTTTGTGTACCTGGTTAAATGGTGATTTAAAACATGCGATCAGGGCCCGCCTGCAGGAGCCAATGCTGCGTTGATTAAAAGGTGCTCTCAACAGCTCCCTTCTTTCGCTCAGTAGACCAGGGCACACGCATGCAGAGATGTTTTAAGGATTTTGGGGGCCCGGGGCCAGATGTATTTTGGGGGCCTCTGTTCGGAACAGCTTTGATTTTATGATCCAGTTTCAGCTCTTTCATAAACTCTTTGGTCATATTCTAAGTGTGCTTACATCTAATATTCAGAGATAGTGATGTGTGTTTTCAATATTGTAACATCAGCAGTTCACTACTATTATTGCAAATAATTTCTGTAGCACCCTCCCATTTCTCATACGATAGGTTTTGTATAGATATAAAAGAAACTTTTTATATGGATGTTGCATGAATCATAAACACATTCTGTCTGCAAAATATCTGTAATAGACTCTCACACCTTAAAAATGAATAATAGAAACACGCTGTTTACAACAATCTGTATGAAAATTAGTCAAGGTCACCAGGGCAAGACTCTCTGCAGAACAGGGCTGGCTCTATCAGGGGCCCCTGAAAGGCTGGGGCCCTGGGCCAGAGCCCACTTTGCCCATGCCTTAAAACGTCTCTGCACGCATGTTATATGAACAATGTTTTTGAACAACATTTTTTAAGTAGAGATTTCACATGACGACGCTATTTCTATACTCATCCCGGGGGATGGTATGCCACGTTGATGTAGCGCGGGAAGGTTACTCATTTACATTTGTTCAGTGTAAGTGCAGAATTGGGGCCACACGTCTAGAAGGTGCATGTCAGAGAGAGGGGTCCTTAAAATTAAAGTGACGCTAACTCCCAAAGGAATTGTCTTGAATTAAATCTTCTCTACCTTATCCAACTCGATAATACTTTCCCTAATGAATGGTATATTGCAAAGGATTCGTAGGCAGTAGGTGATCCTTTTGAATGTACCAGTTCAAGAGGTGTTTGTCGAGGCACCAACGCGCCATCCTCTCAGCGCGGCAGTGATCGCGACCAGGGCAGGTGTCTTTGGAGCTAGGGTGTCCAGATTTTGAGAACCAAAAACCAGGTCACACCAGAAATAAAAGTAGGACTGAAGCCTTTAGTCTTACTTCTAGATCTGGTCTGTCCCGGTTTTTGCGTAGCCTTGTAAACATGTACCTATATATACATATATGCGGTAGACTTTTAAACGTGTGTGCGCAAACACAATGTGTGTGTGTGTGTGTATATACACAAACACATGTATACAAATATACAGGCATACTTTTACAATGCTACATTTAATTAACATTATCTGTTAAGGCCTGCACCCTGTTCCGCCTGCCCTTCTCCCCACGCTGTCTCCCCCCTGCAGGTTTATTTCAGAAATTGTGTTTATGGTTTGGTTTGAAAGAGCCGATGTCTGATAGACCCATTATAACCAAACAAAACATAGGTCTCACCTTTTGGCTTTGCTTTTTGCCAAAGATGTTCAGCAACTGCAAGAACAAAAAAAAATGGTTATTGATATTGCTAAACATCAGCCAAATTAAAAACAAGCATTGGCAAAGTGCTTGTGACCAACTGGCTTTGCCAATGCATCTAGCAATGCTGTACAGCATTGGCAAAATAGAGTACAGCAGGCCCAAAAATAAACGTGCGCGCTTACAAAGCGGCATCGGGGACTTTAATTCACTGATGCGAGCATGAGCCATAAATAAAATCAAAAAGCAGCAGTATGAAAGCGCAATTTCCTTACTGGCCTTCCGCCTCCATAACATAAATTTTTTTTTTTTTTTTTAAACGACAAGCGGGGGTGGGGTGGGGAGGGAACATTCAAAGTGTTTGAGGGAAAAGTAGGAAGAGGAAGGAGAAAAGCAGCAAACTAGAGAGAGCAAAACACAGGGCTCTGTGTGGGGGTGGCTCTGTGTGGGGGTGGCTCTGTGTGGGGGTGGCTCTGTGTGGGGGTGGCTCTGTGTATGGCTCTGTGTGTGTGGGTGGCTTTTTTTGTAGGTGGCTCTATGTGTGGTGGGTCTGTCTGTGTGTGGGTAACTCTGTGTCTGTGTAGGTGGCTCTGTGGGTGGCTCTATGGGTGGCTCTATTTGTGTGTGGGTTGCTCTATGTGAGTGGCTCTGTGTGGGTGGCTCTGTGTGTGTGGGTGGCTTTGCGTGTGTGGCTCTGTGTGTGGGTGCAAATGCAATAGGTCTCGCATTTGAGAGTGATTAAGCTATTGACATTGTAAATAACAATGCCGTTTCTTTAAATGTTTTAAAAACAAAAACATAAACAAAAATAATGTCATGAGCAATGCCAATAGCTTTAACTTTAACAATGCCGAGACCATTGCATTGTAAATGCTTGTTCTCTGGATTGATGCTTTCAGGAGCGGGTTGTCGCGCTGCATCTTCTTTCGGCGGCGGCCCGCTCCGCCATTTTGCCTGTTTGTGGTTCTTTCTCCTTCAGACACGGATCAGCGCTGTACAGCCTTCATCCAGGCATTTGCCGGTCCTGTGGTAGTTCCTATGCTCTCCCATGGACAGACCATGCCTTGCACTATATAGTCGCTCCGGTTTCCTTGGTGGTTACCGCGGTGGCTGAGCCAGTGTGGATTGCTTCCATCCGACCATCTTGCCTGGCCACGCCCCTGTAAATTAATTATTTTACTGTATTTTGTAACATAATTTAATGACTTTTTAAATTGTTAGTTGTTATTTTATGTTGTTGAAATGATGATGAATGATGATTTATGGTCTTATGAATGTTTTACTTGTAAACTTTGATGGTTAAGAAATCGAAAAAAGTATTCTTGAATTAAAATGCTACTAGTGGGCCTGCAGCACTGATTGTGCCATCCACAGACGTAGCCTTTTGAACCTGTCTCAGGCCTGCCACTGTAGGGCCTAGGTGTGCAGTTTACCTCCACTTCAACTTGGTATTCAAAACTACTTGCCAAGCCTTAAACTCCCCTTTTATCACATGAGTCATCCTTTAGGTAGGCCCTAAGTAACCTTAAGGGTAGGGTGCTATGTACGTAAAGGTAGGACATGTACTTTTATGTTTTGCATGTCCTGGTTGGAGATAACACCCATTACAACGACGGTCTTTTCACGCGCTGTCATCGCAACGCGACTTTAACATCGCAGGAGGCTTTACATCGCATGCTTTTAGAACGCATGCTACAACTGCGCATTGACTATTACATCGCTAGCAATGACAACGCGTGTGCAAGATGATGGATTATGACAGATGCAAGATGACGCGTCGATGATTTTGATGCGACATGAGGTACGTTTTAAAACATATTTTCAAAGGCTGGCACTATGGTGGATGGATGGTTGAAGGATGGATGTATGGATGGAAGGATGAAAGGGTGGATGGATGAAGGATGGATGTATGGATGGAAGGATGAAAGGGTGGATGGATGAAGGATGGATGTATGGATGGAAGGATGAAAGGGTGAATGGATGGTGGATGGATGTTTATGGGAAACACCCATTACAACGACGGTCTTTTCACATGCTGCCATCGCAACGCGACATTAACATCGCAGGAGGCTTTACATCGCATGCTTTTAGAACGCATGCTACAACTGCGCATTGACTTTTATATCGCTAGCAATGACAACGCGTGTGCAAGATGATGGATTATGACAGATGCAAGATGACGCGTTGAGGATTAGGATGCGACATGAGGTACGTTTTAAAACATATTGGCAAAGGATGGCACTATAGTGGATGGATGGATGAAGGATGGATGTATGGATGGAAGGATGAAAGGTTGGATGGATGAAGGATGGATGGATGAAGGATGGATGTATGGATGGAAGGATGAATTAAATAGTGGATGGATGTATGGATGGAAGGATGAAAGGGTGGATGGATGAAGGATGGATGTATGGATGGAAGGATGAAAGGCTGGATGGATGAAGGATGGATGTATGGATGGAAGGATGGATTTTGATGCGACATGAGGTACATTTTAAAACATATTGGCAAAGGCTGGTACTATAGTGGATGGATGGATGAAGGATGGATGTATGGATGGAAGGATGAAAGGGTGGATGGATGAAGGATGGATGGATGAAGGATGGATGTATGGATGGAAGGATGAAAGAGTGGATGGATGAAGAATGGATGGAAGGATGAAAGGGTGGATGGATGAAGGATGGATGTATGGATGGAAGGATGAAAGGGTGGATGGATGAAGGATGGATGTAGGATGGATTTTGATGCGACATGAGGTAAGTTTTAAAAAATATTGGCAAAGGCTGGCACTATAGTGGATGGATGGATGAAGGATGGATGTATGGATGGAAGGATGAATGATGGATGGATGAAAGGGTGGATGGATGAAGGATGGATGTATGGATGGAAGGATGAAAGGGTGGATGGATGAAGGATGGATGTATGGATGGATAAAAGGTTGCATGGATGAATGATGGATGGATGGATGTGTGAAAAGGTGGGTGTATGAATGATGGGTGGATGGATGGAAGGATGAAAGGGTGGATGGATGAAGGATGGATGTATGGATGGATAAAAGGTTGCATGGATGAATGATGGATGGATGGATGAAAAGATGGGTGGATGGGTGAAAGGGTGGCTAGATGAAAGATGGATGGATGGATGGATGGGTGGGTAAAAGGGTGAATTGATGAAGGATGGAAGGATAAAAGGGTGGATGGATGAAGGATGGATGGATGGATGGATGGAAGGATGAAAGGGTGGATGGATGAAGGATGGATGGATAAAAGGTGGCATGGATGAATGATGGATAGATGGATGTGTGAAAAGGTGGGTGAATGAATGATGGATGTACGGATGGATGAAAGGGTGGATGAGTGGCTTGATTTTAGGTTTGCTAGTACGTTATGTCACACATTCCGTGCTCTTCCTCAGTCTTCAGGGTAGATAGAACGCAAGCCGCTCTTCGGCAAGAAACCTCTGGAACAAGCACCTGGAAGGAACCCCCTATGCTGGGCAGCAGGCTCCCTCTTCTCTTTGTGGGCCCAGGTAGCAGTGCATGTAGTTCTCAGAGAGGGGGTGATGGGTGGCAGATGTCAGCAGTTACAGTCCTTGTTCCCGGGGGTGGCACTAGGTATAAAGTTATGTGCAACTCAAGCAACCCGGTCGAATGCAGCCAGGGCAATAGATTTATACTTTCACAGAGGTGGATACGTTACAGCGACAGAGTCACTAAGGCTCACAGATGCTTGTATGCAGGTCTGAGTTGCAGATCTGGGGATAAAATTGGTGCAATAGTCAGTTGCCAAGATACACCAGCCCTTTTCCTCTGGTAGGCGCAACTCACAGTCAAAATGATGAGCTGTAAGCAACATAAATGCGAATGGATACATATCTGTAGACCGGAGCTGCCAGTGCAGGGAATAAGGGTGGAGGCCGTCCAACTCAGGTGAGCACCACTTGCAAGAGAAAACAATGATCCGGCAGCGAGATGAAAACACCCATGGAATCCCATGATCAGATCAGCACTGCATGTGGCAATTCTTGTTTGATGGGCAGGGCGGCAGTCATAGGCCTCTGGTCTCTGCAGTCTTGGTCCTGATTTTGAAGATAAAGGGGAATAGGGATTTTGCTGGGTCCTGCCTTTTTGGGCAGAGTCGGACACGGGATTTGGAGGATGGGCAGGCAGCCAACATCTTTATATGGAAGTGCAGTTTTGATCATGCGCTGCCACAGCCTTTTTATGAAATTTGGGTGTCTGTCTCATATGTTGACCTTCTGTGACTGGTTTGGTCCAGATAGGTGATCATAAAAGAAGCTTTCCACTCTATTCATGTTTATGTGATTTCAAATCAGACACTTACACTTGGTTTTATGATGAGTTGATGAGGAAAGGGGAAAGGCAAGAGTAGTGGAGGAGGAGGGCATGCAGGGAAAAGGGAGACAGTGTGTAACCAGCAGTATACACCATTGCACATCCAGCAGCCTTAGGGACTACCTACATGTAGGGGGGTGGGGCAACTGTTGGTACCCCATGCTTAATGTATCTAAGCACTATTTACAGACACCATATACAAATGGGGGAGTCAAGATACTCAGACAGACAGACTGCAATATTTTCCAAATGGCCAATGGGTATACTAGAAAGTCTTGTACTCGTTAGAAGATGCAACCAGCAGTTAATCATGTCATCAGCTGGCCATTGAGGTGGCAGCCACCCCTGATAAAAGGAGCAGTGCTTTGGTGTACCAATATATCACAACGAGTATAGAACTCTGCTGAGGAGCAATTTACTAAAACGTGCAGAGCATCTTTCAAGGGTCTTGTGACATGGGATAAAAGTAGGTTAGTGGCTGGACATTAATGTGGACAAAATTAGGTTTTTAAATCTCTCCTGAATTCTAGGTGGTCTAACTGACTATATGTGTAGTGATGATATCCATTTTAAATAGTTTTGCAACCTGAAAAGAAAAAACTGTATGCCCTAAGCATACCATCCTTGTATGGATAATAACATTGCATGTACTGCCAGAAAAATTGAATGCCATGGAGGGGAAACCGAAGAGGCCCGGCCCAAATGAAAGCTGGAAACGTTGGCTTTTCAGAACTTCAGATGCACCACTGCAGTGAGTAGACTATTCTCCTGGCCCATACCCCATACCTGTAAGCGGTATCTCTCACCATGCATTCTCAAATCTATGTTGGCCTGCACTCTTACGCCATCCTCCTGACTGGTTACTTTACTTATCATAATAAAGACATACCCTCCAGCGGAGGGGCAGGTGGGGAACGTGTGCGTGCGTGCGTGCGTGCGTGTGTGTGTGTGTTTATATGTGTGTGTATGTGTGACCTTTAAACTTGACAACCCTCTGTTGTCTTGGGAATCGAGTGAAACAAGCAGACAGCTATGTCGTGATGTAGACTGCCTATTTCTATCACATCAACAGACACATCCAGGGGTCCACAACAGTTGCAATAGTATAAAAAACAATGAATAAATCAATCACCGTCCCCCACGTTGAACTGAGCAAGTGTAGGGAATGACCCGGACCACCCAGCCTTCTCAAGTGTGCTTTGAAATGTGTTTGCTTTTGGCCAGTGGGTACCTAAGAAGTTTTGAAAGGGAAGGAAAGTAATTTTTTAGGACCGAGTCTGCCAAAGCATTCAGAGGCTCTGCTTCTCCATAGCTGCAAATAATGCAAATTATCGTGCACCTGATTCACAACATTGGTATACATATTTGCCATTCCATTTCGAATTCCACATTTCCCCGTATATAAAGGTACATCTCCTGTGTCGAGCTGCCTCTAGTTCTTTTCATATTGCCACTAATCTTCCTCATATTCATGTTCCTTCTCCTCTCCCTAATGTTCCTGCACCTCGTGCCCAGAGAAACATAAAACACCAGAATGAAAAACAACACGGCCCAGAAACTGAATTAACTCAGTGAAAAAAACGATGTAACAGTAGGCGATTAAGTAAACTGCATTGTAATGCCCCAAAGCAGCAGAGACACTACAATCGCGTGGCAACAGCATACGTAGTAAATGCGTGCGATGTAATGCCTTTAACGATTTTAAAACAGCGTGGCAATTGATTGCGATGTGACGGTTGGTGATGTATCATCATACATCCCCTGGTAGTGACAAACAGCCTATTTCGTTTTTCACTACTGTGAAGCCTGCCCCTCTCATAGGCCAGCATTGGAAATTCCTTAATATGCTTTTAAGCTGTGATTCCTGATCAAAGAGGAGTAGCTTTTTCATGTTTCATATTGTTGGAATCATAATGATAAATCCGTCTCACTGATTAAGTTGGATTTAACATCACTGTTTTAGTTGACAGTTCCCTGTACTTACTGTTCTGTGTGTCTGACAGCCTATCTCCAATAAACACCTGAGGTGGGTGACAGCTATACTTTGTGCATTCCCTCTAAACAGCCGCAAACACAGGAAGGTGAGGCTCATCTGCATTCTGATGGGTCATTCTGGGCAGGAAGGAATGGAAGGAGCTGACACTTACACTTCAATAGGTAGTGTCCTGTCTATCATAACATGCACTGATTTACCTCCCTCCCACCCCCCACAGATAGCCTGGCAGATAGAAATCGGTTGAAAGGGATCCTTGTGCACTACACAGAGCTGCTTTGAGGTCATCCCCTACATCAAAGGCTTTTTGGGTATAGGTATTGGGTCTCTGACCCCCTAAAATCAGACACTTCTAGAACTTGAACAGAACCTCTGTCAGAAGAACTGCTGCGCGGCTCAAAGGAATAAACTAGGCTACTTTTTTATGGAAGAACTGCTTTTCTGCTTATTGCCTTGCTGCCTGCTGCTCCCTGACTCTGGTGAAGAAAAGCTGGACTCTTCCTTTCCTCCAATTAATCTCCAAGGGTTTGCAGGCCTGCATCCCGTTTTTTGAAGTCTCAGGGACACAAAAGACTTTCTGTAATTCTGCTAGTGCTGCTGGACTCTGCTTTCTGTGAGTCCTTATGTTATGCTAGAAAATGTATAGAGCGCGCATATACCCCTAGGTGTCTTGGCACTTGCTGTTCCGAGCATGCTGAGTCAGGACCATTTAGTTGCTAAAGAGCCATGTATTAAGCTCTTTCCTAAATGTAAGAAGGGGTGAAATGGCTCTAAGATATGGAGGGAGACTATTCCAGAGCCTGGCCATGCTGATGACAAAACTCCTTCCTCCCCAGTTCACTTTCTGGGGGTGGTGAGTGTTCTAGCGATAGCCAAAAGTTGGGGTCTATTGGGGATGTACCACCTAAAGTGGTCTCATAAGAATTCAGGTCCTGCATAATTCAGGACTTTGTGGGCCACACAGAAGGCCTTGAATTTAACCCACTTATGAACCGGGAGCCAGTGCAGCTCTTGGATTCCGAGGGCGCTCAAGTGAAATTTTGGGATGTTCAAAATCATTCTGGCCGTTGCATTTTGGACTACTTGGAGCCTTCTAATCAGGTTTTTTCGTAGGTTCATTTACAGTCCATTGCAATAGTCCAATTTAGAGAAGACTAATGCTGTAATCACGTTTTTCCTGGTCTTGCAAGGAATGTAGGGAAGAATTTTCTTAATCATTGTTAGGGTATGAAAGGAAGACGAAACCACCTTGGATACGTGTGCTCCATATTTGAGCTTATCATCAATAATGAAGCCCATGTTTTGGGATTTAGTCAGGTAAAAGTGGAGTGCAAGAGTGTTGGGCCACTAGGCTGGAGACCATGCAGGGAGGGGATTTCCACACAGGATTACTTCAGTTTTACCCGAATTGAGTTTTAAACAATGTTTACTCATATACAGGCTGATGGCTCCGATGCAGTCGTGCAGCCTTAATAGGCCTGAGGAATCTTTGCCAATGACTGCCACTACTAGTTGGCTGTCATCCGCATAGGAGGTGGGATTCAATTTGAAACTTTTAATTAGGGAACCCAGTACTGAGACATACATGTTAAAAAGGGTTGGGCTCAGTGATGATCCCTGTGGAACCCCACATGGTAAAGTAAAAAGTGAGGATTCAAAATGGTCCAAGGTCAGCATTTTGATCCTCTTTGAGAGGAAGGGTGTGAGGAGGAAGAGGGCCTTGTCTTTAACTCCTATCCTATGGTATTCAAACGGTGGATCAGAATCTTATGGTCCACCGTATCGAAGGCAGCAGATAGGTCCAGATGAATGAGGGTGGCGGATCCCTCACTATCTGAAGAAGGTCTTATTTCTTCTTGAGTTGTGATGAGGGCTGTTTCTGTTCTGTGACCAGCTCTAAAGCCAAACTTGGTGGGGTCCGACAGATGGTTGTCAAGAATAAATTTAGACAGTTCTAGGTTCATGATACTTTCTGCAATTTTCGCTGGAAGGGGAAGCTTTGAGATGGGAGTATAATTGTTAGGATCCTTAATGCCAAGATTGGACTTTTTTATTGGTGGGAGAATGGAAGCTTGTTTCCAACTGGATGGGAAAGCCCTTGCGAGAACATTAAGTTAAAAATGGAAGACAGATTGGTTGAAATAAGTTTGTGAAACAATTCAGAATCCTTAAGGGGCATGGGTCGTCAGGTGACCTTGATTTTGCTCCTAGCAAGAGAGTGGCCACTTGATTATGAGAGGTGGGTGAAAATTTGAAGAAGGGCCTGGGTCTTTGTGCTGTCTCAGTTCATTGGTGTCTTTGGACTCTGACCTGCCATCTATTAGTGATCTGATCAACCTTGTCTTTGAAGGTAAAAGCCAGAGTATCGCAGAATTGTTGGCTATGTGTGGTTGAGCTATTTTTTAGGACAGAGGTAAGCTTAGTAACCACCTGGAACAGTTCCTGATTGGACCTGGATGCATTATCAATCATTTGTGTGTAATAGTGACACTTTTCTTTAATGAGAAGGTTTTTGTATTTGGTTAGCGCTAATTTGTATAACTGTTTATCTTGGGCATCATAGAGCTTACACCAGTGTCTTTCTTGCAATCTACAGACTTGTTTCTCCAGTCTCAAGGCTTCAGAGAACCATGGAGTGGAAGGTTCTTTTTTGTTATCGTGTGAGGTGTTTGGCGGAACTTATTTCCCAAAGGCGGAATTCAGGCAGTTAGTAGAGGCGGTGGATGGCAGATTTATGTCGGGAGTGAGGTCTGGTTGGTTCTGCACTAAACATTGAGTTAATAGGACAGAGGTGATTTTATGCCAGGCTCTTCGAGTGGTGGATTTAGCTGGCTTAGAGAAGGTATGTGCTTTAAACAGTTGTACAACGGTACAACGCAGCTAAATACATCACATGCCTTTGCCACACATTTTTAGCATGCATGTTCTTACCGCAAATATGCATTTACAACACATGCCAATACCATACATTGTTTTTAGATTTAAAAACAATGTATTTGTGGGGGGAGACTGCCAACCTCTCGAACTTACCTTAAATGTATGGTATTGGCATGCGTTGTAAATGCATATTCGCTGTAAAAATAAGCGTGCTAAAAAATGTGTGGTAAAGGCACAACGAGGTAAAACCTAATTGTAAAGGCTGTTTCCCCTTTAAACGGCCACATGAATTAAAAGATTATGGCTTGGTGATCAGAGCAGATGAGTGGAAGTGTGTTTTTGACTCTAATAGCAGGATTACTGGAAAAACGTTCATCAAGAGTGTGACCAGCCGAGTGTCCTTAATAGGTTGACTAAACCCCAGTTCTGAGGCCTTCTCTATGAGGGCTATGGTGTTTTTGTCATTATTGGCTTCCAACTGGAAATTAAAGTCACCAAGAATAGTGAAGTTATCAGATTGAAGTCCAAACTCCAGTAATGACTGAAAATTTTCCAAAAATTTGCTTTTTGCCCCCAGAGGGCGATATAAAAGAATGCCATTAAACATCATCTACTTATAGCAGCCAAATTTAAAGGAAAATGCCTCGCAGTTGATAGAGAGAAGAGCAGTGCAGTGGGCAGTAGTCCAACTGCGAGATAGCAGAGCGAGGCCACTGCCTCTTTTTGCAGGTCTATGAAGTCTGAATAGCTCATATCCAGACGGGACTGTTACCACAAAATCAGGGTTGGCTGCCTTGTCACCCCAGTATCAGGGATGAATATCACATCCAGACATGCAGCGTTGATGAGTTCAGCGATTTCATATTTATGTTTGGGCAAGGATCGTGCATTGATAGGGGCAAGGTTTAAAATGGAATTAGTGTTTTTGAACGGGGGAAGCCCTTCATTAATGGTGGATAGGTCGACAGAAGTTCTAAGAATGATTTCATTACAATTTGGGCATGAAAGCCTAGCATTAGGGGCTAGTGAATCTAAGTAGAGTTTAATGCAGCCGAGGGAGCCAGGAGGGCATAAGGCAAGAAGAGTCCTACCTGAGTATTTAATACCGGCCTCTGCCTTTGGTGAAAATGATCCAGGGTTCCTAGCCCGGGCGCGTCGTATTTTGCTAATATAAATATTCTCTATTTTTTTAAAGCTGTATGGAGTCTTTTTGTTGTGTATGCATGGTGTTACTGTGTGTGTGTGTGTGTGTGTGTGTTGCACAAATACTTTACACATTGCCTGGTTATCTCTTATTGTATATCTAGCTTACCCTGACAAGTGTGGTGGTTCCTGCCTGGCCTGGGTGCATATCTCAGCCAACCAGGAATACCATTTCAAACAATTTTCTAATGTTTTCACTTCAATTCAATGTATAATCTTTATTTAATAATTTTAAATTACAACCAGCTGCCTGTTTCCTGGTGGGCCAATTGCTTTGTCAGGGACATGTTCGTTACATTTTCTACTTTTGCAGATGGGGTAACTCGGGGCGCACATGAACCCAACCATATGCATGGGTGGCCTGCGCAGCCCTGTAGTAAAGTTCGAGATTCGGGGCATTCAGCATATGGAAGCATGAGCGTGTCCAACGCCACTCTGGGAGTCTTACCCGCCCACGCCAGTTTAGACATCAGCGCAAGAAGTTCGTGGAACAGAGATTGTGGGAGAACTATAAAGATATTGACAAAGAGAAAGAGCAGGCGAGGAAGGACCACCATCTTAATCAAGGCAACTCGACCATCAACTCGTATCCAACAGTCAATGTCGTCATTGAGCTTGTCAATGGCTGTACCATAGTAAGCCCGTATCACAATGCCTGCATCAGAGTGGACCTGAATACCAAGATGAACCTCTGGATTCCGGACATAGAGGAGAGTGTCATCCGCATAAGCGGAGGTGATGAGATAATACTGAGGAAAGCAAAGCCCTCTGTGGACATGATATTCGCTCAAAGCTCACAGCAGGGGCTCAGCGGCAACTGCGTAAAGCAACAGGGACAACGGGCCGCGTAATGGAAAACGGGTCAGAGATCGCATCGCATCGCCCGTCCGCACCCGGGCCGGGTGCGTTATACAGTACAGAAAGCAATTGTAGATAGATTGCACCAACCCCCATCCGAGCGAGCACAGCCTTCATGAATTTCCATTCGATCGAATCGAAGGCCTTTTCTGCATCGAGAAAGACCTCTGCAGCTTTGACCTCAGGGCGCACGAGTTGTAGGGCACCAAAAAATGTACGAAGGTTGTAAGATAGTGTGCGGCCAGGGATGAACCCTGCTTGTTCAGGGCCAATCAACTGTGGAAGCAGAGGCGACAGACGGTTCGCCAGAATTTTTGCATAGAGCTTGGTGTCGACATTGAGGAGCGAGAGCGGCCGATAGGATGAACTGTTACGCGGATCTTTGTTGGGTTTCAATAACGTGACGATCAATGCCTCCCGCATGGTAGGGGGCATCAGGCTCTCAGCCACGATCTCATGAAAAAGAGTGATTAGATGCGGAACAAGGAGATCACTGAAGCTCTTAAAGAATGTGACAGTGAGCCCGTCCATGCCAGGGGCGCTGCCCTCACACAAGGAGCGTAGTGAGAGGCGGACCTCCGCCGCCTCAATGGGGCGCATCAGGAACTCCCGGTGCCAGTTCTCTAACCATGGGAGCTTGATGTATTCTAAATAGTCTGCGATATCTTTGTCGCTGGGGGAAAGTTTGGAACTGTACAGGTCTTGGTAAAAGGAGCGAAAACGGTCGTTAATCGCCGCACCATCCGTGAGGGGTGTCCCATCTACGTCCTCCAGTACCTCGAGCCCCGCGAACCCAAGCGGCGGCGAGCCAATGCAGCCAGGACGGCGCCCGGATGATTAGATTCGCCATAGGCTCTAGCAGATGCGTATTTACCCATATGTTTAACTTCTCGGTCGGCCGCCTCATGGAATTCGGTCAAGGTAGTACGGATTTGTTCACGAGTCTCTGAGTCGTCAGCATGAATCTGACGTGCCTCTAAGTCGCGTAGGCGAATCTCTAGAAGAGCTAAACGATTGCGGATATCGCAAAGCACTCCCGCATGTTTGCTAATGGCCACCCCCGGATAAAAACCTTAAACGTCTCCCAGACAGTAATAAATGAGGAAACCGAGCCCACATTAATCCAAAAAAATTCAGAGATAGCTTCCTTAAGGTCAGCGTGAAAGACAGAATCTAGCAGCGAGTAGGGAGGGAATCGCCATAGGAATGGGGGGAGGTACGGGTAGGGGTGGCGACGGTAATCACCACCGGAGAATGGTCCGAAAAGGAGCGGGGATAAATGGAACAATCGAGCACCTGAGGAAGCATAGCGCGGGAAATAAACCAATAATCGATGCGAGTATGGACATCATGAGGAGCATAATAATGTGTGAAAACACCCTGGGTGGGCGAACGCAACCGCCACACATCCACCAATTGCAGCTGGAGAGCGGTGTCCAAAACCGTCTTCGCTGAAGCAGAAAGGGAACGAGGGGGGCCCTAAGAGTGGTCCAGGGTGGGGTCCAGTATACAATTAAAATCACCGCCCCAGAAGATAGGGAGGTACGCTCGGCCCTGAAGGAGAGAGAGAAGGAGAACATGTGGAGTTGTAACAGCGTGTGAGGGTTTATCTGCCTGCCGGATCTGTCAGTAAGGGTTCCAATTTAAGGCCGGATTGGGGATTAAGCCACGTTAAGACGCCCCTAGAGTGAGATGTAAAGCAGGCCGCATGAGCCGTGCCGGAGAGCCTGTTACCTGTGAGGAGTGCACTGTCCGGTTGCAGGTGCGTCTCCTGCAATATAGCAACATCAATCGTCTTACGCCTTAGGTAAGCAATAATTTTGCGCACTTTGCAATGGTAGTTTAATCCCCGGATGTTCCAAGTCATGAAATTTAGTTGCGGGGGCATTTGATCCCTAGAATGGACGTCCGGCACAGTGAGCGTTGTGGAATTGAATGAGACTTACTCTCAGGACCCCACCCCGCACTCTTAGGCATGAATATGAGCGTAATCATCGTGATCCAGAAACAAAAAATAAAAATAGAAAATCAATGAACAATACTCTGAAACAACCCACCCCCCACCCACACCTTGCAAACCCCAACCGTGCAAAGGCAAACCTTAACCCACCCATGCGTCAAGAAAAGGAAGAGCCATCGTGATGCACACCCACCCATCACACCATCAAAAAACCCCAACAACAGAAAGCAACAAAGTGGGTTACACAAAGGGGCAGATGTTGCCCAGCCACACAAACTGAGTTAGACTACCGATGCGCCGCAGTTGCCAGCTGTGCACCCCCACTGTGAACAGGAGGGACAGTTTAAAGGAAGTGGAGGGAACCTGGGACAGCCCAACCCATTGGAAAGCATCATAACCAATAAAGGGTGAATGGCATCGGGACGGGCAAGCTGCATGACGGAGCAAGCTTGGAAGCAACCAAGACGAGGGAAGCAGAGACCGCCAGGGAGGGGAAGAGTGGACCTGCGCCATGACAAGGCCATAATTGCAGCACCCCTCACAGCCCAGCAACAAGAGCAGGCCCACCAAGGTCAGGCCAACATGTCACAGTGCTCAGAGAAGAAATCACAGTCCACTCAGTCATTAGCATCAAGGGACCCAGCTGCATCGTCCTGCAGGGAGGACGCCTGTTGACTGTTCAAACGTTTACCGCTCTTTTCCCAATCGCGGAAGGCCTTCTGAAGGGACTGTGGGTCCGGGTAGATCTTGGGCTTCTAGTCAAAGAGGACCTTAACATGTGCCGGGTATAGCATATTCAATATGCTGGTCTCGCAGCTTGCGCTTCAAAGGATTAAATTGCCGCCGCGCTTCTTGGACTTTGAGGGTAAAATCAGGAAACAGGGAGATGTCAGATCCTTGATATCTCAAAGGTCCCAGTTCTCGTGCCTTGCGCAGTGCAGCGTCCTGATGATTGGGCGGGAAAGGGGCACCCGGTTGGGGTCGGGGGCCAAGTGAACGGTGGGCTCTCTCCACCACAAATGTTACCTGTAGCTGTGGACTCCGCCAAGCCGGTGATGCGTAGGTTACTTCTGCGCGATCGGGCCTCTAGGTCCTCCGCCTTGTCGCGTATGGCCGCAAGAGCGTGCTCCATCTGTTTACGCGTATCGCTGGTGTCAGTCTGGGTCACCTTCACCTCAGTGATGCGGCGCTCCACTATGTCAAGGCGCCAAGCCTGCTTGTCAACGCGCTCAGGGATTCTGTCCATTCTGTATGCAAGCGTGTCTATTTTTGAGTCTATAGCAGTAAGGCCCTTTTGCATAGAGGCGATAATGTGTTTAATATCCCCCACTGGGTCATCGACAGGAGCATCAATCTCAGGGGGGACCCCGTCAGCCCCGTCCTCATTGCGCCGGGATTTGCACTGCTCGAAGTGTAGCTTGAGCTGAGTCTTATCAAGTTTGCCCATGATGGATGCGAGGGCAGAGCGACGCAGGGCATGGGGGAGGATACAGCCAGGAGGAACAAGGCCACAAGCGCCCACCGCCAAGACACGCACCTGTAAATTGGACGGAGCGTAGAGCAATGGGTCCCAGGCTGCAGGTCCCCGGCAGTGGGAGTCCGCCTCACTAGAGCATCTAGAGAGAGGGGGCCTTCGCAGCGGGAGTGCGTCAAAAATCAGGACGAGGTAAATCACCCCGCAACACCCCAGATCAGATCCAGCAGGGCAGCCAGGAGAGAGAGGAAGCCCCCGCTGCCAACCCCACCACCTCACTGTCAGGCCTCCGGAGGAAAATGGCCGCTCCAAGGGGGAAGGCAGACAGTTCCAGGCGCTCCAGCCCGGCCTCAGCAGCAGGGTGGGTCCGGATGGACCGGAGCAGAGACAGTTCACTGCAGCAGGACCACGTCAGTCGCCCCACGGCTAGGCCAGGCACACAGATGGAGAGGGGCAGCCAGCTGCAGCGCCGCAAGGCAGGGCATCAGGCGCAGTCAGCCAGCCACGTGGAGGCGGGACCGGCCAGGACAATGGGGGAGCCGGCCGGATCCAAATTGCAGACCGGGGACCCAGGCCAAGTCACGCCGCTGCGTCCCCGATCCCGCCGCTGCCAGTGGAGGATAGGGCTGCGGGGATCCGGCAGCCCCTGCAGGTCAGGTCTCCGGGAGAATGCGGCAGGCCCAGGCGTCACGGCCGCGTCGCAGCAGCACCGCAGCAGCAGGAAGGCCGCGGGGGAACCAGCGCCGGACCCAGCAAATCAGGCAGGTCCGCGGCAATCACCCAGCAACCTCGGGAACACCCTCCGAGTGCAGCAGCCGGTGGCAGTGTTGCGGGGCAGGGCAGCCGGTGCAGGCGGCCAGCTGCCCCCAGGAGGGGCCGGTCTAAGAGACAGAGGAGTTGGCCAGACCCAAAATCGAGGCCGTGGACTGAAGGCCTAGCCGCGCCTCGGCGCCCCGGCTCCCACAGTTTGCCGTGCAGGGGAGAATGGCGAAGAGCAAACCAATGCCGCAGGGCCGCTGAGAAGTGAGGCTGGTGGGACAGACAATGTGAGGCTGTCACAGCGGGGATATGGCCGGATAATTAACGGATGGTTGCGGCTTGTTGCGGAGCTCTACGAGAGCGCGGCCATCTTCGAGCCGAGCAAGCTCCGCCCCCCTACATTTTCTACTTTATGATTAGCAAATACTCTAGTTTTCATACATGGCCAATTACATTTCTTCTTCTATATTACAACATTGTGCCTCATCGTGGAAAACACCTTGTTGACTTAAGAAATACTTTTTTCACCATGTAGGCTGGTTATACATTTGGTAAATACATTGAAAATATTGAGAGAACCTAGAGGCCTAATGAATAATTCATGCAGGGCACCCCACACGCAGCATGAGTGATTTGAGAGAGCAAAGATGACTCCGGGTTGAGGGTTTGAAGTCCCCAGACAAAAACCTAAGGTCTCATGGGCCATGCCCAAACGCGCACCAATTAGTAGTCTCTATCCATCCAGGGCTGGCCACAAATTCCAAGGCTCATTGCGAGCCATCTGTTGTGGGCATAAGGGGGGGTAGGGCTCCCATTTAACCCGATACAGTAGAAAGGGGGAAAACCATGGTTCGCTCTAGCAAACTCAGCCACCCCAGAGTTTGTGATCACTATTTAAGGTTCTTTGTCTGGAATGTGGCAGGGATCTCCAATCTACTAGCCGATTGAGAATGGTGTACTTTTGTGTATTCCTTTGATGTGATTTTATTTCAAGAATCCTGGAGTCTGTGTACTCCTCACAGAAGCGGGTTTTCTGTGTATGGTATAAATGCTACTTGAAAAAGGAATGGGTAGACCCTCAGGAGGTCTTACAGTCTGGGTCAAAACAGCACTAGGGTCAAAAGTCAAGCGGGTCCACGTTGATTTACTAGATATATTAGAGTTAGAGCTGACACTTTACAGTGGCTGGAAAACTAGGATTTTTAATGTATATAACAGAGTGGGTCGGGGTACTGAGGAAACAAACACGATCCGCATCTTAAACCATGTCAAGTCCAAACTCTCTGATAATGTTCCTGTGTTAGTAATGGGTGATTTTAACTGCACTTTTGAATCCCCTACCCTCACTCCCTCAGATCTCACTGGAAGTGGGACATAGAGTGGCAAATCCCAAAGTTAGATCTTCCCACGGTTAGGTGGACGAAGAGAGGAGCACAGGTGTTGGCCCTTACTCTGCAGAATGATCTGAGATCCACAAACGGGAGAAGGTACTCTGACACTAAGGGAGATTTTACCTTTAATAGACCTGGCCATGCTAGCAGAATCATTTACTGTTTGGTTGCCCTTAACCTTTGGCCCCTAGTCCATGATATGGCAGTGGCCAAAAGAATAGATAGTGACCATAATGCCCTTGTCCTTTCCTTTATTAAGCCGGGTACTCATGAATCAGAAATCACTGGTAGACCCGATTTGGGTGCCATATCTACCATGAATAACCAGAGACAAATTAGATGGGACTAGGTGGAGGAACATCAGGGGGTTCTTGACGCAGCTAAAGGCAAAGCCGCCAGGAGCTGGAAGACCTGGCCAAATACTCCATAAATGATGTAGCAAAGATTCTGGGCACCCACAATAAATCACTCTATAATGACATCAGGGACATACTGAGTAAACTGTGTAAGGTGCTAAAAAAAGGAGATAAACACCACACATAAGAGAGGTGACTCCCAGGTTGCTTGTTCCAATCATGACTGTAGGAAAGCAAAGGGGGCACTTGTACGGGCATTAAAATTAAAAGCACATCCAGCTGTAGCGGTATGTAGGGCAAGTACAGGCAGGTAATGGGACAGCAAAGAAGAATTAGGAAGGTTCCTTGTGGTCCTCCCTACAGAGGGCGGTGACAGCCAAAGACCCTAAGACTTTCTGGAGCAAGGCAGCGCATAAGCTTAAGGGTAGAAAGTCGGCTTTGGAGTTTCCTGTCCAGCCTGAGGAGTGGGTATATTATTATGGGTCCCTTTACGAATTAGGCATTAAAGTAATGGAGGCAGCCAGCGATAGGAGGGGCGAGGCCCCGACGGGAGTGGGTGAAGTTCTAGTTTTTTGTGTTGAAGAAACTAAAGCAGTGATTTGCTTGTGTGCTCCAGCCCGTGCCCCAGGCCCGACAGAATTTCAAACAACTTGTATAGAGAGGATATCATCCTCTGGTGCTCCTATATAAATTTCCTTTCCAACTCCATTACATCTGGTGCTATAATCCCCCCTTCTTGGAAAATAGCAGAAAAAATTCTCTTCTACAAGAAGGGGGATAGAGCTAAGGCGGCTAGCTATAGGCCCATAAGCCTCATTGACATCCCTGCAGAAAATCTTTTGTAAACAGATCCTGGCCAAGATCCAGGATTGGACCCTGGAGTCCTGAATCTTGAGTGATTAACAAGCGGGTTTTTGTGTAAAAAATCAGCACCCTGGATCAGGCCTTTCGTCTTCTTTGCATTTATTGGAAGGAAGTTGCTATCAAGAGTGGAAAGCTCTATGTGGCTTTTGCTGATTTATGGTCTGCGTTTGATTTTGTTCCCAGGGACAGTTTATGGAGAGTTTTAAAAGAGATGGGTATACCGGGGAATCTGTTAGATATTTTAAACTGACTGAATTTATCAAACACAGCTCAAGTTAGGTGGGGGGAGAACAATCAAGTAACAGAGAATTTTCCAATTCAACGTGGAGTGAGACAGGGATGTGTGTTAGCTCCCACACTTTTTACGCTTTTTATAAATGGGATGGTTAATTGTTTAGATCCCGATGGGTGTGGTGCTCCCAAAATCGGCGTAATAAGAGCACCGCTCTTCTCTTCGCCGATGACACACTTTTAATTTCCAAATCCCTGCAAGGTCTCCAATGATTGAATGATTTCATGCGGTTCTGCGATGAGCAGGCCTGGTATTAAATGAGGCCAAAAAATATGATTTTCATAAGAGGTACTGCGAAACCATCTAAAAAACACGATTGTAGGAACCACTCATTTGGAGCAAGTAGATGTTTTTGATTATCTGGGTATCCCTCTGACCCCAAAAATGCACTGGGCTTCCCACATTGAGAATGTGAAACTGTCACTTACTCAGCAGACCGCTGACATCAGTAACATTCATAGACATACACTGTCTAGGCAAGTGGCCCCAGCCCTGGAAATCTACAATATTAAAGTGCTTGGGGGGCTCTTTATGGAGCAGAACTCTGTGGTACTGATAACACAAATTGTTTGTCTAGCATAGAAAATAGCTTTCTGAGATCTCTGTTAAACCTACCCCTCAGTACCCCTTTGACGCCTCTTTATTTGGATTTTGCTCATAGACAGTTGGCCCACAAGTTATACTATAAAATACTCATGTTTTGGTATCGGTTATACACTGGTAAAACCGAGGTCATACTGTTTGGCAATGATACTAACTTCTGGACACCGAACTGGTGGCCGGACTTGATGGGTTCTCTCCGTATGCCCTCACAAAAGGTTAAAAACTTAGAAGTAATAGTGGATGAGAGTCTTACCTTTGGTCACCAAATAAACTCAGTGGCATCAAAAACAACTTATGTGATTAAAACACGCAGGAAAATACTGCCGTTCCTGCCCCCGGGTAGCTGGCAAACAGTGGTCACGGCTCTTGTAATGTCGAGGTTGGACTACTGCAACAGTCTGTATTTAAATCTTCAACAAAGATTCTTGAACAAACTTCAACTGCTGCAGAATGCAGCTGCCAGACTGCTTACTGGCACGTCCAGTTTTTCTCCCATATCCAAGGAAATAAAAAAACTGCACTGGCTCCCAGCAAGGAACCGAGTGCGTTTGAAAGCCCTCTGTTTGGTTTTTTAAGCACTTCAAGGTACAGGCCCAGACTATTTAAAACAGCAGTTCCATTGGTACATACCGAAAAGAACACTTCGCTCACTGGGTGCTAAGTTGGTCTCAGTGCCACACACAAAAAAAGCTCGGTGGGGTGGTAGAAGTTTTGCTCATTGTGTGTCAAAAGCTTGGAACGACTTGCCGTTTCACCTGAGAAATGCCACGGACCTTTTAACTTTTAGGAAAGGCTTAAAAACCTGGCTCTTTGCCCAATAAAAATGTTCTTCCGTTTCTAGCCGAATGGAGATGTAACTAGCGCCAGGACACCCCTGGGTAACCACTGCGCTTTAAAAATATCATTAACATGGGGGGGCGTGGTTTGGACGCCGAGAGAGATGGCGGCTCGGTGATTCTCTCTGCCCGTGCGTGAAACGAATGAGGGCAGAGGAACGGGTCTCACCGCTCCTATCCAGCAACGGACAGTGGAAACAGTGATCGGAATGTGAGGGGGCCTGTGAGGCGAAGTTTGGAGACTTTTCGCTGATGAGAAGCGACTCGGCCGCAGCCTTAAGCGATCCGCCTGATGCCCGCGAGGACTTCGGCAGGCTACGGGACCGCGTGACTGGAGGTGTGTCGGCGGCCGGGCGGTTGCCGGAGTGGATCGAGCCCATGTGCGACTGTTATCGGAACTCAGCCGGTATATGAACAGGAGCGCACCTGTGGTGAGGCAGAGGAGCTGCGCAGCGCGATGGGCAGTCGTTGGTGCATATCGCACAGACAAGATGGCGGCTACCGCGACATAGAGGGAGAGCCCTGACGCTTCTGCTGCAGAATCTGTGGGGAGTTTGGAGCATACTGAGCTATCTGCATTCCGTGAGTGATGTGTGCCTACTGGATCGTACCTTGATGCTGTTAGTTGTTGGGATGTGAGGCCGGCTCTACCCCCTTCAGTGCTGCCGTGAAATGATGGTGGTGTTCGTGTCATCGTGGGAGCGCGCATGGAATGGATGGCTCCCTCTAGGGTGGAACTAGGCCTGCAAAGTCGAATCTGATGCTCCGCCTGTGGCGCGCTCTGCTTTATTCATCTGGAGTTCGAGGTGCCTTACATGGGGATGTGGAGCTGTAATTGTCTCAGGCGCTGTCTTGTATGGGGTGATCCTTCATTACTGCTATCGTGTTGCTCTGGGCCTGCCTGGCTTCCCTGCTACCGTGTGATCTCGCCTGCAATCTTGTGCCTTGTACCATGGTTCCTGTGAGTGGAGGCGCGACCATTCCCTGTTCGTCTTCGCTGGTCTCCAGGATGTGATCACGTACCTCTGCGCTTAGGTGGGTAACACGAGCGCCATGCTCTGAGATCCTCCATTCACACAGATAGCGGACGGGAAGGCGCCAGGGGGTGAAGCCTTAGTTGCACGCGTGGTGATGTTTTAAGTTAAAGTGAATATACCTGGCTGCTACCAGTCGGCAGAGGGAAACGGCGATCAGGAGGCAATCCATAGGAGTAGGCTGAAGCACTTTGGGACATTTCTGACTGGCAAAGGAATCTACACGACGGACTACCATGGCTGATAGTAAAGAATCGGTGAAAAGCATGAAGAGGCTCAAATCTGATCAGTCGAATCCTAGTTCACCCAGCAAGGGAGCGAAAGGTAATCCGGACCCGATGGAACTGATACTTAATAAACTGGAAGAAGTTAGGGAGCTAGCTAAGGCAACCAAAGATGAGGTGGCGGCTATCAGGCAGGATAATCGCGAAACCAATGCAAAATTGGTGGAGGCAGAATCGAGGATTAGCAGACTTGAGGATCTAGAAGTAAAGTCGTGTGCAGCCATCAACCGCTTATGCATATCATCGGATCAAACTATGCGGAAACTGGCGGAGTTGGAGGACAGGAACAGGCGGGGGAACCTACGCATTTTTGGCCTTCCGGAGGGGTCGGAGGATCAACATGCGAGCTGTGGGGCCTTCTTGGAGTCTTGGTTTACCCAGGCTACTAATCTGTCCTTTCACCATCCACTGGAGTTTGATAGGGCTCATAGAGTGCCAGGCAAGATAAGTAAAAACCAGAAAGGGCCCAGAGCGATTGTGTGCAAGCCATTGCGATATCAACATGTGGAGCAGATTCTTGACTTCATGAGGAAAAACAACCATATTTTATGGAAATCGGTCAAGGTATACATCTCACAGGACTACAGTAAAGAGACGGTGGAGGTTAGGAAAGCGTTCTTGGCACTGCGACCAATGCTAAAGAAAAGGGGCTTCCAGTATGGGTTTGCTGGCCCTGCAAAGTACCGTGTGTTGGTCCATGGGTCTCCACATTTCTTCTCGGATCCTTTGAAACTGAAACGCATGCTTGATGGTCCGGACGATCTGGACATGGATACAAGCGCCTCAATGGGGGCAGTAGCGCAGGCCTCAGCCTCAGGTTATAAGTGAACACAGCTCTGTATGAGCTAATGCTACTTGAAGGGGCAGGTTGCCTGGGGCATGTTCTCTGCCTCGAGGCTCTCTCCAAGGACAGTTTTGTTGGCAGTATGCAGTTGCAGATGCTCAGGGTACCTGGCCACATAATATGTTTTAGAATTATTACCTTTCGAATAGATGGGTTTCAGTTTAACGGGCCAAGATTGCTAATGGTCATGTATAATGTTTCACAGGTTTATTAGGTGGGTTTGTAGTGATTGACGGGGGTGGGCTGTTGTTTAAACGGCTGGTCTATTATGGTTGATGAGGTACCCGAAGGTTGTGCTGGCGGGGGGGGTGTTGATGCCTAAGGGGTGGTAACAGGCCTTAGTTTAAGGGTGATAGTTCCTCTGTTCCATGGTTTTTATCTCTCTGTAACGGCTATGCACGGGGGGGGGGGGGGGTTTCTGACGCATTCTCTTTCCAGTCACCATGCCTAAATCGTACAGTTGGGGTGTGGAGGGTGGGGGGCTGGGGGTTTTTTGGGTAGGGGTATGTGTTCCTTGTTTTTTGCTCTTGTTTTTGTTTGTTCCGGCTTGCATGGTCTCCATCTTCTTGCTTCTCGTGGGTGTGGGTGGTGCCGGGCACTACTGCGGCTTTAAATCCGCTTACACTGTGAAGTATATGCTTGTTGTGATGTTGATGCAACCTCCTGATGCTAAATAGCTCACTTAGCTCTCCGATGGGAGTATGTAATTTGGACAGACTGAAGGTACTGTCGTTTAACGTTAAGGGCCTGAACCAGCCTGTTAAGAGACAGAAGATATTAGATTATGTTAAAAGACTGAGGGGTGATATTGTTTTACTCCAGGAGACGAAGCTTGATGCGAAGCAGTTTTACCACCTGAGGAATAAATTTTATAATGAGGTGGTGGGTGCTGAGGCTGTGAATAAAAAGAATGGTGTCCTGATACTTGTTGCGAGGAAATCTAAGGTGGAGGTTTTATCGTCTGAAGTTAGTGCAGATGGTAGATGGGTCACGGCCAAGATGAGTAAGGATAATACAGAGTTCTATGTTACTAGCGTGTACGCACTCAACACTAGCGACCTGGTCTTTTGGGACAAACTAAATAAACACCTTGAAACTATTCCGGACAATGCGTTGCACATAGTAGCTGGGGATTTCAATCTTCCAATAGATGCAATTTTAGATAGAGACTCACACTGCATCTTTAAACCAACAAAAGCTCATAAAGCTTTTCTTAGTATGTGTAAGCGCTTTAACTTGGTGGAGACATGGAGACTCCAGAATCCCACTGAGAGGGATTATACTTTCTATTCTCCACCACACGACTCGTATTCCCGGATTGACTTCCTCCTTATCACACAGAATGGCGTTCCTAGATTAGACTCTACAACCATTGAACCTCGTGTATTATCGGATCATTCGTGCATTTCATTAACAATTACGAATGTTAAACCATCCTCTCGTCAGACATCTTGGAGGCTGAATGATGAAATCCTAACTAGTGACAAACACCGGTCCACAATCCAGGAGGCGATATCCTCCTACCTTCAGATTAATAAACAGGGGGACACGTCCGATCTCATTAGGTGGGAGGCTCTGAAAAGTACTATAAGGGGAGTGTGTATTAAAATTAGGTCTGAGATGAATAAATCTTATAATGAGAAGTTGGAGGCTTTGGAGATGGACATTAGGAATCTAGAGATTAAACATCTAAAAGATAGGGATGAGGTGTCTCTTGCTGCGTTGGCGAATAAAAAATATGAATATAATAAAATAGTTAGTGAGAGAGCGGGAGTCTGGCTTGACAAGGGCAGGCGTTTTAAGCTTTGTGAGTCTAATAAGGCAGGTAAATCCCTCGCCTCATACTTGAAGTTCAAGGTTCAGAAGAACTCTATTAGTGTCATTAAAGATGCATTGGGGCATTCGCATTCAGACCCTGACAAAATAACGGAGGTGTTTAGAGTTTTCTACGAGGACCTCTATGCAAAAAATGGGGCGGTAGAGGAATCTAGAATTAAGGATTACTTAGATGAGTGTGATCTCCCACAGCTTTCGGATGAGGACCGGGTCAGTCTTAATGGTCCAATTAGTTCTTCAGACATAGAGACTGCAATTAAACGCTTAAAAGTAGGGAAAGCCCCGGGCCCTGACGGATTCACTGCAAAATTTTATAAAACCTTCCCCTCCCTTTTGGTCGACCCCCTCCTACAGCTATTTCAAGGTATTAATAAATCGGGTGAGGTTAGAGGTACTTTGGCAGAGGCCATAATTGCTGTACTTCCTAAAGATGGGAAAGACCCCTCGCTACCGAAAAACTATAGGCCGATCTCATTGATTAATATTGATTGCAAACTCCTGGCCATGATACTTTCCGCCCGCCTGCAGGGGGTTCTCCCGCAGCTGATCCATCCATCCCAAGCTGGCTTCCTTAAGAATCGTTTGTCCAGTGACAACACAAGAATTCTGGCGCACGTACTAGAAAAAGCGAAACTTTTAGACACACCGACTGCAGCAATAACACTAGATGCTGAAAAAGCATTCGATAAGGTTGATTGGTCCTTCCTCCGTGCTGTTCTCTGTAAATTCAATTTAGGGGAGTCATTTACTAGACTGGTAATGTCCCTTTACTGCTGCCCTTCGGCGCGTGTTAGGGCTGGTGGATCCTTTTCCTCTCCCTATTGCTTACAACAAGGCACGAGACAGGGTTGCCCCCTGTCACCCTCACTGTTGCTGTTGGCAATTGAACCGTTCTTATATCATATAAGGCATGACCCAAATATAGCGGGTATACCGTTTGGTGATTGCACTGTAAAATTAACGGCTTATGCGGACGATGTGCTGATTATGTCGGAAAGAGCGGATGAAGCAATTCCGGCGCTCATGACTGACATTGAGGAATTTTCCAGAGTCTCTGGATATAAACTCAATAAAGATAAAACGGAGGTAAAACTTTTGAACAGTGTTGGGGACAAGGGAATTATTGGAGATTCTGGGCTTACATGGCAGCCTCGGTGTTTTAAATACCTTGGGCTGGATTTTGATAAGGATTTGATCTCCACGCTGAAAGTAAATGAAGACTTGACCCTGAAAAAGATTTCTACATTACTGGAAGGTTGGTCCCCAAAGTTTCTCTCCTGGTGGGGTAGAGCAGAGACGCTTAAAATGATGTCGACCCCGTTGGTCAACTATCTGGCCAGTATGCTCCCTATGACGTTCTCTAATGCTTTTATTACTAAGGTGGATCAGTTGTTTGGGAATTTTCTGTGGCAGGGCAAGAAGGCCAGAGTCTCACTGAAGAAATTACAATTAGCAAAAGACAAAGGCGGTCTGGGTCTCCCCTCCTTCAGGTGCTATCAGACAGCGTTTCTGTGCAAACAGGGTGCTCAGTGGCTGTTAAAATCCCCTGCATATACACCATTATGGATTAATATTGAAGAGGCATTGGTGGATCACGCGCCTTTGGAGGCCCTCCTTACGATGGACCTGTCACACCTTCCTCATTCTAAATATATCATGCTTAATACTAGAAGGGCCTTACTTAGACTCGACCAAACGCATAAAACAAACTTGACATTTGCCAGATCATCATTTATGTCCCTGTGGAGGAATGCCCATCTTAAACATAAGGGTAGTAGTATATTCTGGGAGTCATGGTCCAAGAAGGGCATTAATTTGGTGAAGGACTTATATGATGATAAGGCTACGCTGCCATTCTCGACCTTACAGCACCGGCATGATCTTACCCCGATGGATTTTTATGATTTCCTAAAACTTAAATCGACTCTGACAGCGAGTAACTTCTCTCCTTATGTCCCATGGCTATTACAGCATATCCCACGATTGATACATGCTGGACACTTTGTGTCGAAGGTATATAAAATGTTGTTGCCTCTACCCATGAAAAAACACAAAAGAGTGGAGGGCGTATGGGAGGCGGAGCCAAATCTATCAGGCATATCCTTTGATTGGGAATTGATTCATAAGTTAGCCCTTACACATAAAGTCTCACCCATCCTATTTCAGACGAAATATATGCTTCTCAACAGGGCCTTTTGGACGCCCGACAGGCTTTTCAGATGTAAATTAAGAGATTCCCCTGTGTGCTGGAACTGTCAGTCAGGTACTGGGGATCTTGCACACATGCTATTTTCCTGTTCTTCATTAGGGGATTATTGGGGGAAGATATTTGATTGCATTTCTCATGTTTTTAAGATAAAACCTATACAGGAATTTGTTTACGTCATTCTGGGGGCACTGGACCCACAAATAACAACTGACCAAGATCGCCAGCTGATGGATTTAATGTTAACAATGGCATGTAAAGTGATTCTTTGCAAATGGAAAAATGCGACTGAAGTGAGCTTTAAAATCTGGCAAGAATGGCTATCTTTCCTGAGGGGGTCTAGCAATCCGGCGCTGCAGGCTTCTACCTGGAGCCCTTCTAACAAAAAGCTTTGGAAATCGTTGGATGCATCCTCCTTTCATTACGAGCCACCTTGAGAGGTATACTGTGGTTGGCCCCTCTGAGTGGGGTTGTTGTAAGGTGAGGCGTGATTGACCCCTCGAGTCCGGGGCGCTGCGCCCACACACGAAGCAATGTAATGGGAATGTACCTGTATTTGATGATGCGAGGTGGAACAGGGTTTTATTCTTCATTTCATTTGTCTTGTCACTCATTTCTATTTTTTGTATTTGTATGTATGGATATGACTATTTTGAACTTTGTCTACGGAAGAGTTATTGTATTGTCTCTGTTACTTTAATAAAAACAATTTGAAATAAAAAAAAAATGTAACAGGGGCAAAAAAAAAATTTAAAAAAAATATCATTAACATAACATAACTGTTGAAGAACTTAACCCCCTACCGCGAGGCCCTGTCCGGTCTTCTGAAACTCCCTCAGGTAATCTTGATTCCATGGTTTAGCGTATTGAGGGACCTTTTGCGGAGGTTTGGGATGGAGGTGTTTTGGTCCAATCTGGAAAGTCTGGCTTCTATTCCGAGGGCTAGGATTAAAGGGATGTTCTGGGAAACAACAGCAGAGAAGGAGTTGATAAAACCAGAGGGTAGTTTGACCCAGGAGTTTCTTAATTTCAAATTTGTTCCCCACTACGAGGACACTATTGATGAAATTGTTCCCTCTCTGGCTTGCAAAATCTTTTTACAGTTTCGTTACAAGACTTTGCCAGCCTAGAATCCATTGTGCATTTACAATTTTTGTGTCCACATTACATATCTTTGAGGAAAAAGTGGATAATTCCATTATGCAGATTGGTTGGTCCTGGCCACTACCTAGAGGTATTGAGAATCTTGTATACAGATACACGTAGGGTAATAGTTTTTAGCCTTGCCAAATATTGGTATGCACTTTGGATCAAGCGCTCCAAATGTATTGCATGAAGTACTGTATTTTTTACTTGGTTTTACTCCTTCTGTTTTTGTAAAGCTTTTATGGTATTTATGTCCTCTCAAAACAAAATATTTTAGAAACTGTTTTTATATTCTGTTTTTAACTCCTCTAGTGTTATGTACTTTCTAAGATTTCTGTGATCGAAATAAAGTTATACATGATGATGTTGAATAATTATGTATAATATAATTAAATGCATCCTTAAGAATTAAATTCGTAATTCCTGTTACGAAAATACCTCTGTGGTATTGTAATTATTAGAATTACATTTTGGTGCCAAATCACAAAGTAGACAATGAACAAAATCACAAGAATCCTGTCATAAGTGATTTTTAAGTCTCTGTTCGGTACAAAGACAAGATCTATATATCCGACTAAAAGCTACAATCTAAGGTTCTGTTTTATGATGAATGTCTTAAACAAAGGGATTTCTCTTGGATGTACACCCAAATCAATTTGTTACCAAATATGCAATTCTCCACACTTATCACCCAATTTATAAGATTATCTCACCCATACAGGTATATCCACACAAAAAGAGTCACACCTCTGGACCCAAAAAGCAACTATATATTACATTTATATTATATTTATATGGTCGTCTAATTGCTGGAACCAACTCCTTTTTGCATTTGAAGGTCTGATCTCCGGTTCTATACCCATGTGTATACACGAACCAATATAGGACCATATTTATCGATCCGGTGGAAACACGGTGGATCTGAAACAGACCATATAAATGTTTTAAAGATTACAGAAGGATTGGTCATAAAACCATCATCCCCTTTTTAAAACACATTGAGCGGTGTATTTTAATCTTAAATGTTGCACGAGAGACAAGCATTACACATGTCCTGAGGTAGGTGGTACACCAATATTTCATTACCACTGAAACGCGTCGACGTCTTTATTTTTCACAATGGGTTACATCGAGACACAGCCTCATATCTAATATAACTAATTAGTAAATAGATTGGTGGTGTCTATATATTGGATTCCTATTGGGAGTAACCCTTACTTGATGAATTGAAATATTTCACAACTTTATCTTTGTCTCTCATGATGTTTAATGTTTTGTATATGTAAACTTATGTAAAGAATGACTTTGCTATTATTTTTAATTAGTTTTTAATAAAAACCAACGGTGTTATTTGAGCTCTCTATCCTTGTGTAATATATAGTTGCTTTTCGGGTCCAGAGGTGTGACTCTTTTTGTGTGGATATACCTGTACGGGTGAGATAATCTTATATATTAGGTGATAAGTGTGGAGAATTGCATATTTGGTCACAAATTGATTTGGGTGTACATCCAAGAGAAATCCCTTTGTTTAAAACTTACCAGTGGTACCCTGTCTCTTGGCTAATGGGGTGACTCCCTGTTTTTTGCTCACTTATAATAAATGTCTCCTTGAACAAAGAATCATTGCTGTCACTTCCCATATGTGTCCATCACAAGAGGGGGGCATTTGTAGCACATTTTGACAAGAAGAATAATTTTGGTATGCTGGTACTACTAAGAGACTTCTTGTGTTACATGCATTCATAATATTCACTCTTACAATAACTAATATAACAAACTATTGACTAATTTGCTTTGTCATCGTTTATGTATCTGGGAGGGGCTAGAGCTATGAAAATTTCTCAAGCCAGTCTTGACTAAATGTGGTGCTATGGATTAATTAATTCATGGGCAAGTAGAAGTCTGGGTTCCAGAAACCAACTGGTTGTACACCCCATGGGGTCAGAAGAAAAATGTGATATTTTTTTCTTAGAAGGGATAGACCCCTCATTTATAAATCGTACCTACTGTTGAAATTGCCAAGTAGCCATGTCACAACACCGTCAAACTCACATGGCTAGCATTGTAAGGTTTTTTTTTTATTAATATCCAGCAATTGGTGAACTATCTACGAAACTGTGCTAGCTGTGCATAGTTACAAATGTTTAGCTCTCCAAATATAAAGCCAATTTTTTTTATTGTCATAGCTATGATATACATCTAGAAAGCCACATTAGTCTCAGAGGTATTTTTATGTTAACATGGTTTATTGCTCATTTATTTTTTGTGGAAATTTTATGAATGTTAGAGGCTAAGCATAAATTTGGCTGAAACACAATATTTCAGTTGAATCTTAATTTTTCATTTCTGTAACAGTGTTAGAGGAATAAAGGTTAAATAACTGTTTCCAGCCAGAATGTAATATGTGTACAGAATGAGCTATCTTGGGCAGGTTGTAAGGCTGATTAACCTCCATCAGGCATATAAGGATTAGCTTGTGAGCTACTGCTATCTCTCCTGCTACTTGTAAGTAGCTCTCCTGTGTGCAATCCAGGGAACTAAATTAGAAGCTTTTGCTTATTTTAATTAATATATGGATACCAAATTTGAAAAGTGTGTATTTGAAATAAAAATTTAATTTCAGACTTCTTAAGCTGATGTTTAGTGAAAAATGGCTGAATTTCCAAATATATTTAAAGCTGATATTTGAGTGATAACAATCTAACACTGTTGGGGTACTATTACTAATTGTATTGCCTTTGATCCAGGGCATTGCAACTATGGGCTGATTATGAGTTTGGTGGTCCTAGAGTGGGCCACCACACCAGTGCCCCGCTCCAAGACCGCCAATCCCATAGTCTGGCCGGCCGACCTGTATTCCAATTGGAATACAGGTCAGGTGGTCCTGCGGCGGCAGTCCCTTTCAAAGGCTGAACGCCACAGCATGTTCCTGCATGGCATGGACTATTGAGTCTATGCCGTGCAGGAACTAGGAGTGCAGCTTACAAGGGGGCACAACATGCATGCATCCCCTGGCCCTGAGGCAACAGGGGGCCCTGTATGCCTTCTTTAGTTTCCTCACCGTCACACTTTTCATGGCGCACTCAATGCCATGAAAACTGTGGTGGTGAGGAAACTTGTAATATGGCACCACCAGCATATTGCGTGCCTCAGACGGCTGCAAGACCGCCAGGTCCGACCACCCAACTCGTTATTCGTCGTTGGACTGCCAGTGCAATGGTAGCCACACCACTACTGCGGGGTTGGTGATCCATCGGACTGCCAAACTCATTTTCGGCCTCTATTTCTTATATGTAGAGGCATTCTACATTGACAAAGCATTTTTACATTACTGCTGGCAACCATACCTGAAGCACAGATGTTCTCTCTGCTAGTTATCTTGCATATAGTCGCCACTAATGCAATCTTGCCTGATGTGGTTACTACTACATCTCTAATAATATTAGTAGCTTGGGAGGATTTTCATTGAATACAAGTAGCTCTTATTACAGAAGAGGTTGGAGACACCTAACCTACTGCGAGAGGGACTGGCGGAAAAAGAATCTAAGAGGTCTTATGCGTGGATCAATGATAGCGTGATTTTATTGACAAGGAACAACACAAGGGGAAAAAAACAGGTAGGAGTCTCAGGTGGGTTTTGGGTGGTTGGTGTCCTTCTTTCTTCCGGTTTTCCTCCTCCAGACAAGCGGTGGTGACGTCCCCGGGTACCGAGGGAAAAGAAGAGATGGAAGGCGGTAAGATTAACTGTCCAGTATGGAGCAGGGTTGATGAAAGAAAAGACCACCGTCACCAAGGATAAGGAGAACAGAACACAGCAAGTGCACGGAGTAGGATTAAAGTGCAGTTTGGAATAAAACCGGAAAGGCATGGAAATCATATGCACTTGAATGACCCACACGTCTGCCCCTTAAGTTCAGGTGGCAAGGGGTTACTAAATCAAGTATGGCCAACACCTTAAAGTAATAGAAGGAGGATCCGAAGCCCTAAAGTCAAAGCGGCCTCTTTGGACCGCCCCACAATGTATCTGTGGCAACCGCCTCATGCTCCCCCTTCTCCCCCTTCAAAACTAAAGCAAAAACAAACCCGGCATTCCCGGGTGCCCTCATGCAATAAAGCCCTCCACCACCCACAATAAAGCAAAATAGACCCGATTCTCCCGGGTGCCCGTATACAACCAAGTAATGATTTCACCCTAGAGAATATATTGATCATTGCTTTAGCTATTTGCATGGCATTCGGCTGACGTAATGCCACAGCCTCTGGGAAGTGAGTGGCATAATCTACTAATACTAAAACAAATCGGCACCCACTACGGGAGGGAAGCAAGGGCCCAATGACATCCATCCCTACTCTGGAGAAGGGCTCCTGAATGAGGGGTAAGGGTTGTAGAAGAATTCTCATGGGTAAGACCCTGCTATTTATTTGCCATATTGAGCATTCCTTGCAGTACTGGCGGACCTGCTGGTAAATTCCTGGCCAATAGAACTTCTCTAGTATTGTCTTTTCTGTTTTCTCTTCTCCGAAATGGCCCCCAAAAGATGGCTGTGTGCCAGGAACAACACTTTTTCACTATACCGTCGAGGGACTAGGAGTTGGGGCGGCATATCCCTCCCACCTTTCAGGTACAGCAATCCCTTTTTAATGAGAAACTGGGGACCTACTTGTTTCGGGTCTTCCTCTTCAGTAGCTCTGTTCCAGGCTTCTCGTAAAGTGGGATCCTCTCTATGGGCAGAAAAGAAACCCCGATCATGTTGCCAGATAGGCACCTCTGCGCGTTGAGTTAGTGCTACTCCAGTCCAACCCTTTTTTTCCCGTTTTTTTCTGCTTTCCACTATTCTTTGGTTTGCTTTCTGGATATTCCGATTTGGTTTCATGTGCGAAGGGGCTGTCCATTCCTCACCCTCGGTCCATGTTTCCCTCACCAGTCTGGGCATATGAGGGTAGTCATTTCCTAACACCAAGGGCTCTGGTAGCCGTGGAATAAGGCCAACTCATAAAGGCAAGGCATCAACTGAAGGATCATGTTGTACCTGAACATCAGTGGTGGGATACTGTTGTTCATCCCCTTGTACGCATTGTATGTTAACAAACCCATTGGACTGGGTGACTCCTCCGGGGATTTCCTGGGGTCGCATTACGCTTTGAAGACAGCCGGTATCTACCAAGGCCTGTCGTTTCTCTCTGTTGACCAATACGTCTTTGTGATAGGGGAGGCTGGAACCAGAAGGGTTGCAGTAATAGTTACGAGTTAGACCGACCTCCATGGGCTCCTCCTTCTGGGGACATACCCGTGCTATGTGCCCAAAGGCCCCACAGTTGTAACATTGGGGTCCCTGCTGGGGAGGAGCCTTAACGGGTATCGGAAAGGGACTGGGCATGAGGGTGACAGTCTCTGATTTAGAAGATGGAGGTTGTCGTGTTGGTCGGACTGGGTCACTACCCGGATGCTTCCAATGGTGGTCCTCTCTTCCTTTTTGGAGCTCTTGGGCCCTATTGAAGGCACTGGCTATGTCAATGGCCCTATCCAGATTTAACCCGGTGTGTTGGCGAACCCACTTCTGCACGTGGGGATATAAAGATGACAGATATTGCTCTAAATATATTTTCTCCATGATCTCGTCGTTGGTTGCTGTTTGGGGTTTCAACCATCTGTCTGCCATGTCCCTGATGCGATATGCGAGTGCACTAGGATCTCTTGGGGCCCTTCCTTGATTTGTCTCAACTTAATTTGATAAGTATCCTCATTGAAACCCAGTCTTTCTAATATGTTCTTTTTCACTTCATCATAAGGGATGATGCCTTGAAGGTTGACGGCCTGATAGGCAGCTTGAAGGTCCCCTGAAAGGAGAGGACCCAGATATTGTCCCCATTTATCTAAGCTCCATCCTGCTGCTCTGGTCATCCGTTCAAAATTAGAGAAGAAAAAATCAGGGTCTTCTCATTCTACGTACTTTTGGAGGACCACTGAGGGGAGTCCCGTATGTGCCCTAAGTTGACTGAGGGTATCCGCCAATTTCCCAATAACCGTTTCCTGGGCAGAAGGAGGATCTGAAGCCCTAAAGTCAATGCGGCCTCTTTGGCCCACCCCACAATGTGTCTGAGGCAACCGTCTCGTGCTCTCCCTTCTCCCCCCCCCTTCAATACTAAAGCAAAAACAAACCCGGCATTCCAGGGTGCCCTCATGCAATAAAACCCTCCCCCACCCACAATAAAGCAAAATAGACCCGATACTCCCGTGTGCCCGTATACATCCAAGCCCTCCCTTCACTCCCCTTTGCCGGTCCACGTACTTTCTGGAGTTACGGCAGCATGAAGGCATCCTCCGGGGGTGTCCACCAGTCCTCCGTCCAAGTCTCAGGTTCGGCTTCTTCCTCGTTGGCGATGTCGGTCCCGGATCCGCCGTCCGTTCGTTCCGATAGGCAGAAATTCCCTTCTGCTGTCTCGATCCTCTCCAGGCTATCTTCTTCCGGTCTCCATTCACCGCTCTCCTCAATGTTTTCCGGCTTCCCCCTTTGAGGGGGTGGCCCCGCCTCACTCCTTGCTGGGAGCTCTTCCCATTGGCTCTCTTCCTCCCTGGGGCATTCCTGGTCCTGTATAGGGGAGGAGTCCAGGTTAGTTAACCCTTGCCCCACCGATGGGTTCCTCTCAGCACACAAACGGCTGTTCGGGATGTCGAGGTTAGGGGTCACAATGGAGGTTAAGGTGGGCTCCTCCTCACACCTACACTCATTGGCCTGTGGAAATCACTGTGCAGTACAAGAGCACAGATGGACAAATTGCATTAAAAGCAAAGAGGGCGTTGAAGGATATTCCCTCTTGCTGAAGTAGTTATCGGCCACAGTGTGACAATCTGCTCATCCCAAAAGGCTTTCCAGAATCATTGTTTGGCAAAACCTCTGGTTTCTGTCACAGGCATCTAAAATATGCCATTCTCCTTTGGAGTGAATCTGTGGTGTATGTATGGTTTCTTTTCATTTTAGCAAAGTGTTTAGAAGTTGAGAAGCTTTTCGTCATAAGAAAGCTGTGGGATTTGGATAGCTGGAAAAGAAAATCTCACTGGACTTTACTTATATCACTTAGATGTAACTAAGGTAGAAGTGTTTAGTGTGGAAATGAGGTTAGCATTGCTTGATCAGATGTCAAATGCCATAGTGGATTTTTCTTTTCTGGACCCTTGGTAAACACTGTTCTTTTTAAGGAATGACCAGTGGAAGAACAGGAAGGAATTTACCTATGCACCTCTGGATGTTCACACCTGACTACTTGAATGCCCTTGTAAGAAAACACTAGTTTCTAGTCTTGACCGAAGCAAAGTCTTGAAAGGATATCCCAGGAGGTAATTGCTTTTGCCTGCTCTGAAAGGTATGTCTGACTGCTGAGGAACCTTCATTCCTTGAAACTGTGTCTTGAAAAGGTCCTGTGATGCTAGATCACTGAGTGCTAGAATCCTAAGTGAACTTGAACCAATGTGCGTGGTGATCTGGAATTATGAGAACACAGTTCCTCCGTTAGAACATCCGTACAACTTATTCTTCAAAAATGGACAAACTCCCTGGATATCTCTCCTGATGGTCCATGTAAGAAAAAAGAACTTGGATTGCAACACAATATCACCAGATAAAAACAATGGGTATCTAGGTCATTGACTTAACCTCAGCTTTCCAGCTTGAGCTTCTGAGCACCCTTAGGATGAGGTTTCCTAGTGAATATTAGTGCAGTATCACTGATCTATATTTGTGTTCATTCCCTTACTACAAAATATATTTTTAGGACTGAATTTTTAAAACATGTTCTTTGTATTAAAACTGGTTTAAAGAATGGTGTATTTATTTGCCATTATTTTTGGTTCTCTGTTCATTTGGAACATATCTCTTTCAGTAAGATGCTTATTGGTTTTATTTTGTTGTTTTCATATTATTTTTGAAACTCCTATAATTTTGCTAAATTATGTAACATTTCCCAGATTATATATTTTACTTGCCCTAGATATCGACTTTGAAATTCTGGAAGGATTAAGGGTTACTCATGTGGCAGATTTGTCTTTGAAATAAAAGTAGGGCTGGTGGAAAATTATTTACATCTCAGATTACAATTTCAGAAGGGCTGGTGGGGTTAGATAACTTCAGTCACATACCATGTTCACTGATGAACCACTGGAAGAGTTGGAAAAGGCCAGTCACACATGCAGCTCTGCTGAAAATTCACAACACACAGGTGTGATAAATATTTTCATTATTTTATTAACAAATAATAATTAACTAAAAATATTTTATATAATAATCGAAGATATTCTTTAAAAAAAAATGGTTGAAAGACAATCTCAAGAGTTTTCTAACCTTATTAAGTTATTCATCCTGTGGGCCTCATGGTGATATCTTCTCTTTTCATAATCAAACATACAAGGTGTAGTGTAGGATATACTTTTTCCCACAAGGAGGTCTCTCGGCACTCTTGACAGGTAATTGATTGTCACTGTCACTGAACTCCTAGGTGTGCAAATTATCACTAAAGGATGAGAGTCCCACTAGTCCCACTGTGATTTAAACCCGTAACCGCGGGGTCAAACACAGAACAGTGGCTCCATTACACCATAGAGCTACCAGACCAGCAAAGAATATTCAGAATGGTAAACGTACACATAAAAAGATAGGCCTGTCCTATCTCTTTATGTGTGTAGTTCCCCCTTGTGACTGTGGACTCTACACTCGTAAACTTCCTATTACAATGCCGTTTTGTGAATAATGAAAAAGAGTAAACTTGGCCCTTTGATGTTTTTTATTATTCGATTAGTTCTTACTTTTCAGACAATGATATGCCCCCAGTGAACGGTGGGAACTGTGTGGAAAAAGCTGTAACCAGTGAGGTGCAGTGTCATATGCTGGGCTCTGCTTACATGCCTTGAATGCATCACATGATATTATCAGTTCAAATGAGTTAATTTTGTTCTCTGATCTAGACAACTTAGGTTACATTTATCAAACTTTCACGCAGCGCAACACAGCAAGCCACCTTGCTGCACTGCGTTAAAGGAAAGGGGCAGAAATACACTGTATTTAACATTCTACAGCACATTTCTGTCCTTTCCTTGCGCTGTTGCACAATGTGCTGCCTACCGCCACCTCAGGCATCCTTGCACCATGGTACAAGGGTTCCGGCTTGGTATGCAGGTTTGTTTTGTGCAGGAAGGGACAGCTTCCTGCACAAAACAATCCTCTTAGGCATTTTCTACTTTCTATGCGTGCTGCACAATGCAGCACACACAGAAAGAGGAATCAAATAGGAGAAATAAAAATATATTTCTCCTCATTAGGCCTCCCTCGCCTGGGGAGGTGTAGCATTTGACGCATTTCCAAGTCTGCCACTAATGGTATATTTGGTAATCCATCACAATCCATGGGTGGATGAGTGAGAACACCCATGCTTCACCCATGAAATGCCTCCCTGAGGCAGAGTAACACGCAAGACAGAGTTGTGTTACTCTAGATATATTAAGCCATCCAGGGCCATGCAAGGTGGCCTTGCGTGGCTTAATAACTCTGACTTAGTTGTTGGATTGCCCTTGAACTCCCTTGCAATTCAATGATAAATATGCCAAGCGCTTAATTTGAGCCAGTGGTTTCCAGTGCTGGCACCGGCACTTAATTGCCAACACCAGAGCGTGTGACAGTCTGCCACAAGGTAGCGCTGTCTGGCTAATTTAAAGATGGCCACATCAACAGTTAATCATTAACCCAATATGCATTAAAAATTACTAATACCTGCTGCCCAAGTCATTCTTATTGCTTTGAGGGCCTGAAAGACTTAGAACTATCACACGTGTAGGAGTGTGATGATTATTAGTTGTGTTGGTACTGTCATTGGCAGTATGGCAGGGGCAATGCGTGGTGCAGGCTGCAGTGGCCTCCTGACGAGAGCCCTGGCACTTATAATTTTTTTTCAATTAAGCACTGAATATGCCCCCTGATATTTAACCACTCCGGTGCACAGGACGGCTCCAAGCTGTCCTCTGCACAAGTCCTCGTGTGCTGAGGACAGCTCCAGGCAATCCTCGCACTGGAGGCAGGAAATCCCTCTGATGTGAACAACAGACAGATTTTCCTTTTTTATTTTAGCCTCAGAAGCTGGGGAAGAGCTTCACTAGCAGCCTGAGGCATTCCTGTTTCAATGTATTGACAATCGGCACGCATGGTGCACTGGTGTCAATACATTGAAAGTGAACATGAAGTAAACTGATTGGTTCATTTAATTTTCACTACATCTGTGCTTGGGATATTTCTCAGCCGGAGCACTGATTCAGATGGGGGAGGTATCACTGGAAAGGGGAGAATTCCCTGTGTGGATCCCTGCTTGGGGGATCACCACAGCAGAGAGGTCCCCAAACAGGGATCCACCCACTTGACACCAGGGAGAGGGGGTGCAGCCCCTTGGGCTAGTCCCCCCTTTGCTGTTTTTTTAATGCAGTCTTTCTGCCCCCCTGGAGGACAGATGGAGCAATTACCCTGAGGTAGAAAACCCAGGGATTACTTAATTTATATAGAATTGTAGGGGTTGGGGCTGCCAAGAATGGCAATAAAAATGGGAAAACAGTCTTTCTACCCCCCATGGAGGGTATATAGGACACGTACACCCAGCAGCTCCCCAGGGGTCAGTAAGCCCATTAGACACCTGAATTACAGTTTCCTTTAGAGTTGTAGGGGTGGAGGCTTCCCAGCGTGGGCATGGCCATGCCCCCACCCCAATAAAAATGGGGAAACTGTTGTTCTGCCCCTCAGGGCCTAGTCTGGGGCACTCGGCCCAACCAAAAAAGTGGCACTGCATTTTTGTCTGCACATGTGTGGCAATGGTAAGTGGTAGGGATTTTGCAGGTTTCTGCAGATTCTGAAATGTTCCATCTCAGAAATGTAAGGAAAATGTGTGATGTCAGGCAAAGTTTGAGGTTTGCAGGGCTTTGTGGGTAAAAAAAAAACTTCATGGGATCAATGTAATTAACCCCATCCTGATTCTCCTATGTGTCTAGTTTTAAAAAAAAATGTACAGGTTTGCTAGGTTTACCTAGGCCCCGGCTGAGCTAGGGCCCAAAATCCAAAGCTACCCACTTTGCAAAAAAAGGGTCAGTTTTGAGTGGAAAAATGCGATGTATACATATTTAGTTTTAGGCTGTTTCCTGTTGCGGGAACTAGGCCTACCCACACAAATGAGGTACCACTTTTATCAGAAGACTTAGGGGAAAGTTGGGCAGAACGACAATTGTGGCTCACCACAGATTTCACACATTTCCATCACAGAAATGTGAGGAAAATGTGTTTTTTAAGACAAAGTTTGAAGTTTGCAAGGGATTCTGAGTAAAACCACCTGGTGAGAGTTACACAAGTCACCGATCCTGGATTCCCCTAGGTGTCTAGTTTGAAAAAATTGACAGTTTTGCTAGGTTTCCCCAGGTGCCGGATGAGCTAGGGCCAAAAATCTACAGCTGCCCAATCATGATAGGGAAAATGTGATGTATACATGTTGCATTTTGGGCCGTTTCCTGTCACAGGGACAAAGCCTAGCTGCACAAGTGAGATATCAGAAGACCTGTGAATAGTAGGATATGTGCTATCATGAATTGGATTTCACTGCATTTGTGCCTTCCAAAGGTAAGCCAGTGTGTAAGGAAGAAGGCATTTTAAAAAAACACTGTCTAAATCTTATGCAGTTACAAGAAACCCACACATTCAGAGATGTACAAATAACCACTGATTCTAAACTCCATATCTTGTGCCTGTTTCAGAAATACATAGGTTTCCTTGATACCCATTTTTCACCATTGTACAGTGCAGCTCAGTTGTTGGTTCTGGGTACCTTGGCTTCTTAGAAAACCTACAAACCCTATATATCATCACAACTAGAAGGGCCTAGTGGATGTGATGGTAGGTATATTGTTTTTGCAAACTGGCAATTGTGACAACAAATTACTGATGAAAATGTTGTGACAAATGGGCATTTCTTCCTACTCATTGTCAGTATTTCTTTATTTCAACAGCTAGTTTCTTTGGGACAGCCTTGAGGAATCTACATATTTGACACCTTGCTGAAGTTAGAACATTATCTACATTTCAGAAATCTATACCTCTTCTGGATCACCCATGGGTTTCACACTGGTTTTCACAGCAAACTGGAAGTAGGTTGAGAGCACAAAAATAGGAAAAATGGGCTACCTTTTTGAAAAATACCAATACTGTGGTTAAAAAAAGAGGTTTTTTTTTAATTCAGCTCTGCATGTCCATGAATGCTGGGAAGATGGTGACTTTAGCACAGTAAACGGTTCATTGATGCCTTTTTTTAAAAGAAACAGGCACTTTTATCCAGAGGACATTTTTTCCTATTTATCCCAGAAAACTTAAAATGTAGCTATATTTTGGCTAATTTCTTGGTCTCCTCCAAGGGAATCCACAAAGTCTGGGTACCTTTAGAATTCCCGGACGTTGGTAAAAAAGTACACAAATGTGGCATGCATCGGTTATGTGGACAAAATGTTTTTGAGGCTTAAGCGCAAACTACACCAAATAGTCCAAAAAAGGGTTAGCACTGGTGAGGAAAATGCCTAGCAGCGAAAGGGTTGAAGCAGTCTGGGATACCACTGAGGCCGTAGAGCTGTTATTAAAAAACAGATTTTCCAGCCTTAAATGTGGTTGCCTTGACCCCCAAATAGTTACAGTTCTAAAATGGGGGTTTCAGGACCTGAGCACAGTCAATGAAATCAAACCATGGTTAATGAGATAAATAGTATGACAAACTACAGATTGCTGGGAAGTTTTTTATCAACTTGTAGGTCGTTCTGTTTATTTGAGATGAAAATGTTGACCTCCCTTCAGATGTCCCCAATACAGTCCATGAACTAACAGTGACTCTTAGTTAGTGACCAAGCTATGCAATAAGCATACACTCAGGCCATCTGCCAGTTACTTTAGAACAATTGTTGGGTGAAGGTAAAACTCCTAACACATAAATTTCTAAAACAATATTAAGGTGTGCATTACTAGAAACTTGTTTTTATCCATTGCACTGTACATTAATTTATTTGATTTCTTTAAGTTGAAACCTATTCTTTTGCCTCCCTAATATAATTTGACCCACTTTATTAACCAGCAACACTATAGAGGTTTTATTCATTTTGTCTTATAGGGTTTTTGCTAAGAATGTAATAATCTAAGAGGCTGAATTGTTATATCATGGGTGGAGAAACCTTCCTGAGTTACTAGCTGGGTGGGCCCGACTGTAATGTCTTCTTTCAGGTCTGGATAATGTTTGGGTACCTTACACTAGGAGTTTGTTGTTAAAGTATATACCGATCCACAACAGCAACTGATCCTGAGGCACCTGCCCCCAAAATGCAAGGTCTAGACTAAAGTAGCCAAGTAAAATAAAGAATGTGATGCAGGCTTTAAGGAGGCAGTCTAAAACGTCAATAAAATAAAGGTTGTATCTCAAGATAAGGAGCATGTCAAGATATTTGTAATGTGCAAGTGGACTGAGCTGGCTTTAGGGCTCATGAAGCTCTCTCTCACATGCAGTTTCATCAATCTTGTAAGGGGCAAAATTCTAAAAAGTTATTAATCATATTTTGACACAAATTGTAATGAGTAACTAGTACAAAACGACTGCAATTTTGAGAGGTATTTCTAGAAATGATGCAAATTTTACAGCGTACATGCTTGAATGCTTTTAGGGTCTGGGTTCATTGAAAATTATTCAACAATTAAAAAGATTTGTCTATTTCGGTCATAGGTATAACCTGCGCCTGCCATTCCGTGAGAGCTCAGAGTTACAGAATGTTGATGAATTTAGTCTAAGACTATTGCATGAAATTAGTCTGATGTTTGCACAATTGTATAATCACATTAGTTCGCTTTTTATTAATCAAGCAATAAAAATGGAATTGAAATTAACACTTCCATTTAGAGAAAAAATTGTTTTTGTGCAGGTGTATATTTCTACCACGGCTATTGCTGCAGTCGATCAGCCTCCAAGGGGAGGCAGAGTAAATATAAAAATCCATAATTTACAGAGATTCCCATGAAATCCCCGCAAAAGATTTGCAAATCCACAAAAATTCAAAATCTATCATAATTATAGGCAGAAATCTACAATCCCTAAATATCCTTTTGCTAAATGTTCTTGAAAATGATCCCCAATTATATAGTTATGCAATTTGCATCTCTCAATTGTGTTGTACTTACCTGTGGTGTGAGCAAAGACGAGAGCAAGAGCAAACAACAGGTAGAGGATTTTCATGTTGTTGGTGCAAATCCGAGGGTGAGCGTCAATCACTGCAGCAGAGCTGCCTGCGCAACACAGAGTGGCTCAGTCCTCAGCCTTTCAACAAAGCCAGTTGCAGGCTCCAGTCTTATAGCTTTTTACCTCATGGGTTGAGTAAATAAAGTAAGAGAGTATATTTTTTCAAGAGACAGGTAGTTTCAGTGTATTTTAAGCCACAGCATTTCCATGGCACCAGAGGCACGCTGTGATTACTTTGTAACGTTCTGTACCAAGTCCAGTGTACAGCAAACACATTGATGTAATGTTTTCCTAACTGTGAAAGGCATAGTCACAACTTATTTGGGTGTCATTTTGCAGGTATGGACCTTTGGATAACTATTTAAAAGCAAAGAAAACCATCTAAATAATCAAAACAATACATATATGTTGGACCTGGCCATCTCTGCAGGGTCACTCCCAAACCTTTTGTCTTCACTTCTCCTGAATGCTGAATTCAGTTTTGTTGGCTTTAATATTCTGTGCACTTTACCACTGCTAACCAGGGATGAAGTTATTGTGCTCTCTCCTCTAATCATGATAAAAGTGCCTTACAACCAATTGGCACATTTAACTTAATTGTAAGTCCCCAGTAAAATAGTATACCATATACCCAAGGATAGTCAAATACATAACACTAGTAGACCTGCAGCACTTATTGTGCCACCCACTAAAGTAGCTGTTTACAAACGTGTTTCAGGCCTGCGATTTCAGCCTGCGTGTGCAGTTTTAAACTACCATTTTGACCTGGCACAATAAACCTTTGGCCAGGCCTAAACCTTCCTTTGTATTACATATGTCACCCCTAGGGTAGGACCTAAGCAGGTCATAGGGCAGTGTTTGTTGTATTTAAAGAGCTGGACATGTATTTTTTAGTTTTACATGTACTGGTAGTGAAAAACTCTCAAACTAGTTTCTCACTATTGCAAGGCCTCCCTCTCCTGTAGTATTACATTGGGTTACCCTATTACATTTATTCAGTAATACCTTCTGTTTAGGAGCAGGTAGGAATGTCATTTTTGGTGTCTGAGGAATTGTCGTTTAAAACCCTATATATTGGTAAAGTCAGATTGTAGGTCACAATTCTGAAAATGCCACTTTTAGAAACTTGTACAAAAGGGGGTGGTGATGGACGGAGCATCAGAACCAATCAAACACTCACACCCAGTCAACAGATCTGGGTTTGATCCATCACCGTTCTTTAGCCCACTCTGCCACCCCAGTTCAGACATGGCCATATGCAAATCAGTCTGACCCTGTGCCTCATGGGAACAGTCCAGCCCGAACTGAGCATACCCTGCCAACTTATGGCGAACAAAGCGGTACAAAAGGGGGTGGTGATGGACGGGTGTCTGTTGACTGGGTGTGAGTGTTTGATTGGTTCTGATGCTCCGTCCATCACCACCCCCTTTTGTACCGCTTTGTTCGCCATAAGTTGGCAGGGTATGCTCAGACATGAGTCCCTTGCTCACTTTGCCACTGGATTCAAGCAAGCCTGGCTGAAGACGGCTGAAATGCCAGAAACCGGTCCTAGGAAGCTTGTTTCCGGTCCAGGGAAGGCATGGCTTGGCAGTTCGGGCTGGACTGTTCCCATGAGGCACAGGGTCAGACTGATTTGCATATGGCCATGTCTGAACTGGGGTGGCAGAGTGGGCTAAAGAACGGTGATGGATCAAACCCAGATCTGTTGACTGGGTGTGAGTGTTTGATTGGTTCTGATGCTCCATCCATCACCACCTCCTTTTGTACCGCTTTGTTCGCCATAAGTTGGCAGGGTATGCTCAGACGTGAGTCCCTTGCTCACTTTGCCACTGGATTCAAGCAAGCCTGGCTGAAGACGGCTGAAATTCCAGAAACCGGTCCTAGGAAGCTTGTTTCCGATAGAGGGAAGGCATGGCTTGGCAGTTCGGGCTGCACTGTTCCCATGAGGCACAGGGTCAGACTGATTTGCATATGGCCATGTCTGAACTGGGGTGGCAGAGTGGGCTAAAGAACGGTGATGGATCAAACCCAGATCTGTTGACTGGGTGTGAGTGTTTGATTGGTTCTGATGCTCCGTCCATCACCACCCCCTTTTGTACCGCTTTGTTCACCATAAGTTGGCAGGGTATGCTCAGACGTGAGTCCCTTGCTCACTTTGCCACTGGATTAAAGCAAGCCTGGCTGAAGACGGCTGAAATGCCAGAACCTGGTCCTAGGAAGCTTGTTTCCGGTCCAGGGAAGGCATGGCTTGGCAGTTCGGGCTGGACTGTTCCCATGAGGCACAGGGTCAGACTGATTTTGATATGGCCATGTCTGAACTGGGGTGGCAGAGTGGGCTAAAGAACGGTGATGGATCTAACCCAGATCTGTTGGCTGGGTGTGAGTGTTTGATTGGTTCTGATGCTCCGTCCATCACCACCCCCTTTTGTACTGCTTTGTTTGCCATAAGTTGGCAGGGTATGCTCAGACGTGAGTCCCTTGCTCACTTTGCCACTGGATTCAAGCAAGCCTGGCTGAAGACGGCTGAAATGCCAGAAATCGGTCCAAGGAAGCTTGTTTCCGGTCCAGGGAAGGCATGGCTTGGCAGTTCGGGCTGGACTGTTCCCATGAGGCACAGGGTCAGACTGATTTGCATATGGCCATGTCTGAACTGGGGTGGCAGAGTGGGCTAAAGAATGGTGATGGATCAAACCCATATCTGTTGACTGGGTGTGAGTGTTTGATTGGTTCTGATGCTCCGTCCATCACCACCCCCTTTTGTACCACTTTTAGAAACTTGGCATTTTCTTGTCCTAACCATTTCGTGTCTGCAGGATGATTCCTGAATTACATGACTAGGTGTAGTTGGGAGTTGGCCTTTGTGTATTCCTCCCAGACAGCCACACAATATAGGACCTGGGTGTTGGCAGGATGTGGGGGTGGAGCTGTGCACAGCCCTACTTGCACTCCAAAGACACTGCCCCAGCTCACACACAATGAACTTCACACAAGCCTATTGTGAGTGCAGACAGACTAGGGCCAGGATGGGGAGGCAGGAAATCCCAAACACCTCTATAGGGAGGGAACCCCAGATGCTTCTTCCATTTCAAATCTAGCACCAGGTATAAAACTAAGACCCACTCTGCAGATCACTTCTGGATCTGTGTAATAATCAGAAGAAGGACTGCTCTGCTGCAAGAAGGACTGCCCTGCTGCCTGAGGAAGGAAGACTGAACCTGCTTCTTGAACCCAGAACCACCAGAGTGACTACAAGGGCTAGCTGGCTGGCCACTTGTTCTAAGCTACCAAAGACCTGCCCTGCATCTGCCCAGCCTAGCTGCCTAGACTCGAATGGACCTGTCTGTGCCTTGCTGCTAGCCTTTGCTGGAGTGAGTCATGATCTCCCTGAGGTTCCCTTCAGGTCCTGGACCCTTGCCTGGCAGCAGAGTGTATTCCTCCTGGTCCAATTGTTTCCTCAGAAACAACTTGACACAGCTTGATGCTGCTTGATGCTGCACAACGTAGGACCTTGCATCACAGCACCGATCGGCGGCCTCATCAGAACCAACACAGCAAAATGTAACTTGAAGCAGAACCTCACATTGCAGCCCTAGCAGCTCCTCACCCGAACTGACACATCATTACTCAACCGGACGCACGTCCTTGTAAAGCAGTCCTCGCAGCTCCTCATCTGAAAAGGTGCAACGCAATGCTCCGCATCACGGATGTAAGTTACCATTCTCAGTTGGACTAACCTGGTCCCTGCATCCGGTTCACACTTCATCATGGGAGGTCTGAATTTGTGACTTTGTCCTGGTCTGGCAAGAGAAGATACCCACAGCTGGTGATTGGTGCTTTTTTGCACTGTTCTTACTTTAAAACTTTTAAATTGCATATCCCCGGTTCTACTGATAGATTTTGGTTGTTTTTCATGTCAAATAATGTATTACATTTTACTCTATATTTTTTAATTGTTGCAGGATTTATGTTGTGTTTTCACGTTATTTCTGTTTGTGTGATGCATGAATACCTTACACATTGCCTAAATTAAGCCTGATTGCTTTTGTGCCAAGCTACCAGAGAGTTGAGCATAGATGTAGTGACTGTTTGTGGTTTACTATGACAAGGATTGTGGCTGTTGCTTGAGAAGGGCTCACACCCGCCTAAACAAACAATCCAATTTCTCACATTATATTATTCCACTAAACTGTTCTGGGATGTCGTACATATAGACCCATTTACATGCTAATTACATTGGACAAATAAACGAAATACTGTTAATTTGTTTGTGTTATATTAGTGTGCCTTATCATACATCTCCCAGTAATATTAGGTCAGGTTCCCTCATAAAATATCAGTATTGCTCAATCCTTTGCTCCTAATGCTTTGTAAAAAAAAGATTTTCAGCTCTGCTTCTATGCATGTGGTATTATTGTCTGAAACCTACTGCATGATACCATGATAAGAAAGAAATTCAAACCACAACTTTATAATATATATTAAAAAGACAATTAGTATGACAAATATACAGCATTGCCAGCCAGTACAAAATCCATTTGTATGCATGTGATATCTGTATAGCAAGAACCTAGTCTAAAGGCAGTGAAGCGCTGCACTGGGTCAGAGGCAAAGAAGGAGTGTTTTCTGCCATTGCTTTTATTCTACATAAATCCGGTGAAATACTTTAATTGTGATGTTCTTTCACAATTAAACCTGCTTCCTAATACCAAGAAGCATGGAAAAACAACCATTTTGAACTTTAGAAGTGAGATAAAGATAAACTAGCATGAAAACTGAATACCGCACAATTAATTAATGGAAAATGAAGCTTAGATTATCTTGAATTCTTCTAACAAAAAGTATTAGCAAAGGGGAAAGGGTGACACAGGTGGACACGTTTTTTTATTTACCTTTCCAACAGAGAAGTGGGTAGCCCAGAAGCACTTAGCAGTTGCGGCGTCCCTGTAAAAAATAAATGCTTAAATAAATTTAATAAGTGAGATGAGGACTGTAAGCTTCGGACAGTGCGGGAGGGAGAAGATTAAAAGAGAGGGGCTGATTCACAAATGGCCCCCGCACTCATGCCGGAGCCCCGCCGTCGTGGCGGGACCTCCACACTGCAGTTACTCATTGCGGAGGTCCTGCGATGAGTGGTGGGCTCCTGCCACGAGTGCGGGCCCTCCCATCACGACTGTGGTGCCTCCATCACAAGTGCAGAGGCTCTTTGTGTATTGGCCCAAAAGTGAATATGGGAGAGCAAGAAAACACATACACTCCCATGGAGTGCTGATTTAAAAACAGAGTCCTCTCCAGTATGCAGCGAAGGGATACAACTTATCCAATTAGAGCAATGTGAGACTAAAATGTTCCTAAGTGGGACAAACACAAGGATAAGAATGAAAGACATCAAATCAGTAGCAGACAACTGAAAAACTCAAATAAGTTATCCAGTCATGAGTAAGAAACTGAACCAAAGTCCACTCTACGTACATGTTATGTATTGCGTACAGCAAGTCTTTCCAACATCTAAAGCTATATGAAGCCGAGACTTAAAAATGGTGACTAGCAAATTGTCTTCTGGCAGCACTTTTACCAGCAATTAACATCGCTATTAGTACACACATTTTTTTCTTTGTTAAATGGGCTAATTTCAGTGAGTTTCTATGCTGAGAGTTCATGTTCTGCAAACTGTTGATGGGCACCATATTCATCTGTGCAAACTCGATTACATTTCAATGACTATATCCCGTCAATTTCCCTCTGGAAAAATAGTAATCTTCACCAGCTATCTATCTTGCGCTTATATATGCATGTTTATCTGAGTTGTGTGGTGTTCTGCTTTTGTACTTTCCCCTCATAATATCTGTTACAAAGTCATCCTGTGCCCTGGGCACCCCCAACTTTTTGCTGACTGGTACTGGTGGTAACTGACTCTGACTGACCCTGGGCTCTGCCTAACCAGGCCCAGGGCCAGTGCTATGCTAAAAGAGATACTTAGAATACAGTGAAAACACCTACATTCACTAGGGTACTCTACGGATTGGGGCACCCCTGTCATTGGCATGACCTACCCTATCAGGCCCTAGTACATAATAGGGCAGGGAGATTGAAACTACCTCCCAGTCCCTAGTATATATTAGGGCATGGCAGTTTAGAGGCCAGCAGCCCTTTGTGCACCTGCATGTGTGCACTGCTGAGCCTGAGGTCAGTTTAAAAGTATCCCTGTGTTGCAGGACTGCTTTTAAAAAGTAAATTGTGGCCAAACTCGAGGAATGGAGCGCGACTGAGGGCTGGGACTTTGCTGACGCGGCAGGGGCTGCGCTTCCCTCGCGGATCGCTGCAGCCTTGGTCCTTGGGCTGTGTGCGCTGGAGGCCCCGGACACACTGGTGGAGTACCCTGAAGGGCCGTGGGCACTGACCTGTTGCGACTAGACGCCGCTGCCCCCACCCAAAAGAGGACACTGGTAACACAGGCACCAGTAGGTGTTGCGTCTCCCGACTGACAAGGCACCGCCGGGGAGATCCACGGGCCACGGGTGGTGCAGCTACTAACGGAAACTGGGGGCAACGTCTGGGCCACCCAAGATGTTGGGCTCGAAGGGGTCGAGAATGGTCCAACAGAATAAACTGGACCGTTACACATTACCGAAGGCCTTACTCCAGGACCACCGGGCCAATGATAAGGCGGGTGGTGGAACAGAGGAACAACCCTCGGAATTCACGCTCAAAGATGTCATGGAGGCCATTTCTGGGGTGCGGTCATCTATGGAACAACTAATGGACATACTCTCCACAGATGTCACGTTGATACGGGCAGACCTTTCGAAGATAAACAAAAAGGTCAAACAACTGGAGATCACCGCCACGAGCCTGGTAGACGACACTTCCCACCTGCAGACTGAGATACGTGAATTGCAGTCCTTTCGGAAGTTTGCGGAGGATAAGCTCGACGATTATGAGGGACGCACCCGCTGCAATAATGTACACATTTAGGGAGTTCCGGAGCAGGGAGAGGGGCAGGCACCTGCATCGGCGGGGGCCTCAGGTATCGATTCATGGGGGCTGTCACTGTCTCATGGGGCTTGATAGCATTTGACAGTGAATGACTCTAAGGACTTGCCCTTCTCGAGGAGTGGAAGAGACACTGATTGTTTTGGGAGGGGGGGATGTAGCGACTCTTTCACCCCCACATTTCTACTTTTAGTTTCTTAGTTGGGGCGACAGGTCACTCTGCAAGTTGGAATCATAGGCAGTTTCAGACCCGGAGTGCAGGGGGGTAGGGTGGGGGATAGTTGGGGTTGGGGCAATGTTGTTCATTTTATTTGTCTTGAATCGGCACGGGAAGGAATCACTATATGGGAGGAGCCGATGACTTCATATCACTCACGCACACATCCATGGGGACTGCAATCTTAAGCTCTTGAGCTGGAGTGTGAACGGGTTACGAGACAAGATCAAGCGATGTGTTGTGCTTTAATACACTAGGAAACAACAAGGGGGACAATGAGGGCTTGATAAAGGTCCACCGTACTTGCCCTGGGTAGAACTAGAAGACAAAAGAGGTACGGTGTTCCTGGGTGGCAAGTTGGCCACCTGGTGAGTACTCAGAGTGGTGGAGGGGTGGGAAATACCTCCTTTCGGAACTAGGACCCTCACACACCCAGCAAGCTAGGTGTCATGCTTCATCATATAGGTCTGCTCCTGTCATGAACCCACGTTCTTCAAGAACTATTCACCATAGAAAGACCCACCCCTATCCCGTGCATCCTGCACTCCATGATATATGTGCTGTTTTATAGTACTAATTGCAACTTGCAACTGTGAATGTATTGTGTGTGATGCGTTGTTTTTGCCAATGTTTGATTATTCAGATCATGTCTTAGGCTCCGCTCGCCGCTTGTGGGTTGAGTGAAAAAACGCATTGCAAGAGGTATACATTTATACAAAGAGCTATGAAACACTCGTAATGCAATGTGCTTCATTTGTGAACCAAAGACCGTTGCTCGTCTTTTAGATTGCCTCGCGTCTGTGTGAAAACGGAACACGGCGTGAGGGCACGTACACGCGCTCTTCTTTACGAACGTTTCTGGGTGTGGCTGGAGTATTTAAGCCACACCCAGACTCTGGAAGGTGCTTAGCCTTCCGACTCTTCACCAGGAAACATCGCGCTGACCTCGCTCCTCCACAGAACTTCACTTACCTTCATTTCAGCTCTCCTGCTCCTCGATTCTTCATGCCTTCGTTCCTGCTTCCTGAATCTTCATTCTTGGTGTTTTCTGCAGCATTTCTCGGCACAAAGCGACCTGAAAGCAAGGAAAATTAAGCTAAGTGAAATTTCTTAATACTTCTGGCGCCCATCGCAAGAAAGACTTGTTAAAAGAAATTACACATTTTTGGACACACCTTTGTGACACAGGAATCAAAGGTAACCAGGACTTGTTTTGATAACCACAATTGTGACGCTACAGAAAGAATTATGAATGTATAGATCATAAGGAAATTATGGGAAGTGTGTTATTTGTATTTTGCTATGTTTTATCCATTCTTGTTTTAGAAAAGCTTACTAAGAAAACGAATGAACAGGAAGGTTGCACAGTAAGTGAACAGGGATTTTAGGGTAATGTTACAAGAGTGAAAAGCAGCTCTGTTGATTTAATGTGTAGAATTATTAATAGTGATGATATTGTTTACTCTTAGAATTCCACATCCTACTGCTTAGCAAAACACATCTAGCAGAGAACAGGGGAAGAACATTGGAATTCCTTCACCTCGCAACAACTTCCTGGACGCGAAGCCCAACCCTGCAGAATCGCAGGTAGGAACCTTGTAGCAATAAAGTACACTAACTAAGATAGGTCTACAAAGATCCTAGTACTGTTAGCATATATGACTGAAGAATAATAGCGCTAAGGAATTTCTTGTTGCCTCGCAGGTCGACTACAGGAACCTCATTAGCGTCGATTCCGGCCCTCCTCCCTCAATCCTATAATCAACCTGAAGAGTTCATTTGATATTTTGGGTTGTTTGAATAGAGTTATAGGGAGTTTGGCTCATAGCGTCTCTGAGAAACATCACCAAGCTCCTTACAGGTAAGAGTTGGAGAACTCAGGTAAGAGTGCTTGGTATTCCTGACAGAAGGCTAAGCCCACGTAACCTGTTTCGCCCAGACGCTATGAATCAAGCTCATCAGGTGTCCTTGCAGGACATAGCAACAATGTTGGCGGATATAAAAACTGAAAACGCAGAATTGCGTAGGGATATTTCGGCGCTACAATCTCAAGTCCAAACAACTAGTTCATCTCAATGGTCTTTTCCTTCAGCGAAAAAACCAGTGTTAAAACCACCGACTTTTCAACCTACCTTGCAAAACGCGTTTAGTGGAACATCCACTTCAGCTTCTGCAATTCCTACTCAAATTAAAGTAGTAACACCTGTCTCAGTTCCTCTGGCACCTCCAGAAAGATTTCATGGGGATTGTAATAATTTTACCATATTTTTAAATCAGTGTCACTTACATTTTGTAGCAAAACCCACAGCTTTCCCAGACGACTCATCCAAAGTTCCTTTCATTTTATCGTATCTAGGAGGAAATGCAGCTTTATGGTCTGTACCTTATGTCGAACGAAATGATCCGATTTTGTATGATCTACGACAATTTAAAAATACTATGAAAAAGTTATTTGCAAAACATGTGTTTGTGCAATCGGCAGACCTTGAACTGCTTAATTTAAAACAGGGAACTTCAGACCTTTTACACTATATATCAACATTTAATAGGTTGGTAATTGAAGCAGAGTGGCCAGAGGAGAAACGAGTATCATTGTTTTATCGTGGTTTGAAAGACGACCTAAAAGATATGGTCACACAAATTCTGGGTCCCCCAACCGATAGTGAAGAATTTATAGATCTAGTAGTGAAATTAAATCACCGCATTTCTGAGAGAAAAGGTGAGAGGGGGAAAACAGATCATAGGATGTATTCATTTAAAGAAAGACCTATCACTAGAAATGAGTCACCTACCAAATTAGATTTGGTGGAGCCTATGCGAATAGGAACTATTAGAGGGCCATTAACCGCCGAAGAGAAAGAGAAGCGCCGCAAATTAAATCAATGTCTTTACTGCGGAAAGAAAGGACATTTTGTAAAAGAATGTCCAACCCGACCAAATAGACCCAAAACAAAATCTACAGAGATCGTTGCTACGCAACAGTCGGAAAACTAAAAGACTCGATAGACAGAGAGGTCACTTTATCGAGTTTTCACACCAGTTTGGCCTCCACAAATCCAGCTACCTCACATTGTCATCTTAGTATAAAAATTTTCCTACAGTCTAAAAAGAATAAAACTAAAACTTGGTCCATAGATGCACTGATTGATTCAGAGGCTACAGGGAATTTTGTGGACACTCAGTTATTCTCTGAGTTAGGATTGAATAAAATCATAAAAGAAACACCTGAGATAGTACGAACTGTTGATGGCAAAGAATTAACTTCGGGTCCAATACAGTATCATTCAGAGTTGTTGACCATGACTTGTGCCTCTAAACACATTGAGGATATACGTTTTGACATAATTGACGCTCCTCAGTTTGGTTTAATTTTAGGCATACCATGGTTGGTGCTTCATAATCCTTACATAGATTGGACACAGCGAACGATATTGTTTAAATCTGACTTTTGTCATACTACTTGCTTACAACATCATTCTGGCACTGAGCTCCTAATACAGGGTTATGATTTCCCTAAGGAATCAAAAAGTGTTCTGATCATTGATGGAGTTCCAGAAGAATACAGTGATCTGTTGGATGTTTTTGACAAAGGAAAGGCCAATACATTGCCGCCTCATAGAGATTATGATTGCCAAATAGATCTGGTACCTGGAGCGACCCTACCATGTAGTCGCATTTATGCCTTAACAGAAAAAGAAAATGAGCATCTACGTGAATATCTAGATGAATATTTAAAAAATGGTTTTATAAGACATTCCAAATCCCCAGTGTCATCTCCTCTCTTTTTTATCCCCAAGAAAGGGGGGGAGTTACGCTCGTGCATCAACTATCGAGCCATCAATAACGTAACTGTGAAGAATAGGTATCCATTACCATTGATACCAACTTTACTGGACCAAATCAAGGATGCTACCATTTATACAAAACTGGATCTGCGGGGGGCTTACCATTTGGTAAGAGTTCGAGAGGGCGATGAATGGAAGACGGCCTTCCGTACCAAATTTGATTTATATGAATATCAGGTCATGCCCTTCGGCCTCTGCAATGCCCCTGCGGCGTTTCAGTTTTTTATAAATGAAGTCTTAAGAGATTTCTTGGACATATGTTGTGTTGTTTATATAGACGACATACTCATTTATTCAAAGAACAAGTCTGGCCATGTAAAACAGGTAAGAGCCATTCTTCAACAGCTTTTACAAAATTCTCTATTTGTAAAATTGGAAAAAAGCATGTTTCATGTAACCACCGTAGACTTTTTAGGTTATATCCTCAGTCCTTCAGGGATTGAAATGGATCCAAAAAAGATTCAAGCAATCACAGAATGACCTAGCCCCGCTACCATCAAACAGGTACAAAGTTTCTTGGGATTCGCCAATTGTTACAGGCGTTTCATTGACAATTTTTCCAAAATAATTACCCCTATCACAAAGTTGTTGAGAAAAAATACTAAGTTTGATTGGACTTCAGAGGCTGAAGCAGCCTTTCAAGCATTAAAAGACCAGTTTACAACAGCCCCAGTTTTAAAGCATCCAGATCCAGCTCAACCGTTCATAGTTGAAGCGGATGCTTCACAATACGCTATAGGAGGTATTTTATCTCAAAGAGACAAGAGCACAGGCCAAATGCATCCCATTGCATATTATTCTAGGAAACTATCTCCCACAGAACAAAATTACACCATAGCTGATCGGGAATTATTAGCTATAAAAGCTGTGTTTGAAGAATGGCGTCATTATCTGTTAGGGGCTAGACATCCTGTAACTATATACACAGATCATCGGAATTTACAGTCATTGAAATCTGTCAAAGCTTTGTCTGCTCCTCAGTTGCGCTGGACGCAATTTTTCAATGATTATGACTTTATCATCACTTACCGCTCAGGAAAAGAAAATAATAAAGCGGATGCTTTATCTCGCATTGGCATAAGTGATGATTTGAATACAAGACATGAAAAAATACAACCAATAATTCCTTCGGGACATTTTCAAATAGGACTTAGAGACACTAATGTGTTAACAGATGTTTCAGTAGAACTAAGATCTCAATCTAAAGAAGATTGGAGTACCAAGTATCCTTTATTACAATGGAGAAACAACTTATTGTACATGAACGATCAAGTTTATGTACCTACTGCATCTATTCAAAAACGTATTCTAGAAACATATCATGATTCTTTGTTGTCCGTTCATCCTGGAGTTACTAAAATGTATTTGTTACTTAAGAGAAACTTTTGGTGGCCTACCATGTTCAAGGATATTCAAGATTATGTAAATACATGCTCTATTTGCATTCAAAACAAAACAACTCATCATGCCCCTAGTGGATTGCTTTTACCCTTACCTGTACCACCTCAACCTTGGCACACTGTTTCTTTGGATTTTATTGTTGAGTTACCTCGTACGAAAGCTGGTTTCACTACCATTTTAACAGTTATAGATCAGTTTTCACGAGAATCTTATTTTATTTTACTGAAGAAACTCCCTTCTGCACTTGAGTTGGCTAATATCTTTGTCAAAGAAATAATAAAATTACATGGAATACCATCCATTGTACTTTCGGACAGAGGTCCGCAATTCATTTCACACTTTTGGCGACAATTAGGAAAATCTTTGAACATGGAAGTGCGTACTTCGTCCAGTTACCATCCTCAAACTGGTGGTTTAACGGAACGCACAAATCAAACTATCGAACAATTTCTAAGATGTATGCTAACTACCTGTGACCAAGAATGGTCTGACATTTTGTGGGCTATGGAATTTGCTTACAACAATTCAGAACATTCCGCTATAGGAATATCTCCTTTTTTTTGTAATCATGGTTTTCATCCCAAAGATACCATGGAGTTAAAGAACTTTACAGGTGAAAACCCCGTCTGTCACAGAGTTTGTAACTCGATTGATAACAATTCAACAACAAGCCCAAATATCTCTAGCACAAGCAAAGGAATGTCAAAAAAGGTTTGCTGATAAACATAGGTCAAAACCTCCTTCTTATGTAGTTGGTGACAAGGTTTGGTTATCTACAAAAAACTTAAGAATTAAGAGTCACAAGGCTTTTCGTCCTCGTTTTATTGGACCTTTTGCTATAGAAAAAATTATTAACCCTGTCAGTGTAAAATTGTCTCTTCCATCCAACTTTCAGGTTCATCCGGTCTTTCATGTTTCTTTAGTGAAACCGTTTAATTCCAAAACTAGACTCACAGCTGGTCCATCGGCTATTGAAGTAGATGGAGTTCCAGAGTTCGAAGTAAAAGCAGTTCTGGATTCTAAACGCATTAAGAATAAATTATTTTATCTTGTAGACTGGAAAGGATATGGCCCAGAAGAACGTTCTTGGGAACCTTTGGCCAATTTACAAAATGCTCCCACAGTGTTGAAACGGTTTCATGCTCGTTATCCTGAGAAACCAAAACCTGTTCCTAGAGTTTTAGGGGGGATTCTACGAGGGGGGTACTGTCATGAACCCACGTTCTTCAAGAACTATTCACCATAGAAAAACCCACCCCTATCCCGTGCATCCTGCACTCCATGATATATGTGCTGTTTTATAGTACTAATTGCAACTTGCAACTGTGAATGTATTATGTGTGATACGTTGTTTTTGCCAATGTTTGATTATTCAGATCATGTCTTAGGCTCCACTCGCCGCTTGTGGGTTGAGTGAAAAAACGCATTGCAAGAGGTATACATTTATACAAAGAGCTATGAAACATTCGTAATGCAATGTCCTTCATTTGTGAACCAAAGACCGTTGCTCGTCTTTTAGATTGCCTCGCATCTGTGTGAAAACAGAACACGGCGTGAGGGGACGTACACGCGCTCTTCTTTACGAACGTTTCTAGGTGTGGCTGGAGTATTTAAGCCACAACCAGACTCTGGAAGGTGCTTAGCCTTCCGACTCTTCACCTGGAAACATCGCGCTGACTTCGCTCCTCCACAGAACTTCACTTACCTTCATTTCAGCTCTCCTGCTCCTCGATTCTTCATGCCTTCGTTCCTGCTTCCTGAATCTTCATTCTTGGCGTTTTCTGCATCATTTCTTGGCACGAAGCGACCTGAAAGCAAGGATAATTAAGCTAAGTGAAATTTCTTAATACTTCTGGCGCCCATCGCAAGAAAGACTTGTTAAAAGAAATTCCAAATTTTTGGACACACCTTTGTGACACAGGAATCAAAGGAAACCAGGACTTGTTTTGATAACCACAATTGTGACGCTACAGAAAGAATTATGAATGTATAGATCATAAGGAAATTATGGGAAGTGTGTTATTTGTATTTTGCTATGTTTTATCCATTCTTGTTTTAGAAAAGCTTACTAAGAAAACGAATGAACAGGAAGGTTGCACAGTAAGTGAACAGGGATTTTAGGGTAATGTTACAAGAGTGAAAAGCAGCTCTGTTGATTTAATGTGCAGAATTATTAATAGTGATGATATTGTTTACTCTTAGAATTCCACATCCTACTGCTTAGCAAAACACATCTAGCAGAGAACAGGGGAAGAACATTGGAATTCCTTCACCTCGCAACAACTTCCTGGACGCGAAGCCCAACCCTGTAGAATCGCAGGTAGGAACCTTGTAGCAATAAAGTACACTAACTAAGATAGGTCTACAAAGATCCTAGTACTGTTAGCATATATGACTGAAGAATAATAGCGCTAAGGAATTTCTTGTTGCCTCGCAGGTCGACTACAGGAACCTCATTAGCGTCGATTCCGGCCCTCCTCCCTCAATCCTATAATCAACCTGAAGAGTTAATTTGATATTTTGGGTTGTTTGAATAGAGTTATAGGGAGTTTGGCTCATAGCGTCTCTGCAAAACATCACCAAGCACCTTACAGGTAAGAGTTGGAGAACTCAGGTAAGAGTGCTTGGTATTCCTGACAGCTCCTCGTCGAGCCGGCGCTGCAATGCTCGACGGGCACCCATAAAGGGGTTCTTTATTGGAGATCTTTTGTTCTTGCCGTATAGGTCCAGTGGGTGTGAGGGGCCTGGTAAGATATAGATGTGGTGTGTGGGTTAAAACAGGTAAGGGAATCCTCTATAACTATTTTTATTCTGGAGAGGTCACAACCTGATTAAAAAGTAAAAAGAAGAAGGAGGGCGACTATTTTGTTTTAATCTGACAAAAATTACGCTCTACCCCTTAGTGGTCAACATGTTTCTCGCCTATAAAATGTCTCTAATAGATCAGTTGGCGATTCCTCAGGACCTAGTGACTAAATGAAAACTATCTACAGTGTGTAGTGTGGTTCTACAATGATACCAATTTCACGACTATGGGCTTACTTTAACCTGAACCATGCACACTTTCACTTTTAATGCTCTAGAGTCATGGCCTTAGCAACTAAACGTTGTGCCTGCAAGCCCACACCCAACATACTTGTTGTTTGTTTTTTCCTTTTACTAAACTGCGACACTACGTTGAGTGTCCATATACTCCGCTGCGGTCTGATGAAGCCGCACTTGAATCCTTAAGAGGTGAGCTGATACATACTAACCATGATGTTCAATTACTCTAACTGGTTACACAGAGGTTTTTTATTTATTTTATATTCTAAATACAAATGAAGGCACACTTAGAATGTGATATGCATGAAATCACGTTGTTTTTATCACTTGTATAGATTGGAAGAGGTTTTGTACGATGAAATACACCCACTGGAATTAATAGGACCATGTACCAATATCTCCATTTGTGTTTTTTGATCCTTTATGTTTGTACTCTAGGTTGGCTGCTTTTCTCCGGGGGAACATCCTACCGAGAGAAGAAGTGGTATGTAGAACCACACCACACACTGTAGATAGTTTTCATTTAGTCACTAGGTCCTGAGGAATCGCCAACTGTTCTATTAGAGACATTTTATAGGCGTGAAACATGTTGACCACTAAGGGGTAGAGCGTAATTTTTGTCAGATTAAAACAAAATAGTCGCCCTCCTTCTTCTTTTTACTTTTTAATCAGGTTGTGACCTCTCCAGAATAAAAATAGTTATAGAGGATTCCCTTACCGGTTTTAACCCATACACCACATCTACATCTTACCAGGCCCCTCACACCCACGGCACCTATACGGCAAGGAACAAAAGATCTCCGATAAAGAGCCTCTTTATGGGTGCCCGTCGTGCATTGCAGCGCCGGCTCGACGAGGAGCAGACCCATATGATGAAGCATGACACCTAGCTTGCTGGGTGTGTGAGGGTTCTAGTTCTGAAAGGAGGTATTTCCCACCTCCCCACCACTCTGAGTACTCACCAGGTGGCCACCTTGCCACCCAGGAACACCCTATTTCAATACATTAGGAGACATGCCCCGGACGTAGTCCTCCTCCAGGAGACCCACCTAGTGGGCAATGCTTGCAAGGCACTAAACAGATGGGGCTACAAATTAGTGGTACACGCAGGCTTTACCACTGGCTCCCAATGTGTGGGTATACTGATGCGGGTCTCCCTTCCCTTCATGGTCCAATCCACATGGACGGATGGCCTAGGGCGCTACATTGGTGTCACGGAACAGTGGGAGGGGGCGCACGGTCACCTGTATGTCTGTCTATGTCCCACCAGGACTGCAATCTCGCACGTTCAAAGACCTGGGGGCGGTGCTGCTCTCACTGCTGGAAGGCCTTTTGTTGATTGGAGGGGACTTTAACTCTGTGATCTCGGGTACGCTAGATAGACATACCCTGCGAGACATTGGCGCAGCAACCAGATGGTTGCCCGATTTCCTAGAGACATTCGGACTAACCAATACATGGAGAGCATTCCTACCCGACAGTGTCCAGCACACGTTTTACTCAGGTGCAAACAATAGCTTTTCCCGTCTTGACAATGTTATCGTCCCAGCAACGCAATTAACATTTATCCTGGACATTAGACATCTGGCAAGAGGAATATCCGACCACTCCCTGGTATGGACTCATAAGGTGCTAGGACGGGGTGGGGAGGGTAGGATAGCCCCCATTAACCCCTGGCATCTCCGGGACCCTGGCGTACACAAGGCTCTGCTACAGGCTATGGACCAATACTTCCAGGAAAATGAGGGCACCGTTGACTCCTCCCAGACGTTGTGGGAAACATTTAAAACAGTGATCCGAGTGCAGGCGCTTTCCCTAATAGCTGGTACACGTAAAGATAGGATAAAGGACCTGGTAGCAGTAGAGAGTGAAGTCCTCGGACTGGAAGAGGAACTACAAGGGGGGGTGACGCAGGAAAAGATCCATACCTTGCCACTCAAGCGAGACAAATACAAAGCGATAGCTACAGAGAGGGCACAATCCCTTGCAAGGGAAACTGAGGGTAGGGTGTATGACCTTGGTGACAAAGCTGGGAAGCTCCTGGCGTGGCTAGACAAGAAAGAGATGGCCTTCAGACTGGTGCCGGAGATAATTGATAATGATGGTTTATCACTTACAGGCCATTGCTAAAACGTTTGCAGCCCACTATAGCAATATATATCGCACACGTACAAACTAAACGGAAGAGGACTCCCAATCCATGCTCAGAGATATTACCCTTCCCATCCTGCAAACCGAGGAGCGAGTGCTCTTAGATAGTGACTTCACAAATGATGAGATCGCAACGGCAATTAGGCGCCTCCAGGGAGGCAAGGCTCTGGGCCCCAACGGCCCTCCAATCGAGCTGTATAAATTGGCGCCTGACAAACTGGCCCCTCATCTGTGGTCCATGTTCATTGAAAGTAGGGAACGGGGGCTCTACCGCTTGACCAGCGGATAGCCACGATCGTCACAATCCATAAAGACGGCAAACCTTGGTCGGACTGTTCGTCATATAGACCTATCTCCCTCCTTAATGCTGAGCCCAAAATTCTCGCTAAATTACTGGCCAACCGCCTTGTTAAAGTAATAGGGGACCTGGTACACCCAGACCAGTCGGGCTTCATGCCACACCGAAACACAGCCCTGAACCTACGGAGAGTGCATGGCGTGATGGGATGACTGGCCAGGATACAAGAACCAGCATTTATAGTTTCGCTGGACGCCACAATGGCATTCGACACTATAGATTGGCCCTACCTTTTTGCTGTGCTCGCAAAGATGGGATTCGGGGAGGGGTTTATCCAGGGGGTTCGGCTCCTATACTCCAAACCTTTGGTGCAGGTCATGGTGAACAACAAAAAGTCTACACTCTTCTCACTGTGTCGGGGTACCCGGCAGGGATGCCCACTTTCTCCCCTCCTGTTTGCCCTGGCACTGGAACCCCCGGCGGCATGGATCCGGAGAGACCATGTTATACGTGGATTGAGGTGGGCTCCATCGTGGGAGGACCGCATCTCGCTATATGCGGATAATATTCTCCTCTTCCTAGCGCTCCCACAAGATCGCTGATCGCGGTTTTTGATATCCTTGTAATTTTCGGTAGGTTCGCCGGATACTCCATTAACTGGGGCAAGTCTCTTATTTACGTATTGCAAGGACTGTCTCATCCAAATTACCACTGAGGGCTTTAAATACTTAGGAATATACGTGACGTCTGCCCCCAGCTCTGCTACAGCCGTAACCTACTCCCGCCACTACATAGACTGAAGCGGGATGCTCCCGCATGGAAGACACTCCCTCTCTCGCTGCTGGGCAGGGCAGCACTTTTCAAGATGATGTTCCTGCCTCGCTTTCCATACGGGCTACAAAATTTCCCAGACCCAGTGCCCACGAGTTACTTTAAAGAAATTGAGAGTATGCAGAGGGAATTATTGTGGGGAGGGAAGCCTCGAACAGCGCTTCACAAACTCGCCCTTAATTGATATGACGGTAGAATCAGCCTCCCAGACCTTAAGAACTACTACTGGACGGCGCACCTCGCAGCCATCAATCATGGCATTTATCACAGTATGGATGACCCGGGCTATGCTATGGACCGGTGGCTTCTCCCAGGTGGAAACTACTACAGAGCGCTGTAATCTAGGCCAAAACGCTTCCCACTGACTGGGCCGACGAAACACTCGGTACATGTCTGGCACACAGCCACCAAGGGTCTGGGTTGGGAACGGAGACTGACGTCAGCCACGCCACTCTGGGACTCTGAGACTCTAGGTGATCTTTGGAAGTCAAAGGGCTTTGACAAGTGGGACCTCATAGGGATCTCGACCATTGGGGATTTATGGGTAAAGGGAGCATTAGAGACTTTTGCCTATCTACAGCAGAAGTATGAACTCGCCAACACAGAATACTTCCGCTACCTCCAGGTCCGGCATGCACTGCAGACACAATGGCACTTCTCTCCCAGACTACACACCTCTTGGAGGCAGACTGCTTGACGGCTACCTACCCAAAAAAACGATCTCCCTCACTTACAAGAAAATTAAAAATAACGCAGCTGGACCCCTTCAGGGACTCAGGGCAAAATGGGAAGGAGATGGCCTAGAACTGGACGACGAGGAATGGCAGGAGGCATTGTCCTCCCTGTAGGAGGTGGCTATATCAGCAAAGTTACGGCTAGTCCAGTTCAAAATCCTGCATAGGGTATACGTCACTGGGCCCTGCCTAGTCCGAATGGGGAGGGCTGAAGGGGGTGAATGCAGACGGCAATGTGGCTCGGAAGGAACATTTATGCACATAATATGGGAGTGTGACCTCATTCAGATAAAGTGGCGTCAAATACACACAGTACTAGGCGAAGTATTGGGTCTTGATATCCGCCTCGAGGCGAAGAGATGCCTGTTAAATGTATGGGAACCCACAGACTTGGAGAGAATGGGCAGGATTTGGGTAAAACTGGGACTTATGTTGGCTAAAAGGAATAAAGCACAGCAATGGGGAGCCGCCCGCCCCCCTACACTCGTGGAATGGAAGAAAAGTATGGATTGGTGCATGTTCCGGGAGAAGACGGTCTATATGGCAAGGGGGTGCCCGGAGAAATGGTCATTAATTTTGGGGGCCTGGAACACGTACCGTGGGGGAGATTTGTAGCCAACCACATAGCGCTAGCCTGGATGACTTTTCCTCACCATAAAATGTACCATCTAAAGCTCTGAGATTTTATTTTGATTGCTGCTCTGTATTGTCAAAATGTCGTCGAATGAACTCCTCCTGCATGTAACTTATCCTTGTGCCTTTTGCTCTAGTGCTGATTTTTGTTTGTTTTATATCAATAAAAGAATTATACAAAAAATAATTGTGCTCAAACTCGACTTCGGTGTTTGGGGCACTTAAAATGGATAACCTGAAATGTTTGGGCATATTAGGTACCTCCAGAGTCTCCCCTAGGTTTCCCTGGGGTGGGGGTCAGGTATTTATAAGGAGAACCCTTATAAAGACGTTCTTGTCTGTAAGCCCAGATTCAGCCTTCTAGTGGCCTGTCCTGATTGGTCAGAGTTAAGTGGATTAACCAGGCTCCTTTGAAGAGGTGATAAAGAGCCCCTGGGGTTAACCAGCTCTGCTGGTATTGCAGTGTTCTGTTACACAGGAATGCTAGAGCAGGGCGGAGAGTCATAAACAATGGACTTCAAGGGAAGGGGAAGACAACAGTGTCATTTACAACACTACTCTTTTGAACCCAGCCAGATGCTAGGCTTAAGGAGGGAATGAGCAGATGCAAGGGGGAGACACTATGACAATTACCCATCCTTGGGGTGTGTTCTCTCCCTGCTGGAAAATCAGCCATGGTGAATTTGGAAGAATTGGTGCACTCTGAGACAAAATAGTGCCACACTTTGCAGGATGTGGTTATACATTGGGTGGTACCCTGCCCCCACAATTGAACAGGAGTGACCTCCTGCTTGCCCCAGAGAAATTGGAATAAGTATCTGAGAGCAGCAGAGCCTCTCAGATCTGCTGCTTGAAACCTAACAGAGCAAGAAGGGCCATGCTGAGAAGTTTGATGTGCAATCACTAAGGCCTGCACTCTGATTGTGCCTTCTGCACCATCTGGAACTACAGCCCTGTGAACTACCTTGCTGAAAAAGGTCTAAAGAGTGGACTCCCTGCAAGTTACAGGTTAACAGAGCTCACCTGGAACATCACCACCAAGAACCCTCAACCTGGATTGTGGCAACTGAAGTCCTCAATTTTCAAGGACCATCTTGGAGCTTCCAGGCCCTTGAAGTGTGATTGACACACTTTTGGACCCTTTGGAGAACTTCAGGAAGAAGTTCCAGAGGTTTGGAGAAGTTTGGAGCAACTTTGGGGAAAGCTCCATAAGTGGACTCACTCAACCTGGCCAGCCAAGCCGCCTGCCTTCAACCACGATCCGGCCTGCAGTCCAGGTTCATACAGCTGAAAAGCAGCGTAGTTCCGACTTCCAGAGTTTGACCAGGAGTAGGCGAAATCTGAGGTCCGCGAACCCTCGCCGAATCTGGCCTGGTGAGGAGCATTGAGGGAAACCACAAGAAAAAGCTCTGTAAAGTTCTCTAAGTCTGAACGGAGAAAAGGTGGCCGGGAGCAACCGCAAGAGCCAAGCTGCCTGTCTTCAACCACGAGTCGGCCTGGATCCTTGGTTCGTCCCACTGTAACGCTCCAGAGGTTGGACTTCCATAAGTTTGACCGTGAGCTCGTCGCAAGGCAATCCGGCAAACCCTCACCGAATCTGGACTGGCTGAAAGCTTCGAGGGACCCCGGGAAGAAAAGCTCCAGAAAAGTTGTCAGAAGGTGAAAACTTTGACCGAGACCTACAGTGAGGGGTAGCCGCCCAGGGCTCCATCGCGGTCAGCCTAAAACTTTGACTTTGACCCGGTCTATCACGACCAGATGTCCCGATAAGGCGCTATAGGTTTCTATGTGCTATATAGTGCTAAATGTTTGAAAATTCATATCTCCAGTCCCCTACATTGCATTGTAGGCGTTTTGGTGTCATTTTAAAGATAAAAATATTTCCTATTTTTAGGTCGCGCCTACGCAGCGCGCAAGCGTTGCATAGGAAAGAGACCTTTAGAAATCGCTCCAGGTTTGCAGACAAACACGTGCACGCGTTCCATTGCCTTCCATGGCAACGCGTGCACGTGAGGCGATTTACTTGCGGGAGCGAGCGCCGCCATATGATAGCAATTATCGCTCCCGCAAGTAAATGGCGCAGGCCCCCCTCCTCCCCCTGCTTCTAGCGCGCGCGCACACACACAACTCCAGGGCATGTTTTTTTTTTTTACTTTAAGCGCGAGGTGCGCGTGTGGCCAATGCTTGTTTTCTTTCACCTCTAGCTTTCCTCTCCCCATCTGTCTACCTGTTTCCTCAGCCTTCCTGCTTTCTTTCTCCCCTGTCCAGCCTCACGCACAACCTGTGAGTAAAAGAGTGACAACTCCCCCAGCGTCCACTCAGCTACCCAAGTACTTCCAGTTGTGCCTACGAGCGAGACCAGTCTCCGCCTGGGTGGGGCCCGCTATCGGTGGAAAAGGGGCTCAGTGCATGACTTTTCAAGGATTACCGGAAACCACGTCACACACCTCACATTGGCTACGTCCGAGCAGCACCACACATCCATATGTTTCCTGTGTTGGAATAATATATATTACCTACTGGCGGTCGCCAGTAGGTAGTTATAGTTAGGACCCCTTTTCCATAGGAAATCCGCAACATTCTATTTGGAATAACTTTGGCGCCGGTCGACGAATCCTCGCGAATTTCTCAAAATAGGTGGGGCGCTACGCTCCGCTCCTACCCTGAAAGTCTCGGGGGGATTCGTCAAGCGGGGGCAGAGATAAAAGGGGGGTCCCAAAACGCGTTTTTCCCATGCATTTTTCCATAGGACCTTTAGACAGGGCTACAGCCCGAACGGCTGAACAGAATTACTAGAAATTTGGCAGAGAGGTAGTCCCCAGGTCAAGGAAGTGCCTTTTGTAGGTTTGGTGTAAATCTGTTCAGTAGATTATGAGAAAATAGCCTTTAAATCAATATATATATATCTAAGCGCGCTCCGTGCGCGCTGGGTGCGCGCACCTCGCCGTGCGCGTCGCAATTCTGATTGGTTGTTAGATCTTAGTAAACATTCGAATCGGTGGAAATCAGGAAGCGGCGGCCGCCATTTTGTCTATCGCATAAAGAGGGGGTGATAAACAAAGGGGGAGAACTTGAAAAGGGGGCAGAGTGGGTAGAAATAGACCCAGTAGGCATTGTAAGGGGGTCAAAGTAGGACCTTGTAGGGCAAAAAAAAAGATTAATATTTTGTTAAAAAATATCGCCGAGTGCGCGCACCCAGCGCGCACCCGAAAAAAAACTTAATAAAACAAATTTAAAAAAAATCGCATTTAAGTGTTTAGATATAAGGTGGCTCTAAAAAGAGCCCTTGTGTTTATTGTTTTTTGGTACCTACAAGTAAGTACCGATGCAGAGTCTGAGGTTCAAGAGGAAGACTCTGTTGCCTTCATCAGTGAAGTGCACACCATCTCTTCTATAAATAATGCACACTTACTGCTCTTTTTTGTTGGCAAGTGAAAATCACTTTTACAGACTGACACATTATGAATACACTTAAATGCGATTTTTTTTAAATTTGTTTTATTAAGTTTTTTTTCGGGTGCGCGCTGGGTGCGTGCACTCGGCGATATTTTTAAACAAAATATTAATCTTTTTTTTTGCCCTACAAGGTCCTACTTTGACCCCCTTACAATGCCTACTGGGTCTATTTCTACCCAATCTGCCCCCTTTTCAAGTTCTCCCCCTTTGTTTATCACCCCCTCTTTATGCGATAGACAAAATGGCGGCCGCCGCTTCCTGATTTCCACCGATTCGAATGTTTACTAAGATCTAACAACCATAAATTAGGCACATATTACATCACTCATGACATGGTCAGTGACATCACTCATGACATCACTGATGACATCTCAAATGACATCACTGATGACATCATCCAGTGAATGTGTGTTTTTCTGAAAATTAAATATGTTTTATATATGTATATCTCAAGGTCGATGGAAGAATAAATGGGTATATAAGTGTCTAAATGGATGATTTTTTTTTGAAAAATTGATTGTGTAACTGACTGATTAAGTGTATCATAGTGAATACATGGCTTAGTGAGTAATGTTTAAATATTTAAAAAAATAATTTATAAAAAAATACAGATAATATATAAATGAATATATAGTAATTTTATTTTAATAAAAAAAAAATATCTTTAATTAAAAATACATAACTTAGCATATAAAAAACCATACAAATTCACTGAAAAAACCAAAGGTTTCAAAAACGTTATAGTTAGGGATTAGCATTTAAAAAACCTTGCAAATTCACTGAAAAAACCATGGGTTTCACACACGTTATAGTTAGGAATTAGCATTTAAAAAACCTTAGAAATTCAGTGAAAAAACCATAGGTTTCACACATGTTATAGTTAGCTGGACATTTTACTCATAAAAAAACAATGAAATTCCCCCGTTATAGTTAGTTCAGCTAACTATAACTCGCGCGCCCGCAATGCACTGCTGATGACGTCACATATTACATCCCTCATGACATGGTCAGTGACATCACTCATGACATCACTGATGACATCTCAAATGACATCACTGATGACATCACTGATGACATCATCCAGTGAATGTGTGTTTTTCTGAAAATTAAATATGTTTTATATATGTATATCTCAAGGTCGATGGAAGAATAAATGGGTATATAAGTGTCTAAATGGATGATTTTTTTAAAAAAAATTGATTGTGTAACTGACTGATTAAGTGTATCATAGTGAATACATGGCTTAGTGAGTAATGTTTAAATATTTAAATATCTGTATCAGTCTCTCTCTTTGTGTATAAGTGGCTGCATGGGTTGGTGAGTAGCTACATGAGTGTCTATATAGGTTATTTGTTGGTTTTTTGAGTATCAGTGTCTGATGTCTGTATGGTTTGGTGGGGGGTATTACGTAGTGCATAGGTGCATGAATGAATGACTCAGTCTTTGTATGTGTTGAAGACAGCATGTGTGCAGGACTCTATGGGTGCATGAGTGTGTGCATGGGTGTGTTAGTGAGTGAATGACTGTCTCAATAGTGTCTCTATGAGTAACTACATATGTTTTAAACTAGTATATGTGACTATTGGTGTATATAAGCGAGTATATGTGAGAGTGAGAGATTGAAAGAGTTCCTGTATGAATAAGTATGTGTTTCGTTAAGTGATTGTTTAAAAGACTAAGTATGTGTAAGTTTCCGTAGAAGTAAGTGTGGTGGTGTGTGTATAACTGTATATGCAAGTAAATGTATGTTTGATTCTTTATTAGCATGAGTGACTATGTGTGTGAGTAACTCTATGGATGAGTGGCATTGTGTAACAGGATGTATAGGTGTATGAGTACATATGATGAGTGTGTACATGTATGAGTGACTGTATAGGACTGTTGGTGAATGAGTGGATGTGTATGTGGATCTTAGAATTACTGAATAGGTTGTTGTAACTGGTATTGATATGTCCATTGTTTTTAAAATTGTAATTTCTATTTTTGAATGTGTGTATCAAAGGTTATATTAGGGGAAGAGGAGGTCTGCCACTCTATCACAAGGATGATGTCATCAGTGATGTCATCAGTGATGTCATTTGAGATGTCATCAGTGATGTCATGAGTGATGTCACTGACCATGTCATGAGTGATGTAATATGTGACGTCATCAGCATTGCATTGCGGGCGCGCGAGTTATAGTTAGCTGAACTAACTATAACGGGGGAATTTCATTGGTTTTTTACGAGTAAAATGTCCAGCTAACTATAACATGTGTGAAACCTATGGTTTTTTCACTGAATTTCTAAGGTTTTTTAAATGCTAATTCCTAACTATAACGTGTGTGAAACCCATGGTTTTTTCAGTGAATATATATATATATATATATATAGCCATATATATTACCTACTGGCGGTCGCCAGTAGGTAGTTATAGTTAGGACCGTGTTTCCATAGGAAATCTCAAAATTCTATTTTGAATAACTTTGGCGCCGGTTGACGAATCCTCGCGAAATTTTCAAAACTAATGGGGCGCTCCGCTCAGCTCCTACTCTGAAAGTTTCGGGGTGATTCGTCAAGCGGGGGCCGAGAAAAAAGGGGGGTCCCAAAACACATTTTCCCCATGCATTTTTCCATAGGGACTTTAGTCGCAGCTACAGCCCGAACGGCTGAACAGAATTATGTGAAATTTGGCAGAGAAGTAGCCATAAGGTCCATGAAGTGCCTTTTGCAGGTTTGGTGTAAATCTGATCAGTATTTCCTGAGAAATTAGCATTTAAATCAATATATATATCTGTACGCGCGCAGCGTGCGCGCACTGAGCAAGTACTGTGCGCGCACCATGGCGTGCGCGAGTGCACTTCTGATTGGTTGTTAGATGTCAGTAAACATTCGAATCGGTGCAAAACAGGAAGCGGCGGCCGCCATTTTGTCTCTCGCATAAAGAGGGGGTGATAAACAAAGGGGGAGAACGTGAAAAGGGGGCAGAGTGGGGAGATATTGACCCACTAGGCATTCTAGGGGGGTCACAGTAGGACCTTGTAGGGCAAAAAAAAAAGATTTATATTTTGAAAAAAAATATCGCCGAGTGCGCGCACCCAGCGCGCACCCGAAAAAATTTTAAAAACAAAAAAATAATAAAAAATCGCATTTAAGTGTTTAGATATTAGGTGGCTCTAAAAAGAGCCCGTGTGTTTATTGTGTGTTTTTTGGTACCTACAAGTAAGTACCGATGCAGAGTCTAAAGTTCAAGAGGAAGACTCTGTTCCCTTCATCAGTGAAGTGTACACCATCTCCTCTATAAATGTCTTGCATGTTGTAACGCAAGTTGTTGTGGTATATAGAACCCATACCATAGTCTCTGAGGAAAGCAGAAATAGATTTGTTGATGTGCTTCCTTGCTTTGTCAATCTGCGGACAAAATTGGTTGGGCCAGTTCCACTTTTGCCTTTGGCATATGTTAGAATATACAAAGGCAGTTTGTGGAAAAAGCGCCATCAATTGCACAAAGGTGTCCTTCATAAGCTTTTCCAGACCTACCCCAGTTAAAGTGCCTAGGTCATTACCACCACAGTGCACAATAATACGGTTAGGCTGTGGGAGATGTAGAAAGGTTTTCACCAAAGGCATTAATTGGTGCCACTTTAACCCTCTCTGACCAATCCATTTAATGTCTACATTTGGCAAAGCAAGGTCTCTCACCATACCTCTTTTTTCTGCAAATTTTTCACTCCAGAAGACATAGCTGTGACCTACAATCCACACTGTGAACATCTTCCAAGGAGATCTGGATGCACTCAGGAGGTGTCTTTCAGCAGAAAGGCAATATGAAATGAAAGACAGTTGAAAAATGGGGGCACACATAGTTTTTTTTATAAAAAGAACTCATTGGCTGTTTCAAACCATTCTACACTAAAAACTAGGCTGTATGTTTAAATTTTAAAAAGCATGTTTTGTATTGGTACAGAAAAATGTGTTACCAAAGAACATTACTATGGATTGGCTGTTAGGTTTGAAAAGTCAAGCACTCTTGCTCTTTGGATATGAAACATTGTCTGCTGAACTTCTGACCTCTCTCTTCACAGCAGTGTTCCATGACCTGTTGCTATGGTAGCAGGCAGAAGTCAAGTTGGGGGAAGGGTACATTTGGAAAGGGGTTGAAGTTTTCAACCAATAGAAATGTGTGATTTCATTTGAAAAAAAGTGGGAAGCACTGAGATTTGAAATTAACATGTATATGTGTGAAAAAAGAGAGGGAAACATTGCCATTTACTGGTTCTGGAGAGAGGAGAGAGGTGTAGAGCTCTGATATTCTGACTCTGATAGTCTGCTGTTTGAGTGGCACATTTCTTTCACAACTAACTAATTTTAAAGGTGAGTTATGAGTTTGAGAGGGGAAGTATGTGGTGATTTTTGAGAAAAATATTAGAATTGTGAATCTTCTTCAAAAGTTATGTTTTACATTTTGAGGTTTGCGAGATATTTAACTGTTTTGAACTTGTAAGATATTATGGAGTATGTTTTCACAATAAGTTAATGTGTACTGGTAAGAATGAGGAATACTGTTTTGTGCCTACCATCAAACCATGAGTCTGTGTGCAGAGAAGAATTGTTGACTGAGATTTAATTTGCGTTGCTGTTGAAAAGTAAGACTTGCAGTTGAAAGGAAAGGACAGCTTGTTTTTAATTGTGATGGTTAGGATTTAGCAGAAATCACTTTGAAAGAAAAGAGAGGAAATTGGTAGCACATTTGAAATTAGCATTAGTTCTGTAAGAATTGCAGACCCAGGAAAGGGGCAGCCTGTGTTTTGTGCCTACCAACACAGCATGAGTCTGTGTGCATATAGGAATTGTTGTCTAAGATTTAATTTGTGAAGTTGTTGTTCTGTAAGGATTGCAGACCCAGGAAAGGGGCAGCCTGTGTTTTGTGCCTACCAACACAGCATGAGTCTGTGTGCATATAGGAATTGTGGCCAGAGATGTATTTTGTGTTGCAGTTGTTCTGTAAAACATGCACTTGCAGGAAAAGGACAGCTTGTTTTCTTCAAATGTGGTGGTTAGCAGTCAACAGAAATCACTTAATCTGAAAAGAGAGGCAAAAGCTAAAACATTTGAAACCAATAGGGTAGATTTTCAATTCAAAATAGCAAAGGCACAGGTAGTTGCCATATGTTCAAAACTGAAAATAACCCTTAGCACACATGCACTGTTTCATACATCCCAGCAGTCTTCATGCAGTTTTGGAAGTCTCTTTGCTCATCTGTCTTGCACCAGACAATACGCAGTCTCAAGAAACAAACTCTTGGCACACACGCAGCAGCTTCTCTCACACTCCCATGTGTAGTACTCAGGTCTGTGTGGTGTTTCAGATAGCACTGTGTAACGCAAACACATTCAACGTCATCAAGGCACATTTCCTTTGCTCTAGTGTAGTCACTCACCCAGATTGCACATGCTCATGGTATGATGTAGCTGTTAGGACATGTGGTCTTTTCTGCCTCTGTGATCTAGAAGGAAAATGTGTCAGGCTGTAACAGTAATTATCACTTGTTCTACCACAGTAGTAAATGTGCTTTGAAATTGCAAATCAAATTCTGTTTTCTGCTTAGACGCACACTATGAGGTTGTGTGCGCACAGGAATTGTGGCCAGAGATGTAATTTGTGTTGCAGTTGTTCTGTAAAACATGCACTTGCAGGAAAGGGACAGCTTGTTTTCTTCAAATGTGGTGGTTAGCACTCAGCAGAAATCACTTAATCGCAAATGAGAGGCAAAAGCTAAAACATTTGAAACCAACAGGGTAGATTTCCCTTTCAAAATAGCAAAGGCACAGGTAGATGCCATATGTTCAAAACTGAAAATAACCCTTAGCACACATGCACTGATACATACATCCCAGCAGTCTTCATGCAGTTTTGGAAGTCTCTTTGCTCATCTGTCTTGCACCAGACAATATACAGTGTCCAGAAACACACTCTTGGCACACACGCAGCAGCTTCTCCAACACTCCCATGTGTAGTACTCAGGTCTGTGTGGTGTTTCAGATAGCACTGTGTAACGCAAACACATTCAACGTCACCAAGGCCTCATTTTCTTTGATCTAGTCTAATCACTCACCCTGTAACACATGGCCATGGTCTCAAGGAGCTGTTAGGACATGTGCTGTTTTCTGCCTCTGTAAATGATAAGGGAAATGTGTCAGGCTGTAACAGTAATTTGGTACTATTCAGGAACACTGTTTTGTTCCAAAAAACATAGTATGAGTCTGTGTGTATACAGGAATTGTGGGCAGAGATTTAATTTGTGAAGTTGTTGTTCTGAAAGAAATGCAGTCCCAGGAAAGGGGCAGCCTGTGTTATGTGCCTAAAATGATGATATGAGTCTGTGTGCACACAGGAATTGTGGGCAGAGATTTAATTTATGAAGTTGTTGTTCAGTAAGAATTGCAGTCCCAGGAAAGGGGCAGCCTGTGTTATGTGCCTAAAATGATGGCATGAGTCTGTGTGCGCACATGAATTGTGGGCAGAGATTTAATTTGTGAAGTTGTTGTTCAGTAAGAATTGCTGTCCCAGGAAAGGGGCAGCCTGTGTTATGTGCCCAAAATGATGGCATGAGTCTGTGTGCGCACAGGAATTGTGGGCAGAAATTTAATTTGTGAAGTTGTTGTTCAGTAAGAATTGCAGTCCCAGGAAAGGGGCAGCCTGTTGTCTTTACACAAATTATCCCTTAGCACACATGCACTGTTACATACATCCCTGCAGTCTTCATGCAGTTCTGGAAGTCTCCTTGCTCATCTCTCTTGCAGCTGACAATACATAGTCTGCAGAAACACACTCTTGGCACACACGCAGCAGCTTCTCCAACACTCCCATGCGTAGTACTCAGGTCTGTGTGATGTTTCAGATAGCATTGTTTAATGCAAACACATACAAACATCATCAAGGCCTCATTTTCTTTGATCTAGTCTAATCACTCACCCTGTAACACATGGTCATGGTCTCAAGGAGCTGTTAGGACATGTGCTGTTTTCTGCTTCTGTAAATGATAAGGGAAATGTGTCAGGCTGTAACAGTAATTTGGTACTATTCAGGAACACTGTTTTGTTCCAAAAAACATAGCATGAGTCTGTCTGTATACAGAAATTATGGGGAGAGATTTAATTTGTGAAGTTGTTGTTCTGAAAAAAATGCAGTCCCAGGAAAGGGGCAGCCTGTGTTATGTGCCTAAAATGACGATATGAGTCTGTGTGCACACAGGAATTGTGGGCAGAGATTTAATTTATGAAGTTGTTGTTCAGTAAGAATTGTAGTCCCAGGAAAGGGGCAGCCTCTGTTATGTGCCTAAAATGATGGCATGAGTCTGTGTGCGCACAGGAATTGTGGGCAGAGATTTAATTTGTGAAGTAGTTGTTCAGTAAGAATTGCAGTCCCAGGAAAGGGGCAGCCTGTTTTCTTTACTCAAATTATCCCTTAGCACACATGCACTGTTACATACATCCCTGCAGTCTTCATGCAGTTCTGGAAGTCTCCTTGCTCATCTCTCTTGCAGCTGACAATACATAGTCTGCAGAAACACACTCTTGGCACACACGCAGCAGCTTCTCCAACACTCCCATGCGTAGTACTCAGGTCTGTGTGATGTTTCAGATAGCATTGTGTAATGCAAACACATAAAAACGTCACCAAGGCCTCATTTTCTTTGCTCTACTCTAAACACTCACCCAGGTTGCAGATGCTTATGGTATGAAGTAGCTGTTAGGAAATGTGCTCTTTTCTGTTTCTGTAAACTATAAGGAAAATGTGTCAGGCTGTAACAGCAATTATCAATTGATCTACCACAGTAGTAAATGTGCTTTGAATTTGCAAATCAAATTCTGTTTTCTGCTTAGAAGCACACCATGAGGCTGTGTGCGCACAGGAATTGTGGCCACAGATATAATTTGTGTTGCAGTTGTTCTGTAAAACATGCACTTGCAGGAAAGGGGCAGCTTGTTTTTTTTCAACTGTGGTGGTTAGCACTGTGCACAAATTAGTAAATCACAAATGAGAGGCAAATGGTAAAACATTTGAAATAATGAAAAGCTTAAAAAATATTTTAATGAATTATAATTACAAAAAAGATTTTTTTTAAGTTTCTTGCAGGTATTGCTGAGCAACAGTGAAAAAATAAAAAAATGCCTTTAAGGACAAGAAAGAGGAAAGAAAAGCAACAACAAGTACATCTGGACAAAATTGGGAAAAAAAAATAGGAGGAGAAGCTGGTGATGGCAAAAAGAAAAAGTCTACTGGTAAGCAGAGTAGAGATTTTTTTAAAAAGATCTTCAAAAAACAAAAAAATGGCAAAAATAAATGTAAAACAAAGAGTGTTTTATGTACAAAGCAACAACAGAGTCAACAGCAAAAAACAAAAGCTAATGTACAATCATAAGTAAGTAAAAATGATTTAACACGAAAATTAGATTTTAAAAACATTCGTCGAAAAATGTTTCAGAGAAGAGTGATGTTAAATTTGCTAAAGGATGTGAAAAAATATAAGAAAAAAACAAAATTTTTTAAGAAAAAAAAATTTCTAGAAAATATTGTAAGTAAGGCTTTGGAAATAAAAAGAAAACTTTTTATTCTAATTTTGAATAGGATGCGTAGATTAGATAAATTAGTCAATGCAATGAAGTCACAAAGCAAAAGGAAAAGAGAAGTGAAAAAAAGTAACTTTTGTAAAGTGTTCTTGGGAGAATGGAAGCACAGTTCAAGTACTGAACCATTTTTTAATGAAGAGAGTTATCTTCAAAGTAATAGTTTGTTGCATGCAGTTGACACCAATGGTAGAGCATATGAAGTTAAGGATGGTTGTGTGATGGAAAAAGAGAAAATGGTCCCAAGAAATGAGGAAGAAGTAATGGCTGCTGAGGCTATGGGGAGACATCCAAAAGCCCCAGTGTACACTTGGAACTGTAGTAGTATTTGTACTGTGCGTCAGGAATCTATTGATAAATTACGTGACTTTCTAAGAGAATATAGTAAAAAGAGTGTAAAACAGAAGATGAAGGTGCTTCAAACACTAGATCCATGCAGAGTGAGAGAGAATACTGGTTTGCAAGGACATTCTCTGGCTTGTCTATCTAGAAAAGTGTGTAAAAGTGATTTTCATCATTTTAGGATGCTGGCTGTTCATCATACTGAAATGAGAAAGTTTGTGAGAACATTGTATTTTGCTAAAAGTCCAGCAGTAAAGTTGAATGAGTTGAATAATGCTCTGTTCCGTGGATCTGTATCAGATGTAGTGAAGGTTACTGATGAGATTCAGTTTTGTTACTTTGGTCCAGAACAAGAAATTGCAGAAAAGGACACAGTTAATGAGGAACAGAATGTAGAACTCATTATTACTAAAAATTTTGAGGATGAAATGACAGAATTTACTATCATCTCTAATGAAAGACCAAATATTACTTGTATTTGTTGCCGCAGAAGCCATTATAAAATTCAAACAAGGAATGTTGATCTGTATAAAAAAAGTGAAAATGAAGATAATTATAAGTGGAAGGATTTTGCAACATATATATTTCTTGAAAATTGTTTTGAATTGGGTGAAGATCAGCGTATTTGTAAATACTGTTATAACAAGTTAGAAGAAAATAGAATGCCGACCAGAGCTGTACATAATAATTTAGAATTGGATGCTATTCCTGCCGAACTTTCTGATTTAAATACATATGAGTCTATACTCATTCAATGTGTTCATCCGTTCCAGACCATAGTACGTATGGAGCCCAAAACTGGTAAATTACCTCCTTCTGATTTACTGAGAGGTTTAAAAGGAAGAGTGGTGTATTTGCCCTTGGATTTGAAAAAAAATATGGAAACTATTGATGCAGATACTTTGGAAACTGAACCATTAGTTATTCTGGTTAATGGTGTACCTACAAAGAATAAGAAGATTTGGCAGGAGCTGGTAGATGTACGGAAAGTACAAAGAGCAAATTTATATTTGAAAAGGAATAATAAATGGTATGAATCAATTTATATAGATGAAGAAGAAGAAGATTTACAAGAAGACACAGAAACACCAACTGGTCAAATTGAAAAAGTGGACAAGTCAAAAGAAGAAGAAATTTATGAACATTTTAGCATACATCCTCTTCATTCAAAAGAAGTTATGGGAGACACTATTGATCTGTTTCAGATGAAGAAAGCAAAAGGAACTCCCGTGAGTGTATGGGAGAAGAGCTTGGAAGCTCGATGTTTTCCTCAGCTGTTTCCTACAGGAAAAGGTGGACGATACGATGAACGCCCAGAACAGATTCCAGCTTCTGAGTATCGGACTACAAGACTATATGCTGAAGATTCAAGATTTCGTCAAAGTATTCCTTATTTGTTTCATCTTTTATTTGAAAGCGACTTGTCTGCATTATCTTATGCAGTAAATCACATTTTAAAAAGTGGAGTACATCTACATAATGTGTCTGCTAAGGATTTTATGGAGAAAGTGCAGCACCGAGATGATCATTTGGAAACACAACTGATCAATCTGATGGCTTGTCAGCGTGGGACAAATGAATATTGGTACCGACGCCATGGAGAATAATTAAAATGCATGTTACGGAATTTAGGAACTCCTAAATGGTTTCTAACCCTAAGCTGTGCCGAGTACGCTTGGGATGATTTACTGGATTTTCTACGAGAGGCAAATTCAAACATTAAAAACATTGAATACAAGACAGCAGGAGAACTGTGCTCATTGGATCTGGTTAATGTTTGCAGATATTTCAATCATAGATTTGAGGCTATGATGTCCTTCATCTGCAATAAAAAAAAATCCACCTCTTGGAGAAGTAGTGGATTTCTTTTGGAGAAAAGAGTACCAGGCAAGAGGTGCTCCTCATATTCATATGCTGTTGTGGATCAAGGATGCCCCAAAATTTGGAACAGTTGCTGATGAAGCAGTGTTATCTTTCATTGAAGAATATGCAACATGTACTATACCTAAAAGCACAGAAGAGAAAAAGTTAAAAGAACAAGTTTTACGTTTCCAAAGTCATCGGTGTGGAAAATACTGTCGACGGAAGTACAAGACCAAAGATAAATTCTACACAAAGTGTCGATTTGGATTTCCTAGACCTGTTCTTTCAAAAGGAAGAGTCAACAGTTTTATGTCAGCTGTGCGACATACTATAACCAGAAAATCTCCCAAAAATACATACAACCTAAAAAGAAAAGAAGAGTCAAAATTTATAAATGACTTCAACCCAGTCATTTTATCCATGTGGAATGCTAACATGGATATTCAGTATGTGGCAGACAATTCTATTGCTGTTGCTCGGTATGTCACATCTTACATCACTAAATCTGAGAAAACAGAATTGAAGGAAATGTGGGAAGAGATTTCTCACGAGAAGACTGTCAATAAGAAGCTGTACAGTTTCAGTTTAAAGATGTTATCGCATCGAGAAATTGGATCCTACGAATGCTCAGATAGGTTATCATCTGCAAGTCTTTACTTGAAATCCAGAAGAATAATTTGGGTAAGCTTAGGCCTTGCAGGAATGAGAAATCGGGTACTGAAATCTGTTGAAGAAATTGAATATTTGGCCGAGAATGACCCAGAAAGTACAGATATTTTGAAAACAAACATGTTGGACACATATTACCCAAAAAGAAGTCATCATCTTGAGAACATGTGTCACTATGAAGTGCTGCAGAACTACATTTTTTCACGGAAAGCCACAGAAGACATCAACAATGGAAAATATAAAGTCATTGGTGAGGAAGGATGTTTGGTGAAGCAAACAAAAGGAAGTTTGATAAATCACAGGAAGCTGAGTTGCGACACTACTGACAAAAAGGAATTTTACTACTTGGCTCTTTTACAGCTGTTTAAACCATGGCGTTCAGAGGATGAACTACTGGGAGAATTTCAAAGCTATGAAGATTCTTTTAATGCTAGCAAAGATAGCATAGAATGCAGTACTTTCACAACTTATGTCCAAATGTTAAATGAAGAAAATGAACAGGAAGCAAAAATTGCAGCTGAAGTAGCTAGAGACAGTTCTCAAGACAGCCAAAGTTCAGGAACACTTAGTCAAGATCCCCTAGGACAACCAATCATAGAAAATGAAGCTGCAGTAGCCATGACTGAAGTAGAAACGGCTATGAATCAAGCACAGGAAAATTCAATCAACTTACTAAATCTGGAACAACAACTGAATGAAGAACAAAAACAAATTTATAAAGAAGTCACCAAACAAATTGATCATGGATTACTACATGAAAAGAAAGAGTGCTCATGCACATCATTTGAACCAATCAGGATGTATGTGAGTGGACAAGCTGGAACTGGTAAAAGTTTCTTAATAAAAGTCATCAGAAGCTACCTACAGCAAAAAACAGCTTCAAATTTGTCTTGTGTGGTAACTGCTCCAACTGGGTTAGCAGCCTATAACATAAAAGGAATTACCTTACATCGCTTGCTAATGTTACCAGTGGAGCATGAGAACAAAATAGAATACCACAAGCTAACTGGAGAAGCATGCTTCGAAGTTTCAAGAGTGTTGAAGAAGATGCAAGTTCTCATTATTGATGAGGTGAGCATGGTTTCAAATTTAATGCTTGCCTTTGTGCATTTAAGAATGCAACAAATTCTTAAGAGAGACTATGACGTGTTATTTGGAGGTAAACACGTCATAGTTTTTGGAGATCTTTTACAGCTCACTCCAGTTAAAGGACAACCAGTGTTTAATACTGTGACACATGAAGACACGAAGAAGTCATTAGGAAGCATTGGTAATGGGAATATTTGGTCGTTCTTTGAGTACAAAGAACTCACTACCAATATGAGACAAGCAAACGACGAAGATTATGCAAGTATTCTGAAAGATATCAGAATTGGACTACTCACAGAAGTTGGCAAAAAAGCATTACAGAGTCGTTTGCTACATAATTTATTTCCAAATGAAGAAATAGTTGCAGAGAAAATATACGAGAACATTGCTGAAAAAAATACTGTAATCTGCTTAATGCCATCACTACGTGAGTGCTCAATATTCAATGAGGAACTTTTGAAATTGGAAAAGGAAGAGATTAAGAAAATGGAAGCAGAGGACAAAATTCAGCATGAAAGAATTACTTTTACATTAACAGGCAAACTGAAAAATAAATTGGATTCACTAGAGAAGAACATTTCCAAAACAGCTGGATTAGAAAAAAATCTATATGTTTGCATGAATTGTCGAGTGATTTTAAGGAGAAATTTGGATGTAGAAAAAGGTTTAGTGAATGGAGCTATGGGAAGAGTTGTGGGTTTTATTAATTATCAGAAAAAAGAAGGAATTGAATGTTTAAAAATAAAATTTGATCAGATAGAAGAAGTTAAAGACATTTGTCGTTGTTCAGTTCGTTTCATGCTTGTGAAAGACTTATATGTACGTAGGAAGCAGTTTCCGTTTTCTCTAGCATATGCTGTAACTATTCACAAGTCTCAAGGATTGACTGTAGATAGTGCTTTTGTAAACATTGGTTCTACTGTGTTCAAAGAAGGTATGGCATATGTTGCCTTGTCACGAGTGAAAACATTATCTGGTTTATTTATGATAGACTTTGATGACTCAAAAGTTAGTGCTGATACAAACTGTGTAAAGGAGTATAATAGATTAAGAAGAACCTATGCTCCTCATTTAGGTCAGTATCCTGTGATTGAAAAACATGTTGTTTCTCGGAAAAGGAGATTTGAAAATATCTGTAATGTGGATGAACAGAACAACAAAAAAAAGGACAGTGATGTGATAGCAAGGAAAAAGAAAAAGGACAGTGTTGAAGAGGTTGTTGGTTGCCATTTTGAAAATAGCTCTGGTGTCAACTGCTATGCAAATGTAGTGCTGAATGTTGTATTTTATCTTGAAAAGTTGCTAGAACAGATAATAGTAAATCATGGAAAAAGATTGTGTTCTCTGCTGAGTCTCCTTTATGAGAAGCTGAGTAATGATAAAACTGAAATAGAAAGTGCTACTGATGTTAGAAATCTTTTAGATGTATGTTGTGGTTCTACACAGTTTAAAGAAAATGTCCAGCAAGATGCACAGGAATTCTTAATATATATTTTGAGTGTACTTGAAGATGAAGGAGTAGAAGTAGAAAACTTATTTGGTGTCTCTTACAAATGGGAACATTGCTGTGAAAACTGTATGAACACATGTAGTAGTAATGTTGATTCAGAAAGGTTCATATTTTTACCATTACCACAAAGTAAATCAGTGACTTTTAGTAAATTAGTTAAAGATGCCAATCACAACATGGAATGTTCTGAATGTAAATCTGACATGTTTTCCACGTTAATTTTACAGAAATATGGTCAGTATGTAATTTTAATGATGCAACGTTGTAGAGCTGATGGTTCAAAATTGGATACTTTAATAAAGAAGTTTACAGGACAACAATTATCAATTTCTGGAAAAACTTTTGTTTACAGTTGCAATAATTTTCCATGAAGGACCTACTGTAACTTCTGGACATTACACAGTTTATCTTAAATGTGAAAAAGGCTGGACACTGTGTAATGATTCCCAATTGATTTTCAAGCAACGTTTGCCTTATGATTTACCCAATTCTTTTTTTTTTTTTTTTTTTTTTTAAAAACCTTTATTTCGGTAGATGCAGAATACACAGCGTCTGCCTACAACCCCTCGGGGCCGGCTGCAATGACATTCGTAAACATAGAACAATAATGTCAGGATAAGAAAAGGTTTAATTTTATGGTGTAGTCGAGTACGATGTAGTGAACATCGAAAGGAGTCGAAGCTAATCACTGACCAGGAGAGACATCACTGTTCAAGGAGCACCCAGAAGGTGGCGTTATATAGGAAGGCATTAGTAAGAGAGCAGGTGGCCACCATCCAGGAACTAAGAGCATACACTATATCACAGAATGATAGAACTCAAGAAACTCCCTACTAACACTGAGCCCCGACTCCGAAGAAACAAAGAAACATAAAAAAAAAAAAAAAGAAAGAAACCAAAGAGGCAGAGAGATCAGAAGAGAAAGAGGGCCATAGAGACAAAGAAGACATAGAACACATCCCGTCCCCCCACCCTGCATACCAGCGGAAGGCCACGGCCCACCCCCCCCCAATAGGCATGCCTGTCGCCCCAGATGAACCCCAAGTAGGAAAGGGAGTCTGGAGAGTGGGAAAGAACCTCCCAGCCGCCGACTCCCAGAGAAAGCAGGAGGAGGAATTTTCACATACTCCCGGTCACCACAGCCCCTTAAGCGTCCCCCACCCTGTATATCGTCAGCACTACTGAAATAGCAAGCAAGACGGCAGGTGGGGAGACTCCATTCCAAATGTGTGAGTAAAGCAAACAATTAGCAGTCCCGTCCTAGTCCCCGCCCGCCAATACGTACAGTAAACTAAAGGGAATCGCCCAGACCCGGCCCGATCCTGAGCGGCCCCACAGATCCACCCCCGCAAGAAACAGTAGCAAATTACACACATGCGGCACAACCGATACATAAACAGATATTCTAGTCCGGGTCATGCCAGGCGGTCAGGCAGGATCATCAAGGGTGGCAACTTCAACCCTGGCCTGAACGCGGAGACCCCACCAAACATGGCCGCCGCTGGGAGTGTACCTCAGGCAGAACAAAGGAGCAAGATGGCCGCTCCCGGCAACGATGACACAGAGGGGGAAGAAGCGAGAGTTCCCAGTCAGAGACCATCACCACATCGATAGTGACAAACACAGTTTTCCCCACAGAACGGCTCACACTTCGGCGATGTTGAGGCAGACATGGCAACACTTGCAGATGCAGAGTCTCGGCTTGGAAAGTGGAAGGGAGCTTTGTATCTGCAACTTTGTCCTTAAAAGAACCCTCGACACTGTTACCAGGGAGAGGACGTTCCACAGTATCCCCCTGTCGCCGATTTGTATCCGCCTCGAAGGGAATGAGAGGCCTTGGGGGGTCAGACAACCGCTGCAGCTCCCTGGGTGGCATAGCGGTATCGAACTTCCGCTCCAGTTCTCGAGTGCGTTGGCACCATGTCGCCCGCAAGTCCCCCAGGGCTAGAAGGATATCACCATAGGTTAGGTCTGCCCCCTGCTTCAGCATGCCGACAGTACGTAGAGGCGCCACCGGGACACCCTCCAGCTCGACAGTAGGCAGGGAAGCTTGCGTCAGGGATATGGCGGCTTCCGCCTATCCGGCGAGGTAGACCGGCACCGGTACCAGTTTTGCCGTTAGCCCACCTCGGAGGGGTGAGGGCGACACCACGGGATGGAGGGACAGTAGTTACGGCAAGAGGGGTTACTGCTTGCTAGACGGGGCTCCCACAATGGGAGAGCCCTAGGCTGTGTTGCAATGCGGGTGGTGGGCGCCCTCGAACGGACACCGCTCTGACCGCTGGCGGGAGGACAAAGGAAAATACACCGGCCAGGACCCAATCGTACCGGAATTCTCTCCGTCGCGAAGAAGGCTCCGCCGGGCCGCCCACTCCACGTCCAGTCACATTTCCCCAGTCGCCGGTCCAGCCCCAGGTCGTCTCACCGTACGTGATAAGCGGCGTCCGGTGGCGGTGGTCGGGCCAGATTGCATGGGCAAAGTCCAAAGTCGGCAAACTCTATGATTCCTCGACCAAAAAAGCCGGCGGGAACATCGGAGGAATGCGGAAAGTATCAGCGCATCCGTGGTGACAATTGCTCGCGCCGTAGGCAGGATTAAAGATCAGGATATCATGCAAACAGCAGACGGGCTGCGGAGCCGGGAGCTCAGACGTCCTGTCCGTCCGCCATCTTGGCTCCTCCTTCGATTTACCCAATTCTTATTTAATTTTTCTGAAACCTAAATTTTGAAAATCAAAAACTGCATCTGAACAAAGCATTTTTTGTAATTTTAAAGGATTATAATTGAAGATATCACTTAAAAAGGATTTTGAAATTACTATTTGGCCTAAAGGAAAAGTAATAAAAACAATTGTGGACTCCTTTGACAGAAATTATTTTGGCATGTGTGCTTTTGCGACAAGGTTTAAAGACGGTTTGTCTAGAAAATTTTTATTCATCTAGAAAAGTACTTGTAATATATATGTAATATTTCTAATAAGGTATATTTTAGTGAGGAAAGTTTTAGGGCTTTTTTTAAACAATCTTTCAGATTGTTTTTTTTTGCCCGCTGTTAAATGATGAATACAATTGTTTTCACTATTTTAAGTGAAAAATAAAAAATTCTGAAAACAGCAAAAAAAGGGCAAAAAATTGCTTTGTAAAATATGTAAAAACATGTAATGCTTTTTGTAATGTATGATTGAATATTAATACTTTTTTTCTTTTTTTGCAGAACTGGAAAGAAAAAAAAAAAAATTCTGTTCCCTTGCAAAATACTTTAAAAAAAAAATTCAAATTTTTTTTTTTTTTTTTAAAAATAAGTGAAAAATATTTGTATTTCTCAATCCTCCCTTTTCATGCTTCCATTTCTTCACCTCTTTTTGTACATTAAATTAAAAAAAAAAATAATAATAATTTTTAAAAAACATCCTTGGGTGCGCGCAGGGTGCGCGCACCCCAAAAAAAAAAAAAAATAATAAATCCCCCCAAAATTTTTTGGGTTTAGTTTTTAAGTGGCTCTTAAAAGAGCCCTTGAGTTAATGGAGGGAAGCAAGAAGAGAAAAACGAAAAAAAAGAAAAAACATCTATGGCCTACTGCACTCATGGGCATCAAATTTTCTCTGAATGAGATCAAGACTGGTCTCACACACAGAAATAAGTTTACCGCAATCAGTGCAGCGTGTGGACAACCTCGCAAAACAAGGTGGTCCAAAACGAGGTGTAGAAGAAGGCAAAGGCACCACTGCAGAAGAAGTGCTCGCCTGAGCTGCCGAAGATGTGCTCGGCTGAGCTGCTGCAGATGTCGTCGGTTGAGCTGGTGGAGGGTTTGCTCCAGAAGCTCGACGAAAAGTCACTGGATGCATTTTGTCAACATGCCTCAACATAGTGTGAATGCTAAAAGAATACTTCTTGTTAGGATTCCCACGTGACAAGACTTTTTGACAAAGTACACATGTAACTTTAGGTGCATTTACCTTTTTTTGTCCCTCTGGAAAAGTGAAAAACTGCCATATAAAGCTGTCTTTCTGCTTCCTGCTCCTCTGCCTCTCAAGAGTGTCCTGGTCACTGTCTGAAGATGGTTGCTGTTCAGCCATTGTCTCTCAACAACAGAATAGCTCCTTCTCCAAAGGAATCAGAACTAATAATGAGGGGAGTAGGTGTTGTTTGGGAAGAATCTGGAACTGAAAGTACTTCAAACCAATCAAAAGTGATGATTCTTGATCACATGACTTGCCATGAGGGGATTGGGTGTGGTGTTGAAACAATCAGAAACTGAAAGTAATGATAACCAATTAGAAGTGTTGTTTTATTGAGCATATAACCTGAGGTGCGCGCACTGAGCAAGCTCCGAGCGCACACCTCGTGAGTACGCATGCGCGAACGCGTAGGAGCGCATGTACATACGTCATATGCGCGCACGTAACGCGCATACGTTGAACACGCGTATACGCGAACGTTATTGCGCGTAATTTAAGCGTATGCGGAAGTGAACCGCGTGGAGCGCGTACGACGCACGCACGCATGCGTACGTACGTACGCATACGTACTGGGTGCGCGCTCCCAGCGCGCACTATAACGTATGTATGCGTACGTAAATAACGTACGACGGTATTCACAAAAAACTTACGAAAACGTACTAGGTGCGCGCTCAGAGCGCGCACCCCAAGAATTTATATTAAAAAAAAAAGTGGAGAAAAATTAATTGCAAAAATTTTAAAAACTGTTCAACTTTATCCTAATTGAAATTTTTTTAAAAAAGCAAAAACAAATAAAAGGATACAGATAATATATAAATGAATACATAGGAATTTAATTTTTTTAATAAAAAAAAAATATTTAATTAAAGAATTCAAAAATTACCATTTAAAAAACCGTACAAATTCACTGAAAAAACCAAAGGTTTCACACACGTTATAGTTAGGAATTAGCATTTAAAAAACCTTGCAAATTCACTGAAAAAACCATAGGTTTCACACATGTTATAGTTAGCTGGACATTTCTCTCATACAAAACCAATGAAATTCCCCCGTTATAGTTAGTTCAGCTAACTATAACTCGCGCCCCCGCAATGCACTGCTGATGACGTCACATATTACATCACTCATGACATGGTCAGTGACATCACTCATGACATCACTGATGACATCTCAAATGACATCACTGATGACATCACTGATGACATCATCATTGTGGTAGAGTGGCAGACCTCCTCTCACCCTAATATAACCTTTGATACACACATTCAAAAATAGAGACTAAAATTTCCAAAACAATACCAGTTACAACAACCTCTTCAGTAATTCTAAGATCCACATACACATCCACTCATTCACCAACAGTCCTGTACAGTCACTCATACATGTACTCACTCAACATATGTACTCGTACACCTATACATCCTGTTACACAATGCCTCTCATCCATAGAGTTACTGACACACATAGTCACTCATGCTAATAAAGAATCAAATATACATTTACTTGCATATACAGTTATACACACACCACCACACTTACTTCTACGGAAACTTACACATACTTAGTCTTTTAAACAATCACTTATGGAAACACATACTTATTCATACAGGAACTCTTTCAATCTTTCACTCTCACATATACTCACTTATATACACCAATAGTCACATATACTAGTTTAAAACATATGTAGTTACTCATAAAGACACTATTGAGACAGTCATTCACTCACTAACACACCCATACACACACTCATCCACCCATACAGTCCTGCACACATGCTGTCTTCAACACATACAAACAGTGAGTCACTCATTCATGCACCTATGCACTACATACTACCCCCCACCGAACCATGCAGACACTCATACTGATACTCAAAAAACCAACTAATAACCTATATAGACACCCATGTAGCTACTCACCAACCCATGCAGCCACTTACACACAAAGTGAGAGACTGATACAGATATTTACATATTTAAACATTACTCACTAAGCCATGTATTCACTATGATACACTTAATCAGTCAGTTACACAATCAATTTTTCAAAAACAAATCATCCATTTAGACACTTATATACCCACTTATTCTTCCATCGACCTTGAGATATACATATATAAAAGAAAAACACACATTCACTGGATGATGTCATCAGTGATGTCATTTGAGATGTCATCAGTGATGTCATGAGTGATGTCACTGACCATGTCATGAGTGATGTAATATGTGACGTCATCAGCAGTGCATTGCGGGGGTTATAGTTAGCTGAACTAACTATAACGGGGGAATTTCATTGGTTTTGTATGAGAGAAATGTCCAGCTAACTATAACATGTGTGAAACCTATGGTTTTTTCAGTGAATACATATATGAATATACATTGTCCAAATACTATATCCGTGTGCATATTATGAGAAACTCTGCTCTGGTGCCCAAAATAAAAACAAAACAGAGAAAACCCGTTTTCACTAATATTGCTACTTTTGTAAAATTGAATGTGCCACAAAATGGAACTCCTGTCCATATTACATACATTATTTGAATCAGAGTAACTATTAAGGGATAATCTACAAGTAACACATGCATTGTATATTAATTATTAGAAATAAACAATATAGATTTTATGTATAAAAACAATCTAGTGCAGGCATAACCCTTGAAGACGAGCAAAATGATTTTGCACTATCTTTCTCCCAGTGTATGGTAAAAGGGAACAAACCGGTTTTCCCTTCCGCATATTTCATCTCGCACGTTTGAAAAGTGGGGGAAATCATTTCCAACTTATTGGTGCGCAATAAAAATTGCACTAAATCAATTTACTTTAATTCTTATTATTACATTCATATTTTGGGAGTGGGTCAAATATTTGCTTGAGGGAAACTATTTTGTTCTGGTTCGTATATTTGCTGCGCTCCCTTTTACACATGGAGTAAAATGGTGAAAATGGATTTGCCATTCTTTGCACCGTTGTAAAGTTTCTGTAATATGACGCGTGAACGTCACACTGGAAACATTTTTTCTTACCCATATTTGGGTCTGTGCTCCTGTTCACCAGCAAAGAAGAAAGTTTATTAAAAGTTACTTAATTTTGTTAGACGTAACCAGCCCTGTAAAAATCGACTCTTAAGTATCAGAATGACGTAACCACAAGATATATAAAGCAAACATTGAAATACAAAATAGTGCGTAAACATCGAGGCAGTTTGACGGGATTCCGTCCGTTTTTATTTTTAAAAGTTCATATAATTTTTCCTGTACTATGGCTCAGACGGCCTTGAATCGAATATTCGCAGGTTTCGGTGAATATGATGCGTTTCCGGTGAGCTCTGACTGAGTGAAATGGTGGACACCACGCGCCGGTTCAAAAGTTGGGGAGATTATCGGCACTGAATTTACAATCCTTCGGCCCCTTCATCTCTCGACGGACAGACAGTGAAGATTTCAACAGATAAATAACATCCCAGGTTTGTAATTCGCATTACTGCCAGGACGCGAGGTGTAATATCTTTCATTTATATGTTAATTAGCAAAACGGATAAATAAAAGGCATTGTCATTTACAGTGACAAAAGCCTAAACTCTCGCAAATGCGAGACCTATTGCATTGCAAATGCTTGTTATAAATTGGTGTTGGATTTGTATTGTGCATTGTGTCTGAATTGTTGTTTTTAAATACTTTACATACTTGTCTTTGAAGTTAAGCCTGCCTGCCCGCAGCCAAGCTACCAAGGGTTGAGCATGGGAATAATTTTCTAAGACCTACTCTGAGCCATATACTGTGTTAGTCGCTTTACTGCCAGTGGCAGATATACACTGGCCCCTACTAATAATCCACTTTCCAACATTTGGTGCTCAGCAGTGTGGATGAGGACTTGTGTTTAAAGAGTACACCTTTTAGTAAAGTGAATTAAGATCGTAAAAATCCTCTAAATTGCCTTAGAACAAAACGTTTGAGTTTGATTTTTAGAATTTGGACTAAACAGTTTTTAATCCATTGTTTGGATTTTTCCAAATCGTTCTAAGTCCGTTGTGCCTAGTTGTTGTGACCCAAAACTAGGGAACCATGGAGCTGGATTTGGCTAAACTGTCCCAGTTCATGATGGCTGATCTTAGGGTATAGTGTAGGCTAAGGGGGCTGCCTGCTTCCAACAAGATTAGGAAAGCAGGGTTGCTTAAGTCCCTAAGGGGCTGGGGTAGCTGAGGAGATTCAAGAGGGGTTGAGGGTGTTACCCCCAACCTCACCCAAGAGGAGGGTGAGGATGGAATCTCTTCTATTTTCTCTAGTATTAGCCATATGATTTCAGATGGTGGGAGGGGGGACGGGTCCCTTACTCAGGAACCACCACTGTCCCCTGCAGAGAGACAGCTTGAGGATCAATTAGCTTTGATAGCTTTGGTGCAGAGGAAACTGGAATTGGCTGAGAAGAGATAGGAGAGGGAGGAGGCCTTCAAAAGAAATGGTGGTGGTGCAAATGATGAAGATTGTGAGATGTCCAGGGTAATGGGTTTGATCACAAACTTCCCAAGGGTATAGTGCCCAAGTACACCGAGGGGGATGACACTGATACGTGGCTAGCAGCCTTTGAGAGGGCCATTAGCATGAGTAGGGTCCACTCTGGGGTGTACTCCTGTGGGACTTGATTTCAGTACCTGGGAGGGATAGGCTCTTGACCCTGAGGGGTGAGGATGCAGAATCATCCCAGCAGATGAAGGCATGCTTGATGGATCGCTGACGAAATATCGAGAAGAAGAATATCGAATTGCCAAAATATCGAAGGAAAAATATAGAATGCCAAAATATCGAAGCCCTATCTCCAAACAGGTAAGTACAAAAATATAGAATCCTAAATATCGTTGTAAAGAATATAGTTAGTCACAATATTGAATTTTTTTAAATGTCTTAAAATTAATGTAAAATTCATGAAATAAAACATAGAATTAACTCAAACATACTTAAAAATACTTAAATTAGTTTAAAATTAATAAAAAATTAATGTAAGTAAAAAAAATAATATTAATACATATATATTAACTTAATATTTATTACAAAAATGCTATATTTTTTGCGTAGGATAGCGGGCGGGTAAAATTTACTATTACCACTCTAGTAAGTGCAATAGTAGGGAAAACGTTGGATAGCGGTAGGGTAAAAATTACTATTCCCACTCCAGAGAGTGCAACAGTAGGGAAAGCGTTGGATAGCGGGAGGGTAAAAATTAGTATTCCCACACCAGACAGTGTAATAATAGGAAAAGCATTGGATAGCGTAGGGGTAAAAATTAATATTCACACTCCAGAGAGTGCAACAGTAGGGAAAGCGCTGGATAGCGGGAGGGTAAAATTTACTATTCCCACTCCAGTGAGTTCAACAGTAGGGAAAGCATTGGATAGCGTAGGGGGTAACAATTACTATTCCCACTCCAAAGAGTGCAACAGTAGGGAAAGCATTGGATAGAGTAGGGCTAAAAATTACTATTCCCACTCCAGAGAGTGCAACAGTAGGGAAAGCGTTGGATAGCGTAGGGGTAAAAATTACTATTCCCACTTCAGAGAGTGCAACAGTAGGGAAAGCGTTGGATAGCGGGAGGGCAAAATTTACTATTCCCACTCCAGTGAGTGCAACAGTAGGGAAAACGTCAGATGGCGTTGGGGTAAAAATTACTATTCCCACTCCAAAGAGTGCAACAGTAGAGAAAGCATTGGATAGCGTAGGGGTAAAAATTACTATTCCCACTCCAGAGAGTGCAACAGTAGGGAAAGCGTTGGATAGCGTAGGGGTAAAAATGACTATTCCCACTGCAGTGAGTGCAACTGTAGGGTAAGCGTTGGATAGCGTAAGAGTAAAAATTACTATTCCCACTCCAGAGAGTGCAACAGTAGGGAAAGTGTTGGATAGCGTAGGGGTAAAAATTACTATTCCCACTCCAAAGAGTGCAACAGTAGGGAAAGCGTTGGATAGCGTAGGGGTAAAAATTACTATTCCCACTCCAAAGAGTGCAACAGTAGGGAAAGTGTTGGATAGCGTAGGGGTAAAAATTACTATTCCCACTCCAGAGAGTGCAACAGTAGGGAAAGCGTTGGATAGCGGGAGGGTAAAATGTACTATTCCCACTCCAGTGAGTGCAACTCTAGGGTAAGCGTTGGATAGCGTAGGGGTAAAAATTACTATTCCCACTCCAGTGAGTGCAACAGTAGGGAAAACGTCAGATGGCGTAGGCGTAAAAATTACTATTCCCACTCCAAAGAGTGCAACAGTAGAGAAAGCGTTGGATAGCGTAGGGGTAAAAATTACTATTCCCACTCCAGAGAGTGCAACAGTAGGGAAAGCGTTGGATAGCGTAGGGGTAAAAATTACTATTCCCACTCCAAAGAGTGCAACAGTAGGGAAAGCATTGGATAGTGTAGGGGTAAAAATTACTATTCCCACTCCAGTGAGTGCAACTGTAGGGTGAGCGTTGGATAGCGTAGGGGTAACAATTCCTATTCCCACTCCAGAGAGTGCAACAGTAGGGAAAACGTTGGATAGCGGGAGGGTAAAAATTACTATTCCCACTCCAAAGAGTGCAATAGTAGGGAAAGCGTTGGATACCGTAGCGGTAAAATTACTATTCCCACTCCAGTGAGTGCAATAGTAGGGAAAATAATAATTTAATATTTTATTAAAAATAAATAAATTATTAATACCAAATAAAAATATTAAAATTAATTACCAATCACACATTTAAAAATTAATTTATTATAAACAACATTTTTTTATTAATAACCTATTAATAATTAATTGACAACCAATTAATTTTCAATACCAAAAATTAATAAATAAAATTAATACCAATTAAGAATTAAGAATAAATTAATTAGCAATATACAAAAATTATTTCAATAATTAATTATTTACAATTAAATTTATTCCCACCATATTCCCATATAAACCCACAACCCGCTACAAATAATCAATTAATACAATTAACATAATTATCAATTAAACAATTAATACTAATTACCCATTAATACAAATTATTTACCAATTAATAATTAATTAACAACCATTAATTTTCAAAACCAAAAATTAATAAATAAAATTAATACCAATTAATAATTAATTAGGAATAAATTATTTAGCAATATACAAAAATTATTCCAATAATTAATTATTTACAATTAAATTAATTCCCACAATATTCCCCTATAAACCCACAACCCGCTACAAATAATCAATTAATACAATTAACATAATTATCAATTAAACAATTAATACTAATTAATTACGAATTAATACAAATTGTTTACCAATTAATAATTAATCAACAACCAATTAATTTTCAATACCAATTAATAATTACCTAATAACAATTAAATTACTTCCCACCCTATTCCCCTATAAACCCACAACCCGCTACAGAAGTAAAACGCAAAATTAAATTAAAAATAATTAATAAATCCTAAAAATTATTATTTAATGTACTATAATTAAATTACTTCCCACCCTAATCCCCTATAAACCCACAACCCGCTACGGAATTAAATTACACAAAAATTAAATAACATAAAATTCATAACTTTAAAAATATTCAAACATACATTCAAAAATGTATACATACTTTTAACACATATACTAACACTTAAAACACTATAAAAAAATCGATATTTTTAACAACTATATTATGACTGTCGATATTACTTACTTCTATATTATTTAAATCGATATTTTATTTCTTACCTGATTTTCGATATTCTTCACCACTATATTTTGGCAATTCGATATTCTGTCCATTCTATATTAAAAACTCGATATTCTGTCCTCTCGATATTTTGAATTCGATATTATGTCTGTTTACCATGCTTGATCAAGAGATTTGGTCTGACTACAGAGCAGTACAGGGTGAAGTTTTGAGGCACCCAGAAAGTGAGTTCAAAGTCTTGGGTAGACTTTGTGGATATTTTAGTGAAGGCACTGGAAGACTGGATTGTTGGTAACACTGTTGACACATATGACGGATGGCTGATCTTAGGGTACAGTGTAGGCTGAGGGGGCTGCCTGCTTCCAACAAGATTAGGTCCCTAAGGGCCAGGGCTGGGGTAGCTGAGGAGATTCAAGAGGGTGGAGGGTGTTACCCCCAACCTCACCCAAGAGGAGGGTGAGGATGGAATCTCTTCTATTTTCTCTAGTGTTAGCCATATGATTTCAGATGGTGGGAGGGGGGATGGGTCCCTTACTCAGGAACCACCACTGTCCCCTGCAGAGAGACAGCTTGAGGATCAATTAGCTTTGATAGCTTTGGTGCAGAGGAAACTGGAATTAGCTGAGAAGAGATAGGAGAGGGAGGAGGCATTCAAAAGAAATGGTGGTGGTGCAAATGATGAAGATTTTGAGATGTCCAGGGTAATGGGTTTGATCACAAACTTCCCAAGGGTATAGTGCCCAAGTACACCGAGGGGGATGATATTGATACGTGTCTAGCAGCCTTTGAGAGGGCCATTAGCATGAGTAGGGTCCACTCTGGGGTGTACTCCTGTGGGACTTGATTTCAGTACCTGGGAGGGATAGGCTCTTGACCCTGAGGGGTGAGGTTGCAGAATCATACCAGCAGATGAAGGCATGCTTGGTCAAGAGATTTGGTCTGACTACAGAGCAGTATAGGGTGAAGTTTTGAGGCACCCAGAAAGTGACTTCAAAGTCTTGGGTAGACTCTGTGGATGTTTCAGTGAAGGCACTGGAAGACTGGATTGTTGGTAACACTGTTGACACATATGACGGATGGCTGATCTTAGGGTACAGTGTAGGCTGAGGGGGCTGCCTGCTTCCAACAAGATTAGGTCCCTAAGGGCGTGGGCTGGGGCAGCTGAGGAGATTCAAGAGGGTGGAGGGCGTTATCCCCAACCTCACCCAAGAGGAGGGTGAGGATGGAATCTCTTCCATTTTCTCTAGTGTTAGCCATATGATTTCAGATGGTGGGAGGGGGTAAGGGTCCCTTACTCAGGAACCACCACTGTCCCCTGGAGAGAGACAGCGTGAGGCTCAATTAGCTTTGATATCTTTGGTGCAGAGAAAACTGGAATTGGCTGGGAAGAGATGGGAGAGGGAGGAGTCATTCAAAATAAATGGTGGCGGTGAAAATGATGAAAATTTTGAGATGTCCAGGGTGGCGGGTTTGATCACAAACTTCCCATGGGTATAGTGCCCAAGTACACTGAGGGGGATGACATTGACGAGTGGCTAGCAGCTTTTGAGAGGCCCCTTAAAAAGAGTAGGATCCACTCTAGGTATTGGGGTGCAGTCCTGTGGGAGTTGATTCCAGTAGCTGGGAGGGATAGGCTCCTGACCCTGAAGGGAGAGGGTGCAGAATCATACCAGCAGATAAAGGCATGCTTAGTCAAGAGATTTGGTCTGACTCCAGAGCAGTACAGGGTGAAGTATAGAGGCACCCAGGAGGTGAGTTTAAAATCTTGGGTAGGCTTTGTGGACGTTTCAGTGAAGGCACTGGAAGGATGGAACGTTGGTAACACTGTTGACACATGAGAGATTCTATATTTTTTATTTTTTTATTGTTATTATTTTTCATTGACAATGCACATATACAGGTTTAGCATATGCAGTGTACATACAGCAAGGGAACAAAAGAAGAGAGTTCGAAAGGTAGGATGGCATGTGGAACAACATGATCAAATACATTAGGTAAATAGGACAGTTATATGCATCTATAATGGCTTTGCAGCGTTGTTGCATCGGAACATGACATATAGAGACTGATGTGCAGCCCTGGGGAGTGTAAGAAAACGAGTGGTTTACACAGGGGAATGTTCAAGGAAAGATCTTGTATAGTGTAGTGTAGGACAAGCATATGTTGGTTAATGTGAGCATCACGACGCTTATTGAATGTGATCTGGGTGTTCCAACAGATAGGACTGAAGTGGGCCCCATATGTCACGGGGCCGTGAGGAGAGTGGGATGAGTTCAGCATACGCACAGGTTTGGTCCTGCCATAGTATCATATCCCTAAGCCAGTCCTTGAATTTGGAGGTGCACCCCCGACCCCATCTACATGTCACGCGACGCTTGGCTAGAACCAAGCTAAAGGACACAAACTTGCAATGTTTAACTGGAATCTGCTCAGTGTAGCGCAGTAGGGCTATAATAGGGTACCTTGAAAGAGGTATAGAAATCATGCAATCCAAAGCCGTGAAGACCTGTTGCCAGTATGTGTGCACAGTCAGGCAACCCCAAGCTAGGTGGAGAAAGTCAGCGGCTTCTGTCTTGCATCTATCACATCTATTTGTGTCGCGTAAGCCAAATCTTTGGCTTTTTACTGGTGTGTAGTAGCTTCGATGAAGGAATTTGTAGTGTGGGATTGTATAACTTGTTTTTGAAAGAACATATTTTGACTCAGGAGGTCAGGTCCCTCTCCCGGGGAAAGCCCAGGGAAAAGAAGGTCAAAAACCAAAGGAGTCCTCAAAAGACCCACAAAAACCTGAACAAGGAGGGAGGCCCCCGAGCCAACACAAATTCAAAAGGAGGGGGTATCAGGGAAAGAATGGTAGGTTATTTGATCCCTCAAAGGTGGGCAAGTGCTTTGACTGTAACCAGCCAGGGCACAAATAGGGAGACCCTGTCTGAGCCAAGAAGCTTTCCCCTAGGAGACCATCCACAGGGATTGCCAGTGTAAGTGTAGGGGTGGAGAGTGGTGCCCCAGAGAGGGGTAGTCAGGTGGTGGAAGCAACCTTAGTGTCCCGGGGGGTGAATATTGTAACCCTTGCTGCCTTACCTCCAAACATGGACAAGTACAGGAAGGGGCTTAAAGTGAATGGGACTGAGGTTGAGGCTATCAGAGACACAGGGCTAGTGTAACTATGGTCCTGGATGAGCTGGTGCCTCCAGGAAGGTTGCTACCTGGTGAGTTTCACAAGGTGGCTTATGCAGACAGCACTACCAAACTCCATCCTATGGCTGTGGTGGATTTGGAATGGGGAGGTGTGACAGGCCCTATGAAGGTAGCTGTGTCTAAGGAGCTCCCAGTCAATGTTTACTGGGCAATGATCTTGGAGCCTCCGAGTGGTCAGAGGTGGAGAGAGGACTCCATATGAAAATATTGGAGCTCCCTGAGTGGGTATGTGCTGTGACTAGGTCACAGACCAGGTAGAAGGGAGGGTCTGGACACTTGGATCCTGGAACAAAGGGCCAAGCATCCAAGAACAAGGGTACTGGGCCCAGGGAACTCCAGAGGTGCAGGAAGAATCTAACCCTGTTGGGGAGGATCTGGCCTCTGAATGAGGGACTCCATCCCTGCCAGAGCTGTCAGATTTGGCAGAACTGACAGGAGCAGGTGGACCCTCCAGTGAGGAGTACAGTACGGAACAGGGAGACTGTCCCATCCTTGAGAGCTTGAGGCGGATTGCCTCTAAGCAAGAGGAGCGGGATGACAGTGGGTTTCACAAGATCTACTGGGAAGATGGACTGCTTTATACTGAGGCCAGAAACCTCAAGGAGGGGGCCACCAGGAGGTTGATGGTGCCCCGGAAGTACAGGGAGTTCATCCTGACTTTGGGTCATGATATCCCCTTGGCAGGACAGTTGGGACAGACAAAGACATGAAATCAGTTGGTGAACCATTTCTACTGGCCCCATATGTCTGAAAAGGTGAAGGAGTTTTGCAGCTCCTGTGTCACCTGTCAGGCCAGTGGCAAGGCAGGGGGCAAGACAAAGGCTCTCCTAATACCACTGCCAGTGGTTGGGGTTCCTTTTGAAAGGGTGGGGATGGACATTGTTAGTCCCCTGGACCCACCTACTGCATCAGGGAATCGGTATATCTTAGTAGTAGTGGACCATGCCACTAGGTACCCTGAAGCAATCCCTCTTGGGACCATTGATGCTCCTGTGGTGGCTAGAGCACTGCTTGGTGTGTTCACCAGAGCGGGTTTTCCAAAAGAGGTGGTGTCAGATAGGGGCACAAACGTTCTGTCTAGCTATCTGACTGCTATGTGGGATGAGTGTGGTGTCAACTACAAGTTCATCACCCCCTATCACCCACAAGCAAATGGTCTACTTGATAGATTCAACAAAACACTGAAGGGCATGATAAATGGGTTGTCAGAGAAACTCAGGAGGAAATGGGATGTTCTCCTCCCATGCCTACTGTTTGCCTACAGGGAGGTGCCACAGAAAGGGGTTGGTTGCAATCCCTTTGAGTTGTTGTTTAGACACCCTGTGAGAGGGCCATTGTGCCTGCTGAGAGAGTCTTTAGAGAAGCCTCTTAAAGAAGCAAAGTACAATGTGCTTGACTATGTGCTAGGCCTAATATATAGAATGGCAGAGTACATGTACAAGGCAAGCAGGAAACTGGAGGCCAGCCAGGAGCCCATGAAGCACTGGTATGATCAGAAGGCTACTATGCCTGAGTATACTCCAGGACAATTGGCATGGGTGTTGGAGTCTGTGGCTCCCAGGGCCCTCTTTGACAAGTGGAGTGGGCCCTATCCAATCTTTAAAAAAAAGTGTGAGGTTACCTATTTGGTTGGCCTTTGCACCCCCAGGGACCCTCATAGGGTCCTGCATGTGAATAAATTGAAACCCCACCATGACAGGGCAGATATGACTATGTTACTGGTCACTGATGAGGGAGTGGAGGAGGAAACTGAGCCAGTGCCTGGCCTCCTCTCCACTAATGTGCAAGATGGTCAGTGGAGGGGGTGGTACTCTCTTTCAAGTTGACAGACCAGCATCACAGAAACTGTAAGCAGGTGCTGGAGCAGTTTGCTGGCCTGTTCTATTTGACCTCAGGCATCACTGAGTGGTGTGTGCACCATCATGACAGCTTACCTGTCAAAAATAAACTGTATAGGTTGTCTGACCATGTCAAAGCCAGCATTAAAGCTGAGGTTGCTAAAATGCTGGAATTGGGGATAAGCGAACCGTCTGAAAGTCCATGGGCCAGTCCAGTAGTGCTGGTGCCTGTAGGACTTGGCCCTTTTTCCCTCAGTTGTTTTCATTTTTCATATTGATGCAGATTCAGGGAGCCATTTTAATTACCCCTGAAAACTTCTGCCTGAGGGCCTGAAGCACAAAATGGTGGCCACCTGTGACATCACCAGCATCCACTGGAACCTACCAGCACCTTCCAGAACATTCCAGGAGCTTCCAGAACCCTGTGACCGTTGGAGGCGGTTTAGAATGTTGGGAGGATAAGAGAGGCAGTTGGCAGTTGGAGCTGGCAGTTGGCGCCTGACTGGTGAAGAGAGAGGAGCACAAGAGTGAAGGAGGAAGGAGTGAAGCAGCAGGGGTGGAAACTTGTGCCTGGAGTGGGGTCCATAAACCCACCCTTGATACTTGTCCCTACTGATGGATCCCAGCCTATAGCCCTGTGTGGGAAGAAGACAGAAGAAAACCATCCTAAGGACCTGGACAGCAGGAACAGGCCTTAGAACCAAGAAAACAGCAAGATTCTGACCTGAGAACTGGTTTCCCTGGAGTCCGGCGTCGAGTAGCCTGAAGACCTGGAGCCCGAGGTGGAGAAGCGGCGCTGACTGAAGTAGCAGACGTCGTACCCGGAGCCGCCTGAGGTCGTGAGAGGGCGCCGACGGGGGTCGAGAGGAATACCAGAGGTCGAGGAGGAAGTAAACCGAGGTCGAGCGAGCGGCGTCATCGGAGGAGTGAAGTCCGCCCTCCGGAGTCGTCGGAGACCGAGGTAGAGGTAAACCGGAGGTCGGGAGTGAGGATCGCACTCCGGAGTCGCCCGGAACCTGAGAGGAGGAGCACCGGAGGTCGGGGGTGAGGATCGCACCCCGGAGTCGCCGGAAGTCGACATCGAGGCCAGGCCGGCCGACGTTATCGGAGCCGAGAGCGCCATCGGACCGGAGCTGCCCGAAGTCGACATCGTGAAGAGACTGCCCGACGTCGTCGAATCGGAGGTAGAGATCGAACCGAGGCCGCCGACATCGGACCGGAACCGCCTACCGGCGTCGTCAAAGAACTGACATTGTGCCGAGGCCGCCGAGACCGAACCGGAACCGCCTCACGGCGTCGACCCGACTCCAGCGGCGTCGGAACATCAGAAAAAGGGCAGTAAGTGGAGTAGAGGGCGCCTAAGGCCCTGTGGAGACCTGAGAGACTGCTCTAAGGGGCTAGGGAGGTGCTGAAACCCACCTGACTGTGCCTGGGGTGAACTGGGACTAACCTAGAGAGGTTGTGTGGAGAAGGAAAGCCAGGGCATTGGTATTCCCCCCTTTGATCTACCTCAGTTTAGGCCTCAGCCTTGTCCCAGCCAGGGAGTAGCCTCCCCCCTCAAGCCTTCCACAACCCTACAAGCTGTGCCTGGGCCAAATCAGCCCTTAAGAAGTGAAGTGTCATCTGATTATATGAGGGGTGCTGTATACTTGTAATTATTTATTGGGGATACTGTATTTATTGAGTTTTTTACCTATTTATTGCTGCACTATATTTATAGGTCCACAGGACTTGTTGGTGTACAATATTTATTGGTACAGTATTTATTGCCTCAAAGTATTTAATTGTCTGTATATATTGCACTTGTATTTATGCCCTGTTATTTATGATCACCCCTATTTATTTCATTCAACAGCCAATATTTATTTGACCTGCACTAATTGAAACTTGTATATTGTGATTGACCTATTTATTTTTCCAATCAGCAACTAAGAGAAAAAGATAAAGAAAGAATATTTTCATAATTTTTACGGTGTAGAGTCGTTTTTGGAACGGATGCACGCATGGTTATTGTATGGGTATATTGTATGCTTAGCACTGTGCCTGTTTCCTGACCACTCGAGCCAAGCTACCACAGTGTGTTCGGGGAGTCCACCACCACCCTGCGGAGTGGGGGTGGGCTGTTTCCAACATAAATTGGTGTTCAGTGGTGGGATTGAGCTGTGCCTACATATACTCAACAATAACTGTGGGTAGTCCATAGGCCTACACCGGGAGTTTTCTCACAGCGGCCTTCCAAATTGTGGGTTTTTGTTTTTTCCAAATTTACTCTGGTGGTGGGAGGAGGTATTATTAAAGGTACCCCCCTGCATTGTTACTGCACAAAACCTGTCCTCTGACCTGAGTGGGCAAGATGGAGTTTGTACTAGAAAATCTAAAAACGTACACTGTGGCCCAAGTCAGGAAGTTAACAGACCGGAGGGAGAAAAGACAGCTCGCATGGGACTTAGCAAGGCTGGAGAAAGAGATGGAGGAGAAAAGGATGGCGCACCAGCTTTGGATGAAGGAGATGAAGCTGCGTGCCCTCCAGATGAGTGTGTCCAGCGAGGACACTGGTGGCAGCATACCAGAAGCTTCACAGGAGCTAGAAGTTTATTTACCCCAGGAAGACATCACCAGGGTGTCTGAGGAGGCATTGGGGTGTGAACCTGAAGGGGGTAGTGCAGGGATCTTCCAACCCAGCGAGGTGAGAGAAGTGGCAGATAGCCCAGCTAGGTCCCAGGGAGAGAGGGTTGTAGGGCCTCACGACCTATCTGTAGGAAGGCGTGAGACGGGGAGGTGTCCCGAGGTGCCCCAACCGAAGTCTCAGGGCCTGGAGAGTTCCGCAAGGGAGCCCCAGGTTGGGAGCCTAGGCTGTCCCGATGTGCCCTCCAGTGCAGGGGAGCCCCTAGTGTCAGGAGGACCCAGGGCGACTGTAACCAGCGCGCCTGAGGTTCTGGGGTTAGCCCAGTTTCAGGGTTTAGGTCCTGGGCTGGGATGCCAGGCTCAGGGGTTGCCTGACCTGGCGGGTGGGGCCTCTGTTAACCGGGTCCCCCCGAAATTGACTTCCAGGGGTACTTTTCCCGTTAGGAGGGTGCAGAAATCTGGAAGGGGGTGCAGAGGGAGGAAGGTCTCGCCTCGGGCACCGCCTCAGCCTAAGGGTTTAGACCCTAGGTTGAAGGATCAGTTGAGGGGTCAAGGCCCTAGACTAAGGAGGAAGTGTTGGTCTGAGGGTGCCTTGCAGGGTAGGGTGAGGAACCCCAGAAGGAGAGTTAGGGGGAGGAGAGCCTCGCCCCTGAAGGCTGGTCAGCCTAAGGGTGCGAAACCCAGGAGGAAGGACCAGAGGCAGTTTAGGACTGCAAGGAGGAGGACCGGAGTGGTCAACGGGCACTACAGGCCTGGGGCTACTGCCCCCCACTCCGCGAGATCACCCGGGCCAGAGACATCTGGATGGCCCAGGGGCCGGTCCTGGCCACAACTAGCTAGGGAGCCCCCGTGGGGTGGTTTTGTTGGTCCAGGGAGGTTTGTTAGGGAACCATTGGGTTCCAGAGCGGAGGAGAACTTGCGGGTGCTCCTGCCGTTGCGGGCCTGCGTCCACCTTTTCTCGCCCCAAGCAGGGAAGACCATCAAGGCATTGATCGGTCTACCCTGGCTTTTGGCTGGAAGGGGGTTGTGTAGGACTTGGCCCTTTTTCCCTCAGTTGTTTTCATTTTTCATATTGATGCAGATTCAGGGAGCCATTTTAATTACCCCTGAAAACTTCTGCCTGAGGGCCTGAAGCACAAAATGGTGGCCACCTGTGACATCACCAGCATCCACTGGAACCTACCAGCACCTTCCAGAACATTCCAGGAGCTTCCAGAACCCTGTGACCGTTGGAGGCGGTTTAGAATGTTGGGAGGATAAGAGAGGCAGTTGGCAGTTGGAGCTGGCAGTTGGCGCCTGACTGGTGAAGAGAGAGGAGCACAAGAGTGAAGGAGGAAGGAGTGAAGCAGCAGGGGTGGAAACTTGTGCCTGGAGTGGGGTCCATAAACCCACCCTTGATACTTGTCCCTACTGATGGATCCCAGCCTATAGCCCTGTGTGGGAAGAAGACAGAAGAAAACCATCCTAAGGACCTGGACAGCAGGAACAGGCCTTAGAACCAAGAAAACAGCAAGATTCTGACCTGAGAACTGGTTTCCCTGGAGTCCGGCGTCGAGTAGCCTGAAGACCTGGAGCCCGAGGTGGAGAAGCGGCGCTGACTGAAGTAGCAGACGTCGTACCCGGAGCCGCCTGAGGTCGTGAGAGGGCGCCGACGGGGGTCGAGAGGAATACCAGAGGTCGAGGAGGAAGTAAACCGAGGTCGAGCGAGCGGCGTCATCGGAGGAGTGAAGTCCGCCCTCCGGAGTCGTCGGAGACCGAGGTAGAGGTAAACCGGAGGTCGGGAGTGAGGATCGCACTCCGGAGTCGCCCGGAACCTGAGAGGAGGAGCACCGGAGGTCGGGGGTGAGGATCGCACCCCGGAGTCGCCGGAAGTCGACATCGAGGCCAGGCCGGCCGACGTTATCGGAGCCGAGAGCGCCATCGGACCGGAGCCGCCCGAAGTCGACATCGTGAAGAGACTGCCCGACGTCGTCGAATCGGAGGTAGAGATCGAACCGAGGCCGCCGACATCGGACCGGAACCGCCTACCGGCGTCGTCAAAGAACTGACATTGTGCCGAGGCCGCCGAGACCGAACCGGAACCGCCTCACGGCGTCGACCCGACTCCAGCGGCGTCGGAACATCAGAAAAAGGGCAGTAAGTGGAGTAGAGGGCGCCTAAGGCCCTGTGGAGACCTGAGAGACTGTTCTAAGGGGCTAGGGAGGTGCTGAAACCCACCTGACTGTGCCTGGGGTGAACTGGGACTAACCTAGAGAGGTTGTGTGGAGAAGGAAAGCCAGGGCATTGGTATTCCCCCCTTTGATCTACCTCAGTTTAGGCCTCAGCCTTGTCCCAGCCAGGGAGTAGCCTCCCCCCTCAAGCCTTCCACAACCCTACAAGCTGTGCCTGGGCCAAATCAGCCCTTAAGAAGTGAAGTGTCATCTGATTATATGAGGGGTGCTGTATACTTGTAATTATTTATTGGGGATACTGTATTTATTGAGTTTTTTACCTATTTATTGCTGCACTATATTTATAGGTCCACAGGACTTGTTGGTGTACAATATTTATTGGTACAGTATTTATTGCCTCAAAGTATTTAATTGTCTGTATATATTGCACTTGTATTTATGCCCTGTTATTTATGATCACCCCTATTTATTTCATTCAACAGCCAATATTTATTTGACCTGCACTAATTGAAACTTGTATATTGTGATTGACCTATTTATTTTTCCAATCAGCAACTAAGAGAAAAAGATAAAGAAAGAATATTTTCATAATTTTTACGGTGTAGAGTCGTTTTTGGAACGGATGCACGCATGGTTATTGTATGGGTATATTGTATGCTTAGCACTGTGCCTGTTTCCTGACCACTCGAGCCAAGCTACCACAGTGTGTTCGGGGAGTCCACCACCACCCTGCGGAGTGGGGGTGGGCTGTTTCCAACAGTGCCCAAACCTAATCCACAGGGAGGACCCAAAGAGTTACGGTTCTGCGTGGACTACAGAGGATTGAATGCAGTCACAAAGACTGACGCTCACCCTATACCTAGAGCTGATGAACTCATTGACAGGTTAGGGGCTTCTAAGTACCTGAGTACTTTTGATTTGACTTCAGGTTACTGGCAGATTGCCCTCACTGATGGAGCAAAAGAGAGATCAGCATTCTCCACTCCAGGAGGACATTATCAGTTCAAGGTGATGCCCTTTGGCTTAAAGAATGCACCTGCCACCTTCCAAATGTTGGATAACAGGGTCTTGTCTGGGTTGAAACAGTTGAGTGCAGCTTACCAGGATGATAAAGCGGTATACAGTTCTATCTGGGGAATCACTAAGCCACCTAAAGGAAGTGCTTCAGGCCATGCAGCAGGCAGGCCTGACATTTAAGGCAAGTAAGTGCCAAATAGGGCAGAGTTCTGTGGTGTACCTGGGCCACCTGGTAGATGGGGGCCATGTATAGCCTATCCAAGCAAAATTCCAAACTATTTTGGATTGGACAGCTCCTGTTACCCAGACTCCGGTTAGGCATTTCTTGGACTGACAGGGTATTATAGAAGGTGTGTTCAAAAGTATGGAACCATTGTGGGGCCCCTAACAGAACTCACTTCTAAGAAGAGGCCCAAAAAGGTGGATTGGACCTCAGAGAGTCAGAAGGCTTTTGAAACTCTGAAAGCTGCTATGTGTTCAGCACCAGTGCTGCTGGCCCCTGACTATGCAAAATAATGTGTGGTACAGACAGATGCTTCAGAGCAAGTGATTTGCGCAGTGTTGTCACAGCTAAATGAAGAGGGCCTTGATCAGCCAGTTGCCTTTATTAGCAGGAGACTTCTTCCCAGAGAGCAGAGGTGAAGTGCCATAGAGAGAGAGGCTTTTGCTGTGGTTCGGTCCCTCAAAAAGTTGAGATCATATTTGTTTGGGACTCACTTTCGTGTTCAGACTGACCACAGGCCTCTCAGATGGCTCATGCAGATGAGAGGGGAGAATCCCAAGCTTTTAAGGTGGTCGATTTCCCTACAGGAAATGGACTTCACAGTGGAACACAGACCTGGGGTTGCCCAGGCACAGAATGACTTCACCTACCTCTCAGTCCCTACCTGGGGTTGCCCATGTGTTAGACTTGGGGGTCTCTAGTTAGCACAGGTATGTACTTGTGACAAATAGGGACCCTCGCCTCTAGTCAGGGTAAAGGGGTAAACTCCTAAAATAACCCCTGCTCACCCCCTTGGTAACTTGGCACGAGCAGACAGGCTTATCTCAGAGGCAGTGAGTAAAGCATTTGTGAACACATACAGTAATCAAGTGACAACACTACAGATGGACACCACACAGGTTTTATATAAAAAATAAGTATTCTTTATATAGATTTACCACAAGACCATAAACGACAAAAATACACAATACTGTTTCTTTAGATGGTAGAATTTAGCTTAGTTCTCTTTAGTTCTTAAATGTGACACTTTAAGTCAATGTACCTTTTAGATGTGACACGCAGGGCAACAAAAGTGTTGCAACGATGTTGATGCGTTGAAGATTTTGGTGCAAAGAAATAAAGACGTGAAGATCTTCCAGATGCGGCATGCTTCTCCGATGTTGCGAGAAGACTTGATTCGATGCGTCAGCTGCAGCGGCGACACACTTTACGCAATGCGACAGCAGCCTTGGCAGCGACACTCTTCTCCGACATTGCGAGACGCTTCCGCTCGATGCGACAGCTTGCAGCGGCGACACACTTTACGCGATGCGATGACAACAGTTCCGATGGCGGCACGCTTCTCCGTGGATGCGAGGCGCTTTCCTTGATGCGGTGCAATGCGACAGCTACGATGGCTGCGATGGTGACACGCTTCTTCGGCGTTGCGAGGCCCTTCTTCGATGATGCGAGACGCTTCCGCTCGATGCGACAGCTGCAGCGGCGACACACTTTACGCAATGCGACGGCAACTGCTCCGACGGCAGCACGCTTCTGCTTTTTGAGTCGCGCTTCCAGCTCCTTGCGACACGCAGTCCCTCAGAAGGCCCAAAACAGCAGCAGGCACTTCCAAAGGACTCTGGGGAGCTGGGGTTGAAGTCTGTTGTTCCTGAGAATTCAGCAGGAGGCAAGCTCTTTTCCAAGCCCTTGGAGATCCTTTACAAGTTGAGCAAAAGTACACACAAAGTTCCTTTCTCCTCTCTTTGGCAGTAGGCAACCCCTGCAGGCCAATCCCCCAGTTTCAGGGATAGTCTCTCCTCAGTTTCTTCTTGGTTCCTCTCCTCAGCAGAGTTTCTTCTTGTTTCCCAAAGTGATCTAAATTCTTGGGATCAGGGTCCCAAAACTTATACCCAAAAATCCTTTGTCTTCTGAAGGCAGAGGGGCTTTTGCCTTGTTCAAACTGGTTCTGTTCAGTCCTGAAGCACTTTGTTTACCTGACTCCTTCTTTCCTTTCAGAGTGCAGGGCAGAGACATCAGATGCACCACAGGAGGTGGAGCCAGCATTGTGGAGGGAAGGCACAGCCCTATTCAAGTCCCAGGTGCAACTCCTCCCACCCATCTAGATGCAGATCTCTCTATTCACCACTGGGACACCTCACCCTTTCTCCTGGAATTCCCAAGCCCTGTCACTCAAACTCCAGACAGGGAATACACAGCCTAGCAGAGGCAGGTTTGAATGGTTAGACAAGAAAATACCTACTTTCTAAAAGTGGTATTTTCAAACACAGAATGTTAAAACCAACTTCACTAAAATATTTTATCATTCTGAGTTCAGGCATACTAAATTCGAATTTCTACCATGTTCCCTGAGTCAGTCAAGATTATGAGATGTAAAAACCAAACTGCCCATTCTGGCCTATGGAGCCTGAGGTCAGTTTAAAAGTAGCCCTGTATTGCAGGACTGCTTTTAAAAAGTAAACTGTGTCCAAACTCGACTTTGGTGTTTTGGGCACTTAAAAATGGATATCCTACAATGTTTGGGAATATTAGGCACCCACAGGGTCTCCCCTAAGTGTCCCAGGGGTGGGGGAAGAGGACCCTTCTAAAATGAGTTTTATATGCCCTCGGGTAAGTGAAATTGCACATTTCAATCCCCACATTGTGATAAAATGCTGCACAAAATCGACTTTGGTACTAGGAGCACTGTGGAGGGAGGATCTGCAATATTCTTACATATTCATAACCCCTAAAGTCTTCCCTAGGTATTCTAGGGGTGGGGGCCCTGTAGATGTAGGCAGAGTACTTGTGAAATATGTTTTCATAAGCCCTGGTGCTAGAGAAATGGCCCAAGTCATTTTTCCCATTGCAAACCCCCTGCCACATAGGTTAACACGGCAAGACGATATTAACTAATAACTCCTGATAGGAGAATGATAGAAATAGCATTCAAGGACTTCCGAGAATGGCACTGATAAATCAAACAAAATGATATTGTTGAATTTCTCCTAAAATGTACAGACAAGAAGTTACAAGAGTTTCTTGTCTGTAAGCCCAGACTCAGCCTTCCAGTGGTCTGTCCTGATTGGTTAGAGTTAAGTGGATTAGCCAGGCTCCTTTGAAGAGGTGATAAAGAGTCCCAGTGGTTACCTAGCTCTGCTGGTAGGACAGTGTTCTGTTATACAGGAATGCCAGAGTAGGGGGGAGGAGTCATAAACAATGGACTTCAAGAGAAGGGGAAGACACCAGTGTCATTTACAACTCTACTCTTTTGAACCCAGCTAGATGCTAGGCGTAAGGAAGGAATGAGCAGATGCAAGGGTGAGAGACTATGGATATTAGACATCTTAGGGGTGTGTTTAACCAGCTCTTTTCTCCCTGCTGGAAAATCAGCCATGATGAATTTGGAAGAATTGGTGCACTCTGGAACAAAATAGTGCCACACTTTGCAGGATGTGGTCATACATTTGGGTGGTACCCTGTTCCCCATTGGACAGGAGTGACCTCCTGCTTGACCCAGAGAAATTGGAAACGTATCTGAGAGGGGCAGAGGCTCTCAGATCTGCTGCTTGAAACCTAACAGAGAAAGAAGGTCCATGCTGAGAAGTTTGATGTGCAACACTAAGGCCTGCACTCTTAAGATTGCGTCTTCTGCACCATCTTGAACTACAGCCTTGTGGGCTACCTTGTTGAAAAAGGACTAAAGAGTGGATTTCCTGCAAGCTACAGGTTAACAGAGCTCACATGGAACATCACCACCAAGAAACCTCAACCTGGCACTACCAGTGGATTTGTATGGGTTTTGTCCAAGTGGATTGTGGGAACTGAAGTCCACAACTTTTAAGGACCATCTTAGAGCTTCCAGACCCTTGATGTGAGTTTGAGACACTTTGGGACCCTCTGGGGAACTTCAGGAAGAAGTTCCCGAGGTTTAGAGAAGTTTGGAGCAACTTTGGGAAAATGCACCATAAGTGGACCAACTCAACATGGCCAGCCAAGCCACCTGCCTTCAACCACGATCCGGCCTGCAGTCCAGGTTCGTCCCGCTGAAAAGCTCTGTAGGTCCGACTTCCAGAGTTTGACCGGGAGTAGGCAAAATCCGAGGCCGGCAAACCGTCACCAAATCCGGCCTGGTGTAGAGCATCGAGGGACCCCGCAAGAAAAGGCTCTGTAAAAGTTTCTAAGTCAAAGTGAAGAAAAAGTGACCGAGATCAACCACGAGAGCCAAGTCACCTGCCTTGAACCGCGAGTCAGCCTGGATCCTTGGTTTGTCCCGCTGTAACGCTCCGGAGATCAGACTTCCATAAGTTTGACCTGGAGCTCATCGCAAGGCAATCCGGCAAACCCTCACTGAATCCGGACTGGCTGAGAGCTTCAAGGGACACCAGGTCGAAAAGCTCCAGAAAGGTTTCTAAGTCAGAAGGTAAAAACTTTGACCGAGACCTACCTGTCCTGATAAGGCGATATAGGTTTCTATGTGCTGTATAGTGCTAAACCTTTAGAAATTCATATCTCCTGTTCCCTACATTGGATTTTTGTCATTTTGGTGTCATTTTAAAGATAAGAATATTTCCTGTTTAATAAATTGGTGTTGGATTTCTATTGTTCAATGTGTCTTAATTATTTACTGAATTGGTGTTTATGAATGCTTTACATGTCTGTCTTTCAAGTAAGCCTGCCTGCTCGCTCGCAGCCAAGCTACAAAGGGTTGAACATGGGAAAAATGTTCTAAGACCTATTTTGAGCCCTATACAGTGTTAGTGGCCCTATTGCCAGTGGCAGATAAACATTTGCCTCTACTAATAATCCACTTTCCCAAAATATCTATTCAAATATTGTGTCACATGTGCAAAGGATAAATTACCCAACCCAAATATGTGGCCACATTTTCCTGGCCCACATGTCACATGTGCTGATTCTCAGTTGAAGGAGGGCTTCAATAAGCTATCTGGATGAAGGGGCAGAGACCTGAGGATATTGTATGCTTCAACATCATCAGTGGGAGTAAGTTTAGAGAGAGAGTTTGAAGAGAGTGCCTGTGCCATGCACCTTTGCTTCGCAGCACCAAAAATACCTGATGGAGTGATATCTGTGTTTTATCTTTTTTTTGCATAAAACAACACAAAGCTGCTGGCTGTACACACTGGGACTGATTATGAGCTCCTCGTAATATTCCAACCCAAGTGTAAACTCTTGTTTAAGCATAGATCAGAATTATGAGTTTGAAGGTATTTAACACATACAATAATGATTGAATACGTTAAATAACTGAACATTTGTTAAGTTTTAGCAAGTAAAACATGTCAAACTTTAACAGGGGAAAGCATACAGTTTTTAACATATCATGCAGAGTTTGGTGCGGTAAACACTAAAATCCGCATGCTATTCCCCATGAACTTGCATTAGGGGTGTCATTTATCGCACTGGATAAATAACATACCCTCTGGCATAGTTATTTATCAGAGGCGATAAATAACACCTTTAGCACGTAATCAGTCCCACTGGCGATAAAACCATTGAACCTCTTTCTTACTTTCTGCACTCTGACTCTCTTCTGTTTGGATGCATTTTTTTTTTCTGCATCCGATTCTACTTTCTTAGGCTATCCCTCTGTGGAACTCTATAAATCATACCCACTAAAAAGCATAAGCCGGGGCGTGGCCAAGATGACGGAGAGATAGGACGTGTTTACCTATCCCTCCAGCGCAGTCTGACATTAGCCTTATTTATCGCCCTTAATCGTGCCCATCCGCGCTTATCAGTGGTTGGACTGCTGCCTACTGTTATCCTGGCGTCGGCGGTGGGCTCCTTTCTTGCTCTCCCGGTGTCTATCCTCGTGAACCGGTCTGTCCGGCCCCGGCCTTGCTGCGGCCCGGCGGACCCTGTGTGGACCCTGCGGCAGTGAGACTGGATGCCGCTTTGCTTGGGGGCCTCTAAGGGGACATTGGACTGTCGTGTCCTCCCTGTGCTGCCCTGCTGTTGGGACACCGGCCGGTGGCGGATCCTGGCGAGACCCGGTGGTGCAGTGACTGAGAGTCGCGCGGTGCCCGCCATTTTCTGATTACCATGTGGCGCTGCTACTCCATGATGGCGGCAGGCCCTCGGGCCGAGAAGCTCTCCAGGTGAGGCGGGGGCCTACTGACGCTGCTGGTGGAGACTTGTGGCACCCGCGCTGGTGCGGTGGAGGTGAGGAGCGGAGAGGCGGTGAGCTAGCGCCCGTGGCGTTGCTCGGTCCGCAGACCGGCGGACGGCGTTCGCGCTGGTGGTGGGTGCGAGGCAGGGACTGTCGGCTTTTGCGGGTCCTCCCCTCCGTGTGTGTTGGTTCCTGCTGCGTCTAGGGCCGAGTGCCGGGGATAGAGTGTGGAGTGCGGCACTCGGCCTGCGGCCCTGATTGCAGCGAGGGCTTTCGCCTTTGTCGCTTTGCCACGCTACTGGTGGAGGTGAGAATAGCGGGAGTGGAGGAGAGTTGCCGCCTGTGGTGGGGCTCGTTCTGCATATCGGCAGACGGCGTTAGTGCTGGTTGCGGGGGCGGGGTTGGGGCTGTCGGCTCCTGCCCCCTGCTTGCCCAGATGATGGTGCTGGCTGAGTCTGGGGCCACGTGCCGGGGACAGCACCTGGAGTGAGGCGCTCGGCCTCTAGCCCTGGTTTCCACAGGGCCTTGCCCATATTGATTCTGACTCGGTGCTGGTGGGCATGTAGATTCGCTAGCGAGGTCTGCCAGAAACGTCTGCTGCGACCTGGGGCTCATGACCTACCGCACTCCAGTGAGGCCTGTAGTCGGCCCGTGATTCGGCGGGCGGAGTTGGTTAGGCGGGCCGTGGGCTGCCTTTTGCTGGCTGGTGGATGGGGCTCCACTGGTAGGACTTTGTGGGCCTGGTCTGGCTGCTGCCACAACGTAGTGCATTTTTCAGGGGTGCCTCCTCCTTGGGCTACTTTTGCTTGCACCCCGGCGCTGCGGTACTGGGGTGGCGGCTCCTTTGCCGGCTAGGACCTCTCAGCTGCGGGCTGCCCCATCCTTCTGCAGCTCAATTCCCAGAAGAGGAGTCTTAGTGGGGGCACATCTGCACTAGTCTAGTTCCTTATCGTGGACTATACGCTGCGTTGCAGCGTTGACTTCCTTCTTCCTCTTCCTCCTAACTTGCTTATGAAGCGGCTCGCCTGGTGGGGGGGGTCCTGTCTGGGGCTGGAGCAGCTTCCTCCCCTTGCTTTAGTCTGGGATACCTTGCAGCAGTTCGCCGCCACTTTACTGCACCATGTCGTCCAATAAAGCCAAAAGAGAAAAGGCACAGAAGGGCCCTTTGCAGGCCGCCTCTGGCCAGCCCGCCTCTCAACCTGACGCCAGGTCACCTCCAGTGCACGATGAGGATGCACCTGCGAACAAAGCTTTTATGGTTGAGTTGTTCTCCTCCATGAAAGAAGACATTCAAGAGCTGCGCTCCCAACTCTCCTCGGATCTCAGAGATGTTAGGCGGGATGCCGACGCCATGGGAGAGCGGGTCGCAACTTTGGAGGAATATGACCTGGGTAGGGAGGACGACTTGCACCAACTTCAGCAAGAGATGATTCGACTCAAAGAACAGAATCTGGATTTACAGGCGCATGCGGAGGATTTGGAGAACCGCTCCAGACGTAAAAACATCCGCATTCGGGCGGATCCTTGGAAGGAAGAGGGAGACGACCTCCGTGCTTACATCAGAGCCCTGTTTCAGCAGATCCTGGGAGATGAGGGGGGTCGGGAGATCCAGCTGGACCGAGTCCACCGGGTGGGTCTCCCGCGGGGTACTAAGGCTCCCCCCTCCGGATATCCTTGTCTGTGTGCATGATTTCCAACTTAAGGAACAAATCCTCCACAAAGCCAGAGACCTTCACCAGTTGCAGTTCCGAGGTCATTAGCCTGCTCCCTTCCAGGACTTGGCGGCCTCCACGCTGGCTAAACGCAGAGAGTTTAAGCCTGTCACCAATCATCTCAGAGAGCGGGCCATACCTTATTCTTTGAGTCATCCATTCCGTCTCATCTTCAAGCTCAACGGCAAACTCCTGCAGCTCCACTCCCTTGACGACGCCTGCTCCACTCTGGGCCTGGACCGACCTTCTACTCCTCCTGAGCCTGCTCATGCTCGCCCTCGGCGACGCGGGCGCTCCTCGGAATGGCAGCAGGTTGGGGGTCCATCGTCTAGCTCTAAACCGGAGGCATCTGCCAGAAGGATGGAGAGAGAGGCAGTCCTTTCGTCGGTGTCACAGGTAACCGACAACACTGACGTCCCTTGATTCACATGACTTGGTGTCCTTTTGGGGTCAGTTGCTGGCGCTGGAGGGGGGGAGTAGTCCGACGGCACGCACTTCCTCTGCTCCCTGATGTGCCGGGGACTTGCTACGGGCAACATGGTTCGGATTAGGGGTGAGCCGCGCCCCCTTGAACATTTGACAAGTGAGACGAACTGTTGTCATTTCCTTCGACTTACAGTTTTTGCCCTTTTGCTTAGGGGGTTTTTCTTATTGGTGGGCTGGGGTTTTTTTGGGAGATGACCTTTAGTCCTGTTTCCTTGTGTGCTCACTGTTTTGTGTTTTTATTGCCTTGTTTCGTGTATCTTGCTCAGGGATTTTTTATGTCGTTGACAGGAGATATTATAGGGTGTTTTTTTGGGGCTCCGCCTCTGTTCATGGCCGCGATAGGCTAGTAGCCCAAATGGTGAGGCTGACCCCCATTAGAGTTGATCCTGGGGGGTTGGGGTCGGTGCATAGATGCTCCCTTCTTCACTGTTTCGATGAGTAGGGACCTGAACATTGTTAGCTTGAATGTACGGAGGCTGAATAACCCGGTCAAGCAGTTAGCCATACTGTCCCTTTTAGAGAATGCTGGGGGGGGATATCTGTTTACTGCAAGAAACCCACCTTTTGCCTAAAGATACCAAGCGCATGCGGGATAGGCGCTTCCCACAGCAGTTTTGGTCGTCGGGCCAGTCCAAACACAATGGGGTGGCGATCCTCTTTAGAGCACGGTCGCAGTGCAAGCTGGTCGCCACGATAGCGGAGATGAAAGGGCGGTTCCTGTCAGTCAGGGTGCAATGGGGGGACATGCATTTTACGGACGGGTCCTTATATGCCCCGAATGAGCGGCAGGAACCCTTCTTGCGCTCGGCCCTATCTAAGGCTCTTGCTTCCCTGGATTCAGCACTTCTGATTGGGGGAAACTTAAATATAGTAATGGATCCGGAGGTTGATAGGTCGGGGCTACGGTCTAATCAGGCGGGGGCAATGTCACGTGCTGGGAAACAGTGGCTCTCTGACTGCGGTCTGTGTGATGTGTGGCGAATACAGCACCCGAAAGAACACGACTATACCTATTTTTCAGCAGCACACAAAACATACGCGCATCTTGACCACTTTCTGGCCTCTACATCTCTTCTCCCTCACTTGCGCGCTGCGGCTATTACTCCTCAATCCCTCTCAGATCATGCGTTCTACTCCCCTGGGCTGGCACCTTTGTGATTCCCTTCTTCATTCTGATGACGTCACTCAAAGGATTCGAACCGTTATTAAGCACTATATCTCTGAGAATGCTCAGGACGACACACCCCTTGCGTCGGTTTGGGAAGCCTTGAAACTCGTAGTTCGGGGGAATTTATCGCGGTTGCTGCGTCTTTCACGCAAACAGAAACGCACGGAGCTGGAGGCGGCGGTTGGTGAACTGGAAGCGGTTCACAAGTGCACCGGGGCGCCGAGGGTGTGGAGGGAGTTGGAAACGCGCCGCCGTATGCTGAAGCATCTGGATCTGGATAGGGCTGAGCATGCGCTCCTGCGGCTGCGGCATAAATTCTACCTCAGTGTAGATAAGTGTGGGAGGATGCTGGCGCATAGATTACGGGCGCAGGCACAGATGTCCGCAATCCTTGTCATACGGGGTCCGAATGCAGTGGAACATACCACGGATGCACTGATTGCTGATACCTTCCATCAGTTTTACCAGCGCCTTTATTCAACGGGAGATATCCCTTTGTCTGACCCAGGGGACTATTTGTCCTCCAGTAATATCAACCCCTTACTCAAATCGTCGGCTGATGATCTGGACTCCCCTATTCGTCTCGAGGAGGTGATATCGGCAATTGCGCGGCTCAAAGTGGCTAAGTCGCCGGGCCCGGATGGCTTTTCAGCCCAGTTCTATAAACAGTTTTGTGTGGAACTGGCTCCCCTTTTAACGAAGCTTTTTAACTCCTTCCTAGACACTGGGGAGGTGACGCCTTCCATGTCTGAGGCGGCCATCTCTGTAATTCTCAAACCTGGGAAGGATCCAAAGAAGTGTGGATCGTACAGGCCGATTTCGCTCCTTAATATTGACACGAAGTTGTTCGCGGGTGTGTCGGCTTCCCGCCTTAACCCCCTCATGGATGCCATCATAGATCCGGACCAAGCAGGCTTTATACCTTCCAGACAAGGAGGGGATAACACCAAGAGATTATTGCCCCTCATTGATTTTATTCATCGCTCGCATACTCCGGCCTTTCTGCTGTCAATAGATGCGTTGAAGGCCTTTGATCGGGTGGACTGGGAATACTTATTTGCGGTGCTCTGTACATTTGGGTTTGGGGATAATTTCATCCGTTGGTTGCGCTGTCTATATGCCTCCCCCAGGGCGGCGGTGCGGGTTAATGGCTGCAAATCAGTCCTGTTCCCTATTGCCCGTGGCACGCGGCAGGGCTGCCCCTTATCCCCCCTCTTATTTGCGCTCTACATGAAACCTTTTGCTCAGCATATCCGTTCCAACCCTGACGTTGTGGGTCTGAAGTTTGGAGCTGATATTCATAAAATTAGTATGTATGCTGATGACGTCATCATCTCCCTTACGCAACCCCGCACGACTCTGTGGTACTTGACTACGGAGCTCTCTACCTTTGGAGAGTTGGCGGGGTTTAAGGTCAACTTCTCAAAGTTGCAAATTCTTAATATTTCTATTCCAGAGACTGAGATTCAGGATCTCCAACAAGATTTCTACTTCCAGTGGGTGTCCACGGATATTCGTCTGACCCCTTCCATTGCTAAAACAGCCGCTCTTAACTATTCCCTGTTGCTGGAACAGACGGCCAAGGCTCTGGTGGCCTGGTCTCGTCTCAAGCTGGCATGGTATGGCAGGCTGGCGGCAGTGAAGATGACGGTTTTACCGCGCATCCTCTATATCTTCCAAATGCTCTCTTTGAGCCCGCCACCAGGCGTCCTCCGCAAACTCCAGGGACTGCTTAATAGGTTCAATAAGAAACCACGCCTTGCGCTTGCGCATGTGACTTCCCCGAAGGCGCAGGGAGGGCTCGGATTCTCGATCGTGCGTGCCTATTATCAGGCAACATGTCTTCGCTTCATCACGGAGTGGAACAGGCCTCTTTCCAGTAAGCACTGGAATTTTATGGATCAGACGGTGGCCGGCCGGAACATATGGCGGGAGTTGTGGCTACCGCGTCGGCACAGAGCGGAGGGGCTATACTCTTCTCCGATTACTTCCCCGACTTTTGAAGTTTGGGATCGATTTGCGGGTCCGAAAGGGTGGACGATGTTTCCTTCTCCTCTGTCCCCCATAGTCGATAACCTCGACTTTCCGCCAGGTTGTGCATTCCAGATCTTCCAACGATGGCGGGAGGATGGTTGCAAGCGGGTAGGTGCCCTGTTTGATCACAGGGGTGTGATTCCCTTTCCTCAGTTGCGTAGGGATTATGATTTGCTGGAGGCTGATGCCTTTCACTACTCGCAGGTTGTACACTGGGTCAAGCGACCAGAGAATTTCGCGCTAGTCTCCTGCCCCCTGACGTCCTTCGAAAAATGGCTGGGGTGTAAAATGGACGATCGTAAACTCATCTCTGAACTTTATACCCTAATCACTTCACAAACGCAGAGGCGCCGCACCAAAGCGCAGGTACAATGGGAAACTGACCTGGGGAGGCCCTTGTCGCACAAAGAGTGGGACCACATTTTTTACAGGGCGCACCATACTGCTTCTAACACAGAAGGGGCCGATTCTGCCTATAAGGTGGTTACTCACTGGTATTATACCCCAGTGCGCATTAAGAGTTTTGCCAACTCCAAGTCAGACCTCTGCTGGCGGGGGTGTGGTTCTGTTGGCACTCTGGTGCATCTACTTTGGCGCTGCCCCAAACTAGAGCACTATTGGATCGCAATAATGGATGATATTGATGCAGCTTTCCAGATCACTTTGCCGCGTATTCCCGAGCACACCTTGCTAGGTCTCCCCCATCTTAAGTTTTTTCCGCTGAAGTCGCTGAAAGGTAAACAAATAGCCATGGCATTGCTGGCAGCGCGACAGGTGCTTTTAGCGCACTGGGGATCGCTGACGATTCCAGATCCTCAAGACTAGATTCAGAAGCTTTGGCAGCTCTTAGCTATGGAACGGTTATCCCTGAGTGTGGAGGGGAAAGGCAAGGACTTTCCAAAGCTGCGGGCTCCCTTTTTGCAGATCCTCATCAAGGATATGAAAGAAGTCACGTGACCGAAATATCTGCACATTTTGCGCCTCATACCTCTAGAACCACCGGGCGCATCTATGAATTTACTTACTAGTTATGTGACCCATGTACGGAGACGTGAATGACGGCTTTACCAGATCTGAACTGATGCGGAGGGTGGGTGGGGGGAGGTTGCGGGTGGGGGGCTTGTTTCTTTGTTCCTGTTTTTTTTATATAAAAGTGGCACTTTCACTTTGCGCCTAACTGGCTCACTATGGCTTACTTTCATTGCGAGGTCGACCTCAGAGATGTAGACCTATACGCTGTGTCTTTCTATGCAATTTTCGCTCTACTGGTGCTCTGATGTAGGCAGTTAAGCTGTGTATTTGCTTTCTTGTGGCCACGTAATAATAAAAATGATTCATTCCTAAAAAGCATAAGCCCTGATTCTGAGATACTGACCATTCAAGAACCTTCATAATGAGATTCATGCAGTGTCCTATAATGAGACAGTTATTCAGAATTATTCATATTCTGATTAGTCCAAAAAAGCCCTCCGGAGTGCATCTTATCATTTCCTTTTAGTCCTCCTTTTTCTTTTAAAACCAAAATTTTTTAAATATTGAATTGACTTGAAGTTAATAACAGCATTTACAACGCTATTCTTACCCCGCAGGTAGGTAACAACGCGGTTGTTACCACGCGTGCCTTTACAACGCAAGTTGTTTTTACGACTTATGCTAGGTGGCGTGCAACAACAGTGAATGTGTTGGATTTTAAATCCAACACATTCCCTGCTGTTGCGCTAACTGGAGTAGGAATAGTAATTTATACTATTCCTAAGTCCAGCACGCCATCTAGTGCAAGTCGTAGAAACCAATTGCGTTGTAAAGGTACGCGTGGTAACAACGCGGTCGTTGTAACGACCGCATTATTACCTACCGCGATATAATTTGTGGCGTTGTAACAGCACATATTCGATCTACTGTGGCTATTCAGTGTAATAAACTCGGGTATTAGTGGAGGGGGTGAATATGCACCTCAAGTAATAACCACAGCCCTTGTCAGTTTGAACCACTAAAGTCACAGAGGCAGACGGCAAACAGGCTTAACGTAGAGGGAATGTGTAAAGTGTTTATGCAGACAAGTGCAAGTTCAAATTTGCCTTAAGCCACTCCCACCAAATGTTTCGGACAGCAAACGCAATCGTTTAGCAGTCCGTATCGATGCCAACACTAACGAAGCAAAGAAATCTTCACCAATTGGAAACCTTTTAATAAATTGCCTTTCTTTTTTAACCCCTTACCTATCAATCCACACTGCGTTTGGCCTGGCAGTCAAAGCAAAGAGTGTTTAGAATCACCCAAAAGCAATTTATTTTCCATTTTTATTCACATTTAAAAATAAATACAGACAGACAGGAAACAAATGGTTTTCTGTCTGTATCTACCTGTAAAAATCAGTAAAAACGGAAAACAGGGAGTCTTAATCATGATTAGGGCTCCCGGTTTTATGGTATTTATTTTTTGGCCATTTCCGTCTGTATTTATCCATATTAATTTTTTGCTAATGTTAGCTGTATTTATCCATATTTATTTGGGGTTTTGTGAATAAATTAAGTTAAAACTAGTATTTTTCCACATTTATGTAACTGATAAATGTGCTTTCATGCATGAACGCCAGATAGGTTCCAGTGACAGGAATACCCACAGATGATAAATCAAAGCACTTATAAGAAAACATGAACATTTTTTTAACCAATTACCTGTCCATCAGCACAGCTATTGGCCTGGCAGTTATGACTTGCAGCATTTACAATCTCAGAAAAAGAAGCCAATTTCCGTTTTTATCCACATTTAAAAATAAATACAGACAGGAAAATACATGGTTTTCTGTCTGTATTTATCGGTAAAAATCAGTAAAAACAGAAAACAGGGAGCCTTAATCATGATGTGCCTTCCCGCCGACGTAACTATGGTGGGGAAACGTCCACACCTGAGTTGGAGGTTACAAAGGGTTATAAGGCAGAAACTGACCTTTTTTTGTTTTACACTTCCTTTTCCATCATGGACCCGATTGTCCAAGTCCTGCCTTTGCTGCTGCTACTTGACCACAAAGCAAATCAACCCCGTCGTCTCCGGAATGGAAGGTAGGTTTCTTTTTTACGTACCTTTTGAATTTTCTGTTTAAATTAGCTCTAAGCAATATTTTACCAATATGTAATGCATATGTGTAATGTGGTCATTTAAGTAATTTAAAGAAACATACCTCTATAATTGTATTTAATTTTCAAATCTGGTGCAAACTGCCTTCATGATAATGGACACCTACACCAAAATGTACATTAATTCAAAATATGTCTATACAGGTGTGTTTAATGATTTTTCATAAACTATCAAATTATATGCATATGAATTGCACTTTATTGAAATACTCTACTTTTAATAAAATGTAGAAATTGCCTTGACAAGGCAAACCTTTTGTTTTTCGATAAATGTAAAACAATATTAGTTCTAAACTTAATGTATCCCCAAAGGGAGAGTAAAGGAGACTCAATCTCAAGTGTATCCTCCAAAGGCTACACAACATGAACAAGGTCACCTGAGGGTCGTCTCACCCTCAACTTATCGAGGCATGCTTCATCATTTGACAACCTCTCCCCCCGCGGACTCAACCAAAGGAAGCTAGGCTCCCCCTGGGAGTTCTTATAAATCTATGATCAGGACAAAACACTTGGTCCTGTTTTTTTGTGGGCAAGAAAAAAGTATTTAAAATGTACCTATAGGTTAACTCAGGGGATTCCTTTATTTGGTGAGAACCTCTAGTATGTTTATAAACATTAGAAGGATGTCGGTCAACTGGTGAGTTGCGATGAATCGTTGCTGTACCATCTGGACATAGGAAAGGACATTTAACAAATGTTTTTGGGTATGTGTTACTCTGTTACCAATGTGTTCACATTCCTGTATGTTCTTTCCACAAATGTATAACTATCAAAATCTTTTATCAAAAAACAGACTGGCTTACATGCACATTTGTGAAGGAGTAAGACATCATGCAAATATGTCACTTTTAACATAAATTCAATAGTATTTTTGGTTCAAAACAAATTTGTGATATGTTTTTAACTAGAAATGTAGCCATTTAATCTTATGTTTCTAGTAATTTTGGCTCACATGCTCCCTCTTGTTTGTTCATAATAGTAACTCACAAATATGACGGTTGGAACATCCACTGTATCATAAGTGCATTTCATGCTATGTCACCTGTAATAGGGCTCACGTAACATCATTCACAATTGTGATGGAGCATCACACCTGACACAATTATAAATTGCAGCCTGTTTCGTACAACTGTCCGTTATAACATCAAACAAACTCATGCAGATTTGTTTTTAGGCAGGTATGTGTCTGCTCAAAACAGTCCTTTGGTAGTGATCAGAAATATAGTGGTATCATTTTCCACACATTAACATACAAAACAAATCACCATACGGTCTAAAGCCGTAACTCTAAATCCAATCCGTGGTACAATGACAACCTCGCCATCTTGCATAAAACTTGCAAAAGGCTTGAACGGATATGGAGACGGGAGTATAACCCGATGCAGAAGCAGTGTTATCAGGCGGCTATCAAAAATGATCATCGGGCCATTCATACAGAGCGGGCAGCGTACTTTGGCGGCAAGATCAGGAGCAGTCGTAACCCCTCTAAAACCATCTTTTCTATATTGAAAGATTTGAAACAGCCGGGGGTTCCTGCAGTGCCTCCTATATCATTGGACGAGCAGTGTGAGGCTCTTGCCACCTTCTTTGTCAAAAAGGTGTAGAATATTAATAAAACCTTTCCTCATGCTGCCTGACCATGTGCCTGGACTACCCCCTACACACACAGTGGCTGCGTTCCCGCTGGTCTTCTTGGAGGAGCTACGGTTGCTATGTAAAAAGATTTAATCCAGCTCCCCTGCTGACCCCCTCAAGCCTGACCAATTCATGAAATCGCTACCTGTGCTCCTGTCCCCTCTGAGCCAGGTGATCAATCTATCCTTGCCCAGAGCAGTTGTTCCCAGTACATGGAAGCAAGCCAGGGTGGTTCCTCTGCTTAACCTTCCCTGGACGCAGCCAAACTGGAAAATGTTCGCCCTATCTCGCTCCTGCCGTGGATCGCTAAGATCACTGAGACCCACATCAATTCTATTCTCACTAGATTTCTAGAGGAGAATAATCGGCTGGACATGTCTCAGGATGGCTTTCGCCCAGGTCATAGCTCGGAGTCTGCTCTCCTAGCTGTCATCGAGCATCTTAGGCTTGTTCTAGATGAGGGTCTTTTAGACCTCAGTGCCGCATTTGATATGGTTTCTCATCAGATACTGCTGCTTAGGTTGGAGGAGGTGGGTATTGTGGGCTCTGCCCTGGATTGGTTTGCCTCCTTTCTCTCCAATAGGACCTTCCAGGTTGTGGCCCCTCCATTCACCTCCACGACCCACTCCAACAAACAAGGGGTTCCTCAGGGCTCTGCCTTGAGCCCAACGCTTTTTAATCTTATGTCCAACCTTTGGCAGTCCTGCGCTCACAATTGTATCATATGCTGATGATACACAGTTGATAATCGCTCTCGGGCGACTTCGTGGGGGAGGTCTCTAAGTTTCAGGATGATCTCACGGCTGTCGCCGAGTGGATGACTGCCAACTGTCTCCAATTGAACTCCAGTAAGTCGAAGGTTATGCTGGTATGGAGAGACCCAGTGCTATGGGGGAACGTTGGTGGCCGGCCATACTAGGCTGTGCACCCACCCCTATGCAAGTGGTGAAAGACCTAGGTGTCTGGGTTGACTCGGCCCTCAGCTTTCAGTCTCAAACCAAGAAAGTTGCAGGGACTTGTTTTAGCATATTACGGGGGCTCAAACCGCTGCTGGGGTTCTTTGACCCACCCATCAGGCAGATGATTATTCAGGCCTCCATCTTGTCGAGACTGGACTATGCCAATGTACTCTATTTAGGGGTCAACAAGACAGAAGTCCTGAGACTGCAGAGAGTCCAAAACACTGCGACCAGAACTCTTCTGGGCCTCCCTAGAACCTGTCCCACTTTCAGTGCGATCCGTCGGGTACATTGGCTGCCCGTTGCCAATCGAGTGGAGATCAAGGCCTGTTGTACCACGTTTAAAATTCTGAAATCCTCCTCCCCTGGAATTCTGACAAATCTGCTCTCATTCTATTCTCCCTCACGCCAACTTCGTTCGACAGGACAACACCTGGTGGCTGTGCCCCGAATTGGGAGGGCTCGGTCGGGCGGGCGCTCCTTTCATTGTTTTGCTGACAAACTTTGGAACACTCTGCCACTATCCATCTGTGCCATGAATAACTGTCTGGCCTTCCGTAAAGCCATCAAAACTCACCTTTTCCCTTCGCTGTAGTGTCTCTCTTCTGTCATCAGCCTCCATGTTTCTGCCTTAGCGCTGGGACGCCTCTTTGCTGAGGCAGCTGTGCGCTCTACAAAACATGCTAACATAACATAACATACACCTTGAGCAAAACATACACCTTCAAGAACCCTTCTTCTGCGATGGACATCTGTCAACCTTTATGTTGATGCCATAATCTTTTGCTGTAACAAAAAATAGTTATTTAACATGAAAAACTAAAAAAAGAACGTACCCTCATGTTGGTGCTGTTGGGCTCTCAACTGTCCATCAAGCTGGGGATAGACCTCTGCAAGTATGGGGGCCATTGGGGGGGTCAGGGTGCAGTGCATACTCTTCGCATGTTGGAATGGCTGGCCGAGCTGGACTTTAGCTGGCCTTTTGGTCCAGCGTCGTAAGTCCTCCCATCGCTTTCTGCAGTGGATGCTGTGCCTCTTGCAAACCCCCTGGGTCCACACCTTCTTCGCGATTGCCTTCCCTAGCTTTTGATGGGCGTTGACCTATACAGATACAAAAAATAAAAAACAATAAAAAAATCTTTTGAGACTTTTTGTTTGTTTGCAGTGATGTAACACAATTTTGAGAAATCAATCACAAGCAGTTTTTATAAAGTTACAACAGCATGACATATATATTTTTTCAATAAATATTTGCAGTAGCTTGTTGAGTACCCTTATCCTTATTTTACTAATCCAGGCCAGTGACATCATGTAGGCCAGGGGTCTCCAACATTTTCTGAAGTGAGAGCTACTTCTGATCAGTGAAAATCATTGTGAGCTAGTAAAGGCTAAACAACTAGCGCATTGTTCCCAGACACCCCTACGCCCAGCTTCATTGACTTTAAGCCTAATAACCATAGAACCATATACTATGGTTTCAACAAAATACTATGACTAAGGACACTATGAAAGGGCTGTAGTGTGTGGCACTGAGAGTGCTGTCTTTGAGAATGTATGAACATGTGTGTGTATGAATGGGATGTATTTGTAAGGGTGACTAGAGCCTGTGACATTTGTACAAACGTTCAATCTTTTTTTTTTTTAATGGGGAGAATAATGTGCAAAAATGTTCATAATATGGAACATTTACCAGCACTTTAAATTTCTCTCATTTAAAAAATGGGTCTATTTTTCCACTTTACTTATGGCACAGTGCACACTCACCACTGGGAGTAAAGGACCTGCGGTTTGTAAATGAGAGAAAATTGTAATGGAGAGTTAGCTTAATCATTAAGGTAACTTTCCATTTTTTATTTTTCTTCCATTTAAAAGAATTCAGACCCATGATTCTGTTCACAGCTCCAATACTGAGTTGACATGGACTTTTATTTAAGAGTTACCTACCTTAGTGCTTCAGCTGTACACCTCTGTGATCCAGCCCAAGCCTGGGTCAAATTTGACTGAGCACTGCTCATTATCAGGTCCTGCTGTCTGCAGCCTGATGATAATGTAAAATGAAGACCACCTTCTTCAACTTTAAAAGGAAAATATGACCTTGTGCTTGTTTAAAAATGAACACAAGGCTGTGAGCTACTCTGAAGCTGTCTGGGAGCTACTGGTAGCACGCGATTGACTGGCTGGAGACACCTGATCTAGGCTGAATGATTTGTGGAACGAGACAAATAGCAAAAATCATTTTTATTTGGAATGTAAAAATATACATAAATATATATATGTTAATTTATATGGAAAATACATATTTTCTGATTTAACATACTGTTAATTGTGTACATTTCATATGAAAAAAGATGTATATATATATATATACACATGTATATATGTATTCTTATATATAAAAAAATAATATATATATATACAGCAAATAAAAAATAGAGTGTCAAACACACAATAAATGCTAATGTTGTGGTGTTTTCTAATTATAATGCGTTTAGAAATACACTCCATAATATGTCTGTCATTTAAAAAGAACTGCAACTTCACTTCAATCACTACAATTCACTTAGGAACTAAAAGGGACTTGTTACCCTGTGTTTAAATTAAAAAAACAAGTTATTTTGAAAGACATTTCCATTTTAAACATGTACCTGTTCCTCTGGTGAACAGCTGGCTGTACAGGGACAGGACCTCTGTAGCCAGCAGCTCCAGCTCCTCTGATGAGAAATTGGGGCCCTGTCACCTGCTTTTCCAGGTATCGTGGCTCCCAGAGGCCAGAAAGTGCAGAAAAAGTTGAGGAGGTGTTGTTGGCTGCTGTGTTAGGAGGCAAGTGAACTTTTTTGGAAACGCAGCATACATGCACACGATGTGCACGATCGTCAATGGAGATGGACACATCCATTGGCTTTCTTACGTAGCTTACGCACACGTTAGCCTATGGCTGTGTCTGTCTTGAAGTATTAAACCCATTATCCGGTCAACTTCGGCCGACGGACGCCTAACTGCAAATGTCCTGACGGTGAGGTCAGGCACCTTCCATTTTAGATTGATAAATGGAGTTTTGTGAATGTTAAGTGTGTCACCACCACTCAAAATGGTGGCAAAATGCTAATGTTACTAATTTTTTTCAACAAAAACAGTATTATGTAGTGGGTTACAGTGATTAAATGTGATAGTTGCATGGTTTTGTTTATATTTCTGTTGACCGAATTTTTTTATGAAAACAATGTGTAAATAATAAATGTTTCAAAATAAATGAACGTGTCAAACAAGTTATTTTCAAAAATAAAAATGCAATAATAAATGTGTAAAATTATGTTAATAAACCATATAAATGTTTACAAATACATGACATTTGTGTTATATACCAAAAAAAGTAGGCACATTTAAAAAAACAAATCACGTTTTTAATGCAGACATATAAACCCAGGGAGTGTGAGGAGATGACAACCTCGAGTTTTTGGACCATTTCCAGAGCTTGCCACCATGGAAGAATGGGATGTTATAAACAAATTCTGATTGAATAGGCAAAATATTATTGATTTATGTCATCAGCTGGAACCAGATCTTCTGCCTCACAATAAGAATCCCACAGCAATAACACCAATAGTCAAAATCATGACAGTACTTCATTTTATGGCCACAAGATCATTCCAATACACTGTGGCAGTATATGGTGGAATGTCACAAGCAACTTTCAGTGGTGTGCTGCCAGAAGTTTTTTCTTCAATGATGAAACACATCAACATCTTCATACATTTTACATGACATTTGGATTTTGCGAATGTGAAGGGAGTTTTTTATGTTTTGGGCCGCATGTGATTGGAGAAATCAATGGCACATATATTGCCTTAGTGTGTAGTACAAGTCTACCACAATCAAAAGAACTTCCATTCAATCAATGTGCAAGTTGTCTGCTTACGAGATTTGCACATCACAAGTGTATGTGTGCGTTTTCCAGGTTCAACACATGATTCCTTTGTACTATGGAACAACATCATACCACTGCAAATGTCACAACTTGGACCTGAAAGGTCCTGGCTTGTTGGTAAGCACAATCTGTCAATAAATTGTTTGGTTAGTTTCAAGTTTAATGATCTAAAATAGTATTACATATTTTGCCTAATTTTTTTTTTCATATAGGAGACTCAGCTTAACTGACCATGGCCGTTAGCACCAATGAGGAATCAAACAACACCAGGTGAAGTCTGCTTCAATGAGGCCTATGGATGAACACGGAGGCCTTTGGACCGGGCTTTTGGGCTCCTAAAGGCCAGATTTCAATGTCTGGATTAGACTGGTGGAACCCTTCTGTACTTATCTGATAAGGTGTGCAAATCACCATGGCCTGCTGCATGTTACACAACATAGCCCGGTGACGGAACATCCCATACAAGCCAGAGGATGAAGACCATGATGAGCCACCTGGTGAGAATGTTGAAATGCCAAATGAAGATGATAGTGGTGAAGAGGAAGGAATGGACTTACGTCAAGATGTTATTGATAACTTCTTCACATTAGTGTAAGTGTATATTTACACATTCTAACATTAAGGGCCTTATTACGATGTCGACACTCTTCCAGGAACGGGACCGACTGACCTCTGGTCGGCGGCCCCGACTGCCTAATTACACTGCGACCACACATTGTGAGGTTGCATTGGGAGCTTGTGTTACGGCCATAAACCAGCCATAAGACAAGCAGCTCTAATTGAGAAATGGGAGTCTGTGTTCATCCCTGCAGCGCATGGCAGGGCCCTTAAGGTACCTGCCACAAGGTGCAGGGATCAACAGGGAGGCAACATAGGTGCCTCTTTGGCCCAACGGGGGCCGAATACAGAAGGGGGGCCTGCTAGGGGCCCCCAGACACGCTTTCCGACAGGATTTCCATTTCGGAAAGGCCGGCATGGAAACCCTGCCGTAAACCGTGCATCGTAATCCAGAAGGCTGAAACGCCTTCCATTTGGATTATGGGCCGGTCTCTGACTGGCAGATGGGCTTCTGGAACCCGTCGTAAGCCAGCCGGAATGACCGGACGGTTTCAATTCAGATTGGCTGTATCATAATCAGCGGGTCGGAATTGAAACCGACGATGTCGGTCGTAAGGCTTCCGACCTAAGGTCAGAGGCCTTACGACCGACATTGTAATCGGGTCCTAAATGTTAAACCAACTTTAAATCTAATGAGGATAAAAATCTGTGCTGGTTGTTTTTTAGAAATGGAAAGTTAAGGAAATTCCAGGGCCAAGATTTTTGTTGAACAAAGTATTGACACATTGGCTATTGTATTCATTTACATTGTTTATCTTTGTTCTTAGAAATTGTGTCTTCACAATTATTCCTTTGTAATGTGTCTATTTTGTAATATAATAAAAATGTATCTTTTTGTTTTAATCTGTTTTAGGTCCCTTCACCATGTCATCTTCATTTGGACATTTCAAAGCTGTGACATTTGCAATTATATGCTGCTTTGGGGAAGTATAATGAGAACATCTGTTGATCCTGTGAAAGACACACACAGACTTTGGGTGTACATATCTTGTACGAAGACAACTTGCACAGTGATTGATTAAAGTTTTTAAGATTGCATTAGACTTGTTGTCTGTTAAATGTTCCCAATATGTGCTGCTTAAATTGCTCTAACCACATTTGGTAGTCGAGCCAAAGCATACTAATCTCCCTTCACATTGGCAAAATCCTCATTTTCTGGTAAGTTTATGTTTCATCACTGTAGAAAGACCTGTAGCACACCATTCAAAGTTGGTTGTGACATAACACCAGATACTGCAACTGGGTACTGGAATGATCTTGTGGCCACAAAATGAAGTACTGCCGTGATTTTAACTACTGGTGTTATTGATGTTGGGTTCCTATTGTGAGCCAGAAGATCTGGCTCCATCTGATGACATAAATCAATTATAATTTGCCTATTGAATCTGATTGTTTCAATTATATCCCATTCCTCCATGGTGGCAAGGTCTGGAACTGTAAATGTAAAAAAGGCACTAAGTATTTGGCCTATGTATAGGTTGTAATGTTTTTGGAAAACTATCACAAACAATTATGTATTACAATTTATTAAAATACTAGTTTTGGATTTGTGGTTTTTCTTCTTTTTGTGAGAAACATACCTACATGGAATTTATTTGTGAATAAATAATCATTTTTATTTTTACATTTTAAAATGTATGATGTAAGGAATAAAAATATGAACAAATTGATGAAAAGAAATACAACACCAGTATTTGACTTTGTTAGTTTAGATTTTATTCAACAAAACCAAATAATCTAAAGCAGGATGTAAACAAAAAAAAAAAAAAACATTTTAAAAGTCAATCGTGGTGAATGGAACTAATATTGAAGAGCCAAAATTGTTTGAAATCCAAGGTACAAAATACAACTGGCATCAAAAAGGTAATTGTATCCAGAAAATAGTCCAAAGAGTGAATAGTAAACACACACTTTAGGAAATTAGGTTCAACATCTCTTGCTGGTGGTGGTAGAGGTCTTGCCATACTCTCCTGGTGGTCCAGATGAACGTCCGCTCCTGAGGGGGGCTGGTGGAACCACAGTTGCAGGGACTGGGGTAAGTGCAGCGGTTTCCTCTTGTGGCAGGGCCTCCCTTTCTGTGGCTGCCGCAGATGTAGTTGGCCCAGACGTTGTTGGATCACAGAGAATGGAAGATGTTGCTGAAAAAGCCCTGCATATATGGGTAAAAATATCCTGTAGCACCCAAGTCAGGGAGCCGAAATCTGTTCATTGTGCTCCCTCTGCAACTGCTTCATTTCACGGAACTCTGTAAGAACCTGGCCCATCATGTCTTGGGACTGATGGGGGGATCCCAAGACTTGGTTGTTGGTGGCCTGGATGACAATGAACCCAGTGGCCTTTCTTTGCGGGCCCACAGATTCCCTCCCACAACCCCTACATCCACTACCCTGTGCCCTTGACCCAATGTGGCCTATCCCACTGGTTCCTGGATGAACTGGAGGTGGTGGTGTTGGATCAACAGCAGCCAGGACTGGGGGGCACAATATTGGGGTGATGTTTCTTTGGACACAGGAAGTGGACGTATCCAGAGAGTGAGTTGTGGTAACAGCTGGGCTTGTTCCTGGTCTAGAGAGGAGGTATCCCCAGCAGGTTTTGCACCTAGCATAAATGACAATTACAAAGATGTGAAAAATCGGGATTTTACATCAAATGATTTAAAAGCAAAAAATGAATCTACCTAAATGGAAAAAGTGAATTCATATAATGAATATACCTTTCAGTAATATTATAATAAATTACAAAAATAGTTTGCATTACACACAAAGCTACTGAATTGGGGAAAAAAATAGGAAGTACACATACATTTTTGCAAAAAAACACTCCAAGGACTAGCAGGGTAAAAATCTGATTATTAAACAACTTAGGGGCCGATTACAACCTTGTCTGGAAAGCATTCCTACCGAATCGGACCCGGAATGCTCTCAGGACGACTCGGATTGGGTGAGTCCGAACGAGCGATTCGGTCAGAGTCAACATTGACTTCAATGGGAGCCTGTGTTCTGAAGGAGAACACAGGCTCCCAATGAAGTAAGGGGTGGCTGGGGAAAACCTTGCATCCTGTGGCACCCCATGGTGCCTGCCACACTGTGCATGGTTGGAAAGGGGGTCCCTTGGGCATCCCCATGGGCCTGATTCGGAAGTACCCGGGTGAAGAGGGGCCTGCTACTCGTCCCCAAAGACAGATTCCGGCAGCCAATTAGTTCCGGAGAAACCGATTCGGAACGGCTGTCAAAATCGGTCATCGTAATTGCTCGCTCAGAAAACGAGTCCATAGAGCTGTAAGATTTGGCTCTGAAAGGCTCGACCTGTACAAATGCCTTTCGGAACTGATTCGGACTGCCCTACCGGGATACAAGCATCCCAATCGGTCTTTGGGTACTGTGTACGATTCGGTCGACAACAAGGGTTCCGAATCTGATTCGGCACACCAAATCCGATTCAGAGCCTTCCCAACGGGATTGTGATTGACCCCTTAGAAGGATCAATAGCATTAGTCATCATCTAAACATTGCAAAGTACACTTATCATCAAAACAACTTGTATACAGCATCCAACATAACATACATTTACATTTTTTAGATAACCTACTTTGATTAGTGAAACAATTCACATCAATTCAATAAAATAGCAAGTGATAACATACCATAATAAAGAAGCATAGCACAAACTAGAGATATATAACTACATAACAACTTTAACCCCTTGAGTGCCCATGACGAGATGGTCTCGTCATGGGCCGCGGTTGCGCTGTGCCCATGACGAGACTATCTCGTCATGAGCCCCGCCCGCTAATGAAACGCCCGGCACAGGGCGTGGAAAGGGCGGGGCACTCAAGGGGTTAAAAGAGAGACTGACCATAATAACATTACAATCTCATTTTCACAAAACAAAAATAAGGCGTCATGGTAGTTGTAGTCATTTCAATTACACAATAACGACACTTGCAAAATTGTAAGTTGAGCATACCTAGTAAAATATATGCAGTGAAAATGAACAGACAAATAAAATATGAAACACATTTTTAAAATATGTTATTAGGTGAAAAACTATTTACATGCACCATAACTCCATGTGATTATAAATGGAGAATGAAACCTGTAATCTTAAGTATAACAAAATAGATTCTAACAAATAGAGAATCAAGGCAAAAACTAAGAATGTAACATGAAGAAAAACACACATATTATTAACACATATTGACAATTGGTAAAACGAGAAAAACAACAACATTGCTATGAAATTCCTAAAACAAATTGAAATACATAAATGTATGTATGGGTTTAAACATTTAAAAAAGGTGCAAACCCCATTAGCAATAGTTAAATTAAAAGCAAGAAGTACATTTAGGTTTAGTGACACATTCAAAAGTATAACTTACCAGTCTGCACTCCACTAGGGATTCCTGTTAAGCCTTCAAGATGTGGGATCTGCAAGACTTTCTTCTCCCAGGGAAAAGATTGTAATGGTGGGGCTGGGAGAACTACCACCAGTCGCCTGGGCATCCAGGTGACGCTTGGAGGCCTGGGAACGCACTCTTCCCCCGTAGGTCATTTTATCTCTTCCTTATTTCCTCCTGTGTACGCAGGTTGTTTGCTACAGCATTCACTATTCTGCTCCACATTTGCCTTTCTGAGCTATACTTGTGTTTTGTGCTTGGGCTCAAAACAATATTGGCTCTACTCTTATAATTTCATCCACCATGACTGACAAAGCTCCCTCAGTAAAATGTGAATTTCTCCTCCCTGTCATTATGAAATTAAAAACTTTAATGATTACAATAAAGTTCTGCTGCAGTGGAATGGGAAAGGATCATGGTCTGAAGTGGAGTGTGTTTTATAGTATGGTATGCAGGTGGAAACAATTAGCCAAAAAACACATGAGGTGTGTGATGCTAGCATCCATCCAAAGGTTACAGGAATAGTACAGTGTTGAACGCATCCCTGGACGGAATCATTCATCAGCAAACCGCTGGTAGAAAGACACCAGCCCAACTGTGAAATTTAAATATGCTCGGCACATTCCCGCTACCCTGACAGTGACGGAGTAATGCTAGCCAGCAGAAGAGTCCGCTGCATCGACAGCAGTGAACGATTTATGCAACGGAAAACAGTCTGTCAATGCGGACACGGAGTAGACAACCCACAACTAAATACGGCAGACATGAATCCGTTAGCTCAATGGAGTACTTGTAAAAACTGCAAAAAAGAGGGACAGCGGGAGTCCTGCCAAGATCTGCCTTGCCCCACTATAGTTTACTTTTTTCGACAACATTTCTTCTAAGTCCGAAGGAAAGAGGAGACTGGGCGCAAGCCATTTCATGTATCCGACCCGTACTCCATTGTGGTCAGCCATAACGTTCGACTTTGCCTGGTTCTCGCATGATTAGATGTCCCCGGTTGGCACTTTTATATTTTAGGCACTATTTTTCATTTTAAACTTTAGAATTTTTGTTGTTTCGGTGTCAAATAATGTATTACAATTTGCTCTATTTTCCTACATTGGTGGGGGATTTTTCTTGTGTTATGTTTTCACTTTATTTTTGTTGTGTGCTGCATAAATACTTTAGACATTACCTCTAAATTAAGCCTGACTGCTTTTATGCCAAGCTACCAGTGGGCTAAGCACAAGTTTTGAATGGATGAATGAATGAATGATTACATTTCTGGCATAATTACTTAAAATCGTTGCAAAATTGCATCAAAATATCAAAGTTTATAGTTTAAAAAACAGGTATCCAACATTTGTTATTCATGTATCATATTGTGTGTCAAAATTAAGATTTAAAACCGGTCGCAGACCTTTGGTGAAATTAATAGAATAAGAATACAGATAAAAATTGATCTGGCCCATATAATTTCATTGACTGTGGGACAGAAAAACTACTGATGCATTACATTATTACGTGATCCCCTCGTGATCCTGATTCTAAGGGGGAGAGGGGGCCATACTGTTCATACCCTTCTGTGCCAACCGGGTTCCCTGCAGTTGCGACTGCACTGTTAGCGTCTATGTTGTTTACAATTAGCTTCCTTTGAGCCCTTTTCATAAATTTGCCAAATCTGGCCAGGTCCGAGGGCAGTGTGCTGGACAGGAGTCAGGCAACTGCGTTGAAGCAATTTCTGATACCATGCCATAAAAACACTGGTTTTAGGAATTTACGGTGGTCTTGGAGTAATGCGGGGCAGCAGTATATTAGTTTAGCCAACGATTCTGCACTACAATTTCACAACCTGCATCTGATTATATTACTCAGGGATTTCCAGCCAGGGTTCAGTTCTTTAATTGGCAGTAGCACTAGGTGAGCCCGTTGGATTTCTTTCAGGCACTTCCTTCCTAGGGCGCCGGTCAAGTCTGGCAGGATTATGTGTGTCTCGCATGCTTTCATTAGGCCTGCCAGCACTACGGTATCCTTGAATGCGGCAATGTTGGTGTTCCTTGATAGCTGGGTGGTTTGGTTGTTTAGCACCTTCTGTATTACTGAGCAGTGTACTTCTTCTTTGAACCAGCACGCTGTGGAGAGACCCAACTCAGCCACTGTGTCTAGGTCGTTCTTTTGCCATGGATTTGGTCCCCCTTCGAATATCATTCTAAATACCTCCTTGAAGGAACCTTTCTGGGCTTTTAGTATCTTCAACCAGAATTTTGCCAGAGTGCTCCTGCATTCAAATCTTTGTTGCACCAGATTAAACTCCTAATGGATCAAGGCATTTTGAGTGTGTTTGGGAAGCCCGAAAAGCCTTTTGCAGCACTGGCACTGGGCATCTTCCCTGTACAAGTTAATTTAGTGGCTTTTTGTGGTTCACCCTAACAACATCTGGAACTGTTGTTTGAGTAGGATTCTACCCCCTTCAACCAACAACCACATTTCTCACATTGGTGCTGAGTGATGCGATCAAGCTCTTGTGTTTGTGCAGTACCATATGGTGATTAGTATAACAATAAAATCCATTAAAAACATTTGATTCCAGATTCAACCTTATTGGCCATTTTTTGCTTTTCCCAAAACTACTCCTAGTCAACCAGACTGCCTATGACCCTACCGGCATACATGGAGCTTAAGCTCAGCAACCTCGAGGGCTACAGTGCAGCTGAAATCAAATGTTTCTGCAAGGAGAAGAGACTTCCAGCCAAGAGGAGCACCAAGAAGGAGGAGCTCCAGAAGGCTTTAAGGACCTATAAGGAGACTCACCAGTTTCTGGCACATGAGAGGATGAGGAGGAGCAAGAGAGGGAACCGGGCACAGACCCTGAGCTGCAACAGCTTGAGGAAGGAGGACAAATGATCCACCAGTGGACAGCACCCTGCAAAGCCAGGAACCAGTATATCTTCGCAATGCCTGTCCCCTGGCGAGTTGGCGGACAGAAGGGCTGAGAGAAAGCAAATGCTGCAGATGGGCAAACTCAAGATGGAGGAGGCAGCAGCCCAGAGAGCTCTGGAGGTTTGAGGCCTATAATGTTGCCCTAGAGACGCACAGGGTCCATGAGGAGAATTGGGAAGCCAGACCCGAGAGGCACATTCGCAGTAAAGGGAGGGATGCCCCATCAGCCCTAGGGAAAGAGAACAGTATGAGGTATCCACTCATGAAGCACACTCTTACCACAAAGTATGGGCTTGCCCCCAGAGAAGTATATGTAGATGTTTAGGGACAGACAGAAGTTGCTTGAACAGTTCTGGGTGGATTTTGTGGATCACTTTAGCAAGGCACTGTATGGTTGGGTGAAGGGAAGTGATGTAAATGATTACAAGGGGCTGTACAATTTGTTTGCAAGAGAGCACATTTTCAGCAATTGTCCCAACATCTAGTGGGTAGTAAACTCATTGGTCCCAGGAAGTCTACAAAGGAGGCGGACCACTGGCTGAGCAACAGAGTCCATAAGAAAGTACCTGAAAGTGAACTCAAGAAGGGTGGCTCTGGTTTCCCCAGGCAGGATAATGGGGAGGTCCAGAGAGATATAGACAAGTCCTAGAAAAATAGGGGGGGTGGCTCCGGTGGACGGTGAACCAGGGCACACTATATCCAACCTCGCTGCTTTGAGTATACTAAGGCAGGACACAAGCAGAGGGATGCTGTCTGTTCTAAGAAACCACCCACTGATGGGACATCTACAGGGGTGGCCAATGTGGCCTTAGGGGTATGTAGTCCCCATCTTAACGCCAAAGACATAAATCTGGTCCTAATTTGTTAGAGTTAATCTACTACTTACACTGGTAGGTTTTAGCACCTCCAGAAATGCTGGTTTCAAAGCACAAATACTTATCAAAGTATCTAAATATTGAAACCAGGCCTTCTGAAGGTGAGCCGTAAAGCCATTTCAAGGCACCAACCACATTATGGTCCATTCACACGGCATTCACAAACTACACACGACTTTCATACCGCCGGACACGGGCCCAATCTAGCAGATCAGTACACTCATTTCAACATACCGCAGCCATGCAAAGGCCTATCACCGTCCATCATGCAATGGCCATTCATACGCGACAGAATAAAATCAGTTTGACTACATTTTACCACCTGTCAAGAAACCGCATCCTTTCTGAACATTACCGAATGCATGCCTAGTGAACCTTTACTAATGGCTCCCATTACAGCCACATGAGGCTCAGGAAGACATGTCTTTAGCGCACTCATTGTGCCAAATCCAACTCCTTCCAGTTTCTAGATGCAAGTTGGGGGTGTCTGAGTATGCCCCAGAGGCCTATTCCTCGAACTGAGCGAGCATATCTACCTTTGAAAATAAGGCAAACACGCTGAGGAATTTTTCAAAGTTCTTTTAAGAGAATAGCATAAACTTATAGAGGCAATTGAGGAGGCTCCATCTCCAAAAGACAAGGACCAACTTAGATCTTTCTTGGGTCTTGCAGAATATTATGCAAAGTGTGTACATCATTTTGCTGAAAGGGTGCATGTTTTGCGGGAGCAAATGAAAACAAAAAATGCTACATTTGTGTGGTCTGCCAATTGGCTTTTCAGTTTATAAAAAAGGATATTGCAAAAGCAGTAACACTCAAACCTTTTGATCCAAGGGATAAAACAATTGCAGTCACTGATGCCAGTAGCTATGGATTAGGTGCAGTACTAATGCAAGAACATGGTGGGAAAGAAAGAGTAGTGACCTTTGCATCACGCATTCTTACAGGAGCAGATAGCACGTATTCTGCAGTCGAAAAAGAGGCCTTGGCATGTTGGTGGGGAGTACAGAACTTCCGTATTTATGTATGGGGTACTCACTTTGAACTATGCAAGGATCACAAGCCATTAGTAGATCTACTTTCTACAACGGGTGCGGGTAAAGCAACTCCGAGGATAACAAAGTGGTTGTATTGCATGCAAGAATATCATTGTATGGTAAGGCCCGGACGCCAATATTATGCATAATCCTTTATTGCTATCAAACACAGCAGCAACATCAAAACTAGAACTAGAACACAAAGAACTCTAGAACACTGAACATGCATATAACACAAGAACAGTCAGTCATCTTCCTCTTTTATTGCTGCTCAAGCACAGATAAGTACATTCATATCTAATGAACTTGGTGTTTGTATGAGGTATGGGTTGGTTTAAATATTGACATTTATTTTGGTGTTAATTGATTTGGGGATATGTGTGAAACGCATAATTAATGGTTTTAAGCATTGCAGGAATTAATTTACTGTCTTAATTGAAAAAACGAGATTGAGCAGATTAAAAATAGGATACATGTTTGTTTAAAACATGGCATGATTTTGGTGAAGTTAGTTTTGATCGGTAGCGTGTTATGGGGATTTTAGCAGGTTAAGATCGCTTTTACCGTTGCTTTTGATATTTGAAATCCAGCGTGGACTCGGGCGCGTGAAGTTGTTGTCGTGCACGTGGGAAAGTTAGCGCAGTGCATTGCAAGCGCACGAGTGTGGTTGCATCGGCTCACGTCTCCCGTATTGTGGAGCACGAGGGATGCGTAGTGGAAGAGTGTAATTGGCATTGTGAAGCCGCCGTACACACGCAACGTACGACAGCCATTTGGAAGGATTGGGATAAGAATAAAGAGGAGAATAGGCATTCCGACTGCCATATTTTGGGAAAAGAAAACGATCAGAAACTGACTGAACGCTTGAGTTTCAGTCAGGGGTTGACAGCGGTTCATGAGCAGGACGAGTTAAGCGCTGGGTGAATAAATTTGGAAATTGTTTAGAGGAAGTTGCTTATAGCATATTTTAAGGATTTATATTTTAGTATTAAAGATAGTTAGTTAGTTAGTGAGGGAGTTTTTTGGAAGGAGTAGAATTGTTTTAAGATAGTGAGGTCGTTTTTGGTAGGAGTAAAATTGTTAAAAGATGGAAAATAGTGAGGGATCAGGTTTTGAGGAAAGGATGAAGGTGTATATGGATAAAATGTTTGGAGAAATGTCGGCTTCAATTGATAGGAAGATAGAAAGTACTGTATAAAAATGTTTGCAAGCAAAAGACTCTAGGAAGAGGTCTGGTGAGGATGCAAGTTTTAGGACAACAGAGGAAATGGAGGTTGTAGCCAGTGGATCAGGTCATGGATGTGATTAAAAGCTCGCAAAAAAGGAATGTAGAAAGAAAGAAGATGGACATGGTAGCTGAACGTAAGGTTCAGGTAATTGATGTTGCTATAAAGGCAAAGCGTGGCGCTATAAAGGCGCAAAAGAGAAACCGTAGTGTTGCGAGATGCGACACATCTTCTGCCAGTGGGGATGTAGAGTTAACCTGCTCTACAAGCTTTGATGACTATGGTGATGAGGAGGTACTCTGTAAAAGGAGGAAAGTGGTAAATAGAATAATTAAGCTGGAGATTGGAGATTTTGTGGATCCTTAGGGTGAAGAAATGGTTGACCCATTTCTTATTCAGCATCCTCTGTCTCCTCAATGGACTCCTGCGGAGCATGTAGCGAGGTATGTAAGATACCGGATTAGGAGGGAGATACCCAAGGAGATGAGGACAATGTTACGGTCTGAGTGTCCGAAACCTAGTTTGGAGAGCAGGGTGGCATACACACAAGAATTGGACCCAAAGATGATTACTTTTTTGAATAAGAAAAGATCCAAGAAGGGGTCTAGATAAGGGTCTGAAAGAATGTCAAGATAGGTTGCTTGACGTACTAGGTCCCCTCACCAAAGTTTTTGATCTATGTGAGGAGGCACATTCGAATGATACCGGAGTGAATGTTCCAGAATTACACCAATGGGTACAAAGGGCAATTTGCCTTCTGGCTAATTCAAATGCAGCCTTATGCTTAGAGAGGCGTAAGAGCATCTTATTAAAGATTGATCCAAAGTTGGTGGATTTGGCCAAGAAGGAGTTCAGAGAGCAAAGCGAAGGAATGCTCTTCGGAAAGGAGTTTGTGAAGGATATGTCTAGGTAAGTTGGGACCTTTAATTCTTTGCAAACAGCTCAGAGAGAGCTAATCAAAAGGTTTTTGGTATGGCCGGGAAAATGCAGGGTTGATTCCCCGCCCAGTGGATCATTTGGTAGAGGATTTAGACCCTATGGATCAGGATTCGGCTATGGTTTCACAAAATTGGATCAGGGTAGTTTCTACCCACAGAGGCAAAGGTCGAGGTCTCGTGGAATGTGAGCGGAGAGAAGAACAAGAGGTTCATCAGGTAAGATGTTTCATAGACCCTATTTCTATCTACGTAAAATTGGGCGGCAGACTATCCCAGTTTGTTTCAAGGTGGAAGGAAATAACTCAGGATCCGTGGGTCATGAAAACAGTGACAGGTTATCATAAAGATTTTTTTAGAAATTCCAGTTCAAGAAAGATGTCCCGCTGTATTAAGGTTTGTGAAGGATCTGGAGGAACTGGTTACAAAGGAGGTAGAGGCATTGGCACAGAAAGAGGCAATAGAGGTTGCGAAGGAGGTGCCGGTTTGTTTTGTGAGCAATATATTTTTGGTGGAAAAAAAGAACAAGGGCATGAGACCAGTCTTAAATCTCAGAGTTGAACGATTGGGTGTGTTACAGTAATTTCAAAATGGAGGGAATCCATATGTTGAGTGACTTGTTAAGGAAAGGGGATTGGATGACCCGTTTGGATTTGAAAGATGCTTATCTGACTGTTCCGGTGTGTGTGGAGCACAGGGATTTCCCTCAATTCAGGTGGAAAGAAGTTTGTTGGAGGTTCAAAAGTCTCCCGTTCAGGTTGATGTCGGCACCTTGTTGCTTTATGAAAGTAATGAGGCCGGTTGTAGCATGGTTGAGGTCCAGGGGAATTCGGCTGATTGTTTATCTGGACGACATTCTTATGATGGCAGAAGAGAAAAGTTTGGCAAGAGAGCAAACAGAGTTTGCGATGAGAATTCTGGAGGACCTAGGTTTTGTTGTGAACAGAGAGAAGTTGTGTGTGGAGCCAGCACAGGTGATGCAGTTTTTAAGTTTTCAGAATCAGACATTGGAATGTGTGTTGATATTACCAAGGGAGAAGGTGAAACATTTTTGGAAGGAAGTAGAGAGTTAAGTGTGCAGAATGGATCACGTTAAGTCAATTGGCAAAATTGCTGGGTCTACTTTCAGCGTCTATTTAAGCAATTTTTCTAGCGCCCCTACATTACAGAGCATTGCAGAGGTTGAAGGCATTTCATTTAAGGCAGGGTGCAAAGTATTCACAAGAAAGTGAGAATGACTCAGGAGGAGTTGAATTGGTGGTTGATGAGTCTGGAAGCATAGAACGGAAGAGCAATATTTGGAGAGATTCCAGAGGTGGAGATAGAATCGGATGAGAGTCTGTTTGGTTGGGGAGCAAAGTGTGGGACACTGTCGACGGGGGGACAGTGGTCCATGGAGGAGAGGGAGCTTCACATAAATTGTCTGGAGCTCCTGGCAGGATCGTTTGCGGTCAAGGGTTTCATGAAGGATCAGGTGAAATGTTGTGTTCTACTGATGATGGACAACGTTTCGGCAGTGCGTTATGTGAACAAGTTGGGGGGTCCTCGGGCAAGGGGGTTAGCGGAATTGGCAAAGGAGTTTTGGAAGTTTTGTTTGGCAAAAGAGATTATGGTGCAGGTATCTCAAGGATGTGAGCAATTGGAGATTGGACAGGGGAGTTTTCCTGAGGTTACTGCAGAGGTGGGATCCTCTGCAGGTGGATTCATTTGACAACAGACTGAATGCACAGTTGGTGGATTTTTACAGTTGAAGGCCGGATCTGGAATCAAAGGGGATAGATGCTTTCCTACAGGAGCGGAGAGTGAGGAGGCTTTTTGCATTTACGCCATTCTCCATGATTCAGAGTGTTGACGAAGGTGAGGAAAGAGAGGGCAGAGCTGGTTTTGATAATGCCTTTTTGGCAGGCCCAAGTGTGGTTCCCAGATGTGATGAGTTTGTTGACGGAGGATCCTGTTTTGTAGCCAATTTTCCCCGACGTTCTGTTGGATGTGCAGGGGAACATGCACGAGCTGGTGATGACGGGCCAGTTGAGGCTTATGGCTTGGCTGATTTCAGGAGAGTTTGGCAAGTGTGTGGATTATCATAGGAGGCTTCTGAGCTTATCGCGAGTTTGTGGGCTGCAGGAACAACAAGGGTCTATAGGTCAGCTTGGAGGAAATGGTGTGGTTGGTGTTTTGAGAAGGGTTTAGATCGTATCAGCACCTTTAGTGGAGATTGTGAATTATTTATTGGTTCTGTATAAAGGTGGTTTGGCTTACAATACAGTGAATTTGAGCAGGTCTGCAATTTCAGCTGGGCATGTTTTGGTTGATGGTGTGCCAGTGGGTCATCATGCTTAAGATAAAAGGTTGGTTAAAAGTGTTGGGTTGGAGTTGCTGCCTAGGGCCAAGTATGCTGTTCTTTGGGATGTTTTTTAGTCGTTCTAAAGAAGTTGGACAGTTGGGATCCAAATTCAGCCTTGAGTCTTAAGTTATTGTCTTGGAAATTGGCTGTGCTTTTGTGTTTGGTCTCTGTTAGGAGGGTTTCAGATATTAGAGCTTTGGATTTGAATTCTAGGAGCTACCAGCCTGAGGGTGTGTGTTTTGAGTTGCGTAAAAGGACAAAGACTATATCTAGGACTACTTTTTATCCTCTTATGGAGCAGCATAGTGATTTGTGTGTGGTTTGTTGTTTGGGGGGTTATGAACTGAGAACAGTTGGTTTAAGGGAGTTTGGTTGTTCTCAGTTGTTGATTTCTTTCAGGAAGGCTTTTAGGGCAGTTTCAGATCCGACCTTGGCTAGATGGGTGAAGGTGGTGATGAGTAAGGCCGGTGTGGATGTGAGTGTTTTTGGGGCACATTCTGTTAGGGGTGCTATGGCTAGTAAATTGTTTTTGAGAGGTTCCGGTCTGAGTGGCATTTTAAAGGCGGCTGATTGGTCCAATGATTCAACTTTAAAAAAATTCTATTTTAAACCTTTGGAAAATGTGTTAGAGTTTTAGAGGAACTTTGAACATGCATAATATTGTCCTCGGGGCCTTGCCACTAGATGCAGATTGTCCACAGTTTTAATGGAAAGAAAATCATGATTTTATTAAAGGCACAGAGGCTAATATTATCCCTCCGCTTACCCAACCCATTTAACATTCTTGTTCTTTTTTGTTTAGGTTAAAGCTGAGAAGGTGGATATCGGAGACGAGCCTGTGGAGGCCGCAAATGGACTAGATTTTTTGGTTCTTTGGATGGGACTTTGTTTTATTCGCAGCTGTTAAAAGAGGAAGATGGCAGACTGTTCTTGCGTTATATGCATGCTCATTGTTCTAGAGTTCTATTGTGTTCTAGTTTTGATTTTGCTTCTGTGTTTGAGAGCAATAAAGGATTATGCATAATATTAGCCTCCGTGCCTTTAATGATATCATGATTTTCTTCCCATTAAAACTGTGGAAAATCTGCATTTTAAAGTGAAGCATATTCCAGGAGCAAGAAATCCAAATGCAGACTGCATGTCTAGGTTACCATTAGAAGGCGAGAGGAGTTGGACTCACGGCTAGGGCGGTCCACCTCGAATCAGGGGAACCGGTTTAGAGTCTCGGCAAGGACGATGTACATCCTGTGATTCTGGGCAAATCACTTAATCTCCCCGTGCCTAACAGAAATGAATGTCCTCGTGTAATGCAACTGTTGCTATGTAAAGCGCTCTGATACCCGATACCTTCGGGTCAAGTTCGCGCAATATAAAACTCCGGGAAGGGGGAAAGGTTATGACAGGGATCAGGGATGAAGAGAACAAAGCATGGGTAGTCAGTAAGGTATCATACAACGCCATTGAAAAAACTGAGTGGACGATGGCCAGTGAAGCAATACGGTTCTAGTCAAGTTAAGAGAAAGATTACTGGATCCAATGGGCTGGAAAGGATATGATTGATTGTTAGACTACAAGGTACTGCATTCCCTGCATTTGTAGTGATGTCACATATCATTCAAAACAGTACCATAACTCCCATGAAATTTCCTAAAAGCGTATGGGAAAAAGTGAAATGGATATCTGCGGTCCTTTTGATCACTTAAGCAGGAATGAAAAGTATGCAATTGTATTAATGGATTATCATTCCAAATGGCCTGAAGTAGCGTTTGTTAAAGAAATCAAAACCAATAATGAAATTAATTTCTGGGAAGAGATTTTTCACAGGCAGGGATGTCCAGCAGAAATTCTTATTGATAACGGGCCTCAATTCATATCGAAAGAATTTAATGATTTTTGGGAGAAATGGGGCATCAAACACCATAGAACGCCGGTTAATCATCCAACGGGCAAAGGTCTCATAGAAAGCTTGAACCGCCTGTGGTAAATGCATTCAATAAGCTCTGTCTAGCAATTTGAATTTGAAAGAACAGGTCAGAGGTATGTTATGAAGTTATCGCACTACTCCCCATTCAGCTACTGGAGCAACTCCATTCAATTTGTTGAGAGGCAGGGAAACATGTACTGTAACTGTACCAGCATGGATGGGTAGGAGTGGTCAGAGAGAGATTAAAAACTATGAAATAAGAGAAAAAGTACAGAAGTATCAGGAACAGTACAAAGAAAGACACAACCACAAAGTATGCAACAAAAAAAGGATATACGAGGACGGCATGTTGGTAAGTGTGTGTCCAGGGAACTCAGTCCAACAAGCATTGGCATAGCCAATAGGTCTCGCCTTTGGGACCTTATAAATGTTTAGTCATGCAACACTTGATGTTGTTGCACCATGGATATTGTGATGCTAAACTAAACACTTATAAGGTCCCAAAGGTGAGACCTATTGGCTATGCCTATGCTTGTTGTAGTTGGGGAATGGGAGTAATTCTCCTACTGAAGTTTGCTTTTAACCATTTTATATGACAGTTCTGTAACATCCGTGTGGCCTTTATAGTTACTTTACACTGTTTAATGTATTTAGAGAGTAAATGTGTCTCCTGTATGCAGTTTGATGTTTAGCCTAACAAAAAGAGTTAGTTGTACTAAGCAGAGGCTAATGTGTGGGCGGTGTGGGGGGTGCAGTGGATCGAGTCTGTTGGATGCAAAGCCTTGTTTTGGGGATGCTTGAACAAATCATACCAGTAGTTGTAAAATGTCAGCTCCAGTCCGCATACATACAGAATACGGAGATGGTAGTTGGTTTGAACACTCATTTTATTTTAAGAGACAACTAGAAGGGCTAGTGATTTAGCATAGAGCTGATGTACAGAGAGTGACTGTTCCTTAGGTCCTATGCAAGGACAGAGAAGCATTTCTGCCAATTCATTTGCGTGTGGTTGACAAAAGCACTTCCCTCTACCTTGCGAACGTGGGGTTGTAGTGTGACAGAACAGAGTCCGTGAGTCTGCCTAAGTTTTTCACTGATGGGGATGTGGAAGGGCAAACAGCCAGTGGTGTGGACTGCAGAAGTCATTAACTGAGCAAAAACCTTTTTTTGTATTTAGTGTGTGGATGTAATTTTGATGGTAAAAAGTGAGATAAGCATTGTCCACTGCTGTTCTTTAATGTATGTGGGGGGGGGGGGGGGGTGAATGATCCAAGTAACCCCGAAGTCCGTGCCTCAATTCTGATTCAGAATCTCCCTGTGGATAACATGGACTTCAGGGAGCCCAGGCTGCCCGTAGCATGCTATCAATGACGTGTTTGATGGATAAATGAACATTACTGCAATGTTTACATTGCTAATATTATCAGAGCTGACAATCGTATGCATAATTGTGAAAACATGACATTTTGAGGAGCCGTACAAATATTTTATTACACGAGAGAGGAGGTGTGGCATTAAACCACCGGACGACAGGCAGCTAGCATTAATCAGGAAGGCACAGCCATACAACTGCAAACACACACAAGCACACAGGGCGATACATTAGACACGCTGCTATCCAGAGAATAACACATCTAAACACAAAATCACAGACACAAACCCACACAGTGAGTCATGAAAACACTGTGGATACATACAGGTGATCACAGACATACACAAATAAATGCCATGGGGACGTCACAGAAGCACAGCTACACACCAGAAATGGCAGCTACGCATAAGCAAGAACACGCTGGGAATCGCAGGTACACACACGTGTGCTGAGCAGAGACACGCACATGTGACATGCAAGGCACAAAAGATACACAACTGCAGGCACACGATGTGTGTTACCGGACAGCACACACAGGTGCAGTGCAGAGTCACAGCCATAGAGAGGATCGGTCACACAAATATGGAGGCGAACACGACCACTCAAGAGATGAACAGCCACAGAGTCACAGTGACAAAAAGAACACAGTGTCAACAACAGTTGAACCTCAGAAGCATGCACAAGACCCAACACCAACACCGAAATACACAGAACACACACAGCAGTAAACACTACGCGACCTGCACTGTGTTCCAGTGAAGTCATTCACAGCGAGCATAGTATTTTTGGAACGCTCTTCTAGGCATAGCAAAGCAACTAATACACAGTGAAATGCAAATATTAGTATTAATAGTAACTGTGGGTAAGAAAGGAGATCCTGAAGAGGGTAGGAGGAAAGGGAAGTGCTCACTTTGACGATGGCAAAGGTGGCAATTTGGGTCAATAAACGGAGGATTCCAGCACAGACGCAGAAATTCAGGAGTCGTTCCACACTGTATCTGGTGGTCTTTCCTGCTGCGCTGCTCCACTGCCGGCATTCCAATCTTACCAACCCACCAAAAGCTGTGGCCCCAACCCAACATCTGCTACTGCCCCGATTACTTACCGGAAATCTTCATTACTCCGAGTATAGTCTTCCTCGCCACATGATTACAAAGTGAGCTTCAGCTCCACACCAGAACCCTCCAAAGCAAAAAAGTCAGCCTCCCATCCCTTCCCAATATGGCCGACCCAGTATACCATGACCTCTATAAGAGGCGGGTCGGCCCAACCCATCAGCCTGAAACTACGAAGCATAAACATGAAGCCGATAGCCAGACAGTGAGGGAGGGATGGGAACTCATGTGGCGAGGAAGACTATACGCGGAGTAATGAAGATTACCGGTAAGTAATCGGGCCATTACCTCCTCGTTAGTCTTCCTCGCCACATGATTACAAAGTGAGCGCATACCAAAGACAAACTGCTTCATGAACACTCACAAGAAACCAACGGACCTGAAAGGGACGCCCAGGAAAGAGGGAAACCCAACAGACCAGAAGAGTGGAAACCCACCCAAGAGAGGCAACCCACGAGCCGGAAGAACTAGCCCGGGACAGAAAAACACCGGGAAGGCCGAACCCTCCCCCCCCCTTTACCCCCCGAGACACACAGTGACGCCCAAAAAAAAACGCCCCAACCAAAGTCCGAAGGAGGACAGAGAAGGCACGGAACCAGACCGCACGGCGCCAACAGCAAACAGGCCCCAGAGAGAAAGCAGCAAGCCGGTGAACACACCAAGACCGCCCAACGGACAGCCAAAAGCGAGAGGGGACCATACGACCCAGGAACGTCCCACAAGAAGGAAGCGAGCCGCCGAAGCGAGCACCCAGGAGGGCACACAGCCCGCCAGCAAACAACCAGGCCCCGCCCTGTCGAATAAAGAAGAACCAACAGGAACAGGAGCGCAACAGAAGGGTAGGGCGAAACAAGCCCGAGCCAAGACAAAACTCCCAGGGAGCCACTGAGCCAACAGGACCCAGAACCCCAAAACCAGGGACAAAAAACGATGAAGACAAATCCACACCGGAAGCACAGGGCCCTGTCAGGGGGAAAAAAAAACGGGAGACCCAGCATCCCCGGGCACCCAACATCTCAGGGAACAGAAACCAGCCAGGGAAAGCCAGAAAGCAGAGGCAGGACACAAAACCTGCGCCCACAGAGGCAAAACATGGACCAAGAAGTAACAATGCCCAAGACAACCACCGCAGCAGCAGACGCCAATGGAAACGCACACAGGCGAGTACCACCAACAGGACAAAAAACCCCAGCCAGGCCAAACAAGCCCAGAACCCCTGGAAGAAAAAGGACCCCAGGAAAGCGCAAAGCCGGGAGTCCAGACGAGAAGGCCAAAGAGCCAACACCGGGGACCCAAAATGAAGCAAACAGCATCAGACACCCCCAGGAGAACCCCCAACCAGTCACTAAAGAGGGCCGACCCACAGTAACAGGAAGAGAGCAGATGACAACAGGAGCCGGCCGGGCGGCACGGCCGGAGCCAGAAGAAAAGTGACCCAGGCAAGGACAGCCCCAACGTGCCAAAATGCCAACAGGGGCGAACCTCGCAAACACCCCTGAGCATGAAGCAGGGGAGAATCCGCCCAGGAGAGCAACAAGAAGCCCCCACAGGGCCGGGACAAATCCCAGAGAGGCCAAGGAACGGGCGACAGAAAACCGACCAACCGAAAAACTGGTCCAAGAAAGAAAAGTCCGAAGACACACAAGACAAGGACCCCACCGGTGAGGAAACCCAAAGCACCAGAGAGAACCAGGTAGTCAAACAACAAGGCGCAAACCAGCCCAGACCCAGCCAACCAGCCAGAGTAGAGGAGGCCAGACGCACACAGTGCAAGAAGGCCAAGGGGCCCGGAATGCCAAGTACAGGAAGCCGGAGGAGTCAACCAAACGGCAAGGCGCAGCACCAAAAAGGCCGCAGCAGCCAACCCAAGCACAGCATGGAAAGAGACCCGAGAGGGCCCCACAGAGAGGACGCAAAGGCCGCCAACACCACCACCATCACAGGCGAAGACGGAACGGAACCAGAAGCAAGGCAGGCACAAAAAGGGCAGACACCAGCAGGACGGGAAGGACCACCACCGGACAAACTGGGCAAGCACCGCCCGCCCACCAGGACCAAAAACACTCGAAACACACCCCGAGGAAGGCACCACCAAAAGCAGAGAACCCCAACATGAACAGTCGGGGGGAAGGGGGGGAGACACACACAAAAAGAGCACACAAAACGCACACCCCTGCAGAGGTGTGTGCCAAACCTCCGGTCCGACCAAGACGACACGCCCCAGAGGCCCATAGCACAACGGACCCGCGAAGGGCAGCCCAACAACCAGCGAAGAATGGAGCGGCCCGGCAGCGGGCACAGTCCCGGAACCGAGAGGAGACCACCCGGACAGCAGGCCGTAGCCGAGGAAAAGAACGACCCGGACAGAGGGCAGCGCAGCTGCCGGACAAGCCCGGGATCAATAAATGACGGGGAAACCACGGACGGGGCCCCCGACAGGAAGAAAAAGGGCAAGCCCCCCCAGGAGCAGGAGGAGCGGCAAGAGCCGGCAAGGAGACCACCGAAAACAGCCCAGCGAAGGGCGGACAGGAGCCAGACGCCCATCTCCAGACGCAAAAACCAACAGCAGGGCGAAGGAGGACGCCCAACAGGAACCCACTGACATTGCCACACAACGGCGAGCAGGAGCCCACAGGACGGAAGGACGGTGGGCCCAAAGCACGCAAAGGAAGAAAAAGCCAGGGACAACACAGGAACATGAATCCAAGGCCCCGGGACATACCCCCAGCAGGGCAGGAAATACCCCCAGCGGGGCAGGAAACACAACCCCCAGGGCAAATGGCCGAAACCAAGCACCGCACGTACGAACCAAGACAGCAAAACAGACACAACATGGGGCAAAACTGAAAACCGCGGCAGGAAAATGAACCATCGCCCTGCCAGAGCTTGAGCCACCAGGGACACAAGACGAACCAGAGAGCAAGAGTTCCCAGGGCGGAATCAAACCCCAAGGAACCCCACCCGGAAAACCAGGAAGGGACAAAGCCACCAGGAAGGGACAAAGCCGCCAGGACGATGAGCGGACGCGCCACCCAGATGATCACGCTGCAGCTAAATGGCAGAAGCCAGAGGACCCCAACCAAACCAGAACGGTGAAGAGCAAGGCAGAAACCGAACCCCAATTAGGACCCAAGGGAGTTGGAGCCACCAGACAAGACGAACCCATGAGCCACAGCACCGGAGTCCATCCACACACAGCGCACCGCAGCAGGATCGCCATATTGCAAGACCAGGGATGGAACACCAAACCCCCAGAGTAAGAGTCAAGTCAAGTCAAAAGATACTTTATTTCGAATTTAAATAAGTCAAAGACATCAACCATCAGGCCAGAGAGACTCTCTGCGAAGGAAGAGACAAAAACGTGACAACCGAGCAACAGTTTTAAAATATTCCCAACCTTACCGAAGGAAATACCATGGTCTACACTTGAGACTGAGCAAACAGGGACATTGAAAGACCAGGGATCGAACACCCAATCTTCAGAGTAAGAGTCTAAGACACAAATCATTAGGCCAGAGTGACTCTTACAAAACAAAACACGGTCCGAGACACCCATAGGTGAAAAACACGGACCACAGGCACGTAGGCACAAGTAAAACCCGCCAGCAAGGGCCATTACCAACCGGAGAGGAAAGCAGACCTCCAGAGAAAAGGACACATGAAAAACCATGCAGCCGCTCCAGGGGAGTGCAAACGCGCGGCACACATACAAGGAGGACGGAAACACATACCAACCTCACTGAAGTTAAAACCAATGCCCACACGACAGACGGAGCAAACAGCGACAATGAAAGCTCAGCACCAAACCTCAAAGAAAGAGCCCAAGACCCAACCAGCAGGACATAGCGACTCGATAGTAGGAGGCACGCAAACACCAGCACCCAATTTAAAAAGGGACGCAGAACTCTGCCCGTGTCACCCCAGCATCTTGGGGGGGAAATTGGCAAATCCAGCGGGAAGAACTTCAAAGGGGAAGACTCCAGTGACATGATCTGACACAAAATAGGGCTGGAGAGCTGGAGGCTGCCGTCTTCGAGCCACTTTCGACCCAGGAGGAGCGCACAAACGTACCGCCGGCAAAGACAAGCCGACAAGGGGCCCAGATCTGGGCCGAAACTCACCAGACGCCCGCCGGCAGGGGGAAACGAGCCAGCACGGAACCACCAGGACATGGGGAGCCGCGGCCAGGCAGCAGAGTGCGATTTCCGCCTGGAGCTGCGCGCGGCTCCCTGCAGCAAACGCGGATATCTGCCGGAAGCAACAAAGGTAAACCAACGGCTACGGCCGAGATACAGCCAGGGGAGCCGAGGCCCAACCACACAGAAGGCGGTAGGAACACCCGCAGGCCACACGGACACGCGCCCCAAACCCCTGCCGCTCACAGCAGCAAGCAGTACACAGCATGCAGCCCCAACACCGGGGCGCTCAAATGACAAAAGTGAAGGACAAACAAGACATCCAGCGCAGCCAGTCAACCCACATACGTGGGAAGCCCATCAGGAGAAGTGCCCCACAGAGACAAAACAACACCGGGGACCCTCCACGACCACAGCCCACCAGAGCCCCCACCCCCGGCACTCAAGGTAACAAAGGTGGGGGGCGGGAACAGAGGATGAGGCCAGCGACACCCTGGAGCCATCAGGCCTTTAACGGGGAGACCCAGCAAGGAGAGCCCGCTAGAGCAGGGCTGGACAAACACCCAGAGCCCCCAACCTGAAACCTGCTAGAGCAGAGCAGGCAAACCAAGGGGGCAAGGGAAGGGTACAAGGTGGGGGAAAACACCCAGAGCAGGAGCCCGCTAGAGCAGGGCCTCGTCCCCCGGGCCGTAAGACCTGCTAGAGCAAGTCCAGGCGCCCAACTTACCTGTTGAAATGCTCAGGAGAATCTGCAGCGCAAAACGAAAAAAACAGGCTGATGGGTTGGGCCGACCCGCCTCTTATAGAGGTCATGGTATACTGGGTCGGCCATATTGGGAGGGGATGGGAGGCTGACTTTTTTGCTTTGGAGGGTTCTGGTGTGGAGCTGAAGCTCACTTTGTAATCATGTGGCGAGGAAGACTAACGAAGAGGTAATGAAGTGTTTCTGGGTGGGGAGTGGCACACTCACAGGTAGTAAGCACGACAGAGCCACAATGAATGACTATAAAAGTTAACAAGCATTGGCCGCACGGCCGTAAAAGTAACGGCCACGAAAGTGATCACGGTGAAAGCGATCGCGAGTATGTGCGCGCGCAGCAGATGACGTCTGCGCGCGTGCACTGAGCCATTACAAGCCAGATGTGCGCGTAACAGCAACTGTTGGCCGGCAAAAGCAGAACTTTTAAAAGCCAGCTATAAAATTTCTCGTCAAGAGTAGTGCATGCGCGGACTCTAGCGAGACCTAAAAAGGGGTTTCTAAATGTCTTTCTCCATGAAGGGTGGTTATGGTGAAAGTCAATGCTTTGTTACTTTCTGACGGCAAATGGTGGAATTCTAGGAGGGTTTCTATTTGTGGCAAAACTGAAGAGAGTGTGGATGAACAAAAAAGAAGCAGTGGGGGAAGATAAATTAGAGAACGGGAAAGATGGAATAGAGCTGGATGTACAGAGAAAATGCAAACCTGTGTGGCATAAGGATTCTATATGTGAGTGGACTATGAATTAAATAAACAGTTAAATGTTGTTTTTATGTTTAAGAAAAAGGGATGCATTATATCTTGTTAAATAGGGTCTGCATATTTGTAATATGATAGTGTAAAGTAGAATGCACCTTGTGATGGTTCAGGTGCTCCTTGGCAACCACCATGCTTCTATTCTGCAATAGAGAAGGAGATGAGAGAGGCTTGGACAGTAGCTGAGGACCTGGCCAGTCTTGTGTAAGAGCTGAATAACCTACTTTGTGAATCACATCCTGATCATATGCTTCTTAAAACCCCTGTAATCCATCAATTGCGAACTCACAAATGGGTAACACTACTTTGTTGGTTTCTCTCATTACAAGGTATTTTCAATTTAACTTTTCAGTCTATCGTTGCATTGCTTCACAACCACGAAATGTAAACTGTATTCGATACGAAAATATGCTTTACAATAATTTGCTGTTATATTTGTGTCATAGAATAGCTGTTTTTTAATTCGGAAAACACGTCTTTTTTTTGTATTGCCGTTGTTTACTTTCAGCAACAAAACAAAGCACAAAACCGCAAGGAATATACTGTATTTACATTTAAACATGATATCAGAACAATCTGAAAATGCGCTCGCCGCTCAATACTTCTCAAAACATGGCATGTTTAAGCAGTCTATCGATCAAACTGCAAAAGACCAGGCACTGTGTAGGGCTAGAGCCCGTGAGAGGCAGAGCTTGGCTCTTTAAGGGGCGGGGGAAGAAGCAACTGAAACTTCAGCGCAAGGCGAGTAGCGGGAATTTGAGTCTGGCGCCCTGCATGGCATGGTTTCCCGAGGGGGTGAAAAAATAAACCGGGTTTCCGAGCGAAAGCCGATGCGCTCCGGAACATTCGGGTCTTCCTGCAAAGAAACGGAGCGGGGATCCTCTGTGTCCCCGGAAGGATGCGGGGGTTGTTCGCGGCGCTTTCCATCTTGGTGCTGCTGGCTGAAAAAGGCGCGCGTAAGTTTGTTAAATGAGTCTGCACGCGCGAGCTTGTTGTGCAAATAATCATGCATGCGCACAAAGGGCGGCTATATTGCCTGCTATAAACTGCTGTTGGCCACGCGAGGTTTTCGTTCTTACGTCATAAGTAAGCCACCATCACATGGGCAACGACACTTTATTGTACAGGTTCGGATGCGGCGAAGATGCACTGTGTGTCGTAAATCAACCAGACTCTTAAACGCGTCATAGCGTATCAGATTGAAGCAGCGTAGTACAGGAATAAATGCCGTCCCTACGTCACGGCGTACTCATTGCGTGTTGCCGCAATTTAAATACGTCTGTGAGCCATCAAAGAGCCTAATTATTTTTGAATTGTTTTTTCTGTAACTCAAAATAAAAGCTGCAACCGTGATTTGTTTTTGGCAAAATCTGGACGCGATACACGCCCCTTGCTTGTTTAGGCTAGGGGGTGGGTAGGTGCCTTTTTTTTGGTACCGCACTTGAGGCTTGGGCGCGGTTATACCGGGGCCCTGGCTGGAAGGGTCACAGTCTAGAACACTAGCTCTTTGTTTGCAGGGTGCCGCCTCCTCGGTTCAACTTTCTCCTCTGATGAGCGAGACTTTTCCGTTCGTGGCAGTTTTGATCTACTGAGTTGTTAAACTGACACAGAAAGGCTCAAGGATACAATTACCCCTGGAGTGGTACATTTAGTCAAAATGCCGTTGGACTGGGTTTAGAATTGTTAATTAGCTTTCGCAACGTCAGCTGTACAGATGGTGGCAATTAATTGTAGTACGCTCTGGCGAGATCACTGGTAACCAAACTGACTGCCTCACCTCAATTTCCTTTCACTGTTGTCCCGCTCTAACCAGCCCTCCATTTAAACATTTAACCCTCCACTAACGTTTATTTAGCTAAAAATACATTTAGAGCCGTGGTCTGTAAAAATGCTTTTGTTTGCATTCATCCTCTGTAAAGTGTGACTAAACGCGAGAGTTTCCGAGTTAGGCCTGCAAATAAAAGGGTAATAAAAATATCTCTGCTCAGAAGTGCAAATAAATTGGTTTATAAATCACAACCTGCCTTTCTACACTGAACAACGAGCCAAAACATTAATAATTAACTGCCGTTTTCGGGGAAAATAACGTAATTTACTTTGCTTCTAAAATCAGCAACATTACTTTTCGGACAACCCCCAACAGTTTTTCAAAGAAACATGCATGATATAATCAAAAAGCACAATATAACGGTTGGACTGCTGATAACTTGCAAGCTTCCTTATTCCCACGTGAACTCAGAACCTCCACCGAGTGGCTTAAAAATATATTGAAATGTGTTGGCTAATGTGTTATATTCTGCATCTTGGGACCTGGGAGTGGTAGGATGTGGGTGAAATGGTGTGGTTGAGAGGTTTCTTAGAAAGGCGGTTAGAGTCCTCTGTTGCTGGCTGTGATAGTTGGCTGCTCTTTAAGAAGCTTTTGCCATTGTCTTAGTATGCGGCCTGAAGTTAAGATGGCTGAGAAAATGACTTTAGAATCCATCTTTGAGTTTATGGAGGATAAAGTTTACAGAGAGGGGCTACTGGAAGAGTTGGTCTCTGACAATGAGCCCCAAATTTGTAAGTAAGGCATTTGAAGACTATTTGTCAAGGTGTGGTGTACAACATAAGAACACTGTCAATTATCCCCAATTTAGTGGTCAGACTGAGAGATTTAACAGAGTTGCTGGACAGTCCATTCATATGGCCTGTTAGGGTGGTTTACATTGGAGGAAAACTTTGCAGGTCACATTATTGTCATATCGTGCAATGTTGAAATCTGTTACAGGTTGCTCTCTCTTTTTTTTTTTTTAAAAAAAACCTTTATTCATCAAAAATCAGGGACACAGCTATTCAGCCGACAACCCGGAGGTTCGGCAGCTTCAAGAGAGCAGTACAAATGAGCGTCCACAGTGCACAGAAAGGAGAAACAAAAAGGTTCTATTTTAAATAAACACAAACACAAACCAAACCCAAGCAAGGCGAAAAACACTGAATACACCTGGTGATTGCCCCTCAGGGGAGACCGGACCCCCCTCGTCTATCAGTCACAGTGCTGTGATAAGAGGAAAAAGGGGAAAAGCAGAGACCCAATAAGTCAATTAACAATCAAAAATATGTACAGAGCTGGAAAGAATGCTAAGGAGAGAGCTGCTCCTCGGGGGGATCCAGATCAGGGGCAAGGCATATGCCCCCCCTATATTGGTTCCACCGCCCCCAAATGGCATGCCACTTCCGAGGGTGCCCTCTAGCGCAATATACTGTCTTTTCCCTAAACATACTCCAGTCCATGTTTTCCTTCCACGCAGCCAATGTGGGGGGTCCCGCGGAGCCCCACAGGCGCGTGATGTCTCGCTTAGCCACCATGTTACCCAGAGTCACCCACTGGGTCTGTGCCTCATCATGATCAGTAGGCCCCCAAACATTCAGGAGACAACTCCGCGCCTCCGGCTGCATAACAATGCCCGTCACCTCCCCCATTACCGCATGGACTCTCCTCCAAAATTCCATGATGACGCCACATTCCCAAATGATATGCAGGAAGGTACCCACCATACCACAGCCCCTCCTACATAAGCCCTCCTCAGAAAATCCCATACGAACCAGCCTTGGCCCCGTAACATAGACTCTGTGGAGTATTTTGAGCTGCACCAGCCGCAGACGCGACGGAATCGCGACCTCCTTAGGAGAGGAAACCGCAGACTGCCAGTCCTCGTCATCCAGCTCAAGACCGTCCCTAGTCCATTGATCCCGCAACCCCAATAGCAGGTCAGCCCGAACATTAATCAATTTCTTATAGATAAGAGAGATCGTACTCTCTGGCATATGGCCATCGAGGATCCGGTCCTCCAATGGAGAGGACTCAGGCACCTTCTCACCTTCTACGAGAACTGACCGCAGGGCATGACGCACCTGAACATAGCGGAAAAACTCGGATTTCCCCAACTCATACTCCTTCTGCAGCTCTTCAAAGGACTTCACCCTGCCCTTAATCAGCAAATCTCCAACCCTGGAGATACCGATCAAGTCCCATTTCTCAAAGCCTTTTGTATGCCAAAGCTTCCCCAATTTTTCAAAGTCAAACAACGGGGTAGCAAGGGTGAGCCTATCCTTCCAGCCCAGCGAGTCAGTCGCCAACTTCCACACCCGCACCGCCACCCCAGTGGGCCCTGTGAGGGACGAGTCCAGCGACCTCGAGTACAACGCTCTGTGATAATTACCGCCGCGCAACAACCATCGGTCCATGGCGTAGCCGGGGCTTAGAGCCGGACCATAGAAACCATGATTAATCGCGCTCAACTGGGTGGCCCAGTAATAGCGTCGAATGTCCGGAAGCGCAATACCCCCGTCGTACCACGGAAGCGTCAACTTAGCAATCGCTATGCGCGGCCGCCCATCCCACAACAACGATCGTTGGAGGCTTTCGACCTCCCGAAAGTAACTGTCCGGGACCCAGTCAAGAGTATTCTGCAAGGCGTAGAGGAAACGGGGAAGAGACATCATTTTGAACAAGGCGGCGCGTCCGAGGAGGGAGATCGGCATCCTCCGCCAGCCCGCAACATCCCGCCGCAAACGCGCCAGGGGAGGGAGCAGGTTCCTCTCATACCGCAAAGTGGAATCAGTGGAGATAAAAATCCCCAGGTACAAGAAACCCTGCTGGGCGATCTGGATCGAACAAGTTCGCAGGACAGGTGGAACATCGCCGCTCAGAACATACAGATATGACTTACTCCAATTGATGACAAGACCAGAGTTCTTACCAAAAGATGTCAGAACGTCACAAACCACTATAAGCGAGTTCTTGGGCGAGGCGAGATATAACAGGATATCATCGGCATAGAGCGAAATACGGTCCTCGTGATCGGGCGACCATCTAAGTCCACGTATATCCGGGTGCCAGCGTATCCACGCCGCCAGCGGCTCGAGAGCAAGGGCGAACAACAAAGGCGACAGGGGGCAACCCTGCCGGGTGCCCCTCCCAAGCTGGAACGGAGTCGACGCCCGCCCGTTTACCACAACACTCGCAAGGGGACCCTCATAAAGCAACCTCACCCAGCTCACAAAACCAGGGCCAAAGCCGAACTTGGCAAGCACAGCCCACAGATATGCCCATTCCACCGTATCAAAAGCCATCGTGGCATCAAGAGACGCCACAATAGCTGGTTCTCGCAGCGTGCTCGCCCTGGCAATCACTCCATGAAGACGCCTAAGGTTTAACGCAGTGTTACGGTGCGGGATAAAACCCGATTGATCCGGGTGGATCAGGTCTCCAAGTACCCGGACCAAGCGGCCCGCCAGGATTTTAGCCAGAATTTTCGGCTCAGCATTAAGGAGTGATATTGGCCGATAGGAGGCACACTTGTCCCGGGGTTTACCATCCTTATGTATCACAACAATCGTCGCCAGTCGCTGGTCCAACGGAAGGGACCCACTCCCCCGCGCCTCCACGAACATGGCGCGCAGGTGAGGAGCGACCCTATCCGGAAACAGCTTATACAAGTCAATCGGCAAACCATTTGGGCCTGAGGCCTTGCCCGAGTTCAGCGCGCGGATAGCACCCGCCACCTCTTCAACCGTTATATCTCCATCGAGGTCATCTCTATCTACGTCAGAAAGGCAGGGCAGAGCGATGTCACGCAGGAGGTCACACGAATCCTCAGTTGGCCTATCCGAAACCGAGGCGTAAACCATACGGAAACAATCCGAAAAACACTGTACTATACCCTCGGGATCAACAACCACCTCTCCCCCCTCTCTCGTCAGCTCCGGCACCACTCTATTAACACGTTCTTTTTTATCCAGCCACGCTAGGAGTTTCCCGGCCTTATCGCCAACATCGTACTATTAACCCTGCTGTTCCCTACTGAGGGTCTTGGCGGCATTCGCCACCAGGTCCCTATATTCCGCTTGCTTCAAGCTCAGATTATGCAGTGAGGCCGCTGTAACCTCCCCCTCCAGGGCCACCTCTAAAGCCGCGATCTCATCCTCAACCTGTATAACCTCGCCATCTCTCCGTCGCTTGGCGGCCACTACCAAGGAGAGGGCCTCCCCTCTCAACACGGTCTTAAATGCTTCCCACAACGACACAGCCGAGTCAACGGAACCCTGATTGTCCTTAAAATAGTGATCAACTGTCTTCAGCAGCGCACTGCGCATCTTGGGATCACGAAAGTACCAGGGGTTAATAGGAGCAACCCTGCCCCCTCCCTCGCGGCCGACATCCAGCCGGACCCACACTGGCGAATGATCAGATATGCCCCGCGCCATATGCCTAGCCTCAGATACCAATGAGGCATGCGCAGCCAGAGTGAGCAGGTAATCAATCCGAGAGAGACTACCATGCGCCCCGGAGTGGAAGGTATATTGGCTCTGTGTGGGGTGCCGGAGCCTCCAGCAGTCTACCAAGCCGAGAGTATCTATAAAGTCTGGAAGCCACTTCTGAGCCCCCCCGGTGTCCCTGGGCGGGTACCTATCCAGCAACCCAGAGCCGACAGCATTAAAGTCTCCCCCCACCACTAGCATACCCTCCGGGAGGTCCAACAAGGCCCTACCCAGATCTGCAAACGTGGAGGCCTGCAGGGCAGGAGGGACATAAACCGAAACCAACACCAACGTTCTTCCCTCCCACCTCCCCGCCACCGCCACAAACCTCCCCCTATCATCAACAATGGTGGAGTCCACCTCGAAAGGTAGTGAAGCTCTAACAAGGATGCCCACACCCCTGGAGCCTGAGGAGAATCCCGAGTGAGCGATGAATTTGTAACCTTTTCTATTAAGAGCATAGCAAGTATTACCTATAAGGTGTGTCTCCTGCAGTAGGGCCACATCCGGCAAAGACCGTTTCAAGAACTGCAAGACTATCCCCCGCTTAATACGATCTCCCAAGCCATTAACATTCCAGCTAATAATATTTAAGCCCCTACCCCCCATCCCCACACACAAAGAGGCCCACCCCCCACCCGAAGAGCCACCATTGAACAACCCTGACAACCATTACTACGCCTTGCAAAAACAAACCCCCCAACAACAACCCCAACATCCCAACTCTCCCCCCCACCCTGCACCCCTGCTGCAGCTTACAAAGCCCCCCCAACTTGCAGTGTGCCTGTCGCCCTACCAAAACACAAAACTACAAAAAGTACCCTGAGGGAGGAAAGAGCTCCCATCTTCCTCCCGCAACCCTCCGTATTACTGCAATCAGCGCAAGTCATTGTCCGGGACCAAAGCAAGTCAGCCTGGCTCCAAAGGCATCAACCCTGCCCATCCCGGTCACCCTCCACGTCTGTGGCAGCATCCCCGCCAGTCCGTCGCCGGGGCAAAGCGTCCAACCAGTCTCCGGCCATAGCAGGCGACTCGAAGAAGAAAGTCCGGTCCTCATACACCACACGTAATCTGGCAGGGAAAAGCATAGCATACTTCAGGTCCCTCTCCCGAAGACGTCTATTCACCCCCAGGAATCTCTGCCTTTGCTTTTGCACCAACTGGGTGAAGTCAGGATAGAAACTCACTGAGGCGTTCTGAAAAGGGACCGGGCCCGTCACCCGCGATGCTTGCAGGATAGCGACCCGATCTCGGAAGCGAAAGAGCCGGGCGACAATCGGTCTCGGAGGGGCTCCCGCCCTGGGCCTCCCGCCAGGAACTCTGTGAGCCCGCTCGACTGCAAAAAACTCCCCAAGGCCCTTAGGCTTCAGATGGTTAAGCACCAAGTCCTCCACGAGCAGATCTACGGAGATCTCGTCCGAGGATTCCGGGACCCCAATAATGCGCACGTTGTTGCGCCTGGCCCGGCCCTCAAAGTCCTCCAGCCGGCGGGCGGAGAGGTCGTTCTCGGCCCGCAGCTTACGAACTTCGGTCTGAAGTTCCGAGACATCATCAGCGAGGCCTGTGGTCTTGAGATCAAGGGACTTAACCCGCTCATTGGTTTTGCCCAAATCCGCGCGGATCAGGTTGACATCCACCAAGATAGTATCCACTTTATGCGCCAGGGCATCAAACTGTCTCCCAATCGAGGCCTGCATCCCCTCGAGCGCACCCATGACATCCTGCAACGAGAGCTCCGAGGTCGGGGATGAGGCAGCCTTCTGTACGTCCAGCGACTGGCCCGATCCACCAGGCGATCCCTTCTGCTGGGCATAGCGATCCATATTGTTGGATTGGGTATAGGCTCCCCGCCTGGTAGCCTTGGGTTTCAGCCTATCCACCTCTGCTTTACCCGTTATTTCTGGCACAGAGCAATCCGGTGCAAAGAGACGACCCTCTCTCAGTCAGAGGGTACAGGAGAAGCCAGATCTGCAATAGCCAGTCAGAGTAGGGCGCAAGGCGTCCAGAGGATAGTGAAGCATCAGGAGGCACTCCCGGGCCTAGGCAAACAAAGGGCGAGAAAGTGAAAGTGAAAGTATGGCGTTCTCCGTCCGCCAGTTCACACCTCGCCAGGCCGCTGTTGTTCAATTAGTGGCCGGGCATCCTGCCAACGCCAGCCCCTGGCATCCCTCGGAGATAGGCCTCAATCTTCCGCCGTGCACAACTCCGGTTACCGGTGGGCGATCCGGACCCGGGCAGCATCAATCGCCTCAGCAATGAGTCATCTGCAGGATGCCGTGCATGCAAAACAGGATTTAAGACAGGATAAACGACGGAGGACGCGTGGGTCCCGGGAGCTCAAAGCTCACGCGGCCATCTTGGTCAAGCGCTAGGCTCCTCCCCCCCAGGCCTGGTTGCTCTCTTTTTGAATTAATTTGTGACAGGAAACAAGTTATCTCTGTGGTGGTTGAAGGATTGTAGTGGAGATTCAGATGTGTGTATTGTTGGGAAATGAGGCAGTATCTGTGAGGCCTGCACAAATAACATGACTACATTTGTCCTTCACTGGGAACCAAACACCCCATTGTAGCACTTGACTCTCAGAGGGTAGCGTTGCAGAGCAGTCTGAGGCTTACTCAAGGGAGGTGGTGTGGCCTAGTAATCGCCATTTACCAGTACGCAGAAATAACACTCAATAATTGATTGTCCAGTCTGTACCTTGCTTTATAAAAGTAAGAGTACATTTATTAACCACACATACTACTCAATACTATGCAACAATTTACAAATATACATAATCTGTCGGAATTAGTTTGTGACATTGCATAACATCTCCACCCCTTCCGCAGGGGTAGGGGGGTCTAGTACCACCACTCCCATGTATGCACATCTTGCCCCCTAATGCAGTGGGTTGAACATAACCTGGAGCGAGGGCCTTGCCCACTGGCACCATCCCAGTGGCGACACACCCCATTATCTCAACAAGCATTTAAAATAGGTACCCCTGCCCTTGTGACACATAACACTGACTGAGCTTCTCATACTGACCATACAGTATACACCTCTACATCTTAGTGGCTAACAGTCTGGGTTGTTCCTCACGTAACGCAGTAGCAAGAATACATGTTTAGGCATCACTTAGAATGACAGTACTCAAAATAGTTGATACGTTATAATGCATTGCAATTAAAGCCCCTAAAAGGCATCACAGTTAAAATCACAGGATTAAGCATGTACAGCCAGATACCCTAGCAGGGATGTTCAGCAACATAACCCCACTTTGCTTATGACTTCACATTACATATGTGACTTTCGGTCCCTCTAAAAAAATAACATTGGTAGATGCACCTCTCAAGCAATTACACCTCTTCATTTCCAAGGGATGCCCTTCTCCAGACATACCCAGCTCAGCCCTTCATACCTTGGTGCAGTCCCTAACGCACCCCCAGCTGTAGAACAAAAGTTCAAGCCCCCAAATGGTGTTGACTGCTGGCTGAGCCGTTGAGGGGTTGTTTCTTTTAGGTCCCCTAGAGACTTGGGGGGGGGGGGGCTTCTCCTATTCGTGCTGGGGGAGTCTGTGTTGCTTCTGCAACCCCCCCTGCAGTTTTGCAGGCATTTGGCGGTGACCCCATCCACCTGGGGCCACCACAAGCTGAGCATAAGCTGCTTTTCTCTGCAGGCCTTCACGAGCACTGCAGGGCATTATGGGGTGCTTTCTTCTTTTTCCTTTATAACTGAGCAGCGGCTCCCCCAGTGCTCCAGAGAGAGCTGCGCTACCCGGTGGGCGGCCTCACGCTGCTTCAGATCCTCGTGGGGGGGGCCCAGTCCCACCCGGACCCCCAGGTGAGTTATGGCAGCTCGGGAAACCCACCCCTGGCTGCTCCTACCACCTCTCTCTCCTCTTCGCGGGGGCCCGGTCCCACTCGGGAACCCTACATCTCTGGCGCATGAGAGGTGATCGCAGGAGCCAACGCTTTTTTCTGGTCTGCCCGCTCCGGCATGCAGACACGGCGGCTGCATCCTGACCGACAGGTCCTAGGGGCGAGTGCAACGGCACTCTTCCCGCCTTCCTCCTGCAGCAGGGGAGTGCTGCGGCACCCCCCCTCCTCGTGGCATCACTAGGGCCTGGAGTTGGGGGTCCCGGGCTCCTCTGAAGTCTTCACGGGGAGCACAACGGCGCTCCCCCCTCCATTCTGCAACCACCGAGGCCCGAAGTTGGGGGTCCCGGGACCCTGAAGCTCACTTCACGGGGAGCGCGACGGCGCTCCCCGGCTTCCGCTTCTTCGGGGGCCAGGGTAGGCTCCTGGTACCCCTGAGCATCTTCATGGGGAGCGCAACGGTGCTCCCCGAATTTCTCTTTGTCGGGGCCATGGTGGGCTCCTGGCACCCCACTGGGGCATTTTCATGGGGAACACGACGGCGGTCCCCGACTTAACTTTTTGTGAGGGCAGCCCCGGGACATGACCCACCCCGGGGGCACATCTTGGACCGGCGGCAGAGCCCCACGTGCTTTGTCGTCGGTCCTCACTGAGGTCAAAGGTCGCCTACCTTCTCGGGGGCGTATCTTGGCCCCCAGGTGGGCGATTTTGCTCCATTTTGGCCTCTTCTTGCTCCTGGTGGCGCGCCCCAGCCACTGGGAGCACTTTATTTCGCCCTCCCGGTTTCATGGAGGGTGAACTCAGCAAGGAGCTGTCTTTACTGGCTCCCTGCGCCGGCCTTTCGCCTGGCTCTCCTCCTGGGCCTCTCTTCTTGCTCAGAGGCCCAGGCTTCGGCTCCCTGGTCCTGGACTCCCCTCATGGCACAATTAAGGGTCCCGGGACAGGCAGGGGGTTCTTCCTTCCAACTGCCCATGGTGCCAGGCTCAGCACCAGTCTTTATCAGCAGACCACACCCCAGAGAGAGCTCCTCTTCCTGTGCAAGACCTTTTAAAAGAATTTGGAGGAAGCTGGCAGGAAGGCTCCACTGCCCTATCGGGCAGCGACACATCACCTCTCTGCCCCCGGTCCCTCCTTCTTGCCCAGGCCTCTGGGATAGTTCAAAATGGCGTCGTCCAGGGGGTTTCATGCCACATGGTCTCTGAAAAGCCCCCTTCCCCCTTTGCTGCCTTCTCTCCAGAGCAGCTTGGTGCCGGGCACCAGGTGACAGCTGCTGATGGATAACCTCCAGCTCTGCCCACCATCTCTCCCTCTTGGAGAGGAGACCCTTGCTCTTGGAATGCTTGCCGTTAAGGGCCAGGTCTCTGATGCTACAGCTTGGGGAGGAAGGTCATTAATCCAGCCTGGCAGGGTCAAACCCAGCCAGGCTGTGGTTATGAGCTGAGTCAGAGGAATATGACATTTCTGGATGACCCAAAAGCAGTACAGATATGGCTTTGAATTCAGCAGAATACTTCTTCTCATATAAGTTACAGTGGACTTTAGTGTGTGTCTGGAATTTGTAGGCCCTAGGGAAGTGAAACCCCATGTGATCCCCATCCTCATAGGAGAATAATGGAGTGGTCCCTCAGTTAAAACAGTAAAGCACACTGCCTTTCCCTGGCATGTTTCTTCCCATAGTTTAAAGCCTATTCCATGTCACCACCCAGCTCTGCATAATTCCTGCCACACCATTCTATCTGTACCTGCTCTTGGGCTGTGCACGCCAGGAATCTCCTCTGCACAGCCCCTGCACGTGTGTACACGCATGTACACACATGTCTGCATGTAACCTGCCCGGTGCCCCTTACTCCAGCTGCAGCACAGCGGCCTACCCTCACCAGGGGGACACCGGTAAAATCCACTTGCAATCTCTTTCATCATGAGTTCACTGTGGGTGAGTCCCACCTTATGAATCTCTCCCACAGTAAAAGCTCAACAATTAGGTGTTCAAAAAGTGAAAAATCCGGGCAGCTCAAATGGTCAGAACCACCTTCTAACATGTATTATAAGAAAACCAGGGAGCGTGTGGAAGCTTATGAAAAAAACAAGGAAAGTTCTGAATAATAACAGTGGAAAACATTCCAGTGTTCAAATTTGTCCTGGTGACTGGGTTCGTGTCAGAAAGCCAATAGTAATGGGAAAAGAGTTACCCAAATGGTAAGATGCCATCAAGATTGTGGAGGTTTGTGATAGAGCTGTGAAGGTCCAAGGATGGAAAATTTGGAATATGACCTGGGTTTCTGTTGTAGGAGTTCCTTGCATGCGTTTGAGTGGTATTGAGCGGCTTCCTATGAAAGAGGATGAAAGTAACATCTTCATGGATGTGCCACTGTGTGATAATGGTGTGATGTTGAATTAATCTGAAAATGTATCAAAAAACAGGATGCATTGAAAGGGAGTTGAAGAAGTATTGAGAAGTTCAAGAATTAAACATTCACTTGCCAAATTTTCTTAGTATGTTAAATATGAATTTTAAACGTGCTCTGTACCGGTGATAGGCTGTATTATTTATGCACGGTCTACAAAATTAAAAATAAATATACATATATATTTTTTAATTAAGTTTTATATTTTCTGTTAATGTTACTTGTGTCAATGTATTATTTGTTAAAGGAGAGATATGTGTTATAGTCCACTTCTTGGGACCTGGGAGGTGTAATATGCGGGTGGAATGGTATGATAGAGAAGGTTGAGAGGGTTGTTAGAAAGGTGTTAGAGTGGAAGAGAGACCTCAGTTGCTGACTGCGATAGTTGACTGATCCTTACATGTAGTAATAAACTTACTGTTAAACAACCGCACGCACCCGAGTACTTCGTTATTACATAATGCAATAAGATTACAGTGAAGTCAACCCTTAAACTGTTTTTCAACACTTAAGTAGACTGACAGTCTGATGGGTGTGAAAGTGCCGGCGTGTGAGTGCTCTCAGTAGTGTGACACTACTATGTGAGGTGGGTGAGTGTTTCTGATAGTGTGATTGCTACTCTGTTGGTTGTGGGAGTCATGTTGCTAGCTACTCTGTTGGTTGTGGGAGTACTGTTGCTAGCGTGAAATGGCTAGTAAATATGGATTGTAAAAAGGCTTCCAATGGGGTATGATTTGTTCTCGGTGACGGGTGTGAAAGTGCTACAGGTATTGTCTGATTGGTTGTCTTTGAGGGGTGAGAGTGCTATCAGTATTTAGTTTTTTTTGCTTTTCTACCATAAAGGCTTATTTAAACAGTTCTCATGTTTTCGTTGAGGTCGTTTCTGAAGGCACGCAGTTCATCTATGAGCAAGTCTTAGGCCCTCATTACAAGTGCATGGATAACTTCTGATCCCTTTGCAAATAAAACCTGGTAAATACCCCACCCCGGGGTAATGACCCCACCCTATTCCGCCTAGCTTGTAATGAGGGCCTAACTCTTAGTACAACACTGCAAAGCAAAATTCTCTTCTTCTGTGAACCGTAACAGTCTGCTTTCCTTAACAAGTGTGCCTTTGACCACTGACAGACCTCCCTAAGCCACTAACGTCCTTGTAAGGACATCTGAGCCCCCCCCCTCCCCCTCCATCATGTACGCAACCAAATGTATGGATAGACACACGTTATACCAGTTAATAGAGTTTAACACTCCCCTTGTGCACCCATATGCTCTGTGACTGTGTTCCGTTTGACCTGAACAGTTCCACAGTAGTTTTAAGCAGGAAAGTTCCCAGTGCCACCTGCTAACTCTGCCACTTAATTATGTTTGGACTCCTCAAACTGAAATGTTCCCGACTACTGCTGCTGGCACATGCTGCATGACACTATTATTGTCACCCCCCCCCAACAACATTTAGCACTGCCACTGTTGTAGCCTATGGTGACACATCAGGGCGTCCTGGCGGAGATGGACGAAAGCAGAACCGCAATAACAGTGCTCCTCCATTGCAGTTCATACAGGGATATGGGAACTGATTAAAGGACTAAGGACAATAAGTGGTTCCTGGCTCTAGTTGTAAAATATTACTTTTTACCTCTGATGTCATGGGGCTACCTGCCCATTGAACCCAAACCGAGCGCCAAGTACTCTTGTTTTGTACAGGAGCCCTGGGGGGAGCGAAGCAGAGTTCAGGGCTTACTCTAAAAACCTAGAATTCCACAAAGCAAACAGTAACACCTAATACATCAATCTCCAGGCTGTGCGTTTGCTTTTATAAAGAAAAAGCACTTTAAATCACACACCCAAATACTAAAATTGGCAAATCTACGCAATGAAAACCTGGCTTCCTTAGCCCCTACTGAACTAGAGCTCAGTGTAAGAGGCTCTCTCCTTATTAAACAACATTAGGCCCTTGTATTTGTCAGAGAGCTCTCAGTTCAAAACCCCTTGCTATTGCATATGACACAGACACAGAATTGTTTATGTTTATGTTTGTGAGATTTATAAAGCGCGCAAATACCCGTGGGTGTCTCGGCGCTAATTCACAATGTAAAACCCTCTCCCATTTAATTTGCCGGAGGTCGCAAAATTAAACCCACCTACCTAATATATTTAATTACATCCCTTCATATTGTTTTTTGATACATGGGGTCTTAGTTAACAATATCAATTATGAGCAATGCAACGACTTCATGGATGGGCTAACATAACTCCTGCCAAATCATATGCCTATTTAGACAAGCATTGGCAAAGCCAATAGGTCTCGCCTTTGGGACCTTATAAGTGTTTAGCAATGCAACAGTTGATGTTATTGCACCAAGGATATTGTGCTGGATAACTAAACACTTATAAGGTCCCAATGGCGAGACCTATTGGCTATGCCAATGCTTGTTTTACTTTGAGAGGGCAAGTACCTGGGCTTCTCAAGAGAGTTAATACTTTTAATTGGAGAGTACCAGCACTTCTCAGAAACAGGCAGGTTCTCAGATACAGAGTACCTGCAGTCCTATTGTTCCATTTTAAGCACTGCCTATAAAGCAACTCTGAATTTACAGCTACGAAAATTGTATACTTGTGGATTTTCCACATTAAGTTCCATCAGCGGGTGTAACTGACTGCATATCCTGAGGCTCATGCCGTGGGCACCTTTTTTTACCCCTAAATATCACCTGGGTGTGCAATGTGCCTGTGCATCAGGGTTATTAATTAATTATGCTGTGCATCCGTCGGGAGACTACTCTGGGTGACATTCCCAATGGATCTTGGCGTCGTCTCTCAAGTCGTGTGATTGATGTTAATTGATGCTTTGTTTGCAAATGTGGTCCCCTACATGGCACAGAACATGTACGTTTTAACAATCTCTGCCGTGGTCTTCTTCACTTAACCCCACTCGGAACATAATAGCATCCCATTGGGCCTGAGATCCCCGCCATCAAAACGCGATCAGATCACCATCCCACAGCGTCCATCATGAGAGCATATTTAACACTTCTCTCGATCAGCCTTGTAGGCGCAATCCCACTCCATCTTAGAAGCCCATTTAATCTTGTGTGTGAGTTGTGCTTTTGTGGCCCTGTGAGCATTTTTCAATAAATGGCCAGAGCTCCGTCGGTGTTTATCCGCCTTCTTCCTGTGGTTTAGCCGCTGACCCTGTAATGCTTCTACAGGGGATTTGTAATAAAGTAGGTTCTGCCCTTTACGAGACAAACAACTCCTACATAACCGAGGCAAAAGTGACCTTTATCAGATGCGGGGCTGTCGCGTGATGTTTTGTCTGAGGTACAGTCTCCTAGCAAATAATCTGCTTTATGATTGCGATTCAGCTCACTGAAAAAGAGTATCTGTGAGACTCGAGCGCACGGACCCAGTTCATAGCGCTGTGAATATCTGCGGCACGGGTTCTGAACTCTCCCAGGTGGCGAGAAGTAATTGATAGCAAAGTGACCGCCTCTAGGTTACTTCCCATTCTAGTGGCTCCGACCCAGGTGTGAATGAAGCGGTGCTGAAAATGGCCAGTGGTCGCACTTGAACCATCATTAACCTTAAACCCAGAGGGAGATTACTTGTTTATATATAGCGCTTCATGCACAACTTCTGTAGTTTTTGAGCACTGTAGATATTAAGTGTTATTACACAGTCATGGATCTCATTTTACCGATCTTTGAGAAATGGCAGGCTGAGCTGGCCTAGCCCGAATTCAAACCAGTGACCTGCCGATCTCCCATTTTTGTCCAGTGGTGAACGTTCAGCTCACTGAGTTGTCTCTCCAGCTAAACGAGAAATAAGTCAGAGAAAGCCAGGGAAGTGTGGCAAAAGGAGAACAAGCATTGGCCGCACGGCAGTAAAAGTAGCACAGCGCGGCCGTAAAAGCGAAAGTCATCGCGATCGCTCTGAAAGCGAAAGTCATCGCAATGACGCGCTTAAGCACGAGTTTTCAAAGTGCTGTTGAAGGCTAGCGGTTCGCGTGTGCACGGTCGCATGAATGCAAGCGCTAGGCCAGCCAGCAGCACTTTGAAAACTCACCTCCAAAATGTATCTCCGAGCCAGCGCATGTGCTGGGCTCAGCGAGATCTAATAAAAAATGGTGTAGAGCCAATACACTGGGGCCACCTTGCTAATGGACCCAAAAAACTGAGTCGTCACCCAAGTGCACTCATTTAGCCCTTTATACTGAGGCTAGCAAATCTGAATATTCTAAAACTTACATAAAGAGCAGTGAGGGCTAGTAACTGTTGACTCAACAAAGTTCACAGTAACACTTAATAAATCAATGTCCGGCCAGTGTTTATACTTTTAAAAAGAAAAAAGTGCTTTAATCCTCACATAAAACGTGAAGCATAAAATTATAAATGTACACAATAAAAACTAGACATACCTAGCACTTCTGAACAAGATGCGTGTAAAATGGAGTTTCAGTGCTAGACAACGTAGAGCTCCTTCATATGGTGTTTCTCTTTATGAGCAAAGGAACTAATGTATAGGTGGGCTAGCACACAACATTTTTAGTGATTACAGGAGCACTGGCAGGCTGTTAAAATGGTCTCCAGGACGACCTAAAAAACGAAATACAATAATATGCTGTTATGCAGTGTAGTGCTCTATTAAACCAGCCATGTTTTATCAGCTAATGTTAAAACCGCTTTTAGCTTTATTTTGGACATTTTGATTTCTATGTAGGTGTGAGTGCCTGGTCTCATATATGCGTGTTAATTCATCAGCATGATCTTTGTTGCTTTCGTCTCCATTGTTTTATTTGAAACAGCTTTTTAAAAAATTACTTAGCATGCCTTCACTTCCCTGTACGTGCCTTGGTGCTGCCGGTCGAGTATATATTGCCTTTGTTACTTTCCTCAGCACGTTCTATCTCTGATGCAGCAACACTCTCATGTTCTAAGTGGGCATCGCTTCTTGATGGGGCTGCTGCTTGAGACTCCCACTCGCACCACTGCTCCATGCATGGTCACACTTGGAGTGTGCGCCTTAGGAGAGGCCATCACTTTTTAATTATATCAGATCTAGCCAGTTTAGGAACTATACCTCACTTACTCAGTAAACTGGCAAGCACATTTTTTAATAGTTAATTTATGGAATGCTTTAGGGAAATAGTTACCATAGTTGTTGAAGGAGCCACCTGTACCGCTATTCTCTAGAACTCTTTAATGCGCCTTAATACGTCTCACTGCACACAACTTTAGATGTTTGTTAGACCTGTCAGCCCTTTGGGTGGTCCCTCCTCATCATTATTTATTTTGTCCCACTTTTGCCTCAAACCCTGTTTGAATTTTTCCTTTTTGGGAACCACCAGACTTTTTCGTGTTGCTGCAGATTCAGGGAGCCATTTTAGCTACCCCTGAAACTTCTGTCTGAGGGCCTGGAGCACAAAATGGTGGCCACCTGTGACATCACCAGCATCCACTGGAACCTACCAGCACCTTCCAGAACATTCCAGGAGATTCCAGAACTCTGTGACAGTTGGAGACCGTTTAGAATGTTGGGAGGATAAGAGAGGCAGTTGGCAGTTGGAGCTGGCAGTTGGCACCTGACTGGTGAAGAGAGAGGAGCACAACAGTGAAGGAGGAAGGAGTGAAGCAGCAGGGGTGGAAACTTGTGCCTGGAGTGGGGTCCATAAACCCACCCTTGATACTTGTCCCTACTGATGGATCCCAGCCTATAGCCCTGTGTGGGAAGAAGACAGAAGAAACTTATCCTAAGGACCTGGACAGCAGGAACAGGCCTTAGAACCAAGAAAACAGCAAGATTCTGACCTGAGAACTGGTTTCCCTGGAGTCCGGCGTCGAGTAGCCTGAAGACCTGGAGCCCGAGGTGGAGAAGCGGCGCTGACTGAAGTAGCAGACGTCATACCCGGAGCCGCCTGAGGTCGTGAGAGGGCGCCGACGGAGGTCGTGAGGAATACCAGAGGTCGAGGAGGAAGTGAACCGAGGTCGAGCGAGCGGCGTCATCGGAGGAGTGAAGTCCGCCCTCCGGAGTCGTCGGAGACCGAGGTAGAGGAGCACCGGAGGTCGGGAGTGAGGATCGCACTCCGGAGTCGCCCGGAGCCTGTGAGGAGGAGCACCGGAGGTCGGGGGTGAGGATCGCACCCCGGAGTCGCCGGAAGTCGACATCGAGGCCAGGCCGGCCGACGTCATCGGAGCCGAGAGCGCCATCGGACCGGAGCCGCCCGAAGTCGACATCGTGAAGAGACTGCCCGACGCCGTCGAATCGGAGGTCGAGATCGAACCGAGGCCACCGACATCGGACCGGAACCGCCTGCCGGCGTCGTCAAAGAACTGACATTGTGCCGAGGCCGCCGAGACCGAACCGGAACCGCCTCACGGCGTCGACACGACTCCAGCGGCGTCGGAACATCAGAAAAAGGGCAGTAAGTGGAGTAGAGGGCGCCTAAGGCCCTGTGGAGACCTGAGAGACTGCTCTAAGGGGCTAGGGAGGTGCTGAAACCAACCTGACTGTGCAAGGGGTGAACTGGGACTAACCTAGAGAGGTTGTGTGGAGAGAGAAAGCCAGGGCACTGGTATTCCCCCCTTTGATCTACCTCAGATTAGGCCTCAGCCTTGTCCCAGCCAGGGAGTAGCCCCCCTCAAGCCTTCCACAACCCTACAAGCTGTGCCTGGGCCATATCAGCCCTTAAGAATTGAAGTGTCATCTGATTATATGAGGGTTGCGGTATACTTTTAATTATTTATTGGGGATACTGTATTTATTGAGTTTTTACCTATTTATTGCTGCACTATATTTATAGGTCCACAGGACTTGTTGGTGTACAATATTTATTGGTACAGTATTTATTGCCTCAAAGTATTTAATTGTCTGTATATATTGCACTTGTATTTATGCCCTGTTATTTATGATCACCCCTATTTATTTCATCAAACAGCCAATATTTATTTGACCTGCACTAATTGAAACTTGTATATTGTGATTGACCTATTTATTTTTCCAATCAGCAACTAAGAGAAAAAGATAAAGAAAGAATATTTTCATAATTTTTACGGTGTAGAGTCGTTTTTGGAACGGATGCACGCATGGTTATTGTATGGGTATATTGTATGCTTAGCACTGCGCCTGTTTCCTGACCACTCGAGCCAAGCTACCACAGTGTGTTCGGGGAGTCCACCACCACCCTGCGGAGTGGGAGTGGGCTGTTTCCAACATAAATTGGTGTTCAGTGGTGGGATAGAGCTGTGCCTACATATACTCAACAATAACTGTGGGTAGTCCATAGGCCTACACCGGGAGTTTTCTCACAGCGGCCTTCCTAATTGTGGGTTTTTGTTTTTTCCAAATTTACTCTGGTGGTGGGAGGAGGTATTATTAAAGGTACCCCCCTGCATTGTTACTGCACAAAACCTGTCCTCTAACCTGAGTGGGCAAGATGGAGTTTGTACTAGAGAATCTAGAAACGTACACTGTGGCCCAACTCAGGGAGTTTTGCCAGCGGGAGGGGGTGTACTGTCCCCCAGGAGCAAAGAAGGGTGCACTCCAAACCAGCTTAAGGGCTTGGGGGGAGGCACGCCGAGAAAGCAAGGCTGAGGAGGAAGACAGGGATGGAGAGCCTGACCCCGAGGGGGCTGAGATGTACCAACCTGAGGTGGGGAACCTGTCAGCAGGGCCCAGGACACTTTCTAGGAAGGGCAGCACTGTCTCTAGCGGGGGCTTATCCAGCGTGGAGTTAGCAGATCGGAGAGAGAAAAGACAGCTCACATGGGATTTAGCAAAGCTGGAGAAGGAGAAGGAGGAACAGAGGTTGGCTCATGAGACGGAGAAAGAGAGGATGGCTCATGAGATAAGACTGAAAGAGATAGAGCTTCAGATCCTAAGAATTGGGGCACCAACTGTTCCTAATGGTGGCAGCCAAATCCAAGAGTCCACCAGGGAACCCAAACCTTACCTGCCAAAGGACATAGTAGCTAGCTATGGGGCGGGTGACGACATCGCCAAGTGGCTAGCAGCCTATGAGGTCTCGTTGAGGGCCCATGGGGTTCCAGTGAAGTACTGGGGAGGGGGATTGTATAAGTACATGCCTCCAGCTGGTAGGGATGCTTTATTGGCCCTCGAAGAGGATGAGCAGACCCACTACCCCACCATGAAACTGGCGCTCATCAGAAAGTTTGGACTAACACCTGAAAAGTACAGACAGAAGTTCAGGGGTAGTCACAAGCTGGGCACACAGAATTGGGTGGACTTCCTGGACTATGCAAAGAAGGCACTGGAAGGTTGGATTCAGGGCAGTGAAGTAAGGAACTACGAGGAGCTGTTTGACCTAGTACTGAAGGAACACCTACTCGAGAAATGTTTCCCTGAACTGCGGCAACACCTGGTGGATAGCAAGCTGACCAGTCCCCGGAAGCTTGCTGAGGAGGCGGACATTTGGGCTAGTACCCGGGTGTCCACAAGGGGGACTGGAGGGGATACTCAAAAGGCCGGACAGGGCGCCCCCCAGAAGAAAGAGGGAGGGGAAAAGAAAAAGGAGTTCTCCAAAGGCCCCCAAAATAACTTCCAAGGGAAGGGAACAGGATTCACCTCTAAGGCTAACCCACCCAGAAACCCTAATCCTGGCCAGAGTCAGCAGCCAAGGGTTGTCCATTGCTACGAGTGCGGTGGCGTTGGACACTATAAAGGAGATCCGAAGTGTCAGAAACGATCACCCCCTCCCACTGGAGGAAAGCCCCCCGGAGTAGCTAGTGTAGTGCTCGGGGAGGAGATGCCCTTAACTAAGGGAAGGGAGTGGGCGGGTGTCACTTTAGTGTCCCTGGGAGAACGGGAGATGGTTCCTAAGATCCAGGTGCCCGCAAATACCGCAAAGTATGGGCAGTGGATCACCATCAACGGCCAAAGAGGGGAGGCTCTGAGAGACACAGGAGCCAGTATGACTATGGTGCGTAGCCAGCTGGTGTCTCCAGAGCAGGTAGTTCCCGATGTACTCCACCCAGCCGCGATGGCTGACGGCAGAACAGGTCACTATCCCGTGGCCGAGGTTCCCTTTGAATGGGGGGGGGTTGCAGGTTCACTTCGAGTTGCCGTAAGCCCTGCCGTGCCAGTCGATTGTCTGCTGGGCAATGACATGGAGCACAACGCTTGGAAGGAGGTGGAATACCGGACTCACACCGAGATGCTGGGTACACCTGACTGGGCCTGTGTTAGCACAAGGTCCGCGACTACCCGAAGAGGGAGTTCATTTCGGCTGGAGCCTGGAACAAAGGCCCAGCCAGCTGCCAGTCAAGGGAAGAACCGAGGACAGGAGGAGCCTGCCTCGGCGTCTCCACCCCGTAGGACGGATAGGCCACCGGAGGTGGTGGACCAGGAGTCTGCGGAGGGGGACGTTACCAACCTGGAGGACCTACCCATCCCGGCCGAGTGGCACGTGGAGGGAGGCCCGTCCAGGGAGGAATTCTGCCAGGGCCAGAGGGAGTGCCCTACCCTTGAGGGGCTGAGGCGACAGGCCGAAGCCCAGGCAGCAGGGAACGTTGAAGGGAACTACAGTGTTTACTGGGAGGATGGCCTCCTCTACAGTGAACCCAAGGCACCCCTACATGGATCGTCACGAGCCTTGGTAGTTCCTCAACGTTATCGAGCCTTCCTTCTGGAGTTGGCTCACGAGATACCATTGGCAGGACACCTGGGGCAAGACAAGACCTTCGCCCGTCTTGTCCCACACTTTTATTGGCCTCAGATGAAAGTGTCGTCCGATACCTACTGCCGGACATGTGTGTCTTGCCAAGCCAGTGGGAAAACAGGGGTGAAGCTGAAAGCTCCCCTGGAACCACTTCCTGTCGTTAGCACCCCCTTTGAAAGGGTGGGCATCGACATTGTGGGTCCATTAGATCCACCAACTACAGCTGGTCACAGGTTTATCCTGGTTCTGGTGGATCATGCCACAAGGTACCCAGAGGCAATACCTCTGAGGACCATAACAGCACCTGTTGTGGCTAGGGCCCTGATGGGAATCTTTACCCGAGTGGGTTTTCCCAAGGAAGTTGTGTCCGACAGGGGGACCAACTTCATGTCAGCGTATATGCGGGCAATGTGGAAGGAGTGTGGAGTGACCTACCGGTTCACGACTCCTTACCACCCCCAGACCAATGGTCTGGTGGAGAGGTTTAATAAAACCTTGAAAGGCATGATCAGAAGTCTGCCTGAAAGCCTGCGGAGGAAATGGGACGTCCTCCTACCCTGTTTACTTTTTTCATACAGGGAAGTGCCACAGAAGGGAGTGGGCTTCAGCCCCTTCGAGCTTCTGTATGGGCACCCTGTACGTGGACCTCTCAACCTGGTGAGAGACGGATGGGAAAGAACTCCCAGAAAGCTTCCCCAGGATGTGGTGAGCTACATGCTGGCCTTCCGGAGCCAAATGGCTAAGTTGTGGAAGCAAGCTTCTGACAACTTGGAAGCCAGCCAAGCAGTAATGAAGGCGTGGTATGACCACAACGCTCACCCGGTGGAGTTGGAGCCTGGCCAGAAGGTGTGGGTGATCGAACCAGGAGAGCTTAGTGCCCTCCAGGATCGCTGGTCAGGACCCTTTGAGGTGTTGGAGAAGAAGGGTAAGGCTACCTACTTGGTGGACCTGAAGACCCCTCGTCAGCCCCTGCGGGTGCTGCATGCCAACCGCCTCAAACCCCACCACGAGAGGCCCGAAGTCATCTTGATGATGGTGACTGACGGAGGAGAGGACGTGGAAAGCGAGCCTCTCCCTGATCTGTTTGCGTCTCAGGAAAAGGATGGGTCGGTGGAGGGAGTGATTCTCTCCCCATCTCTAACTCCTGAACAGCAGGAGGACTGTCGCCAGGCCCTGGGGCAGTACTCTGCGTTGTTCTCCCTTGTCCCGGGTAGGACTCACCTGTGCGTCCATGACGTGGACACAGGAGACAGCCCACCTGTGAAGTCCAAGATCTACCGGATGTCAGACAAGGTGAAGGCCAGCATTCATAGTGAGGTCACTAAGATGCTGGAGCTAGGAGTGATTGAACCTTCTAGCAGCCCCTGGTCCAGTCCGGTGGTGTTAGTACCAAAAGCTGCACCACCGGGTGCCCAACCAGAACTGAGGTTCTGTGTGGACTACCGGGGACTGAATTCAGTGACAAAAACTGATGCTCATCCGATCCCTAGGGCGGATGAATTGATTGACCGGCTGGGAGCTGCCCAATATCTAAGTACCTTTGACCTTACTTCGGGGTACTGGCAGATCTCTTTGACTGACGGAGCAAGGGAAAGGTCAGCCTTCTCCACGCCCAATGGCCACTACCAGTTCTGTGTGATGCCCTTTGGGCTCAAGAACGCACCTGCCACGTTTCAGCGCCTGGTAAACCAGATCCTCACCGGGATGGAGAGTTTCTCTGCTGCTTATCTGGATGACATAGCCGTCTTCAGTAACAGCTGGGAGGATCACTTGCGTCACCTGCAAGCTGTTCTCCAGGCCCTGAGACAAGCTGGATTGACGATCAAGGCCAGCAAGTGCCAGATCGGGCAGGGGTCGGTAGTGTACCTTGGACACTTGGTGGGTAGGGGAACGGTGCAACCCCTCCAGGCGAAGATCGAGGCCATCATGGCCTGGGAACCCCCCAAGACACAGACTGAGGTCCGAGCATTTTTGGGCCTCACGGGATACTATCGCCGCTTCGTGAAGGGGTACGGTACCATCGTAGCCCCTCTCACGGAGCTCACGTCCAAGAAACAACCTCGACGGGTAGTCTGGACGGAGGCTTGTCAGCAAGCCTTTGAGAAATTGAAGAAAGCCATGTGCGAGGCCCCGGTCTTAAGGGCCCCAGACTTTTCCAAGAAGTTTATTGTCCAGACAGATGCATCAGAACATGGCATTGGGGCAGTGTTATCGCAACTTAACGAAGAGGGTCTGGATCAACCCGTGGTCTTCCTATCCCGGAGACTACTTCCCAGGGAACAGAAGTGGAGTGCAATAGAGCGTGAAGCCTTTGCAGTGGTATGGGCTCTGAAGAAGCTGCGGCCATACCTGTTTGGCTCGCACTTCCTTGTTCAGACCGACCACAGACCCCTTCGTTGGCTGATGCAGATGAAGGGGGAGAATCCCAAGTTGTTGAGGTGGTCTATTTCCCTACAGGGGATGGACTTTCAGGTGGAACATCGGCCTGGAGTGGACCACGCCAATGCAGACGGTCTCTCAAGGTATTTCCGCCTTAGTGATGAGAACTCCCAAGGGGTTGGGTAGCTCTCCCCACTTTCAGCTGGGGGGGACGCGTGTTAGACCTGTCAGCCCTTTGGGTGGTCCCTCCTCATCATTATTTATTTTGTCCCACTTTTGCCTCAAACCCTGTTTGAATTTTTCCTTTTTGGGAACCACCAGACTTTTTCGTGTTGCTGCAGATTCAGGGAGCCATTTTAGCTACCCCTGAAACTTCTGTCTGAGGGCCTGGAGCACAAAATGGTGGCCACCTGTGACATCACCAGCATCCACTGGAACCTACCAGCACCTTCCAGAACATTCCAGGAGATTCCAGAACTCTGTGACAGTTGGAGACCGTTTAGAATGTTGGGAGGATAAGAGAGGCAGTTGGCAGTTGGAGCTGGCAGTTGGCACCTGACTGGTGAAGAGAGAGGAGCACAACAGTGAAGGAGGAAGGAGTGAAGCAGCAGGGGTGGAAACTTGTGCCTGGAGTGGGGTCCATAAACCCACCCTTGATACTTGTCCCTACTGATGGATCCCAGCCTATAGCCCTGTGTGGGAAGAAGACAGAAGAAACTTATCCTAAGGACCTGGACAGCAGGAACAGGCCTTAGAACCAAGAAAACAGCAAGATTCTGACCTGAGAACTGGTTTCCCTGGAGTCCGGCGTCGAGTAGCCTGAAGACCTGGAGCCCGAGGTGGAGAAGCGGCGCTGACTGAAGTAGCAGACGTCATACCCGGAGCCGCCTGAGGTCGTGAGAGGGCGCCGACGGAGGTCGTGAGGAATACCAGAGGTCGAGGAGGAAGTGAACCGAGGTCGAGCGAGCGGCGTCATCGGAGGAGTGAAGTCCGCCCTCCGGAGTCGTCGGAGACCGAGGTAGAGGAGCACCGGAGGTCGGGAGTGAGGATCGCACTCCGGAGTCGCCCGGAGCCTGTGAGGAGGAGCACCGGAGGTCGGGGGTGAGGATCGCACCCCGGAGTCGCCGGAAGTCGACATCGAGGCCAGGCCGGCCGACGTCATCGGAGCCGAGAGCGCCATCGGACCGGAGCCGCCCGAAGTCGACATCGTGAAGAGACTGCCCGACGCCGTCGAATCGGAGGTCGAGATCGAACCGAGGCCACCGACATCGGACCGGAACCGCCTGCCGGCGTCGTCAAAGAACTGACATTGTGCCGAGGCCGCCGAGACCGAACCGGAACCGCCTCACGGCGTCGACACGACTCCAGCGGCGTCGGAACATCAGAAAAAGGGCAGTAAGTGGAGTAGAGGGCGCCTAAGGCCCTGTGGAGACCTGAGAGACTGCTCTAAGGGGCTAGGGAGGTGCTGAAACCAACCTGACTGTGCAAGGGGTGAACTGGGACTAACCTAGAGAGGTTGTGTGGAGAGAGAAAGCCAGGGCACTGGTATTCCCCCCTTTGATCTACCTCAGATTAGGCCTCAGCCTTGTCCCAGCCAGGGAGTAGCCCCCCTCAAGCCTTCCACAACCCTACAAGCTGTGCCTGGGCCATATCAGCCCTTAAGAATTGAAGTGTCATCTGATTATATGAGGGTTGCGGTATACTTTTAATTATTTATTGGGGATACTGTATTTATTGAGTTTTTACCTATTTATTGCTGCACTATATTTATAGGTCCACAGGACTTGTTGGTGTACAATATTTATTGGTACAGTATTTATTGCCTCAAAGTATTTAATTGTCTGTATATATTGCACTTGTATTTATGCCCTGTTATTTATGATCACCCCTATTTATTTCATCAAACAGCCAATATTTATTTGACCTGCACTAATTGAAACTTGTATATTGTGATTGACCTATTTATTTTTCCAATCAGCAACTAAGAGAAAAAGATAAAGAAAGAATATTTTCATAATTTTTACGGTGTAGAGTCGTTTTTGGAACGGATGCACGCATGGTTATTGTATGGGTATATTGTATGCTTAGCACTGCGCCTGTTTCCTGACCACTCGAGCCAAGCTACCACAGTGTGTTCGGGGAGTCCACCACCACCCTGCGGAGTGGGAGTGGGCTGTTTCCAACAATGTTCATCTAATTTACGCTAAAATAACGGATCCGGACATAGTTTTGGTTCTTTTCCAAATTTCACGCCACTCATCATTTGGTTGGAAAAATCTATTACTGAACTCCGAGGTCTTTAAGTCAGAGACCCTCTTGAATGATATCAGACAAAGTAACTTGGATAACTTTCATTTGAATTCTCAGAGAGCCAAGAACTTATTTTCTGGCCATTTCCCAAGTAAATTAAAAATTAAACCAGTAACTCATGAACTTTCATACCTAGCTCATGGTGACTTTTCATACCAAATTTCCTTCATAACTCTGCAAATCTTGAACTTCTTCCTACAAATATACTTCCCAATAGAAAATGTGCGGTGGCTATAGCTGACCCGTAACTATTTACTGTCCGGTAACTAATACCTTTCTTAAAACACTGTGCCAAAAAACATTATTTTATCAGTCTCTGTGGGATCTAATTTCCTTTCCAAGCTCCAACATAACCAGACTTTCCAGGCACTTTTTATCTATTATTTGTTCCTGGTGCAAAAGATTCACCACAGGAGCTTCAGAGCCTCTACTGAAAGAGATTTGAATGTTCCTAAATTCCTGAAATCTTTCAGACCAGAAGTTTGAGCAGTTCTGATTCTACTAAGGTATGTTTCTCTCTTTTAATGTATACTAGCAAACCCTAGCAGGGTGAAATTCGAAAAGGAATTTCGACTGCCAATTTCAGAATGGAAGGAAACCATGCCCGATTTGTCCAAAAAGGAGTCACTTGAGCTATCTGGCAATTCTGCCATCTCACATGTTACACCACCCTAAATCCTTTTTCAGACCTGACTGAATGCATCCACTGCTTAAGTGCCTGGAGTAGGACACCAACTAATGCATATTTCCAACTTATACGTTTAATTGGAGGGAAACAAATCCACCTCCCACGGGACCCAAAATCTCTTATATTTTCAGAAAAAAAACTTGCTGTTGAGTCGCCAATTGCTGTAATCCATCCAATGACTTGAATTCTCTTATGTCACTCCATTCTCCTTACCTGGTAAGTATTGTGCTCTCAAACCTTTCTTGGTTTCGAGAAAAAATTCCCACATCCCTTTCACAACTTCTGGCAGTTTCATTGACCTGCTTCCCCCCCCCCCCCCCCCCATTTTGTTTATAGAAGTCAAAGCAATCATGTTGTCCATCTACAAAGAACAACCTTGAGCCTACCTCTTAAAACTGTAATTTCCAAGGAATTGAAGTGCTCCCTTTTCTCCACTTTCCATCTGTCGCTTGCTTTAGCAACATTGTCCCCCATCCTACACTGCATACTTCCATTTCTTAAACAAAAACTGCAGGCATTCCAAAACTCGCACAACCATTCTATGCCTCTAAGATTTCTGACCATCAAATCAACTCTTCTCTTACTTTCTCTGACAGAACTATTCTGTCCCTATACCAGAGACCCTTTGACAAACCTGTTCTTCAATAATGTCCTGTGATGCAACGGTCCAGGGAACACCATGTAGATTGAGGAAGATAACAGGTCGATCTCTGAGCCAACTCCCTTAAACTCACATCCACTTCTTCTTTTCTTCTTCTGTTTTTTAAATAAATGATTCACCTTTTCCTCTGGTAACAAAATCTGAATCTCACAGTGTCTAACTTGATCCAAACTCTGAGAGGGAATCTAAATAGACTTTTCGTGTTCACAATGAATCCTAAATTCTCTAAGAGATACTTTAAAAAAAACAACCTTTTTTAAAAAAAATTCAGAAAAAGAAAACAAAAATAAGAGCATACAAATATAAGCAGTTGGAGCGGTATGTCATGGGCCCAATATTGTCTACAGAGTTGCATGAGCATAGCTATGCAGTTCGAATATTACAACAGGTATTACACACAAACTGATTCTAGTGCAAAGGGCTCAAGATAATTCAGGTCATCGCAGAGCGGTGATGTCTCAGTACTACTTACAGGTTCCTCAATTAGGTCTGTGTTCTCTGCCTTATCTGTTCATTTTCGTCGCTGTCTAGAGTAAGTAGATAGGAACGCAGCAGCTGCCATATGTCTCGGGGTCTGGATGTAGGTGGTTGTAAGGTTGTGGGGTTAGTGCTAAACTTGCGTGGTATAATTTAGAGATGAGATGGTCCCCATTTGTGTGGGTGATGAGTATTGTCAGTGGTGGGAACTCCTCTGGTTCTAATGGGTAAGTTGGCATCTGAGCTCTGATCGCGCCTTGCAGCCGTCGCAGGACAAAGTGGTCTATTAGGGGGGCATTTTGGAAGCCTATGTCTTCAGTACACAAGAAGACTTGCCTATCAGTGAAGAGATCCCCAAATGTTTTTAATGAGTATCTTGCTAAGGTGCGGTGGGCTAACAATTCCTCGGTGATGGGTACCCAGGGGTTGGCCGGTAAGGGGATTGCCGTGAATATAGCAATTGTCCACCCAGCATAGGCAACAGTCTCGTCCATGCGCAGCTGGTAATAGATACAGTTTGTATGTCTTGTGGGTCACGTGGCAAGCCTGCTGGTAGTGTACTGTGCTCTTGAGGCGGAAGCCGGGAGCGAGACGTGTTGTTCTCATTCTGTTTTTAACCTCACTTGTATGCACTCAAGCGTTTTTGGCAAACCCTTACCTGCCTCAGCTGCAAGCACTTCTTGTCGCCATTCCGGCGATCCCGGTGGCCACGCCCCTTTCTCAGAGGCCACGCCCCCGCCGAGCCCACATATAGACGCTGACTACTAGCGCTTCTCATTGTTGTACTGTGCTCTTGAGGCGGAAGCCGGGAGCGAGACGTGTTGTTCTCATTCTGTTTTTAACCTCACTTGTATGCACTCGAGCGTTTTTGGCAAACCCTTACCTGCCTCAGCTGCAAGCACTTCTTGCCGCCATTCCGGCTATCCCGGAGGCCACGCCCCTTTCTCAGAGGCCACGCCCCCGCCAATCCCACATATAGAGGCTGACTGCTAGCGCTTCTCATTGTTGTACTGTGCTCTTGAGGCGGAAGCCGGGAGCGAGACGTGTTGTTCTCATTCTGTTTTTAACCTCACTTGTATGCACTCGAGCGTTTTTGGCAAACCCTTACCTGCCTCAGCTGCAAGCACTTCTTGCCGCCATTCCGGCGATCCCGGAGGCCACGCCCCTTTCTCAGAGGCCACGCCCCCCGCTGAGCCCACATATAGACGCTGACTACTAGCGCTTCTCATTGTTGTACTGTGCTCTTGAGGCGGAAGCCGGGAGCGAGACGTGTTGTTCTCATTCTGTTTTTAACCTCACTTGTATGCACTCGAGCGTTTTTGGCAAACCCTTGCCTGCCTCAGCTGCAAACACTTCTTGCCGCCATTCCGGCTATCCCGGAGGCCACGCCCCTTTCTCAGAGGCCACGCCCCCGCCGAGCCCACATATAGAGGCTGACTACTAGCGCTTCTCATTGTTGTACTGTGCTCTTGAGGCGGAAGCCGGGAGCGAGACGTGTTGTTCTCATTCTGTTTTTAACCTCACTTGTATGCACTCGAGCGTTTTTGGCAAACCCTTACCTGCCTCAGCTGCAAGCACTTCTTGCCGCCATTCCGGCGATCCCGGAGGCCACGCCCCTTTCTCAGAGGCCACGCCACCCCACCTCCGCCCCACTCACTCATAAAGTATGTGCATCTTCCGGACGCGCAGCGGACGAGCGCAGCGGGCGCGATGTCTGCGCGCCGAAGGTGTGCCAAAGGTAAGCCCGTCTGCACCTGTCCGCGCCCGACCGGGCCTAGGGGCTCCCCACCATGCCCAGTTTGCTCATTGCTCGTCTGCGCAACTCCACAACCCTCAAGGATCGTGGCCTTTGGACGACTCTGTGATTTTGCACATTGGTAGATTGGGATTGATGGCCTCATGCCCTCTCCCTTCCCTACCCTCCCTTCCCCCCCTCCCCCCCGATCCAGCTCCCGTCCCCCCTGTCCCTACTGTGCCAACCACCCTATCCGTCTATTATCTTAACACCAGGTCAGCAGTTAAGCACTGTCACAAACTCTTTGTCTTACTAGACTTGCACAAACCAGATCTCTTACTTCTTACAGAGACTTGGTTTTGTGACAACTCCCTTCCTTGTCTGTTAGCTGCCCTTCCTGTCGCATACTTCGCCTTGCGCGCTGACCGACCTCCCGGAAAACCGGGAGGCGGCGTCGCTCTGATCGCCCGTAGAGAACTCCCCTTTCAGTCTTTAACCTTTTCCTCTATTGGATCGTCAGATTTTTTTGTTGCCCGCTCACTATCTTTCAGGGTCCCACTTACCTGCGTGCTTATGTATCGTCCCCCCCAACCCTCTCAACTCTTCCTCCCAGGTTTCCAAGATCTAGTGGCCACCCTTGTGGTCAACAACTCTTACATTTTAATTCTTGGAGACTTCAACCTTTGGCCCTCCGACCCTGCAGAATGTTCGACCTCTAAAGAATTCTCGGACACTCTCTGCTTTCTTAACTTTGTCTCCCATGTTCACTCCCCTACCCACACTAAGGGCCATATCCTCGATCAGATTTGGTCTCTTAATTGTCCCATAACTTCTCTGTCCATTTCCCCCTGCACCTGGTCCGATCACTCCTTGATATCCTTCTCTCTACACCTTAGCCCAGTCACTAAGCACTCTCCCCCCAAAAACATCTGGGCGCGCTCTTGGAGCCAGCTGGATGTGGCCGCTCTCTCCGCCACACTCCTCGCATCCAGTCTGGATCTACACGGCCTGTCATCTCTCGCACAAGCCGACTCTATCAACTCTTGGCTCTTGTCAGGCTGCGACTCTGTCGCCCCCCTCAGGCGGGTGTCCTCCAGACGTCCGAACGACGCGAACCGTTGGTTTAATGAGGAACTTAAAGCCCTTAAGCTCACTGTGCGCCATGCCGAGCGGGCCTGGAGGCAAGACTATTGCCCTAATCTCAAAACCCAGTATACCTCCCTCCTGTCCCAATACAAAAAATCTATTCTGGCTACAAAGACTTCCTACTTCTCTTCAAAAATTCTGGCTGCCGAAAATCAGACTAGAGAAATTTTCTCCGTGGTTCACGACCTTGCCTATTCAGATAGAGCCATCCTTAAACCCTTTCCCTCCCGGGATCTATGCGACTCTCTTAACACTTATTTCCTGGACAAAATCTCAAACATCAAAGTAAACATCCCTCCTCCCTCCCCTTCCTTTGTTGACCCCCAGTGTCCGTCAGTCGGGGCACGCCTCTATTCCTTCCCTCTTTTGACAGAGGAGGCTTTCCTCTCCCTCCTCCCTATGGTCAAATCAGGCTCACCCCTGGACCCCTGCCCTGCCCACATCCTTAGGCACATCTTCTCTGTTTGTGTGCAGCCCCCTCTCAATCTTCTCAACAGTTCACTGTCCCAGGGCATTGTTACTCAATCCTTAAAAACGGCCATCATTGTTCCTATCCTTAAAAAACCGGGCGCCGACCCTTCCGCTCTTGCAAACTACCGTCCCATCTCATTATTACCCTTTCTGGGGAAGGTACTGGAGCGTCACATCACTAGAACGCTCAGCACCTTTGTGGAGGAGAACGGGATATTAGCCTCCCGCCAGGCTGGATTCCGCCCGGCACATTCCACGGAGTCCGTGGTGCCATCGGTCATTGACAACCTCAGAGAGGGTATGGACACCAACCACCCCCAGGCCTTGGTCCTCCTTGACTTCTCCGCCGCTTTTGACACGGTTGATTATTCCATCCTTCTCTCTCGTGTCGGAGCGGCGGGGATTGGAGGTTCAGCCTTGGTCTGGCTGTCTTCCTTCCTGAGGGACCGCACCCAGGCAGTACGCTTGGGCGACTTCTCAGCGGACTTCCGGAAGGTGCAATGCGGGGTCCCCCAGGGCTCCTCCCTCTCCCCCCTCCTATTTAACTTGTACATTGCTCCCTTGATTTTTGCCCTCCAGCAAATGGAGGTCTCCGTCTACAACTATGCGGATGACCTGCAGCTTATTTTTACCCTGTCCCCATCCCCAGAGTCTAAGGTGAAGTTCCAGTCTGTTATGATTTTTATCCGGGACTGGATGAATTACAACCACCTGAAGCTAAATCCGGACAAAACCGAGCTGGTTTTGACAGGTGGTTGCTCCAGTCCCTGGACCTCTCTCTTTTGGCCCCCCTCCCTAGGTCCCCTCCCACTTCCTTCTTCCTCGGTGAGAACTCTTGGGATTAAGCTGAACGATCAACTCACCTTGCACTCCCAGGTTAGCTCTGTGGTGTCCTCCTCCTTTTTCTCACTTCGCACCATCCGTAAAGTCTCACGCTTTTTTTCTTTTTCTGCCCTTAAACTCATTGTCCTGGCGATGGTAATCTCCCGCATAGACTATGGCAACGCTCTATATTGTGGCATGCCTGCCTACAGTATGCGACGTTTACAGCTGGTCCAAAACCAGGCCGCCAGCCTGGTCTACAATCTGGCCAAATTCCACCATGCTAAGCCCCTTCTTAAGTCCTTGCATTGGCTCCCTATTCAAGAGCGAGTCCAGTTCAAGATGGGATGTATCATCTTTCAGGCCCGAGTCGGCGCAGATGGTAATCTCCCGCATAGACTATGGCAACGCTCTATATTGTGGCATGCCTGCCTACAGTATGCGACGTTTACAGCTGGTCCAAAACCAGGCCGCCCGCCTGGTCTACAATCTGGCCAAATTCCACCATGCTAAGCCCCTTCTTAAGTCCTTGCATTGGCTCCCTATTCAAGAGCGAGTCCAGTTCAAGATGAGATGTATCATCTTTCAGGCCCCAGTCGGCGCAGCTCCGGCTTTTATTTCCTCTGAAATCAAAGCCTACGCCCCCGTTAGGGAATTACGTTCATCCGTCCAACATCTACTGACAGTCCCCCGCTTTCGGCGCAAAAAGTGGGGGGGCACGAAATTTTCCACACTTGCCCCTGCCTTTTGGAACTCTCTCCCCGTCCACCTTAGATCCTTCACTCAATATTCTCATTTCCGAAAGGCGCTCAAAACCTTCCTTTTCTCAAATGCTTTCCCACTTTAATCATCATACTCTCCCCCTCCTCCCGGATCCCTTTATCTTCCCGGGCCCAGTACCTCAAAGTGCCATGAAACCGCCAGGTGTACGTGCGCTCTACAAATGTTTTAAACTCAAACTCATTGCAGACAACGCCAAAGGGGAAGCCAGATCCGCCTCAGTCTTGGCATAAGGTATGCGTACGTCCAGATGGTACCAGTGTCTCACGAAGCTACATTGAGCTACCAAATAGTATATATATGCAAATTAGGGACTTTGAATCCTCCTCGCTCATATGGAAGAGTCAATGTGGTCCACCCTATGCATGGTTGCTTGCCCCCTCCACCAGCCTTGTAAGAGTAGAGTGGAGCGTGTTAAAGAACGCATTTGTTAATGGTATAGGCATATTCTGAAAGAGATATAAAAACAGAGTTAAAACTACCATTTTGATGATGGCGATTCGACCCGCCATCGTTAGAGGGAGTCTGATCCAATGCTCTACTCGCTCCATCAACGTATCCATCGCCGGGCCGTAGTTAAGTCGCAATATGTGCTATTTTTCCATGTGTATGTGTATCCCCAAATATTTCGTGGAGGCGTCGCTCCACACTAGTGGAAACTCACTCCCCACTGGTTTCGTTGCAGCTGCCAGGGGGAATAGTTCAGACTTGCCCCAGTTAACATGTAGGCCTGATAAGGCCCCGCAACGCGTTATCTCCCGAAGTATTTGTGTCAGGTTGTCATTTGGGTGTCATATGTTAAGGATAATATCATCAGCATATGCTGTAACTAATAGCGGACCGGGTTTGAATTGCAATCCCCTATGTATATGTTTCATTTGTAGTTGTCGCATTAGTGGGTCTTGCGCTAAAATGAATAACAAAGGCGACAATGGGCACCCGTGCCTGGTTCCCTGTGATAAAGGAAATGTTTGTGTGATCGTGCCAGTTAGTTGAATTCGCGCTGTGAGTCATGTGTACAATAACCGGATGAGGGAGGAGAATACGAGGGGAATCCCCAGTTATTGTAATGTGGCATGCCAGAAATACCACTCAGTTGAATTAAATGCCTTTTCGGCATTTAATAGCGCCACCACCACAAGTACTGAGGGATGAATTCTGTGTGTGACCGCAAATAGGGAGCATAGATTCAGGGCCGTAGATCTGTGCGGGATGAACCCAGACTGAGCAGGGGAGATTATTTGTTCCATGAGGAGCAAGAGGCAAGTGGCTAACATTTTTGCCAAGATTTTATTATTGCAATTCAGCAGCGATAAGGGCCGGTACGATCCGCATAGCGCTGGGTCCTTCCTGGGTTTGAGAAGTAGGATAATCACTGCTTCATGAACGGTAAGTGGAAGCTCGCCCAGTTCCATCTCTTCCTTAGGCACCTCCAGGAGGTGGGGTGCCAAGAGCTGTTTATATGTTTTGTAGAGGGTTGACTGTATAACCATCTAGCCCAGGCGCTATGGGGCCACCCATGGAATCAATGGCCTGTTCAATCTCTTCTAATGTGAAGGTTTTGGCAAAAAAAATTGGTGCGCCTTAGGGAGCCACACCATTGTAATCTCTTCCAGGTACTGCGTACGGCATTGAGCATCTAGGTATACTCTAGTGGTGTACAAATCAGTGTAGTATGCAAGTATAGCGGTCTAGATATTGGTGGTATCGATGGTAAGTGTACAATATTGCATTTTGATAATGGGGATGTATGGTTGTCCATGAGGCGGGTGCAGTAGGTTTGCAAGGGTTCTCCCGGCTCTTTCCCCTTCCACCATATCGCCTAGCTGCAGCATATTTCCCTAGGTAGCGAGTTTCCCTCTCAGCGGCCTCTCGGAAATCTTCAAGCAAATGCGCATGCTTTTGAAGATCGTTTGGAGCCGGACTGTGCCGTTGCTCACATTGCAGAGCTGCTAGTTTGTTTTCAATGCGGGCAAGGGTGTTGCGAAGGTCTCGTGGTATACCCACGGGTTTGAAGATGCATACCCCTCTGGCATATGCCTTGAAGACTTCCCACAGTGTCGACCAGGAGCTTACCGATCCCTTATTAATTAAAAAATAATCCACTATAGCGGCACGGAGTTCTGATCAGAACAGCTCGTCATGTAGAGTCATTCTTGGGAATCTCCAAGTTCTCTCTAATCCCTCCGCCCTGGGGACCCGTAGTTTAAGTTTTGCAGGGGAGTGATCTGATAACATAAGCAAAAGGTGTGATATAGAGGTGACCCATGGAAGGAGGTGAGGGGTTAGTAACCAGTAATCAAGCTGAGTCCATGTATCATAGTAAGATGAGTGGTGTGTGAATGTCTATTAATAGGAGATTGCAGCATAGCTCTTGTAATGATCTCCTCATGCGCAGATTTGTGGATGGGGCTTGAAAGGTACTGTCGAAGTCTGGCTTAAGTAGTATGTTAAGGTCTCCACCCATGCAGATATCCGCTTCCATTTTTAGGTCTCGCCTGATCCAGCGCATGCGCTGGTCTGGCCGAGACAATTTGTATGCGAGTTTTCCAAGTGCTGCCTGTGGCCTAAAGGCTGCGTGCACGCCCGCAGTCACCATGAGTACCTCCGCCGTGCTTGATCGCGTCCGCGCGGCCGTGAAAATGACATGACCGCGCGACCAATGCTTGTTTAACTTTGCAAGCGACGCCAATGCTTGTTTAAATAGCGCGTTGGCTTTGCTTTTTTAACTTTGCGCGCGAGGCGCGTGCGCGGCCAATGCTTGTTTAAAGAGCGTGTTGGCTTTGCAGGCCCCGTACTTTTGTAAAATAGGCCCCACCCCCAAAGCAGCCAGTCACTGACTTTGTCCTTCATTGTGCTACGGGGCTCGGCTTCTCTGAGCACAGCAGTGTACAATCCAGGTTGTGTCTTAATATCGTGCCTGCACCCAACTATTTTATGGTCATTAGGAAAGAGCCAATGCAGACAAAAAGGCAAAAAACGTGGACTAGCCACAGCTAGAGTTTTCGTTAACGTTTTTGGAAAAGCACTCTTCAAATATATTCCTATTAGGGATGCCAGTTAAATCGTATTTAAAAAAAAGTCTAAGTGCTTCCATGTAAAACATTTTGGGTGAGTGCTTTTGACTTTTTCTGTATTTAAAACGCCTAACTGGAGCATTGTTCCCCCAATCAACAAACGTGCTCTTTCATTCTAAATTTGACGGTAGTTCAGACACAAGTAATGTCACCGTGAACCTGTTCTGCAGCTGTGGTCCTCAAATTCACATCGCAGGTGTGTGGTTGCACCGAATTTATTTTCACAACTTATTTTCTACACAGTTTTTCAGGATGTAATCTGTGACCTTTCTGGGACGAAATGTCAGCTTGATAGGTGTTGTCCCGTTCAGATAATTCGGGTCTATCCCAAGTCTCGTTAGCAAACAAGGGTGAACGCCGCTTTAACCACTGGCAGCTGCCCAGGGTCTCTCCCCATCACCAACATTTTCCCGCTTTAATGACAGCGAGGCTCTCCATCCTTTACTCATTACTGTTATGTAAATACGGGTACTCGGTTTACCCACCACTCTCTCTACCTCTCTCTCTCTACCTCTACCTCTCTCTCTACCCCTCTCTACCTCTACCTCGCTCTCTACCTCTACCTTGCTCTCTACCTCTTCCTCTTCCTCTCTACCGGTCTACCCTTCTCTACCTCCCTCTCTACCTCTCTCTCTACCTCTCTACACCCCTCTCTCTACACCCCTCTCTCTACACACCTTTCTCTGCACACCTCCCTCTCTCTCTACACACCTCTCTCTCTCTATAGGTCTCGCCTTTAGGGCCTTATAAGTGTTTAACCATGCAACAGTTAATGTTGTTGCACCAAGGATATTGTGCTGCATAACTAAATACTTATAAGGTCCCATAAGGTCCCAAAAGCGAGACCTATTGGCTATGCCAATGCCAATTTCTATTGAAGTCTGTAGGTGGGTATAGAATTCCAGGCCATCTGTATTTGGGGAGTACACATTTACCAGTGTGACACGATGTCCTAGAAGATGCCCCGTTACTATTAAATACCGCCCGTCGGCGTCTGGATGGAGGTCTAACAGGTGAATCAATATGGAAACCCCTCTGGCACAGGAGCTATAATTGGGAACAAAACGGTGTTGGCCCCATGTTGTGGCAAAAGTATGGGATGTCTTAGGTGGCAAGTGAGTTTCTAGTAGGATGGCCTGGTGGCCTTGTAGGTAGCGCAGAACCTGTTTGCCTTTGCGTTGTTTATTAAGTATCCATATGTTCCAAGTTGCTAGTGTGATAATGGGTTCTCGTCCTGATGTAAGGAAAAATTCCTGCACCAAGGTGGGTGTTTCAAAGACGCTTGATTTGCCATTCACATCGACCCGGAGTCGTGCTGGGTAAATCATTCCCTATCGTAGGCCTAGGTTACGAAGTGTAACCTTAACCCCAGTATATTTCAGTCTGGCTTCCTGCACAATTGCTGTAAAGTCAGGAAAGATAGTGTGTAGCCCTGCCATTGTAGCAGTCCCTTATCACGTGCCAGGCGCAGGACCGTGTCTCGGGCCCTAAAGTTCAATAGGCAGGCAATGAGCGGTTTCGGTGGGCAGGCAGGGTTGGGCCGCACCCCCTGGGAGCGATGTGCAATCTCCACAACGAAGGTAGATGGGAAGGGGTCGCTGCCAAATAGGTCCACTTGCAGGCTCTCTTCGAACTGGTCCAACCGGCCAGTGTTTGTGGTCTCTGCAAGGCCAAGAATACGTATATTGTTCCTCATGGCCCTCTCATCCAAATCTTCATTTTTGAGGGCCAGTGTCTTCATAACTTTCTCTAGGCTTTCCATTGTTTTGGTGGCTTGTGACAACCCGTCCTCCAGGTCCGATATCCTGCCCTCCGCATCGTCTAGCCTATGCTCATGGCGGTTTATTCGCTCGCCCATTGCGTCCAGTCTCCTGTCTAGGACGTCAAAGTTGCTCTCCATCGACTGAAATCCAGATCGCAGTTCATCCATGATGGCATCCAGTCCAGCCGGTTGTGATGTGGAGGTTCCTGACTCTCTCTCAACTCCCTCCGCTATTGTGGGCACCTGCGTAGTTCTCGAGGCTTTAGCTTTGTTAAAAGTGAGGCGACATTGGGGTCTCTGCTCACCATAGTTCAGGCCCTGCGGGGCCGGGGGGGAGGGCAGTATGGGGGGCAGGCAGGTGGGTGCAGGGGGGCACCCCGCAATACAGGTAAGTGGGGGTTTTGGTCGCTGTACCCATAGTTTCCTAGCTGCTTCCCAGGAGTTTGTCACAGTGAGCTCTTTCTGCACTGCAAAAAGTCAGGGTTTGCGTTGTCCTTAGCCAGTGTGGGGGGCGGTGCAGGTCCACGGTCCCGGGCCCACTTTCACCGCCCTGTCAGGCCTATAGTCAATCTGGGATGGGCCTGTAGCTCAGTGCTCTCTGGCGTTCCTAGCCGTCTCCCCAGGGCTCACCCGCGGCCCCAGTCACTGCGGGGCCTCCGGGGAGAAGGCGGGCCGTGCTTACATCTTTGGCGAGGCACCTCAGTCTCTCGGTTCACTAGTGCTGTTGACGCCCCCCTGCCTCTTCCTTCGCAGCCACGGGTCTCCAGTCGGAGTGGCTCCAACCACGGCCCTGCTCGTTGCACAGCGATTTCAGGCCCGCATGTCGACTCATTTAGCTCCTCTCCCCGTATAGGGTGTCGTGGAGGCCCGTTCCAGCAATCTTCGCACCAGCCCCCCCAGTTTGGTACTTCTCCGCACCTCCGTAGTAGCAGGGCTGCTCCAGCCACTCTGCCGTGGTAGGCCGCGGTCCAACTCCCAGGCCCAGAGGACTCATCGCAGGGTATAGGCAGCGCGGAGCCGCTTCCTTTTCAGCCTACGGCTTCAGGATGTAAACAGCGATAGTTACTCAGCACAGTGCCGTGAGGATGGTAATTCAGGAAGTCAGGAGCGGTCATTGTTCCCAGGGATGTCGGTGGCCTGCAAGCCTATGCGACCATCTTGGTCGGCAACTTGGCCACGCCCCCTCGAAAAGAGACTTCACCAAAATTAAATGACACTTCTGCAGAGCTGTATCCTGATTCATTGTCAATTTTTTTTCCAAATCTATAATAATTCTTACTCAACATTTCTTTAGATACCTTACCATTTGTCTCAGAATCTTGGTAAATCACCAGGGTGTCGATAAAAGGCAAAACGGCAAACTCTGGAATTAGTATAACGGTACATCTGGATTGCCAAAATGCTTGACTGTCCAAATCTGAGGTCTGTGAAATATGCATCCTTGAAGTCTAATGTCCACATCCAGTCTCTTCGTGTAACTAATCTTTCAGTAGATTCATGTCCTCCATTTGGAAATGCCTGTAGGCAAAGAAAACATTGGGTTGCCTTAACTTTAGTAGATGCACCTCTTCGTAAATTCAAATCAATGCCCGCGCCCTAAATATTGGCCTCCACCACCAAATCAAAAATTCTGGCAAGTGGTCCCAGTACGTTTAATAACTTGTCCTTTCATTGTTTGAGGGAATGTCCCAAACCTTTTTTAGGTCCCTGCCATGTTTGAATAAGTAAAAAATTAACTCTGGGTTCAAATTAGGTGTCTTCGACTCTTTTTAACTGATAGCAGGGTATGAACATATTGCACTCACCACACCTCTTTCTTTTCTTTCCCAGGCTCTCCTAATGCAAAAACCTATTAATTCTGCCACATTTTCCCATGGCCACCAATCTAAAGTATGAGGACGTCTTATATCTCTTGGGTCAAACAGTTTATGACCTAAGGGGTCTTTCACTGTTCTAGAAGCTTGTGATTTTAATTCATCACATTTGCCAAATTAGTGTATTCAAGCCCCATATATTTGCATCCATATCCCTATTCAGGTCATCTTTCATCAAAGTCCATTGAAGTGCCCCATCTTGTGCATAGATATGCTGCTCTCTTTGCGTGTTGATTAGGACAACCATTCCGTGTGAGCTGTTTAGGATCCCACACTCTCAAACCTGAAACCTCTGGCACATTCACATGTTTTTAAATTAATTGTAATTGAAAATCCTCTATAAGGGTGAAATTGGGTTTTAAGTTAAAATTTAGAAAATACCACTTTTAGAAAGTTGGCATTTTCCTACCAAACCAACTGTGCCTTTCTGCCAGTGTCTTGAGTCACGTGGCTGTGAATGGCTCTGCTGGTGTGGGTTGTGTATTGCTTCCAGACAGCGAGACAAAGGAAGCCTTGGTGTGAGGGGAGAAGTTCTTCCTGACCGGATGGCTGGGGTGGAGCTGTGCCCTACCCTTATAAACTTCAAGGGGCCTTGCCTGCAGTATATAAACAAGCATTTGCAATGCAATAGGTCTCGCATTTACCCAAGTTTGAGCTATTGGCATTGTAAATGACAATGCCTTTTTTATTTATGTTTTGGTTTTTAAAACATAAATAAAAGACATTGTCATTTACAATACCAATAGTTTCAACTCACGTAAATGAGGGCCTCTTGCATTGCAAATGCTTGTTTCATTCTAGCTACTTGGCGCTGCCCTGCATGGAAATTCCTGACTGGAGAATGACAATGCTGTCCAGAACTGCCCATTCTTTCCTGACTTCCGTGGCCTTGCATGGCCTCCACTTTTACCCTTACTTTATCAGTACCACAGAATCAGTACTTCAAGGTTATTTTTTGCCCAAATATTCTTCTAGGCAACAGTTCCATGGTTTTACAACACAGTCAGTAAATCAAGGCCATTACATTACAAGTCTTTGCATAGGCAGGACCACTGGAATGACGCAATATTGTGGCCGCCGCGTTGTTGGAGTATTTTCATAATTTCCACACTTGCCGCATAATTTAGATCTTTTGTATCAGTTGCAAACATTGATTCTAGCTCAGGTGGATCAAAAGAGGCTTTAGAAAGCATCAGCCGTGGTCCCCCGATGGGACAGACACTTGTTGCTGACGGCTGTATTTGGGTGTTAGAGTGCTGTTAATGAGGAGAAACGTTTGCAAAGACATTACTACTGTTTTGTAAAATGACAAAATAGCAAAATATTAAAATATTGCGACAGAATGTGCCATATTACGCTGCATCATTGCACCTCTTCTGTGTCTGATTACGTTTGTACCTCTCCAGTCCCTGCAGCACCTGTACTGACCTGCGTCTCAGGCTCTACAACAGCTCTGCTGACCTGGTTCTCTGGCTCTACAGCAGCTCTGCTGACCTGGTTCTCTGGCTCTACAGCAGCTCTGCTGACCTGGTTCTCTGGCTCTACAGCAGCTCTGCAGACCTGGTTCTCTGGCTCTACAGCAGCTCTGCTGACCTGGTTCTCTGGCTCTACAAAAGCTCTGCTGACCTGGTTCTCTGGCTCTACAAAAGCTCTGCTGACCTGGTTCTCAGGCTCTAGAGAGGCTCTGCTGACCTGGCTTTCTAGCTCTACAGCAACACTGCTGACCTGGTACTCTGGCTCTACAACGACTCTGCTGACCTGGTTCTCTGGGTCTAGAGTGCCTCTGCTGACCTGGTTCTCTGACTCTACAGCAGCTCTACTGACCTGGTTCTCTGGCTCTAGAACGGCTCTGCTGACCTGGTTCTCTGGCTCTACAGCAGCTCTGCTGACCTGGTTCTCAGGCTCTACAGTAGCTTGCTGACCTGGTTCTCTGGCTCTACAGCAGCTCTGTTGACCTTGTTCTCTGGCTCTAGAGCGGCTCTGGTGACCAGGTTCTCTGGCTCTAGAGCAGCTCTGCTGACCTGATCTCTGGCTCTAGAGCAGCTCTGCTGTCCTGGTTCTCTGGCTCTACAGCAGCTCTGCTGACCTGGTTCTCTGGCTCTAGAGCGGCTCTGCTGACCTGGTTCTCTGGCTCTAGAGCGGCTCTGCTGACCTGGTTCTCTGGCTCTACAGCAGCTCTGCTGACCTGGTTCTCTGGCTCTAGAGCAGCTCTGCTGTCCCGGTTCTCTGGCTCTATGGCGGCTTTGCTGTCCCGGTTCTCTGGCTCTATGGCGGCTTTGCTGTCCCGGTTCTCTGGCTCTATGGCGGCTTTGCTGACCTGGTTCTCTGGCTCTAGAGCAGCTCTGCTGACCTGGTTCTCTGGCTCTAGAACGGCTCTGCTGACCTGGTTCTCTGGCTCTACAGCAGCTCTGCTGACCTGCTTCTCTGGCTCTAGAGCGGCTGTGTTGGCCTGGTTCTCTGACTCTAGAGCGGCTCTGCTGACCTGGCTCTACAGCGGCTCTGCTGACCTGGTTCTCTGGCTCTACAGCAGCTCTGCTGACCTGGTTCTCTGGTTCTAGAGCGTCTCTGCTGACCTGGTTCTCTGGCTCTAGAGAGGCTCTGCTGACCTGGTTCTCTGGCTCTACAGAAGCACTGCTGACCTGGTTCTCTGGCTCTACAGCAGCTCTGCTGACCTGGTTCTCTGGCTCTACAATGGCTCTGCTGACCTGGTTCTCAGGCTCTAGAACGGCTCTGCTGACCTGGTTCTCTGGCTCTACAGCAGCTCTGCTGACCTGGTTCTCAGGCTCACAGCAGCTTGCTGACCTGGTTCTCTGGCTCTACAGCAGCTCTGTTGACCTTGTTCTCTGGCTCTAGAGCGGCTCTGGTGACCAGGTTCTCTGGCTCTAGAGCAGCTCTGCTGACCTAATCTCTGGCTCTAGAGCAGCTCTGCTGTCCTGGTTCTCTGGCTCTACAGCGGCTCTGCTGACCTGGTTCTCTGGCTCTAGAGCGGCTCTGCTGACCTGGTTCTCTGGCTCTACAGCAGCTCTACTGACCTGGTTCTCTGGCTCTAGAACGGCTCTGCTGACGTGGTTCTCTGGCTCTACAGCAGCTCTGCTGACCTGGTTCTCAGGCTCTACAGCAGCTTGCTGACCTGGTTCTCTGGCTCTACAGCAGCTCTGTTGACCTTGTTCTCTGGCTCTAGAGCGGCTCTGGTGACCAGGTTCTCTGGCTCTAGAGCAGCTCTGCTGACCTGATCTCTGGCTCTAGAGCAGCTCTGCTGTCCTGGTTCTCTGGCTCTACAGCAGCTCTGCTGACCTGGTTCTCTGGCTCTAGAGCGGCTCTGCTGACCTGGTTCTCTGGCTCTAGAGCGGCTCTGCTGACCTGGTTCTCTGGCTCTACAGCAGCTCTGCTGACCTGGTTCTCTGGTTCTAGAGCAGCTCTGCTGTCCCGGTTCTCTGGCTCTATGGCGGCTTTGCTGTCCCGGTTCTCTGGCTCTATGGCAGCTTTGCTGACCTGGTTCTCTGGCTCTAGAGCAGCTCTGCTGACCTGGTTCTCTGGCTCTAGAACGGCTCTGCTGACCTGGTTCTCTGGCTCTACAGCAGCTCTGCTGACCTGCTTCAATGGCTCTAGAGCGGCTGTGTTGGCCTGGTTCTCTGGCTCTAGAGCGGCTCTGCTGACCTGGCTCTACAGCGGCTCTGCTGACCTGGTTCTCTTGCTCTACAGCAGCTCTGCTGACCTGGTTCTCTGGCTCTAGAGCGGCTCTGCTGACCTGGTTCTTTGCCTCTACAGCAGCTCTGCTGACCTGGGTCTCTGGCTCTAGAGTGTCTCTGCTGACCTGGTTCTCTGGCTTTAGAGCAGCTCTGCTGACCTGGTTCTCTGGCTCTACAGAAGCACTGCTGACCTGGTTCTCTGGCTCTACAGCAGCTCTGCTGATCTGGTTCTCTGGCTCCACAGCAGCTCTGCTGACCTGGTTCTCTGGCTCTAGAGCGTCTCCGCTGACCTGGTTCTCTGGCTTTAGAGCAGCTCTGCTGACCTGGTTCTTTGCCTCTACAGCAGCTCTGCTGACCTGGTTCTCTGGCTCTAGAGCGGCTCTGCTGATCTGGTTCTCTGGCTCCACAGCAGCTCTGCTGACCTGGTTCTCTGGCTCTAGAGCGTCTCCGCTGACCTGGTTCTCTGGCTTTAGAGCAGCTCTGCTGACCTGGTTCTCTGGCTCTACAGAAGCACTGCTGACCTGGTTCTCTGGCTGTAGGAAGGTGGAATCTGACTATATGGTTGCCCCCACTGTTTTCCTGGTGTTTGAATGGTTTTTGACTAGTCTGGCTGGGATCCTGCTATCCAGGACTCCAGCCTATCTGCTTACTCCCTTAAATGATTGGTGTGCATATTAGATGCAGTAGTGATTGGATACTGTGGTGCCTTATGAGCCCCTAGTATATGGTACCTTAGGTACCTAGGGCATTGTTACTTCACAGGCCTACCAGGGGCTGCAGTATGTATTATGCCACCCCTGGGAAGCACTCACAATCTGACACCACATGCCTGCTACTGCAGCCTGTGTGAGGTAGTGTTAGCACTCCTCACTGAGGTATAGGTTCCTATATCTCACCATACACACACATATAAACCTATCAGTCACCCCTATGGTAGGCCCTATCAATCCCAAGGGCAGGGTGCTTGGTTTACTATGTGAGGGGGTGCTTCTGCCTGAGCAGGACCCCTCTGCAGCTGGCAGAGTCTATTCTCTGCTGCTGTTTGTGGATGCGGTTAAACCATATACTCTTAAGTGCATTATAACCACGCGGTAAATGCTAACTTTGGAATGACTGCATCAAAACATGTCGTGTTTGGTGTCAAACAACTTGGAATCCTACCCCCACACCAGTAACTGGTGTGGGAGTAGGATCCCACCCTTCTAGAGGGGACGACATGCACACACTGTACTAACCGGTAGAAATCTTCTAAGGCCCTGGCATCACAAAATGGATGCCACCAGCACAGACATCGGGCGGCCCTCCTGCTGCTGGCCGAAACTCGCAGTGGAGGGAGCCCAACAAAGGGTTTCCTGTCACAGGGAGGTGTCATCACCTCTCAGACAGGATTTAGTGTATTGGAGCTGGGTGGGTGCACTCTTAGAGTGCTTTGAAGTCCTGCACTGGGGGAGCAGTAGGCTCCTCTGTGCATATGCCAGCTCAAACCGGTTCAGGGGCTGCTTGCCCCTGTCCTGGCGCGAAACTGGACAAAGGGAAGTGGGTGTAACCACCCACTACCCTGGCCCTCCTAGAGGAGTGGCCATAGCGCTAGTCCCGCCCATCTTTTCACTATAAGATACCAAAGCTTGCCAATGCAACTGAGATTACACCAGGACGACGCTCTACGAAGAATCCTGGCCCTTCAATTTTCTACTATCTTTAGAAGACCGAAGGATCTCCCTTGGAGTCAAGGAGTGACTCCCCTGCTTGGCAGGCACCAAAACTACTGAACTACGGTTGCAAACTTTACCGCTCCCGCCGGAGCCCGAAGTCCCTGCGTCCCCTGAAGCGGATTTCCTGACCTCTCGTCGGCCATTTTGAGTCCCCAGCGAAGCTGTGGCATCTGGACCCCACGAGTGACGAGGAACGGCAATACCAGGGAACCTTGCACTGATTTCGAGTGCAAGCCCTAAACTACGTCCAACGAAGTTGTGCTTTGGAACATTTGTTGTCCAAGTCCTGAGCAGGTCTGGTACCGAATTTCAGCGGCCTACCCCGTCCCGAGTGACCGTGGGCTGTTGTTAAACTTTTCCTGCAAAGGCGTCTTCGCGGTTGCTTGCCCGTTGGCTAGCAGCCCTCCAGAAGACTCTCACATCCACTTCAAGGGCTCGCCTGGTTGCTCTGGGCCTGCCCTCACTTACCCTCGCTGGGTAAGTCCATCGGACCTTGCTGGTCTGATCCATCGACAATCTTCCATCCACACAAGACTTGCAGTTGCCAAGGTTTGTTGACTCCAATCCGAGTGCCGACACCGCCAACAGCTGCAGACGTCGTGGGACCTCCGGAATCCAGCTGCTGGTCTTTATCGATCCCTCCTGGACCACGTGAGTGAAGAGACAAAACGACATCAGCGATCTGAAGAGACGCGACAGCTGTGGTCATCTATCCTGCTGGCCACCAGTCACTGGCAAGTGACTTTGAACTCTGTCCCCTCAATTTCTAGGTCTCCTGCAACTCCAATCCATCGTCGGATTCAAGCGGACACTTCTCTCGACGACACAAGCAGCAAGACTTCCCCGATCTCCATTGAAAACAGTATCGCGACCCGACACCAAAGGACACCTATGCACCCGGCTTCCCTGGGTGAGGTAACTCTGGCATTATGGTGCCCAAGTGTGCATTGGCTATCGAAGTACTTACCCTGTAAGTTGTTTGCTTGTTGTCCACTCCGAAGTGCCCTAGAACTGTAAATTACAAACCGCGACATTTTGCCATTGAAACCAATGAGAAACCCACGTGTGTGTTTAGACACTGCACGCGCCTCCTGTGGGCTGATTACTTACCTGTAAACACTGCAGCAGTGAAGCCCCAGCGATTCCCAAGGCCCTAGGCCTCTTCATATTGCAAGTCGAGTTTGTTATACCACTATTTTAGTATATGGTCTGGTACGCCCCTAGGGCTACATCCATATTTGTGCTTAATTTATTGAGAACTGTTGATCTTTTGAATGTTTACCTGGCTCTAATCTCATAAAGAGATTAGTAGAGTATATTTAGAAATAAATACATATATATTTGATATATATACCTGTGTAGTGTCTTTTCATTTGGTAATTCAAGAGATTATAAGGTAAAACAAGCTGCTTTACATTCCTCAGAGACTTAGCCTGAAGGCTGCTCTCCACAGCTACCACTAGGATAGCTTTCTTTAAAAGGTTGTCTTTAAACCTATCTACCTAGAGTCGAATTGGACTGGTGCAAGGTGGCCACTATAACTAGTGACCAGTATATGCCAGGCCAACTTCTCACACTGGCTCTACAGCAGCTCTGCTGACCTGGTTCTCTGGCTCCACAGCAGCTCTGCTGACCTGGTTCTCTGGCTCTAGAGCGGCTCTGCTGACCTGGCTCTAGAGCGGCTCTGCTGACCTGGTTCTCTGGCTCTACAGCAGCTCTGCTGACCCTGTTCTCTGGCTCTAGAGCGGCTCTGCTGACCTGGTTCTCTGGCTCAACAGAAGCACTGCTGACCTGGTTCTCTGGCTCTACAGCAGCTCTGCTGACCTGGTTCTCTGGCTCTAGAGCAGCTCTGCTGACCTGGTTCTCTGGCTCTAGAGCAGCTCTGCTGACCTGGTTCTCAGTCTTTACAACAGCTCTGCTGTCCCGGTTCTCTGGCTCTATGGTGGCTTTGCTGACCTGGTTCTCTGGCTCTAGAGCAGCTCTGAGGACCTGCTTCTCTGGCTCTAGGTTCTCTGGCTCTAGAGCCGGTCTGCTGACCTGGTTCTCTGGCTCTTGAGCCGCTCTGCTGGCCTGGTTCTCTGGCTCTACAGCAGCTCTGCTGATCTGCTTCTCTGGCTCTACAGCAGCTCTGCTGACCTGCTTCTCTGGCTCTAGAGCGGCTCTACTGAACTGGCTCTAGAGCGGCTCTGCTGACCTGGTTCTCTGCCTCTACAGCAGCTCTGCTGACCTGGTTCTCTGGCTCTAGAGCGTCTCTTCTGACCTGGTTCTCTGGCTTTAGAGCGACTCTGCTGACCTGGTTCTCTGGCTCCACAGAAGCACTGCTGACCTGGTTCTCTGGCTCTACAGCAGCTCTGCTGACCTGGTTCTCTGGCTCCACAGCAGCTCTGCTGACCTGGTTCTCTGGCTCTAGAGCGGCTCTGCTGACCTGGCTCTAGAGCGGCTCTGCTGACCTGGTTCTCTGGCTCTACAGCAGCTCTACTGACCTTGTTCTCTGGCTCTACAGCAGCTCTGCTGACCTGGTTCTCTGGCTCTACAATGGCTCTGCTGACCTGGTTCTCAGGCTCTACAGCAGCTTCCTGACCTTGTTCTCTGGCTCTACAGCAGCTCTGTTGACCTTGTTCTCTGGCTCTACAGCGGCTCTGTTGACCTTGTTCTCTGGCTCTAGAGCAGCTCTGCTGACCTGGTTCTCTGGCTCTAGAGCAGCTCTGCTTACCTGGTTCTCTGGATCTAGAGCAGCTCTGCTGTCCTGGTTCCCTGGCTCTAGAGCACTCTGCTGACCTGGTTCTCTGGCTCTAGAGCAGCTCTGCTGACCTGGTTCTCTGGCTCTAGAGCGGCTCTGCTGACCTGGTTCTCTGGCTCTACAACGACTCTGCTGACCTGGTTCTCTGGCTCTACAACGACTCTGCTGACCTGGTTCTCTGGCTCGAGAGCAGCTCTGCTGACCTGGTTCTCTGGCTCTAGAGCGGCTCTGCTGACCTGGTTCTCTGGCTTTACAGCAGCTCTGCTGACCTGGTTCTCTGGCTCTACAGCAGCTCTGCTGACCTGGTTCTCTGGCTCTAGAACAGCTCTGCTGACTTGGTTCTCAGGCTCTACAGCAGCTTGCTGACCTGGTTCTCTGGCTCTACAGCAGCTCTGTTGACCTTGTTCTCTGGCTCTAGAGCGGCTCTGCTGTCCTGGTTCTCTGGCTCTTCAGCAGCTCTGCTGACCTGGTTCTCCGGCTCCACACCAGCTCTGCTGACCTCGTTCTCTGGCTCCAGAGTGACGGTGCTGACCTTGTTCTCTGGCTCTATAGCAGCTCTGCTGACCTGGTTCTCTGGCTCTAGAGCAGCTCTGCTGACCTGGTTCTCAGGCTTTACAGCAGCTCTGCTGACCTGGTTCTCAGGCTTTACAGCAGCTCTGCTGACCTGGTTCTCTGGCTCTACAGCAGCTCTGCTTATCTGGTTCTCTGGCTGTACAGCAGCTCCGCTGATGTGGTTCGCTGGCTGTACAGCAGCTCTGCTGACCTGCTTCCCTGGCTCTAGAGCAGCTCTGCTGACCTGGTTCTCTGGCTCTAGAGCAGCTTTGCTGACCTGGTTCTCTGGCTCTAGAGCAGCTCTGCTGACCTGGTTCTCTGGCTCTAGAGCAGCTCTGCTGACCTGGTTCTCAGGCTTTACAACAGCTCTGCTGTCCCGGTTCTCTGGCTCTATGGCGGCTTTGCTGACCTGCTTCTCTGGCTCTAGAGCAGCTCTGCTGACCTGGTTCTCTTGCTCTACAGCAGCTCTGCTGACCTGGTTCTCTGGCTCTAGAGCGGCTCTGCTGACCTGGTTCTTTGCCTCTACAGCAGCTCTGCTGACCTGGGTCTCTGGCTCTAGAGTGTCTCTGCTGACCTGGTTCTCTGGCTTTAGAGCAGCTCTGCTGACCTGGTTCTCTGGCTCTACAGAAGCACTGCTGACCTGGTTCTCTGGCTCTACAGCAGCTCTGCTGATCTGGTTCTCTGGCTCCACAGCAGCTCTGCTGACCTGGTTCTCTGGCTCTAGAGCGTCTCCGCTGACCTGGTTCTCTGGCTTTAGAGCAGCTCTGCTGACCTGGTTCTTTGCCTCTACAGCAGCTCTGCTGACCTGGTTCTCTGGCTCTAGAGCGGCTCTGCTGATCTGGTTCTCTGGCTCCACAGCAGCTCTGCTGACCTGGTTCTCTGGCTCTAGAGCGTCTCCGCTGACCTGGTTCTCTGGCTTTAGAGCAGCTCTGCTGACCTGGTTCTCTGGCTCTACAGAAGCACTGCTGACCTGGTTCTCTGGCTGTAGGAAGGTGGAATCTGACTATATGGTTGCCCCCACTGTTTTCCTGGTGTTTGAATGGTTTTTGACTAGTCTGGCTGGGATCCTGCTATCCAGGACTCCAGCCTATCTGCTTACTCCCTTAAATGATTGGTGTGCATATTAGATGCAGTAGTGATTGGATACTGTGGTGCCTTATGAGCCCCTAGTATATGGTACCTTAGGTACCTAGGGCATTGTTACTTCACAGGCCTACCAGGGGCTGCAGTATGTATTATGCCACCCCTGGGAAGCACTCACAATCTGACACCACATGCCTGCTACTGCAGCCTGTGTGAGGTAGTGTTAGCACTCCTCACTGAGGTATAGGTTCCTATATCTCACCATACACACACATATAAACCTATCAGTCACCCCTATGGTAGGCCCTATCAATCCCAAGGGCAGGGTGCTTGGTTTACTATGTGAGGGGGTGCTTCTGCCTGAGCAGGACCCCTCTGCAGCTGGCAGAGTCTATTCTCTGCTGCTGTTTGTGGATGCGGTTAAACCATATACTCTTAAGTGCATTATAACCACGCGGTAAATGCTAACTTTGGAATGACTGCATCAAAACATGTCGTGTTTGGTGTCAAACAACTTGGAATCCTACCCCCACACCAGTAACTGGTGTGGGAGTAGGATCCCACCCTTCTAGAGGGGACGACATGCACACACTGTACTAACCGGTAGAAATCTTCTAAGGCCCTGGCATCACAAAATGGATGCCACCAGCACAGACATCGGGCGGCCCTCCTGCTGCTGGCCGAAACTCGCAGTGGAGGGAGCCCAACAAAGGGTTTCCTGTCACAGGGAGGTGTCATCACCTCTCAGACAGGATTTAGTGTATTGGAGCTGGGTGGGTGCACTCTTAGAGTGCTTTGAAGTCCTGCACTGGGGGAGCAGTAGGCTCCTCTGTGCATATGCCAGCTCAAACCGGTTCAGGGGCTGCTTGCCCCTGTCCTGGCGCGAAACTGGACAAAGGGAAGTGGGTGTAACCACCCACTACCCTGGCCCTCCTAGAGGAGTGGCCATAGCGCTAGTCCCGCCCATCTTTTCACTATAAGATACCAAAGCTTGCCAATGCAACTGAGATTACACCAGGACGACGCTCTACGAAGAATCCTGGCCCTTCAATTTTCTACTATCTTTAGAAGACCGAAGGATCTCCCTTGGAGTCAAGGAGTGACTCCCCTGCTTGGCAGGCACCAAAACTACTGAACTACGGTTGCAAACTTTACCGCTCCCGCCGGAGCCCGAAGTCCCTGCGTCCCCTGAAGCGGATTTCCTGACCTCTCGTCGGCCATTTTGAGTCCCCAGCGAAGCTGTGGCATCTGGACCCCACGAGTGACGAGGAACGGCAATACCAGGGAACCTTGCACTGATTTCGAGTGCAAGCCCTAAACTACGTCCAACGAAGTTGTGCTTTGGAACATTTGTTGTCCAAGTCCTGAGCAGGTCTGGTACCGAATTTCAGCGGCCTACCCCGTCCCGAGTGACCGTGGGCTGTTGTTAAACTTTTCCTGCAAAGGCGTCTTCGCGGTTGCTTGCCCGTTGGCTAGCAGCCCTCCAGAAGACTCTCACATCCACTTCAAGGGCTCGCCTGGTTGCTCTGGGCCTGCCCTCACTTACCCTCGCTGGGTAAGTCCATCGGACCTTGCTGGTCTGATCCATCGACAATCTTCCATCCACACAAGACTTGCAGTTGCCAAGGTTTGTTGACTCCAATCCGAGTGCCGACACCGCCAACAGCTGCAGACGTCGTGGGACCTCCGGAATCCAGCTGCTGGTCTTTATCGATCCCTCCTGGACCACGTGAGTGAAGAGACAAAACGACATCAGCGATCTGAAGAGACGCGACAGCTGTGGTCATCTATCCTGCTGGCCACCAGTCACTGGCAAGTGACTTTGAACTCTGTCCCCTCAATTTCTAGGTCTCCTGCAACTCCAATCCATCGTCGGATTCAAGCGGACACTTCTCTCGACGACACAAGCAGCAAGACTTCCCCGATCTCCATTGAAAACAGTATCGCGACCCGACACCAAAGGACACCTATGCACCCGGCTTCCCTGGGTGAGGTAACTCTGGCATTATGGTGCCCAAGTGTGCATTGGCTATCGAAGTACTTACCCTGTAAGTTGTTTGCTTGTTGTCCACTCCGAAGTGCCCTAGAACTGTAAATTACAAACCGCGACATTTTGCCATTGAAACCAATGAGAAACCCACGTGTGTGTTTAGACACTGCACGCGCCTCCTGTGGGCTGATTACTTACCTGTAAACACTGCAGCAGTGAAGCCCCAGCGATTCCCAAGGCCCTAGGCCTCTTCATATTGCAAGTCGAGTTTGTTATACCACTATTTTAGTATATGGTCTGGTACGCCCCTAGGGCTACATCCATATTTGTGCTTAATTTATTGAGAACTGTTGATCTTTTGAATGTTTACCTGGCTCTAATCTCATAAAGAGATTAGTAGAGTATATTTAGAAATAAATACATATATATTTGATATATATACCTGTGTAGTGTCTTTTCATTTGGTAATTCAAGAGATTATAAGGTAAAACAAGCTGCTTTACATTCCTCAGAGACTTAGCCTGAAGGCTGCTCTCCACAGCTACCACTAGGATAGCTTTCTTTAAAAGGTTGTCTTTAAACCTATCTACCTAGAGTCGAATTGGACTGGTGCAAGGTGGCCACTATAACTAGTGACCAGTATATGCCAGGCCAACTTCTCACACTGGCTCTACAGCAGCTCTGCTGACCTGGTTCTCTGGCTCCACAGCAGCTCTGCTGACCTGGTTCTCTGGCTCTAGAGCGGCTCTGCTGACCTGGCTCTAGAGCGGCTCTGCTGACCTGGTTCTCTGGCTCTACAGCAGCTCTGCTGACCCTGTTCTCTGGCTCTAGAGCGGCTCTGCTGACCTGGTTCTCTGGCTCAACAGAAGCACTGCTGACCTGGTTCTCTGGCTCTACAGCAGCTCTGCTGACCTGGTTCTCTGGCTCTAGAGCAGCTCTGCTGACCTGGTTCTCTGGCTCTAGAGCAGCTCTGCTGACCTGGTTCTCAGTCTTTACAACAGCTCTGCTGTCCCGGTTCTCTGGCTCTATGGTGGCTTTGCTGACCTGGTTCTCTGGCTCTAGAGCAGCTCTGAGGACCTGCTTCTCTGGCTCTAGGTTCTCTGGCTCTAGAGCCGGTCTGCTGACCTGGTTCTCTGGCTCTTGAGCCGCTCTGCTGGCCTGGTTCTCTGGCTCTACAGCAGCTCTGCTGATCTGCTTCTCTGGCTCTACAGCAGCTCTGCTGACCTGCTTCTCTGGCTCTAGAGCGGCTCTACTGAACTGGCTCTAGAGCGGCTCTGCTGACCTGGTTCTCTGCCTCTACAGCAGCTCTGCTGACCTGGTTCTCTGGCTCTAGAGCGTCTCTTCTGACCTGGTTCTCTGGCTTTAGAGCGACTCTGCTGACCTGGTTCTCTGGCTCCACAGAAGCACTGCTGACCTGGTTCTCTGGCTCTACAGCAGCTCTGCTGACCTGGTTCTCTGGCTCCACAGCAGCTCTGCTGACCTGGTTCTCTGGCTCTAGAGCGGCTCTGCTGACCTGGCTCTAGAGCGGCTCTGCTGACCTGGTTCTCTGGCTCTACAGCAGCTCTACTGACCTTGTTCTCTGGCTCTACAGCAGCTCTGCTGACCTGGTTCTCTGGCTCTACAATGGCTCTGCTGACCTGGTTCTCAGGCTCTACAGCAGCTTCCTGACCTTGTTCTCTGGCTCTACAGCAGCTCTGTTGACCTTGTTCTCTGGCTCTACAGCGGCTCTGTTGACCTTGTTCTCTGGCTCTAGAGCAGCTCTGCTGACCTGGTTCTCTGGCTCTAGAGCAGCTCTGCTTACCTGGTTCTCTGGATCTAGAGCAGCTCTGCTGTCCTGGTTCCCTGGCTCTAGAGCACTCTGCTGACCTGGTTCTCTGGCTCTAGAGCAGCTCTGCTGACCTGGTTCTCTGGCTCTAGAGCGGCTCTGCTGACCTGGTTCTCTGGCTCTACAACGACTCTGCTGACCTGGTTCTCTGGCTCTACAACGACTCTGCTGACCTGGTTCTCTGGCTCGAGAGCAGCTCTGCTGACCTGGTTCTCTGGCTCTAGAGCGGCTCTGCTGACCTGGTTCTCTGGCTTTACAGCAGCTCTGCTGACCTGGTTCTCTGGCTCTACAGCAGCTCTGCTGACCTGGTTCTCTGGCTCTAGAACAGCTCTGCTGACTTGGTTCTCAGGCTCTACAGCAGCTTGCTGACCTGGTTCTCTGGCTCTACAGCAGCTCTGTTGACCTTGTTCTCTGGCTCTAGAGCGGCTCTGCTGTCCTGGTTCTCTGGCTCTTCAGCAGCTCTGCTGACCTGGTTCTCCGGCTCCACACCAGCTCTGCTGACCTCGTTCTCTGGCTCCAGAGTGACGGTGCTGACCTTGTTCTCTGGCTCTATAGCAGCTCTGCTGACCTGGTTCTCTGGCTCTAGAGCAGCTCTGCTGACCTGGTTCTCAGGCTTTACAGCAGCTCTGCTGACCTGGTTCTCAGGCTTTACAGCAGCTCTGCTGACCTGGTTCTCTGGCTCTACAGCAGCTCTGCTTATCTGGTTCTCTGGCTGTACAGCAGCTCCGCTGATGTGGTTCGCTGGCTGTACAGCAGCTCTGCTGACCTGCTTCCCTGGCTCTAGAGCAGCTCTGCTGACCTGGTTCTCTGGCTCTAGAGCAGCTTTGCTGACCTGGTTCTCTGGCTCTAGAGCAGCTCTGCTGACCTGGTTCTCTGGCTCTAGAGCAGCTCTGCTGACCTGGTTCTCAGGCTTTACAACAGCTCTGCTGTCCCGGTTCTCTGGCTCTATGGCGGCTTTGCTGACCTGCTTCTCTGGCTCTAGAGCAGCTCTGCTGACCTGGTTCTCTTGCTCTACAGCAGCTCTGCTGACCTGGTTCTCTGGCTCTAGAGCGGCTCTGCTGACCTGGTTCTTTGCCTCTACAGCAGCTCTGCTGACCTGGGTCTCTGGCTCTAGAGTGTCTCTGCTGACCTGGTTCTCTGGCTTTAGAGCAGCTCTGCTGACCTGGTTCTCTGGCTCTACAGAAGCACTGCTGACCTGGTTCTCTGGCTCTACAGCAGCTCTGCTGATCTGGTTCTCTGGCTCCACAGCAGCTCTGCTGACCTGGTTCTCTGGCTCTAGAGCGTCTCCGCTGACCTGGTTCTCTGGCTTTAGAGCAGCTCTGCTGACCTGGTTCTTTGCCTCTACAGCAGCTCTGCTGACCTGGTTCTCTGGCTCTAGAGCGGCTCTGCTGATCTGGTTCTCTGGCTCCACAGCAGCTCTGCTGACCTGGTTCTCTGGCTCTAGAGCGTCTCCGCTGACCTGGTTCTCTGGCTTTAGAGCAGCTCTGCTGACCTGGTTCTCTGGCTCTACAGAAGCACTGCTGACCTGGTTCTCTGGCTGTAGGAAGGTGGAATCTGACTATATGGTTGCCCCCACTGTTTTCCTGGTGTTTGAATGGTTTTTGACTAGTCTGGCTGGGATCCTGCTATCCAGGACTCCAGCCTATCTGCTTACTCCCTTAAATGATTGGTGTGCATATTAGATGCAGTAGTGATTGGATACTGTGGTGCCTTATGAGCCCCTAGTATATGGTACCTTAGGTACCTAGGGCATTGTTACTTCACAGGCCTACCAGGGGCTGCAGTATGTATTATGCCACCCCTGGGAAGCACTCACAATCTGACACCACATGCCTGCTACTGCAGCCTGTGTGAGGTAGTGTTAGCACTCCTCACTGAGGTATAGGTTCCTATATCTCACCATACACACACATATAAACCTATCAGTCACCCCTATGGTAGGCCCTATCAATCCCAAGGGCAGGGTGCTTGGTTTACTATGTGAGGGGGTGCTTCTGCCTGAGCAGGACCCCTCTGCAGCTGGCAGAGTCTATTCTCTGCTGCTGTTTGTGGATGCGGTTAAACCATATACTCTTAAGTGCATTATAACCACGCGGTAAATGCTAACTTTGGAATGACTGCATCAAAACATGTCGTGTTTGGTGTCAAACAACTTGGAATCCTACCCCCACACCAGTAACTGGTGTGGGAGTAGGATCCCACCCTTCTAGAGGGGACGACATGCACACACTGTACTAACCGGTAGAAATCTTCTAAGGCCCTGGCATCACAAAATGGATGCCACCAGCACAGACATCGGGCGGCCCTCCTGCTGCTGGCCGAAACTCGCAGTGGAGGGAGCCCAACAAAGGGTTTCCTGTCACAGGGAGGTGTCATCACCTCTCAGACAGGATTTAGTGTATTGGAGCTGGGTGGGTGCACTCTTAGAGTGCTTTGAAGTCCTGCACTGGGGGAGCAGTAGGCTCCTCTGTGCATATGCCAGCTCAAACCGGTTCAGGGGCTGCTTGCCCCTGTCCTGGCGCGAAACTGGACAAAGGGAAGTGGGTGTAACCACCCACTACCCTGGCCCTCCTAGAGGAGTGGCCATAGCGCTAGTCCCGCCCATCTTTTCACTATAAGATACCAAAGCTTGCCAATGCAACTGAGATTACACCAGGACGACGCTCTACGAAGAATCCTGGCCCTTCAATTTTCTACTATCTTTAGAAGACCGAAGGATCTCCCTTGGAGTCAAGGAGTGACTCCCCTGCTTGGCAGGCACCAAAACTACTGAACTACGGTTGCAAACTTTACCGCTCCCGCCGGAGCCCGAAGTCCCTGCGTCCCCTGAAGCGGATTTCCTGACCTCTCGTCGGCCATTTTGAGTCCCCAGCGAAGCTGTGGCATCTGGACCCCACGAGTGACGAGGAACGGCAATACCAGGGAACCTTGCACTGATTTCGAGTGCAAGCCCTAAACTACGTCCAACGAAGTTGTGCTTTGGAACATTTGTTGTCCAAGTCCTGAGCAGGTCTGGTACCGAATTTCAGCGGCCTACCCCGTCCCGAGTGACCGTGGGCTGTTGTTAAACTTTTCCTGCAAAGGCGTCTTCGCGGTTGCTTGCCCGTTGGCTAGCAGCCCTCCAGAAGACTCTCACATCCACTTCAAGGGCTCGCCTGGTTGCTCTGGGCCTGCCCTCACTTACCCTCGCTGGGTAAGTCCATCGGACCTTGCTGGTCTGATCCATCGACAATCTTCCATCCACACAAGACTTGCAGTTGCCAAGGTTTGTTGACTCCAATCCGAGTGCCGACACCGCCAACAGCTGCAGACGTCGTGGGACCTCCGGAATCCAGCTGCTGGTCTTTATCGATCCCTCCTGGACCACGTGAGTGAAGAGACAAAACGACATCAGCGATCTGAAGAGACGCGACAGCTGTGGTCATCTATCCTGCTGGCCACCAGTCACTGGCAAGTGACTTTGAACTCTGTCCCCTCAATTTCTAGGTCTCCTGCAACTCCAATCCATCGTCGGATTCAAGCGGACACTTCTCTCGACGACACAAGCAGCAAGACTTCCCCGATCTCCATTGAAAACAGTATCGCGACCCGACACCAAAGGACACCTATGCACCCGGCTTCCCTGGGTGAGGTAACTCTGGCATTATGGTGCCCAAGTGTGCATTGGCTATCGAAGTACTTACCCTGTAAGTTGTTTGCTTGTTGTCCACTCCGAAGTGCCATAGAACTGTAAATTACAAACCGCGACATTTTGCCATTGAAACCAATGAGAAACCCACGTGTGTGTTTAGACACTGCACGCGCCTCCTGTGGGCTGATTACTTACCTGTAAACACTGCAGCAGTGAAGCCCCAGCGATTCCCAAGGCCCTAGGCCTCTTCATATTGCAAGTCGAGTTTGTTATACCACTATTTTAGTATATGGTCTGGTACGCCCCTAGGGCTACATCCATATTTGTGCTTAATTTATTGAGAACTGTTGATCTTTTGAATGTTTACCTGGCTCTAATCTCATAAAGAGATTAGTAGAGTATATTTAGAAATAAATACATATATATTTGATATATATACCTGTGTAGTGTCTTTTCATTTGGTAATTCAAGAGATTATAAGGTAAAACAAGCTGCTTTACATTCCTCAGAGACTTAGCCTGAAGGCTGCTCTCCACACCTACCACTAGGATAGCTTTCTTTAAAAGGTTGTCTTTAAACCTATCTACCTAGAGTCGAATTGGACTGGTGCAAGGTGGCCACTATAACTAGTGACCAGTATATGCCAGGCCAACTTCTCACACTGGCTCTACAGCAGCTCTGCTGACCTGGTTCTCTGGCTCCACAGCAGCTCTGCTGACCTGGTTCTCTGGCTCTAGAGCGGCTCTGCTGACCTGGCTCTAGAGCGGCTCTGCTGACCTGGTTCTCTGGCTCTACAGCAGCTCTGCTGACCCTGTTCTCTGGCTCTAGAGCGGCTCTGCTGACCTGGTTCTCTGGCTCAACAGAAGCACTGCTGACCTGGTTCTCTGGCTCTACAGCAGCTCTGCTAACCTGGTTCTCTGGCTCTAGAGCAGCTCTGCTGACCTGGTTCTCTGGCTGCACACCAGCTCTGCTGACCTGGTTCTCTGGCTCTAGAGTGACGCTGCTGACCTTGTTCTCTGGCTCTACAGCAGCTCTACTTATCTGGTTCACTGGCTCTACAGCAGCTCTGCTGACGCGGTTTGCAGGCTGTACAGCAGCTCTGCTGACCTGCTTCCCTGGCTCTAGAGCAGCTCTGCTGACCTGGTTCTCTGGCTCTAGAGCAGCTCTGCTGACCTGGTTCTCTGGCTCTAGAGCAGCTCTGCTGACCTGGTTCTCAGTCTTTACAACAGCTCTGCTGTCCCGGTTCTCTGGCTCTATGGTGGCTTTGCTGACCTGGTTCTCTGGCTCTAGAGCAGCTCTGAGGACCTGCTTCTCTGGCTCTAGGTTCTCTGGCTCTAGAGCCGGTCTGCTGACCTGGTTCTCTGGCTCTTGAGCCGCTCTGCTGGCCTGGTTCTCTGGCTCTACAGCAGCTCTGCTGATCTGCTTCTCTGGCTCTACAGCAGCTCTGCTGACCTGCTTCTCTGGCTCTAGAGCGGCTCTACTGAACTGGCTCTAGAGCGGCTCTGCTGACCTGGTTCTCTGCCTCTACAGCAGCTCTGCTGACCTGGTTCTCTGGCTCTAGAGCGTCTCTTCTGACCTGGTTCTCTGGCTTTAGAGCGACTCTGCTGACCTGGTTCTCTGGCTCCACAGAAGCACTGCTGACCTGGTTCTCTGGCTCTACAGCAGCTCTGCTGACCTGGTTCTCTGGCTCCACAGCAGCTCTGCTGACCTGGTTCTCTGGCTCTAGAGCGGCTCTGCTGACCTGGCTCTAGAGCGGCTCTGCTGACCTGGTTCTCTGGCTCTACAGCAGCTCTACTGACCTTGTTCTCTGGCTCTACAGCAGCTCTGCTGACCTGGTTCTCTGGCTCTACAATGGCTCTGCTGACCTGGTTCTCAGGCTCTACAGCAGCTTCCTGACCTTGTTCTCTGGCTCTACAGCAGCTCTGTTGACCTTGTTCTCTGGCTCTACAGCGGCTCTGTTGACCTTGTTCTCTGGCTCTAGAGCAGCTCTGCTGACCTGGTTCTCTGGCTCTAGAGCAGCTCTGCTTACCTGGTTCTCTGGCTCTAGAGCAGCTCTGCTTACCTGGTTCTCTGGATCTAGAGCAGCTCTGCTGTCCTGGTTCCCTGGCTCTAGAGCACTCTGCTGACCTGGTTCTCTGGCTCTAGAGCAGCTCTGCTGACCTGGTTCTCTGGCTCTAGAGCGGCTCTGCTGACCTGGTTCTCTGGCTCTACAACGACTCTGCTGACCTGGTTCTCTGGCTCTACAACGACTCTGCTGACCTGGTTCTCTGGCTCGAGAGCAGCTCTGCTGACCTGGTTCTCTGGCTCTAGAGCGGCTCTGCTGACCTGGTTCTCTGGCTTTACAGCAGCTCTGCTGACCTGGTTCTCTGGCTCTACAGCAGCTCTGCTGACCTGGTTCTCTGGCTCTAGAACAGCTCTGCTGACTTGGTTCTCAGGCTCTACAGCAGCTTGCTGACCTGGTTCTCTGGCTCTACAGCAGCTCTGTTGACCTTGTTCTCTGGCTCTAGAGCGGCTCTGCTGTCCTGGTTCTCTGGCTCTTCAGCAGCTCTGCTGACCTGGTTCTCCGGCTCCACACCAGCTCTGCTGACCTCGTTCTCTGGCTCCAGAGTGACGGTGCTGACCTTGTTCTCTGGCTCTATAGCAGCTCTGCTGACCTGGTTCTCTGGCTCTAGAGCAGCTCTGCTGACCTGGTTCTCAGGCTTTACAGCAGCTCTGCTGACCTGGTTCTCAGGCTTTACAGCAGCTCTGCTGACCTGGTTCTCTGGCTCTACAGCAGCTCTGCTTATCTGGTTCTCTGGCTGTACAGCAGCTCCGCTGATGTGGTTCGCTGGCTGTACAGCAGCTCTGCTGACCTGCTTCCCTGGCTCTAGAGCAGCTCTGCTGACCTGGTTCTCTGGCTCTAGAGCAGCTTTGCTGACCTGGTTCTCTGGCTCTAGAGCAGCTCTGCTGACCTGGTTCTCTGGCTCTAGAGCAGCTCTGCTGACCTGGTTCTCAGGCTTTACAACAGCTCTGCTGTCCCGGTTCTCTGGCTCTATGGCGGCTTTGCTGACCTGCTTCTCTGGCTCTAGAGCAGCTCTGCTGACCTGGTTCTCTGGCTCTACAACGGCTCTGCTGACCTGGTTCTCTGGCTCTACAGCAGCTCTGATGACCTGCTTCTCTGGCTCTAGGTTCTCTGTCTCTAGAGCCGCTCTGCTGGCCTGGTTCTCTGGCTCTAGAGCCGCTCTGCTGGCCTGGTTCTCTGGCTCTACAACAGCTCTGCTGACCTGCTTCTCTGGGTCTAGAGCGGCTGTGTTGGCCTGGTTCTCTGGCTCTAGAGCGGCTCTGCTGACCTGGCTCTAGAGCGTCTCTGCTGACCTAATTCTCTGGCTTTAGAGCGGCTCTGCTGACCTGGTTCTCTGGCTCTACAGCAGCTCTCCTGACCTGCTTCTATGACTCTAGAGCGGCTTTGCTGACCTGCTTCTCTGGCTCTAGGTTCTATGGCTCTAGAGCAGCTCTGCTGACCTGGTTCTCTGGTTCTACAGCAGCTCTGCTGACCTGGTTCTCTGGCTTTAGAGTAACGCTGCTGACCTGGTTCTCTGGCTCTACAGCAGCTCTGCTTATCTGGTTCTCTGGCTCTACAGCAGCTCTGCTGACGTGGTTCGCTGGCTCTACAGCAGCTCTGCTGACCTGCTTCCCTGGCTCTAGAGCAGCTTTGCTGACCTGGTTCTCTGGCTCTAGAGCAGCTTTGCTGACCTGGTTCTCTGGCTCTAGAGCAGCTCTGCTGACCTAGTTCTCTGGCTCTAGAGCAGCTCTGCTGGCCTGGTTCTCAGGCTTTACAACAGCTCTGCTGTCCCGGTTCTCTGGCTCTATGGCGGCTTTTCTGACCTGGTTCTCTGGCTCTAGAGCAGCTCTGCTGACCTGGTTCTCTGGCTCTACAACGGCTCTGCTGTTCTGGGTCTCTGACTCTACAGCAGCTCTGCTGACCTGCTTCTCTGGCTCTAGGTTCTCTGGCTCTAGAGTGGCTCTGCTGGCCTGGTTCTCTGGCTCTAGAGCGTCTCTGCTGACCTGGTTCTCTGGCTCTAGAGCGGCTCTGCTGACCTGGTTCTCTGGCTCTACAGCAGCTCTGCTGACCTGGTTCTCTGGCTCTAGAGCAGCTCTGCCGACCTGGTTCTCTGGCTCTACAGAAGCACTGCTGACCTAGTTCTCTGGCTCTACAGCAGCTCTGCTGGCCTGGTTCTCTGGCTCTAGAATGGCTCTGCTGACCTGGTTCTCAGGCTCTACAGCAGCTTGCTGACCTGGTTCTCTGGCTCTACAGCAGCTCTCCTGACCTGCTTCTATGACTCTAGAGCAGCTTTGCTGACCTGCTTCTCTGGCTCTAGGTTCTATGGCTCTAGAGCAGCTCTGCTGACCTGGTTCTCTGGCGCTAGAGCGGCTCTTCTGACCTGGTTCTCTGGCTCCACAGGCGCTCTGCTGACCTGGTTCTCTGGCTCTACAGCAGCTCTGCTGACCTGGTTCTCTGGCTCTACAGCGGCTCTGCTGATCTGGTTCTCTGGCTCTACAGCAGCTTTGCTGACCTGCTTCTCTGGCTCTAGAGCATCTCTGCTGACCTGGTTCTCTGGCTCTAGAGCAGCTCTGCTGACCTGGTTCTGAGGCTTTACAACAGCTCTGCTGTCGCGGTTCTCTGGCTCTATGGCGGCTTTGCTGACCTGGTTTCCTGGCTTTAGAGCAGGTCTGCTGGCCTGGTTCTCTGGCTCTACAACAGCTCTGCTGACCTGGTTCTCTGGCTCGAGAGCAGCTCTGCTGACCTGGTTCTCTGGCTCTAGAGCGGCTCTGCTGACCTGGTTCTCTGGCTTTACAGCAGCTCTGCTGACCTGGTTCTCTGGCTCTACAGCAGCTCTGCTGACCTGGTTCTCTGGCTCTAGAACAGCTCTGCTGACTTGGTTCTCAGGCTCTACAGCAGCTTGCTGACCTGGTTCTCTGGCCCGACAGCAGCTCTGTTGACCTTGTTCTCTGGCTCTAGAGCGGCTCTGCTGTCCTGGTTCTCTGGCTCTTCAGCAGCTCTGCTGACCTGGTTCTCCGGCTCCACACCAGCTCTGCTGACCTGGTTCTCTGGCTCTAGAGTGACGGTGCTGACCTTGTTCTCTGGCTCTAGAGCAGCTCTCCTGACCTGGTTCTCTGGCTCTAGAGCAGCTCTGCTGACCTGGTTCTCAGGCTTTACAGCAGCTCTGCTGACCTGGTTCTCTGGCTCTACAGCAGCTCTGCTTATCTGGTTCTCTGGCTGTACAGCAGCTCTGCTGATGTGGTTCTCTGGCTGTACAGCAGCTCTGCTGACCTGCTTCCCTGGCTCTAGAGCAGCTCTGCTGACCTGGTTCTCTGGCTCTAGAGCAGCTTTGCTGACCTGGTTCTCTGGCTCTAGAGCAGCTGTGCTGACCTGGTTCTCTGGCTCTAGAGCAGCTCTGCTGACCTGGTTCTCAGGCTTTACAACAGCTCTGCTGTCCCGGTTCTCTGGCTCTATGGCGGCTTTGCTGACCTGCTTCTCTGGCTCTAGAGCAGCTCTGCTGACCTGGTTCTCTGGCTCTACAACGGCTCTGCTGACCTGGTTCTCTGGCTCTACAGCAGCTCTGATGACCTGCTTCTCTGGCTCTAGGTTCTCTGTCTCTAGAGCCGCTCTGCTGGCCTGGTTCTCTGGCTCTAGAGCCGCTCTGCTGGCCTGGTTCTCTGGCACTACAACAGCTCTGCTGACCTGCTTCTCTGGGTCTAGAGCGGCTGTGTTGGCCTGGTTCTCTGGCTCTAGAGCGGCTCTGCTGACCTGGCTCTAGAGCGTCTCTGCTGACCTAATTCTCTGGCTTTAGAGCGGCTCTGCTGACCTGGTTCTCTGGCTCTACAGAAGCACTACTGACCTGGTTCTCTGGTTCTACAGCAGCTCTGCTGACCTGGTTCTCTGGCTTTAGAGTGACGCTGCTGACCTGGTTCTCTGGCTCTACAGCAGCTCTGCTTATCTGGTTCTCTGGCTCTACAGCAGCTCTGCTGACGTGGTTCGCTGGCTCTACAGCAGCTCTGCTGACCTGCTTCCCTGGCTCTAGAGCAGCTTTGCTGACCTGGTTCTCTGGCTCTAGAGCAGCTTTGCTGACCTGGTTCTCTGGCTCTAGAGCAGCTCTGCTGACCTAGTTCTCTGGCTCTAGAGCAGCTCTGCTGGCCTGGTTCTCAGGCTTTACAACAGCTCTGCTGTCCCGGTTCTCTGGCTCTATGGCTGCTTTTCTGACCTGGTTCTCTGGCTCTAGAGCAGCTCTGCTGACCTGGTTCTCTGGCTCTACAACGGCTCTGCTGTTCTGGGTCTCTGACTCTACAGCAGCTCTGCTGACCTGCTTCTCTGGCTCTAGGTTCTCTGGCTCTAGAGTGGCTCTGCTGGCCTGGTTCTCTGGCTCTAGAGCGTCTTTGCTGACCTGGTTCTCTGGCTCTAGAGCGGCTCTGCTGACCTGGTTCTCTGGCTCTACAGCAGCTCTGCTGACCTGGTTCTCTGGCTCTAGAGCAGCTCTGCCGACCTGGTTCTCTGGCTCTACAGAAGCACTGCTGACCTAGTTCTCTGGCTCTACAGCAGCTCTGCTGACCTGGTTCTCTGGCTCTAGAATGGCTCTGCTGACCTGGTTCTCAGGCTCTACAGCAGCTTGCTGACCTGGTTCTCTGGCTCTACAGCAGCTCTCCTGACCTGCTTCTATGACTCTAGAGCAGCTTTGCTGACCTGCTTCTCTGGCTCTAGGTTCTATGGCTCTACAGCAGCTCTGCTGACCTGGTTCTCTGGCGCTAGAGCGGGTCTTCTGACCTGGTTCTCTGGCTCCACAGGCGCTCTGCTGACCTGGTTCTCTGGCCCTACAGCAGCTCTGCTGACCTGGTTCTCTGGCTCTACAGCGGCTCTGCTGATCTGGTTCTCTGGCTCTACAGCAGCTTTGCTGACCTGGTTCTCTGGCTCTAGAGCATCTCTGCTGACCTGGTTCTCTGGCTCTAGAGCAGCTCTGCTGACCTGGTTCTGAGGCTTTACAACAGCTCTGCTGTCGCGGTTCTCTGGCTCTATGGCGGCTTTGCTGACCTGGTTTCCTGGCTCTAGAGCAGGTCTGCTGGCCTGGTTCTCTGGCTCTACAACAGCTCTGCTGACCTGGTTCTCTGGCTCGAGAGCAGCTCTGCTGACCTGGTTCTCTGGCTCTAGAGCGGCTCTGCTGACCTGGTTCTCTGGCTTTACAGCAGCTCTGCTGACCTGGTTCTCTGGCTCTACAGCAGCTCTGCTGACCTGGTTCTCTGGCTCTAGAGCGGCTCTGCTGACCTGGTTCTCTGGCTTTACAGCAGCTCTGCTGACCTGGTTCTCTGGCTCTACAGCAGCTCTGCTGACCTGGTTCTCTGGCTCTAGAACAGCTCTGCTGACTTGGTTCTCAGGCTCTACAGCAGCTTGCTGACCTGGTTCTCTGGCTCGACAGCAGCTCTGTTGACCTTGTTCTCTGGCTCTAGAGCGGCTCTGCTGTCCTGGTTCTCTGGCTCTTCAGCAGCTCTGCTGACCTGGGTCTCCGGCTCCACACCAGCTCTGCTGACCTGGTTCTCTGGCTCTAGAGTGACGGTGCTGACCTTGTTCTCTGGCTCTAGAGCAGCTCTCCTGACCTGGTTCTCTGGCTCTAGAGCAGCTCTGCTGACCTGGTTCTCAGGCTTTACAGCAGCTCTGCTGACCTGGTTCTCTGGCTCTACAGCAGCTCTGCTTATCTGGTTCTCTGGCTGTACAGCAGCTCCGCTGATGTGGTTCGCTGGCTGTACAGCAGCTCGGCTGACCTGCTTCCCTGGCTCTAGAGCAGCTCTGCTGACCTGGTTCTCTGGCTCTAGAGCAGCTCTGCCGACCTGGTTCTCTGGCTCTAGAGCAGCTTTGCTGACCTGGTTCTCTGGCTCTAGAGCAGCTCTGCTGACCTGGTTCTCTGGCTCTAGAGCAGCTCTGCTGACCTGGTTCTCAGGCTTTACAACAGCTCTGCTGACCTGGTTCTCTGGCTCTACAACGGCTCTGCTGACCTGGTTCTCTGGCTCTACAGCAGCTCTGATGACCTGCTTCTCTGGCTCTAGGTTCTCTGTCTCTAGAGCCGCTCTGCTGGCCTGGTTCTCTGGCTCTAGAGCCGCTCTGCTGGCCTGGTTCTCTGGCTCTACAACAGCTCTGCTGACCTGCTCTCTGGGTCTAGAGCGGCTGTGTTGGCCTGGTTCTCTGGCTCTAGAGCGGCTCTGCTGACCTGGCTCTAGAGCGTCTCTGCTGACCTAATTCTCTGGCTTTAGAGCGGCTCTGCTGACCTGGTTCTCTGGCTCTACAGAAGCACTACTGACCTGGTTCTCTGGTTCTACAGCAGCTCTGCTGACCTGGTTCTCTGGCTTTAGAGTGACGCTGCTGACCTGGTTCTCTGGCTCTACAGCAGCTCTGCTTATCTGGTTCTCTGGCTCTACAGCAGCTCTGCTGACGTGGTTCGCTGGCTCTACAGCAGCTCTGCTGACCTGCTTCCCTGGCTCTAGAGCAGCTTTGCTGACCTGGTTCTCTGGCTCTAGAGCAGCTTTGCTGACCTGGTTCTCTGGCTCTAGAGCAGCTCTGCTGACCTAGTTCTCTGGCTCTAGAGCAGCTCTGCTGGCCTGGTTCTCAGGCTTTACAACAGCTCTGCTGTCCCGGTTCTCTGGCTCTATGGCGGCTTTTCTGACCTGGTTCTCTGGCTCTAGAGCAGCTCTGCTGACCTGGTTCTCCGGCTCTACAACGGCTCTGCTGTTCTGGGTCTCTGACTCTACAGCAGCTCTGCTGACCTGCTTCTCTGGCTCTAGGTTCTCTGTCTCTAGAGTGGCTCTGCTGCCCTGGTTCTCTGGCTCTAGAGCGTCTCTGCTGACCTGGTTCTCTGGCTCTAGAGCGGCTCTGCTGACCTGGTTCTCTGGCTCTACAGCAGCTCTGCTGACCTGGTTCTCTGGCTCTAGAGCAGCTCTGCCGACCTGGTTCTCTGGCTCTACAGAAGCACTGCTGACCTAGTTCTCTGGCTCTACAGCAGCTCTGCTGACCTGGTTCTCTAGCTCTAGAATGGCTCTGCTGATCTGGTTCTCAGGCTCTACAGCAGCTTGCTGACCTGGTTCTCTGGCTCTACAGCAGCTCTCCTGACCTGCTTCTATGACTCTAGAGCAGCTTTGCTGACCTGCTTCTCTGGCTCTAGGTTCTATGGCTCTACAGCAGCTCTGCTGACCTGGTTCTCTGGCGCTATAGTGGCTCTTCTGACCTGGTTCTCTGGCTCCACAGGCGCTCTGCTGATCTGGTTCTCTGGCTCTACAGCAGCTCTGCTGACCTGGTTCTCTGGCTCTACAGCGGCTCTGCTGATCTGGTTCTCTGGCTCTACAGCAGCTTTGCTGACCTGGTTCTCTGGCTCTAGAGCATCTCTGCTGACCTGGTTCTCTGGCTCTAGAGCAGCTCTGCTGACCTAGTTCTGAGGCTTTACAACAGCTCTGCTGTCGCGGTTCTCTGGCTCTATGGCGGCTTTGCTGACCTGGTTTCCTGGCTCTAGAGCAGGTCTGCTGGCCTGGTTCTCTGGCTCTACAACAGCTCTGCTGACCTGGTTCTCTGGCTCGAGAGCAGCTCTGCTGACCTGGTTCTCTGGCTCGAGAGCAGCTCTGCTGACCTGGTTCTCTGGCTCTAGAGCGGCTCTGCTGACCTGGTTCTCTGGCTTTACAGCAGCTCTGCAGACCTGGTTCTCTGGCTCTACAGCAGCTCTGCTGACCTGGTTCTCTGGCTCTAGAACAGCTCTGCTGACTTGGTTCTCAGGCTCTACAGCAGCTTGCTGACCTGGTTCTCTGGCTCTACAGCAGCTCTGTTGACCTTGTTCTCTGGCTCTAGAGCGGCTCTGCTGTCCTGGTTCTCTGGCTCTTCAGCAGCTCTGCTGACCTGGTTCTCTGGCTTCACACCAGCTCTGCTGACCTGGTTCTCTGGCTCTAGAGTGACGGTGCTGACCTTGTTCTCTGACTCTACAGCAGCTCTGCTTATCTGGTTCTCTGGCTGTACAGCAGCTCTGCTGATGTGGTTCGCTGGCTGTACAGCAGCTCTGCTGACCTGCTTCCCTGGCTCTAGAGCAGCTCTGCTGACCTGGTTCTCTGGCTCTAGAGCAGCTTTGCTGACCTGGTTCTCTGGCTCTAGAGCAGCTCTGCTGACCTGGTTCTCTGGCTCTAGAGCAGCTCTGCTGACCTGGTTCTCAGGCTTTACAACATCTCTGCTGTCCAGGTTCTCTGGCTCTATGGCGGCTTTGCTGACCTGCTTCTCTGGCTCTAGAGCAGCTCTGCTGACCTGGTTCTCTGGCTCTACAACGGCTCTGCTGACCTGGTTCTCTGGCTCTACAGCAGCTCTGATGACCTGCTTCTCTGGCTCTAGGTTCTCTGTCTCTAGAGCCGCTCTGCTGGCCTGGTTCTCTGGGTCTAGAGCGGCTGTGTTGGCCTGGTTCTCTGGCTCTAGAGCGGCTCTGCTGACCTGGCTCTAGAGCGTCTCTGCTGACCTAATTCTCTGGCTTTAGAGCGGCTCTGCTGACCTGGTTCTCTGGCTCTACAGAAGCACTACTGACCTGGTTCTCTGGTTCTACAGCAGCTCTTCTGACCTGGTTCTCTGGCTTTAGAGTGACGCTGCTGACCTGGTTCTCTGGCTCTACAGCAGCTCTGCTTATCTGGTTCTCTGGCTCTACAGCAGCTCTGCTGACGTGGTTCGCTGGCTCTACAGCAGCTCTGCTGACCTGCTTCCCTGGCTCTAGAGCAGCTTTGCTGACCTGGTTCTCTGGCTCTAGAGCGGCTCTGCTGACCTGGTTCTCTGGCTTTACAGCAGCTCTGCTGACCTGGTTCTCTGGCTCTACAGCAGCTCTGCTGACCTGGTTCTCTGGCTCTAGAACAGCTCTGCTGACTTGGTTCTCAGGCTCTACAGCAGCTTGCTGACCTGGTTCTCTGGCTCTACAGCAGCTCTGTTGACCTTGTTCTCTGGCTCTAGAGCGGCTCTGCTGTCCTGGTTCTCTGGCTCTTCAGCAGCTCTGCTGACCTGGTTCTCCGGCTCCACACCAGCTCTGCTGACCTGGTTCTCTGGCTCTAGAGTGACGGTGCTGACCTTGTTCTCTGACTCTACAGCTGCTCTGCTTATCTGGTTCTCTGGCTGTACAGCAGCTCTGCTGATGTGGTTCGCTGGCTGTACAGCAGCTCTGCTGACCTGCTTCCCTGGCTCTAGAGCAGCTCTGCTGACCTGGTTCTCTGGCTCTAGAGCAGCTTTGCTGACCTGGTTCTCTGGCTCTAGAGCAGCTCTGCTGACCTGGTTCTCTGGCTCTAGAGCAGCTCTGCTGACCTGGCTCTAGAGCGTCTCTGCTGACCTAATTCTCTGGCTTTAGAGCGGCTCTGCTGACCTGGTTCTCTGGCTCTACAGAAGCACTACTGACCTGGTTCTCTGGTTCTACAGCAGCTCTTCTGACCTAGTTCTCTGGCTTTAGAGTGACGCTGCTGACCTGGTTCTCTGGCTCTACAGCAGCTCTGCTTATCTGGTTCTCTGGCTCTACAGCAGCTCTGCTGACGTGGTTCGCTGGCTCTACAGCAGCTCTGCTGACCTGCTTCCCTGGCTCTAGAGCAGCTTTGCTGACCTGGTTCTCTGGCTCTAGAGCGGCTCTGCTGACCTGGTTCTCTGGCTTTACAGCAGCTCTGCTGACCTGGTTCTCTGGCTCTACAGCAGCTCTGCTGACTTGGTTCTCAGGCTCTACAGCAGCTTGCTGACCTGGTTCTCTGGCTCTACAGCAGCTCTGTTGACCTTGTTCTCTGGCTCTAGAGCGGCTCTGCTGTCCTGGTTCTCTGGCTCTTCAGCAGCTCTGCTGACCTGGTTCTCCGGCTCCACACCAGCTCTGCTGACCTGGTTCTCTGGCTCTAGAGTGACGGTGCTGACCTTGTTCTCTGACTCTACAGCAGCTCTGCTTATCTGGTTCTCTGGCTGTACAGCAGCTCTGCTGATGTGGTTCGCTGGCTGTACAGCAGCTCTGCTGACCTGCTTCCCTGGCTCTAGAGCAGCTCTGCTGACCTGGTTCTCTGGCTCTAGAGCAGCTTTGCTGACCTGGTTCTCTGCCTCTAGAGCAGCTCTGCTGACCTGGTTCTCTGGCTCTAGAGCAGCTCTGCTGACCTGGTTCTCAGGCTTTACAACAGCTCTGCTGTCCCGGTTCTCTGGCTCTATGGCGGCTTTGCTGACCTGCTTCTCTGGCTCTAGAGCAGCTCTGCTGACCTGGTTCTCTGGCTCTACAGCAGCTCTGATGACCTGCTTCTCTGGCTCTAGGTTCTCTGTCTCTAGAGCCGCTCTGCTGGCCTGGTTCTCTGGCTCTAGAGCCGCGCTGTTGGCCTGGTTCTCTGGCTCTACAACAGCTCTGCTGACCTGCTTCTCTGGGTCTAGAGCGGCTGTGTTGGCCTGGTTCTCTGGCTCTAGAGCGGCTCTGCTGACCTGGCTCTAGAGCGTCTCTGCTGACCTAATTCTCTGGCTTTAGAGCGGCTCTGCTGACCTGGTTCTCTGGCTCTACAGAAGCACTACTGACCTGGTTCTCTGGTTCTACAGCAGCTCTGCTGACCTGGTTCTCTGGCTTTAGAGTGACGCTGCTGACCTGGTTCTCTGGCTCTACAGCAGCTCTGCTTATCTGGTTCTCTGGCTCTACAGCAGCTCTGCTGACGTGGTTCGCTGGCTCTAGAGCAGCTTTGCTGACCTGGTTCTCTGGCTCTAGAGCAGCTTTGCTGACCTGGTTCTCTGGCTCTAGAGCAGCTCTGCTGACCTAGTTCTCTGGCTCTAGAGCAGCTCTGCTGGCCTGGTTCTCAGGCTTTACAACAGCTCTGCTGTCCCGGTTCTCTGGCTCTATGGCGGCTTTTCTGACCTGGTTCTCTGGCTCTAGAGCAGCTCTGCTGACCTGGTTCTCTGGCTCTACAACGGCTCTGCTGTTCTGGGTCTCTGACTCTACAGCAGCTCTGCTGACCTGCTTCTCTGGCTCTAGGTTCTCTGGCTCTAGAGTGGCTCTGCTGGCCTGGTTCTCTGGCTCTAGAGCGTCTCTGCTGACCTGGTTCTCTGGCTCTAGAGCGGCTCTGCTGACCTGGTTCTCTGGCTCTACAGCAGCTCTGCTGACCTGGTTCTCTGGCTCTAGAGCAGCTCTGCCGACCTGGTTCTCTGGCTCTACAGAAGCACTGCTGACCTGGTTCTCTGGCTCTACAGCAGCTCTGCTGACCTGGTTCTCTGGCTCTAGAATGGCTCTGCTGACCTGGTTCTCAGGCTCTTCAGCAGCTTGCTGACCTGGTTCTCTGGCTCTACAGCAGCTCTCCTGACCTGCTTCTATGACTCTAGAGCAGCTTTGCTGACCTGCTTCTCTGGCTCTAGGTTCTATGGCTCTAGAGCAGCTCTGCTGACCTGGTTCTCTGGCGCTAGAGCGGCTCTTCTGACCTGGTTCTCTGGCTCCACAGGCGCTCTACTGACCTGGTTCTCTGGCTCTACAGCAGCTCTGCTGACCTGGTTCTCTGGCTCTACAGCGGCTCTGCTGATCTGGTTCTCTGGCTCTACAGCAGCTTTGCTGACCTGGTTCTCTGGCTCTAGTGCATCTCTGCTGACCTGGTTCTCTTGCTCTAGAGTAGCTCTGCTGACCTGGTTCTCAGGCTTTACAACAGCTCTGCTGTCGCGGTTCTCTGGCTCTATGGCGGCTTTGCTGACCTGGTTTCCTGGCTCTAGAGCAGGTCTGCTGGCCTGGTTCTCTGGCTCTACAACAGCTCTGCTGACCTGGTTCTCTGGCTCTACAGCAGCTCTGCTGACCTGCTTCTCTGGCTCTAGGTTCCCTGGCTCTAGAGCGGCTCTGCTGGCCTGGTTCTCTGTCTCTAGAGCCGCTCTGCTGGCCTGCTTCTCTGGCTCCACAGCAGCTCTGCTGACCTGCTTGTCTGGCTCTAGCACAGCTCTGCTGGCCTGGTTCTCTGGCTCTAGAGCGGCTCTGCTGACCTGGCTCTAGAGCGGCTCTGCCGACCTGGTTCTCTGGCTCTACAACTACTCTGCTGACCTGGTGCTCTGGCTCTAGAGCATCTCAGCTGATCTGGTTCTCTGGCTCTAGAGCGTCTCTGCTGACCAAGTTCTTTGGCTTTACAGAAGCACTGCTGGCCTGGTTCTCTGGGTCTACAGCAGCTCTGCGGACCTGGTTCTATGGCTCCACAATGGCTCTGCTGACCTGTTTCTCAGGCTCCAGAGCAGCTTGCTGACCTGGTTCTCTGGCTCTACAGCAGCTCTGTTGACCTTGTTCTCTGGCTCTAGAGTGGCTCTAGTGACCAGGTTCTCTGGCTCTAGAGCAGCTCTGCTGACCTGGTTCTCTGGCTCTAGAGCAGCTCTTCTGTCCTGGTTCTCTGGCTCTACAGCAGCTCTGCTGACCTGGTTCTCTGACTTTAGAGCGGCTCTACTGACCTGGTTCTCTGGCTCCACAGCAGCTCTGCTGACCTGGTTCTCTGGCTCTACAGCAGCTCTGCTGACCTGGTTCTCTGGCTCTAGAGCGGCTTTGCTGACCTGGTTCTCTGGCTCTACAGCAGCTCTGCTGACCTGGATCTCTGGCTCTAGAGCGGCTCTGCTGACCTGGTTCTCTGGCTCTAGAGCCGATCTGCTGACCTGGTTCTCTGGCTCTAGTGCTTCTCTGCTGTCCTGGTTCTCTGGCTCTACAGCAGCTCTGCTGACCTGGTTCTCTGGCTCTACAACGGCTCTGCTGACCTGATTCTCTGGCTCTACAGCAGCTCTGCTGACCTGGTTCTCTGGCTTTAGAGTGACTCTGCTGATCTTGTTCTCTGGCTCTACAGCAGCTCTGCTTACCCTGTTCTCTGGCTCTATGACGGCTTTGCCGACCTGCTTCTCTGGCTCTAGAGCAGCTCTGCTGACCTGGTTCTCTGGCTCTACAACGGCTCTGCTGACCTGGTTCTCTGGCTCTACAGCAGCTCTGATGACCTGCTTCTCTGGCTCTAGGTTCTCTGGCACTAGAGCCGCTCTGCTGGCCTGGTTCTCTGGCTCTAGAGCTGCTCTGCTGGCCTGGTTCTCTGGCTCTACAGCAGCTCTGCTGACCTGCTTCTCTGGGTCTAGAGCGGCTGTGTTGGCCTGGTTCTCTGGCTCTAGAGCGGCTCTGCTGACCTGGCTCTAGAGCGGCTCTGCTGACCTGGTTCTCTGGCTCTAGAACGTCTCTGCTGACCTGGTTCTCTGGCTTTAGAGCGGCTCTGCTGACCTGGTTCTCTGGCTCTACAGAAGCACTGCTGACCTGGTTCTCTGGCTCTACAGCAGCTCTGCTGACCTGGTTCTCTGGCTTTAGAGTGACGCTGCTGACCTGGTTCTCTGGCTCTACAGCAGCTCTGCTTATCCGGTTCTCTGGCTCTACAGCAGCTCTGCTGACGTGGTTCGCTGGCTCTACAGCAGCTCTGCTGACCTGGTTCTCTGGCTCTAGAGCAGCTCTGCTGACCTAGTTCTCTGGCTCTAGAGCAGCTCTGCTGTCCCGGTTCTCTGGCTCTATGGCGGCTTTTCTGACCTGGTTCTCTGGGTCTACAGCAGCTCTGCTGACCTGCTTCTCTGGCTCTAGGTTCTCTGGCTCTAGAGTGGCTCTGCTGGCCTGGTTCTCTGGCTCTAGAGCGTCTCTGCTGACCTGGTTCTCTGTCTCTAGAGCAGCTCTGCTGATCTGGTTCTCTGGCTCTAGAGCGGCTCTGCTGACCTGGTTCTCTGGCTCTACAGAAGCACTGCTGACCTGGTTCTCTGGCTCTACAATGGCTCTGCTGACCTGGTTCTCTGGCTCTACAGCAGCTCTGTTGACCTGCTTCTATGGCTCTAGAGCAGCTCTGCTGGCCTGGTTCTCTGGCTCTACAGCAGCTCTGCTGACCTGGTTCTCTGGCTCTACAATGGCTCTGCTGACCTGGTTCTCAGGCTCTACAGCAGCTTGCTGACCTGGTTCTCTTGCTCTACAGCAGCTCTGTTGACCTTGTTCTCTGGCTCTAGAGCGGCTCTGGTGACCAGGTTCTCTGGCTCTAGAGCAGCTCTGCTGACCTGGTTCTCTGGCTCTAGAGCAGCTCTGCTGACCTGGTTCTCTGGCTCTAGAGCAGGTCTTCTGACCTGGTTCTCTGGCTCCACAGGCGCTCTGCTGACCTGGTTCTCTGGCTCTACAGCAGCTCTGCTGACCTGGTTCTCTGGCTCTAGAGCAACTCTGCTGACCTGGTTCTCTGGCTCTACAGCAGCTCTGCTGACCTGCTTCTCTGGCTCTAGGTTCTCTGGCTCTAGAGCAGCTCTGCTGACTTGGTTCTCTGGCTCTAGAGCGGCTCTTCTGACCTGGTTCTCTGGCTCCACATGGGCTCTGCTGACCTGGTTCTCTGGCTCTACAGCAGCTCTGCTGACCTGGTTCTCTGGCTCTAGAGCGGCTCTGCTGACCTGGTTCTCTGGCTCTACAATGGCTCTGCTGTTCTGGGTCTCTGGGTCTACAGCAGCTCTGCTGACCTGCTTCTCTGGCTCTAGGTTCTCTGGCTCTAGAGTGGCTCTGCTGGCCTGGTTCTCTGGCTCTAGAGCGTCTCTGCTGACCTGGTTCTCTGTCTCTAGAGCGGCTCTGCTGACCTGGTTCTCTGGCTCTACAGCAGCTCTGCTGACCTGGTTCTCTGGCTCTAGAGCGGCTCTGCTGACCTGGTTCTCTGGCTCTACAGAAGCACTGCTGACCTGGTTCTCTGGCTCTACAGCAGCTCTGCTGACCTGGTTCTCTGGCTCTACAATGGCTCTGCTGACCTGGTTCTCTGGCTCTACAATGGCTCTGCTGACCTGGTTCTCAGGCTCTACAGCAGCTTGCTGACCTGGTTCTCTGGCTCTACAGCAGCTCTGCTGACCTGCTTCTATGGCTCTAGAGCAGCTCTGCTGGCCTGGTTCTCTGGCTCTACAGCAGCTCTGCTGACCTGGTTCTCTGGCTCTACAATGGCTCTGCTGACCTGGTTCTCAGGCTCTACAGCAGCTTGCTGACCTGGTTCTCTTGCTCTACAGCAGCTCTGTTGACCTTGTTCTCTGGCTCTAGAGCGGCTCTGGTGACCAGGTTCTCTGGCTCTAGAGCAGCTCTGCTGACCTGGTTCTCTGGCTCTAGAGCAGCTCTGCTGACTTGGTTCTCTGGCTCTAGAGCGGCTCTTCTGACCTGGTTCTCTGGCTCCACAGGCGCTCTGCTGACCTGGTTCTCTGGCTCTACAGCAGCTCTGCTGACCTGGTTCTCTGGCTCTAGAGCGGCTCTGCTGACCTGCTTCTCTGGCTCTACAGCAGCTCAGCTGACCTGCTTCTCTGGCTCTAGGTTCTCTGGCTCTAGAGCGGCTCTTCTGACCTGGCTCTCTGGCTCCACATGCGCTCTGCTGATCTGGTTCTCTGGCTCTACAGCAGCTCTGCTGACCTGGTTCTCTGGCTCTAGAGCGGCTCTGCTGACCTGGTTCTCTGGCTCTACAGCAGCTTTGCTGACCTGGTTCTCTGGCTCTAGAGCATCTCTGCTGACCTTGTTCTCTGGCTCTAGAGCAGCTCTGCTGACCTGGTTCTGAGGCTTTACAACAGCTCTGCTGTCCCAGTTCTCTGGCTCTATGGCGGCTTTGCTGACCTGGTTTTCTGGCTCTAGAGCAGGTCTGCTGGCCTGGTTCTCTGGCTCTACAACAGCTCTGCTGACCTGGTTCTCTGGCTCTACAACGGCTCTGCTGACCTGGTTCTCTGGCTCTACAGCAGCTCTGCTGACCTGCTTCTCTGGCTCTAGGTTCTCTGGCTCTAGAGCGGCTCTGCTGGCCTGGTTCTTTGTCTCTAGAGCGGCTCTGCTGGCCTGCTTCTCTGGCTCCACAGCAGCTCTGCTGACCTGCTTGTCTGGCTCTAGAGCAGCTCTGCTGGCCTGGTTCTCTGGCTCTAGAGCGGCTCTGCTGACCTGGCTCTAGAGCGGCTCTGCCGACCTGGTTCTCTGGCTCTACAGCTACTCTGCTGACCTGGTTCTCTGGCTCTAGAGCATCTCAGCTGATCTGGTTCTCTGGCTCTAGAGCGTCTCTGCTGACCAAGTTCTTTGGCTTTACAGAAGCACTGCTGACCTGGTTCTCTGGCTCTACAGTAGCTCTGCTGACCTGGTTCTATGGCTCTACAATGGCTCTGCTGACCTGGTTTTCAGGCTCCAGAGCAGCTTGCTGACCTGGTTCTCTGGCTCTACAGCAGCTCTGTTGACCTTGTTCTCTGCCTCTAGAGCGGCTCTAGTGACTTGGTTCTCTGGCTCTAGAGCAGCTCTCCTGTCCTGCTTCTCTGGCTCTACAACAGCTCTGCTGACCTGGTTCTCTGGCTCTACAGCAGCTCTGCTGACCTGGTTCTCTGGCTCTACAGCGGCTTTGCTGACCTGGTTCTCTGGCTCTACAGCAGCTCTGCTGAGCTGGATCTCTGTCTCTAGAGCGGCTCTGCTGACCTGGTTCTCTGGCTCTAGAGCCGATCTGCTGACCTGGTTCTCTGGCTCTAGTGCGGCTCTGCTGACCTGGTTCTCTGGCTCTACAGCAGCTCTGCTGACCTGGTTCTCTGACTCTACAGCAGCTTTGCTGACCTGGTTCTCTGGCTCTAGAGCAGCTCTGCTGACCTGGTTCTCTGGCTCTACAGCAGCTCTGCTGACCTGGTTCTCTGGCTTTACAACAGCTCTGCTGTCCCGGTTCTCCGGCTCTATGACGGCTTTGCCGACCTGTTTCTCTGGCTCTACAAAAACTCTGCTGACCTGGTTCTCTGGCTCTACAGCAGCTCTGCTGACCTACTTCTCTGGCTCTAGAGCGACTCTGCTGGTCTGGTTCTCTGGCTCTAGAGTGGCTCTGCTGGCCTGGTTCTCTGGCTCTAGAGCGGCTCTGCTGGCCTGGTTCTCTGGCTCTACTGCAGCTCTGCTGACCTGCTTCTCTGGCTTTAGAGCGGCTCTGCTGGCCTGATTCTCTGGCTCTAGAGTGGCTCTGCTGACCTGGCTCTCTGGCTCTAGAGCGGCTCTGCTGACCTGGTTCTGAGGCTTTAGAGCAGCTCTGCTGAATTGGTTCTCTGGCTCCGGAGCGTGTCTGCTGACCTGGTTCTATGGCTCTACATAAGCTCGGCTGACCTGGTTCTCTGGCTCTACAACAGCTCTGCTGACCTGGTTCTCTGGCTCTGGTGTGGCTCTGCTGACCTGATTCTCTGGCTCCACATCAGCTCTGCTGACCTGGGTCTCAGGCTGTACAACGGCTCTGCTGACCTGGCTCTCTGGCTCTAGAGCGGCTCTGCTGACCTGGTTCTGAGGCTTTAGAGCAGCTCTGCTGAATTGGTTCTCTGGCTCCGGAGCATGTCTGCTGACCTGATTCTATGGCTCTACATAAGCTCGGCTGACCTGGTTCTCTGGCTCTACAACAGCTCTGCTGACCTGGTTCTCTGGCTCTGGTGTGGCTCTGCTGACCTGATTCTCTGGCTCCACAGCAGCTCTGCTGACCTGGGTCTCAGGCTGTACAACGGCTCTGCTGACCTGGTTCTATGGCTCTACAGCAGCTCTGCTGACCTGGTTCTCTGGCTCTACAGCAGCTCTGCTGACCTGCTTCTCTGGCTCTACAGCAGCTCTGCTGACCTGGTTCTCTGGCTCTAGAGCGGCTCTGCTGACCTGGTTCTCTGGCTCTAGAGCGGCTCTGCTGACCTGATACTCTGGCTCCACAGCAGCTCTGCTGTCCTGGGTCTCAGGCTCTACAACAGCTCTGCTGACCTAGTTCTGTGGCTCTACAGTAGGTTGCTAACCTGGTTCTCTGGCTCTACAACACCTCTGCTGACCTGGTTCGCTGAACTGGTTCTCTGGCCCAGTAACCAAATCCGTTAAAGTCCAGCATACAAACTGCTCTGCCTAAATTACGAAAAGTGCCCCTTTCTAAAAAGGCGACCAAGAAATGGAATGTTTGGTGTATGTTTCACTTCACAAAAATGCACCCTCTGTTAAAAGCCTTTCCATTAAAAAAAACCGAAAACAACCCCCATTACAAAAATGTGGCTTGGTTTGCAGTGAATTACCATAAAGGTGCACGGAGATTGTTGCCAAACTAAAATACCTCTGCTGAATTTAAATTAAATTCTACAGAGATGGCAGCCGAACATAAATACGTCCAATAATGTAGCAAACAAAATTCATTATAAAAATGTCTCCTTGGTTTGTATTATAGTAAGCAAAGATCGCAGCGAAACGTTAATCCCTTAGCTGGATTGGCTTTAAAGTTTGAGAACCTTGGCAGCAGGACTTACCAGGCGCACTTCACCGGACCGTACACGGGACGCTGACGCTGTGTGTCCCCCCGCCGCCACTCTTCATCGTTGGCCGCAGTTGGGGGGGACTACAGCTCCCGTCATCCTTTGCCTCAGAGTCCCGCCTCCCTTCCGGCCAGTAGCGCGCCCGGAGGCGCTTCTTAAACAGCGGCTCCCTCGGTGGAGCGGGGGGCATTTCTTTGTGAACCTTGGCAGCAGGACTTACCAGGCGCACTTCACCGGACCGCACACGGGACGCTGACGCTGTGTGCCCCCCCCCGCCGCCACTCTTCATCGTTTGCCGCAGTTGGGGGAGACTACAGCTCCCGTCATCCTTTGCCTCAGAATCCCGCCTCCCTTCCGGCCAGTAGCGCGCCCAGAGGCGCTTCTTAAACAGCGGCTCCCTCGGTGGAGCGGGGGGCATTTCTTTGTGAAACTTTGGCAGCAGGACTTACCAGGCGCACTTCACCGGACCGCACACGGGACGCTGACGCTGTGTGTCCCCCCGCCGCCACTCTTCATCGTTGGCCGCAGTTGGGGGGGACTACAGCTCCTGTCATCCTTTGCCTCAGAATCCCGCCTCCCTTCCGGCCAGTAGCGCGCCCGGAGGCGCTTCTTAAACAGCGGCTCCCTCCGCGTCGCGGGACGCGCGCGGGCGGCGCCGGGCTGAGCCCGGGCAGAGGGCGGGCCATCTGTGGCCGCCCGGGGCAGGAGAAGGCTGGGCCGGGCCATTCCCCTTTCATCTGAGTCCTGAGGCGGGTGTGGCGCCTTTCAACATCTATACTGACTCCATCATAAGGTACTGTGTTGTTGCTGCGGGGCCCCCTGCCACGTCTTCGTTATAAACTGTCTGTACACCACCCTGCCATTGATCGTGTGGCAGTTTGAGGGTCACGATGGGCAAAAGGAAAATGTCGGATGCCAATGGAGGTTCTGCTAGTTTAACTGGCAGCATGGCAAAAAGGAACAAGGCCAGAAAATCTAGTAAAAAACCTATGCCACCTACTACGCTAGAACGCATCGACTCCTTAGTCGGTGAATGTACTTCCATTCTAGATTCTGACCCAGCTGCTATGCTTTTATCCCCACTGCCTCCAAGTAGCCTTCGTCCAGGTCCTGTTACTATCCCCCCAGATGTTTAGTAAAAAATTCGCCCCAAGTTCATCAATGGCAACTGCTCAGGACGGTACGCAGAGTCACAGTGCCATCCCTGGGGTAACTACTGAAGTTGTAAGCCCTTGTGCCCCTGTGGCTAACTTGGTACCCCTTGATCCCACCGTCATTGTTTGTACAAATCGCTTTGAGCTACTATCTGATATTGATAATGATTTTGTGGAGTGCCCTGACACTATTACTAGCCCTGCTGTACTTGTTGTTTCTAACCCCTGTAGTGATCGAGTTCTTGGTCTTGGACCCTCATCACAAGGGGGTAGCCAACAACAAGAAGTAGTGGAAGAAACTGCCCCAGCTACAGGTCTAATCATGGAAACCATTGAGGCATTGAAGCTTGAAATCAGCGATCTAAAAGCCCTAGTAAAGAAATTACTATTTATAGTTAAAAGACCTTCTATGCAACCTTTGCAATTACCAACTATTTCACCCAATACTGCCTACCACTCACATTTACCAATAACTTCTTCCTTTAATAACATCGATTCTAGCACACCCATACCACCTCAACTGCCACCATCATCCCTGCAAGTTAGACCAAATTCCCTACCACCCACTAGAGCTGGGACTAACTTGTCCAATCACAACAAAAAAACTCATCCAACCTTGCATCATAACGCTACAATTAGCCAGCCTCATCCCTCTCAAAAATCTTCAGCCCACGACTTGCTTCCTCAATCTCCTGTAGTGCAAAGACCTAGGGCTATCTCTCAGCCTATTGTTCAAATGGTGGGTGTTCCCACGATTGATGGGTACGAGAGCGAAGAATCTCTAAAGAACAAAGTTACCCACTGGATCCGCCATACCAGAGGCTGCCGATCTCTTATTAGAGACGACCTTTTAAGAGCCCGTAGATTAAGATTCAACAACTCTCCCACGGACACAATCGAGTTGACCCTAGCCAATCATAACTTAGCTGACGGCCTTATTGCACTTGAGTTTAGATCTTCCTCCCCTGACTCGTCTTCCATCCAATTTAGACATTTTCCTACACCGAGTCACGATCTTGTAGGGAGGAGGGGTGGGTTGCCTTACAAAGGCTTGAGGGCATATCTACTTTGGGACAAATCGATTGACTAACCCTTGCGTCCAATACATCATCAATTCCAAATGAAGTATCCCATGCTGTCCCGATTTCTAACTGTAGATTGTCCCCTGAAACATCCTCCTTTGTTATTTCCCGTGGGGCTAGGGGGGATGGTGGAACACAATCTGTAGTCCCAATCTCACACTCATTGGACCCTGTCACTTCCCCTTCCTTAGCCTCAAACACGAACTTTAAAATTATTTCATGGAACATCGCTGGTCTGAAAGCAAAACTCCCACTGCCAGACTGGAATAACTTTTATTGCCACCTTCGATTTTTGTATATTCCAAGAGACCTGGAGCATTACACCTCTATTCAAATCTGGTTTCACCTGTCATTGTGTTCCTGCGGTGTCCACTGGTCGTGGACGCCCCTCTGGAGGCCTCATGATATTGATAAATATTGCCCTCTCTTGCAGAGTCCGCCATGTACAAAGCCCATCTCCGGACGTGCTGCAGTTAACCTTGAGTGGGCTGAATGGGGGGCCTACTATTGAGCTGTTTAATATCTATATCAGGGGCACCCAAGGAGGATCTAAGTCTCCCATTGTTACCATCTTAGAAGAGGAACTCCTGTCCTTCCAATTCACTCATATTGGTCGCTGGAGACCTGAATTGTACCTATGAACCCCTCGCCTCTGAAGACATTCTGGAGGTCGAAGAGGAAGATGCCAGGTGGGGTATACCCTCTCTCACTGTTCCCCCAGTAAGGAGATGGTCGCCGGTGATAATCCAACTGAATGCCCTGGTTATGGAATATGGGCTGAGAGCTGCTAATGGCCGACTTCCTTCCGACCTTCACGCAGCATTTACTTTTAATAGAACCTCCAGCCCATCACGCATCGATTACATTTTAATTGATCGCAGACTTTGGCACTATGCAGTGGACATGGTTATTGTCCCCACCACCGATAGTGACCATAATCCCCTGTGCCTGACTTTAAAGAACTTATGGACCCCTGACCAACCAACCTCCGACCGTCGTCCCACATTGCTTACTAGAGATGTCATTCCATCTAATTGTAAAAGATATCTCAAATGGCCTAAAATTGCATTAGATTAACAAAAATTGTCTTCTATAAAAGAAATACTGCTACTAAAAACTGCAGAATTTAGGCAAGCATGTGAAGACACCAATGAGAATTCAAGGGCCGCGTCCATTCACGCAGCCACTATTGAGTCAATCGGGTCTTTTTTCATATCCTCTTCCACTAATAACACTCATAAACACAAATCACCTGGTTCTTGGTTCAACTCTGAGTGCAGATCCAGCAGGAAAGAGCTTGCAATCGCTATTAAATCTAAGGATTGCTCTCTAATTAATAACGCAAAGTGTACTTGGGAAGAATCTCATTGGTTGGCCTTGAAAAATGCCAGTCTAGCAAGGGATGGGACCACATTTTGGAACCTCTGCAGATATTCGCGAGGCACAGACCCCGATACAATTTCCAACCATATTACCAATCATGAATGGTTCACCCATTTCTCGAATCTCTACTCGGGTGACAATACTCAAGGCACCAGTGCTTTCCTTTCTTTTATCCCTATAGTTCCCACCTTGGCAAACTATGACCCTTTCACAGAATTAGAAGTTACATCTGCCATTAATAGATTGGTCCTAGCCAAAGCCGCAGGCCCTGACGGCCTGCCCGGAGACTTGTTCCGCTCCGATCCTAAATCTTGGGCCGTGTATTTTACCATCTTACTTAATGCTCTTCTCAGGGGGTCACCTATCCCCGAGTCATGTAGGGGAGCGGAGGTTATACCAATATTTAAGAAGGGCTCCAGGGAGGACCCTGCTAACTACCGACCAATAAGTCTTATTGACGTTAGCCAGAAGGTGGTTGGTAGGGTTCTGCTGGAGCGAATTCTATCCTGGGCTACTGAAAATAGTATCCTGTCACACTATCAAGCCGGGTTCAGACCATGTACGAGCACGATTGACCAGGTCTTCAGGCTGCTATTGTTATATTGGAAAATCGTTCTGATTGGCAGGGGCAACCTCCATCTAGCCTTCATCGATCTGAAGTCAGCCTTTGACCTGGTCCCTCGTGACCGTCTATGGTCTGTTCTCCAGGATCTGGTTCTTCCGCCTCCTGTCCTTGACCTTTTGGTCCGTCTCCATGAGGGGAATTTCGCCAGGGTGAGATGGGGAACCCAGGCTCAGAGAACTGAAAAGATTCCAGTTAGTAGAGGAGTCCGCCAGGGCTGTGTACTAGCGCCCACTCTTTTTTCACTTTTTGTGACTGGAGTGGTGAAATTCTTGCTAGAAGTCCCAGCGGACGCTCCTGCCCTGGGCGGGGGAAAAAGTTCCCACTCTCCTATTTGCGGACGATACCCTGCTGATTTCCAAGACACCAGCAGGGTTACAGAAGCTCTTAGACAGATTTTACTTGTTTTGCTCAATGAGAGGCCTGGTTATTAACACAACAAAAACCAAGCTGCTCTCTTTCAAATCACGCAAATCACCCAGCGTTCCCATCATGTCTGATGGAGTCCCCCTAGAATATGTCAAATTATTTGACTATCTAGGCATCAGAATTTCTGACACTTTGAGCTGGAGACCCCATATTCACAAAATGCTGCTTAATTACAAACGAGCCACGGGGGTAATTGCTAAAGAACATCGCTCCTCGAGGAGCAAGCCAATCACTCCCGCACTAGTGATCTATCAGGCCAAAGCAGTAGGTTCGGCCCTATATGGAGCCGAACTCTGGGGTTTTGACAATTTAGAAGAAATTACTCTGTCTGAGAACAAATTTCTGAGAGAACTAGTTTCAATGCCAAGGGGTACCCCTCTGAAACCTCTTTTCAGTGATTTGGGTAGGCGCTCGTTTAAAGACATTGCAAGGCTACGCCCTCTGCTCTTTTGGGCCCGCCTATGGCGCACCCCGGAGCTAGCAAAATACACTGAGGGCCTGAGAGAAATTATGAACACTGCAGGCTCCCACAAAATAAGCTGGCTTCGTAATGTCAAAAAATCCCTAATCCAGCTTGGACTAAACGATGCCTGGGAGCATGGAGCCCCTGTGAGTAAGTTGGATCTCAAAAGAGCATACTGGGCCTGGATTGATAATCAGGATCTTGGTTATCCCAACCTAGGTAGGTTAACAGAAGCTTTTTACACCTACAAACAGTCTGTTAGTTTTGAGCCTTACCTTGAGTTTATACAAAAACCCAGGGACAGATCACTGTATCTTCAATTCAGACTCGAGATTCTCCCTACTCGTGAATTCACCAGCAAATGGAAGCCTCCCTATCAGACCCCCGACTCTTGCCCGATATGCACAGAAAAAGTAGAAAGCATAGCCCACATTATGGTTGAATGCCCAGCGTACACAAACCCGAGAAAAAGATGGCTAGGCCCTGCTTGCCGTCTCCTGGGCATTTCGAACTATCGTGTCGCCTTACGCATTCTTCGCTCTGACACAAGTTTGGTGCTAGTCTGTGCCGTGGCCAAATTTCTGGGCTGGTCCTGGACTATTAGAAGCAAATTTAGTAGCTCCACTAGTTGATTTAGCAAATTGCTTTTTTTTATATGTCTTTTTAACTGTATTTTAAATCAATTTTAAAAATATTTTAGTGTGTTTTTTTTTAACCCAGTCATTAAGCTTCCATTATGATTTGCTGTAAAAATTGTTCCCTTGATGAACTTCTATTTTTACTATGCCTGTATGTATATGCATTTATGATAATTCTTATCGAAATAAAGCTTTTTGACTATGACTATGACTATGTAAACACAGATTTCAGTTAATCTTAAAGTTCTTCGAGCAAAAAAAGTAAAATAACCCCCGTTACAAATATACTGCTGGGTTTGCAGTAAATTACACAAAAATGCACCCTCTGTTTGCATCGTAGCAAACAATTAATCCCTTAGCTAGATTTGCTAATCAAACATCTTAGCTCAAAATAAAGCCGTTTGATAAAAAAAAAAAAAAATCTTATCACCAAAATGCGTGCTCGGTTTGCATTAAATTATCTGAAGAAGTACATCCAGTTTGCTGAGAAACTAAAATACCTTCGCTGGATTTACATAAAAGTAAACAGAGGTCACCGATAATAACGAAATGTAAAAAAATCCCATCCCTAAAATGCGCGCTCGGTTTGCATTAAATTATCAGAAAAGGTACATCCAGTTTGCGGCTAAACTAAAATACCTTTGCTGGATTAATATTAAAATAAACAAAGGTCACCGCTAATAACGAAATCCATAAGGAAACTGGAACGTAAAGCCCTTCTCTAAAAAAAAAAAAGACACACTCAAATCCCATCCCCAAAATACGCACTTGGTTGTATTACATTCGCTGGATTCACATTAAAGTAAACAGAGCTCACCACTAATAACAAAATCCATAAAGAAAGTAAAAAGCAAACAACGTGACAACGTGTCTCCAAAAAGGACAAGAAATGCATTGCCTTCGGAAACAAACCAAAACAAAGCCTGAAAAAAAGTCCAACAACGCAACCGTATCTCTTCAAACCACAAAGTAATACGGATAAAGGGGCCAATAGCTCTAGGCGTGAACAATTTCCAAAAAGGAGGGACTTTATTGACTGATTGCACCAACCACAACTCGGAGGGAACTCGGACGGTTTAAGTGACACACAAACAAATGAATAGAAAGTCCGAAGAAAAAAGAGGTGGTTACCAACATCATATAGTGTATATAGCATCTCTCGTCGAGACAGCGCATGCGCTGCCTAGGCGAGAACTAAAAAGGAACCTGACACCAGGCCTGCCCTTGCAGGGCTCAAAATTTCACCTGCATTTTCCAGCAATATGTTTTCAGGAGGAGCTATTTTTAGGGACTACTGACCCTTTCTGGGGAGTTCAAAATCCTCTAACTTCAGGGAAGACAAACTGCCTTTTGACCTCTGTCTCTGTGGGGCAAATGTGACAAGATGACAAGATTTAAAGGCATCTTTATTGCTCACAAAGTGAAAGAGCAATAAAAATGCCATTAAATCTTGGTATCTTGTCACATTTGCTGGATTTCAGAAACAGAGGTCAAAAGTCAGCTTATCTTATTACATTTTATTTTTCTTTCTGTGTATCTCAAGTTAGAGGTTTTTGTAAAGTGGACTGTGTGGCAATTGAACTGTGCAAAGCATGCTTAATGAAAGGCTGTAAGATGTCAGGCTTTTTTTTCTAACACCACTGAATTAGCTAAGTGAACTGTTCAAACATTTCAGATATATTTCACTAGTTATGAAGACCCATATTTGTAATTGTGTGGTGAAAAAAATATTATTATAGGATCAAAACAAATGAGAACACTTTAATTGGTGACGCACAAATTTCGAATATTTTTGTTGAAACGCAATTTCCCAAAATCGTTTATGCGCAATTATCAGTAAAACTACATGTTAGTGGAAACGTTTTGTGGCCCTTTCAATGGAAAATATGCTATCTGTAAATGACAATGCAGTACCACATCATGCTTTGGTAATATATTTATGAAAAGTGAGTTTTTAAACATGAACTGGGAACTATTGCTGCTCCTGCCCAGATGGCAATGCTATTAGTGAACTAAGAGGCAAGCCAGGAATCATGTGTACCCTATATATAAGCTTGATTCTTGTTATACATGGAGCAAACATTTAGTCTAGTAAATAAAGAGTTTTTTTGTACAGCAGAAATAGTGAACTTGCATATTTGAAGGTGCTCTCTCTTGTGATAATAAAAAAAAGGCGGCTCTAGAAGACAAAATATTTGCCTATGATCACAAATTTGAGACCAGTTCACGGGTCAAGTACATTACGGTTTGTTCAAGTAGATTATTAAAGTTACTAGACCTGCAGGTCTAGGAAAGTTTTTATGATTTTTTCAAGCCCTGCCTTGCCTATGTCACCCTAGACAGTTTGCAGCCAGGACCACGGAAAGAGAAAGAACTGACCAGAACCAGTATTGAGAATAGGCCAGGGAATTTCCCCACACAAATACTGTCACCAGTTATAAAAGGGGGACTTTCAGAACCCGTCATCAGAACACTTCTGAAAAAGCAAGATTGAACCTGCTGGCCAGTTTCAGTGGGACCTGCGCTTCAAGCCAACAGCGACCGTCAACGACAACCAATGCGAAGCTCCAGTAACGACTGACTCTTCGCGCTACACCTACTACCGTCCACCACATCAGACCTGCTCCTGTCACCAAAAGCGTCCTTTTTGTGGCCCCCATCAACGCAAATGGCACCCTTTGCCCTGGACTTCACTCCTCAACGAAACTAACCTGGTCCCTGCATGTGACTCGCACTCCATAATGGTCAGCCTGAACTTGCGACTTTCCTTGGTCCTATACGATCAGATAACCAGGAGTGGTGCTTTTTGCATCTTGCCGATATTTACACCTAAAACTTTCAAAATTGATATCTCTATTTCTACAGATTGGATTTTTATTGTTTTGGAGATATTGTATTTATGAAAATGTACTCTTTTTTTTCTAAATTGATTTGGGATGTTTCTTGTGTTGTGTTATCACTTTATTACTATTTGTCTGCTCCATAAATTGTATACATTGCCTCTGTGTTAAGTGTGACTGCTTTTGGGCCAAGCTACCAGAGAGCTAAGCACAGGTTAATTTAGTGAGTTTTATGGTTCACCCTGAGAAGGATTGTTTTTATTATTTGAGTGGGACTTCCATCCCTCTCCGCCAGTAACCCAGTGTCTCATAACATTCTAGCACTTGTATCACAAATAATTAGATTAAATCAAACTTGCTTACATTAGTTAACTGGAAATCCTTAAAGTGGGAAATGTAACAAAAACAAAGGACTCAACACAATAAATATATTCCATGAAAAACAGAATTCTAATAGTGTCACACTTATCTTTTCAGAGCAGCAAACAAAAGAGAAAGATCACGGAGGATACAGGGCTTTATCTGGGACTGGAGATTTCTATTTTGTTTGTGTTCTTTCAAGGTTCTAAATTATAATGCTTTTTTAGAAGTGCTGCTCAGAATGGTAAATAAAGGTGCTAATGCATAATGCTAGTCTCCTGTCTTGCCATAAACGTAAAGTGTTTCAGCTACTTAAAAAAATATATTCTCTGTCTACTGAAATTCTGTTAAACCTATTAGTTGCAACTTCAAAATTGATTTAAGTCTCTCATTAGGCTTCTGGAATATGGTGCATTCTTTGGCTTTTTACACGATAAGATGATTGCATCTTTCATCACTCCATATAGTTTTGCTTGGGGACCATGCTGTTTGGGTTAGGAACCACCAGGCAACCTGAGTAGTGTATGTTACAGTCAATCTCACCAATTGTGGAATTTCTCAGTTTGTTTCAGGGATGGCTCATAATAGAGCCGTACATTAAATGTATTTATTTTGCATCACTTTACATGATATCTTTGGCCATATTCCTACCTCTGACCTGGTCAAACAATGCAGCTTTCTGTTTTGAGATTTACTTTCTTGATCTAGGTTACACAAGGAAAGTGACAACGTCGGTAGAAACTAGTGACCGAGCAAGACCAACTTATCCCAGTATTTCACACATTAAACTACGGGTTCATTTATATCGCTTAATGATCCCACCATTCCTTTTCATAACTTTACAGCTCCATTGTCAATATTTTTGGCCTAGTAGCTCTGGTTACTATAGAGAGAAAATCAATATGAAAAAATTCTTTGTACTGCTTTAGTTTGCAACAGGCCCTATCTAAGGGGATGATTACGATGGCGGGCGGACTTGAGTCCGTCCACCATCGTCACAGGAATCGGGACCACCCGGCCATGTGGCAGCGGTCCCGCACATGCAATTATAATGCGACCGCTACTGTGGTGGTCACATTGTGCATGTTACCATTGCGGCGGGTGCTGCTGGTTGCAGCAGCCGCTGCAATGCCAAAAAAGCATGTTTAGCGTTTCCCTGTACTACGTGGCTGGCACCACGTGGTGCCTGCCACCTGGTGCAGGGAACTGTATGGGAACACCATAGGTGCCCCCCAAGTGCATAATTGCATTGCCCCTGCACAAGGGTGGCCCGCAACGGGCCCCCAAAGCCAACCTCCGCCAACCTTTAAATGTCGGATCAACTGCCATTCAAAGGCAGGCGTAATGCAGCATCCTAATGTGGCGGACGGTGCCCGCTAGGCACCGCCACCATTCTAGGTATGCTGGCCTGGTCTGACAGGCAATCGTAATGATTGCCTGTGTCGGACCTGTGGCGGATGGGCTTTCCGTTTGCCAGCACTCCGCCCGCCATCCTTATCTGGCAGGCAGAGAAGGGCCGCACGATGGCACCCGCCACCATAATCAGCCCCCAAGTCTGTAATGTTAAGTTATCTGTTATTTGTAGAGGGCACTTTTGCTCCAATGCAATTGCCGTCCATATCCATTCCCCAAGAGTCCAGGCCCACTCCTCTGCAGGCCTTCCCATCCACATTCTGACATTTTGCTCTGTAGAGCTGGCAATTTTATGTTATTTTACTGAAAGGTGAGGTGGTCCTTCATTTTTATGTACACAGTTTTCTACAGCACTACACCACCAACATATATTAGTGCTCTCAACGCAGAGAGCATACAATTAGAATTAATTTGGTGACATTAGATAGGGGATATGCATTCAAACGAGTTCTATGAGGCTTGTATAATGACAGTCTTTAGCATTAGATTTGTCGTGTACACCTATATAGTATATCTTAATAAAACATTACTGTCACTCTTACAGTGAATGCAAATCTATTGTTTGTATTTTTTTTTATAGAGGTCAGCACAGTGATTCACTATTTACAGACCAACCAACATCTGTGGGCCTGGTGGACTGTTGCTTTTCTGCTGCCGGCATGTTTGGTTCAGTTCCTGAGTTTTAAATGGTTCTGGATAGATGGGCATAAACAATGCTGCTCCCTCGTTGTCATCCATGTCCTACAGTTGGGGATAATGAAGAGGTAAGAAAAGCTAGTATGCTTTTCAGTTACACAACCTTTGTTGTTTTGTACTCCTATGTCCTTTGGCAGCTCTCTTTCATGTTTTGAGTTGTTTCTGCTTTTGTTCCTTTTCTGTTGGTTTAAATGAGTTGAATTGCCATCTCTAAATTCAGACAGAAGCCAATATTCTAGGAGGATGTATGATCTCAATTTGATTAGAATTTAAATTTTGTACATAAATACCACATTTTTTTCCCTGCAAAAATGTCACCATGTAAAATATTTCTCCGAAATTGGGTAACCCAATTTACCCTTGAGGGCTTGGGTAAGACTTAATGTAAGGTGCAGGTGTTTTTTTTTACATACAACTTTGTTTGATTTCTAACAAAATCATTCTGAGAACCCAAACCAGTGGCCTTAATCAAATGAATTGTTAAACTTAATTCTAAAAAATGTTAAAAGACAAAATTAAAACAAAGATTGACTAACACGTTAAAGTAAAAGAAAACAAAATAGGACAAAAGGGTGTATTGTTTTCCTAAACAAATTATATAAATAAATAACTTGAGGGTACAAAAGTCAATTCACGTATACAAAAATGAATGAGAAAATTAGTCTTTACAATAATCTAATTTCATTGTCATTTTTGTAACAGCCCATTTTGTACATTTGAAGAAATGGTCATTGAACATTTGAGGATCATCTCCTATATAACAATGATAGAGAAAATGGGCTATAATTATCGACATTTCGGTCTTATCTTATAACAATCAGGAAGACCATCTTCAGGACCAAAAATACACATGTAAACTGAAGACCCTTAGAGTATGAATAATTATGAGCTCCTACATATTTGGCACAAATTGACAAACTCAGTTTTGACTGGATTTAGTGAATTATCCTCCAGTATTGTTATTGACGAAGCATTATATTTATCTGTATCGATAAGTCCTATTTGTGACAATGCTCAATTTTTAATAGTCCATATGGCTGTCATCGATCGGCATTCTGAATTAAGCTGAATATGTTCAATGGCAATCCCTTCAAATTTATGAAATTTGAAGTTGTTACGAAAAGGACAATGAGATGAGATTATTGTAAAGACTAATTTTTTCATTCATTTTTGTATATGTGAATTGTCTTTTGTGCCCTCAAGTTATCTATATAAATTTGTTTAGGAAAATAATACACCCTTTTGTCCTATTTTGTTTTCTTTTACTTTAGTATGTTAGTAAATCTTTGTTTTGATTTTGTCTTTTAGAATTTTTTCGAATTAAGTTTAACAATTCATTTGATTGAGGGCACTGATTTGGGTTCTCGGAACTATTTTGTTCGAAATCAAGCAAAGTTGCATGTAAAAAAATCCCTTGTGGGCACCTGCACCTGACACCATGTAAAATATAGCAGAATTTGTACATGGAAAATAGTAGTCTGAATTTTGCTGGGGAAAATATGCAATGTGACCATGCTACCTCTCCAAGGTGCGGAACTTGGATTGAGGAGGTAGTACCACCCTCTGTGTATTCCACACCAAGTTGTATTGGTATTTACAGAGTGCAATAATGTCTCTCAAAATAACAGGTAATGCTGGAAATGGTTTTTATATACTTCTCCTAAAATTATGCAGTCTATTTAATTTGCCCAAAAAAATTGTTGTAGAGTAACCTCTTCTAGTTTCTATTTATACCCTTTGTCTTCCATCTTTTAATATATTTCAGCCCTGAAGACTTTCCTTTCCTGATAAAGATGTGTTTATAAGGGATCTCCTTTAGTGCCACAGAGCACAAGAGCCTCCTTCATATTCTCAGTGCCTCCTTGTTAGAAATGGGGGTCTCTAGTTGGCAAAGGTTTGCATCTTTGTCCAAGTAGGGACCCTTCCTTCTAGTCACTATAAGGGAGTTACACTCCTAAATAACCCCTGCTCACCCCCTTGGTAGCTTGGCACGATCAGTCAGGCTTATCTTAGAGGCAGTGTGTAAAGCATTTGCACATAACCAACAGTAATACAGTGTAAGCACTACAAAAGGACACCACACCAGTTTAGAAAAATATCCAATATTTTTATATACTTAAAACAAGACCAAAACTGGTAAAAATCCACAATACAGTACTTAGAAATCTTCAGTTATCAAAATTAACTTGAAATACAGTTCCTTGAAGTCGATAGCTTCGTCTGGGACTATCACTGCGTCGTGAACAAACAATTCAAACACTTCTGGCTGACCGCAGCATCACGGGCCAGCTACGGTGTCTGGAAGACCCACAAAACCGTACCTTTAGAAATGCAGGGTGTCGGTGACCTCTCATTGAACTCCAAAAGCACCGCATCCACAGAGGTCGGTGCAGGAGTCGTAGGGCCCATGAAGTCACACGCATTGCAGATCGAACTCCTCGCGGTTGAAGTTAGGAGCGCAGGTGTCGGATGCTGTGGTGAAAAGTGCAGCGGTGCGGCATGCAGTGCCATCAGGTCGCATTGCAGGTAGCGCCTCAGCAAAGGTCGTTCAGCGGCATCGGTGAGACCATGGCTGTGGTGCGAAGTGATGCGGTGCTCGTCACGGTGCTGGCAGGTCACGGTGCAAGCAGCAGCATCGTTGTTGCTGAAGCGCTGTCCTCGGCTGACAAACTGGCGCTGGTAGGCCAAGGCAGGATGAGGACGGTGCGTTATGTAACTTACAAGCGGTGACCTCGAATCACGGTGCAAGCAGTGGCGTCGATGTCGGCATGGAGCGGGGTCGTCGGGGATACCAGGGCGACGTAGTGAAACGAAGCGGAGTGCAGTGCCCACAGGTTGCGGTGCCAGCAGCGGCTCAGAGGCGGCGTTGGTGAGAACATCGTTGTGGTGCCCCCTGCAGTGCCTTCAGGACACGGAGTCGGCAGCGACGTCATAGATGGCGTAGAGTTGCTTTTCTTCTTTTGCAGCACAAAAACACACAGTCCCCAGTGCGGATGGCAGAAGAGCTTGAAGTCTTTGATGTTCCTGAGACTTCTTGAATAGGGGGCAAGCTCTACCTCAAGCCCTTGGAGAAACTCAATAAATAAGTTGTAGAAAGTTCAAGTGCAGTCCTTTCACTGCCCAAGACAGAAGCAGCCACTGCAGGCCAACACAGCAAAGCACTCAGCAAAGTGGTAGTTCCTCCTCACAGGTTCTCCAGTTCTTCTTCTTGGCAGTCTTCTTGGTCCAAAAGAGTTCTAAAATTCTGGGGTCAAGGCCCCAATATTTATACCACAAAATCCTTTGTTCTCTGGAGACAGTGAGTGTCTGCCCAGCCAGAACCAGTTCTGTCCTCTCTAGTGCAGCTTGCGTGCCGGAGGCGGAGACCGCATTGTCCAAGGTAGACAGGATCTATTCAGATGCAAGGGAAATCTCCTCCCACCACTCTAAATGCAGACCGGGCCTATTCAGGTGCTAGTGATAACTCCTATTCGGGTGCTAGTGACAACTCCTCCCACTTCTCCGAATTCAATCCAGCTCTATTCAGCCCAGCCCTGACTCATCCAGAGTCTCTGGAGCCACTGCACATCCCCAGCCCCTGTCACTCCACAGCCAGACATTCAATTCACATCCTAGCAGAGGCACACTGGATGGCTAAGGAAGAAAATACCTACTTTCTAAAAGTGGTATTTTCAAACACAGAATGTAAAAATCACCCTCACTAAAAGATGCATTTTAACATTCTGAGTTCAGGCATACTAAACTTTATTTTCCTATCTGGTCCCAATGGGAAGTTATATTTATAAGATGTTATAAATTAACTCCCATGCTTTCCTATGGGTCAATAGTGAAAAACGAAATGCACTGTAATTCACTACCAGGATATGTCACACACATCAGTTCATGTCCTACCTTTCACATACACTGCACCCTACCCACAGAGGTACCTTGGGCCTACCTTGGGGGTGACTCACATGTAAGAAAAGGGAAGGTTAGGGCCTGTCAAGTGGGTGCACTTGCCAAGTTGACATGGCAGTTACAAACTGCGCGCAGACTCTGCAGTGGCAGGTCTGAGTTACTTTTTCAGGGCTACTCATGTGGGTGGCACAATCAGTGCTCCAGTCCCACTAGTAGCATTTGATTTACAGGTTCTGGCACACTCAGTGCACTTTACTAGGGACTGACAAGTAAATCAAATATACCAATCATGGAAACACCTCACCATAACACAATTCACCCAGAGAGCATATGCACGTTAGCACTGATCAACAGTGATAAAGTGCCCAGAGTCCTAAAACCAACAAAGACAGGTCAGGAACAAATAGGAGGAAGAAGCAAAAGGTTTGGGGATAACCCTGCAAAAAAGGGCCAATTCCAACATTCTTGTACCTACATTTGGCAACCGGAGTCGTCTTTGATGTGGTTTGCCTGAACGATTATTGTCTACGAGCTGCTTTAATTTCGACTCTGTCAAATATCTTCTGTACTAGGTCTGTGTAATGGAGATTATCATATTCTGTTCACTATGATGTTTAAGAATAAGTTTCACTGGGTCAAGCAAGCTGCTAAGCTATGAACCCCAGACATAAGAAATAATTTTAAATTAGTAACAGAATATAATGCAAATATTTCTCTACATTCTGCTGCTGTGGTCATGGGTGTATGGACATAAAGAGGATTTTAGACATTGCTGGATGTCAAAGCAAGCTGTGGAGTCTACTGCTTAAGACCTTGTTCTTCATTGTGTGATTTATGTCTTTGTTTTTACCACATGAATGTGTCCTGTGAGTTAAACTATATGGGCAATTGTATTGCCCAAACCTAGCAATAATGCATTGGAACACTATAAAGGATAGGAGAGAGACTATATTAAAGAGCAACTATATTTTACTTCTGGAAGGGAAATCTCTCTATCGTGCAGTAGGTCAGTTTATTTATGGATGTGATATTCCTTAAAATATTTCTTAATGCACCGAAGGAAAATGCTTGTTGGGGATATCTTCTTGCCCTTCTTGGTATTGACCCATGTGATGTCGCACCTGGGGATCAAGGGCATCAGAGACCTTGAGCTTGCTTGTGAGGTACAGTGGCATGCTTAACCCATGTATTCAGAGCAATATAGAAATGATGTTGCATTTTAGCACTATCATGCACATGGGTCCAACAATAATTAAACAAAAGTACGATCACACCGCAGCACCCCGTGAGACTGTTAACATTTTTCAATGGTTTTTGTTTCGTAAAGATATTCTAAAAGCTTGAAAATTGATATATTTAAATTTCGATTTGGTTTTATTGTAAGTGGCCCAACTCCATGGGTGACATCAGCTGTCTTAAAGTTTCCCATGATTGGTTTGCACAGCAGAACTTTTAATAAAGTATTCCAGTCTTCTCACACATCTTACATGAAGGTGGCAAGATGTTTATTTAAGCTTATTTGTGTTTCTGCTTGTACGTTTTTATGGAAATTAGGATTTTTGAGACACATTGTTGTGCAAATAAATTAATTCCTCCTGGAGAGAAGCTATTTTGTGGATATTCGTCCCAGAAATAGAATTTAGACGTTTTCACTTTTACATTTTAAAATTGATAGTATGATCAATCCTTTAAATAATTTTCTTTAAGTTCCTATGTTAAATATGGATTTAAAAAATGAATACACAGGTCCTTTCATAGGTCCAGCCAGCTAGAAACATATTCCAATGCACATGATCAGTTAAAAGGTAGTCTGCTATGCAGTCTTGATATGTATGAGAGAGGAGCAAAGCTGGCAGAGTGAGGGGGAAAAGATCAGATTCTGACAGTGCTAGATAAAATACTACCCCGGATCTAATTGACCTTTGGGTGCAAATGCAAAAACATCTCTTGTGAATCAAGGTACAATCGAAGAAAGTCACAAAGGAAGCAGAACAAGAAAAGAAATGAGGACTGTGTCGCTACTGCCATATGAATGAAAACGAGCAAGCAGACCTTGCTACAAATTGAGTCAGATTAAAAAGTGATGTGGCAAGACGTAGTTGCCAATATTGGCAGTAGTCTAGTTGGGATAATATCAGTAATCTTCTCAGGCTTTATCCTATGCTGAGTTTGCAGCATGCTGGGGAGGTTTCTGCTTTGCGCACCAGCTGCGATCCCTTTAAAACAATGATGGGTCTGAATAGAACTAAACTAAATTCTTTGTGTTGTCGTTGGGAACCAGGATTGGCCCTAGTTCAGATGGCCAGTCAAGAGAAGCGGTAGCTGTTTGAGCTGTTCCCGCCAGGATGATTTCAGTCTTGGACACATGGATTCACAGAAAACTCTATTGAATCAAAAAGAAAATATTTCCTGAGATATTCAGAGGTTTTGTTCCAATGGTTTAGGTTGATTTCCAGCTTGAACACACCAATCCCTGCCTGCACTTCTGTAGCTGGGACTTCTTCCCCTTGTGATAACCTGCAGTATCCCACATTTTTATCACCACTGCTATTTGATATCCATCTAGACATCTTGTTGGACAAAACAGGTTATAGAAGGAGAGGAAAGTGTCAATGTCTCTTGTTAGTTGTAACCACGCTGGTGCTGCACATGATATTTCAAGGCACGCCATGTGACCCCTTTGATTCACTGCCTGATCTGTTGATTTTAAATTATAATTGAACATCAAGTTGTTTGTGTGATATTGTATTGCTTGTAGCACTGATTTCTCGTTCAAAGGGCTGAGCTACTAGATAGACTTAAGAAAAATGATTCCCCTATCCCTGCTGCTATCCTACAGGGGCAATGATGATCCAGTGTTAGTAAAATCAGCACTGGCACTAGTTTTTACGTATTCTATAGAAATTGGACTTTTTTTGTATCTCACGTTTCAAAAGCGCGTATCTGAAAACTATTTCATAAGATGATGGTATTGAAACAAAAAAGTGCAAATTTTGTCCTTCTGATTAAAGCACACTTTTGAGGTGACCATGCAGAATAAAAACATGTACAAACTCCACTGATCATTCAGTTTTAGGCACATCATTGTCAATATCATGTGAGTGATGTATGTAGCAAGTGTAGAAGCTGTAGCCAAATAGTATACAGATATTGAATGTTAGCCAATTCTCTCCTTATATGATCCTGCACCAAACACAAAAAAAGAGTACTCTTCATTGCAGTGGCCACAGTAAAACTGCCGCTGGCACAAATGTGTTTTTGCAGTCGAATCAGGATTCCTAGTGGTGTGCATGAGTCAGCATGTTTCCCTCTGGAAATACTGTCAGGTAAATACTGCCTGCAGGAAAAATATAATGTATGGTGTAAAGCCTGGCCAAGTAAGTCCAGATAAAGAACACAAGAATATATGTTTTGCAGCCTCATGCAGGTAGTGTGTAGTTTGCATTGTCCCTCATTCCACCCTACAAAACTTGGAATGGAAATGTAATACAGCAATGGGCTATAAAATTGGTGTTATTTCCCCCAGGCAGTATTTCCTCTGAGACTGAATCCTGTGTCTGAGGCATCTGTCCTCCTTGAGCTATAGAAACTGCATCTCCCCAAAAATCCAAGATTGACTTCTGCTCCATCCCTGATTTCACCCCCTTTCCCCCCTGGCAGTCACTGTGCCATCTAGTTGGACTTAGTTTCATACCTCTGGGCAAGGAGTTCAGAGCAGGTTGCATATCTGAGGTCAACATTTTAAACTTGAAACTCCCAATGTGAAGTATAGTTTCCTACCCGAAAAACACAGGCAATCTACTCCTGCCAAGGGCCATCTTAAGCGCCTCTCCATGGTGGGAGTGAGGAGGGAACATCACCTGAACCAGTGGCTACCAATAGTGCAGCAGGTGCAGTGGCCCATGGAATCGGGGATGTCAAGAGTCCATTCCACCACAGTTAGTGGTTAGTTTTTACTACCGATTTTCTTGCATACATTACAGTCCATGGCACCCTTGCTACACCAGTTACATCCCCATATTCCCTGGAGATGTAGGGGAAGTAATTTCACCCCCGGGAAGAAATTTAAAAAAAAGAAAACTACATGTGTCAGTGCATGTTTTGCTCAATAAAAGCATTGTAGGCCTGGTTAAATTTCCATATGCTGAAATTTCACACATGCGAATACTGAAGGAAATCTATGACTAGTCCTGGAATTGTTGGGGGGGTGGGGTGGGTGTCAGACATATGCCCTCTATACCGGAGTGTTCCTATTGGAGAAATTTGCGGCCATTTTTCACGAGATTTTGATATTCAGGACTTGTATCTGTATCTTGTACCTGATCTACATGCTGATCTCTTATAACACGTATGCTATTTAATTTTATCCGTATAGGGTAAAGATCACGGTTAACATACATACATTCTTAAATTTAATCAATATAATTTAATATCAAATAATAGCCCATCCATCATGCAGGGCTTGGCTTAGTGATGTCTCTTTCTGCGATGCAAAGGGCTATCTGCTGTGAACAACAGGCTACTTGTTCAGAGTTCTTGTCCTGAATGGTGCAGTTCCACACTATCACTGCCATTGAGAAAGCTGTCCTTGTGAGCTGTACACGCGTAATGAGTTCGTTTTCCAAATCTCAAGCATTAAACGGCCGAGTACCAGGCCTTTTATTCTTGGTGTAGCCAAAGTGTTTGCATCTGGAGTTTCTGAGCTAAAAGCAGATCTCTGCCTACATTTTTTTTACTCCAAAATATGATTCATAGTTTCAGGTCTAGGTTTTAGAGTTAGCATCTTCATAATGCATCTGACAAATGTGCGCCATGCATTGTAATTCAAGAGTATAGTTAGGCTCACGGCAGTGATGCCACGTAGCCTCGTAGGGGAAGTAGCTTTGCACCCTATGAAAGTGAAGTATTTGTTGAACATGATTGTTATCCCTCTCTGTTGGACCCATTATTAGTCTGGAATGATAGAGCACTTTGCCCTTGTCTAGGGGACTGCATCCCCAACATCCAACGCGCCAGGAGGCGCCCAGGTGATCCTTGCCACGCTGGAGGCGCTTAAAAGCAATCTTGGGCTCTCGCGGGAGTCCACAAATGACAGAGAAGCACCAGCACTTTTGCCCTTGCTAGGGGACTGCATCCCCCAACATCCAATGTGCCAGGAGGCGCCCACGTGATCCTTGACGCGCCAGAGGCGCTTAAAAGCCGTCTCGGGCTCCCGCAGCATGGGACGCGCGCGGGCGTGCCCGAGCTGCGCCCGGGCATGGCCTGGGCTAAGAGCAGGACCATCTGCGCCAGGAGGAGGCCGGGCTGGGCCAGGTCTCTTGGCCCTGCATTTTGGACATAAGAATCAAGGTATTGTCACAGTTTTCCAAAATTTCACTTAGTAGCTATTAAGTTAATAGCCTTCAATTCATAAGCAATGTGATTCCCTTATGTGACTGTTCCAAGATCAAGTATCCATTGTTGGGCACAGGCCTGATTTGTCCTTCTTCGTGTCTACCAAGAGCAGTTAATTTTAAAGACCACCGACCATGGTCAAAAGGAAAGCAGGAGCTGGAGTACTGGGGGGTAACAACACCGTAACCATCGACTCATTTTTAACTAGGGTGGCCAGTGTCATCTCGAAAGAGGTAGCCCAGACGTAAAGAAGGCTCTCCTTGGAGATAGACAAAGCCACTTTGGCCCAATCTCAAGTGGACAGCCCAGGATTGGAAGGAGTTAACCCTGGACCTGTTTTATCACCCACAGTTACAGTAGACTCTCATGCTGAAACAACGATGACACTGGTGGAAGATGATTTACCTAGCCCCCACACCAAGAGGAAGAAAACAGGCTATAAAAAAGCCCCCCGTAATTCCCCACCTAAAAGGCCTTTAACATCAGCTAACCCTGATGTGGAACATTTTATTGAATTACTTTTACCAAGACTGGAATGTATATTTGATAACTATTTAGCCCAGATACGGAAAAAACAGGAGGGTTTGGATGGAAGACTTGATGCTGTTTTTCCGAAAATACTATGTCAACTGGCTGTAAGGGGATCTGTGGGAGGTGTATACTGATCATGTTGGGCTCACCAAGTCGCAAGCGTCAGAAACAGGTACACGAGACAAAGACGCAGGGCCCGGTTGTCCTATCCAGGTCAATCCTGATCCACAATACCCCTGCAATACTCAAAGGAATGTGTATCAAGACCAAAGGGGCTAGGTTGTCAATTGTGACCTGTAACCCAACTGGTAGCCCGCCACACGTGATGCAGGCGGGGGATACGGCCCAGGTAGTTCCATTCCGAGTGGCTGATCATCGCACTCACATCCGGCAGGACCTTGACGAACGAATGACACTGCTCTAGTATATCTGAGACGACCTGCTAGCCAGAAGTTCGTGCCATGTTTCTTTATACCATCCCTGGTCTGCTGAACACGTCTTGACTATCAAACAGGTTGATCTTTAATACAACGACGGCGCACTTTATTAACAGATTAACCAGCATCCACCACGGGAGTTTAAGTTCACGTCTGCTACCTAATTTGAAGCTTACCAGTTATGACCCGCCCTGTGGTCATTTGAGCACATCTTTCAGAAATGAGTCATTCGACCACCTCGGCCCTGAGATGAACTACTTAATCGAGGCACACTCTCTTTTTATTGACGTATACCCAAACCTCCATTGTTGAGGGCTACGCCTCAATTAAAACGCGTATCGCGCATGTCCCCCTCTGCTTATCAATTTGCGCCCTGATGAAGGTGTGACCCCGGTCGTGGTTTTACACCGAAACGCGCGTTGGCGCTTGTACTCCTGGCACTATTGTATTCCATCTGTATGTTTTCCATCTTGATGACACATTAGTTCATCTCCCATACAACCATCGCATTGGAATTTTGCCACTCCTACTGTTTTATGTCAATTGAGTTGTGATGAATGATTGTGTGTTGAATGTTGAGCGGGACATGTTGCTATTTCTGATATATCAATACTGTGTATTGTTTTTCCCATTTGTTGTATGTCATTAATTGTTTTCAATTTAAAAAAAAAGTACAAAAATAATCCGTTTATATAAACTTTGTATTATATGTAAACTAAAAAAGAATAAAATAAATCAGAAATGTATATTTTTGCATCCAGTCATATTGTCTAACTCTTTGTTCTGTTTAATTCTTTATACATGTCAGATTGTGGTCTCAGTTCATATTTAGTGTCTTTGACATAGGGACCTATGTTGTAGGCCCTTCCATATATGTGTGAGGGTGGGTTTCTTTTCTTGATTTACTTTGATTTCCATTCTGAGTGGCCTCACTAATATGGGAAAGTGTTAATTTAAATAAATCTTCAAAACCCCCAGTGATCAGTAATGAGACCATTGACTTGCCTCCGGAAGCAGCACCCTTGGCCATAGTCCTGGTGGGCGTCCCTCCGATCGCGCAGGGAAGTAAAGAATCTACACTGGACCTGATACACAAGGTTACACATTGGTGTAATACGAACATTGTGAATGGCCACCGGATATCTCTGGATATTACGGCCAGAAGAGTAGGCTGGGTAGGCTGCAGGGTGGGGAAAAATATTGACGGGGACTGTGTGATAGTAAACATGAGACATCCTACTCAAGTTAATGTACTGACAGAATGTTAGCTTAGGGGTAGCTCTAAAACTATGATTAGGATAGCCCCCCTCCAGTATTTTTACCCCCTGTTAATCCTTTTTCCTTTAAAAGCCCCTGGCTCCAGGCACCCAGTACGTCAAAGCCAAGCAAATCTGATAATTGTGGTCCGGTACTATATCTATCTAATAGGTACGAACTGCTGCAGACTCTACAGGATCTTAAAGTCGTAGACTGACAAGTATCATCTGAAGCTGATCGACAGGGGCTAAGAATACATGATCTGTCTGATAACAGTATCCCCTTATTGAAATGTAGAATCTGCCCCTCAACTTAGCCAAGTCATCTGCCTAGCCACTTCTGGTGCCCTATCTTTAAGTCTTGTTCCCATTGGAGCTGATAAGGGTTCTTCCCCAGGGAAAGCAGAACCCATTCTTTCCCCTAGTATAACACCCATTATGGTAGATTCTGCCTGTCTGAGGGTACTCTCATGGAATGCCCAAGGCATAGGGACTAAGGGAGATGATGTTCTCTGGCAGAGGACTTTCCAGGGCTGTCAACTGATTGCCCTACAAGAAACATGGGATACTGGTGACAGCTTCTACTTGGATGGGTTCACCTCTTTTGCCAAGCATGCAACCCCCTCTCCATCGGGAAGTGCCAGGGAGGTCTCCTTTTATTAGTTTTACTTGACTTATGCTGTAAAACGATCCGCATAGAGCATCAGTCCCCACATATCTTAGCAATAGATTTATTCAAGAACCACTACCCGTTATTAGTAAATTTCTATAATTCCTATACCAGATCCTCGGCAATTGAACATCTAGATGGCGTGGAGTGTTTCTTTGACACCTATAGAAAAAGTAAATCTACCTATTTTGAGATTGTAATCTCGGGTGATTGTAACACACATTTGTGTAACCTTAATTCGTAACCCAACTGAGGCCTATGGGGATTGTATACCTTTAAATATACATTTTGAACACACAGTCAGGCAGACTCATAGAAAGGCTACTTTCAGCAAACAATTTGTACTGTTTAGCGCAAACGGACGGAATACCCCTATTCCCACCTTTACTGGCAGGAGATGCTCTAGTACTATTGACTTCATAATGATCTCCACGTCCCTAGCTCCTGCAGTCTGTAGCATGGACATAGCATGGAGTAATTTCAGCGACCATAACCCCCTTATACTTCATCTACTATATTCATCTGCTTTTCATAAAATAGAGAATAGGGGTATCCCCAGCTCTGACATTAGCATTAAGTATCAGTCACGCAGATTGAAGTGGACAAAGGTTGTACCTGAAAGGTTTTTAGATAACCTGTATGCGGAGCTTGCAGCTGAGGTCTCAGTAGGTGTGGTTGTTAATATCCAGGACAGAGTGGTACTAAACGCTTTTGGAGTTCTAGCCAGCCAGATAGCTATTAATCTAACTGTCCCGTGCAGGGTTGATGGACATAAAGTGAAGAGGTGGTTCGATGGCACCTGTTCTGTCGCCCACAGGAAGTTAATGTTGGCTCTTGAACAAACGTTAAGAAATGAGAGCTAGATTAGGGTATGCAGAAGGGTTTATAAACCGGCCATATATGAAAGGAAGAAAGCTATCAGGGAAAAGGCCTGGGAGTGTAGTGAAAACTGGGTTTTGCCTGCACACATTGCTATGTTAGCATAAGCGTTTTAGAAGTTAAACGCCATCTTGCCACTTTGCCGCTTTTGCACACGATACTACACGCAACTCTTATAATAAGTAAAACTGCTTGCTTTTTCTTCACATGAAAACGGTCTGTTTTTCACATCCCTAGACTTACACCACGACCTTAGTCTCAACACTGTGTGCAGAAGCCTTCAAGGTCAAATAATAATGTATGCTGTTGAATTCAGGTTGATCGGCCCACGCTCTAGACACAACAAGCACACAGCTGCAAATATCTGAAACTCGGGCGCCTTTAATATTGCATTGCATGCATGATGCTGGCACTTGGAGAAAACCTTTCCAGACACAGAGAGCGTTGCTGATCCTGTGATGTGATTCACCTAAGCTGATCTTGGAGGTATGGGATTCCCCATTCAAACCTTGAGACTTTCTATTATCATAAAACTAGCTTCTAGCCAGGGGAGGGTGGTACACAAGGCGCTATAAGACCTGTTTCCACTATCATTATAATATGATTTCTCCCTTTGTGTTTTATGGAATTGTAACAATACTTATGGTTTTATTTCTAATCATTTGTCTGTTTATGTTAGCCAAAATATTGCATCTTAGAGCACGTAGTTAAAAATAAACATTTTAAGCTTTCCGTGTCTCTGATTACTCATGTTGTGGACTTGTATGAGAATAAAGACGAAAGAGTGTTCTTGATTCCCACCATTCCTGAGAGTAACCTAAGTCGCTTGATCTGAGTTGTCTAATCATTGGTAGCTTTGCTGTAGAACGGAGAATGAATGAGACACTGATGCTAGTCAGATAGGGGTTCTAGGTACTGAGGTGAGTTTTTTGGTACACCACAATTCACTGAGGTCCTGATTTACTGCGCATAGTTCTGTGCATGAGCAGAATCCCTGCAACAGGAGGACCTCGGACTAGCTAGTACATACTCCGACAGCATTAGGTTTTGGGCTGTGGTCAATAGCACGTTTTCTCAGAGACTGGAAATGAAAGTACAGGTTGCATTGTAGCACCAGAACGGTGGGTCGAGTTTTTTGGCCGCATGTACAGCGATGGTGAGTTAGAGAGGACGGATATACAGGGGGGCCCTTGTCTATCTCTGGAATCACTTCACTTTAAGGCTACTTAGGTTTATGCAGCCATCCTTGCTACAGCGGGGGGAAAAGGCACCCGTCCCAGATGGGGTGCCAGCTGACTTGTATAAGGCAGACCCCCAGTTATGGGCAACTATAGTGGCGCGGGTTTTTAATGCGGCCCTTTATCATGGGCGAAGGCTATTATTATTTAAATTTTTAAAAAGGGCGCTAAAAATGAACCTTCCTGCGATAGACCCATCTCACTCCTGGACTCAGGTGCTAAAATCATGGGCAAGGTGATTCTGAATCGTTTAACTTCGCGGCTAGAAAATTGTAATGTTATTAGGGATTTACAGTACGGTTTTAGGCAAGGGAGGGGGACACTTGACCAATGTATCAATTTGAGCTTGGTGATTTGGGAAGTACACTATTGCAAAAAGGGGTACATTGCACATGGGATTTATGGACCTAACATCGGCCGTTGATTGAGTCAACTGATCAAAACTGTGGCAGATCCTGGAGAAGTTGGGTATGGAGTCGAGCTTAGTATCTTTTTTACATTATGCCCATAATAACACCACTGCGGCGGTAAGGTTTAAGGAAGATGGCAGCTTGACGGACTCCTGGGAGCTTAAGCGAGGGGTACGTCAGGGGTGCATTCTGGCCCCTTTGATATTTACGCTTTACATAAATAAACTTGGTGACATCCTATCAGCCAGCGCTAAAGATATTCCAAGAGCAGGGGCCAAATTGGTCCCTGCTCTACTGTATTCTGATGATGCAGTATTGTTTACAAGGACTGCCATAGGCCTCCAAAACCTTTTAAATGCTTTTATCGATTTTATGGAGTCACTTGACCTGGCAACCAACTTCTCAAAATCTCACGTAATGACAATAGGCAGTAAAGTGGCCCCCAAGACTAAGTTTTTCTGCAAGGGGGTTGAATTGTCAAAAGTGTCTACCTTTCCTTACTTGGGGGTGTTGTTCGATGATCACAGGACCTGGGCTGCACAAAGGCAACTAAAAAAGAACAGATTGGCAAGAGCAGTTGGGGCTGTATGGGATTTTGCCAAAAGGTTGGGGTCTAAACCTATACCCGCCCTACTTAAGGTTTATAAAGAAAAGTGTATACCCATGGCGACATATGGTTGTGATGTATGGGCCTATAAGGATGCGAGGGATATCCAGGGGGTTGAGAATAAATGTATGTGCTGCCTCCTTGCTGTCCCTTCAAGTACCCCAGCCTTTATTTTGCATTAAGAGCTTGGCCTGGGGTACATCTCTGATCACATCGCTGTTGCACCATTGGTAAATTGGTTAAGGATTTGGTCGAGCCGCTCTACCACCCTGAACGAGATGGTCTTAGTGGACTGCATTTCCCTTGATGGGGCGCTTCGTAGCCCGTGGTTGAAATATATTAGGGAGCAAATGAGGGAGCTGGGCTGTCCGGATATGTACAGAAAACCCAGACCGTTGGGTCCGGCAGCCATCAGGGATGTCAAATTGAAGTTTTTGGCCAGGCAGCAGGCGACTAGGGAGGGCCTGGAATTAGCTAAGCCATCAGTGAGAGGTTATGTTACTATACGTTTGACCACACAGTTACAGTCCTACCTGTCATTAGTTACCAACGCACAACATTGCTTTGTCTTAACAAGATTTCGGTTGAAACAGGTATCCTGGATTTTAACCTTTCCCTAGGGATACTCAATGCCAGGTACCTTAAAGCCGTGTCCCTGTGACAGTTTCTTGGAACAGGATGTTTTGCATTTTACTTTCTTTTGTGAATTCTATGTCCCCCTTCGTAAGAAATTCATACTGTCATTATTGAGAGAGGCCAACTTCGTCCAAGTTAGGCCTGCATTATTATTTCTGCAAATGTTACCCTCTCCTGTGGTGTGGGGCCATGAGACTTAGAAAGAATATGTCCTCGCAGTAGCAACGTAATAATATTATTATATATTTTTTTTAAACATATTTTATATGTATGATTAAGGTTGTTTTTTAATTAAGTACTCCCTTTATGCATCTTATTTTGTCGTATTCTCATTAATGTACTGAGTTTTGTTGCTTGACTTTTAAAAATGTGCTTCCTGAATTAATTGTAGTACATGTATTATTTGTATGATAGGTTCTCTGCAGTGGACAAATGCATGCTCTCTCAGTGTTTCAATTGTACTGTAAAGTTTTAATGTGTCTTATTTGTTTACTTTTATGGCTTTTAATGGCCGAATAAAGTACTTGTGAATGGAGCAAATTCTAAACTGTGTCTATGAGCCTAAAAGTCAGATCTCTCCAGTGCAACCAGATGTCCACTGCGCCCTCACACCTCGTTTCAACTTCCGCCTCGACCCTTTAAATGTGGTTGGAGCCTAAGGCTGAAGGGTCAAACATAAATCTCTACAGTACCTGCAGTAATCCACTAAGGATCACACCCAGTGTCTGCCTTGGAATATGACCCTGTTGTAATGCACTTAAACCACCCTTTACCTTGCTACCTTTTTTTTTGCTTGAGAAAAATCTGGTACAGTAGAATTAGCTAGTGCCTCCGTGTTGCCAGACTGTTTGTATTATTTTATTTATGGCTGTATTTATATTTTAACTGAGGTGGATATGATTGGTAAAGTGACAGGAGCTGGAAAAGAAAAGGTGCATGATTTTACAAAGTTGGGTGTGTGTCAAATAATGTGGGAAAGTTAGAATTCCTGCATTTGTACGGAGGAGTAAGAAAAATGAAGGCAGAACGCATCCCAAGAATTAAATATGGAGGGCTTCAGGGTAACAGCAGAGAACTTTTGGGATTAAATTGGCCCTATTAGACCTATTAGGTGTTAGTGCTGTAGGCAGAAGTAGGGCTAGCCTGTCTAGGCCTGAGTGGCGCCAGGGGTCAATATGACTGCAAGATTCCTTTTTAAAACAGCCTTACCACACTGGGGATCGGATCTTCCTAGGGCTGTATCAATGTACCCACTACATGTGATGCACCTACCGAACATGACCTCAAGGTTGGTTACATGAACTCACATTATGCAGCTATGCAGTTCTGTCTTAGATGAGCAGTTATGTATCTTGATGGCATTGGAGACCTGCCTCTCTCTGACAACTCATAAAGAAGTTGCAGAAGTGGTTCCAGTTTTTTCCAAGTTGACTGTCCTGCTGATACTAAGGGTTGCAGTGCCGCTGCCATAGTTAGATCTTCTTTTGCTTCTTCCAATAAATCTCATCCTGCTATCCCTGAGGTTGATACACTGCTTATTCAAATCTCTCCACATCCAATCTTTATCTGTATTGTCCTTTTTCCTTTTCAGGTTTTTACTCTGGTTTTGCCCTTCTTGGGCACTTCTGCCACTTTAATTTATTGTGTAGTGACAATTGATCTTGCATCCTTTTATGCCCCTATTCTATACTTGCATGGCCTCTGAATGATTGAATAATTTCTGCCGGACAGGCCAGGGTCATTTAATCTGCATAACAAAATTATCATAGCAATGATGGGATTTGTTTTGAATAACAATTTCTTCAATTTTATGTCAAATATTTCTGACAGAAAAACAGAACTCCCATGGGTTCCTGTGTAGCCCCTAGTTTTGCAAACGTTATAAGGAGTTTTGGCAGCAGAATGTTACTAAGGTCATTGTTTTGTGGTTAAGATACATTAATATCCTCCTTCTCATATGTGAACGAAGGATCAATGATTTAAGAGAGTATATGAATAGTATATGAATATTCTCAATAACAATTCTTTATTTGTGTTTTATTTTATAATAGCACAGGCAATATCAACAATACTGGACAATGTGACAGTCATACATTTCCACAAATGGATACAATTTGGCAGCACATAATCTTGTACAGGAGTGGAGCAATGAAAATGTGTTGACGTTTGTGCATGATATATCAATACATTTAAAGGGTAGCATGGGGGGGGGGAGTACAGAACTTACCATCTGATAAAATGAAATGCTGATTTATGTATGCTTCCATGCAAGATATGACCTTAGGGGTGACCATATGTTCCTTGGCCCGGATCGCACCCATTTTAGTGAACCATACGTGTCTGAATCTATAGAACTTGTTGTGAGGTCAGACCGCAAGCGACTGGACTTCAATGCAGACCATCCCCTCCAATGCGTGGTGGCTCTACGTTTCCCCAGTCATAATGGGAAATAACTTTACCTAATTCAGAAGGGCCATAAGGGGGATTATGTCTAGCTCCAGTAATCTTCTGCAGCACACCAGAGATTTGTTGCCAGTACGCACTAGAGGACAGGAACAGGACATATGAAGGAAGCCGGCTTCTGCATCTGAGCTCCTCTAGCAATTTGCATCTTCAGCCATCTCATAACGCAGGTTGGTGACAGGTGTGTAGTAGGCACTGTGAATATATTTCAACTGACTAAGCCTAAATCCACCATTGGGAGAGACCTCTCTAATTTGACAGCAGCAATTTAGCCATTAAGCTTTGGTAATGTCGAAACCCAAAGCTTGCTCCCACTTTTTAGTATCAATTTGTTTGCTGACTGTGATGTATAATTCCGCATGCACACAAGACGTGCCGCCTAGCTAGACCACTCATAGTTAGTTGTGGTCATATCATTCGCACAGTAATGCGGCCATCAGGATTTTGCAGCTGCTAGTTACCGTGCTGCCCAGTCAATTTGCACTCACAGTTGGGGGCAGCTACATCAGTCACGCTGCCCTTAAGCGTAATGGGAATTTGCATCAGTTTGCTTCCTCCGATGTGGGCCCTATCAGTAGTCCAAAATGCAGTTTATAGGATTTTGTTTTATATGGGTGCCAAGTACACCATCATTGTAGAGAGCACCAGCGCTTCTACACCATGTCTCGTCTCTAGTCATTTTCAGTGGCTGCCTCTACTCGCCATCGTCCTCACCAGTCGGATAAAGGAGCTGTAGCCTAAACAGCCCGCCTGTCAACACCATGTCTTTAACTCTAATGAAACTGTTAACTTCTCTTTTATATTCAATATATATAGCTCGTTGCCTATAAAGGAGAAGTGAACCCCGTCCTGGCGAAAAAATTGAAAATCTTCTTTATGTCCTTATGCGCGAACCAGCTTATCCCATTGATGCTGCAAAAACGATGCAACTCTCTATTAACCTTTCTCCTATCTCTTTCAATGCTGTGAACTTCTCTGCTCCCCTCCAAACCCTTCTATGCACAAGCACTGTTAAAATCTATTTTGTTTTCGCCCAAGATCTGATGATCAATTCTAAATCAGATTTCATTTCTATTAATAAACCTAAGAATGACAACTGAACTAAGTAGTTTTCCCCTAAAGGAATGAACAAAACATCAGGCCATCTCCTTACTTATATTAATTCACTTAAATATGGCATTGGAGGAGCCTAGCGCGCAACCAAGATGGCCGCGTAGGCTTACGGCTCCCGAGGGCCTCCGCAACCTCCCACGTCTATCCTGACTTAATCCTTGTTTATTTGACGGGCTTTTGCAGATGAACTTGCGCTGAGGTGTCACCCGTTTTCCGAATTCAGATCGGACGCCGGGACCCGGAATGGTTGCACTCAGAAGTTTGCGGCCTGCTCTTGCCTTGGTCCCGATCTCGAGCTGGTGAAGTGCCCGGGTACGAAGTGAACAACAGCGGCTCGCTGGGCTTGCCCTGCCACGGACCCTGCACTTTCACTTTCGTTTTCAAGCTTGCTCTCTGATATCGGCCGAGAGACTCTGGTGTTTCAGAGTTGCGCGGACGGCGAAGTGTCTGGCCTGACTCTCGCATTCTACATGGGCTGACTGTCGGCGACGGCTGTGCTCAATTGAATTAGCTACCTGGTCCCCTTTTTTCCTGGTGCAGGCGGGTGCCGGCCTTGGTGGCCTCCGGACGATGGCGGCGAGACTAGACGGAGAAAAGTCGAAACCCAAGTCAACCCGGAGGGGTGCCTATACCCAGGTCAATAACATGGATCGATATGCGCAGGCAAAGGGAACCCCTGGTGGCTCGCATAAATCGCCTGAGAAGTCTAAGGAGGTCTCCGGCCCATCATCGGAATTGACCCTGCTGGACGTCATGGGCGCCATTGAGGAGATGAAGACCGCTGTGGGTCAGCAGTTTGATACCCTGGCTCATAAACTGGACGCGGTCCTGATCGATGTGAATTTGGTCAGGGCAGACCTGTCCAAAACTAACGAGCGGGTCGACTCCTTGAGTCAAGTGGCGTCGAGTCTAACTGTGGACGTGGCCGCCCTGCAGACGGAGGTCCGTACGTTGCGGCTAGCCAGTGATCTGACGGACCGTCGACTTGAGGACTCTGAAAGCAGGGCTAGACGGAACAATGTTCGTATCATTGGAGTGCCGGAAAGATCGGAGGAATCTGCTGCGGATCTCTTTGTTGAGGACCTGGTGACCAATCGTCTCGCGCCTAAGGGACTGAGCAAGTTCTTTGCGGTGGAGCGGGCCCACAGGATTCCGGGTGGTGCGCCCAAGGTGGGTGCTCCCCCGTGGCCTATAATCGCCCGACTCTTTAACTTTCGGGATAGGGATGCTATCCTTCAGGCGTCGAGGGTTGCCGGGCCGCTGAAGTTTGAGAACTCCAATGTCAGCTTTTACCCGGACTTCACGCAAGCGGTCCAGGAACAACGGCTGGGTTTTTTGGGTGTCAAACGGCGCTTGAGGGACATGGAGCTGAAATATGCGATGTTATTCCCGGCGAGGCTGCGGGCTGAGTTCCAGGGTCGTTCCCACTTTTTCGACCGGCCGGAGGCGGTTGGAGACTGGTTGGATGCCCTGCCTCGGGGACAGGATCGAGACAGTCGGATGGCGGAGAGCGGACGGGATTTGGTGGAGCAGGATTAGAACTTGGTTCCTGGTGATGGATTGAACTGGTGACGTTTTGTACCTTGGCTCAACTGGACCCTAGATTGACACAATATGCCCTCCAAATGCCCGGGGGTTGTGGGGAGCTTATTGGGGTCCTTTCCTCCTTCTGGGGTTCTTTTTGTGGTATGTGTTAGGGCGACAGGCACACTGCGAGTTGGGGGGGCTGTTTGGGCTCAAGCAGGGGTGCAGGGAGGGGGGAGTTGTGGTTTGGGGATTGTGGGGGAGGGGGGTTGTTGGGGATTGTTTGTTTGTTTCGCAAAGGCAATGTGAAGTTCCATGCTGACTTATCCGGGTTGTGCTTTCCGGGATGTGGGTATCATGCACGGGAGTGGGATGGGGGGTAGGGGATTGAGAATCCTTTCGTGGAATGTGAATGGACTTGGGGACAGGATCAAGCGCGGGGTGGTGTTGCAGTTCTTGAAGCGGATTTCGCCCGACATTGTTTTCCTGCAGGAGACACATTTGATTGGGAACTCCTTCCATGCCCTAAATAGGAGGGGCTACCGCCTTGCCGCTCACTCTGGTTTCACTTCTGGCTCTAGGGGAGTGGGCATTTTGGTTAGGGCCTCTCTCCCATTGGAAGTTGATGAGGTGCTTCACGATGATAGGGGGCGCTATGTGGCACTGGTGGGGAGATGGGAGGGTAGGACTATCTCGCTCGTCGCTGTGTATGTGCCTCCGGGGTTGCAGACGGCTACATTTGCTGATTTGGGGCGTTTGGTCCTGGGACTCCCTGGGGGGGTTTTGGTGTTGGGGGGTGACTTTAATGCCGTTGTCTCCGGGTTGGAGGACCGTCACCCCCCCAGGGATCTCCCTAGGGCTCAGGCCTGGTTGGGTGGCTTTTTGGACACTTTGGGACTTGTAGATTGCTGGAGATTGATGCACCCGGGTCAGGTGCAGTATACCTTTCACTCGGGGGCCCATGGGAGTCTCTCGAAACTTGATCACATGCTTATGCCAGCGATCCAGGCTGGGATGATTGGGGAGGTGCGTAATTTAGCCCGAGGTATTTCTGATCATTCCCCTATATGGTTGCAACTGAAGGTTGTCCCTGGGGCAGAGGGGAGAGTGGCACCCATTAGCCCCTGGTATCTACGTAACCCTAAGATCCGCGCGGAGCTGGTCAAGTCCACTGATCGCTACTTCAATGATAATGTGGTGTCGGTGCCGTCGGCCGTCTCCCTATGGGAGGCTTATAAAGTGGTGATCAGGGGGCAGGCCCTGTCCCTTATCTCCCATGCTAAGAGGTGCGAGAGAGCAGAGGTGGTTCGCCTGGAAACTGAAATAGCTGAAATGGAGGAGGACTTGGAGCGGGGAGTTACTGATGAGAAAGTGCATGTTCTCAGCCTCAAACAATCAGATTATAGAGCGCTAGTCACGGAAGCCGCTAAAGGGATGAGTAGAGAGCAGCAAGGACGACTGTATGATATGGGGGACAAGGCCGGAAAGTTGATTGCTTGGTTGGATAAGAAGGAGAGAGCGAGCAGGGTGGTGCCCGTGGTGGAGAGAATGGATGGAGTGCGTGTGACTGACCCGGTGGAGATCGTTGACTGCTTCGCGGCTCATTTCCGCGGGGTATACTCTCCGGTATCTGTGCGTTCGGAGGAGGATTCTCATCTGTTGCTTAGAGACATTGCATTGCCAACCCTATCGGAGGCTGATGCAGTATTGATGGAGGCGAAGATGTCGTCAGATGAGATCGCTCTGGCCACTCGCTCGATCGCATCGGGTAAAGCGGTGGGTCCTAATGGTCTTCCCATCGAACTATATAAGTTACGTCCCGATAAGATAGCGCCGCATCTTCGGGACATGTTTTTCGCGGCACGTGCGGCGGGCTTCCTCCCCCCTGACCAACGCCTCGCCAACATAGTTGTGATACACAAAGAGGGGAAGCCGCGAGATCGCTGCGCCTCCTATAGGCCCATTTCGCTACTGAACGCAGAACCCAAAATTCTGGCTAAGGTATTGGCTAATCGACTGGCTCGGGTCGTGGGCGACTTGATTCATCAGGATCAGTCCGGTTTCATACCTCATCGGAACACCGCTCTAAATTTGAGGCGGTTGCACGGCGTGCTGGCTAGAGCGGAATTTATACGTGAGCCGGCCATCTTGGCATCTTTAGATGCTACTATGGCGTTCGACACTTTGGAGTGGCCATATATTTGGGCCGTGTTGGCGAAATTTGGGTTCGGCCCTGAATTTATTGGTTGGGTAAAATTACTATATGCTGACCCTCTGGCTCAGGTGGTGGTGAATGGTAGGGTGTCGGCTCCCTTCGCACTGGGGAGAGGTACGCGGCAGGGATGTCCGTTATCACCCCTTCTCTTTGCACTTTCTTTGGAGCCTCTCGCCGCCTGGTTGCGTTGGGAGCCGTCGTTGCGAGGCATTAGATGGACGCCGGAGTTTGAAGACCGTGTCTCCCTTTACGCGGATGACATCCTTCTGTATCTCACCTCTCACCTCTCCCCGACAGTCGCTGATTGTATTGGTGGACGTACTGAATTCCTTTGGTCGCAACTCCGGCCTGGTCATCAACTGGGCCAAGTCGTGTGTTTACGTCCTCTCGGGTGAGGCCCCCCTCCTGCCACGGGATTGCCCTATCCAGATTGCTACCCTGGGGTTCAAATATTTGGGAATCTTTATCTCACTGGATCCCGCGGTCCGCTATGAGCGAAACCTTCTCCCTCCCCTCCAGCGATTGAAGGCCGACGTCGCGAGGTGGCGACGACTTCCGCTCTCGCCACTTGGACGGGCGGCATTGTTTAAAATTATGTCACTACCTCGCTTCTTGTACGCTTTGCAAAATACTCTAGATGTCGTGCCAGCCCGTTATTTCCGGAAGGTGGAGGGTCTTCAGCGCCAACTGTTTTGGGACGGGCGGCCGCGGATTGCTCTCGCCAAGTTGACGCTCCCTTGGTACGATGGGGGGGTCGCCCTCCCCGATATTAAACGATACTATTGGGCGTCTCAGTTGGCGGCGGTGAACCACGGGATATACGGTCCTGCCTTGAATCCGGCCTTCGAGATGGATAAATTTCTGCTCCCGGGTGGGGACTATAATATGGTGCTGTACTCGGTGACTCCGGGCACGCGGTTGACAGGACCCACGCATGTTGCGGTACGTGTGTGGCACGCGGCGAATGCTGCGATGGGGTGGAGGGATCGCTTGACTCGGGCGACGCCGTTGTATGCCTCTGAGCGGTTGGGCTGTTTGTGGAGATCGAAAGGCTTTGAGTAATGGGATATGATTGGTATATGTAAGGTGGGTGATCTTTGGGCGAAGGGGTCTTTCAAAACGTTTGAAATGCTTAAAACTGAATATAAATTAAACGATAGAGAGTACTTCCGGTATGCTCAAGTCTACCATGCGCTGTGTTCGGTTTTTCCAGACGTTGCTGCTATCCCCGAGTACTCCCCACTGGAGGATAGAGTGTTGGATGGCTACGTGCCCGATAGCACTATTTCTCTGATTTATAAGAAACTCATTAATGATCGCGCGGACTTGCTGCTCCGTCTGCGGGACGCATGGACAGGCGATGGCTTGGAATTGGACGATGAGGACTGGGTATCGGCGGTGGCCTCCCCGAAAGAGGTGGCGATCCCGGCCCGCTTACGATTCGTACAGCTGAAGATCCTTCATAGAGTGTATGTCACGGGGCCCGGTTTGCTGCGTATGGGTTACTCGATGGATGGACAGTGTAAGCGTGGATGTGGCCTGTCGGGTACCTTTCTCCATATCTTATGGGAATGTTCGGAGGTTGTGCGATTTTGGAACTGTATCCACACCGTAATGGAGGAGGTCACGCACGTTGCTCTGTTGCCAGAGGCTAGGAGGTGCTTGTTGAATGTCTGGGAACCGAATGATTGTAATGCGGCACAGACGCAGTGGGTGACCTTGGGGTACATGGTGGCTAAGCGTAACATTGCACAGCTGTGGGGCTCCCCGAGGCCGCCCACGATCGAGGTATGGAAGGAGAATATGGACTGGTGTATGTTTAGGGAAAAGACGGTGTATGTGGCGAGAGGCAAGCCAGGGAAATGGGCTAAGGTATGGGGTCCATGGAATTTATATCGAGGACGTATCTGCACCCCGCCTCTGCCATTAGAGATCGATATTGCTTTGTCCCCCTAGCCACGCATTCCGCGGGATGGTGTGAGGTGTGTTCCATGCTTTGTTCTCCCGTTGCCCCCCTCTACCGCTTCCAGACAAGACCTGCTTTGGACACTGTACGTTATTCCCCGTCCTGGGAAGAGCACGCTGCTATTTCAGACTCTCATTGCCTTGAGTGTGTTTTATATTTAATAAAAAATGAAACTGTTTATTCCGAATGCTCCTGGCCTATGGCCACGGCCTGTTACATGTGCTCACGAACTGCCGGGAGCTTTGCCTCTGGCTCATTTGAATGTGTGGCGTTGCACTGCGGGCCCTCGGGCTCTATAGCGGCCGGCCCTGGTGGTTGTAGGTCCTTGTCTGTATTTTATTGTGTACCAACGGTTTCTAATAAAAATTTTAACAAAAAAAAAAAATATGGCATTAACTGTCCCCATTTCATGCCCCCTTTGCCCCACCAATCAATTTTTATTTCGTCAGAATGGAAACCTAGATTCCTCCCAAAATGTATTTTTTCAGCTTGTTTCGCCGGCCACTTTACAAAAGAGTGTCCAATTATCCAAATGGTCACGAAAGCCACCGGAGGACCCGAAATATGACCTAAAAAGAAACATGATGTTAAATATTTATACTGAGATTTATAAGACTTCTAACCTTGTAATATGTCTCAAACAGCAGTCAGAAGACCAATGACATAAATTCTTAACCTCCTTGATGGAGAAACCCAACATGGGCTGCTTCAGAGGCGGCGCCTATTCTGAAAGAGTGTGTACCAAAACGGTAAAAATTCTCTCCCAAATTGCACAAGGCTTTTCTCATTGCCAACACCTGAGACGCCTTAAGGCGAGAATCATCATGATGTCTAAAAACGAACTCTGACGAAGTGCCACCTGCAGCCTTAAATTCCAGCCAAGCTTTTATGGGGCACAATGGACCATCAATTCTTTGGAGGGTCACTTTAGCTCCTTTACTCACCTGGTCTGTCTTGGACTTTTCCAGGAAAATTCCTATTGTTAATTTGGAACTGATCACATTCCTAACTCTAAGATCATCGTTATTACCTTTACCTAACAGTTCTGAAATTCTAAAGGCTCCAAAAAATAGGCAACTTATGCATAGCTTAAGTAATAAGAACTCAAATTGAGAGAAACAAATAACGGGTAACATTTTTTTCGTGTCCTATAACAACTTCAGGGAAATGGGCTCAGGGACGAATTGACCTCTCTTCTTGCAGAAGCCTCCTTCCTATCTCACCTGCTGACAGCTCATAGCCCCAAAATTATTTCCCATAAGAATTGAGGCCTGCCAGTTTACCAGCTATGGTGGTAGCTGAAATGTTTCTTTCTATGTTAGCCATGATGAAATGAAGTACATCCCTCCTACGTTTCTCGAGGCCTTTAGCACTGTAACCAGCACCTGATTCCCGAAATTCCATGCCCTTCTGTAAGCTAGCTTGGTACTGTATGCAAGCGATTTTCCAACTAGCTGCTGCATTTTTCCTCTGCTAATTCCCATGCCTCTTGAGGAACCTGAGTTTTCCACAGTTCTGCTCTGGGCGCCAAACCAAGGAATCTCTGCCACTGGGAACGAGATAATGCATCTGCTATATTATTATCTGCTCCTGGTACATGCTTAGCTTTAAAAATTATGTTATGCATCAGACAACCTAACATAAATCTTTGCAGCAGTTTCAGCAGATGTCTTTCTTTAGCTTTCTGGCCATTGATCACATCCACCACTGTTCTGTTGTCAATATAAAAGATAACCGTTTTGTTTGCTAGTTCAGTACCCCATACCGCTAAGGCTACCAACAAGGGAAAAAATTCAAAAAATGCTATGCTTCTTCTTTCAGAAATCCATCTCTCTGGCCATTTCTCGGCACACCATCTGCCTTCCCAGAAGAGTCCAAATACATTAGCGCCTGAGGCGTCTGAGAAAATTTGTATCAACTAAGCCAAATTCCTCGTCCAGAGACCATATAGTGACACCATTGAAAGCTCTCAAGAACATCAACCAAACGTCAAAATCAGCCCTCATTGCTGCTGAAATTCTGATTCTGTGATGTGGTAACTTGGCCCCAGACATAGCGAAGCCTAGTCTTCTACAAAATGTTCTTTCTGCTTTTACCACAAGGCAAGCAAAATTCAAATGCCCCAGCAGACATTGAATTTCATTGAAAGTTAATTTAGGGGACAATTTGGCGTGTTCCAGCAAAACTATCATTTCTTTTCCTTTTTTTGTCCGGTAATCTTGCTTCCATTTTAACAGTATCTAGCTCAGTGCCTAGAAAAACTAAACATTTTGCAGGACCTTCCGTCTTCTCAGCTGCCAACGGTACCCCCAGATTCTTAGCCAACAACTCAAAACTCCTTAAAGCTCTCTTGCACTTTTGAGTACCCGCTGCACCAATGAATAAAAAATCATATAAGTAATCAGTGACATTAACATGTCCTGTCTTGAATGAAAAACACCACTGGATGAAAGTACTGAATGCTTCGAAAAGATTGCAGGAAATGACACAACCCATGGGTAATACCTTGTCCACAAAAAACTGATCATCTAAATGAATGCCAAGCAATTTAAAGTCTAAAGGATGAACTGGTAGGAGCCTAAAAGCTGATTTAACATCGCATTTAGCCAATTCTGCATTAGTGCCCACTTTTCGTATCAGGCCCAAGGCTATGTCTATTGATGCAAATTGAACCATGGTATCATCCTTTGCTATGAAATCATTAACAGAGCAAGCTTGTGGCCAAGAAAGGTTTTGGATCATTATAAATTCACCTGTTGCTTTCTTAGGTATTACCCCCAATGGGGATACAATGAGATCAGGTAAGGGCCGTGAAGAAAAGGGGTTCAGCCATTCTCCCTTCTGCAACTTCTGTTCTATAGTTTTTGTCTTACTACTTGTGGATACTCATTTTCTGACTTCAGATTCTTAGCAAATCTATGACACCTAGGTCCCTGATAGCCCAATCTAAAACCCTCTTTAAACCCCCATTCCAGTCTAGCTGCTTCTTTATAGGGGTAGAATTTTAGCCAAAAGCTTAACTTTTCCAAGTCAATTGGCGTAGAAACCCTTGTAACTAGGCTGAAATGTGTTGCCTCTCCCTCTGCCAAGCAAAACCCCAAAATTCCATATGAGCTTTCCTAATGGTGTCCATATATTTTAATATTGCCACTGTTCTTTCAGGGAATTTTCTGCAATAGACACTTGCGAATAATAAAAATGCCCATGTCCACGTATCAATATTTGTAGGTACCCTTGGCCTTTTCGCTAACTCCCATGCCTCCTCCCTAAATCCCTCCTTCGATTGATTCTCTCTGTGAAGTAGCTTAAACACATCCACAAACTCTCCCTTCCTTATTTTATCCTTGGTCCCCTTGTTCAAATGTGCTCCTAATGGCATAGAAAGCCCCATGTACGGCTGATGTTTTAAACCTTTAATTTTGGACTTCTCTTCCTTTTCATCGCTTTTTTCTGAGCCCTCAGACTTGGATAGATCAGCACAATTCCCATTTGCTTTGCTATCTTGCTTGATTTATCTTTAATAATTTGTTTACTTAGCTCAGCATCATTTGTCAAACAATCAGTCCCCACATTCTTATCTGCCACGTTAAATTCTGACGGTTTCACTTTCTTAAGGCATAATCATTTACTTAACTCCCTTCCTTGGGTCTCACCTGTTCGTAATGTGCTGCCTATTTCCATCGCTGAAATTTTAGTTTTCTCCCAGTCTTGGCATCTTTTTCCCCTGCTGTGTCCAAATCAATAATTCCCGTTCTCTTTTTCCTGTAACATGCAATCTTTGGACAAATATTTAGAAATCCGCCCCCCCCCTCCCCCCACCGTCCTATTACCACCCATGGAAAATCTCGCTTTATTGTCATCGCAAATTTCCCCTTCCTCCAAATTTTCAACGTCCTCATCACACTCTACCACCCCTTCAAGTTGTAACTCCTTATTAAACTTGCTTCCACCCGGGCATTCGCCTTCCCCCACCCCACCATCAAATACCCTCCAATCAATTGCCCTTTCAAACTGTGATTAACTTTTGGGGTCCAACGACGTAGGGAAGATCGCATCAAAATCTTCCCTCTCTTCAACCTGGGTACCGCAGAACGTTTTTAATCTGCCATTAAACTGTTGCTGCCCTTTGTATCTTTCTGCAGCGTTTTCCCAGCGTGTGTCAGCAAGTCGCTGAAACTTGCTGACTCTGGAATTTCACTAGGTACCCAATTCTATTTCTCCAAAAATTTGGTGCGTTAATATCCTTGCTAAGCACTGCATATCTCTTTTTTACCTCACCTTTGGCTTGAACAGTTTCTTTCTCTTGTCCTTCTGACTTCTTTTGTTTATTTATTTTGCTTCTATTATCTGAAAAATTCTTATTCGCCTCAGCTTTTGTAATAACAGCCTGAGAATGGCTTGGCTACAATATTCTGTCGCCTGCAACACTGCATACCATAGCATAGGGGATAGAAGCCTCTCCACTGGTTTAATCAAATTCTCACTTTCTTTAACTTTAGACACTTTCCCAAAGATAGGCATGATTTGTTTCTTAGTCAAATTCATTAAAATTATCAAAAAGGTTCTCATTCGATAAAAGCCCACTAGGGGGCAAAGCTGAGCTTACTGGCGTTGTTTTACACTTCCCTTTAAATCTTCTGGCTCCTTTAAGGAGCTTGCCACTGCTTGAACTATAGACTTGCAACGCGTGTGTGTGCGCCCAGCCCCTCCCTCGAATCACAAATGCGGAGACACCGAGCGCTGAGGAGGTAAGGGCAGCCTTTCCCATTCGAATCTCGCCCGCACTCTTGCGCTCACTACTAACGAAGCTGACTGACCTGGGGGAGGTATCGGTAGACGAACATGCCAGAACTGTGGCGGATACACCGTTGGCCCCAACACGCTTCATACGCTCTAAAACCAGTCCAAGCCTGCGAAAGCACACCAGGCTGTGCCAAACCATCTCTTCCCGCGTCACAGAATACTTTTAAAGCCTTCCTGACTGCAGCGGCTGACTCAGACATCAAAACGTTAAATTAATTTATTATTCGCAGTGCAAAATTTCGACCGCATTTGAATAGCAGGTCCCACCTCACCGCCTACGCCTGCCTTTTCTAACGAACCCCAACGGTCGCGTTCTAACTGCCTAAGCCCGCGCACCACCAGTCACACGCAAACGCCTGTCCTAGACCGTTCCAATCGCCCAAAGCTGCCCGGGGGTGGACATTCTTCTAATGACACCCCCAGGTGCCCTCATTTTCAACAATTTCCAACCTTTGGTTGGGGGAGGGGGGCTGGTACTAGTGGGTCAAGCTGCCACCAGCCGGGGAAGCCGCCTACAGAGCTGAAAGCGCAGGGCCGGCAGATCTAATTACTCCATCACAGGAATCTAATCTAATACAGTGCCTTTCAACTGCCTTCAGTGTAGGCCCTCATGCTGCTACCCAGGCCATGTCTGCCACACTTCCCCCAGCTCCCCTCGCATGACCCCCCACAGGTGCCCTGTCATGGAACTCACAACTAAATAAGTGTCCCTTCAGAAAGCTACTGCACGATCCTCCAAGGATAGAGGAGGCAGGGGGGTTCCTAAGTGTGTAATGGTAAGTCTCTCAAGTGCGGATTGCTGAGAGAGTCTGATATGTGACCAACCCGTTGCTACGGGTGGGAAGGGAAAGAGACCCTTTTTTTTTATATAGCCCTCACTCACTCTAGTAGTGACATGCTTCATCATCGGGCTCACCCCAACACCTAAAGGTCTGGTTCGGCTCAACCATTTTCCAGGGAGCACTTAAAGATATGGTGTATGGGGGGCGTACCGTTATAGATAAAATTCCTCAACCACTCCTAAAGTATTCTTTATTGATGGAGCGGAAGGGAAGATTAAAAACAATAAAATCGGGTATCGGGATGTGATGGTCCTATGATCCTAAAATGGATGTTTCAGCCCTACTTAATGGCCTAAATAAGTCCTGAGCTTTCGTCCGGGTGAGATGTAAAGAGGTTACTTCCCCCAAAGACATAAAGATGGGTACAACAAGAAGGACAAATCTGACACAGACCTATCGGAAAAAAGTAACAATGGATCAATATATTTACCGATGAGTGGTCAAGTGACAACTCAGCCTCCAGCAGAAACAAGAGAGGCCGCCGGCGATACCAATGGGGCAATTTCGCTAACCCCTCATTCCATAACCAACAGATGATGTACTGGCCAGGGGGTTACATCCCCCCCACCATGCCAAGGCCCACCAATGCCACAGAACATACCATTCTAACAACAAAACCACAATAAACAACATTTTTTAGGGTATGGTGGCCGACGTGGGAGAAGCGGCCGGAGTGGACGACGAGTACAGTGGCAAGAGGACTTGCTAGACAGAACCAACACCGGGAGCAGAACGAGGGACCAGGGACAGGTGGGCCGAAGCAACCAGTAGATCTGGTAGTCAGCCTTTCAAAAGAACTACTTTCGGAAGACGACTCAGTGTCCTTAATAAGGGACAAGTATTTGTCCCCACTACAACTATGGACAAATTCACCATCAGATGTGAACTGGCAGAGTTTTTTTGGAAATTCCGCATCAAGACCTTTTTTATGAACCAACCACGACAACCCGAGGAAGAAGGCTACACAAATCAAAAGAAAAAATCTACCTACAGTCCACCACCTTCCACAGTTCCCCCTGAAATTGTGGCATTTGAGGAAGCGGTCATAAAGGACATAGAGACCCACCAACCAAAACCGAATGGGTATCACAATCTTTTCAATCGCCCTGAAAACATTGAACACTAGAAACAACATTGTGATAAAACCGGCGGACAAAGGGGGCGCCATTGTGATGCAGGATAAGAAAGACTACAGGACGGCCTGTTTGTCACTGCTACAGAAGGACAGGAACTACACTGTCCTACGCGCAGACCCGACAAGCAATATCCAACAAAAAATCAAACTACTCCTGGACACAGCACATGACAGAGGATGGATTAATCATAAAGAGAAGGAATTCTTGAACACAAAAGATTCACAAGGGACGCAGCCCGCGGCCAGGAAGACCTATAGTCTCAGGCATTGGATCCATCTTGGAACCCCTTTCACAGTTTGTGGACTGGTACCTGAGACCTTAAGTCACAAAAGCAAAATCATATGTAAAAGATACCACTCATCTACTGACCATACTCCGAGACATAACCTTCGATCCTGAAAAAGAAACATTGAAATGCCTGGACGTAGAGTTTCTCTATACGAGTATCCCCCAAGAGGAAAGCCTCCAAGTCATCCATGACCTTCTACTATATGAAGAGTGGAAATGGAACGCACCAGTAGACTGGGTAAAGCAACTAGCCAAATTAGCACTAACTGAAAACTTCTTCAGCTTCGAGGACAAGATCTACCTGCAACGCCATGGTACTTCTATGGGCAGCACTTTTGCCCCGAGCGTGGCATGTCTGTACATTGGATGGTTTGAGGATCACAACATTTGGAACAATAATCCATTTTCCGACCAGTTATGGTTATGGGTTAGATTTATTGACAACATTCTGGTCATATGGAACGACCATAATACCTCCCCCGAATCCTTAAACAACTGGATAAATGGAAGAAACACGTTCCTAAAGTTCCCTATGACCCATAACAACAGCAAAGTGTCTTTCCTAGATGTATATGTCATAGCAGAAGAAGGGAAACTCAGCACATCCCTGTTCACAAAACCCGCAGACAGCCGCGGTCGGTAGTAGGAGTTCCTGCAGGGCGGTGACGTGGGGAGGGGCAGGGTGGGGGGTAGTAAACTATGGATTACGGAGGTTTACAGGTAAGTAAACATATAAATTAATCAAACGAATTTCGTTGCGTGCACTGCATCCCCAAATGCGATGCAGTGCACGCAACGAAATTCGTTTTATTAATTTATATGTTTACTTACCTGTAAAACTCCGTAATCCATAGTTTACTACCCCCCACCCTGCCCCACACCCTCCCCACGTCACCGCCCTGCAGGAACTCCTACTACCGACCGCGGCTGCCCGCAGATCGAAACCGCCTTGTTACACTTTGAAAGTGCACATCCAAGAGCACTCCGGGAAAATCTCCCTTTGGGACAATTTATGCTCATACGTTGCAACTGCTCTAAACTAGACCACTACAAAAGAGAAGCAGATGCACTGGCTAAGAAACTGCAATCCCGGCAGCATCCTGTCCATATCATGAACAAGGCTAAGAAGAGAGTACGCAACATTCCTAAAGATTCCCTTCTGGAACAAACCACTAGACCACAGAACACCAACCTGATCTGTGTCACAACCTATAACACAGGATCCAATTTTGTGAAACAAACAATCAATAAACATTGGCACATACTCACATCGAACAAACTTAAGTTTGAGAAACCCATATTTTCGTTTAAAAATAAAAACAAAGCATCCGAGACAGTTTGGTCCACAGCGATACCAGCAACAAAACACCCATGGGACAAAGTACACTGTGGAACCTACCTCCTGTCCAGGGCTATTTTTCCTGTGGGAATTGCGCTATATGCCCTTTTACATCCCACACAAACACAATTGACCTAGGACTGAAGACCTCATGGGAACAGAGATCTCACCATTAAAAGTAATAGTAACAATGTTATATACATCATTGTATGCCCCTGCGGTCTCAGGTACATCGGAATGACCACCCGTAAAATCAAAATCCGCATTAACGAACACAGGAGCACCATAAGATGTAGACGAGTAAACACCAAACTGACCACACACTCTCTCGAAAAAAAAATTCCAACCGACACGGACATACACTGGATCATTATAGAAAATGTCACACCCACCAATGGGACACACTGTTACTAAAAGAACAGAGATGGGTACACATTCTTAAGACCCACATACTGGGCCTTAATGAGGACATATCATGGAACCAGCTCAATAACCTGAATAGATGATACTAAGCGAGCTGATACACATTGGTGAGAATTTCTTGACCCTGTCATTTCAAACTCTAATGTGGATCAATACGGTTCTGTCTTTCAAAATACTACAAGAAATAACCACCATAGAGCAAGCTCGATATGGCCGTCAGGCCCTAATCTGATAAAGGATACACCGGTCCCATAGCACCAATGAGTTTACCGCAGTCTCTGCATCCCCAAATTATGTTCATTTAACAAGACCTGGTTGGCTAGGTCCGCCACACACCTGAGTGAGATATCCAAGAGGTTATTCCACATATTGGGTATAAGCAAAGGCCACAGTGAAGTTACAGTAATAACATTGTAACACGAGGCATATGATTTCCTTCTCAGGGGTCTCACTGATACTTAGTCCATTCAAACCAATAATAAAGAATTTGGCACAGAAATATAAAAGAACATTTTTATTAAACTCAAATGAGTGTGACTACGTCACACAGAAGCCGTAGCAACTGAATGAGGTAGTCCCTAGAATGGTCTTACTTCACGTCTTATATACTCTTTATCCTGCCCCAGGCATGTAAGGGAGTTGTACCAATTACATTCCTAAACAAATGGAAAATCTGGAAGGTCAGCAGGTGAGTAGCCTTTGAGGTTTTAGCAGGATATGGGCAAAACATTATAATTACATAGTTCACAAAGGTTAATCTGATTTAGATGGCACTGCAGGGCATGGCATGATTACATGTACAGTATCTTGATTGGCAATCTCAGACAAAGATCGATCAGGGAAATTGGCTTTGCGAGGTCAGTTTCAGGTGAAGAGGTCAGTTTCTTGCAGTTCATTCCAGAGTCAGAAAGAAACCTAGTTAATGTATACATGGACTAAGAAGGCCAGGCCACTTTGTTCGCCAGGCTACCTTCACAGGCCTACGTGAGGGCAACACAAAATGGTGGCACAATAAAATGTCAGTCTCGAGAATTACAGAACCTCAGACCCTCCTTTTGCCATTACGTAGGCAATAACCTAAGACTCATGTTAATCTGAATCTAGGTCTATATCGATATTCATTAGGTCGTCAAGGTGTTGCTGTAACATCATCTTATTATTCTCTACTCCTCTCGGGACAGGTCTCCAAACACACATAGTAGCACAAAGACTCACTTCTGGGGACCATTTTTGGATGCTAGAGGCGGAGCCACTTCCTCTTCCATGGCAATTCAGTCAAATGAGAACTTAATTAACATTTACTTTATACAATTGCACTGGAATCGCTTGTGCAACTGTGCCCAAAGTCCGTTCAAAGCCTCTCTGGCAGGCTTCTATCGTCCATCAAATCTGCTTCCATTGTCTTCTTCCGCATTGGGCCTCTAGATTCAGGCCTCTTCATGAAAATAGTACTGCTTAGTTGGAGTGCCCTCCTGGCAAACACTCACAGCTCACTCGAAAGCCTCAATGTCTCAAGGCACTGCACCAGTGTCTCTCCTCTGCGGCAGACACTACAAATAATGTGCTCTTCATTGGTCATGGGCACAGATCATCTTGTGCAGACCCGGGTCTACATTCTCAGGCTCCAACACTCATTATTCAGTGTCAAAGGACGTTCAGGCTGCTCTTTCATGGGCACCATAATGTAGTGCCTTTTGTCAATCTTAGATCCTCCGGTGCACTGCCCTTCCATTGGAGCAAAGAAAAAGAGGGGGTGGGTCTGTGGCCAAAACTCAGGCCAAGGGGTTCAAGGGACTGCACACTGTCAGAGGTTACCAGCACATGACAGGTAGAAAACGCAAGGCTCAAATCAACCCTGCCATCAACAGCTCCTCCTTCTTTTCTGATGCTCAACGCCTTCTGATGAAGCAAGCACGATGCTTTGGCAGCCTTGCTACTTTTCTGGGTGCTGGGACTGTAGGGCCAAGACCTCCGGCCCTCATCTGTAGCTGTCACTGATGGGAATTAGGCTTAAATCAGCGTTCTGCAGGTTATTATGACTTGATAGCGCAGAACCTAGTGACGTAGGAAATGTGACACAGTTGTTAGTTTTCTTCCGTTTAGTATAAAAACAGTTCATTGTATTTAACAATAGGACTGCAAGCAGGTGGCCTGCAATCTTCAAGGGAGTGGCCAGAAGCCATGGGACAACTCTGGTTTAGAATGCACTGTCACTCTCATAAGATGCAAAGGCAAAGGCAGTACTTCTAGTCCAGGGGTCTCCAACGAGTAGCTCGGGAGCCACTGGTAGCTCACCAGTACCTTCAAAGTAGCTCTCTGAGGTGAAGTTAAGCCCAGAATCAATTTCAGAGTAGGTGCCTATTAAAGAAGGCAGCACTGATCATCTCAAGACCCTAAGAGTGACAGCCAGCCAAACGTATCACAGTAACTCATACCAACACACAGTGTGCCAGCCTATAGGATCTGCTACATGACAGTGTGTATCCAATCTCAATATAATTAAGCCACAAGGAGATTGACCATGTTGCAGTCTCTCCTTTATCAGTCACAACATGTGTGTGAACAGTGCACCATCAAAAAAGGTATGGCAGCAGTAGCCTGAGCTGTAATCAGTGCTGACCCACCAAAATGCGGGACTGCAGGAGTCAGAGTGAAAATGTGTCAGTTTAGATGCATGATCAGCTCAAAACGTGAGGAGAACGGGGTATGATACAGACCAGAGAAAACTAAGAGACTTTTAGAACAGGTCACCATATTAAATGCTCCTAATAGAGAAAGAGGTTGCTCCAAGGGGAGTGTGAAAAAAGAAAGTGCTCATGAGGTAGGACAGATATAAAGGAGGGGAATTCAAAAGGCAAATTCAATAACCAATCAATTAAACATTCTGGTATCATTAGTAAAAATGGACGTAGTTCATAGTGGCACCAGTTTTACAGATAGGCCATTCCCTTATTGATTTACAAATATTCATTTCATGATTTTCTAATGGGATAAACATCTCTTAAATTACTACATCTGTGTGTTCCTTTATTCCCTATCTAGAACACCTCAAAAGGGGAAACGCATGATACAAATTATCAGGGGCATGCAGATACCCCCCTTTAGTAATTGTGCAGCAAGTGCACCATGCAATACACCGGCTAATCAATATCTCCTCATGATTACTGAGAATACCTGTCACCCTAGTCTAATAATTCTCAGGTCTCTGGTGTCTGATCTACAATTTTTCCTTTCCCTAGTCACCTGTCCGGAGGGGGCACTATACCCACTTAAAATCACAATCCTGCTACTCAGGACAGCAAATAAGAAACTCTTGGTGTCTCCTATGACTACATGTAGAAGTGCAATATCATAATGAAAGTTAGGTCACCTTTAGCAAGAGCCACAGATTTATAGTTCATCCTTAGGGTCTAATCAGGGAACATCAATCTAGGCTGCTCGTCCCTTAAAGGAAGGAGCAGTAACATGACTAACTGCAGGTGACACACTTTTAATCCTGTATATCTCTTTTGTTTATTTATTTATTTTTCAATACCATTATAGCCAAATAGACATGCACTGGTGAAGTGTTGTCTGTCATATTCACAGCATGAAATATCATATCTGTGAAATTTAGTAACCAGAACAAGTCCAACCAACTGTTGCGTAGCGATGGGCATCGTCATGACCATCCCCTCACAACACAGGGGAGCTTGTAATAGTATCAGAAGCAACAACATAAAACAAAAACATACATAAAATAAAAAACAAACATGTCAAGCCATCAGATATACGTGCTGTATACCAAGCACAAAAAGCATAGACAAATTACAATAGCACATATAAATGAGCGGTGACGCACGCACTTCATAGACCAATTACAATAGCACATGTAAATGAGCGGTGACGCACGCACTTCATGCAGCCCAAAACCCAATATTCGGGCCTGCTTAATTTGTCAGGCTTAAAATTAAAAGTACACTTTCTTTTACTTTCCTCACCCTCCTTTTGACAACTGGTCACCAGTTAGTGGTGATCAGCTGTCAAATACAACTTACTGTGTCGCTTCTGACACCCAGGACCAGCAGGAACAATTCATAGAAGGACAAAATGCAAAAACGTGAAAAACACACAAACATTTTTTCTTCAAAGGAGTCATACAAAAACTCATCTTGTTTCAACATACTGCTAACCCCCACCTTACTGACCTCAAGGTCAAAATCTGCCTCTCCTCAGCCCTCTCTCTCTTCACCCTGAAGCTGTCAAAGACAAAAAGCCTTCCTAACTCTTTCTAACTTGCAATAACCAACCCTTATCCAAAACCACATACCATATATATTACTCCCTTTAGGGGCCACAATCCACTCCTATTCCCAGACTCAAAAACATCTACTGTGAATAATTCACAGAACACAACAACTCAACATACCAGCTTTAGAACAAATGCTTTTTACCACCCTATGCAATGGTACTCATTTCATCGACCTTAAATGGATGAACGTCTCAGTAGGTCCAGCTGGAGTTAAAACCTTCAACCCTGATATTAAACTCAAACCTCTGCACCGGGCACATTGGCTCACTGAGCTGTGGAAATGTGGATTTTCCTGACCAGTTATGTCCCCTATCTTGGACCCCAACGGTTCTATGTGCATGTCACAAGTACATGTATGTTCCCTCCAGTTTCAGTTTCCAAACGCAAACATATGTGCGTCCACCGTCAACATGTTCTCTGTCAGATCCGCCATCAATGGGCTGGATATTCGATTCCTAAGTATGAAAGGCCACCGACTTTATATGGCTAAGTTACTCCATTTTTACAGTTCAGGCAAGTAGGCCCGATTCTGTCCTTAAAGCCTTCCCTGCTCTCTGTCTCTGACAGCTTCAGCTTGAGCTCGCATCTGTATCCATGAACTTTGTCCTACTCCCTGTGCAGCTAACGGTGCCTGCCTCGGCCAGTTTTGCCTGCCTGCCAAGAAGCTGTATTTCACCTTCGAATTATCTACTTTGCTCTTCAGCCGATGCATTCCTGTCCAGTGATTTAGGTAAACATTTCCTTTAGCTCACAAGCAAAGGACTCGGCCTTTCCGTCCTCCTGCAAGTAATTCATAGCCCTGTTGCCATGGAAAGTTTTCTGCCCCTCGCATCTCATATAGACACTTAGACGCTTGTACACGCACACACAGTCAGTATAGAATAGATTCTGTCCGAGAGTCTTTTCTTGTGGATAACATAGTTCTCTAAACATAGGATGTTAGATATGATTTGGGATTAGGTTGACTTGACCCCCCAGACTTCTCGTCTCCACATGTAGAGCTAAATGTCAAGTCCCCTTCACCCCCTAGTTGCACGTCAATCACACGTCATGCTGCTGCGCGCGCATCTATGTTAAGTATTATCTTATAGATCCACCTATGCATGATAATCAGAGCCAATCATGTTTCTTTCTGCTCCTTATTACGCCTAGTTTCGATTACGTACCACTCTGTCATTTCTCTTATCAATTGTTACGCCTTTTGCATTCATTTCATTGTAATGTATGAGCTATAAAAGTTACTTCTTGTCAATAAAGTATTGTACTTCACTTCCTGAACCCTCGTGGTGACGGAACCTGAAGGCCGCCACTCGAGTCGGCCATTTTGGAATAAAGCCCATTCAGAAAATCTCTTATACCACGGATTCTGCCTCTTGTTATTTTGAGCTATTCTACTTTATTTCAGATTCAGTATGAAATTCAGTCAAGGTAAAAAGAATATTTACCACATAATGGCGCCCGAACAGGGACACTTTCTCATCTCACGCGCCGGCGGTGCGTTGCAGGCCCGGTCTCCTGCCACAGCTGGACGGACCATAAACGCGTACCAGCAGGATTTCCTGTAAGCTCCCTCCGGTCAAGCGGGGGCGACTGAGGCTGCGATCAACCCAGACGAGGCGGTGAGAAGTGCGAAGTATCCCGACCAGAGCCTAGCTGAGAGAGCAAGATCCGAGGTATACAGAGGCCCACCAGGTTTTCGAAATCCCGATGTCCAGAGGGTCCGCTGTCCGCAGTCATCGAGTCCCGTTCATTCTCTGAGGCCTTCCGTTTCAAGGAGCTACTCGGTGAGTACCATCGCCGGGGAGGCGTGTTGACGCGCACATAGGTTGTGCCGGTCAAGACGGATTTGGGTACACAAATCCGGTCTGCACTGTTTAGCAGTGTATATGTACTGTTTAGCAGTATATCAAGTATTCCGAAGTATTCAGTTATTGTCAAGAATTCAGCTTGGTGATTAGTTATGCAGACTGTCATCATCGTCGGTCATTTTTAAAATGTTTAATGTTTAAATGTTTAAAGTGTTCAAATGTCTTGCATATTGTGGTATGAATGATTGTTCATTGTTCACCGTTCATTATTGTGTTTTTCGTATTAAGTGAATTCAAGAGTAAGTATCAGATCAGTTGTCAAGATGCCGCTCTTCTCGAAGTTAAGACAGATTACTACCAGAAAAGGGGTGCTCGAAGAAGCAGTTCCTATTCCTCCTAGGGACACCCCAGGGCATTTTATGTATCACAAGCATGGCTTAGATGCCATATTGTTTCTTGATCTATGGGTAGATTATACCAAGGGATTGCCGGAAAGTCAAAGGTGGCCCGCAGCGGGAACCTGGGATGCAGAGTGCATCATGAAAGTGGAGGAAGAGTTATGGAAAAGAAAAGTCAGACAGTCACAGAAAGACGCTGTTGAGTTATGGCGTAAAGAATCTCATAGACGTACAGAAAAAGCACGTAGACAAGAAGAGAGGAGTAAAGAGAGTTCAAAGGAAGTTCAAGAAAATATATTAATTGAGGAAGGTATCCGAGTGAAATCAGAACAAGTAGATAGACAAAGAAACGCTCTTATGAGTGGTATGTATCCCCTCCTAGCCGAAGGACTACCTAAGGCTGTTCCAGAGATGCCAAAAGACTTGCCACCCCCATTATTTCCAATTAAGGTACATCCAAAAGGGCATCCGAGAACGGCAGAAGATGTTTTTCTTTCCTCATATCTAGATGACGCAGCTCCCGAGTATGCTAACCCCACACCACATAGACCGTCTGGCAGAGGGGTTCAACGTCAGGATCAGGTATCTGTCCCCGTGCAACAGCAAGTCCCGACACGAGCTCCGGCAAGCACATCTGTTTCCGCATCTGTCCCCGCAATCGATTCTACAGTGGTATCGACACCTATAGTTGCTGTGTCACGTTCGACGAATCCATTCACACCCGACGCCCCTGAAGGGGCCACGGGAGGTGCAAGCAATACTTTCACGCCACCTAGAATAAATAAACTTGTTTTTCAAGAATCAGCGCATTCACGTACACCCAAATTCGTAAGTGAACGCACGCTTAAGGAACTCCTTATAGATTGTAGATATGACCCGGTGGTCGGTAAAGAGGACGAAATGGTCCTGGCATCATTACGTATCAGACGAGCCGCAGAGTATTTAGCGAGGTTACCAGGAATGACTACGCATCTAGATAACATATATCATTTTGTCCAAACAGGGCGAGACCCAGAATGTATTAACAGAGCTATGGAATTCCAGAAAGTAGAGATACAGGGGGAACTGTTACGTTTCCTCATAAACTGCGTGATCAGAAATCAAGACCGTCCGGGGGTAGACCCGAATACAATGCTTATTCTTACAAGATGGAGCCAGAATATATCAGAAGGGAGACACGATAAGAAAAACTGTATAATAGCCATGTGCCGAAAAATCCGTAGAGAAATAGAACGTATTCACGAAGAAAGATTGGAAACAGACGAGTTCGAGCAAGATGAAGTCTCCGAATCAGGGAATTCCGCAAGACAGTCAGAAACCATAGCATACGTAGGCAGAGGAAGATCCTGTGATAATACTAGATGCTTTTCTGATCCCATACACTCTGTATGTCCAAATAATAGCAGAACGTATCCGACGCCTGTAATAAATTTAAAGTCTCCTGAACATCTGTTCCAAGCCGCAGATAAACTACTACGAGAACGAAGGGGTTACCACCTCCTCGATTCCATGGATGAGCAAGAATTGGCCAGATCAGCCGTTCACTGGATTGACAGTCCTGAAAAATACGGTGATGAGACCGTAGCACACACGTTTTTTAACCTTAGTGCAGATGAACAACGTTTAGCTGGAATCTATATGATTCAGCAACTCCTTATACTATATAAGAGCCAACATGCTGACCCTGGTCCCTTACCTGATATATTAACGGAACTACTCACGAACAGATGGAGAGGTTCTAGTAACAAGTTAATTAAAGAAATATTAGTGTCACGTAAACAGTATGTCCTTTTTGTAAATCCGGATTCTTTCCCGCTGCCCCGCAGAGAAAGAACGCCGTATTATATGGATAGACAAAATCCCTTACGAGAAGTGCACCCAATAAAAGGCGAAGACAATGAGTTTCACCGTGTATTTGTATACACACCCATATCAAAAATTGAATTGTTAGAAATGAAGAAAGTAGTACCAAGTCATGACAAAGACCCAGCGGGTTTCCACCGAGAAATTAAGGACATGTTGCTGATGGGAGAGTATACCTATCCTGATATTATGACGATATTAAAGGTGCTCTTACCTGCTGGCATTTATGAAAAACTGAAAGAAAAAGAGTGGGAAGTGGGAGACCAAAAGATAGATTGGACAGCATTAGAAACGGAAGAAAAGGCCCGAGCTGCAGGTTCAGGGCTCGGGGATAAAGTCAAAGCATTACCAGGTTTACTAGTACAAGTACTGCCACGTTTGTTAACTACGAAAAAGGAAGATTGGGGTGCAATCACGGCCTGTAAACAAAAGCATGATGAAGACACAAGTGACTATTATGCCTGATTTGAAAAATGTTTTGGAATAAATAGTGGTATAAAAACAAGTAGCGAGTCGTATCCACATTTATTTGTGACAAAATTAGTAGAAAATGCATTACCTCCAGTAAAGAATAGAATATTGAAATTCGAGAGTACCTGGCAAAGTAACACTCCGTCACAAATGCTACAAATGTTACAGTATCATCACAATAGAATTAGAGATGAACAAGAACACGAACAAAGACGTATGAAAGATACAAAAATGAAAATGCTAGTGTCTCAGACAGTACCGGCTGAAGGACATAAAAAGGGTATGACACATTCCGATTCAGCAGGACTGGTAAAAGGGACATGCAATTATTGCAAAAAGCCAGGTCATTATGTACACGATTGTCCAGTTTTAAAACACAATATCGCCATAGGTAAAACACAAGAAAGATCACGGCCACTCAGACAAGATCAGAATGAACAAGGAGCTATGCCACATTCCCAGGCCATGCCAGCCGCACAACAGCCAATACAGTTTGTGCCAGCTGCACCACCGTTGCCTGTTACTGCCACACAAACCACCACACGACAAATGTATCAGACTGCACAGTATGAATATCCTGAGTATCAGCGTTACGCATGAAACAGCCTAGAGAGGGAAGTTGACTTACCGCTTATCGAGATTCCTGTAGATCAAGAAGGACCTTATGTACATAGTGAATTATTAGGTCAAGATAGAAAATTCTTACTCGATACAGGGGCAAGTCGAACAACTATAAAACGTAGTGAAGTTCCAGGGGCACCCCTCTCAGGCTCTCAAAATGTTTCCCTTGGTTTTTCAGGAAAACCTATTGTTAATGAAGTATCACAGCCTCTTCCACTTACGATAGGACCTTTGACACGAACTACAGATTTATTGCTTACTAAATCATGCCCAGAAAATCTGTTAGGAATTAAAACTCTGAAAGCCCTAGGAGCCATAATATGTTGTTCTCCGGGAGGAATAAGGTTGTTTTTACGTGATTTTAAAGGTCACTATGTGTCTAGAGACATGGATCCCCGACTACAGACTTTACCAGCACATCTATGGGCACAAGGCCCTACTGATGTTGGTTGCATGAACATTACACCATACCGAGTTACACTCAAGGCAGGAGTGGTATTACCACGAATGCGACAATACAAGTTACCGCAAGATGCTGTAGTGGCTTTGCTGAAAATCATTGATGAGTTAATTGCCCAAGGAGTAGTTGTAGAAACAGACTCCAATGTATGTAATTCGCCGATAATTCCGATTCTTAAACGAACTGACCCTACTGCTCCGCCAGTATACCGATTGGTTATTGATTTGCGTGAACTAAACAAGTGCATTGTGCCACAATTTCCTGTGGTCCCCGATATATCATCATTATTGACAGCAATTGATTCCGAAGCAACATTCTTTACTGTAATTGATCTCAAGAATGCCTTTTTTAGCGTCCCAATAGATCCGGAAAGCCAATATTTGTTCGGATTCAGTTTAAATGGGCGCAGCTTTAAATTCTCACGCGCTCCCCAAGGATTCACAGAAAGCCCCAGCATCTACAGCCAAGCACTGAAACGAGAACTTGACAGTATCCACATGCCAGTCAATACTGCACTGCTTCAATATGTCGATGATCTGCTGATCACCGCGAGAAGCGAACCTGAATGTGAAAAGGCTTCCCTGACAGTTTTACATTTTCTAGCCGATAAGGGGCACAAGGTGTCTCCTTCTAAGCTGCAATTCTGTGTCCAGCGAGTTATTTATCTTGGTCACTCGCTGTCCAAGGAGGGAAGGCAGCTTACACCAGATCGCATCCAGTTAATTGCTAACATGTCAATACCCCAGACACAAAAGGAGGTGCGGGCTTTCATAGGCCTCACTTCATATTGTAGGCAGTGGATCCCTCAGTACGCATTTCTAGCAAAACCACTCATTCAGTTAACCACACAGGAGGCAGCCACATCGACTGTTCTCCCTTGGACTCAGGAACATACACAAGCTTTTGAAAGCTTAAAGGAAGCTTTATGTCAAGCACCTGTTTTAGCAACACCATGTTATAGCAAACATTTTACACTTTTTGTCACAGAACGCGAAGGTACTGCTTTGTCAGTACTCACTCAGGATCAAGCAGGATCACGCAAGCCATGTGCTTATTTTTCCAGTACATTAGATCCCGTAGCTCAGGCTTTGCCCGCGTGCCTAAAATCAGTGGCAGCAACAGCTTTAGCAATCAGACAAAGCGATGCCATAGTGTTAGGACATCCATTGACAGTACAAGTACCACATGCAGTAGAAGTTCTTGTGAACCGAACACAAACACAACACTTGACCATAGCAAGACTTACCGGTTATGAACTGACATTGTTTCAGCCACACATAGAGATCCGACGGTGTAATACATTGAATCCTGCTACACTATTACCTGTAATTGGAACAGACCCACTAGCTCATGATTGTGTTGAAATTATTGAAATAAAGACGAAACCTAGACAAGACTTGACAGACGTTCCATTGTTAGATCCAGACCTGACGTTGTATGTAGACGGATCGTGCATGAGAGCAAGTACAGGAGACTTAGTGGCCGCGTATGCAGTCACAACAGACACTGAAGTTATTGAGACAAATTGTATAGATACTTTGTCAGCCCAAGCAGCAGAACTTATTGCTCTAACACAAGCCTGTATTCAAGCCACAAATAAGAAAGTTAATGTATACACTGACTCACGTTATGCATTCGGAGTTGTACACGACTTCGGCGTGCTGTGGCGAGAGAGAGGTTATTTAACCTCCCATGGTGCCCACATTCAGCACGGAACCCTCATTCATGCCTTGTTAGACGCAATACATCTACCAACTGCCATATCGATTATGAAATGTAAAGCACACACGAAGGTTACTGATATCATTTCTCAAGGCAATGATTTAGCTGACAGAACAGCTAAACAGACTGCTCAGAATCGCACATTAGACATGACAAAGCCAATAGTTCAGACACCAACACAGTGTATGACAATTAAGGATCCCGCACTTGACGTAATTGACATACAGACACATGCTACTGCAGAAGAATTAAAGAAATGGACTGAACTAGGAGGGATCCAGACAGATCAGGGATGGATGACGAAGGAGAAATCTGTATGGTTTCTTCCTGACTCTATGGTCCAAGCCATTATAGCTACAATTCACAGCCCAGCGCATTTAGGAGAGAAAGCTATGCTAGATAGCATTCAACACATTTGGTTCAACAAACATTTACGAGCAGCAGCTAAACAAAAAGTCCGTACCTGTATGATATGTTGTCAGTTCAACCCAGGAAAAAGTGTTCCCGTAGAACAGGGTGGATTCCAGACTCCTGACCATCCTTTTGAAGTGCTCCAAATGGATTATATCCAGATGGAACGATGTCGAGGATTCAAATATGTTCTGGTAGTTGTCTGCGCTCTGTCCCGTTGGACAGAGGCGTACCCGGTTTCAGATTACACGGCCCCGACTACTGCCAAACAGTTAGTTCGAGAATTCTTCCCGCGGTACGGTTTACCACGTGTTGTATATTCAGATAACGGCCAGCCTTTCTCATCCGAATTAATGAAACATGTCTCACTTTTGTTGGGATATCAGTGGAAATTCCACTGTGTCCGACACCCCGAGGCAGCAGGTCTCGTGGAACGACATAATCAAATTTTGAAAATCAGATTGTCTAAAATATGTAAGGAGAAAGGTGTTGACTGGATAGTAGCATTACCAGTTGCACTATTTTACATAAGAATGGTAGCACACTCTCGAACAGGGCTATCCCCGTATGAGGTGATCTTCGGAAGACCACCAAATATGTGGGGGACGCCTATACCACGTAAAATAACTGATGTTAATTGTAATATGCTGACAGATTACTTGGCTTCCTTGATGTCTGCACTACAATCTTGTCGTTCACAGGTAGCTGCAGCTTTTCCTGACAACACTGAGGTGAAACCCCATGACGTTGCTCCGGGGGATCTGGTGTTTGTGAGAAATTTTGATCGGAAGACCCAGTTGGAGCCCAGGTGGAAAGCACCGAAGCTAGTCCTGCTGACCACAAGAACAGCCGTGAAAGTTGAGGGCCGCAAGGGCTGGATACATTCCAGCCATATTAAGAAATTTCATGGACTATCCTCGGATATAGACACTGTGCCCTGCACTCCCTCACAGACTGATTCAAAACTTCCTTTTGTTGAACAGAATGACTCTCAGTGCTATAAATTAAAGCTTAGGCCCAAACAGTCGAGCAATTTGATTGTTTAAGTCCTCTCCAAGGTGAAGCGGTTGAATTGTCTCCGACATGTATCCCTTGGACCTGAGTAGAGAAAATACTCGAGAAATGTTGAAACGACAGGCGTATTGTAAATCACTGCGTAGCTACTGTATGAGGACATTATTAATTTTGTTTTTATTGAGTGTTTTAATAATTATTACGAGTGTGATTTTGCACATATATCATCCTATTTCTAGACATGTTTATAATGTTGCTACTGAACATTCTTTTAGTGACCTACCGCCACATGAATTATCTTATAGACTTGCGCTGCGCAATAACACTTTCATTAGTATGTTACATCATTCCCATCAGACTAGTAATGCCACCAATTGTTGGGTGTGTGGCCGACTCCCTCCCTATCAGAATAACAAAGGAGTTCTGCCTTTCTTTCCACATCCGTTCACACACAATGGCTCCTGTGGAGCATGGTTTAGTTTACTAAATTCCATAGACCCAGACACAGCAGTTTATCAACAACATTGGATATGGGGAAATCTGAATCTAGTTTTATTCAAAGTCTGTCATCCTAATAAGGAGGGTCACCCCAGTAGAACAGGAACTGATCTAGAAAATGAAGTGTATAAATTAGGTAATTTTACACCTAATCTTATGATTCTGAATGTCAAAACCGAAGTTGAACTAATTCTGCCCACTATGTCAGTATTTCCAGTTAAGGGTGAATTATGTGTAAGAAAAGTTGGTTCCATACATATGGGCCATAGCCAATGCGTTACTACAGTAGAATATAGTGATCAAGGTAAATCTTCATTTAGAGCTTCTCGCCATTCTTACTTTATATGTGGTCAGACGGCATATATGCGTCTGCCTCTGGATTGGGATGGTACCTGTTACATAGCATTCCTTCTGCCACCTGTTTTCCTAGCTCCCCCTGATTATTATCGGAATGTTCATTTAGTACACAATAGAGAGCGAAGAGATCTCCCAGTTGTCGATTATACTGAGACGGCATGGGACAAGTATGTAGATTTCAATAAAGGTATCTTTCCCTATATAGGTACAATATCAAATAGTAAGCTGATACGTAGACTAACCAAGACTCTCGAAGCTGTAGTAAACGAGACTATAGCCGCCCTAGGCAATCTGACAGAGGAACAATCAGTGATGAGAATTGTTGTTCTCCAGAATCGTCTTGTCCTTGACGTCATCCTGGCCGATAGGGGCGGAGCTTGCAGGGTCATCGGATCCAGCTGCTGCATATTCATACCAGAAAATTCGCCATCTGTATATAAAGCTATAACACGCCTTCATAAGATTGTGAGCCAGATACACGAGAATCCAGGCACTTGGACGTGGTCCGGGTGGTTTTGGAGTGTGATATCAGCCTGGGGATGGAGAGTTCTATCCTTCCTAGGTATTGGCCTTCTTATGCTCTTCAGTTGTTGTTTATGCCTGCAATGTGGACCAGCGATTTGTGGTCTGTGTGCCACATCATGCATTCCATATCAAGGTTCTCGTTCAAAATGCCGGAAGAAGAAGGAAGAAGAAATGATGCTCCATGAGCAAATCGATGGAATGATGAAGATTGATATCTCTTGAAGGGCAAGTAGGGGACAAGGAGGGAATGTGGAAATGTGGATTTTCCTGACCAGTTATGTCCCCTATCTTGGACCCCAACGGTTCTATGTGCATGTCACAAGTACGTGTATGTTCCCTCCAGTTTCAGTTTCCAAACGCAAACATATGTGCGTCCACCGTCAACATGTTCTCTGTCAGATCCGCCATCAATGGGCTGGATATTCGATTCCTAAGTATGAAAGGCCACCGACTTTATATGGCTAAGTTACTCCATTTTTACAGTTCAGGCAAGTAGGCCCGATTCTGTCCTTAAAGCCTTCCCTGCTCTCTGTCTCTGACAGCTTCAGCTTGAGCTCGCATCTGTATCCATGAACTTTGTCCTACTCCCTGTGCAGCTAACGGTGCCTGCCTCGGCCAGTTTTGCCTGCCTGCCAAGAAGCTGTATTTCACCTTCGAATTATCTACTTTGCTCTTCAGCCGATGCATTCCTGTCCAGTGATTTAGGTAAACATTTCCTTTAGCTCACAAGCAAAGGACTCGGCCTTTCCGTCCTCCTGCAAGTAATTCATAGCCCTGTTGCCATGGAAAGTTTTCTGCCCCTCGCATCTCATATAGACACTTAGACGCTTGTACACGCACACACAGTCAGTATAGAATAGATTCTGTCCGAGAGTCTTTTCTTGTGGATAACATAGTTCTCTAAACATAGGATGTTAGATATGATTTGGGATTAGGTTGACTTGACCCCCCAGACTTCTCGTCTCCACATGTAGAGCTAAATGTCAAGTCCCCTTCACCCCCTAGTTGCACGTCAATCACACGTCATGCTGCTGCGCGCGCATCTATGTTAAGTATTATCTTATAGATCCACCTATGCATGATAATCAGAGCCAATCATGTTTCTTTCTGCTCCTTATTACGCCTAGTTTCGATTACGTACCACTCTGTCATTTCTCTTATCAATTGTTACGCCTTTTGCATTCATTTCATTGTAATGTATGAGCTATAAAAGTTACTTCTTGTCAATAAAGTATTGTACTTCACTTCCTGAACCCTCGTGGTGACGGAACCTGAAGGCCGCCACTCGAGTCGGCCATTTTGGAATAAAGCCCATTCAGAAAATCTCTTATACCACGGATTCTGCCTCTTGTTATTTTGAGCTATTCTACTTTATTTCAGATTCAGTATGAAATTCAGTCAAGGTAAAAAGAATATTTACCACAGAGCCATTAAAAGCAACCCCAAATGAGAACAACCTGCAAATTTGTATTATACCTAAATGTATGCATTTACTGAAGCCTAAGGCACTTTAAAAGCTACTCTAAATGAAAAAAAATGCTGCCTAAATAGTGCCCTTACCCAATTTCGACTTTGACACCTGGGGCACTTAAAAATAAATATCCTATAATTGTGCTACATATTAATCATCCTCAGAATGTTCTTTACAAATTGCAGACATTGGACATTAGACATATCTCATTTAAATCCTTAGAAAAATTAGTTTTTTACGCCTGCGCCAAGTGAAATTCCATATGCAAATGTTCTCATTTTTGCGGTTCAACACAACTTAAATTAAATTTTAATGCTAGGAGGTCACAGTATGAGTATTAAGCTTTATAAATATAAAAAAACGAATTTAGCAGCACTTATTTTTAATAATTCTTTTTCATAATTAATAATTATTTTTAATAAACCCAATCATTTTTGATAGGTCCATATATAAAAGCAAGCTGCATCCCTTGCCTATCATTTTAGACGCATTTATTTATAAGCCTAAACACAGAAGCTTAACTTGAAACATGACAAATTCTTGCGCCACTTTTTTTTTTTTTTAAAAAGAACAATTATTCTAACATTAGAACCAAGAATATGCTTATAAAAATGCCTAAAGAGAGGAAACCCTTAATTGAAATGTCTTCTTGTAATACAAAATAATGAACCGTAGTTTTGGAACCTTTTTTAAAACAACAGCCTGAAATGCAAAGTTCCACCCGTGTTTAACTGAGGGGGAAGTCCTGGCTTGAGTAAACATTCCTGTCTATTTGTGACCTGCTATTTGCTCCGCGGCAGTAAAAGCTTGTCTCTCAGTGTTATAACATGAGCACGGTGTCAGTCTTTTTCAAACTCTGACATATCAATGCGTGTTGCGTTTGAGTTCAGCAAATATTTACTTCAGCTGAAGTGTTTGCCTGTTAATATCTAATACAATGTATGTAAGTAAAAAAATACTATAAGTTTATTTTTCTACAAAACACACAATTTCGTTTTTGATGCCTTTTTATTCCTAGTGAATGTGAATTTTAATTTGATCTTTTAATCATTTAACAGTTTGTACATATGCATAATTGCTTACTCTATAAATTAAATAGCAACATATAGCTATTGTAGCATATCACATGGTTCATTTCCGGATTTTTATTTAATTTCTACTTAATTAATTAACTGACATTTTGCTTAACAGACTGAAAATATCAAGAAAAAACCACAAACACACATTGAGCTCATTTCAGACATAAACAGAAAGGGGTCAAATACTCAGGACACACAATACAGCACGTTTTAGTCATTTATTTCATAAATAGCGCCATCGCTATTTACTTACAGAAGTTGCACTAATGGGAAAACCACATAGACATTTAAACACACATTTAACCCACAGATCAATACTCAAGACAGAAACAAAGGACAGCCCACAGACTGTAATTAAACCAAACCATTTGTAAATACTAGTTGTAAGTCATATTTACAAGAAGCGCTTCTCAATAGTGTTCCAAAAGACTGCAAAAACAGCCCCACTGACCTTTATTTCCAAGAAGCCAAGATACACTCAATTCACTAGCTTTGGCTGGCAGAACACCAAAAATCGCTCTGCATATCTCCATTCATAAGATTGCGCAGAACAAAGGATCCTGGTATGTATTATGTCCATATTTTAATTCCCTGGGGATACAGAATCACCAAGGAAGAAATATGTTTTTATACCTAAACCTATTTAGGTATTCCCTCTAGGGGAGCCGGCTAATTTACTTCACATCACACCAAGAAAAAGCAACACATTCTTCAATGTGAGCTTTGAAAACAGGCATGCCAAAAATACTGCAGAATATGCAATATTATAATCAAAGTAGTGCCTAAGGTACTCTTCGTACGTTGCACCGTTCAACAAAACCAGATAGAGAAAAATCTCCTCATTACCTGCCTACACAAATTGCAATTTGCATATACAAACCTATACAAATCCAAAGTTGGCCAACACAAATTCCAAAATTCCAAAGCTATAGTCAGTGTTACTAAACTACCTTACCAATCCAAGGCAAAAACCAACAGTAAGAGTCGCATAACGACTTTTACCAAACAAATGGTTGTCCAAATTCTAACTGCAAGTTCTAAATGACCTAACGGTCTTTTTTTAAAATACTCACGCCAAAAATGTTCTCAGTCAGAGGTGACATCATGTGGAGGATCAAAATCAGGAAGATCAGAAATATACTGGGCTGCAGAGACAAAAAATCCCCAGAATCTCCGTGCACAGAGTACCTCCTTAGTAGAGTCGGTCCTGTCCTCCTCAGTAGATTTCTGTCTTCTGACAAGATCACTCCCTCAGATAGCCACTTCTCTGATGAGGCCCACCTTGGCCGCGCCAATTGAAGAAATATGATTTCCTTCTCAGGGGTCTCACTGATACTTAGTCCATTCAAACCAATAATAAATAATTTGGCACAGAAGCTGAAATATAAAAGAAAATTTGTATTAAACTCAAATGAGTGTGACTACGTCACACAGAAGCCGTAGCAACTGAATGAGGTAGTCCCTAGAATGGTCTTACTTCACGTCTTATATACTCTTTATCCTGCCCCAGGCATGTAAGGGAGTGGTACCAATTACATTCCTAAACAAATGGAAAATCTGGAGGGTCAGCAGGTGAGTAGCCTTTGGGGTTTTAGCAGGATATGGGCAAAACATTATAATTACATAGTTCACAAAGGTTAATCTGATTTAGAATGCACTGCAGGGCATGGCATGATTACATGTACAGTATCTTGATTGGCAATCTCAGACAAAGATCGATCAGGGAAATTGGCTTTGCAAGGTCAGTTTCAGGTGGAGAGGTCAGTTTCTTGCAGTTCATTCCAGAGTCAGAAAGAAACCTAGTTAATGTATACATGGACTAAGAAGGCCAGGCCACTTTGTTCGCCAGGCTACCTTCACAGGCCTACGTGAGGGCAACACAAAATGGTGGCACAATAAAATGGAGTCAGTCTCGAGAATTACAGAACGTCAAGCTCTGTAAGGTGGAAATACTATATACACGTGCCTTGCCTCCGGGCCCGGTGCACGTGCCTCGCCTTCGGGCCCGTTGCACGTGACAGTACGCTTATGTGCAGCCACCGGCGCTTTGTCAAAATAGATGAGGGGCGCGCCCGTCGTGACAAACTAGCGTGTCATGACATAGCCACCACAACATAAGCTGAGCCCCCGACAGGGCCCAATCACTGGATAGCCTTTGACAGGAGGGCGTAACCAGCCACTTGCCGGGACCTGCCAGCAAAGCGTGCTAACATCGGCATTTAATGGCGATAACTCCACTCAACATTTGGACAAGACGGGGAGCAGAGCAGCAAGTAGTTTATAGCAGGGCAGGACCTTTGACGAAGTAAGTGATCCCTGTCCCGCATAAACGGACAGCATAGGCTTGTGGTAGCCCATGGAGTTCGTTTTATTGCATATCCCGGCAATTTTACAAAATCTCAATACCGATATGGCCACTATTTCCTTACCTATAGTGTGCGACTACAAGGCCTCCCTCCTGTGCTCCCTTGAGACCCAATAGCCCTGATTACATGGGGTGAGTGCCTTTGATCTTACAAACTATGTCTTAGATACAAGTATGTATGATGAGGTGAAATTATACAAAATGTATGTTTATTGTGAATGAAATAATGCATGTATGGATAACTCATAGCACTTGTGAAAGTCACAAAAGTGCACATGGTATGGAAAGCATGACCCACATGTTGGTACACCGTAGCAGCATGTTTTGAAGTTGGGGTGGGGTGACAAAACACAACCCCCGACACCGTCACAGCAACGGCACCAAAGGGGGCCCTGTGAAGATGGTAATTGAGCGTCAATATCGCTTTCCTAAAATGTACATAATGACAACTGTAAAGTATGTCTCCTTGTTCATATATATGTAATTTCTCATCTGCAGCAGGTGGCAAGTATTAGGCTTGTTCCTATTTTTCACACCTAGATGTGCCCTATGCAAATTGCATACACACACTCTCGCCTTTGGGGGAAGTAACCTCTTTACATCCCTCCCTCTCCATCAATAAAGAATACTTTAGGAGTGGGTGAGGAATTTTATCTTTAACGGTACGCCCCCATACACCATATCTCGAAGTGCTCCCTGGAAAATGGTTGAGCCCACCCCGACCTTTAGGAGTTGGGGTGAGCCCGATGATGAAGCATGTCACTACTAGAGTGAGTGAGGGCTATATAAGGAAAAGGGTCTCTTTCCCTTCCCACCCGTAGCAACGGGTTGGTCACATATCAGACTCTCTCAGCAATCTGCACTTGCGAGACTTACCATCACACACTTAGGAACCCCCCTGCCTCCTCAATCCCTGGAGGATCGAGAAGTACCTTTCCGAAGGGACTCCTATTTAGTTGTGTGTATATGAATTAGGTAGGACTTGTCCCTTCTAAACCTCGTGGTTGAGGACCTCTCTACCCTTCTGGGACCTGTCTGGTCCCACGATCTTGTGTGATTGGCCTTGTCACGGAAACCATTCAACAGTATCATTAGAGTTTCAGACGCTCTGTTTTCTACATTTCAGCGCCAGATGACAGCACTTAAAGGCTGGGATTAATGTATTGATATTATGGTCTCTGCAATTTTTTTAGGTCTCGCCTTGGTGGTGCATGCGCTGCCTCAGCGAGACATAAAGTAGTCTGTATATTGGGTGAAACTCCGTGTAATTTGTCATACCGCTTGCGATTCATTTAACTGTGGCATTGCTGTTCTTATCTTGCTTTCTGTTTGCTGTTGATCCCATACGTAACTTCCGTGTAGTCCGGAAGCAGCGGCGCCTAACTACAGTTTTCGGCCGCTAGCACTTGTTTTAATTAACAGCGGTGCGCAGGGGGCATTTGTTTCGGGTCACACGGCGCTTGTTTGTATTACATCGATCTTCTGGAAGGCAGGCTCTTTGTATCTGCGCAGTGCCCTTTCATGAGCGCTGCACTGGTTTTGCTTTCCCTCTTCTGTCTTCTCCCTCGCTCCTCCACTCTACACTCCCTGCTGTCCCTCCCCCTCCCTTCAAATCAGTCATGGGCCTCTCTGTCAGTTCCTCATGATTTATTCTAAAGCTTGCTTTGACTTGGAGCACCCCGTGCAGTGCTCGTATTTTCAGACCTCTCGTTTTAAAAAAAATAACTTGTTTTAAAAAAAAAACAGTTTTATATGGGGGAATGCCACTCAAATGTATTACTTAGAGGGCTTTACATGCGCGCCGGTTACTTTGCAGAAGGAAACGTTTGTTTTTGCAGGAACATGTTGATTTTGTGATTTTCCCAAGTTCACAGGATGTTGTGCCGACGCCAAGACTCCAACCCGGTTTTCAGCTCCATCATAGTTGGCAGCTCTGGCCTTAACACCAGGCAGAGAGTGCCGAGCGGTCAGAGGCTCGGGTCACACAGAAGAGAAGCAAGAGGCAGAGGCGGGCTGCACTGCCCTATTTGCGCTTGTGAGTTCTCCAAGCCATTCCCCATTTTACCTTTGTTACAGGCTGTAATGCTTTTTTTTTGGTTTAGGTCTAGTGTGTCAGCTCTATCCACCAGGCATCCGCGCCCATTAAGGGGCAGTTCATTCCGTCGTTTTTTTGCCTGATATCCTCATCAAACACAATTTGTTTGCAGAAGGCATTCGGTTGCATGCCCGTTTGATATAAACTACAGATGTTTAGTCTTACATTGTGTTTGAAATATATATATAATTTTGATATGTTTACACCGTTACTTCTCTCGTGTGTGTTTTTGTTTCAGTAATGTTTTTGTTATTTATTTCTGATCCGTCCAAACTTGATCGAATCACAACTTCAACCTTTTTATTGTTTGTTTTATTACGCAGCGCCTTCCCCGGATACTGTTTGTGCACGTTTGAGTACATTTCGCTGTGTGGGCTTGTTCGGGTAGAAAGACCAAGCCCTACACAATGTTTTGTCAAATACCGTACCCCTCTCTACATACTGTCATGTTTAATTCGTATTTCGTACCATGTTACATGCCGTCAAAGACCCTCAAAGGTTAGTGTATTCGAGAGGTGTGATATAGTCGAGGGCGTGAGATTGCGGTAATGCTCAAATGCAGGCTCTTGTGGGCGGCTTGAAGCGATCAGGTATAGGCTGCTTGTTATTATGTGAAGTCCAGATCTAAATACAGTTCACGGGACTTTGTTGAATTTTCATAAAGAAAGCTTAAGAGTGAATAGAGGGTTCCATCTCGCCTGCTGCTGTCTGTCAGTCCTTCCGCCGGCTCTGCCTGCGTCCAGGTTCGCGCCGCTAGCTGCTTCCTCATTATAAAAGGTTGCCCCCCTTTCTTCAGGGTCAGCTGCAGGGTGCCGCTCGGCTTATTCTGGCTCGTTCAGAAATCTGCAGGCTGTGCTTGTGTGTTGAGGCAGTGCCAGGTTTCCGCTTCCTGGCACGTGGCGAGGATTCAATGTCCTTACATGTGAAGCTTCTTGTAGGAGGGGGCGCAGAACGGAATCTGTGTCACGTGAACACAAGGGCACTTGTGCTACATTTTATGTGCATTTCACACAGCATTCCCTTTTTGACAAGGGGAACAAATAGTCACTTATGCCATGCAGAGTGAAGAGTGGCAGGGGGCTTAGAATTTATGTAACCCCTTTACGGTTGCACCCCTCAATATTTGTGCTGTTTCACTTGGAATGTGGGATGTCATACATTCCAATAATTCCCCATGGTTTTTGGCCCATTTAAAACAAAGTGCAAAATTTGGAAGCGTAAACGATGGTTACCCATTGTGAACACGTGCTGTCCTCTGTAAACAAACCATGCACATGTTTATAAAACATTAACCATCACCAACTGCGGGTTATCAAATCTACTGCCCTGGTGGGGACTACAGAGAAGCCATAACATGAAAAACAAGCATTTGCAATGCAATAGGTCCCGTATTTACGCGAGTTTAAGCTATTGGCATTGTAAACGACAATGCCTTTTATTTATGTTTTAAAAACGAAAAAAATAATAAAAGGCCTTGTTATTTGCAATGTCAATTGCTGAAACTCGCGTAAATGCGAGACCTGTTGCATTGCAAATGCTTGTTACAACGCAGCCATCTTGTTTAGGGCCGTCTATCACCCCAGTAATTACTTCAACCTTCATTTTACCTATAGCAATAGTTTTGCCAGAAAAGAATTTCTTGACCTGTTATTGTTTTTGGAGAATGATTGTTTACACTGCCACTAATTCGATGTTTACATGCTCACCGTTCTAATCCACCTAAACTAAAAGCGACTATTCCATTTGGTGCGATTTATAGATGATCAGTGCCAGATGTAATTCTCTGATTTTATCCAAGGGACTTCCACTATGGAAACACTGTTCAGAAAGCTATATTTAAAGCTCTATCTCTTAAGGGAGAGGCCTTTAGGTACCGAAAGAGAGACACCAAGAAATGAAGCGACAGTATAGTTTTCAAAATGTCCTCAGTTCCTTAGAAATATTTTGACAAGACAATGGAATATTACTGCATGTAGAGTGCAACATCAATGAGACACTGCAGGATGTATTTGTCAAGGTTAGTTCTATTGTAAAAAGTCTTACACAAAGCCGTTTTGAAGTGAACTAGTTGGCATGAGAATTATTTGGCTTTTGTCCTTTGGGAAATGAAACATGTGATTTATGTATAAATAAAAATAAAATCATTCATAAGCAAAACTGCAGTACGAAAAATAACATTAAGACCTCCATTTATTGTCAGATTTCTTAGTTAATGCTCCAACATATCTATGTATTATTTGTGCAACACTGGCAATATTGGAGAATTATGACTTGTGAGAATGGAATGTCGTATTATTCTTTGTTTACATACTAAATCATCTTGTCGTCTGAGCACAGAAGGAGGATTACGTGTATTGTTTTAAATTAATGTGCTTTGCTGCTTTTTATGATATATTGTATTTTAAATTAGCTGCTAGGCCGTAAATCTTTTTACCTTTCTAATTATGAATTACTGATTTACTTCAGTTTGATATGTAATACCTTGGAGAAGTCAAATATAAGATCTTGCACATTCAGGGTATTATCAAGAATAAAAGTGCAACACTATTTATAACCTTGCATAACAGGATCAAATCTAAGGCATTTTGTTTTGTATAAGCATTGCTGAAAAAATATCTAAAGTGTCCTCCCTGGCATCCTTCCTTTGACCGTAAAAGTGAATTATGTTGTTTTGTATGATATATTCGTGGGAACACCTAAGCTAAATAACAGTATGCTCTCCAACAGACTGGTAATGAGTAATAAGCTCTCTTTCCGCAGCTATAGGAGATATTTCTATAACTTCTTACTTTGTTATAACGCATAGAATTCTTGGCCAGGTTAAAATGTGCATGCAAATACAAAGCGTGGCTGCCCTTTCATGCCACAAATTCAGAACTGGAGGTGTCAGCAGCGAAGCGTTCGCTCATGGTACTGGTTTATTGTAAAACCACAACACCCCATCTTGTAGTTATGGTAAAATGTCTACTATTATTTTGATATTCTAACAAAAATTATTTTTCCATTTCGGAGCGCCTCCATTGTACATCTTTAAGCATTGTTAACCTAGTTTGTTTTCATTTCTCGTCTAATCCTTTAGATTTTTGACCTCTAGTGAAATATCCGGGATACCTATGAGTGAGCAAAGAAAGGTATAGAACACATGATAACGGCAAAGAAAGAGGTCTTTGCGCATAAGTAATTCCCTCTGTTGGTGTGCACACAAGTGCACACCCAACAGTTTGATACATTTACTGTCAAGTAGTAGGTCTGGACCAGCTGGACGTACGTTTTCTCGGTATTCATTTTGATGCGGTGTGCGTATGTCGTTCTCATCACTTAATTTTACAGAGCATCGTTGGGGTGGAGGACTTACCGTACCCTAATGGATGAATCTTTAGCATCAGCAATGCCAAAATCCGTCTGATGGTGCAGGTATCAAATGCAGCCCCCATGATGATCCAGACCGTATAAGACTACGGAGCTCCATTGCCTCTTTCTTTTTTTTTCTCCACTGCAACTCTTTCTTTTGCTGGCTTCTTGTAACTTGAGTGTTTTTCTAACTTGCTGACACTTGCAGCAATTCTTGGCTGGAACAGGTTTTGCAGGGGTTCCAGGGTCTTTGAGTGTAACTCGTGCACTAACGTCAGCAGCTTCTCACATTTTAGAATAGAATTTTTAACCAAAAAGACCTGCTATGGCCTATCCACCTTGGTTGTAGACATGTTTTTTGCTCTTCACTAGAATCTAATCTCCAGACAATGAAATAGAGCAGCAGCTGTTGGGAAGGAAGCCGCTTGTTGGGCATGATAGGACACTGAGCACACCACATCAGATAGTATCTTGTAATAGTCCAGGATCGAAACATCAGTTATTGCAACAGTGTAGCAGTAAATACACCAGGACCTCTCATTGATCTTCCCATTGGAACGGCATGTGCTGACAGTCCTATTTGGAGTGCATCAGATACTTATTAGTAGGGGTGGGCAGAATTTGCGAAATCCACTTTCGCAAATTATCGCGAAAATGTAAAAAATTGTCGCAAACACGCGGAAATATCGCGAAGATGCGGAAGTTTTTTTCCCGCATGTTCGCGAGATTTTCTGCATGATTGCGGCTCGCCAACTTACCCATGCAGTTGCTCGCGGGCGCGGCCATCTTGTTTTCAGTTGTCTCGCGGTGCATGATCGCGAGAAGAAAGACGTGATCGCGCGACGCATGACGTCACTGCGGGCGCGAACTGTCGCGAGACAGCGCAAATGGCTAAAAACAATACAACATCTCATGGAGAACGCGACCGGATCAAGAAAACTTGTCGGCGAACGCAGGGATTCAGGTAAGGCGATCGCGTGCGCGCGAGAATGTATTATTTTACAGCGCGAGCAAGAACCAAATTATCGGAAAGCTGCGGAATGCGGAAATTTGGACATTTTCGCGCTTTCCGCGGAACGCGAAAATGTCAAATTATCGTAATTTCCGCGAACGGAACAACATTTTAGCCCAGGCCTACTTATTAGCACCAGAGGCCTCTTCAAGGTGGTGGATGCACATAATTTTCCAGCTTGTTCGTTATGACAGCACTAAGTATCTCCACTAGGCCAGGGGGTTGGAGGTTATATGCACAATGCAATCTCTGAGTGATGCCCCCAGTTCTCACAGATTAGTTTAATTATTTATTTCTTGGAATGTCCTTCTTTGTCTTTCTTAATGAACATTGGTACTCTGTACTGTGGAATTAGTGCCTTCAGCAACAACTTTGCCACGGTTCGTTTAATCACATCTGCGTTGGCTGTGCCTTCAAGTATTTCAAGAACTTACAAATCGCAGTCGAAACATATCGGTATTCCCCACAGGGAGTTGGAAGGTCTATGAAAGCAACCTGCAATCTTAATGATCCATAAGATAAAGGGGAGTGACTCATAACCACAGTTGTTGCCTACATGATTCTTTTACACATTGTGAGCAGTAATCCTGAGCACTCTTTCAAAAACTTTACTTCCACAATATTCTCTGGAAGCTAACTTTTATTGCATCTCTTATTGAATTAGTTTATGGGTCACCCTCAGTTGGCTTACAATGAAATACTTCATAACTTTAAAGTTCTGGGCAAAGCCCACCGTGCGTTATATGGTCCTGCTTCAACTTGTATTTCCAGTCTCATTGACACCACCGCTGAGGGAGCACTCCCAGATCCTCTTCAGCTCTTCTTATCACAATTCACAAATTCGGTTGTTCTCGCACAGTCATGTGCAGCTCTTTGGTGCTGGTTTCCTCTGTCTGGAATGCACTTCCTTTTAATCTTCTCATGACCTAACTCGAAGCTTTGAAAACCTGACTGCGTGAGGAGAGCTGCTTGTCGAGCAGGTTATGTTCACTCCCTGCACTCAATAATTAGCTTTTAATGTAGCATAATGTAAAGGTTTGATATGGGATGGGGAGGTTTAGGATCAGTTCCATGGCTTTGAAGACTGGCCCATATTTTGAAAAGTATTTGGAGCAAATATGGAGTTACAGCGACGTTTTCGTTTAACTTGGTTGTTCAAACTTAATGCGGACTGAAGGAATTAGAATTGCCCAGTGAGGGATGATAGTATAGACAAAGGGGACCAAGAGATAAAATCCACTGTAATCAAAGCTGGGGAGAGAAGCAACAGAGGAATGAGCACCGCCACCTATACATTTTACTAACTGAAAGGAACTACATGCGATAGTACGCAATACACAGCTAGATTACACACTGAAAGTTAAAGGAGTCTTTGGAAGTTGAAAATTGAAGACAGCAGGAGATATGATCGATTGGTTGACATTTTAGAAGAGGTGCGCTACAGCTCAGAAAGCGATTTAAGACTACATATTTTAAACTGTACTGTTAGATTGTTAGTACCTTATTTTGTAAATGTTCACTATTCAGTACTTGTATTTTTATGTCCTGTCTTAAATACTATCTTCAGAGCTTAATAACCATGGAAATGTTGTTAATTCTTTAAAATACATTGTACTAAAATGTAAGCTAGATAAAGTAACCGATAAGTATTTACATAACAAGCCCATTTTTATTTTTTATTTGATCAGGTACTGGGATTCCCTTTTAGCAGCTGTGAAAGGAGGAGACAGGGTAGCATCGAACAGCGGAGAGCAGCTGATGAAGCTGGGAGACCTCTCTGTCCTACGGCTTCTTGAAGCTCTGCTCCAGACTTTACCCCATCTTTTACTGCAAGCTTATATTTATCTGGCACTAGAAGAAACTGACCTTTTTCCAGGTAGGACTCGAACTTTAAACAGCATTAAAGCATAAAAAATTATTTGATTAAAGATGTCTATGAGGATGACTGGATCATGAACTAAATTGCAGTAGTTGGTCCAAAAAGCACAGAGCCTTGTCTAGAGGTAACGCCCAAATCATCACTTTCACACACAAATGTAACTTCACAATTTATAGGCTCACGTCTACAGTTTCCATGAAGTAACTTTATTGGTATCTACAATCACAAAGTTTACTTGCCGGAATCTACAAAAACTCAGTATACTTTGCGAACAACTTCTCCTAAACAGGCGTATTATCCACTAGTGAAAAATCCAGAGTTTTATGGTTAAGGTAAAAATGCAAAAGGTTTCTACCTTTTATCTCTCCACGTTGAATTTTTTTTTTAATGGGAGTAATCCCTCCACTTATTCCTCTGCCTCCCTATGAAAATATAAAAAGTACACAAAAGAGTGATGGATGGACTGCTTGAATTACTCAGGTCCATCGTGACTGGGTCCAAACTGAGGTATCATGGTGTGCAAAAAAGCAATGGATTTGGATGTGACCCAGAGTTATCACCCGCGGCTGAGATTAACTCAAGCATTCCATCCATCATTGTGTGTCACTGTAAGTGGAAAGGGTATGCTAAGATGTGGGTCCCTTGCATACTGGGTCACTGGAACCAAGCTACACCTGGCTGATGAGACCTAACGAGGGCGAAAACTAGTCCTGGGTTGCTAGTGTTCCGGGTCAGGGAAGACCTGGCCTGGTAGCTGGACTGTTCCCGAGTTATTGCCAGTGAATGAGGTTAATTCAAGCATTCTACCCATCACTTTTCTTCTATGAATTTATGGAGTATGGGAATGTTCACGTCCAGTTTGCACACTTATTCCTCATTGGTGTGAAAAACAATTGAAACGGTGGTAAGTGCCACCCTGAAAATGGGTTGCAGCAGGTCCCATCAAACTACTAATCTCTCCAGCTCTCCGAAGTTACCGGATTGCTTGTTGAGAATGATGGATGGATGGATGGATGGATGGATGGATATAAGATGCTAATAGTTGGCTGGGGGAAAGAGGTCTGGGCAGATGGATTAGTGACTTTGGTTTTATTGATAGAATAAGGGAGTGAATGAAAAACGTTTCAAAGCAGAAATGGTACATATATATTTTTATTTCAACCATTGGTAATTGTAGTTAATAAAGAATCGAAAACAGTTGTTCGCTTTTTATCGTGGTGCGCTCATTGTTTTAGATTAAATCAGTGAATGCTTTGTAGTGTAGGTATTGCTCATGGGTGCAGTTTTGGGGGAATCGCCCCACAACAAATTAAAACCCTTTGCAGTTCCAACAACTGTAGTGGGTACGCGTAAGGAGTAAGTGTTCTCAGTTCAGTGCAGCTGCACAGCCCACCAGTGATGTCCTGGTTGCAGCTGTGTAGGCTTTCCATCTCTCCATGGTCATGTGCTTCGGAATGACATTACAGACATGCTACACACTGCAAGCCCCATACATATGAAGCACCTCAGATAAGCAGTAACCCCTATGCCTCACCTTAGGTAAAGTAGTCACTATAAAATTGTTTTCTGGAAGGCCCTGTGGAGGTGCTACTAGCATTGTTATCAATGTGAAAAACAAGGCAGCTTTCTAATAGCATGAAAGTGAAAAGCGGGGCGTTATCTAGAATACTTCAAGTTCTTGTCAGGGGTTGTAAGCACTACATAAATGCAATTACAATTCAATTCACTGCAGCTGCACAGTCCACCAGTCATGTCCTGGTTGCAGCTGTGTAGGTGTACAGCGAAAGCATACGAAAAGACGGTAAGAATACTTTGCAGGGATGGGCTGGCAATGCCCATGGCTGTCATCCTATTTCAGTGCTAGAATGAACAGCCAGCCTAACTCTGAAAGCAGTGCGCTCTCAACCTAGCAAAGGCACGTAAAAAATGCACTGGAACACAGGTTGTATCTTGTGTGCTTGTTTGTTCTAAATGTGTTTACTTCTGTGTTCCAAAAAATTAGAAGTTCAAGATACGTGCACCCTATTAGAGAGATAATTATAAGCTAGAATGGATGGTAGTCCTCCACAAGTAATAATTTCACTATTTTAATTAGTTTCAGTAATTCAAGCCTGAGCTAAACCCTTGGCAGGCACAGAGCAGACAGGCTTAACCTAGGAATATGTGTAAAGCATTCAGAAGTACCAAAACATTTGAAACACACACACAATAAATATCCCACTCCAGTGTATAAAAATAGAGAAGAATTAAATAAACAAAATTACACCAAAAAACAAAAATCCATTATGTGGACTTGGAGATATGAATTATTAAAGTTTAAAAAAAATAACACTGCAAAGTGTTAACAGCAGGCAACTGGCCACGCTAGACCGAGACATAGGTATGGTTTAAGGCCAACCATACTGGAATGCGGGTCGAGTACAGAGACCAGGTTCGTCCCGGTCAGTAGTTTTACCTTCTGACTTAGTCTCTGAAATAAAAGTGAAAAATCCTCAGCAGGGCTGCAGGCAATGGCTGAGATGGGTTCCATAAGAACAGATAGTCGTCGGATGAAGTCCAGATTAAGACATTGACTTTTTCTGGAAAGCTCCAAGCTGGAGAAATCAAAGTTCGTGCCCAAGAAAGGTCCCTGGAAACTTTTGGCGCCTTCGTACGGTGAAGATTTCTACCTTCGGACTTAGTCTCTGTTTTGGAGCTTAGATTCTTCCAGCAGGGTAAGGCTACCTGCTGCAGCCGAACAGGGCTGCGCAAGGCAAGGTACCTTCTCTGCGACGTCCCGCTGATTTACTGCTGCCGAAAAGCTTTGAGTGGGAGCAACCCGAATCTTTGTCCCAGCAGTAACACACCTTTGTTGGATTGACTTGGCAAGTTTGTCCCGGTCTGCTCTCTGTTCTCCAGGCAAAAATCCTTGAGAAAGTTTCTAAGTCCCAGCTTTTAAGGTTCGGCAGGGGGAGTACATCCTGACACTTTTCATCCAAGGATCTTAGATGCACTACTTAGAGGTCTGGACTCACTCGAGTATAAGCCACCAGCAGGGTCCAGGGCAGGTCCAGTTGCAACTGGTAAGCTGGGTTCTTCAGGAAAGTGGGTTTTTTGCAGCTTTTGTGTCCCTGTATCTTAATGAAAGATCATCCAACTGACCCTTGAGTCTCCTTCTCAGTCCTGGGTACAAGAGGGAGCAGGTCCAGCCCTTGGGGTTCTCCTTACAGGTCTAAACAGCAGGTGTAATCCTTCGTATGTCTGCTACAGGTCCAAAGGTGTCCGGGAGAGGATACTGGGGGTGGCACATTTATGCCTAGTGCCAGATTTCTGCCTGGTGCCACTGAAATCTCTTTGCCACTTCCTAACCAATGTGGTAAACGGTACTAGGTCAACCCTACTCACTTTTGCAGCACATTATGTGTCCTTAACTGTAAACTAACCCACAGTACACCTCTCTTCCTAAAACCATGTTGGCAGAACCTTTCTTCTCCTGTGCAGAGCCCTCTGTGCCCACCTAGAGATGTACCTATGATAATGGAAAAACCCTCCCTCGTGGCCACATTGAACCAGTTCCGGGGGCAGTTGCTCTCCTACTAGAATTGGTGCCTGGCTATAGTTAGCAGGACAATAGAGGGGTCAGCCCCAACTGTGAGCTACATTTGCGTGTGACAGGGTAGGCACCCTTAGAAGTTAATTACTTTCCTTACAGAGCCCGGATGGCAATCATGTTAGGGGAACATCAGCCCTGCTCACTTTGTCTCTGCTCTGGGACCCACTACACACCTAATGAAGGAGCCATTCAGCTCCTGGGTAACAGTGAATGCTAGCAGAGAGGCACATGTGGCTTAGGCAGGAAAATGACATCTTTCTAAAAGTGTCATTTTCAAAATAGTAATATAAAATCCGACTTGGCCATTAAATTGGATTTTAAATTGCGATTAAAATGAGCCCTTGAATATTTTTTCTTCCCACTCCCAAACTGAAGTGAAACATTATAAGGTATAATGTAGTCCAGTGCATTTCTATGGGAGAGCCAGCCTTGCCACAGGGAAAAAACGACTTTGTGTGTTTTTCAGTGCCAGGACCTGTGAAACATATATACACATGGCCTACCTTTGAAATACCATGCCCTAGAGCCATTTAGGTCCTATCTTAGGGTTGACGTTAAGGTATTAAAAAGGAAGGTTTGTGCCTGGCAGATGGTTTATTTTGCCAGGTCGAATTGGCTGTTTTTAAACTGTGTATTAAGACAGCAGGTGCAGGCCTGGAAGTATGTTTTGCATTGCCACTTTAGTGGTGGCACTATGTGCTGAAGTCCGCTAGTGACATTTATCTTACACCCCCAGGGTGCACTTTTGTACCATATAGTAGGAACTTCTAGCTAAGTTAAATATGCCAATCAGGATTGTAGCCAATTTTAACATGCTTTAGCGGTCTGAGGATAGGCACTAGAGCCTGGTTAGCAGTGTCCCAGTTTAGAGTAAAAAAAACAGCAGCATCAGTCCAGATAAAATTGCATTGACCATACAAAAAGAGCCATTTTCCTACACCCACCCCCTACGCGCTCCCTGTCAAAATAAATTTGTATATCCCAAGCAAAATACATTTTTATGTGCCAGATAGCAGTTTCCTTATGAAGTACTCAAATGGTGCTGAATCAGATTGGCCCTATTGGAGCCGTACTAGTACATTACAAATGAAAGGCTAGACCTTGTGCTGAACAATACTAGTGAGTTTCATAGAGGAGGTCATGTTGGAATTTAAAGTATCAGTTTAGCACTCATTGCTGCACAAACTCATACTGTCACAAGTGAGATAAGCACAGAGGATCTGTGGATGAAGTCTACACAGCACACCTACTGCCACATGCTAGCATTTACAGTGAAAACACAGTACTTATGGAGGTCATCATGCTGTCTGTGATGACAGGGGCCGAGTGGTGGTCGATGCAGGAGTGTTGCTTGATAGTGTGCAAAGGGGTCATAGGAAAGGCTGACATTGTGCACGATTGTCACCTGAAATGCAGCATTGCAGCCTGCTTTCTGTGAATAAGGGATCGGAGTGGGAGCAGGGTACTTGAGGGTACGATTTTGGTCTCAAAAAGCAAACATTGCTATAGGAGTCCCTCGCACTGAAGGGAACTACTATGTTTGCAGATTTGCTCCGTGTTGAGGAGCAAAATGCCATCATTCACAGTAAAGTTCGCCAGTGGATGAAGTAGTATGACCGTTTTTCCCATGCTGTAATCTATTGTGAGTGGAACAAACGTGAATGACACAGCAACAGACCAATGAGTGAAGACTGGCTGAAAGCCTCTATGAGCATATCATATATATAATTTTAGTATAAACAAAATGTCTTGGCTAGCGTCAGACCTAAAATGCAGGATCAGTAGCTGTACTATGGTATCTCAGTGTTAGCCCGTCAGAGTTATTTTTGCTGCAGTGAAAAACGACTTGTGGAGTTTTTTTTTAACTGCCAGGACTTGTAAGATTTAAGAAGACATGTTCTACTTTTTAAATACCATGCACCTTGCCATTTGAGCCATCAGGGCCTTCCTTAGGGGTGACTTATAAGTATTAAAAAAAGAAGGTTTGAGCCGGGCAAAGTTTATTTTGCCATGTCAAAATGGCAGTTTAAAAGTGCACTACAGGATGAAGTTGTAGACCTGATACATGTTTAACAGTGCCACCTGGGTGATTGGCACAATGCATGCTGCAGCCCAGTTATAGCATTTAATTTACAGGCCCTGGGTACATGTAGTAGTATATACCAGGGACGTATAAGTAAATTAAATGTGCCACTTAGGTGTATACCAATTTTCCCATGTTTAAGGGGGGGAGCAGAAGCACTTGACCAGAGTCTTAATGCCAATGAAAACGGGTTTCACAAAAACAGGGTAGTGAAGGCAAAAAAGTCTGGAGGAATACCACACCAAAGATGTCTGGTCTAACGTGTACTCACCCTCAGCAGAAAGCAGGGAGAACTACCCACCTTCATGGGAGTTCTCATCTCTAAGAAATAAAAACCTGGAAAGACCACCATCATTGGCATGGTTAGTCCCAGGGCAATATTCCACTGTAAAATCCATTCCCTGTAAGAAAATGGACCACCTCAACAAGTTAGGATTCTCACCTCTCATCTGCATCAGCCATCTGAGGGATCTGTGTCTGACTGAACTTGGAAGTGAGTCCCAGACAAGTGTGGTCTTCAGTGCCTTCATATGCCTCTCTTTCAATGACACTCCAGCTCTGTTCCCTGAGAAGTAATCTGTGGGTGATGAACGCCACAGGTTGGTCCACACCCTCATGGTTCAGCTGTGAGAGAACAGCCCCAGTGCCATGCTGTGATCCATCCGTCTGCTCTATGAATTCTTTGGAGAAGTCCGGTGCCTTGAGCACTGGTGCTATGCACATTGCCTTTTTCAAGATGTCGAATGCTTCTGCACACCTTTGTCCAGATCACCTTTTTTGGGCTGCTTTTTAGAAGTCAACTTTGTTAAGGGGGGGCAACAAGGGTGCCATATCCCCTAACAAATCTCCTGTAATAGCTGGTGAGGCCTAAGAAGGCTGTCAACTCTTTCTGGGTCTTGAAGGGCTCTCAAGCCAGGACGGTTTGTATCTTAGGCTGAAGGGGTCTCATTTTGTCCCCACAGAATTGGTGGCCCAGGTATAAAACTGATCCTGCCCTCTCTGGCACTTACTGGCCTTGATAGTTAGCCCAGCCCTCTGCAAGGCCTAAAGCTTGGTACAGTTGGTCATCCCAGTTAGTGGGGAAGATAGTAATGTTCTCTAGGTAGGTGGTGCTGAAGTCCTCCAACCAGGGTAGGTCCTGGTTGACCTACCTCTGTAAAGTGGCAGGGGCATACTTCCATCCAAAGGGCATCAATCTACTCTGCATTAAAAGTGTCTGTCTGGGTTAGAGAAGTAGGGCTTCACACTAGTCCCCTCAGTGAAGACAACCTGCCAGTACACTGACGTTGGGTTGAAAGTACTTGGCAGCTTCCAACCGATCAATGAGCTCATCAGCTCAGGGATGGGGTGTGCATCAGTCTTGGTGACCGAGGTGAGCCCTATGTAATCCACACAGAAGCGGAGTTTTGGGATGGTGTGGTAAGGGGGGAGGTGGGCTGTTGGAGTACACAATCACTCCCAACTCCAGCTTCTTGGACAACTCATCCTGGATACTGGCGCTCACCTTATCAGCTAGACTGCAGTTTTTATTCTTCACAAGCATGCTTGTCGTGTCATGGGTGCATCAAGTGGCAGCTTGGGGGTAAGTGAGAACATCGAGAAGAATTGCTCCAGCAACTGGCATTCTCCCTCTCTTGGCTTGGAGTCAGAGAGAGGGAGAGTTTCACACCCTCAACTGAACCATCCTTGTCTTTAGAGGAGAGGAGAGCTGGGAAAGGTTTACTCTTCTCCTCTTTACCACCACCTGTCTTCAAGAGCATGGTGAATTTGAACCTCTGGAAGTGGGGCTTGAGGCAGTTAAGAGCTTGCTCCCACTCCTTCACAAGGCTGAGGGGCCCTCTAACAGGCTGGCCATAAAAGGTTCGGAGGGGTTGGAATTACTCTAGCCTGAAATGCGGGACTGCAGACAAGCAGAGAAATGTGTTAATAAACTGTGCAAGTTGTATTTGGAAGCCCAGTGGAGTGCTATGTCATAATAAATCAATTACCAGAGTTGGCGCAGACCCCACGAGAAGGGAAGAATTGTCTGAGAGACACTACGGGTCCCCCAGCATGCATAGAAGGAAACACTCACCTGAGAGGCCCACCAGAGGGCCATAAACATCTAATTGGCATGCAGACAAGTTGTTTTCTCAGCGTTTCTGCAAAGATTGGCAAGCCAGTGAACAAGGAGCTGCTTGCTCCGAAACGCGTTAGGCACAAATGTGATCTGGAGGCAAGTTGCCGGTTTAGCTTGTAAATAAAAGAATTCTGAAAATTGGCTAGCAGTTGAGTGCGTCTTCAAATAAGGATAAACTGTGGGAACATTTATTGCGGCTGTCCTGCCGGAGAAGGCTGCACCACCAGGAAATCAACTGAGAGGCCACAGGGTTGGAATTACTCGAGCCTGAAATGCGGCACTGCAGACAAGCAGAGGAAATTGTTAATAAACTGTGCAAGTTGTATTTGGAGGCCCTCTGGAGGGCTATGTATTAATAAATCAATTACCGGAGTTGGCGCAGACCCCACGAGAGGGGAAGAATTGACTGACATATCCGCTCATACATCCATCCATAGAAAGCCTTTAGTGTAAGGAAAATAGTTTTAAAAAAAACACAAAAAAGTAGAAGACCTTGTCAATGCTCTATCACCCACACCCAGTGAAAAGTGAAAGAACAAAGAAATTACCATCACCAAAGTATCACTAGTGAATACGAAAATTCACCTGTTTAAAACAACAATCCAACCCTATTTACTTGCGTGGGTTGGAATAAAGTTCCAAAATATCACTAAAAAGAAAAAATTTAAATAAGAAACAATTCCGTATGTCAATAAAAGACTGAAACAAACAGTCCTAAATTATCGGCCCCTTACTTAAAATGGGCGAGCATGAATTGAAACTGTCCCAAAGAATTTGAACTTTCAAAATGGCTGTATCTGTCCTTATAATTTGGTAGATCATGGCAAGAGCCAGGTGAACAAATCACTGATGTGCTTCCACACCGCAATGGGCTAAAAAATGAAAGACAAGGAGACAACCTAAATGTATAGATAACTATATAGTACCAATCAAGGGCATCTATATAAAGTGGAAATATAATATATCAGACATTCTAAAGGCTTTCTAACATCTCTTTTACTAATTTCACCTTTTTTTCTGACTTTTTTCTCTGTAGGCTTTTCTTATAGAAGGAGCTTACTTTTTAACAAATGTGACCCATATGCATTTTTTATCATACAGAATTTGTGGACGCTCAATGGACTCTTCAGTCCTGATGATGACCGTGTAACTTTACAGTGGTCGAAGCGCCGTCTACGCTTATGTGGCCATAAAACTAACGAAGGACACATTCATTTTGTTTATGTTGTTCCCGACCTTGTAATGTGCATTTTCTCGTTTGCCACCCGTCTGGTTTGTAATATTTATTGTTTTGTACCAGCACATTGTATTGAGCGCAATTGTCTTAATTGTTTCATAATATGTAATACATTTGTCATTTTCTAGAATTATCTTCTGCATATGGGTATTCTCTTTCCTCACTTTTTCTATATTGTTGTGTATTTGTCTTGTTTGTGACTTGGTTTTGTTTGTAAACATTGTATCTTTAAGCAAATTGCTTCTTGAACCATTGTTAGGACTATATACTCACCTATACAGTCACTGACACAACCACACATTCACCCATACAGCCACTCTCACATTCACTCTCACCCATACAGTCACTCCTATACCTTATCACTCACATACACTGCCTTTCACATACCCAGTTGCTCAACCATATACCACCGACACATTCAATTGCTCACCCACACAGCCATACACACACATTCACTCACCCATACAGCCCCTCACACACACACACTCACTAACCCATACAGCCACTGGCTCATCCATACAGCAGTGGTGGCTCCTCTGCTAAGGTGGAGGAGCGTCACCCCACTGCTCTCGGAGCAGTAAAAAATTAAAGATTATATGATAATAACAAAAGTCATTATCATTTTATTTCTAGAATCTTCTAGCCAGGTTATGGCGGGCCGGGCTCCAGTGATGTGGAGGGAGGAGGAGTGGTTGCGGCTGCATGAAGTGCACATGACGGTTTGGCCAGCCATCTTATGCCGGCCAAACAGTCATGCATAGCTTGCATTTTCTTCACCGGGGCTGTAATTCACAGCCTGGGTGGAGAACATGCACAGGCTGTCAGTCCCTGTCTGAACACCAAATCACAGCACTCAGACCAATCACAAGGATGCTGTCATGGTGACAGCAGCGTTGCAATTGGCTTAGGGGAGCCTGGGTGCTGCCGGGAGCAAGCAGGACTTCGAGGACTAAGAAGAGGCTTCAGCTGGTCACTGGCGACACGACAAGCATGTAAGTCTTTTATTTCTTTCTAACCCCTCCTACCCGTCACCCCGCCACTCTTACCTACAAGCCGCCACTGCAATACAGGCAATCACAAACCCCATCACCCACCCACAGAGGCGCTCAGAAACCCATACAGGTACTGAGACAACCAGCCACTCAAAAGTCCACTGGCTCACCCATACAGCCACTTGGACACCAACTGACAGACTGATTCACACAACCAGTCCCTCACATATACATTAACTGAGACACCTAATCACTCACTTATACAGTCACACACCCTTTGAATCATTCATACAGGTACTCGTACACCCACTGATTCACCAATACACCTTGGTATATATATTTAACACTCATAAACTTTTTAAAAACACTCACAGTCACCGGATGATGTAATCAGTGATGTCATCAGCGATGTCACTGACCATGTCATGAGTGATGTAATATGTAAGGTCATAAGCAGTGCATTGCCGGACATGAGTTATAGTTAGCTCAGCTAACTAGAACTGCTGAATTTCACTGGTTTTGTATGAGTGAAACCTGAGCCTAACTTTAACGTCACTGTAACCTTTGTTTTTTTCAGTGAATTTCTACGTTTTTTTTTTTTATTCCATGTCCTAAGTATTACGTCTCTGTAACCTTTTCGTTTTTTCCAGTGATTTTCCAAGGTTTTTTAAATGCTAAGTCCTAACTATAAAGTCTTTTCAGTGAATTTCTATGTTTTTTTTTAAACTAGTAATCATGTTTGCAAAGTAGTGGAGAAAGGGGGCAGGCCTCCAAACAGGTCTCGGGAAACCCGCTGTGTAGGGCTTACAGGTGTTACCAGGAGGACTTCTTTGTCCACAAGTTCCCTCGGTATCCAAGAGAACTTCATTGCCCAACCAGTAGTGCACCAGGAGGCACGTTTGCAGAGTGGTGGAGAAAGAAGGCGTGGCCCCCGAAAGCCTCTTAGCAATCCTGCTGGGTGGGACTTACTGGAGGTAACAGGAGGGGTTGTTTGCTCCAAGGACCCTCAGCAGCCAAGGGGACTTCATCCCCCAACTAGTATTGCACTAGGAGGTGTGTTTGCAGAGTGGTGGAGAAAGGGGGTGAGCCATGAAGACCTCTTAGCAATCTTGTTGTGTGCAACTTACTGAAGGTAACAAGAGGGGTAGTTGGCCCCTAAGGACATCCTTTCAGGCTAACAACTCCTCCAGTTACCTCCAGTAAGGAAAAGCAATGCTGGCTCCTGCTGGTTTCGGGGAATCGGCAGGGACCGCGGGGGCCTCCAAGCTCCCCCGTGGTCCCCAACTGTAAAAAGTGGATGCCCTGGATGAGTCCAGGGCACCCACACCACAGGCCAGGCCCTGGGGGATAGGGTCACCAGGGTTAAAATAGGCCTGGGAGGGGGACCACTCGGCCCCCCCTCCCTTTTACTTTTAAAAGTGTTAAACCTGGTATCATTGGCGTGGGTTTCCCCTGTATTTTTGGCCTTGGCTCCTGTTATTTTGCTGTGTATTGGACTTCGTTTTTGCAGGTCTAGATGCTTTGGGCACTTTGCCACTGCTGGGTAGTGCCAAAGTGCATGGGCTCCCTGTAAATTGTTGTTATGGATTGGATTCCATGATTGGCATATTTGATTTACTATTCAGTCCCTATTACAGTGCACAGGGCCTGTAAATCAAATACTGTCAGTGGGCCTGCAGCACTGATTGTGCCACCCACATAAGCAGCCTGTAAATGTAACTCAGACCTGCCACTGCAGTGTCTGTGCGCAGTTTGGTACTGCCATGTTGACTTGGCAAGTGCACCCACTTGCCAGGCCCTAACCTTCCCTTTACTTACATGTGAGTCGCCCCTAAGGTTGGCCCAAGGTACCCCTGTGGGCAGGGTGCAGTGTATGTGAAAGGTAGGACATGCCCTGATGTGTGTGGCATGCCCTGATGTGTGTGGCATGTCCTGATAGTGAAATACTGCCAATTTCGTTTTTCACTGTTGAAAGGCTATCTGTCCCAGTGAGAAGAAGCCATGGGTCCCAGGAGGTAAGCCTGCCCAGAAGGGCCCATGGGCATGTTATGCTTGTGGTCAGGTGGGCCATGCTATAGGGGATCCTAGGTGTCCAAGAAAGCCCCTACTGCACCCACAGGTGCTCCAGCCCATAAGTTGGGTAGTTTAGCCTTGGGGGAGGAGCCGGGTTCCAGGAGGGTGGGGGTCTGCAGAAATGACCCTGATCTCTTTAGGAGACAGTGAGATGGTCCCAAGGGCTCATCTGCCTGACAACAATAAAAAATACATCAGTGGGTGACCATCAATGGCCATAGTGTGGAAGCTCTGAGAGACACTGGGGCCAGTGTGACAGCTGTCAGTTGTTGGCTAGTGTTTGAGGAGCAGGTGGTTCCCAACACATTCTACCCTGTAGTTGCAGCTGACAATTCGGAGTGCCTCTGCAAAGTGGCACAGGGTCCCTTTGAGTGGGGGTAGGGGGGTTTCGGATACCTTGAAAGTAGCTGTGAGCTAGGCAATGATTTGGAGAGTTCCCCTTGGGCGAAGGTGTAGCGGAAGTCTCATTTGGAGATGTTGGGTCTGCCTGAGTGGGCGTGTGTGACCACTCCGTACTATGGCAGTCGGTAAGGGCAATCAAGAGGCCCTGGAACCTCAGACATTGGCCCTGGAACCTCCCAGAAAGAGAAGAGACAAGGGGCGCGGGAAACTGGACCCCGAAGTTCCCATGGTCCAGGAGGAGATAAACTTTGAGGGGGATGCCTTGGAGCCTACAGGGGCACAAGTGGCCGAACTGGGAGACCAGCCTGAACTGACCCATTGTCAGCAGGAAGGGGGGCCCTCCAGGGTGGAATTCTGCCTGGAGCAGCAGAAATGCCCTTCTCTTGTTGGTGTGCGGCAGCAGGCTGCAAACGAGGCAGCAAGTGATCAGTCTGGATCACATTGAATTTAATGGGAGAATGGCCTCCTGTATAGTGAGCCTAAGGTTGCTGAACCTGAGTCAGCTCGTGTGCTGGTGTTATCCCAGCGCTTCAGAGCCTTCCTACTGAGCCTGGCTCATAATGTGCCTTTGGCAGGGCATTTGGGGTAAGACAAGACCTTTGACAGGCTTGTCACCCACTTTTACTAGCTCCAAATGTGTAAGAACTCCGACACCCTCTGTAGGTCTTGCCAGACTTGCCAGGCACGTGATAAGAGTGGGCGAAGTGCAAGGTTGCTCCCCAACCTTTCCCTGTAGTCAGCACCCCCTTTGAGAAGGTTGGTATTGACATTGTGAGGCCTCTGGATCCCAAGACAGCCATGGGCAACAGGTTCATCCTGGTCTTGGTGGACCATGCCACCCGGTATGCTGAGGCCATCCCGCTCCAGAATGTGATGGCCCCCTTGGTGGGTCGGGCGTTGATTGAGATTTTCTGCCGTGTTGGATTCCCCAGAGAGGTAGTGTCTGACCGGGCTACCAACTTCATATCCAAGTATATGAATTCCCTGTGGCAGGAGTGCGCTGTTACGTACAAGTTAACTACCCTTACCACCCCCAAGGTAATGAGTTGGTTGAGAGATTCAACCGGACCCTGAAGGGCATGATTATGGGTCTTGGTGAACCCATGAGGCATAAGTGGGACGTCCTCTTGCCATGCCTATTGTTTGCTTACAGGGAGGTATCACAGAAGTCCTTAGGGTTCAGTCCCTTTGAACTGTGTATCCTGTAAGAGGACCTCCAGTATGGTCAAAGAAGATTGGGAGAAAGCTCCCAGTAAACCTCCCCAGGATGTATATAGCTACATGCTGGCCTTCAGGAACCAGACTAAGCGCTTCCAGCAGCACACCCTGGCGAATCTGGAAGCCAGCCAGGAAGAGATGGAATGATCAGAATACCACTCTGATCGAATTTCAGCCTGGTCAGAAAGTGTGGGTCATGACCTCCGTGGAGTCTTGTGCGCTCCAAGGTAAGTGGACTGGGCCATTTGAGGTGGTGGAGCGCAAGAGTAAAGTCACCTATCTGGTGGACTTGCAGTCTCCAAGAAACCCTTTGCGGGTCCTGCATGTGAACTGCTTTAAGCCCCACTTGGAGAGGTCCGAAGGGAGCTTCCTCCTGGCGACAGATGCTGGAATGGAAGAGGAGACTGAGCCTCTTCCTGACCTCCTGTCTGCTAAGGAACATGAAAGGTCAGTGGACGGTGTGGATTACAATATGCAATGCTACGTAGATTAAAAATGAAGTGCTACACAAAGCAGGAGAGAAACCTCATCAGATAAGTGTTCTATGTTCGTACAGACCCAAAACTGGGGATCTCCCAATATATTTTCTCCAACATCCTCCATCTTATAGTATTCAACTGCGGGACATCGTTCTCAACATGATAAAATACCTCCTATAAAGCGGGGATGTTAAAACAAATGAGAGAGAGAGAACACGCCTAGCTGTGAAGTAACAGAGCGCTGTATATTGCGTGATAGGTCAGGAGACAATCCATAAGATCGTGCACATTAAGAGGGGATTACACGAATATATTTAGGCACAGGGAGATTGAGTGATTTTCATAGAATCAACATGATATTGAGTCTAGTGCAGAGGACGCAATTTAAACCTGAGTCTTCCAGTTCGGAAGGCACCAACTCGAGTAATTAGGCCACATCTCCACCCACATTTTTGTTACTCACCTCCTTCTCTATAACTCAGCTTTTTACCTGCTGCTCAATTGAACATCCATGCCCAAGCCAGAGGGTGTAGTTGCACAGCTCTAGCTTTTCTAAGTCTTCGGTACCAGGAAAAGGTTCATTACATCCATCTTAGATACCTATGAGTGAGCAAAGAAAGGTATATAACACATGATACGGCGGCCATCGACCGTGGAGACCTAGCTTGTTGGCCGATGCCCGGTGGAGCTACTTGATAGCTATAGAGGAGATGGGCTGCGGCCATCACCTACCCAGCCGGACATTGGGCAGACCTTACTTCGTCTCTCCGTCTTACTCTCCCTCCTACCCCTTTACTCCACCCACTTTCTCCTTTACGCTCCATTTATCCCTCCTCTTTGCTCTCTAATTGTTTTCTCATTCAGACCTAGTCGCTTGACTGATGCCCGGTGGAGCTACCTGATAGCTATAGAGGAGATGGGCTGTGGACTTCCCCCTCGGCCGTCACCTACCCAGCCGGACTTTGGGCAGACTCTCCTTCGTCTCTCCGTCCATCGTATCTCCAACCTTTCTCCCTCCTACACCTTTTCCCCACCCCGTTACCCTTCTAAGCTCCAATTATTTCGTCTTCCGACGCTCTTGAAATGTTTTCCTGTAACTTGTTTTAACTGATATAATTGTGTAATTCTGTGGAACCTTATGCAAAGCGCTCTGATACCTCCGGGTCTAGCCAGCGCTAAATAAAACTCAAATAAACAATAAACTATGATACTGCTCCCTTAATTAAAATGTTCCAAGAATTTCAAGGCCCTTTTTCCTGGCCCTAAATTGAGGCTATTTAGTTCCTCTTTATTACAGATGCTAAGAGGTAAACACTAAATCATGCGCTTTGATGCATGCTTGTTTTGTGATTCTTCTTTTTTTAAGCAATATTTTTACTATTTTCAGTTTTTTAACCAAAAGAAACATTGACCTTTGTGTCAGGCCATTATTCCATACATCATTTGAAACATATATTTAGGTTTTGACATCGTGTAATTAGCATAGTTAGTGTTCATTAGCCCCAACTTCCCAACATTTCGGTTTATGGGTTGTGTGCACCCGACATATCTTTTAGTCCTTTTCGCTGTATGTCCTGTTTCTCTGGAACATTTTTCCAGGAGGCGGCGAGGGGAGACTGGTGTGAGGGAAGTGCACTGAATTGAACAACAGTTCTAAAATATCTTTAGAGTTTTTCCTATCATGCAAGAGTCTGGAAAAATCTCCTACCCAACCCAAATTATCTAACAAATAAATTGTACACAGACCAATGCTTTAAGGAATAATTAATTGGGATAATTAGCCACTTTCAACATTGTAGATAAAGTTAAACACATCAAACAAGGTGCCGTAAAAAGACAGGTGCGTAGTAAAGGCACAGTGGTCGTGAGTAAGTGTAAATAACCTACAAACACCAACAAGCATTTGCAATACAATAGGTCTCACATTATTAAAGTTTGAGCTATTGGTGTTGCATTATTTAGCAATGCCAATAGCTCAAACTTTAATAATTCGAGACCTATTGCATTGCAAATGCTTGTTTAAAAATCATCTCATTATCCATCCCCCCTACCCGCCCTCCCATTACCCACCCGCTTGCCAAAGCCAGGAACTTGGCCATAGGAGAGACCTATTGGGTTTGCCAACGATTGTTAAAGTTAGTCACTGCACAAATCTTTAAAACGTGCTAGGTAAAATGTTATTGCAAACAGCTTTGTATGTATTTTCATCACAATTTACAGCTGTTTTTCCAACATTTCTTTGCATTAATGTTTCAGGTGAGCAAACGGATGACATTGGTTATGTAATAAAAAGCTTCGTCTCAACATGGATATTTAATGCAGAGTAGTAAGGCAGCCAATCACGGGGAGTCAAAGATTTTGAACTCATTCTGCCAAGCGTCACAATGCCGAGACATAAAAAGTGTCAAGTGACAAGGAACCAAACCCTAATACTGTACGTATTGGTATCCCTCAGATTGTACTGTCTCAGGACAGAGTAAGCATCAAAGTGTAACGTATTCTACCTTACAAACATCACTTGGGAGCTTAGTGAGTTCATGCACTTACTGCAGAGGTCTATGGCAACTTCCAGGTTTTGGACAAGTCCCAGCAGACCTGACATAATCTTAAACCATGCGAGGTTATTAACGCAAGGATCAGGCACTAGAAATTGTATCTAACGTTTTAAAGCGCCTAGGCGCTGTTTACGGGAGCATGGTGCGATACCTCATTATTATTACCACTCGGGCAGTAGTCTAAAATAAAATGATGTCCGCTCCCCGCGCAGAACGTTGTGAGGTGTCCCTGAGACACCCGTGTCTCAGTGGTGCTCATAGTCTTCAGGCTGAATAGCTGAAGCCCTCGCTGTAGGGGGCCCGTGTTACCTCCTGCATTCAGGTTTGGCGTCCTCGTGCCATTGAAGGCAGAAGAAGCATCCGTGTTTCCGTGCCTCCACGGACTGCTTTCTGTAGATTGTCGCGCACGAGCATCGAGCGCTGCCGACGGAGGAGATATATTGATATTGATCCGTATTGATTTTATGTTCGATGGGATTTGGCCAATTAGCGCTTGTTTCTAATTCTCGAAGATCAGGTGAATGGAAATTCTGCAGCGGCGCTAAATCTTTACAGAGGATAACAAGCCCAGCGGTGCGTGGCGCGCGCGCTTGGCGGGGGCGGGGGAGCGGACCCTTTGGAGTATGACGGATTGCATGGCGGCACGATGCACGTGATTGTGCGCGTGCTCGCCATGCAATCCACTTTTGGGAGCACTTTGAAATGCCCCTTTACTAGAGTCTCGCATAGAGATTGCGTAAACGCAATAGCTAGGCGAGACCTAAAAATGACTGATACATTTGAGATCATTGCTGGCTGTATATATTTTTGCATTTTTCACATATTCTTTCTTTTTCCCATCCCTGGGTTGCCAGATGTAATCCTTTTCAAGATTTAGGAGTTCCTGTTTTATGCTTTTGAACTACCTCCCTCTTTCCTTTTTGCTTCCTACTTCCTCCGTGTAATTTTCCCTCTAATTGAGGATTTATAAAACTCCATAGTGTTTCAGCACTTTGTACGGACTCTGTATTCTCTGTGTAGTAATTTTCTGTTGCTACTTTCTAGGTTTTGTCATTCAAAATGCTCCATTCTGCATATTCTCCAGTCTCCAGGTTCTCACTTTTTCTATGAGGTCAGTGTAGTGACTAGTGGGGAGTGGTCAGATATTCCCTAAGGCTTCTAATCAACTTTTGTGAATCTGTACATTGTTTATTTATAAAACTCTGTTTATTTAACTCAGAGAAACAGTGGTCATGTTATACAGCTCTGCATCTCGTATATTACATTTGCATCCATTTGTCACACGTATCAGTACATAATTTTCCATTTAGCGGGCATAGTTACAATACTTTGCCCTACAGTTTACACTGTACAGTGGTCCTCTGGGGACGAGACGATAGGTGGTTCACATAGCCCCCCACGGTACACATTCCATTTAGTCCAAATTGCTAACCATTTTTTGGGACATCCCCGTGCAACGTATACAGTTTTCTCGCGAACCATACACCAGTCCATATCTTCCTTCCATTTCTTTAACGTAGGTGGTGCAGAGGCCCCCCATAACTGTGCTATGTTGCGCTTGGCAACCGTCTGCCCAAGTGTGACCCATAGCCTCCCTTTTACATTTAAATCCGTGGGCTCCCAAATATTCAGAAGGCATCTCTTGGCCTCAGGCAGTAAGGGCACCCCCCAAACCGTACTCATAACTTTCAGGATCTTCTGCCAATAGACTTGAACTAATGGGCATTCCCAGAGAACGTGTAGGAATTCGCCCTGCATTCCACATCCTCTCCTGCATAGCCCGTCAACACTGCTCCCCATGTGAATCAGTTGGGTCCCTGAGAGGTAGACTCTATGCAGAATCTTTAGCTGTATTAGTTTTAATTTTGCCGATATAGCCACTTCTTTGGGTGAGGAAAGTGCCTCCTGCCATTCCTCATCGTCTACTTCTAGACCATCCCGTACCCATTTCTCCCTAAGTGTAGTAAGGGGATCAGGGGTGTGGTGGATGAGTTTTTTTATACGTGAGGGATATACATTTGTCTGGTAGATGCCCATCAAGTAGTCTGTCCTCGAGCGGTGATGCCTCAGGTAGCTCCGTGCCTGACGGGATGTTGGCCTGCAGAGCATACCGAATCTGTGCATAACGGAAGTGTTCTGATGCTGCCATTTCGTATGTTTGTTGCAGTGCAGCAAACGTCACCACTCCATCCCGACCCCACATGTCCCTAATATGCGAAATACCGATGAGGTCCCACTTGTCAAACCCTTTGGTTCTCCCCAGAGTCCCCAACCGTTCCGTATCCCAGAGGGGGGTGGCCAATGTGAGTTTATTGGCCCATCCCAAAGCTTTGTTGGCCCCGTGCCATATCTGGACTGTGTGTTTAGTGGGGCCTGTGAGCTTGTACCTAGTAGGTCGGGAGTAAAGTGTTCTCATGAAGTCACCACCCGGCAGCAACCACTTATCCATTCCGTATGCAGGGTCATCTCCGCTTCCGTACTGGCATTGGTTAATCGCAGCCAGGTGCGCTGCCCAATAGTACTTCCTGATGTCTGGCAGAGCTATACCCCCATCATACCACCCCAACGTGAGCTTGCCTAGAGCTATTCGAGGTCTACCATCCCATAGTAAGTCTCTCTGCAGGGACTCGACCTCCTTAAAGAAGGCTTGCGGTACCATGTCTGGGTAGTTTTGGAGGGCATATAAGAATCTAGGCAATGCCATCATTTTAAACAGCGCCACTCTCCCAAGCAGGGACAGGGGCAGCTTCTACCAGACATCTACATCTCTTCGGAGTCTCTGCAATGGAGGCACCAGGTTTCGTTCATATCGCTTCCCGACATCAGTGGTTATAAATATACCTAGATACCGAAAACCGTCCTCCTCTACCTGAATCGTGCAGTCTCTTGGGAGGGGGGGGGAATCTGTACATTGTTGAGGTTGGTATGTAAGAATAGGAGCTGTGTACCTCAGAGTAATATAGGGGACATTCATCATAGGTGTGTACTGATTGCCAAACAATGACTAAATCCATTGCAGGGGCAAGTTGCATAGTTTGCTAATTGGTTTCCCAGTGTTTGTTTACTACAGAGTCTATGAATCTATCTTGTCTCATGTTCCCGCTATTGTTAGTGCTTGCGATAGCACCGCCCATTGTGAAATGATTATTTGTAATGTTGTTTTGCTGCCCTGATGGCATGTACATATTTAGTGACAGTACCTTTTCTCCCTCCAATTCTCCCCCTACCGCAGTGTATCTTTTACTTGTGTCTGTCCATGGTTCCATGTGATGAAAAGATGTCAATTCTTTCCTCATTTATTTATTTGTAGGATTCCTTTGCCTCAAGACCCAGTAGTGAATCTTTAACGACTTAGGACATTATATTTCAAACTATTGATGAATTTACCTCCCAGGTGTGTCTCTTTCAGGAACACCAGGTTTGCTTTTTGGTGTAGTAGTGCTTCTCAATTTTGTTCCCTAAGCCATTTACATTCCACATCAAGGGTCAATGTACGTGTCATTTTGTTATGTCTACTCAGATTTGTAGACTCTGTGCCATTGGTAAGGTAGACGCCAGTATATGCAGTTTGTTTAATTTACCCATTTGACAAAAAAACAGAACAATATTTTCCCAGCTGTACCCCCCACCCATATTACCATGCAGCGGTTTTGGAACTTCGACCCCCTCCCCCCCCACACACACACACACACACACACACACCAGTGCATGGCATGGCTGTTGCCCCAATATTGTCATGTAACGAATTAACTATAATTTGCCCAGCCTAATTATTCCTTAGGCTGACTTTGGTATAATGGATAGAAAAATATTATAAAATCTCATTTAGATCATTTTCCACATCTCTATCAATTGTGTTTGTTGATCAGATAAGCATAGAAGCTCCATTTCATCAAAATAAATGCATTTGTATTGTATTGATTCAGTTTGATCATCTCTGTATATACATGCATTACTTTGGGTAGATATGTCTCTACGTCTCAGTTTTTCTGAGATTTCTGTGAGGTGACCTGGATACTGTCATACCTGCATCGGCCAGAGTCTCCTCTTAGTGGGAGCCTCTGTGTTGCACCCTCCACCCCTCCACCTCTGGATTGAGATGGTCTGCTTCGCCTTTCCAATCCTTGTCAAATGCCACCCACATCCCCCAGAGGTCCCTGTGGACGTCCAGGCCCTCTGCCCATAGATCATTTTCTGTCCGGTGGCCTTCATTTATTGTTTCTTTTCAGCTGCCCAATCCCATGCAGTCTCATGTTTTGCAAAAATATGTTTTGCCCTGGAATAAAGTCCTTATTTTCACCAGGTAGATCAGTCTAGTTCATTGCCCGTAGGTTCTGTTTTACTCCGCAAATCCTATCCGTTGGTGATGGACATTCCTTGTGTAGTCTGGAAAAATGAGCATCTGAGAGGATTCATAATGGACCGTGCCCTTCGTGCAAGCCATTCAAAGGATCGAGTCTCTATCTTTAAAGTTAAGCACCCTGATGATGATCTGGTGGGGAAAAAGATGGGTGAAGGGGTGGCCCTAGCCGAGGTCTCCGAGTCAAAGTTTTGGTGACCTCTTTCTTGATAATTTCCTTGGGAGCATCCAAGAGATGAGTCCGTTGTGTATGAATTAGTCTTGTTGGTTGCCTTTCACCCTTTCCAGAAAAGCGATGGTTATTTCTTTTTTGCTCCAGGTTCTGCATCCTTCTCTCTTGCCATTAGAATTGTAGTCATGCTTGATGTTTCCTAAACTTCGTCTGCATTTCCTTCACGGTGTCTGTGTTCCCTGAGTCGTCCCTCTGCCTCGGTCACTCTCTACACTACATTCCTTATATCCTGCCGTATGAGGGTTACATCTGACCCCACATTACTGATCCTTCTTTCAAGGGCTTTTCTGGTGCTCCCTATTACCTGTAGGGTTGCTGTTGTAAGATATTGGTGTAGTCGTTCCGGCCTGCGATGTCATGTCGTTTAAGAGTGTGGGTGTGTGTCCGTTGCCAGCGTGAGTTTAGAATATTTAGCTATTTGTTGCTTACTGGGGCAATGGGCGCATCTTGTCCCGCACCATGCTGCAGTGTTTTTGGTGTCTTCTTTGCCTCTTTGCAATTATTGAGCCTATCTTTACACTGTTCTGGGGGGTAATATAAGTTGCCACTTATGAAGCCAGAAAGGTTCAATCTTTACCAGTGGCCCAACAATTTCTCTCTTCGCTCCATGTCCCAAGATCACATCGTCTTAAATTCTGGGTGGTGGCTGTCACCAGTAGATGCCATAAGCCTGTCAGTTTTGCACTCACCTTCTATTTTTACAAAAGGGGGAGGCGGGAGACTACCTGGCAAATCAGCACACAGTTCACCCATATGGATTGTGGTAAATGCACTGCAGCACTTTAGTTGAAAGTATTGTTTTCAACATTGTTGGTGCTGTCAGTGCTGTGTATCTCTAAACACGTTTTGCAGGATATTTGTCCTTCTTCAGTAGAGAGTAGCAACTTGAATTTGTGAATGCTGGCAAAGCTGCTCACAGTCTTCTCAAATTTCTGTACCCCTCCCAGAGCACGGGTGCATCCCTGAGCCTGTCAGCTCAACTAAGAGCCAGTCACAAATGGGGGAGGAAGCATACTGCCTGGCCTCCCAGCACACAATTTGCCGAGATGCATTGTGGTAAAAGCAGTGCATAACTACACTCACTTTAGTTGAATGTCTTTAGTTTTTACCATTGTTGGTGCAGCCAGTGCTTCTATTTATAAACCGCTTCATCTGACCGCCTTACCGAACTGCCTCGTAACGCACTGGCCTTGAGTGTTCTGTGTCCACCGTTCCACAGGCAATCTGCCAGTCATTCCACCTCCATTTATGAGGTCTGTGCAGTTAGTGCTTATGTGAGTTGTTTTTATGGCGCTACTCCAATCTTTCATCATGATGGAGGGGGAATGCTGTTACAGGGTTCCACTAGGTCAGGATGGCCCTATATGGTCTTCCCTCTGGTTGTGCTGTTTGCTCCTGGGTCCTCGCCTCTACAGATTTATCCTGTGTTTGTGGCAAACAGGTGGGAGGATTCCTCCAGCAAGCCCCCTATACCCAACTGCAATGTAATGACAGGTCCACAGCCTGGGATCGAGGAAGTTTAGGTTTTAGTCCGGTCATTTCTGTACCTGCAGCCAGGATACTGTGAAGTCATGTCTGGATTCAAGTCAGTAACTCTCTCTTTTTCACCCTGTGACACAAATCTTGTATTTGCATCTTCTTGTGTCATTTGATCAGGCGGTACTTGGTACCCGGAACTGTGTAAGCGATGCAGCAGAAGACGTCTCCAGGGGTTTACATCAAATCAGCACAGGTCCTACAATTGCTTCCTCTTTTATCAGCCTTTGTCCTCAATTCCACCACTAGCCCTGACTCAAATATTAATTGTCAGGTTCATTTGTAATTTTTTCAGTATTTCTCAAGCAATGCAGTTTCATCATGAAACAAGGCAGGTTTGTTTTTTGAAAATGAATGGTTAAGTGTGTAAACAATAAATTGCAATTGTTAAAATTGGCAGGTATTGTTATAGCAGTTTTTGTCATATCCACTTTCTCATGTTGCTTGGTGTTCGCAGGTGTGAGTGCCGGCTTGTCCTTGCTGTCCCTCTCCTGGGCCCTGGTGTCCTACAGCCGCTTCATGTGCCTCCTAAAGCCGGGGCACCTCTACATGCCGTGGGCCGCCCTGCTGTGCCAGATGCTCTGGCGGATGGGGATGCTTGGCACCCGCGTCATGGCCCTAGCTGTGTTTGCCAGGGTGCACCATTTCTGGACTTTTGCAGTCGCAGGTATGACCACTGATTGTGTGCTTTTTGTCTTAATAAAACTGGTGGTATTTCAAGTACCTACAGATGCCCGAGAAACTTAATTAAGAAACATATTAAATAGTAGAAACCGGTTTAGAAAACTGAGAAACTGGAAATCCTTTTTTTTAATGTAGGTTTATATTATGAAATTGAAATGAAAAAGAAACTTATATTGCGCTCTAAACTCGAAGGTATCAAGGCGCTGATTACATTTTCACTCAGACTAAGTGATGTCCATGCTACCATAGTTAATTTATGCACTATTGGTTGGGTTTATTTTGCTGATTGCAGCTCTATTAAAAACACATTGGTAAAGTTGAGTCATCAAATGTTAAGACGGATTTTTGCAGGAATGATGGGAGGTGTTCGGCTGGCAGCGACTGGCAATCACTGCACATGTTAAAATGCCACCCGTTAGGAATGTGGTAAATACTCTTTGGAGAAACCATCTACTCTGCCAGGTTGCCAACAGTGGTGCAGTCACCACACATGCTATACCTCTAGTGGTGTAGGCACTACCCCAGGCTTCTCCATTCAGGAATCAATGCTCTCCTTGAAAATGGTAGCTTTACCACCCAAAAAAGAGTCAGTTCCGAGATGATCCGAAAAAGGTTTCATCTTTAATAACCAGCTGCCGAGGGGTAAAGTCTGGGTTGTGAATAGTAGCTGTGACGCTTTCCGCTGTGAAGTAAAGTGGTATATGTGTTCTACAGAGCTGCTATTTAATTAGCAAAATGTTTCCAACTTAATGGGGATTCTGGTTTTCAAAAGTGGGCCTGGTTCTTTTTTTATGCTGAAAAATTATATTAATATACGATTAAGATCTTGGAGTATAATCATTATGTACAAGTTGATCCATATTCCGATTATGTTATGAAATGTTCATTTTTTGTATATCACTTTTTAACCACCCTGAGTTCGCTCTCTGATGTCCCTTTATGGTAGTACTGTAATTCCCATGTCCAGGGCTTGTGCCTCAAGGTTTGCTATACCTTTCTGTTGAAAGTAAAGGGCTGTGGTAATATATGGGGCACAGTAAGGATTTCAGTGTGTGCGATGAAGCATATGTCAAGTGGAATGGGGTTAAAGCAGGGTTTGTTGGCAGATTGTCAAAAGTAATGGACACATATACATATTTTCCAATATCCCCTGGCGCACATTCAACAATCAGTCTTCAACATCTACACACAGTTAAGTAACACTGCGTTGCATGAAATGTTCAGAGCAAAAAAGTGTGTGTGTGTGTCCGTGCGTGTGTGTGTGTTTTCACACTTTTAGTAGGCGTTCCTGTCGGATGGCATTATGCTTTTAGTAGGCGTTACTGTCGGATGGCGTTATTTATTTCGGGTTTTGTTGCACTCTACTTGCTGCCTGTCTCCGCAGAGGATTGTCCACCAGGTGGATGTTGCAGTCATGAAGGTTTAAATCTTGGTCTATGAGCTATTGTTCAATTACCACGAGTACGGCTGAATGAGTGTGGTAGTGTGCTGCCTCATTGGTTGGGTCCCCCAAAAGAGGAACAATTCTGGCCTTACCACTGGTGGAATCTGTAATTAAGTGAATGCGATGCCTCTGTTCCTCATCTGCAAAAACTTGGACTAACCTAGATGTTTTGTCCAGGTTGGGAATGGTTTGAATGACTCACTTAGGGTTATTATTTCGAAGTGCCCATTCATTGTTTATATTAAAATTACTAAATCAAGTATTTAATTAGATAATTTGTTTTTAAACGATACAGTGGATAATATTCTTAACCGCTTATCGTTGAGTACGATTGTAGAAGCCACCCTAGTATAGTGACCGATCATGTAATCTCATATCATTAGTAGTGTCAACGTAAACATTTTACATCCTGCTGGAAAACACATTTTCCCTGAATTTACTAATTCCTTTTGAACTGAAGTCAGCTCACACATCATACAAACACACTCCCATTTTAATACGGGTATTATAAACGACTTAATGTGTTAGGCATGACAACTTTCCCCACTTCATATATATCTGCAGAAAAACTAAAGTTAACAGCCTCCTAGATTCTCAATAAAACAAGGCTCAATTGAAATAAAATAGTCAATCTTTCACTCTCTATTGTCCTAGATAGGATATGCCACTGCTCGCTCATAACTTCTAATAATTAGAAAAATACTATTGACTTATTCCACAGCAAAGCAATGTCCCTTTGAACATTATGCTGAATGAGTTCCTTATTTGTTGAAGTTTCACAATGGATTCCCATGTGTAGATACTCAACTAAATTAACCGTATCTCTCAGTTTTTAATGTATACCAAGCACTTTTGTTTATATTGTAGACCCAACTGTCAAGGTAATGCCTAAAATGTACTTTAACTGAAAAGCTATGATGTCATTGTTTTTTTTTTGCCAGTCGCTGCTAAAGTACTTGAAGGTAAATATTAGCAGTTCCGAGAGGACCTGTGTTGGCAGGTCAGGTTGGACTGTTTCTTTGGAGCAGGGCCATGGCTGATTTGCTTATGGTTGAGTCTGATCTGAAGGTGGCATGATGGGCATAAAAACGATGGCCTGGGATGTGGCCCGAGTCCTTATCAGTGACTGAGAATAATTCAAGTATTCAGGCCACCTCTTTTTGTATTTTTCAGTGTGACACTCAAAGTGCGACAGGTATGCCCAGATCGGGGTCCTGTGATCACTGTGCCACTCGAAGCAAGCTGCACCTGACTTAAGAGACCCAACTAGACTGAAACCGGTCTTAGGTTGCTTGTATTCCAGTTTAGAGACCTGACTTGCTACTTACATGTCCTTACAGTGAAGTATCAACAAAAACGATTTTCCCTGTGACTAAGCTGGTGGATACCACAGGGAATAATTGGGCTACATTGCTGCATTTATTAAATGCTAAATTCGGATTGGTAGCTGCTAGAAAAATACTTCTCACACTCTTTTGAATTGTAACATAAAGTCCTCTTTAATGGTGAGGTCGTATTTGAAATTCTCATGTTAAAAATGCCACTTTTAGAATGTTGGCATTTTTGTGCCCAAAGTTTCTGGGAGTTTCCAGCTACCGTGGCTGGTAATGGCTTTCCACACTGGGAAATGCATATAGGAGCCAGACAATGCACAAAGGGACCTGGGTGTAAAGGGAGTGGGTCTTTCTGACAGAATGTTTGGGAAGGACTTGAGCCCTGCCCTGATTACACTTCAAAGGGACTTTCCCCAGCACACACAAAGAGGAATGACAACAGCTTTTTGTGTCACTAGCCTTGTCGGAGCCAAACCCAGGAAAGGGGAATGGTTAGACAAAGGAAAATCCCCCACCCAACAAGCTGTAAGTGGCATCACAGAACATGAAGAAGAGCTGGACATGGACTGCAACATCAGAAACACCAGGGACAGTTTGAAGGACAAGACTCTTGATGCCCTAATGGACGAAGGACTCTGTCTATAGCTGACCCCAGGACTAGTGGGTCTCTCCAAAGACCAGTGCTGCTGACCCTCTGAAACCCCCGGAGAACGAGATAGGGAAGACTTGTACTCCACTACCCCCAGGTGCCCTGCAAGATGACCAGAAGGCCATGGGGTCTGTGGAGAAGACAACAGAGGAGAAGGCTTGCGCAGGTAGCCAGCAAAATCAGCTCCCAGCAGAGTGCAACCCAGGGGACCTACTGAGAATGCTCCTGGTGGCTAGAGCTCTCCACTGGGAGTAAAATGAGCCCAGGATTGTCAAAATTGGCATAACACGCTTGAGTTACGGCCTTGTAAATATCTCATCAGTAAGACCTTTCGCTGAAATGGAGCACGTGGGCCACGGCCACTCTTCTAAGTAATTATCCCCCGGGTAGGCCAGTGCCCGGGGGTCAGCCCAAAATGTATCTAACTATTTCTTCCAGAGAGGGGACCCATCCCCCGGGCCAGCATCAATTAAAGGGGGCCTGGGACCCCAACACCGGGCCCAAAGACAAATCACGGGTCCTGCTACCCAGAAGAAAGGAAGCTGCCAACCACTGTGGGATCACAAAGAAAGTGCTCCCATGCAGCATGAGCAAGAAAATGGATGTTGCCGGCTCCCGCTCAGCAATGCAGTTGTGCGCGGTTGGCTAGACGGGGTCGTTAAGGCCTCGGGGCTCCCCCCCCCCCCCAACTCAAAATTTGCCTTGGGGGTGTCCCGAGTGGGACTAGGCACCCCCATTTCAATGAAAAAATAAATAAAAGGCACATGGCTCTCTCGATCGCAATGGGAGAACTTCTAATCAAATATTTACTGCTCTTGAGGGAGTTCCTCATAAAGCTCTGTTGGTTTTAATTTGCATACATGGCTCTTGCTAGTGGTGGCTTCAGTTGGACAGAGGCACCACCAACAGCCCTAAGGGTGTGTTTGGGGGCTGTCAGTTTGCAGCAGTCTCTCTCTGGCTACCTTTCAAAATTAACCCTATGTCTCCCAATTCAAAGGATGCATGACCTGGTTAGACTTTTTCTTTGTTTTTGGTAAGTGGCCTAAAAAGTGCATAAGAAGACCCAGATACATGTTATGTTGATTTTAAATGCTTTCTTAAGAGTGTATTGTTGACAGTGATTTTTCACAAACATTGCAAATGCATTTTTGACAACAAGCATGATTATTAATTTGATGACATGATTATTGGTCTTTTAATGATGAACACTTGACAAAGCTGGCTTTATATTATTGATGTAGTAATCTTTGACAAAGCCAATAGGCTTGTCTTATAAATTGTTGTGATGACCCTTTAAAAAAGCCAGTAGGCCTGCGTTATTTAGAGTCTCCCACGTTTTCTGTAGCGAGAGCTGCTTCTGATCAGTGAAAATCATTGTGAGCTACTAAAAGCAAAACAACTCACACAATGTTACCAGACACCCCCATGCCCAGCTTCATTGACTTTAAGGCTAATATCCATAGAGCCAGATGCTATGGTTTGAAAAAGAATAGTTTGACTATGGGCACTATGACAAGGCTGCCTTGTGTGTCAGTGAGAGTGTGGTCTTTGGGGATGTATGAACATATGAGCATATAAATGGCATATTTGTGTATGAGGGAATGAGAGTCTGAGTCATATGTACTTGTGGAAATTAAAAGTGTAGAAAGAACTTCTGCAAAAATATTTAAAATACAGAACATTTTTCTGCACTTTAAATTTCTCCCATTTAAAAAACAACTGTATATTTCAGTTCTAAATATGGCACATTGTCTACTGGCCATTAGAAGCAAGAGGCCTGCTGTTTGTAAATACGACACTTTGAAATGGTCAAAAAATAAAATGAAGCATTAACTTAATCATTAAGGTAACTTTTCATTTTAATGTTCTCCCATTTAAAAGCATTCAGAAACATCATTTTGTTCTCACGCTCCAATATTGAGTTTACAAGGACTTTTATTCAAGAGTTCAATATCTCAGTGCTTCAGTTCTTCACATCTGTGCCTTCCCTCCAGCCTGGGTCATAAATCTGACTGCACACTGCTCATTAGAAAGCCCTGCTATCTGCAGCCTGATGATAATACTGTAAAATAAACACAGCCTTTCTTTAACTTAACAGGAAAATGTGACCCTGTGCTTATTTAGAAATTAACTTAAGACTGTGAGCTACTCTGAAGGTGTCTGGGTGCTACTGGTATCTCACGATGGCCTTGTTTGAGACACCAAAGTGGTACCCCCTATATAATGATGTTTTATCTGGTATAGGTGGTGGGGAGGTACTGTGATATTTGGTGTCAAATGTGATTTAAGTATGACATCAAAGGTATTTCTATGTGCCTGATGAGTATATTTGAAATTAATTGTGCAGTATTTAGTTGTGTGTGTAATAAGTGTGCTTTTCCTTTTTCAAAGAAAAACACTGTTTGGACAATCATTTATTGAGTGTTAATATTGCATGCCAGTGAATGGTGATTACTAACTGAGACCTCCTCCATTAAGTAGGCCTTGGACTGCTCTGAATTGCTACCCACAGAGTCATCAATTGTGTGGGGCCGATTCACAGAACTAACTTAAGTTAGGATTTTGTCTTAAGTTTGTCCTAAGACAAACTTAAGACAGTCTTAAGACAGACTTAAGACAGTCTTAAGACAGACTTAAGACAGACTTAAGACAGACTTAAGACAGTCTTAAGACAGACTTAAGACAAACTTAAGACAAAATCCTAACTTAAGTCTGTCTTAAGACTGTCTTAAGTCTGTCTTAAGTTTGTCTTAAGACAAACTTAAGACAAAATCCTAACTTCTGTGAATACCAAAAGTAGTAAGTTTAGGATTTTGTCTTAAGTTAGTTCTGTGAATCGGGCCCTGTGTCTTTTGCTTTCTCGCCCTAAGTGCGCTGGGTATGCCTAGACGTAGGTCCCGGGCTCACTATGCCACTGGATTCAAGCTGTCCTGGCTGAAGAGGGGTGAAACCCCGAAACTGGTCATAGGATGCTTGTTTCCGGTCCAGGGAGGACCTGGCTTGGCAGTTTGGGTGGGACTGTTCCCATGAGGCACAGGGTCAAGACTGATTTGCATATGGCCAGGTCTAAACTGGGGTGGCATGGTGAGCAAAAGAATGATGGATTTAACCCAGATCTCTTGACTGGGGGTGAATGTTTTGATTTGTTCTGCATTCCATCCATCAATTGTGTGTCTTTTACCCACAGAGTCAAGCACTACAATGGGATGCTTGTTTCCCAGTAAGGGAAAGTTGTGGACCTGTTACGTGTGCAGGCATCACACCCTTAACTATTAATAACCCAATTTATAGCACTGGTACATTAGGCAAAAACCCATAGTTCGTGTAAGTTTATTTTAATTAAACCACAGAAAATGTTTTTAATCCACTGCTTCTTGAACGAAACATGTTATATCAGCATTAATGAATACCACACAGGATTCCTATTTACGTATTTGGACAATTGTCTCATGGCAATACATTGTAGAATAGTCATTAATGTATCTTTAGTAGTCCGGAGTCTTGCTTTATACATCTTGGCTATCATTGTGAACATTGGAGACAAGATCTAAAAGCTGTAATGGTGTAACCATAGACATCTGGAACCCCCGCTTCCCCCCAAAGAATGTGAGTACTGGTAAAAATCAGTAAAATTGGGTAGGCCAAAGTGTAGGTACTGCATATCAATCTTTGCACTGTTTTTGCACTTACAATTACATTAATTTAATGTTTTATGCCAATGACAAAGGACTTTGATTGGACAGGTAGCCACCACTCCATACATTGTGGACCAAGAGCGAGAGAATATGGATTTTTATTCTCTGTCCCATCCGATTAAAAAAACAAAGTTACTCCACTCATCGTCTTTCCCAGTGATGTGGAGATATGTTTTCTTTCAAATGCTTTTTATTAGGTTTTTTCAGACAAACAAACCCATACATATATATCCAGCCTTCAACGACTGCAGTCGCATATAAATTGGTATGTAAACAGATCATGGACATCAACAGGTATCGCCCCGTGACCTATAATGACAACATTTTCATCCGTTACAATGGGTGTTCAAACCAAAAATACTAACAAAACACCCTCTCACAACACCACATCATGGGTGAAACACCTTAGCTTTTTATTAGGTTTTTTTAAACAAACAAACCCATACATATATATCCGTCCATCAACAACCGCAGTTGCATATAAATTGGTATGCAAACAGATCATGGACATCGACAGGTATTGCTCCGTGACCTATAATGACAACATTTTCATCAGTTAAAATGGGTTTTCAAACCAAAAATACTAACAAAACACCCTCTTATAACACCACATCATGGGTGAAACACCTTAGTCAGTGTTCCACATCTGCCCACGCCTACCCCCGGCCCAACTCCTCCTCCACCCCAGAAAATGCAGTCATACAATGAAGGTTCTGATCTATGCCTCGAGCGTCACCCGGGGCACGCCTCTAAGTCCTGCAGTGAGTAACCCATTTCTCCCAGATTTTTTTTATACTTCTGGGGGCAACGTGGCGCTATATAAATAGGGTGTTCCAAACTCAAGCAGTGGTCCAAACCTGACTTCCACAGCTCCAGTGTAGGAGCACTGGCTTCTTTTAAGGATGCATGATGTCCCGTTTGGGCATTACCAGGCCCAGCCACAGCAGTACCCGCACTTACCTTTTTCCAACTATGTCGTCTGATATATGAAGCAAGGCGCACCTTGGGGTCTGTGGCAATGCCAGCTCCAGAACTCCCATACCCCTCCCCAACAGTCAAAAACACCTATCCAAAATGTCACCTCTGTCCTCCCGGTAGCACAGACTGCGGATGCAATCATCCCCCTCTTCCAGAGCCGCTCCCTTGTATAGTACACTCTATGTAGGTGCCACAGCCGAATGAGGTGGTACTGGCAAGCAATGGCCGCCTCTCTGGCAGAGGCCAGCGCATCCTTCCAGTCCATGGGACCCAGGTCGCGGGCCCATACGTATCTGGAGCATTATTGACTAAGGACCGGTATACGGCAGAGATCTTGTGATCTGTAATGTGTGTCAGCAGTATTTTACCTTCTGGAGGATTGAACTCTGGAATCTCCTCCAGACGGGCTAAGTATGGTGTGAGGGCATGGCAGAGATGAAGAGATTTATTGAATTGAGTCTTGTGGAGTTGGAACTCCTCCTGCAGGTTGGCAACAGTTTTTTATTAATTCCCCTTGAGCACATCTTCCAGTCGGGAGATACCGATAATGGCCTAGTGTTGAAACCCCTGTAATCCCACCACCTGGTGCAGGCCCATGCCACCCCAAAGAGGGGGTGGGCGGGGTCTTCCGGGTGATTTGTCCACTCAATCCCATGGTCGCCTCAGCCTCCCTCTTGGTTGCAAGGACTACCTTCATAGCTGGAGGGAGCCCCCAGGGGATTGCACCCCCATATAGCAAGCAGGTGGAGTGGTGTCTGCTCCTGTGATGTGGAGATATTTGAATAGTTGTGGTGAAATGTCCTTAAGAAGCAGTTCCTATCAGATTATTACCATGTTAAGGTGCTCTTGAAACATGAATGTTTTACTCAGTATGACTTGCTATTAAATGCTATTGGACATAAAGTTGTGCAATATGAAGTGTGCCTAACTTTATTTTTTATTTCTTTCAAAATAGTTGTCTCTTGTGCCTGGTAAGCTTTGTTAACTTTAGGCATTCATACAGTGGATATGTCTTTTGCTTGATTTATTGTATCCTGAAATCCAGTAGTTAATATACAAACAAAACATTTTTTATGTAATTTGTCACTGGTGCACCTGAAATGCCAGATCATTGCAACCCACGCACGTGCTGAAAAAGATGATCTAGAATGATGTTTGATTAAACCATGCTTCCTTAAATTCACAATTCTCAGTGCATGTCACGTTCTTCCGATTGTCTTCCTCCTAACTGGTTATTCAATTCGCTGCTTAGCTTGCATTTTGCCTCTCCTCTCATACATGGTTTCCAGTCCCGCAGATCCGTGTGTGCGTGTGCTGCTTTTCACGTGCCCCTTTCTCCCATTCTTTCTGGCAGGTCTTCACTGGTTGGTGATGTCCTTCTGGCTCGCATCTCAGCAGACGGATATTATTCATAAGGCCTGTTACTGGAAGATTTTCAATATCCTCGTGGGCGCAGTGTATATTTTCTGTTACATAAACCTCCGCGACGGCGCATCCAGATGCAGAGTCCTCATGTTTTACTCCGTAAGTCCGCATTGGTGTTTTCTCTATATGGATACCATGTATGTTGTTTTGAGACACTTGTGATTTTCATTTTCAAACATTGGCTTATTTATTGCACTCTATACATCATCTGGCACAAGGGCTCCTTCGAGTATCGTAAGTAGTAAGTTGCTTAATAATTCAGAGATAAACAAACTTGGCCCGTATGACCTATAAAGTGTCATGCAGTCTTTTGACTGCATAACACTTTATAGGTCATACGGGCCAAGTGTGTTTTCTAAAAAAAATGTTCAGTGGTAATCTTTTTATCACATTGATACAGACAAAGTACAATGTAACAGCATATTTATGTTCTAATTTTAAAAATACTTTTTGTGTTGAAGACCATTAGATCTATTCATATCTTACGAAAGTTGCTGCAGATATGAAAGCTGAAATTACACAATGATGGTGTAAGTCAAATGTGCAGGAAATAGTGTAATTCATTTGAGCCGCATATAAAATAAATGGCTGTCAAAATTCTTGCAAGTGTGCATGTGAAGTGTTCCTCAGTTTAGGTCTATCCTTCCAGCTGTAATAATCCGGTAGAAGTTACGATAGTCCAAAGTTATAGCGCCGTCATCGTTTGAAACTCATTTTATGACGTAAAAGGTATAACCAATATTTTGAATGAAGCAGCCCTACAGAATGAGAAAGAAGTCATGAGTGGAAGTATCCAAGGGACTTGGGAACTATAGAAGTCACGTCCACTTGTGAAGAAGACTAACTTTGGAACAAAGGTGTGACACAATTAATGTGGAGCACATGCTAATATGATGGATGATATGGTGGCGGGGACCACCACAGAGAGCGACCATAATGCCTTAGAGCTTTCCCTGGTATAATCTTGGGATAAGTGTACGAATTCAACCAGTCCCGTTGGTTGGTATGTCCTTCCAATGACAACAGACGAATCAATTGGGCTCGGATATCTCTTAATGAGACATACTCGAAGTAATCAAATCAAACGTTCTTGACAGCATCACTAAGATATCTAGCTGCAAACACGGGATGCTGGGCAAAGTCACGAGATGCCATAGCCACCTTTTTAGTCTGTTGGCCTCCCGCTTTAGAGAACTGTCACGTTCTAAGAATACCACTAGGAAGACTAGGTCACAGTTTGCCTGGTACAACAAGGAGTGCAGCAGCCTTAGACACCAACTAGTAGTTTCTATTAGGGCAAATAACTTGATCGAGTTGAGAGAAGTAGGAAATGCCTATAAGGCAGCTCGGCCCAGAGCAAAGAGGGAATGTGAGGAGAACCGATTTGTTGTTGATTCAGGGACGCCTGTAATAGACACGATTCAAAACAATTTTAGCTATTAGTCACTAAGGGGACTCCACCATGCCCTTGTCTCCGACTAACAACATCTCCATCGCAGCCTGGCAAGATCATTTATCTACATTATACTCCGAGCTCCATAATCCCGATGGTATAGCCTATACTCTTGACCATCGGCATCTATATTCTGCTGATTTCTTTACAGGAGCTGAAATCAGGTCCAGTATAAATTCCATCAGAAGGGCCAGGGCAGCGGGACCTGATGGCTTTCTGGTACATGTTTTCCTTAACGACGTTGAGAACTGGACTACCTATATTCTAGATCTTGCAAATGTTATTGCAGCGGGCGCCCCTATTCCACCTTCTTGGAAGGGAGCTGAGGTAATCCAAATCTAGAAGAAAAAGTCGATCCTCGCCTACAAACTACAGGCCTATCAGTTTGATAGACTGTGTTCAGAAGGTGTTTGCTCGCGCTCTTCTCATGAAAATACCGGCCTGGTGTAGTGACTTTAACATTCTGTCCCCCTTCCAGGCTGGAATCAGGCAAAATATCAGTACTACTGATCAGGCATTTTGCTTCCTTTTATTGGTATGGAAAACTGTGGTCATAGGTCAGGGAAGCCTTTATGTTGCTTTTATCGATTTACGGTCTGCCTTTGACCTGGTCCCAAAGCATGAGCTTTGGTCAGTCTTAAACGAGATGTGACTTCCATCTGACATCTTATCACTAGTCATCTGTCTCCATGAGACCAATTATGTAAGAGTCCGTTGGGGCAGCCAAGGACAGTCAACAGACCCGAGTCAAGTCAACAAAAGGGTTGGGCAGGGCTGAGTACTCGCCCCCACACTCTTTTCGCTCTTCATCAATGGAGTCGTTCAATACCTCTCTAAAATTCTTGCAGACGCTCCTACCTTTGGGGGTGTTCTTATGTAGTAATACTTTTATTTGCCGACGATACGCTGTCGGTGTCCAAAACCCCGAGTGGTCTACAGATGCTCCTTGCTCGCTTTGAGGCCTTTTGTACTATACGTGGGCTGGAGATTAACACTTCGAAAGCTACCTTGTTAATGATCAATCCCCAAAAAATCTTTAATGGGAAGCTCACACTGGAGTGGGGGTTGCCCTGGGGAGAGTGAATACCTTTGAGTACTTGGGGATCACCCTCTCCGATGATCATTCATGGAACCCCCATATAGTAAAGCGAACCTTGCAACACCGACAGATCACAGAGGCTCTGATAAAGGAGTATAGGACCTCCTCTAGCAGACCTATTGCTCTGCTTCACATTTATGATGGTGCTGAACTGTGGGGGTATGAAACCTTGAATGGTCTCCCGATCACTGAGAACAAATTCTTGAGAGCCTTGGTCTCACTCCCACAAAGCACCCCTCTGCATTCTCTTAGGCTGGATATGGGCAGAACCTCTTATCACTGAGAAGGCCAAGCTCCGCCTCCTTCTGTTTTGGTTGCGTCTTAGGAGTACTCCTTAGTTGCTCCCGTATGGCGCTGCTCTATCTGAGGTAATTGCCCTCGACCGCTTTAAGAAAATTGGCTGGTTTAACAAATTGAAAAGCCTGCTTACCTCAATAGGGCTTAAGGGACTATGGGATGTTAGGGACCCTGCACTACTTCCCAGTAAGGTCCTAATTACAAAACAATACTGGGACTGGGTGGCCCAGTCTTCTTTAAGTTATCAATAATGGGGCTGTCTTACATCGGATTTTCTTTAGTTCAAAATGACAAGAAAATATGAGCTATATTAGAGGCCATTACAGTTCCGTTGGAGAGAAAGCTCTACATGCAATTTAGATTCTGCTCCATTCCGGTGAATTCCCTTACAGCCTCCTGGCGAATGTCTCCCAGGATGTCCCTTAGCTGCCTAGTCAATAGCCCACATACTATTCGCTTGTCCACTTTGTAGAGCCCCAATGTTGAGATGGTTAGCCCCTCTCTGTAAGAGCCTCGGTACTCATTGTCATAGAGTAGAACTGCACATTTTAAAATCTGATACCAGCCTGCTGATAGTATGCGCCGCTGCCAAATTCTTAGGCAAGTTGTGGGCTATCCGAAGATCCTTTCTGAAAATTGCTGAGTATCTTAGGCAGATATTTACTGAGCTTATTGATTTTAACTTTTTCATCCCTTAGTTTTAACCTTGCACAGCTTATTTATGTAATAGAACTTTTGATGTGAAACTGTAAGCACCTTAATTTCACTATACTGTATGCATTTGCACTTTTTATGGTCTGTGGACCGGGAGAACTACGACGGGTCTAACACAATTTCTACTTGGATATTTCCCTCATAGTGCTCTTATAAAATGTTGGACAACAGACATATGCTACCTTAAGAGGCGCTAATGAGAACCAGGCAGACACGGTTTAACCAGGATATCCTCCAGGTGCTCGGTCCTCTTAGTATTTATACATCGAAATTTTAACTGCAATATTGGTATTCATATGCATTTTATCTATTTGTCCATCTGTCTTTTTTATTAAGCTATGCCGTTATCCATCCACAGTTCACTTTTGTAGCTTCATACACTGTATGTTGGTGCAAAACTGTGAATGTGGAAAACATTTATGCCATCCCAGCCGAAATAAAGTATGATGATGATGAATATATGAGGCAGATGGAGCATCTGGGTAAGATAAATAATAGTGGATTAATAAAAATCTATAGACAGATAAATTCCAGTTATGTTTTTGGTAAGTTATGTCATAATAAGCACAACTTACTGATTCGGGATGAAAAAGGATTAAATCACCGACTGGCAAAGTCTGATAAACCCATTAATAGAAAACAAAGTGGAATAATGAAGAGTCGGCTTAGTCTAGCTGAAAAAGCGGTAAAAATATTGTGACTCACCAGGCGAAGGTCTGACACCAGAGAACCACCCATTCAGGAGACAGAGGTATGCACGAGGACCTGGGTCCAAGCAAAAGCAAACAAGGATGTGCAAAATAAAATGATAAATTAGGGAGCAACACTGGCAGAGAAAGCCACATTCTGGAGGAGAACCAGAGTGGGGACAGCAGCACAGACCAGTCACTCGCCTCCTGCTGCCATGCTCGGCAAAGCGGTCTTAGAGAAGAGGAAGCGTCAACAGCTTGATACCAACACTGTCTATACAAGGCCTTGTGCGCTGAAACCCGCCCACTTAAAAAGCAGGTGATGGTTGGACAGGCTTCTCAAAACAGACACCACATAAAGATATGTTCTAGGGAATTACTGTGTTCCAGCCATTGATTCTATACATAGTTTTTAGGTGTGCCGCTTACTATCGAATAGGCTTTGCTGTACCTGGCATTGTAGCATCGTTTCAGCCGGTGATCTTCTGCCGCCTTGGTACCTAGAGGCTGTATACAGAGAATGCTCTACCTCCAGAGCGTAACTTCTTAAAACATGGAACCATTGGAAGTTTGTGTTTGGAAAACATTGAAGTGGTGTTACATTTTCAAGATATTATCTACAAATGATGTAGTCTCTTGGTGCACTAGAATAAATTATTCAACGCCTGGGGCTGACTGGATTGGGAGCAAATGCCTAATTATCCTCAAATTCAGGACCCTAGTGCTTACCACATCTCACACAGCCGGCGTGTTGAGACTGCTCTCAAGATGACCTGAGGATTGCAGACGAGAATAAATGCCAGTGGACATCTGCCATTTATGAGCGCTGATTCATAGCCCTACAGCACAGTCTCATATGGCTTTCAGAACTTCCAATTATCCATTTCTTTTTGCTCCGGTCGAGCTTCATCAGGCCTTTTTGGCCATTCGGGCTCTTGGGCGGTCGCCTGAGGGTTTTCTTGCAATGAGACGTACATCTAATTGTTCCCAGCCTCCAACCAACACTACAAATCAAGCCTCAACCCAATTCCACCCAGCAGACTTGTATTGAACAAAATGGGTGGCACCCTTCTTTTTTGGTTCTTCCCCTACTCCTCACCCACCATGTCTAAGATGCAAAGAGTTTCCTGGATAGTAACCAAGCCCTCCATAGTTTTCTTCTGGTGCATAATAGAGGCAGTCGCTGTGTTGATTGCAGTCATTCCCAGCAGACTCCAGGCCCCTCTGAGATCTTTGCTGTGCAGTTTGCTGACTCCAGCGCCTTGAGCTGTGATTTACTGTTTCACAAGCGATTAAAGCATAAGCGATGCTTTTGGAAAGAAGGATCTGCAGTGAGCTAATGCACAGGACAAACAGCACGGAAATGAAAGTAGTGTCTGTTCCCATTAAGGTGTTTAGCATGAGCGTAGGGGACCAAGTCAAATAAAGGCTTACGGATCTGTCGTGCACTGAGCACCCCGAGGATTTACTAAGGTTCAGTGCTCAAAGTGCTCCTTGTTTCATTTTCATGTTCATTTGGTCTGACTCCTTCTAGTGTATGCTTGCTTGTTTGCGGAGATTGCTTGTTTCCTAGGAAGTGCATCCTTTTCGGTATTTTTCTGTTACTCCAGTAAACTTAATTTAAAAAAAAAAGGTGCAGAGAGATTGATATAGTTTCTGAAATAAAAGAACTTTCTGAAGAGTGGCTTTTTTATTTCACTGGTGTTTTTTAGGGGGGGGGGGCAGTGATTTGTACTCTCTGCAGTTTGCAAGGATTCATGGGTTACTTTCACATTTATCCACAAAAGAATGTGTACAGATCCCGCCACATATAACAAGGACATACCTTGTTACATGTGGCGGGATCTGTACCCATTCATTTGTAGATATTACAGCCTGACAGGAGCAGGTCAGGGCACAAGGTAGCACACAATGAAAAAGATAGAATAATTAGATTACAATATCTTATTTACTTTCACACATGCCACGTTTTTCTGATCTGAATTTTTGCAAAATAGCCAGATTATTTTTCACTCTAATTGAACCCAGCCAAGTTGGAAATGTTTGAATTGCTCTCTCCAATCTTACTGTTTGCGGTGCGTTCCTATGTACAATGGCATTGTACAGGAGAAGAACAAGAAAGATGTGTGTTAAATTCGCTTCTTCCAAAAACTGTCCATCCTCTCGGAATCACAGTGCCATTTAGAGGGTGGTCATTTGTGTTGTTACCTGTGTGGAGCACTAACTAGCACAGGGAACAATTTTGCTTGGTAGACCTGGCTCCATGAAAAAGGGCTGAGCAGTATTTGCTCCATGAAGGATTGCTCTTTCAACTATATCTAACACAGTCTCTTCTGTCCCCGGCCATCATTGAAGCCATGGTGGTCCCGAAATGAAAAAAGTTCAGATGTCCTCCACTTTCTAGGGAGAAGTGCTCAGCACATCAGAGCCATTTGTTATACAAGTCAGAACCGCCCCCACCTTTTGGGAAATTCTCCCTGACTCGGATACATGATAACAGTTCTGACATTGTCGACTTGCTGCTAGGGGTATGTTTTTCATGCCTCTACCACAGTGACTTTAGGCATGCATGTGGGAGGCATTTGAGGGGGTAAAATATGAAAATACAACGTTACATCGCGGTGTTTACACCGCGATACCTTTACAACCCAGGCATTACAACGCAAGTCGTTACAACGACTTGCTCTGGAGGGCACTGGACTTCGGAATAGTATGATTTACTATCCCAACTCCAGCCTACGATACAGTAGGGAAGGTGTTGGAATAGTAAATCTTACTATTCCTTATCTTAGAGCACCATCCAGCGCAACTCATTGTAATGACTTGCGTTGCAATACCTGCGTTGTAAAGGTATTGCGGTGTAAACACCGCGATGTAACCGATGTTTCCCATAAAATATATGTCAAAGCAGCAGACATTGTTCATTTTTGCGGTTGCTAGGCCACCAAACTTAAAACGAGGCAGTTTTTTTAAAGTATATCTTATGGAGACCTGCTTTGTCATGTTGTCCACAATATTATTGGGTTAACATCCAGTTGATTCCCCTTGGATCCAAAAGGAAATGTGCCCTGTTTAAAGAAAAGAGGAACTGGCAGGTGTCTCTCACTTCCAACTCGGGGTATTATGCCCTTTTAGACAGGGAGCGCCAGGAGTCATACAAATATTTCTGAGAATCTCTTATTTTCAAGTGATGATAAAGTGGAACCATTGGCCTTGTACCCCAAAATCAGTGTCAACACATCAATGATTTCATTTTAATATTTGATTATATTTTATGCAGTGTTTGATCAAAATGATCAGATTGTTATAAACTAAACTCAGCCGATGATATGCAAATCAAGGAGAATGATAGGTAAATCCCGATCTTATTTAATCACACATCCCTATTCTACTAGTCTGTTCCCTACGTAATATTCTAAACGCTGACAGCTGTCTAACATGCATCCATATGTAATGTCCCTGCATATTTTATGCTGACACAGAGTCAGCAGTCGGAATACAGTTCTTCAGCATCGCTTCAACAACCAGTTCATGTATTTATTTTATTTATAGAATTTGTAAAGCGCTTGGCTGCCCAGGAGCTTCCCAGCAAATTCCTTAGTCGTAGAATTCCAGAGTTTTGGAGCAAGGTATGAAAAGGATCTCCCTCCCCATTTAGCTCTCTTTGGGCCATATGTAGGTAGCCTAACATTTACCACTTCATAAATACCGAATTTTACCGATTCAGTATTTATGAAGTGGTAAATGATATGTAGGTAATCCATCGGTAATATTTACCGATTCGGAAGGGGTCGGTAATTTAGAATCGGTATTTACCGATTCGGTAATGGTAACTGGCTTCCCATTGATTCCTATGGGCCAGGAGGCCCATAGGAATCAATGGGAAGCCAGTTACCATTACCGAATCGGTAAATACCGATTCGGTAATGGGGGGAGCACAATCAAGGGTGGCAGGGTGTCACAGTGACACCCTGTTGCACCCCTGATTCCTGCATGTGTGCACATGTGGCACACATACATGCCCTAAGGGCATGTATGTCTACAACATTGCACACTTCAAAGTGCAAAAAAATGCTTTTTTCCAGCTATTCGTCATTTACCACCAACTTTTAGTTGGTGGTAAATAACGAATCCCCACAACAACCACACACTCCCCCTACATATCATTTCAGGATTCGGTATTTACATACCAAAAGCCTGAATACCGGTCGGTAACGGGATATTTACCGAAAATCGGCCGTTACCGACCGGTATTGGGCTTCCTACATATGGCCCTTGATCCTTAAGGTGTTCATGAGGTGGTCTGATGAGGACCTGAGAGATATATTGGGGACATAGGGAGTGCCCATGGTTTTTAACAGGGCTGGATGGCTCTGTGAGCTAGACATAAGGTTTTGAACCTGACCCTCGATTGGATCGGGAGCCAGTGCAAGGTTATCGGGAGACAGTGCAAGGTTAACTTCTGTTTTCTTCCTTTCACGATCATCTTCTTGCAGGCTGTCATACCCAGTAGAGAAAAGAAAATCATTCCACTACTCTGGTGTGCTAGCTTGAACGTTGTCAAAAATGTGGAATATTCTGTACAGAAAATATGGCAATCAAGAACCTATTGTTACCATTACCATTCAAGTGATGAGTCTGCTTTTCAAAGCCTTATGCTTAGTACACACATTTGTTCATATTAGATGCAGTCATGTTTATATGCAATCAGACCTGTCTTGCATGCAACATGCATTATCATATGAACGCCCTGCCACACGCAACAGTTTAGTGGAGTTAAATAAGGATTTATGCGAGGCATAGTGTTGTAAAAGGCACATTTTATACACAGATGTGGCAAAACATAAACTTTTGCAAAGTTGCGAACTTGTCTACAGACCTCTGCATAGAGGGTAAAAGAAGAACTTCACACGTCACTAGATGTCAAGAGTAGTCCACCAAATTCTACCCATATCAAAAGAATAAACCTAGAAAGAGGCAGTTTTAGTAGTAGCAGATGATAACGCTTCATTCTTGTCAGTTTGTTAGAGTGGAGGGTGATGTCGGAGAGACCAATGAAATGGTCTGTGATGAAAAGAATGTTTAGTCTTAGATAAACTCAGTTCTCATCCAGGGGTATACTCATCAAAGTCATAATCTATGAATAATCCCCGCCCATGTGCTGGATCCCGGAGCATATAGAAAATACATATATATACATATATATACGCATATGTGAAAACATATACATGCAGCCTAAAATGTTTCCAACATGGCAAAAATGCTGAAATTACATAGTTTTGTATTGTAGTACCCCTACCTTCCTAACCCATAAGGAAAAATGGAAGCACTAAACAATTGTCATACAATAATGCATTATTGCCATAAAGCAAACTTGTAATTGCAGGCATTTGCCTGTAGGCTCCAGCAGAGTACTAAGAAACAAAGAAAAACTGACACCTTGCCTTTAAGACATTAGAATAGAGGTACCGTGCCTTTAAAACCTGCAGGAGACCCCTTGCTCCCATGATGCACCACAGGTGGCAGTTAGGTCAGTTCTTTTTGACGGTGCATATGCACCTGACCTGAGTAGATCTGCAATCAATAAACAATAACTTGAAGAGAATGCTCGTCCGGGGAGGTGGGTGGGTCGCTTATGACTTTGATGAGTATACCTCTGGATGAGAACTAGGATTACAGGTAAGTAACTAATCCTTCTACTCCAGGGGATACTCATCAATAGTCATAATCTATGAATAGAGTAGCAAGCCCATACCCAAAGTCTCGCAGACGAGCAACAGAGCATATAGAACATGAAGTAACATCAAAATCAAACAGCAGTTATGCAATTTCTCAAAGAGGCCTGCCCCACCTGGGCATCAGCCTGTGCATCTGAATCTAGGCAGTAATGGCGTGTAAAGGTATGTATCGAGCGCCATGTAGCTGCCTTGCAAATCTCAAAAATAGGAATTTTGCGAAGGAGAGCTGTAGTAAAAGCTTTCCCTCTGGTAGAGTGTGCTCGTGGTCTGCCCTGCAGAACCTTGTTGGCTAGATGGTATGGCAAGGCTATACAGGAGACGATCCATCTAGAAATAGATCTTTTGGAAGCAGCCAGCCCGGTATTTGTTGAACCATAATTGACAAAGCGCCGGTCCGACTTCCTTGGTGGAAGGGATTTATCAAGGTAAAACTTCAATACCCTCCGGAGGTCTAGAGAATGTAAAGCTCTCTCCGGGGGAGTGGTTGGCTGAGGAAAGAAAGTGGGCAACGTGATAATCTGATTGATGTGGAAATCCGAGACCACCTTGGGCAGGAAACTCGGATGAGTCCGCAGCACCACTCTATTGGCGTGGAAAACCGTGTAAGGCTCCTTGCAGCACAGGGCCTGAATCTCACTTACCCTGCGGGCTGAAGTGATGGCTACTAAGAAAGCAGCCTTTCAGGTCAAATGCTGCAAAGATGCCTTATGAATAGGCTCGAAAGGAGCACCCATCAATTTGGTGAGGACAATGTTAAGCTCCCAGGGAGGTGAAGGGGACCTCAGTGGTAGAAACACTTTCTTAAGCCCCTCTAGGAAATCTTTGACTACAGGCAGTTGAAAGAATGAGGTCTGTGTAGGAGACTTTCTATAAGCTGTGATAGCAGCTAAGTGGATCCTGGTAGAGGGGTGCTTCAGGCCTGACCTTGCCAAGTGCAGTAAGTATGGAAGAATCACTTGCTCTTGACCTTGAGTCGGATCAAGAGCGTTGTCCCTACACCAAAGGTAAAATCTCTTCCACTTGAAAGCATAAGACTTGCTGGTGGAGGGCCTCTTTGCTTCTCTAAGAATGTCCATACAGTCAGCTGAAAGGTCTAGATGTCCGTACTGGATGACTTCAGGAGCCATGCAGTCAACCGGAGGGAGGGGAGGTTGGGATGAAACACTCTCCCCTCGTTCTTGGTCAGTAAGTCCGGGCGGCAGGGCAGCCTCCGGTGTGGAACCTCTGACAGTTGGAGGAGATCCGGGTACCACCACTGGCGTGGCCACTCAGGCGCTATCAGGATCATTCTGGTGTTGGTCCTGTAGAACTTCTGTATGACCGCCGAGATTAGAGGGAGCGGAGGAAAAGCGTACAGCAATGTCTGCGACCAGCTGATCAAAAGTGCATTCCCCCTTGATCCCTGCTGGGGGAATCTGGACGCGAAGACGGGGCATTTCATGTTTGCCGCGTCTTCGAACAGATCGATGTCCGGCACTCCCCATTGCCGAAAGACCTCCTGAGGGACGTCTTCGTTGAGCACCCAGTCGTGCGCTTCTACGAAGTCTCTGCTGAGGCCGTCTGCCTGCACGTTCAGGGTTCCTGGAAGGTGGACTGCGACGATTGAGAGACCTCTGCCCAGCAGCCACTGCCAAATAGATTGGGATTCCAGAGACAGGACTCGTGACCTGGTGCCTCCTTGCTTGTTCAGATAGAACATCGATGTTGTGTTGTCTGTCTGAATCTGAATGTCGCTGGATTGAAGAGACGGATACAAGGATTTGAGCGCCAGATGGACCGACCCGCAGCTTCAAGAAGTTGATGTGATAACTTCTCGGACCAGAGACCTTGTACCTGAAGCTGGCCCATATGAGCTCCCCAGCCTTGTATTGAGGCATCTGTGACCACTGTCTGTGTTGGAGGCGTCTGATGAAAAGGGACCCCTTGCAGCAGGTGAGAACGTTTCATCCACTATTTGATGGTGTCCCTGGCAGCTTGGTGGAGAGAGACACGATCTTCCCAGCGACCTGACCTCTGAGACCATTGATCTTCGAGTGCCTGTTGTAGAGGCCGCATGTGAAGGCGTGCATTGGGCACAATGTAGATGAACGAGGCCAATGATCCCAGTAGTGAAGACACTTGCCTGGCTGTGGGAAGTGCAGTGTCGAGAAGAGTGTGGCACTTGAGAAGCATTGATGACAACCTCTCCTCCGAAGGACACACGCTTGCCTCTGCGGAGTCCAGGGAGGCACCCAGATAGTGTATCCGTTGAGTGGGGTTGAGGACCGACTTCTTGTAGTTGACTTGCTGCCCCAAGGAATGCAGCAGGTTGATGCAGTATGAGAGATGGCTCTGGAGTAGCACAGTTGTGGAACTTTTCAGGAGCCAGTCGTCTAGGTATGGATAGACTAAGATCTTCCACCTGCGGAGGAAGGCAACCACCACCGCCATGGAGAATGTCCGTTGGGCGGATTTGAGGCCGAACAGAAGCACTAGATACTGGTAGTGGTGACAAGAGACCTGAAACCTGAGAAATTTGCGATGTTTCACTGAGACAGGAATGTCAAAGTAGGCGCCCTGCAGGTCGATGGCACACATCCAGTCTCCCTGGTGAAGGTGCGGAAAGATTTGAAGCAGGGCTAGCATTCGGAATTTTTCCTTTCTGATAAACCTGTTCAGCAGGCGCGGGTCGAGGATAGGTCTATACTCTTTGGTTACTCCTCGCTTTTGGACTAGGAAGTTGCGGGAGTATACCCCCGGGTTTCTTTGGAGAGGTGGGACCTCCTCTATGGCCCTCTTGGAGAGGAGGATAGATACTTCATCCTGTAAAAGCCAAATTTGAAGTTGAGGAAGGCGCTTCAATTGCGGGGGCACTTGCGGAGGGGGTGACTTGAACCTCAGCAAGTAACCATGCTGCACAATATTCAGCACCCATTTGTCTCTTGTTATGGTTTCCCACTCTTCCAGGTGAAAAACGATACTCCCTTCTACCGGAGTGGCGAACGGGTGCGGAGGAAGCAATGCCTCACTGTTTGGGAAGCTGCTTAGTGGTGGACTGTTGCTGCTTGTTATTCCCTCTTCCTCTGCCACGACCCCTCTGCTGGAATTGAGGCCTCTGCTGGTTCTGGGAGGACCATTGAGGGGTTTGAACCCTCTGCTGGAAGGAACGTTTGTCGCCCTGACGAAAGCGCTTCCGGTATTCTTTGCGCTTCTCCAGACCTACAGCCTTGACAGTATCCAGCTCTGTCTTCATTTTATTCATTTTCTCATCGGCATGAGCCCTGAACAAGGAGGAGCCGTTAAATGGAATATTCAGAATCTTTTTCTGTGCATCAGGCTTGAGGCCTGTGAGGCGCAGCCAGTCTGAGCGACGGGAACAGACGCCTTGGGAGTAACCATGAGCGGCGAGATCTGAAGCGTCCGCTGCCACACTTATAACTTGATTGGCTGCTAGCCCACCTTCTAGCAGAATTTCGCTGAAGTCCTGCCAGTCCTCTTTGGGGAGCTTTTCAGTGAACCTTGACAGGGAGTCCCAAAGAGACCTGTCATATCGCCCGAGAAGGGCTTAGGCACTTGCAATCTTCATGGAAGAAGCCGACGTATTGCACATTTTCCTGCCATAGGAGTCCATCTGCTTACTGTCCTAATCTGGGGGGACAGAAGATGACCCAAACGCCGAATGAGACCTCATAGCTGCTGCCACAATGACGGAGTCCGCTGGTGGATCAGCTCTGAGAAATAAGGGATCCTCGGCTGGGGCCTTATACTTTTTGGCAATCCTGGATGCCCACCGTTGCAGGGGTGAGGAATGTGGCCATAGCTGGTTCCAAGCTGGTTCCAAGAGTCCTGGCACCGATGGTGTAAGGTGTCGAAGATGATAGATGTGGGAACTACAGGGGTATGCAAAGTGATGTTTAGTTTCTTCGCACCTCTACCCAGGACATCTGAGAAGGTCGTGATGTCATCGATGGGAGACACCCGCGATGGAGGAGTCGAGGAGAAGGTCGGAGAATAGTCCCGGACCTAGGACCTCGTGGAGGAAGACCATGTGGGCGATCTTGTGCGTCTTCTCTTATGGGGACGGTCGTGATGAGAGCTGGGGGAGACGGACGACCCCTGGACCGTGATCGGTGCGTGGACGGTGATCTTGGTCTTCTGAGGGGAGACTTCCTTCTCTGAGGAGAGATCCTAGAAGGCGAGTAAGTGTGAGAGTAGTCCGAGCCCGAACTTCTGCAGTCACCTGTCCCGACACCTTCCAGCCATTGAGGCAACAGACCGTACTTCTCTCCAGCTTTGGGAGATTTCTCCAGTGAAATTTGCACAATATGCAGTCCTGGGGATGATGAGTGGTCCCCAGATGACGTCTCCTCTGTGGCCGCTGCACTTTTTTTCCTCGACGTCGAATGCCTCGACGTCGATGAAGTCTGCATCACCATCGGCGTCGATCGAGGGGATCTGCTATGGGAACGCCGTCCCGCTCTCGACGTCGATCGCCTACAGCGATGTGGAGACCTCGACGTCGACCTTCGCCGTCGGCTTGGGGATCTCGACGCCGATCGCCTATGGCGATGTGGAGACCTCGACGTCGACTTTTGCCGTCAGCCTGGTGATCTCGACGTCGATCTCCCCTGGCGCCGAGTTGGCGTCGATCTTCTTGACGTCGAGTGATGGGACTTCGACGAAGCTCTCGACGTCGACAAGCCGACTTGCGGCGAGATGTTCGCCGTTGTGACTCTCGACACCGACCCCCTCGAGGGTGGCGGAGAGTGCCTCGACGTCGACGGAAGCCTCGACGTCGACGGAGACTTTTCAGGTCTCTCAGGACCCACAGCCTTCGAGCCCGAAGTGCTGTGCCTCAACGCCGACTTACTTGCATGCGGCGGAGAATCTCGACTTCGAGATGGTGATTCGTCCCTCGACGCTGAAGAGTGTCTGGGTCTCTTCGACGGCGAATCTCCTGTTACCTTCTTCTTTCTGGACTCAGGTGGTTTGAAGACTCCATGGCCACCTCCATGATGGTTTCTGTCCTTCTCCAGCTGGGCATGAAGTTTTATGCGTTCTCTGTCACGTAGAGTCCGCCTGGAAAATTTCTGGCAGTGGGGACACTGGTCAGGATTGTGTGAGGATGGAAGACACACAATACACACAGAGTGTGAATCTGCCACTGCCATCTTATTGCCACAGGAAGGACGTTTCCTGAATAAGGCAGGCATTCTGACTGGAAAAAAATTATGGTAAGACCAAAAAACCAGTAGAATAAGCCTTTAGGAGTCAGAAAATGTCGAGTTTTCTGAGAAAATATCAATTAAATCACTTTCAGTCAAAAAACTGAAGAGCTCAAGCTCCAGGATCCTCATAGAAGGAGCCGGAAAAAAGAACTAGGATTACAGGTAAGTAAACTAATCCTTCCATGATCCATAAAGATAATAATGAATTGGTTGCTTGAGGCACACGTAACACCTTAAATAGTTGTTTAAAAAACATAACACCTAGACTCCAGGTTTTGAATATCGCACATATTATTAAAATCGCCCGCTAAAGCTAGAAATGTATATTTGACGCTTGTGATTCTAAAACTAGCTGCCAGCATAGCTGTTGTATGTGGGGGTAAAACATTTGTATTCAATAATAAAGAAAATGTTGCTTATCCATTTTGTAAATGAAACTCCAATACCTAGGGTCCCAGTAAACTGTTAAAAAATTACTAATTTCAAGTAAGATTGTCCCCCCAAGAAGGGACACACCTCTTTCTACAATGCTGACTTTTTTTATAAACACTTTATTTTTCAAATAAAGAATATGAGTTACATAGTATTGCAAATAATCACTTTTCCATCAAAGCATATTGCTCCTGACAGTTTCATAACAGTAGAGGTTTCGATAGCAGTCTGCACAGTGGTCACGTATGTTACTTCACCCTGTCCCCGACTCGCCCCCCACCCCCTCCCCCAACCCCGTTTCAAGTTTATAGACACTACAGCCAGCCGTACATCCCAAGGGAAGCTATTCGACTGCACATCCCCCGGAGTATTATGTGCGGAAAAGGCTCCGGGGCTTAAGAACCTCCCCCACAGCCCACTCCCTCCGGCACTATGCCGTTATCTGCCTGCGTGTTGGAAGCCTGCTTAGCGGCGTCTAAATAGTTCCTCAGCGGCCCCCATATGTCTTTGGGACGTGATATTGATGGCATAAGACTGGCGTATGTTTCAGCATTGGTGTTGCAATACACTAAACTATTTAGCCAGTCTTGTAACTTAGGAGCGGTTTACCCGCCCCAATGGATGGCAATTTCCCTTTTAGCCGGAAGTAGTCCCAGCGATGCCCGTCTTCTTACTGTTTTGGGGATCTGAACCGTGTATCCTAAAAGCGCAATTTCAGGGAGAGAATCAAGTGGAAGGCCGATCATTTTCCCTAGCGTCCTGTGTACAGCCAACCAGTAGGTCTGCAAGCGGGGGCAGGACCACGTCAGATGCAGAAAGTCGGCGTGTGGGGCAGTGCATTTTGAACATGTGTGAGGCCTAGTGGCGTCTATCCTATGCGCCATGGCTGGTGTACAATAGGCGCGGCGAAGAAATAAAAAATGCAGCAGCTTATGGCGGCTGTTGAGTGAAATTTCCTTGGTGGCTTCGCAACATTTTACCCATTGATCATCCATTATAGGCCCTCCTGTGTCCGCTTCTCAGGCCTGTCGAAGTTTTGAATCGTCCACAAGTTGCATTTTGGCACAGGCTTTGTACATTTTGGAAATGAGGCGTGCACCATTTGGGTTCTCTAACACTAGAGTGAGTGGGGGGGGAGAGTCGGGCTCAACCGGGTATGTGGGGAGCGCAGCCCGCAGCGCGGATCTCATTCAGCTCATAAAAAAACGTGTCATGAAGCTGCAGTCTGCGAACCTAGCGTCTTCGTCTATTGAGAAGATATGACCCCCGGGAAGAGATCGCCCATCCGGACAATGTCTAATGTGGTCAGTGTACGCTGTACTAGTCCCTCCCCAGTGATTGGGAACCATCTGGTGTTAGGTAATGGCAGGGTAGAAGAATATAGGATCGTGGCGTCGGGGCGCTTCCTCAATTTTCCCCACGCCCAGGAGGTGGTGGACACTGTCTGGATGTCGCGCCTATCTCGCGGGAAGCCCCCCGGTAGTACTTCGTACAATTTGTCAGGGAGAACCAGGTCAGCCTCTGGCCGTAGAAACGGAATACGCGCATCTGGATGAAACCAAGCGAACGCATAGCGGCATTGCGCTACCAAATAATACAATTGGAAATAAGGGACATTGAACCCGCCTCTGTCATACGGTAAGGTCGGTGTGGAACAGCGAACGCGTGGCCTTTTCTCGCCCCAGACCAGGCGGGTCATGAGCGTTTGCAAAGTACGAAAGAAGCCGTCCGAGAGGGGTATTGGGATATTGTTAAAGAGATACAAAAATTTGTGAAGGACCACCATTTTCAATATAGCCACTCGGCCTGCCAGAGACAAGGGCAATCTCAGCCATCTGTCGATGTGATCCTCTAGGTTTTGGATGGTCTGTCCATAATTTAAGCGGACGATGTGAGTGGTGTCAAGGTGAATATGTATTCTGAGATATTTCACCGAATCGTGGCACCACTCGAGGGGGAATTCGCAGTCCTATTGGACCGTGCTCGCGGTTAGGGGGAATATGATGGACTTGTGCCAGTTTATTCCCAGTCCCGAGAATCTACCAAAACGGATGATTTCCCGGATGAGAGGCGACAGGTTGAGGTGCGGTACCCGGACATAGAGGATAGTGTCGTCCGCATATAGGGAAGCCAGGAGTGGGCCCATATTAAACTGCAGTCCTCTTTGTAAGTGGTTCTCTTGAAAATACCTGATTGGTGGGTCCATGACAAGGATGAATAAGAGCGGGGATAAGGGGCAGCCCTGCCTATTTCCTTGATGGAGCCGAAATGATCTTGAAAGGTTGCCATTCAAACGGAGGCGTGCCGAGGGGCTACTATAAAGCAGGGAGACAGTGGCAATGAAGCTATGAGGCAGTCCCATGCGCTGCATCTCTTCAACGAGGAAAGGCCATTTCAGGGAATCAAACGCTTTCTCTGCGTTGAGTAATACTGCCGCCGCTGGAACGCCAGGCCGTTTTCTGTGTAACACAGCAAACAGTGTATGGAGATTCAGGGATGTTGAGCGGCGTGGGACAAAGCCAGATTGTACCGGGGAGATAATGTACTCCATCAGCTGTGACAGTCTGTTTGTGAGTACTTTCGCCAAGATTTTATAGTTCAGATTTAATAAGGACAGCGGCCGATACGAGCCGCATTGTTTGTGATCTTTGCCGGGTTTCGGAAGAAGTATTATTACGGCTTCACGCAGTGTGAGAGGGAGAGTTTGTTTCTCTAACGCTTCCGCATAGACCTCAATTAGCTGAGGGGCCAGGAGGTCCTTGAATTCCTTGTAAAAGTCACCTGTGAAACCATCCGTCCCCGGAGCAGTGGAGCCCCGTAAGGTATCTATGGCCAGGGTAACATCTGCAAGTGATATTGGTTCCGCCATAAAGTCTATTATCTAGGTATGCAGTCTGGGCAGTGCTGTCAGGTTCCACCCTGGAAGAGTACAGCGTGGTATAATAGTCCAGGAACTCGTCCCGAATAGCAGATGTCGAGGTAAGAGTAGCACCGGTAGTAGAGTGTAGTTCAGTAATGTAAGTTTTGCTGTAAGGCGGCCTCAGCGTATGCGCTAGCACCCTTCCCGGATGCTTCCCCTCTCCGTATCGTCATGCAGTGTGGTACTTTCCTAGGTACAGGATCTCCCGGTCGACCGTATCTCTATATTCGGACAAAAGGGCGAGTCTCTTCGCCTAGTCATCTGGGTCAGGGGAGTTCGATGTTTGGGAGTCTAATGTGGGTATATCTCGTTCGATACGGGCCATCGTGTTACGGCGATAACTAAATACTCCTGCCTGTTTGGAGATGCATACCCCTCTGATGACGGCCTTGAAGCCCTCCCATAATACCGCCCTGGTGTCCACCGAGCCTGTATTGAGCTCAAAATAGTCCTCTATTGCGTCACACATTTCTGCCTTGAACAAGCCATCTTGGGGGGCCCGGCTTGGGAAACGCCATTATCTCTCATACCCTTCCGGACGTGGAAGTTTCAAATGTAAAGCTATCAGGGAGTGATCTGAATATGTGATAGGGAGCGTAATGTGGGAGTGAAACCAATCCGTAACTATGGGAGAGATCAGCCAATAGTCAATCCTGGTCCAAGTGCCGTGTGGGCCAGAGTGATTGGTGTATTTGGTGGAGGTGGGATTATAGTGTCGCCACACGTCAATCAGTGTATATTGATCACAGAGGTCCCTCATGGCCCGCCTCGCCCGCGGTTTAGTGTCAGGTGCATTAGAAGTGCTGTCAAGCGTGGGGTCTATTAACAAGTTGAGGTCCCCTCCCAAAAGCAGCGCATGAGGTGCATGTTTTGCGATCTGGGCGTTCAAGTCGTGGAAAAACTCAGGGGCATCTACATTTGGAGCATAAACGTTGACCAAGGTGACCCTGTGACCATGCAGGGTGCCCGTGACTATCACATACCTACCCACCGGGTCCCGGGTTACATCTATAGAGGTGCAGGGGATTCTCCTATGAATCAATATTGCAGTGCCTCTAGCGTAGTTGCTATAATTAGCGAATAACCTATGTGCGCCCCAGCTGGCACCAAAGCGAGCCGAGTCCGTGGGGGGGGGGGGGGGGGGGGAGATGTGTCTGTTGTAACTATATGCTATGTCGACCTTGTGTCGGAGAAGATAATGAAGCACCTGCCTCCTCTTGCGGGTGTCGTTGAGGCCTCTGACATTCCAGGACATCAGGGTGATGGCCGAGGGCCCCTGTATATTACCTAACCGTGTCATCTAAGCAAAGGATATGAACTCTCCTGTCAGAACTACGGTGATTCTAAAACTTGGCTTGCAATGCTGAACTAAAGTGTGAACAACAACAAATGTAACATACGGTCCCTTCCCCTCCCCTCCCCCCCCCCCACCCAGCTGCCTTCCAACCCCAAGGAGGCCATCCCTCAGCAAACATTCCCTCCCGGGTGTCATAGGGACCACCGGGTTAGCAAATGAGGTCCAAGAAGTGGGCCCCAAGGTGAAAATGAACCAAATCAGTGGATACACCGGGGGGTGGCAGCACAGGATCGATCCAGCCAATTGTCATATCTTTGAAAAATACAAAACATAATAATTTCCCCTATGGAATAATTTGATAGTGCGAGGTCAATCAAAGTCATCACCCAGTGCCAGTGTTCGAAAAGAGCTCTGCACTTGCATCCGAGCCGCTGTGAGGTGGGGAAGCGAGTGCTCCCTCCATCGTGTTCTGTGTGCTCCACTGCTTATGTGTACGGCAAAAGTCCTGTGCTTCCGATGGAGTGTCGAATATTCGAGATCTGCCGCCAACATCCACTCTGAGTCTCGCTGGGTATAGCATGCCAGATTTGAGTCCAAGGTTGCGTAGCGTAGCCTTCACCCCCTGAAACTTGCGGCGGGCCTCGTGGACCATCGGTGTAAAGTCTGGATAGAAGGAAAGTTTTGACCCTTGCCATTCAACTACACCGCGTTCCCTCGCCAGTCGCAATGCAGTGTCTCGGTCCCTAAAGTTCAGGAGGCGGCTATGATGGGTCGAGGGGGAGGCCTGGGTTAGTCCTAGGGCCCAGTGATCTGTGGGCTCTCTCAACCACAAAGCCAGGTGTGAAGGCCTCGCCGCCAAACAAGTCTGTGAGCAGTTTCTCCACAAAGAGGTCCATCCGGCCGGTAGATGTCGTCTCCAGAACCCCCATGATGCGGACGTTGTTGCGGCGCCCGCGTGCTGCCAAGTCCTCGTTTTTGATAGCTACTTCTTTGAGCAGGCATTCCACCCGTTCTAGCCTTTTCAGGGACTGGGCTGTCCCATCTTCTATGTCGGATATGCGAGCTTCCACCACGTCTAGGCGCCTATCTTGTACCTGTATTATGGCACCCAGAGACGCGATGGTCCTGTCAAGGGTGTCGAAGCGGGAGTCCAGCGCCCTAAATCCAGCCTTCATCTCAAGCAGCAGGGATGCAACAGACGCCTCTGAGGGTGCAGGGGGTTCCGCGGTATGCGCGTTATCGGCCATCTCCGAGGTGTGTGACGATGTTCCCTCAGCCATTTTTTCAGAGGGGAGGGTTCTTTGCCTGGGATCCCTTCATCCCATTCTGCTGTGATGGCGCCACTGGTGAGGAGGGGCAGGCTTGGGCAATAGTCTGTAGGCACCTCATTCAACAAATACAATCTGCTATTCCCTCAAACACTGTAGGCTCCCAAGATGGTAGGCCTGTACAAGCATGTAGCATGCCGGTTAGATGCTGAGTGTGGCCGCAAGGGTGAGTAAATGGCGGTGTCCACTCAGGGGGCTGTACACGCTACTGAAGAGGAGTGGTGGTCAGCTGGACAGGTCGGCTGTAAATGCTCCGTGTATGGGCACTGGGTGGCTTAGCAGCGCTGGATGCCTTCAATCAAAGGCGCTATGTGGGCAGTGAAGGAGCGCATTGTAATTACGCGCTAAAGCGCCCGAGGCGAACCCACGTCGTCCGGACGGGGCCCCGCATTCACTGGGGAAGCCGTGCAGGTTGTCCGTCCGCTTCGCTCTGCCGCGTGCGCCTCGGCCGCAACAGCGCCCGGCCAGCGCCCAAGCCCCCGATGGCCGCCGCGTGTGGGCCCTATCCCCATCCACGTCTGGCATTCGCACGCTGGGGCACGGGGCAGGGCCGTCGGCCAGGCAGTTGATAGCGGGCGCAGGCAGATAGGGGGGGGAGGGGAATTGCCACCAGCGCAGACGCGACTCACCAGATCGCCCTCTGATTATTTCGCGCGGCACTGCCGCACTTCCGCAGGATGTTCTTCCATGCCGGCTCGCCGAGGGCGCCGGGTGTGGTGACGCAGGCCGATCCCCTGCTGCTCACGGAACAATATTTCTCCGGCTGGAATGGAGACTGGCGATCGGCGACTGCATTATCTGATGCAGCGCCATTTCCGCTGTCTGCTGCGTCGACTTCAGTGCTGAATTGCTGACATTGTGAGGGGGAAATCGCCGATGGGCCTGGCCGATCTCCAGAGCTTCTCTAGCAAGCGGCCATCTTAGCCGCCGGCTTGGCCACGCCCCCCTACAATGCTGACTTTCAGAAGTTATACTTCAAACAGCGTTGCAGTTGTCAATCCTTCTTGTGTGGTAATCTGGCGAACTACATATAATTCAGGAACGCCAATTTACAGTATATACTCCCATAACTTATCCTGACAGCGGCCTGGATCGCCTCCTCATCAGACTCATGAACCTCCCTCTTCCTGAAGGATACTCTTTCCTACAACAAGAACAGGAAGAAGGTACCTTGATCTGCAGAATCAGTTCACCATTGGGAAATATAATGAAATAGTGATTTATTAACACTTGTGTAACTGTGTTTTCCCCACTTGTGCCATGTACATCCTTGCCCCCATTTGGTGGCACTCCTAGTTGTGTGGGTCTGGTTTGACATTAACATGCACTGGAGCAGGCTCGCATAATTGTCTTCATGTTTAATATGTGCTATAAGAATGCAGCTCTTCTATGAAAAAAAATAATTGGGCGTGATTATGAGTGCCTGTAGGGATAGTCTGCATTAATGCACAGATAAAATTGACATCCGGGGTTTGAAAATTATCAGGTGAGATAAACTGCAACTGTTGTGTATTTTTGGGGATTAACATGCAGATTTTGATGCTTAGCACACAAAAGTCTACATTTCCTAGAAAGTAATGGATCTTTTCCCGTTAAATTTCAGTAGATCAATCTTGCTTGAATTTAACAAAGGATATGAACTTTATCGCAACAGGTAATTACCGGGTGCGGTGAACATCGAACCCCTTATAATTACGATCTCTGCACAAACAGTTGGCACGAGGATCGCACTTCAGCAGGCTGTTTTAATCTGGCTGATACTGTCTCTCTTCCGGTTGTAGAAAAGTAGGATCTGCTTCTTATGGTTACCCCCACTTTTTGCTGATGTTATACTGTTTTTGACTAGTCTGACTGGGATCCTGCTAATCAGGACCCCAGTCTATCTGCTTTCTCCCTAAAATGTTTTGTCATGTACTTAGGTACACTCCAGATTGGATACTGGGGTACCCTTGTCAGTCCCTAGTATATGGTACACATGTACCCAGGGCATAGGTACCCCAGAGGCCTCCCATGGGCTGATGCATGTATTATGCCACCCATGAGAGGCCATGCAAAATGGAACTACAGGCCTGCCATTGCAGTCTGTGTAAGATGGTGCATGCACCACTTACTTTAGATATAGGTTTACGTAATCTATAGGTCACTGCACTTAAAACCTATAAGTCACCCCTGTAGCAGGCTTTGACAAACCTGAAGGCAGGGTGCTGGGTTATGCGTGAGAAGGTGCCTCTGCATGAGCAAAGCACACCTGCAGCCTTCGGAGACCATTCTCCCGGGCTGTCAGTGATGCAGTCCGACATAAAGGTAGAGGTGCATTATATGCGTAAAATGCTATCTCGAAAATGGCTGCAACAAACCATGTAATGTTTGGTATCAAACACCTTGAAATCATATCTCCACACCGGTAACCGGTGTGAGAGGGTTGATTCCACCCTTCTGAAGCAAGCTTCGTGGGGTCCCTGGTCTTCCCGGTACCAGCCTTCTCGACCCGTACAGCACAAAATGGTTGCTGCCGACCAGAGACACATTTCTGCCCTCCTACTGCTGAACCAAGCTCGAGCAGAGGAAGGCAGCACAATAGGCATCCTGTCACAGGGAGGTGTGACCACCTCCCAGACAGGATTTAGTGTATTGGGGCTGGGTGGGTGCACTTCCAAAGTGCCTGAAAGTCTGCATGAGGGGCACATTTGGTGTCCCTGCGCATAGTCCAGTTCAAACCAGTCATGGGATCTGTTGGCTCCTGCTCTGGCGCGATCTGGACAATGGACATAGGAGTAACCTCCCCACTGTCCTGACCCTCCCCTGGGAGGGTCCCCTGAATCTGTCCAACCCTCTCCTGGCTGTAAGACCCTAGATTCTAAGTGGACAAGATTCTGATCAAGAAACCACTGACCTTCGACCGTCTGGACACTCTAGACTTCGACTGGGCCCGACTTCTTCTCCTTCTCCGTCCAAAGCATCGTCTGTGCCCGTGCACCATACAGGCTCCATGTAGGACCTGTGGAGGATCAAGGACAACTGAAGTATCTCCCTTGGGGTGAAGGACCCCTGTGCACTGCCTACTTTTGCAAGTGCATATGCTTATTGCCGTTCCGCAAATAAGTGCTTTGGGCTATCGTTAGCCCCAACCTCAGCGCACATTTCATACATAGGATCTCTGCCTCCTCGCACTCTGTGCCCTGCAAGCTGTGACTTTGTGAAAGTTCTAGAGGTCCCCTTGCGACTCCTGTGCCTTCAGCCTGTGGGTCCACTTGAGGGACAACACTGCTTTTCTTGGGCTCCCCTGGTTGATCCTGGCCTGCCCTGACTCTTCTTGCTGTGGTGAGTCCTCTGGTCCTTGCTGTGCCAGACTGTAACCTTCCTTGACCTTCTTCGTGGGTTGCTGCTGCCAAGGCTTGTTGGTGCGCCCGCCGACCCCTAAGCACTCGACATCCTTCGTGGGACAGCTCGTATCCAGCTCCTGGTCGTCCTTGACGTCTCCTGGTCCCTGCAGCTGTAGAGTCAAGGCCTCCATCTTCACACCTGAAGCACCCGACATCGTGGGCATTCATCTACCGAGCCCCTGATCACTTCTGAGTGACCCAGACTCTTTCCCCTCTGCTTTCAGGTTCCCTCCATCAGTAATCTTCCTGTGGGTTTCACCGGACACTTTTCTTCTTTCCAGCAGTGGCATTTCTTTGAAGACTCCCATTGAGAACGATGTAGGTAACTCTGGTACTTCGGTATCCACGGGTGGGGTGGCTCTCCAACCTTCTATGTTCCAAAGAGTTTCCTCATAATCCACTGGAAAGGGTCCTTAAACTTTAAAACTGCAACCACGACTCTCCCATTGAATTGTATGTAGCAGGCGGTCGTGTTCTCACACTGCACCCGTCCTCTGTGGGGTCCCTACTTACTCACCTTGGTTGGTTCCTTCGGGGTCCCAGCAATTCTACACCCTCCAGAGACTGCCTTGACTCGAGTCGTGGTTCTTATACCACTATTTTAGTATATGGTTCGGTCTCCCCCTGGAGCCCACTGTGTATTAGTGCTACTTACGATTGTTTCTGTGCTACAATATTATGTGCTTTGTGTTTATCTGCGTGTAGCAGATACTTTGAGGTATTTAAGGTGTGTTATAATAATAAATACATATTTTTATAACTACTGTGTGGTTCTCCTTTCATTTAACCAATACTATAAGGTTGCATTCTGGTAAAACAAGCTGCTTAACATTCCTGCAAGAGGAGTCCCAAGGGGACCAAGGGGACCTCTAGCAGTTTCACAAAGTCACAGCTTGCAGGGCACAGAGTGCGAGGAGGCCGAAGTCCTTTGTATGAAATGTGCGCTGAGGTTGGGGCTATCGATAGCCCAATGCTCTTACTTGCGGAACGGCAACAAGCATATGCACTTGCAAAAGTAGGCGGTTCACAGGGGTTCGGGTTATTCGGTCCCCACGAGGGATACTGGCCTCAAACTCGGTGAGAGGGCAGCTCAACCTCAAGGAACGTAGGAACCCACCTCGTGTGTTGCTGGAGTCTTAGGAGTCCGCAAGACTAAGCCTGAAGGCTGCTCTCCACAGCTACTACTTGGATAGCTTTCTAAGGGTATCTTTGACCTCTTAAATCACCATAAGGGTTGCTTGGACTGGTGCAAGGTGCCCACTTCAATTAGTGGACAGCATATACCAGGCCAACTTCTCACACCGGTTGTGATTCTCAGAAATGTTGTAGCCACTGTCTTGCTTAATAAGGAATTGCACATACAAAGCTAGCTCGGTGCCATACTCTGGAAGTTTTATTACAAATAACCTCAGATACAGAAAAGCAAATCAAACATTGCTCAAACAATGTCACACCTCACTCTTCACACGGCTTTCTAGAAATCATTGAACAGATTCTTGTACATGGAATACTTAAATGTTCATGTTACACCTCTCTCTTCTTCTGCTCAAGCTGCTCACATAGGTAACAATCATTCCACCATAGGCACAGGCACAGCCTCTCTCCCTAAAGAGGTAAACATGGAGTATCCCATTCTTTCTGTGGGTGCTGGTGCAGCCAGTGTGGCCGTAACTGTATCATGTGAGATTAACCCCTACCCCGTGGCCCTCTTGCGTTCTCATATGTGTCAGCTTATGCCTGAAATTACTGCCTTTAAAGTATGAGGGTAGGAGAGCTTATTCTCTTTGTCAATAAAAGAGAATGCCACCTGACACACCACACCACAAGGGTGTTAGTTTTGATTCGCTACACATTGCTTCCTTGCTGCCTACTAAAGACATCAGCAACCGGCTGTTCTTCTCTGTGCCTCACAAAGATGGCTATCCTGACTTGATAAGCATCTGGATATTGTCCCCCGGGACATCAACGAGGTCGAGTGCCTGAACGTCAATTTATTGGGCTCCTCAGGTCAAGGCCGACCCCCTCAGGTAGTGGCCTGTGGCAGCTGGGCCCCTTGCAGAAGAGATGTCAATACCCTGCCACCAATACTAGGCTTGACCGGCATAGCACCACAGAACTGTCCTGCAGGCAGTGCCTTCCCGCTCCTCTCCTGTTTCTTTGGGACCTGTTCGCACCTAACTGCGCCTACTGGAAAGTTCCACTCACTCCTACACTGTGGAATAGGCAAGGTTTGCAAATCGGACAACAGCAGTTCTCGATTTGGCATCGGTTAGATTGCTGCTGTCTGCATTGGCTGCCTTCCTGGAGGAGCTACAATTTCAGCGTCTTCCAGGGCCTCGTTACTCATGGGTTTCCCTGTGCTCTGTTCTACACGGCATCTAGTACACTCACACAGCTCCTATATGTCCAGCCGGCCACACCACCTACTGCTCTCTGTAGGGACCTGGATATGAGAATGAAAATGGCTTGGTTGGTCAGCAGTGGGTTTGTCATATTGTTGCATTACCTTTTGGGCTTTAGTTTATGATCTCCATGCAATGGTTGTGTAAGTATGCACGTGTCACCGCCTCGTTACTGGAGACGTTTCCCTTTGATCCCACAGGTCATGCTCTTGGAGAACCTCATCCTTCTGTTGCTGGCCACAGACTTCCTGCAAGAGGCGCTATGGAGTAGTGTTTGGATGACCCTGGTTGTCATGGCTGGATTCCTTATTGGTGAGGCTTGTTGGGTTCATTCTTTGATTTTGTTCACTAAGTAAACCTACAGCAGAGAGCCTTGTAAACTGAATCTGGAAGGAATTGAGCTGCATGGTAAATCTGGATGAATTTTAGAGAGGATTGACATAATTGTATATGTGGCATAGCTGGGGGTGGGGGGACTGCTTTGTGCCAAAACGAATCTGTGCATGCACAACATATGCAACACCTCTGTGCTATTTTCCTGCAGGTGCCCCAGTGGGGCACGGCCGGGCATGGGTCAGGTGTAGGTCTCGGTTGTTTCTCATTGGTGGAGGCGTGTGGTGGGGTGTCCACCTGCAGTGTCTCTTACTCTTGCCTGTCTTTCCGCTTTGCGTTTCAGTCCTAGTTATTCATGCAGCCTTTGCTCAGCCTCTGTATCTATCCTACCGCCCCCTGCGCGCCATCACAGTTCCTTTTCAAACAGTAACTAAAGTATTCAAAGCTGTCCCCATGTTCATTGGCTTGTAACTTAATTGTTATAAAATCCTGTATATAGAATTTCCCCTTCCCCCTAGAGATCTACTCCGTCTGTGTCCTGGCTCCACAAGGGTACTTCATAGTCATTAATTTAAAAGACCACTGAAAGATTCGCCATGGCAGGGGGAGGTGAATTTCCTCTTTTCAATCACTTATGTCCACAAGGACCGCTTCTGTGCCATCTTAGGACCTAAACCCTGATTTAAAATTGCCAAGAAGTTGAACCTATTTCACCATCCCTACGAGCACGTTTGCAGTGAGGAGTTCTATCAATCCACAAATGTTATCCCTTTCGTTACGGTTTATTAGGCAGTAGTCATGCAGCGATAGCATTTGGTATAAAAGTGCAGTGAATGTTTTTTTTTTCTTAAATTAGACCCTGGCAAAAATACAATGTTCATTTCCATTCTTTTTGGCGGTGGTCATACCAGTTGCTTTCTGGCAACCAGCTAAGTCAGATGTTGCTTTCTAACGTGTGTTGGGTTTGCCTAGTGCGAGTACAACCCCTTGAATAAGCATGAGCTTTATTTTAAAAAAATCCATCATACCCTTTAAAAAATATATTAAAATAAGGTCACTACTGAATGCATTGGTCTGAATGACTCCCTAACACACTCTGAGCGCCAATGAGCATTTTTCTTTCTCTTTATTTTGTGTACCTCAAAAAATAATCCGTGTTCGGGAACCACAACTTCCGAAAACCAGGAAGTGTCCATATTGCACCGATTCATCAGTGTCACTGGTGCATGTGCTTTCTAGTACTCAGTCAACAATGTGATATAATTCACAGGACCCATGGGTCTTTCTTCCAGGTTTGGATAGTCCAATATTTAAGCTACTTGGATTTTACAAAACTGCTGCACTACTCACAAGTATGTAGCTTTTTAAAGTGAAGGAGAAAAAATGATGTAGTATGTTGTAGGTAAGTCAAACAATTATTTTACAACTCTGCTTCCTTTCCTATGTATCAGTTTATCCAAAGGAATTCCATCCAAATAACTTGGTATGGAATGTTCACACAGACTCCTTTTTTAATATGTTTTATCATTACTATCAGAAATGCAAATCGTACTATTGCAAGTTTTAAAACTATTTCCTACGAAATAGTCTACAGGTGTCAAGTAACACAAATTCTCATTTTTTGCAGGTGCGGCGGCCTTGATGATATATTATAGTCTCTTGCATCCCAAATCCACTCAGATCTATCAGAATTTCAAAAGCAAGCTGTGCCAACCTCAAACTTGGAAAGAAACAGCTGACACGTCGTTTTTTCAGCGTAAACCAAAGAATGAGACCTCTGAGGGTGGCATTGAAACATTGGATGAAACGCACATTAATCACACCAACGCTGGAGCGGCAGATCCCAACATCGACGGGCACACAACCTGGTTCGAAATGTATGGAGGCCACCACCACTGGCTGCTGTTAAAGCTTGCCTTAAAAACTGGGAATTTGCCGAAGATCTATGCTGCGTTTGGGGACGGGGGCATTGATGATCTGTTTCCTTGTGAATGGCTGACATCTAATGCTGGGTCTCCCGAAGGAAGAGTCCCAGGTGCGCCGGGGCCTGTAGCTGCCACAGGTCGAAGGTACTTGGCCGGGAATATGGATGACAGTTTTAAAAAGAGAGATCTCTGGGAAACCTCGGATTACATCACTATAGAAAGTGATCATGAAGGTACAAACTATATCAAAGCCTTGCCGACTGTAAATGAAGAACAGAACTCATGTGTTAAAGCGGCTGAGGTCTGCGTCAGTGGTCCAAGGACTCATAGTGACATCCAGAAAGAGGATGGATCCCAAGATATTGTCACCACACCTACAGATGGCTCATCTTCAAGAGGACAGGAGATGGTTGGACTCTACACTAAAAGAATGGAGACCTGTAACAATTCCACCTTGTACTTTAGCGCGGATATGGAAGGTGCGTTGCCCTCAGGTGTTCAGCGAGATACATATCAGAAGGTAAACAAAGGTGCGCTGAGACTGGAGGATGAGAGCGCACTTGGAGCGGGAAGTGAGGAGATCCAAGAAGTCCTCTTCCCGGTATCTGGCATCAGCCCGATCGTGTGTGGGACATCAAACAGCAACTTTAGAAGAAGTGCTGCCTTAGACTTGAGCAGCCAGTGTGATGTGTCCACTGACGCCTCCGAACTGATGGAGAAGGAGGGTGTTGTGGGGGTGCAGTACAGCCATCTCAAGGTCCTTGGGAGTCTGGCGGCTTCCGTGCAGAGTAGGATAAAGCAGGAGGAGGAGCCATGCTTCACGTCCACTCCTAAACCAGAACAGGTGGTGAAGAAGTTTGGGACATGTGAACTGAAAGCTCGGAAAAAGCTCATAGAGCTGGAAGAGTTGAAAGATGCAAAATGAGCACTATGCTATGAAGAATTGTGCTAAAGTGCCTTGCAGAGACTTCACTCAAATGTTTTTGACTTGATTGAATGCGTCCCTATCAGGTTATATCCTGCTGTGCATAATGCCGAGGCACCCCGCACATTCCAAACACCTTCATGATAACCTTGGACCCAAATCACTAAAGTAATCATGAATCTACTCATGTAGATTTTTCCCCCACTTTTTTGTGGGGTTCACAAGCGCTCCCACAAGTAATCCTGAAAAGCTGAGATTGTTACACTTTTCTGAGCAGAACTCTTTAAATCGTTTCGTGAATTCCACTTTTCAGGAGCACATGCATATTTGCCCATTGTTTTTTTTTTTCTCTCAATGGGGAAATATTTCCTCCTTTGGAAGAATCCCTCCCAATTCCCATCCTGGACATGGATTTACTCCTACTCCAACATGAGTAAATCTTCTTCCGACATGGCCAAGGGTCACGCAAGAATTCTGCAGCTATCCACACACAGGTATATCAATGGACATGTACTTTCAGGGCATTTCTCACGTACAAAAAGTCTGCATGTGTTAGCTAAACGCACACATACACATCTTTGTGCGGATCGTCCGTAGCGATTGCAGAATATCCTGGTGTACACACATTGTAACGTCCCTGTGCCCGGTGCAGGGAGAGGAGTCATTGTGATGGTGCTTGGCCTGCACGCCGTGTGCTTCGGTGTTGGTTGTACTCCACCTGGAAATGGGCAAGGCCGCTCTCTTAGAGGAGCACAAGGTACTTGGCAGTTCATCTTGTTTGCTCGAGGGGAGCGTGGGTTTATTCAGGGGTTTCCGCATTTATTCATTACCTAACAATGTTATTTCCTAGTCCACATCACCGGGGGAGAGAGGGGTGGGTACACACCTTTCCTTGGCTCTATTTATTGTTCTCTGAACAAACCTTGGCCATACCCAGTGTCTTTTAAGGAGGCTGTATATCTGTCTATGTCACTGGGTCCACTTAACGGAGGAGGAAGGAACCATTAGCCTATTGTAGGGGAGCGCCCAGCCACCCCAGCTTGATGGGGACGATGTCAGGCCTTACTACATGCTTCACCTTGTACTTGAAGTCCCATTGCTTTCATAAATGCAACTTAGTGCCCAAACATGCAGTGTCAACGCACTGGTGTTTCTCCTGTTTTTGAAAACCTAGACTGCAAAACATATTCAAAAAAACATCTATTCAAAAAAATAGACCGCCAAAATATCTCCCTTCTAAAGTGAACCCGGTTTTCTTTACATTTTGCAGTAGGGTGTTAGGTTCCACCTAGGCCTTAACAGATGAATTTACTACTATGGGTGGAGCTTCCTGAGTCTCAGTTGCGCAGGCGCGTCAAGCAAATGTGCTCTGCCCGTCAATAACACACGCTTTCATCATTTATTTGATGAATGATGCTAAACAGCCCAGACTAGCAAAACATCCGGCTATATGAAGCCGGTGTGATCACTTCATGCCTCGCCCAGTCTTTTGAGCTAGATGAGAGTGCCGCGGCATCAGGTAATGTATGGTCTTTGCAGCGCGCGACTATCCTTCAGAGGTTTTACCACTACATAAAGAGTTAAGAGCTGCAGATTTCTACGAACGTACTCTCACACTAATAGTTTGTTAACATATGTATTTTAAATTCTGCAACTAACCAAATGTGAAAACTTCCACAACTCGAGTCACAGTTGCCCCAGCTCACACGTCTCATTCAGTTCTTTATGACCAAAGCTCTCGAAGACATTAACTGTACTGATCTATGGGGTACAAACTGAAGTCTTTCGTCTGCAATAATAATAGTGCCTTAAAGAGGGAAACCTCAAAATATAATGCAAGTGTGAGTTCATAAAATATAGTTAGCATGCGTTTATAGAGTTTTTTTTATGATGATAATGAGATTTGTCCGTACTATTGTAACTAAGGTATTCAAACCTGTATAATATTTATTAATGAAGCAGTTTTTTGTTGCTCATACTTAGCTGTCAATCCAGACTTTATCAATGCACTTAGCAGAGTTAATATTTGTCCACAGATATTTAGTACTTGTGCCGTGATAACTTTCAGTCCGAAACAGCTGTTCCCATTAGACGACCTTTAGGGCTGGATCCATGCCAGATATCAGGATGTCCCCAAAACATATATTTATGTCCAATGAATAGAAATGGAACTCACTCAAATGTTTAGTGGACATCCTGAAACTGAAACTGCAGTATAGTTCTGGCCCTATTGCACCAATGTCCATCGCGTATAACTACTCTGATGCACTGATCAGCATTAACATTTTTTTTGTTTGGGGGGAATTTATGGGATTTTGTATTGTAGATTTAAGGTCTTAATTTTTCCAGTATCTCCAAGATATAGCCACAAGTATTCATGCAAATTTTATAGCAATTCCCATAAATTGTAGCCTTAAACAGGGGAATTCCCCAAGAATAGATCCTAGTATGTAAATCCTGGCATTTTAGTGTGTGAAAAGTATCTTTAAGGAGTTCATTTACTTTTGAAATAAACTTTAATCCCCTCAAGGGGCTTTTCACTCACTTTTAACATGAGCGGCAATTTGAAGCTTTGTAAAACTGAAAATGTATTTATTTGCTTTTGGTTTTTTCTTCTGTACTGTAAAATAGTCTTTTTAGGTCTTGTTTACAAACAGCTCTAGATTGCTAGTGACCTCGTGTTACAAATATACTCCAATAGTACTATACAATATATATTACTGAGAGGGGTGGACTTGGAGCAGCTCCTATCAGCCACGGGCTCTAATTAAGCTTTCATACTTTGCAATTGGCCGGCCGGACTCTCCTGCAAGCCCATGACATTCTGCCGAAGGTTGCATTGGTGAAGTAGCCCTCCCTACCCATATCTCCAATTCCCCCTGGCTTTCCTGTTCATTCCCAATTGGCTCTCACTCCCCATCGTCCACCTCAGTTCCTTTCTCCTGATTACCACTCTTGTTGCTATGCTCGCACCGCAGGTGTAAAACAAAAACTGCAAGTCTCATGAGACTTCTGTGACGCATGACACAAAGCAAAATAGCATTGCAGCCAATCAGGACGTAATGAGGCACGGAAAGGAAACTTCTGCTACCCAGTCGCCCTCTTTTAACTGCAAAACAGCTGAACAGTGAATTGACGACTCAAGTTACTCCTTTTTGTTGTCCATACCTACAGCAGAACACATTTGCTGAACCTTATGAACCAGTATCACCATACTATTAGTAACTGAAAATTCACTGTTTAACAAGTCATTACAATCACCATGTTCGACAAAGCAAAACATATCACCCATCCTGTTATGCCATGCGAGAGAATGAACCTGTAACAAGTGCAAGAACCCCATGGTGGGATGATACTCACCTCTGTGTCCTTAATAGAACTGAAAACTTTAAATGTGAAAGCTATTACATTTTATATTGGGACCTGAGGCAAGGATTGTGCCTTTTTAAAGCTTACTAATAACCAATTAGGCTGTTGCTGATGCAGGCTTAAAGTAAACGCACTTGAAAACAGACTCAGAGATCCAGTCCACTCATTTCTTACCCACCGCCAGTGGATAACAGTCGTTAAAGACTTCAAAGCCATAGCCCCTCTAACTTAGTGCGCATCAAGAGCAGGAATATCGATACCTGCCTCAGGCATGATCCATCCTATCCACCGGGACGAGGTGGCTGGCGACTGCTGATATGCATTACCAGGGCTGTACCCGCGAGAGTGGGAAGCATATTTCTTCAAGCATTGACAACACAAAGGATTCATTGTGCGGGAAAGCACAAGTAAGGGATTGACCTAGAAGAAGTCTTTGTTCTTTCCCCAGTGTTGAAAGTCACTCCTTCGGAGTAAAAATCATTCTAGAGATGTCCAGGATGCTGACATCTGACACTCTCCTATATGAGGTCAAGTGAAGAAGCACCGCCAACTTGGCAGATCATTGTTTTCAGGACAAATCCTCAATCGAGGGCCACTGTTGCAGGAATCTCTGCACACTGTTAGCATCCCAATGTGTACTGGAGCTTGATGGTGGGGCTGCTGTGCACCTAACGTCCTTCAGAAGCTTAAATACCAATGGCTGTTTACCAATAAGGACACAGTTATTGGAGTATGCCCTACCTAAAGGGCAGATATAAAGTTACATAAGGATCTGTATGCCATGTCTGATTCTGTCAGTTCTGACAGAAACAATGCCAGCATCCCCATAAAGAGTTGTAGTGTTTGCGAGTGCAGTCCACCAAGTGTCCTAAATGAATGCTGATTCCTTGTCTGAAAGACCCGACGTTTGCCATCAGTCTCGGACATCCTTCAGACAACCAGACGTTGTCATTTGTAATTTTGTAATTTTTATTGTAATTTGTAAAGCGCAACATTTACCCTAGGGCATCAAGGCGCTGGAGCCCTACCATCCTACTGTCCAGAAGAGGGATGGAAAAAAGAAAAAGAAATCCTGATAAATGCTCAGCTGAGAAAAGCCAGGTCTTTAGAGCTTTTCTGAACGGAAACAGAAGAAGAATAGACCTTAGAGCAAGGGTAAGGGAGTTCCAAAGTCTACTCGCTGTCGCCGAGAAAGCTTTGTCCCCACAATTCCTCTTTTTGGTTCGTGGTACCACCAGTTGCATTTGGAGCAAGGATCGCAGGGGTCTACTGGGGGAGTGCCATTTGAACATTTTTTTAAATCTTGACGGGTAAGGGAGATGCAGTGACTTGTGTACCATGCAGAGTGATTTGAAGCTAATGCGTTTTTCGATAGGGAGCCAGTGCAGGGATTCTAGTCCCTTCCTGGCGGATTGTTTCCTGGGAATGTCCAGAACAAGTCTTGCCAGACTCAGCCTACCCTCCAGTATCAAGGGATTAATAATGCCCTGAGGATTTTGTGAACAGGTCCCCAACTCTCGGCAGGGGGACTGAGCAGTCGCACCAGAGTTCAATCAGAATTGAAAAACTTTCTTGTGATCACCAAACCCTTGCAATCAGGACCAGCTCTGCTGCTTGTCTGTGAACTTGAGCTTTTACCCTTGGGAGTATGGTGAAGGGCAGAAAGGCATACTACAGTGCTCCTGACCAGTGCTAGAGGAAGGCATCTGTCACTTTCGCTCCCAGATCTGGCTTCCACATGAAACATCTGCGGGAGACAAACCGATGTAGGTAGCAATTAATGATATTTTAGAGTCAAGAAGATCTTGGTCTTCAGCAGCTAGTTTAACAAGAACCTGGAGTTCCAAACTGCAACTAGATTGGTGTTGCCCGACAAATGCTCTACTCTGACTGCAAATTTGCAGTGAAGGCATTAGTGCCAACATTCGTTGGCCAGCATCTTGGACTTTGTGCCCCTTAATTTGTTTAACTTCTCGATTGATGAAATTTTGCCTTTAGGATGACACAACATTTCGACCAGTCTTTTGTCAGGGATTTCACTGTTAAGTAACCCCTCTAGATGCTCAGACAATTGAAATGCATTTCCATCTACTTTGATTACCATTTTCCTCCTTTGGAGAGCTTTCCACACCTGGGGCCCCAGCCTTCTGTTGTCAAATTATATCAACAACTCTGTGAGATAATCGTTAATTGCTCAGTTGGTCCTCACCTCAATGTGAGTAAGCCCAAAGCAACTCCTGTTTGGTGCCTTCTAACAGGAGAACCATGTCGCTGTAAGAAATACCTTTGTTTAGAAGAGATATCTTCAACCACTGGAAGGCTCGAAAGTGAAGGAGACTGGGAAAGATGGTCTACACTGAGTCTGAATGGAGCCCTACTATCCCCACAGTGTGTCTCAGAGAAGACTGACTGTGCTAAGACCTTCCATAGCTCCTTCTTTTTTACCCCAATGTAAACATTGGTGAAACAAAGAGATAATCTCCCTGAGTCAGTCTGGAGCCCCAAGAAGATCAGCTGTCAGGTTGGAGACAACTGTGATTTCTGAACATTGATCAGGAACCCAGGCTCCTATAAGCAGCTGACTGTCATTGAAAGATCACTTTGGCTCTGAAAGCTTCAGTCGCCTGCTTTATCAGTTTGGTGAAGCACCATGGGGAGGAAGGGAGTCAGAACGGGAGAGGTGTGAACTTGTAGGTCCGAATCCATAAGTGAAACTGCAGGACTCTGTGATGAGGCTTGAAAATTGGTATGGTTAAGGAAACATTTGTCAAGTCGAAACGAACCATCTTGACGAAATATTTTTTTGAAGAGCTGAGTCACCTTTATTTTGGAAAGTTGATACTTTAACGAGGAGTTGCATTCCCTTAGCTTTATTACCACTCTGTGGCCTCCTCCTTTTTTGTCTACCACAAAAATATTGCTGAGAAAACCTTTTGGATGAGACAGAGTCTCCTGAATAGCTCCTCTCTGATGGAGTTGAGACACTTCCTTTGAGATGACATCCTCCGATGGTAGCAATCCTCGTAAACATCGCCCACCAGGACTGGTTTGGCAAACCAATGAACTCCAGCAAAAAACCTTGCATTGCCTGCTCAACCCATGCATCTTTCATCAGTTTTCACCAATGATCAACAATCCTGCTCAGACTAACACTCCAGCATTTCGAATATGGATAATTTCTCACCTGTAATTCCCAGTGTAGCCACAGCGGTTGGCTCCTCTGCAGTTCCCTCTTGGGAACTGGTCTCTGCTGTTCTTTACCTGGGAATGGAAGAAGTCACATCTTCTGTGATCGTCCCAGACATTTCTTCTCCTAAAGCCTGCCCTTTAAAAGCGACAGGGGTGCTGGAAAGAGCGAACCAAGTATTCCCCAAAATCGACCAGCCTTCCCGAAAACACCCTGATTGAAGAGCTGGTCTTTATCCAGGGCTGTGGAAGTGTTCACAAATTTACCCAACTCCTTAATGAATGAGGTCTCTGAAAAGAAGCCCATCCACTACAAGACCACCTTCGGAGGACGGTATGTCGCTCGGTTTGAGATTGACGGTATAGATGATGCAATATCACCTTTCTGCGGTAAAGGCGCAATTTGAATTTAAAAGGAAGCGATGGTCCTCTGCCCTGTATCTCAGGGTTTATTATTTGTCTTTCATCCTTAGCTGAAATGGCTTGACTTATGATCTTTGTAAAGGCACCTTCCAGATCGAGGAGCTGCTCTTGGCAGCCACACCATGCCCTACTAATACCCTTCTTGGGTCTCTAGAACATTCTCTATAAATGTAGACATTTTCAGGGCTACTTCAGGGGTCACTGCTACCTTACCTGGTAAAGATAGTCTTGAACATTCTGCTTGAAGTTTATTCCTAACATCCCTGCCCAGGATGTTCCTGAGACAAGACTTCACATATAGTGCCACCTTAATAGAGGAGGTGCAGTCAGCAGAACTGGGGTGCACCAAGTCTCCAGGTGCAATCATTTCCAAGAGGGCATTTTAGACTTTGTCCCTAGAAAATTCTCCCCCATCATCTGCTCCATCATCCAACCGTCCTTTATGATATAATTCTGATGGAGGGGGTTGCCAATATTTCCGAAGCCTTCGTCGGATCCCAAAGTATCAGCACCTTGCAAATGTAAGCATCCTTTATCTAAATATTCATCAGTCTGAATCTCGACCGTAGAGGACTCCACGCCATTCAAATCTGGTTCTCATGAACCTATCTTATATGGATGCATATCTTTAGATTTAGCTACAGAGGTTGCTTGTAACTTGTCATACCTTGGAATCAGGGCTGGCTTCAGCCCTGGTGGCACCTGGTGCGTCAGGCTTTTTTGGCACACCCCTTACCTCATTCTGAATGAATTCCCTCGCTGCCACTCTCCAACAGTGCTCCTTGCCTCTCCATTTCCCCCTCAGACATACATTTAATTTTATTTAAAGTGCTACTCATAGTCACTCACGCTCAGTTTTGTGATCTGCCTGCTACAAGTTCTTTGCAGCATCCACATTAACCCTCTGTGCTACTTTATGATGAGTCAAAACTACCACTAGACAGAATTCCATCTGTCACCAGCAGTAACATCAATCACCAGAGTTATCTTGACGTTTTCATTGTTGCCTGAAAACTGCTGGACGCACAATGAAGTTATATTGCTTTTAAACTTATAAGTTATTTTTATACAGTGTCCCCACCAAAGTCAGCGCCTGGTGCGGCTGCACTGGCCGCACCGCCCTAAAGCCGTCCTTGCTTGGAATGCACAGAGTGCTTAGATTTAGTCAAGACTTTAAAGTCTATGAGACTTGGTACCTTTAGCCCGCAACCCTCACAAGGGGGCATCAGACCTCCATCCCGTTGTACAGGCAGAATATTCGAAAGCGCCTAGATAGCCTTGAAATTGTCCCTGATAGGTTTCAAGGCAGTGGAGGTAGCCCTATGGCCTGTGCAGAGGCACCAGTAGCCTTAGACAGACAGGGGTTATCCACAGAGTAGTTACGCTCTTCCTCCACAACCTTACCCTGCAATACACTAAAACGTGTTCTGGCAGTCAAGACCAGGCTAAATTGCACCAGAGACACTGGGGGTAATGACTGTTCACAGTGTGAGATGACCCTAAGATGCTCTGCCTACACTTACCAGTAGATAGAGAGGAAGGCACTTGGTCTACCGCTTTGGTCTATGGAGGCCGCCGCCTAACGATGTAGTAGAAGAATGGATGGGGAGAGCAACATCCCAGGCAGCAGACTCCTCAAAAGCCTATGCCCAATAGTAGGGGTTCTGGGCCAATTGCTCTTTCTCAAAGCAAAGCCCTTATACCTTTGTGGTTCCTGCTGAGAACATAGTTCATACAAGCCTATAGATTGGGTAACACCTACTCTATAAAACAAACCATCCCTCCGTGGCCTGTAGATTACAAAATGGCACCCGCTGCTCTGAGGGAGGTCACGCTCCAGGTATCAGGGGAACGGAGTCTGGGTGGCCAAGCGGAAGCAAAAGTGGCTCAGCGCAGACTCGATGCTTCAATTTGGGTGAATTAAGTGGACTAAATCACCCAAGGGAAAACAAGGATGAAGCCAAACTCAGCTGTAGCGGTGGGGAGTCAGGCACAATGGACGTGAAAGCTGCCTGTTAGTGCTGAGAGAAGAGCTTACGGCTTGGAGCTGAGGAGGAAGGTGTAATACAAAGTCCATTAGCCAAGGTGTACATTAGATAGATGGTTTATTTAAGCTTAGTTTCAAGGTAAGTTCCAGGTAAGTAGTTAGATGATAACAGATAACGCCTCCAGGAGCAGCCTCCCTGCTGCTCACTCCAACTGACACTCAGCGCATTGTCATTCTATGACATCACCAAGCATTCAGCATTCCACTCATCACCAAGCCCTCCAGCACCCATCCTGCCTCAGCAGTAAGGAAGATGTGGCTTAGGAAAAGAAATGGCAACAGTAAAGTCACAACAAAAGGCAAGGTAGTAAGATCACTTTATATCAAGAAAATCAAACCAAAAGTTAAACACACCAATCAATTAAGAGGCATTTATCTCTGCTGCTGAGCATCTAGAGAAGAGGACTGTTGGGTAGCAGAAAGTTCTTTTATGTGTCTCTTACGTTTCTGATTGGCTGCACTTGTATGTTATTTATGTCATGCTTCACTGATGACTCGCTGGAGTTGTTTCATTGTTATATCAGCTGCTGATTCTGCAAAATAAAGAAAAGGCATAATCCTTGCCTCCGTCTTGACATACAGTTTTACCCGACACTCATCCCTCTCCCATGTGACAGGCACTGACATCTTGCCGGTCAGGCTCTGGCAGATCCTGAATACATTTGTGTTTGCTGCAGGCTGTGTTCCATGCTTAGAGCCCACCTGCACTGCATGCCACAAGCAGTGTGTGGTGCTCTGGGATACATCCCTGGCTCTGATTAGAGCTGTGGAACCAGTGCAGTGCTGCTTTCTCATCATGCTGCTCGCGTTTAGTTTCCACTCTAAGCTGACTATGTGAATCATTCAACATCGGTCATCTCAAGCACTGCTACACCAACATGTCGCAACGCGTGAGCAGCATCTGTTTATACTTCCTCATAGATGCTTGTGCTTCGGTATGAAGCTCTGCATTTGATACAGCTGGATGCTGTTTTATGCCAAGTTCCACACTTCTAACACACACACACACACACACACACACACACCCACCTCCCCCCATCAATGCAAAGGGTGGCAGAGGAAACTCAATAGAGGGACTTATCTTCCTGACTTCCAAAGCATGTAGGGATTAAGGGCCCAATTTAGATATCGGAAGAAGGAACACTCCGTCACAAATGTGATGATTATCCCGTCCACCTTATTACAAGTGCATTATATCCTATGGCAATTGTAATAGTGAGGATGGGGTATCCGTTACGTTTGTAACCTGTCCGCTAAAATCTAAATCATGCCCCAAGTTATTTAATTCAGTTTCCCTTCTAAATGAGATGGTTAACAATGCAATTGCATGACACTTTAAAATAGTTTATATGATAGCTTGATTCCTTGTAAACATTTCCTAATTGATAACGACCAATTCAGTAATTTGAAAATGTAAACATCTTATTTGGGAAATTTGTCATTTCCAGGCAAAAAGATCACATATTAGGCATCAACGTTCAGTGGGTTACTTAAAAACAGAAACTGTCACACAATATTTCGTACCACTGACTGATTCTTAGGTTTCTAATATGACATTGAACCAGCCAGTGTTTCAAATTAATGGCCTCTGATTTTAACACTTTATTTAACTATGAACATTTTTTTATTCGTAAATCCAAAGGTAAACTGTCGACGTCCACGGGATGTGGGAGTGCTGTTTCCATCTATACTACTGGGAATGAAAAACAAAAAGGGATTTGCATTGTGTACTCTTCCTAAGACTCCACTCTTCCTTATGAAAGGAAATACATTTCAATGTGATCCAATAGGTTTATGTTTGAGAAATCCCACTCTTCTTCAGAGCACCTCAAAACAGTTGCCTGTAGTGAGTTCCTGGGAGCACATCTTCTCCTTACCTGCACCTTTTCTAAGTCAGACAGCCTTCACGATTGAACGGAAATCAGCTTGATTTCTTTCTTCACAGTCATCTGTGAACTTTCATCTCTATGGACAATACTGCCCTTTCATAGGTCAACTCTGCACCGTGTCACTCTACCCAGTGGCTTAGCAAGGGTGCTATGGTCTCTAGTGTAAGAAAAGGAAATGGGCCCCTGACTGCTGTTTAGTAGCAAAATTCAGCAGTGTTTGGAATTCAGTAAGCCTCTCAGGCTGCTGGGCACTGATGCCACTGCACTTGCTGTACCATTGATGGCTATGCCCATGGCCCTGCCTTCAAAAGGAACAAGCATTGGCATAGCCAGTAGGTCTCGCCTTTGGGACCTTATAAGTGTTTAGCCATGCAACAGTTGATGTAGTTGCTCCAAGGATATTGTGCTATATAACTAAATACTTATAAGGTCCCAAAGGCGAGACCTATTTGCTATGCCAATGCCTGTTTTTCTTTCTTGCAGTTTTGTATAGCGCAAACTCGACCTGAAGGAACTAGAGTCTCGCTACATGACCACCAGTTAAATTCATTTTCTATTTAAGGCACGGGAAGATTACGTGATATGTCCAGAAACACAGGATGGTAAGGTGACGCTGAGACTAATAGCACCGATAGTGGTTTAAAGAGAGCAAGCATTGAAAAGCTGCATTTGTTTATAAGCTAAGCCTGTTATCCTGAGGGGTTTTATCAGTATAAAACAAACATGTAACAAAACAACAGCGCTTGATGTAATGGCGGCTTTGTGCAGTGGACTGTGGGTGAGAATTATGTAATCTTCAGAGTGTCCCACTTCTGCTCCTTTGTGTCGACCCTAACACAGATGTCCAGAGTAGAAATGGCAGTGGGGAGAAAAAGTCCCCGCACGCAGGTCCCACCATTACCAAGAACAAACAAAACCTTCGCTGCCTGTCACAGTTTTGTATAGTTCAAATTTGACCTGAATGTATTGGAGCACTATACACGAGCGCCAGTTACATTACACATGGTCACATTCATTTTTTTTTAAAGGCATAGGAAGATTACGTGATGTGTCCAGAATCACAGGATCTTAAGCTGACGCCGAGACTAATAGCACCAATAGCGGTTTAAAGAAAGCAAGCATTGAAAAGCTGTGTTTGTTTATAAGCACAGCCCTGTTGTCCTGAGGGGTCTTATCAATAGAAACCAAATGTGGAACAACACAGCAGCGCTTGATGTAATTGCAGGCTTTGTGCAGCGTACAGTGTTTGTGAGTGAGAATAATGTAATCTTCGGAGTGCCCCGCTTCTACTCCTTTGTGTTGACGACCAAAACACAGATGTCCAGATTAGAGATAGCAGTGGGGAGAAAAAGTCCCAGCGCGCAGATCACACCATTAAGAAGATCAAACAAAACCTTTGGTGCCTTTCGCAGTTTTGTACAGCGCAAGTTCGACCTGAAGGTATTTGAGCAATATACATGAGCACCAGTTAGATTACACACGTTCACATTCATTTTCTTTTGAAGGCATGGGACGATTATGCGATTACGTGAAGTGTCCAGAATCACAGGATCTTAAGCTGACGCAGAGACTTATAGCATTGATAGTTCTTTAACGAGAGCAAGCAACTCTCTGTAAAGCACTTGAGTGCTCTGTAAGGGCGCCAAGTGAGTCTCTGAGGTCAGATCTCCATGGGTGGCACTGGCAGCAGCCCCAAGGACCCATCCACGCCCCAGCTCATATCCGGCAGCATTGCCACGCATTGGTGCTCACTCTGGTAGCTCCTGAATTAAGGAAACTGAACCAGGCGCTTTATATTTCAAGTCTCATCTGGCGACAGGCCGACACCGCAGCCCTTTGCTGCTCACTCTGGCAAATCCCAAATACTGCACGCGTCATATTTTAAGTCCCAGCTGGTATCAGGCCGCGGTGGTTCTCGGCGCTACTCACTTTGGTAGCTCCTGAATGAGACGCGCTACAAGCGTTTCATATTTCACGCCCCTGCTGATGTTAGGTAGCTTTGCTACCAGCCTCTCATCCTGATAGCTCCTGCACTGAATGTGGTTTATATTTCAAGTCCCACCTGCTGACAGGCCGCGGTGCTGCTCTGTGTTCCTCACTCCAATAGCTCCTAAAGGCGGGATGGTGCATCAAGCGCTTCGTTTTTCACGTGGACAGTGAAGTCCTGCTCCAGGGACTGAACGCTTGGGAGTAATCAAGCGAACGCTCCACGACTGTACAGGAAGCAGTGAGCTGGCAGTCAATTACTCAGTGCCGGGGGAGCCAGTGTGTTTCTTAGTGGCAGACTGATAACATTTGCAAAGCGCGGTGTATGGTGCAGCATACTTTGAGCGGGATTATGTGGTTTGCAGCGGTGCAATTTCGCACTGACATTTTCATGTCCTGTTTATTACATATTGCACTGCATTCTTTCTCAGGCATTTGGAGTGAATTTACGCCGATTTTGACCATATCCCGTGGTGCAAACGTCAGGGCACATTTGAACCTATGCAATCTAGAGTCTAACATTGCTTGACTGAAATCAAAGTAATCTTGTCCCAGATGCAAATATTATCACATGTTCAGTCACTTAACGTTTGTAATCCAGCCTTTGCTGCTGCTCAGCTGTCTGGTCAGGCGCAGACATGCCACAAACAAAAACAAGCTTGTCACAGGCTTTTCTGAATGTCAGGAGCTTTGTTTATTTTATGGCTGGATCATGGAAGACATACGCAGAGCATCAGTGTTTTGATCGAAGCAAAAATCTTCCCTTTTTGCAGTGCAGCGGTAGTGACGAGCGACTGATGCACCTTGTAAGCTGTCCAGATCAGAACAAGTACTTCAAACTGGAGACATTCACGAGTTGCGATTTCAGCTAGCAGGCTTGAATCCTGTGCGGTTATAGAGAACCAGTGGGGAGCTGGACTACCATGAAATTCTTCAACAGATGTGTTGCACACTTAATATCAACTCTGCAGGAGAGTTCTCTCCAGATGCATCATGGTAGATGTAGTGCAGAACCGTCTGTTTGCTCACATTTTTTCATTGTATTTGCTGATAGGTTCCAGCGCTGCATGTTCCCTGAGGTGAGCCATGAGGTGGGATGCGGCAAAAGTGATGGCGTAAAAGACACCAAGCGCCGGGATGGCGAGATGACAAGCCTAGTGAAGCGCTTGTGCTGGCATCCGCAAGAGCGAGCAGCGGCATGCAGGCCATTTGTTTTCTATTAGCATGCGCGTCGCTGCTCGCTCCCGCAAGGTGGATGCCAGCATAAGCACGAGTGCTTGAAAAGAGGGAGCTGACCAATTTCTAAAGGTCATCTCCTAGAGCAGCGCATGCGCGCTGCCTAGGCGAGACCCAAAAGGGGGAATCAGAGGAAATCGCTTCAAGGCTCGGAGCAAGTGGTCCCAGTTTGAAAAACATTTAGGATTTCTGTTTTTGACCAGAACGTATAAAGAGTGCAGCAATGGTCAAACATAAGCAATGGAGGTATTTGTTTCTGCTCAACCGTAGATGTTGTCTAAACAGAGTTCTGCTGAGCCATAGATGCTTTCTAAACAACGTTCGCCTTCGGGAATAACTGCAACCTACATTTGATACTTGGCAGAGCTTTCGGTATGTTTTGAAACCAACTTCTCTCCACCACATTGCTTATTTCGGCCTGGATGCTTAGAATTGAACTTTGTGAAAGGCATTTTGTTTTAGCATTTCAGAAAATAACTGGTACCCCTGCTTTTTCCTGAAAAATGCTACATTTAGTAAACATGGATAATTGGTCTTCCTTTATTTATCTGTCATTTCTTTTGTTAACAAAAATTGTGTGATGAATTTAATGATTACTTTCTACTCGAACACTCTTAATAAAGGGTTTGACATCCCCTTAGGACAATCTTTGAATCCAATGCTCCTAGATAGCTTACTGCTGCTGCAGTTTCCCCCTGCAGTGTACACTTACATTTCTGATAAAAAATTTGAAAAGGTGTTGAAATGAGAATTCCACTGATATTCTTGTCTTCTTACCAGTTTAAAAAGAAATACTAGAGAAATCCTTGGGCATAGTCATGTTATGACAGTGAACACCTAGTTAGCCATCTGTTCAGCAGCGTTTTGTTTGCAATTAGTAGTTCACCTTCGGGGAATATGCAAAGGGTTCGAAGCGCAGACTAATAGTGGTCTTTAGTCTTGTAAGAAAAAAAGGAGGCTACCAAGAAGTAACAGCTTTCATACACACACTCAATTTCCTACCTACCATAACCTAATCCTACCTACTAAGCATCCCTAACATACATAATCTTCCATACCTAACTTATTTTCACTTTTGCAGTGCTATATTTTATGCCTGCCCTAAGGTGGCAGATTTCAGAAAAAGGTGAATGTTTTGTCAAAGGGATTTCAAATAATGGCATAGGTACTAAATTCTGCTACGGAAAGAATTTGTGTCGAATATGAGGGACGTCAAGTAACTGCCTTAGGTACTGCATAAGGATAGTGCTCATTTGGAGCTTTAGAGGAGCATGAAAATCTGAATGCGACTGGCTTTAAAAATAGCTAGACCTATTTGAATGTTCAGTGCTTGTTTAAAAGACAAATGTTATAACATAGTAGAACACCACTTTTTCCATGTGGAGACATCTCAGAAGTATGCGCAGGGAATAAATAATGTTTACTGACCAATAATCTACTATGTAGGAGGGCATTGGGGCTTTCCTTACTCTGAACTTTTAAAGAGTGTAATAAAAAAGCCCATGATAGAATGCAAGTGACTTGACAATTAGTTGGATTTTAAAAACCACTATATTTTCTCCTAAAAGGAGCTGCATTTCTAAGCCAGGTGTGCAAAAACCAGTATTTCTTTTTCATATTTAATCGCTCATTAATTGCTTTGGTTTGATGCTGCTGTTATGATGTTTACATTCATATAAGTCTTTTACATAGCTGCCCTATATTCTGTGAAACACCTTTAATCAGTCCTGGATTTGTAGTTTGCAGCACTCTGAACACTGAGATTGTAGGCCCATTCATAAAAGTAGAAAATATAAGTTTCAGGGTATAAAGTGCTGCTGGCTAAAAAGATGTTTGGATGGTGCCATTTAGCTGCTATGCCCTAACATGGGTTATTATGAGGAGCTACAGAGTTTGGCCTCAACGGAAATAGTTTATTTTTGGCACCGGAAGGCATCCTGATTAAAGGTAGAAGCAAAATACATAACTTTTGTTGAAGGTGTTGTTTCTTTAGTTGAACGGACAAAGTACTTTGGCCAACAAAGTAAAATTGCCTTTCGCAAAACTGTTGTTAAATTCGTTTTACAAATGCATTTTCATGTGTATGGTTTACATTGGACAATTCTTTTTGTTATAAAAATATAATTTGGTACTTTCTTACATACAGCTATGTATTCAATACTGTATCTGTGTAGAATTGAAATGTAGTTCAAGCGCCAGATTGTATGTGCAAGTATTTCATTTATGCTGTTCCAATTTATAAGACCTAATATAAAGAAGAAATGTTTTTTAAGTGATTTACGTCTGTGTGTTTTTTGACTGTAAGTTGAAAATAACATAATAGCATGTAGTTTTCTCGTTGTAGTAGTTATTTTTTGATGAGAAAGGTGAGTATATCCCACAGTATTACCATTTCAACACTTCGAAACAGAAGCTTCTGCTGCAGCTCTGAAAATCACACAGCATGCAGGATGTATTGAGAAATGTGCTTATGCAAAAAGGTTGTAATTTTTCTTTTGTGCTACTGTGTAAATAAGTCATATGATCTAGTTCAGGACCTTGGGACCGGGAGACTGTACTCTTATCTTTGATTTGATACTTTACCAAAAATCCTATGATTCTGGACATAATTAGCTAAATGTTTACCTGTCTTATTTTGGCCTCCACTATATCTGGCACTTTGTCAGAGTAATGTTGAAGAACTTGTTCAGTGGATAACTTATTACATTGAAATTTCACTTTTATAAGATTTTGAAGAGATTCAGAAGATTTGGAATGATAGCATGTGTGCTCCAGCTTTCTGAATTCTGTCAATAGGGCTTTAGATCATTAATGCAAGAGAAAGGGAGAAAGAGCATTTCTTGGTCTAGCACCCATGCTCCCAAATAAAGATAAATATATAAACACAAATGGGTAGCTGTTCCTTTATAGAAGATGGTTTGTTGGAGTGAGGGGATCCTCCTTATTGGAAGGTGTTGCCCTCCCACACCATGTTGGTGTCATGCTTCATCATCGGGCTTAGTTCCTCATGGGGCCAGCACTGCATTGCCCCATGGTGAAGTACTGGGTATTTTAAGCCCAGCGGTGCAGGGGAACACACCCTATGACTTCGGGTTCTTCCTGTTTCAGACCTACAGAAACACAGAGTCTTCTGGGTGAAGTCAAAGATCAGTTTATTGGCTGCAGACCAATTACAGGCGTCCTAGAAGTACAACAGCGTGTATGTTCTCAGGAGACTGCTGAAAATCACAGAAACGGGCTTCTTCTTAAATACAGAATATCCTGCTTCAGGCATACATTCCTTAGTTTACGATATGGCCATTACATGTATACATTACAAACGAAAAAGGCAGAGTCATAATGACCATCCCACATTCCAGTTAAGCCAGCCCGTAATTATTTACCCAGCAAGGCTCAGATCCCACATCGGATATCGATAGGCCCCAATAAACATGATCATCTCCTGTTTGGAAAACAAGCCATAAAGCAGGAACAGTCAGGTGAAAAAGAGATTAGCTGGAGGCTCGTGTAGGATGAAAAGACTTTATGGTGTGTCAAGCCCTGATGCGAATCACAGGTGGCCAGAGGACGGGGAGCTCGTGAGACCGGACTGACCTGGGGCAGCGGAGCCAAGCTGCCCAGGTCACAGAAAAGTCAAAGAAAGGCACATGTGCTCTAAAAGGCCCGTATTTGCTTCATGCTATGTAGCCTATGTGAGGGCAACCATAAGATGGCCACCGCTTCTAAAATGGAACCCACGTAGTGATGTATAATAGCGTATACACAGTGCATTCATAGCTAAAACGTTACAAAAAGCACTTGTACATACCGCATTAACCATTCGCGGTTTACTAATACCGGGATAGACAGGGGTAGGGCCCTGCCTCCTACGCGGTCCCAAATTCTAAAGTACGACAGACCCTCCTTTTGCCCTTACATAGGCAATAACTATACTCATTTCAATCCGAGTCTAGGTCAATATTCACGAAGTCATGGAGATGTTGCTGTAGCATCATCCTATTACTTAGCTCGTCCCTCGATACAGGTTTCCTTACACATAATGTAGCACAGAGGCCACATATCGCAGGAGCACACTGTACGCACAGACAGAACAGGAAAAGGATGGCTAAGATCATTCCAATGACCATCAGAACTTTCCAACCCCAGGCAGATATCAGTTCCCAGAACCACCCCACCAGTGACCAATCTCCTTTGTCCACGTGTATGGACTCAGATATTTTATGTAGTTTGGAGATGGCTTGATAAACTGTTGGAGCATTGTCTGGTATGAAAATGCAACAACTAGATTGGATAACCTTACATACCCCACCGCGGTCTGCAAGTATGACGTCTAGAACCATGCGGTTCTGCAAAGTCATGAGGCGATCCGCTTGGAGCTCAGCTGTCAAATTACCAAGGGCACCAGCCGTAACATTAACAGTGGATTCAACCACACGAGTCAGTTGTCTCAGGTTCCTACTATTGACCATAGGTCCCCAAAACGGCAGGAAACCCAAAAAGAAATCTCCCGCTTCCTGACCGGCAGTATCCTCCTTACTAATCACGCCTCTCACAACTCTGGTCTTGTGATAGTCGGAGGCAGCAGTAAATGTTGGCGGTAGCAGATTTGCAATAAAGCATGTGCCCGAGAAATCAGGGGGCAACCATGTATATGCTCGGTCATTGCAGATAAAATATGTACCCTTGGCAGCCCAAAACGCAGGGGAAAACTGTGACGGAAAAGTGTACGTTTCAGTACAGTCACTTCTTCCCAGTTGAGCTCTCTGACCATTACCTTGCAAACAGAACCGACCTAGATAGGGAATACCCTTATTAATGGTATGTGGCATTAAACCACACACCCAGCAATTGGTTGTATTCATAACTAGTGCTGGTGCAGGAGCTGGATAAATGAGTTGTTTACAAATTCGGACCGTCTAGCTTGTTCATGTTCAGGCAGTGGGTGAAAAGAGTGTGAGGAGACAGTAGGAGGAGGTATAGGCTGTACAGTGGGTGCAATGGGCTCTTGAGAGCAGAAGAATACAAATCCTACAGTAAACACTACCATACTACATAATACAAACAGGCATAAAAATAAAAAACGTTTGCTCTTCATTATTTTACACATTCTTGCTTTAAAGTTCATTTCCTCAGTGAGTCTCTCCATCTTAAAAAACTCCATCCTCTAATCGTGCCGCTCGCGGCGGGTGAGTATCTTCTGCTAAGGAGTACGCCGCCCTAGACCAACCAGAACCGTCGACCTAACGTCTTCGGCCTGTACCCCAAAGTCTTGGCACCGCGACCCTGCGGCTGAACCCGGATGGTGGTTCGAAAAACAAAAATCAAGAAAGTCCTTCAGATGGGAAAGCTCTGGTTATCAAAAAATTAAAAGGTAAAAGAAAAATAATATTTATTTGTCCATAGGCCTTGGTCTTAGATTGTAATGGAGACGGCCAGGTACTGTTTGATCTTGGAACAAGAGTTCAGGCTCTGTGGTGTCCAATCGAATTGACGGTGGCACAGCTTCTTGCAAGATATCGTCACTTTCCTGTGCTGAAGTTGTGCCTTTTATGCGTGCATCACTGAACGGCACAAAACGAGGTACAGTGTCTGTTTCAGAGTCAGCGATACCCTCCTGGACCCACTGGTCATACGGCAGAGGCAAAGGGATCCTCTTCACGTGGGCGCCGTGGATCCAGTTCTTTTTCCCCTTTACTCGAACAGCTGATCTTGTGGATAGGAGCACGAGATGAGGGCCGATCCAACGAGGCTCATCATTGCTCTTGCGCTGAAAGTTTTTCACCAAGACCCACGTGCCTGGGTCGATAGGGTGTCCTGGAGCCTCAGAGGCCTGGGGAAGAGTATCGTGCACCTGTTGGTGTAAAACACGCAGTTTAACCGTCAAATCATACAAGTAATCAAGCAGTACTGGATGCTCGATTTCACTGAATTTCGTCGGTCTTGGCACACCCCATACATTAGCCGGGCGGCCAAAAACGACCTCGTAGGGACTAAGTCCCACTCGTGAATGCACGGTCATTCTGGTGGACAGGAGTGCTAGAGGCAGAGCGTCAGGCCATTTAAGACCTGAGCTCGCTTGGATTTTGGCCAGTTTGAGTTTTAGAGCGCCATTGTAGCGCTCTACTAATCCAGCTGATTGGGGGTGATTTGCAGCGTGAAATTTCTGCTTTATACCTAGTCCCTCACACACATTCTTCATCACTTGGCCCACAAACTCACTCCCATTATCACTCCACACCATTCTTGGCATTCCAAACCTAGGGAAAAATTCCTTCACAAGGGCTTTGGCTGTGGACAGAGCAGTGTTATCTTTTAGAGGATAGGCCTCTATCCATTTTGAGAAAGCGCAAACAACCACCAATACATATTTCAGGTTGTTGCATCTTTCCATGTGGATAAAATCCAACTGCAAAACTTCAAATGGATATGATGGAGGCGCAAAATGACCAGCTGGAGTTGGGGTTCCCCTACCAGGGTTGTACTTCAAGCATACCATACAATTCTTGACCACATTCTCTGCACACTTAGGAATTCCAGCATTCTGCCATACTGGAGCCAACAACTTACAGATTCCTTTCGTACTGATGTGTGCCATTCCATGTGCCATAGTAACCACTGGAAGCACATATGCATCAGGTAACAACCATCGCCTATGTTCTGACAAATCAATCCAACAACCATTCTCATCCAACTTACCCATACTTTCTCTCCACTTGCTTAACTCTTTCTCTGTGGCTTCAGCTTTAAGGGACTTCACACTCTCTATTGTGTTTTCACACATTCCAACATCACCAACCCATCTGGCAGGGCCTGCAACATACATTTGAGTCTTTACATCTTTTGCTGTTTCTTTCGCGACTTCATCAGCAAACGCGTTACCACGACCAACATCATCAGTGATTTTCTTGTGCGCACTGCATTTCATAATCGCAACTTGTGATGGTAGGGTCAGCGACTCAAGGAGATCATTCACCAACTTGCCATTCAGAATCTTAGCTCCATGCGAAGTCAGGAACCCACATTCCTTCCACAATCGCCCAAAACTATGAGCCACGCCAAAGGCGTACTGGCTATCCGTATATATGTTCACTTTCATTCCTTCAGACAACACGCATGCTCTCGTAAGGGCAATCAATTCTGCTGCTTGAGCCGAATTTTGTGGCACACGTGCAGTTTCAACAATCGTGTGCAAAGTCGTGATAGCATATGCAGCAGTCGTATCACCATTCGGAAGCTTGAAACACAAACCATCCACCCATAAAGTACCATCACACTCAGTCAGGGGAGTATCTTTAAGATCTACTCTCCCTTTCGTCTCTTCTTCTGTTCTGAACAGACAATCATGTTGCTCAATCTCATCTAGGTCTGCTGGGATTGGTAATAGTGTAGCTGGATTCAACGTGTTACATCTCTTTATGTGTATATGGTTTGCTAACAGTGTCAGCTCATAACCAGATAATCGCGCACTAGTTAAGTGCTGTGTCTTGGTCCTGTTTAACAATGTGTCCACAGCATGTGGAACCATAACAATCAATGTATTATCCATTACTAGGCCAGCAGACTGTCGAATAGACATAGCTGCAGCGGCTGTGGCTCTCAGACAACTTGGCAATGCCCTCGCTACCGGGTCCAAGGTTGACGAAAAATACGCGCATGGACGCGGTCAGTCGCCAAAAGGCTGTGTTAACACTGATAATGCGCTACCATCTTTCTCATGAACATACAATGTAAAAGGCTTGCTGTAGTCAGGGGTACCCAACACAGGAGCTGAACACAATGCATTACGCAATTCCCAAAAACTTTTCTGACACTCTTCAGACTATGGAATAGGATTCGGTGTATCTTTGCATGTTAATGCTAACAAAGGTTTTGCCAACAAGGAAAAATTGTGAATCCAATGCCTACAGTATGAAGTAATGCCCAAGAAAGCACGCACTTCTCTTTGTGTTCTTGGCACACTCAACTGTGCAATGGCTTGAATTCTTTCTGGGGTCAGTTTCCTTCCCTCCTTCGATAAGAGATGACCTAAGTAGGTCACTTCTTGTCGACAATATTGCAGCTTTGAGAGAGACACTTTGTGATGGAAGGCAGACAAATGACGCAACAATGACAAGGTAGCGTTTTTGCAAATCTTTTCAGTATCCGCGGCGATTAGTAAATCGTCAACGTACTGAATGAGGATAGCGCCACTTGGTAAAACAAGTGCATCAAGCTGCGCTTTTAAAGCCTGACTGTATATTGATGGACTTTCACAGTAGCCCTGGGGAGCGCGTTTAAAGCTGAAGCTTCGACCTCCTAAACTAAAGCCAAAAATGTCTCTGCTCTCCTCTGCAATTGGGATGCTAAAGAAAGCATTCTTCAGATCGATCACTGAGAACCATGCAGCGGAGGCTGGAATCATGGTTAATAAGGCAGTTATATCAGGGACAACTGGAAACTGTGGCACAACAATCTTATTAACCTCTCTAAGATCAATCACAAATCTGTAAACAGGTGGCTGTGAAGGGTCCGTTCGTTTTAAGACAGGTAAAACAGGACTATTGCAAACGTTGCCTCTTGTCTCTTCAATTACACCCTTTTTAATCAAATCACCGACAATTGCTAACAATGCTTTCTGACCTTCATTGGGGATCTTGTACTGGGGAATGCGTGGCAATCTGACATTGGCTTTTAAAGTGACCACATATGGCGGTATTTCCAAAAGACCCACATCATTGGGACCAGTAGCCCAAAGGACATCCGGAAGGGATGACAATTCAGGTGGCATTGCGTTTTTAGACAAATACATCGGGGAAATCACTTTCTTGCCTAATGTAAGTTGTACTCCTGAGGGGGAACAATATAGCGTCGCATGCAATCTTTTTAGCAAATCTAATCGTAGTAAATTTTCACCACAACCTGTTGTTAGAATGAGGGGTGCTTTTAGCTCACAAGGTCCAACAGAAAGTGACATAGGACTAGAAATCGGGTTCCTAACTGGGGCGCCAGAAAAACCTACTGAGACATTCATTTTGCCAGACAAAGGCGCGCCAGGGAGTTTTGAATGCATGATTGAACTTTTTGCAGCACCAGTATCCAGCAGAAAGGGCTCCGTTACATTTGCTGTAGTTACTTTAACATAGGGTCCACTCTGATCCACTGGCACTGAAACAACTCCCTCTCTCTGTCTATGGCTGTCCTAGTAATCATTATCTTCTACATTGTCGTCTTCCGCATAATAATCAATATTGTAGTACTGAGCTGTATTATCAGTCGCGTTGGCTTGCTGATCAAAGCTATTTATGGTATTTTGAGGCGGAAGAGGACGCGCGTTCTGGAGAACATTTCCACGCCCTCTGCCTCTAGGAGCTTGCTGACCACCTCTACCTCTTGTGCCGTACGCATTACTGTTACGCTGCATTAATTTAGGGCAACTATATTTAAAATGACCTTCCTCTTTGCAATATGAACATTGGTTGGGCCCTACAGGGATTCGTGGTTGATAATACCCATTCATTTGCTGACTATTCTGAAATTGTTGGGGTTGCTGATAGATACCTTGTGTTTGCCTATAATTACTCTGTCCTCCACGTGGCGGATAGGCCTGCTGAAAAAGGACCTTTGTCTTTAGTTCTTTCGTTTTCTTATCTGTTCTATCCTTCTCATCTTTGTCTCTATTCTCATAATACTGTGCAGTAGCCAGTATTTGCGCTGAAGAGGAAACAGCCCAAGAACTTTCTGAGTCTTTTAATTTCTTACACAACTCAGGAAGTAGATTCTGCACAAATTTATCAACAAATAACCGTTGGCCACCTTCAGTGCTCATGTCTTGACCACTGTGGTCGATAAACGTTTCTTCAAACCTGGTAAAGAAATCAGACACTGTCTCATCTTTCTTCTGCTTACATGCGGATAGTTTATCCCAATTTACGCGCATCGCGGGCATTATAGTTTTCATGTAGGTAATAATTCGACCAGGGAGCTCTGCTACCAAAGGCTCAGGTTTTGCACCACCAATTTGTCTAGTGTCTGCGGCAATAATATTAGCCCATGTAGCACCTAGTTCTGCATCGTGATCTACATTGCGAATTGACCCCCACAAAGGCTGTGGAACAACATTTCCAAACAACATATCAATGTCAGCTAAATTCATGATACATGATCCTGCAGTTTGTGATAACTCCTTATAATATCCTGCAGCGTTTTTACGGGGATCAGGCAATGTCTGTTTAAAGCGCTATTACTTCAGATCGTTTCCAAGGGACATGCACCCAAACACGCTGAAAATGTGCTGGCATAGCAGCAATACCATGAGCGGCATCAGCCGCAACAGCTTCCTTCCATACCGGAGGGACTTCTCTCATAGGGTATTGTCGCGCTTTTCCCTTTCTCCCCACAGGGAAATCTTGTGCAAACAACGACTGTTGACAATCATCATTCCTCAAGGATAATAAGATCGCAACTGCTCTATTGACATCGGGGCCCACAATCGTACCTTTTCCAAAATCGAATCTCACTTGACACAACTCCTGCGGGCTTGGATCTCTACCATGATCATCCAATTCCTCACAGAGGATTTCACACATTTTCTCGAACACATACCTCTGTTTCGGGGCATCCCATTGATGAAACACGTCAACAACTGATTCCACATCATAGAGTGATGAAAAAATAATCCACCTACGCGACATATGATCTAATGTCTTTTTCTCTTCAGGATCAGGCAGCTGACTGCGCAATTGCTTACGCTGTAAATCAGGAGTCGCACTAGATGACCCAAAGAGAGGCGACATTAAACTAGTAACTACATTAGCTAGTCGTTGTCGTGCTGAAGGAGAAGTTGAGGCGAAAACAGGGGGATAGACAGAGGGAAGAAAAACGGATTCAGATACAGGTATCGGGGTAGTGCAAGAAGGAGCGCCAGAGGAGGCCGCTGGCGTGCTAGGCAAAGTCGCAGGAAGCGCAGGGGCAACAGGTAGCAAAACTGGCGGCCCTTGAGAGGGCTGCACTGCAGGGATAGGAGCCGGCTGAAGAGGAGCTGGCTGCTGCGGGAAGGCTTGCGGCATATGTACTGGAGGCTGCGCATTTACAAGCTGTAGAGGTGCGGTGGCATTTTGCGCATATGGGGGTGGCGAACTTAGCAAATGGGACATTAGGGAATCTTTCTCATTCTCTTTTGTCTCATCTTGCACAAGGGGTGACAAAACAGGGTAACATTTATCAATCCCTAGTTTGCGCTGTCTATGTAACTGTTCCTTCATTTGTTCCTCCTCATTATCTTTAAATTGCACAGCTGCTTGCATCACTGACATACCTCTCTCTCTCTTATTTCTTTTCGCTAGCTTAATTTCCTTCTGTTTGGCTTCCTTTCGCCATAGGCGGAAAGAATCAAACATCGCCGGCCGGGCTTTCTTTTTAAACAATTTAACTTCCAAATTATCTAAGATATCTGTATCGAAACTACCATTTTGGGGCCATTTGAAAACACCGTCCTTTCTGGTGTATCGGATCCATATTTCATTATATGCAATGGGGCCCACGCCATGTTTTACATAAAGCTCATAAGTTGGAGTTCCAATTGGAGGAACCGGACATGAATCCTCTAACTGGAAATCCCTTCCGCAACCCAAACAAAACAATCTACAAAATACACTAGAACCAGGCATCTTCGCTCACTAGTCTAGTTTCAAACGTCAAAGGATTATCGAATACGATAGTCTCGTGAATACACGAGTCCTCTGGCTTTGGGACTTGCAAGCACCAAATCAAAATTATCCCGAAGGATACCAAATTCAAACTAGGAGACGCTCCACTTATACTTAACTGAATATTGATGATCGATGGCGTCACCAGAAGACTCTCTTGATTGTTTCGCTCTACCAAAAAATCGTCAAGGGTCCAAAACAGGGCGATTAATCAGGGCAGCAGTCCTTCGTAGCTGTCGGGATGCGGAGAACCTCGCAGAAAAGACTTTCGGACCACGTCGACATGCAGGGGTCGATGAAGTGGCGGCCTTCCTCCAGAATTTCCACACGAAGCTCCTCACGAACCTCTGGCTTGGACCGGTACCGCTGAAATCGCGCCGAGTTGGGCGCCAAACTGAAGTACTGGGTATTTTAAGCCCAGCGGTGCAGGGGAACACACCCTATGACTTCGGGTTCTTCCTGTTTCAGACCTACAGAAACACAGAGTCTTCTGGGTGAAGTCAAAGATCAGTTTATTGGCTGCAGACCAATTACAGGCGTCCTAGAAGTACAACAGCGTGTATGTTCTCAGGAGACTGCTGAAAATCACAGAAACGGGCTTCTTCTTAAATACAGAATATCCTGCTTCAGGCATACATTCCTTAGTTTACGATATGGCCATTACATGTATACATTACAAACGAAAAAGGCAGAGTCATGATGACCATCCCACATTCCAGTTAAGCCAGCCCGTAATTATTTACCCAGCAAGGCTCAGATCCCACATCGGATATCGATAGGCCCCAATAAACATGAGCATCTCCTGTTTGGAAAACAAGCCATAAAGCAGGAACAGTCAGGTGAAAAAGAGATTAGCTGGAGGCTCGTGTAGGATGAAAAGACTTTATGGTGTGTCAAGCCCTGATGCTAATCACAGGTGGCCAGAGGACGGGGAGCTCGTGAGACCGGACTGACCTGGGGCAGCGGAGCCAAGCTGCCCAGGTCACAGAAAAGTCAAAGAAAGGCACATGTGCTCTAAAAGGCCCGTATTTGCTTCATGCTATGTAGCCTATGTGAGGGCAACCATAAGATGGCCACCGCTTCTAAAATGGAACCCACGTAGTGATGTATAATAGCGTATACACAGTGCATTCATAGCTAAAACATTACAAAAAGCACTTGTACATACCGCATCAACCATTCGCGGTTCACTAATACCGGGATAGACAGGGGTAGGGCCCTGCCTCCTACGCGGTCCCAAATTCTAAAGTACGACAATGGGCCCTGCGAGAGGGATCTTTAGCGGATATCTTTTGTTTTAGCAGTGATGATGCGCGCAGGTGTTTGGGGACTCAGTGGTGAGTGTAGTGAAAAAAGTGATTTAAAACTACCTCAGGGGGCACCTAGAGATATATTTAATCAGGTGTCCCCTTGGAGAGATTAAAAGCAGGTGGGTGTAGATTGTCAAGACAAGGTAACAAAGCGTGACAATCTTATGTAAAGTGCTATGTCCTATGATGAAGAATGATACCCTTATGGGTGTGTGAGGGCAACACGCGCCAATAGGGAAGATCCCCTCACTCCAACCAAACATCTTCTGTGTTTAAATAGGGATTTCGAGGCATTTTCAGCTTTTTACCTTTTACCTTGAACATAATGAATGATGTATCATCTTGCTGAAACTGTAAAAGAGGCCCATGATGTTTGCGTTGGGATATCCTGAGTCATTAAGAGTGAAGAATTCATTGATAAAATTGGTAAATTATGTATTAAATAAAGGGTCTAAAAGAAGGAAATTATTATTGAATCTCCATTTTGGGTGATGGCAAATTGATAATAAATCAGAGTCGGCAATAGTGGGAGCGTGATTGGAAATCAAAATAGAACCAATTTCAGCATTTGTCATGTTTCGAGCTAGTGATTTAATTCTAGATTGAGTGCCATGTGGTGGGAAGAAGTGTATTCCCTTGTAGTTGGGTTGGCTATTATCCAAGAATCAGTCAAAGCTCCTTGCATTATGGCTGAACAAAAAGCTTTGTGCATTTTGGAAGGAATTCAAGTAACTTTGGAAAGTCTATCTAAAATTGGATCAGCAAGTTGATTGCAATCACCTCCCAAGAAAATAGTCAGCAGAGATATTCATGAGTTATTAAGTAATATCAATCCGAAGAGAGTTGTTTACTACTGAAGGGCCATATACATTACAAATTGAGAGAGGAATTCAGTCTATTAAGAAATCAACTACATTCCATCTACCCTCTGTCACTACAGATTGGGAAATGGTGATAACATTGTTTCTTATGAATTAAAGTACAATTTTTCTTCTTTACTGCAGGTGAGGAAAATATATTACCAACCCAGTTTTCATTTCAAGGCTTCCCTATCAGTTAAATGTGTATCCTGAAGCAGAGCAGTCTATGTGCAACTTGGATAAATGCAAGATAATTCTTTGTTGTTTAATTGGGTTGTTTAAACCTTTAACATTCCAGGAAGTTACTCTGAATGGTATCAATACAGAATTGATGATATATAAAGTAGTGCTTCCAATGAACAAACATTGGATTAGAATATGAAATACTCATCTTGGAAAGTAAAAGAAATCTTCTGAAATATACACAATGCAAAAAAGAGTGTAGTGTAAGAAAGTAAGAAAAAGGAGAGAAATAGTTGAGAAAAGTAAGTAATCAAGAAAAAGACAGTACAAGTCATTAAACTGTTGACTGTAAGACATACCTAGGATAAAGGATCCATGTCTATAAGGTGCGGGTAGACCATGAAAGACGAGAGTAACACGAGAGAACTCCAAACGATAAGACCATCAGGGAAATACGTCATGGCATGGAGAGATACTGTAAAGGCAAGAAAATGGTAATCAAAGATGTAAGACATATAAGACAACATATATGCAAACCCGATGTAGAAGAATAGAGGAGCAGTTAGCTTTTTAGTTATCCCATTGAATCTACTGTACATTGATGCAGAAAAGATATTGATTTCGCAGGATCATTGTACATTGTTGTGATGTCCTTATAGTTCACTTTGAAATGGCATGGGTGAAGAGGCCATAACAAGCGTTAGAGGCATGGGTGAAGATCTAGACACACGTTTTTTGTTTTTTTTTAACGTAATCCTTGCAACATCCTGTGAAAAATAAAGCTTATGTGTGGACCATATTTTTTGCTTATCCTTTTTACTGCTTTAAGAACATTGATGAAGTCGGTGTGTTCCAAAAACAAGATGATGACACCTCTGGGTTTTTAAGTAGTTTTAGACCCCAGTCTATAAGCATGCAGTATGTTGAGCGAAGTAGACACCGGAGGATCTAGAACGTTAGTGATAAATGCTTTGAAGAATTGGAGAGGGTCACTGCCCTCCACATTTTCCAGCAAACCATAAATTCAGAGGTTGTTTCTAGTTTCAAGATCTTCTGACTGTCTCTTTAAATAGTTTATTTCCAGTTGCATTTTGTGAATTGCAGATGCGGAATCTTAGATATCACTGACCCGTTGGTCTAAATCTGAAACAAGTTTTGTCCAAAAAATAACCATTTGTCTTCTAGGTTGTGAAGTGACTTGGCAGTATCCTCCATGAAAGGTTTCAGTACTCGTATTTCTTCCTGTATTAGTTTCATAGATAAGGGAGATGGTTTTACTGTAGAAGGAGTTTCTTTCTTGGATCGTTTATTTGAAGAGTAAGGCAAAGATGGTAGTAATTTGAAACTTAGGAGTCACCACCATAGGCATTGGGTAAGCCATGTTGATCTCTGGTTCTGCCATAGATAATGTGGATGTATTTCTCGACAGAAAATGGCAACGATCCAGCAAAAAGGCAGTGGAATATATATTTGGAGGGTTACAGTAACGTACGCTCCCCATAAAATGGATCATCAAGGTAAACTTGGGTATAAGAGCTTTACTAAAAGTGATAGTATTTAGTGATAAAAGCCTTCCTGAGGGGAAAGCAGTGCACTATGAAGGGGTTAGGCAGCGTGCTGAGAGGGAGACAAAATGGCAGCTGTTCACAGAAATAGTCAACTACAATGCCTGACGTTTCACAGAGGAGAATACTAAAGCAGCTTCCATTAAATTAAGAACTCCGTTTGCCTCTTTCAGAATTACAACCAAATGCTTCCTGAGGGAAAAGCAGCGCCCTCTGAAAGGGTTAATCAGCGCACTGAGAGTGAGACAAAATGGCGTCTGTTACTTGAAGAAAATGTCACGATAAGCTGAAATTAACCTAAAACAACAAGCAGTGCATTCAAACGCTCACCAATGTCTTTCAAAGTCAAATTTCTGCAAAGTTAGGTAGGAAGCGAGACGCTCTCCATCTAAATGGGCGTCCAAGCCACGCCCCAACCTGCATTTTTAATTGTGTTTGTTGCGGTGTTTCCTTCAAAATAAGTAGATCTAGGTTATTTAGCATGATCAAGTCATATGTCTACAAAGCGTGTTTCACCCCAGCATGAAATTATGCAAGATAGGCAGGGTTGGGTGCTACTACTTGTAGTAGCAATTGCTTTCATTTGCATCATGTTAGCACATTTGTTGGGTTTGAGTGTTCCTTTTATCCTTGTGTTCTTAACAGTAGGAATATTAGAGCTATGGGCTTGTCTATGGTGACTCCTTGTTCTGATGATACAGTAGCTCCAATTCACTCCCAAAAGAAGCTCCATCCATCAGCCATCTGAACAAAACACAAACTCATTAGGGCAAAGCTAAACCTAAATATTGAACCAAACATTAAAATGTAGAACACTTAAAGTTCCTGAGATCATCTAATCCTCTAACCAAGATACCACCCCTGACAACGTAGCAGAGGAAAAACAGGAGAGGAACAGAATCAAACAAGACTCGCACACAACACAGTGAACGATACCCACCAGAAAAAAGATTTTATTTTTAAAGCATTGGAAAACAAAAGAACAAAACAATGGTACCAGTCCTAATTACTGAAATATGATTGAAGTTCCGAATGGAAACAATTTAATAACTTTGAAGGGTTTGCTGAATTTGGAAACGCCCCATTTATTAACATGTGATTTCACAATGATCAAGTCCTTTCCAATGACTTTTATATCAGCCTCCTCTCCTCACATCATTATTCACCTTTCTTTTCTATTGTTCAGTAGCTTCTTTCCTCAAACATGCATCTCTAAACCTTTAATTTCGCCTCAGTCACTCTCCGTACCATAATCACACTCGATAACAAACAAATTACCATATATGGTCTTCTTTTCCAAAGAATTTAAAAAAGGCGTTACCCCCATGGTAGCATGCGATTTGAACACGTAAGCTTCCACCCTGTTCCAAATACCAATTTTCCCGTTATTTCCAACACTTTTTGGCATCTGTATGCATTCATTTAACGTCCTGTAAAATCCTACCACTGTCCCATTTGTTTGAGGGTGATGGAGGGAGCATTATTTTTTGTACAACATCCCTTTTCTTAATAAAGGTTTCCATCTCCGTATAGGCCAGCTGGACGTTAATGTTGGTCAAATTAATTTTCAGATTACTCTCCCTATGAAACACCTCTAGAAATGTGATCACAGATCACATGGTGATTTCACTTACCAATGGCTATTTCAGGCCCCCTAAAGTGTATTTCCATTAACACTAATAGCTAAATGGGAACCATACCAAGAGGCAAATGGCCCAGAAAGTTCAATGCAATCTCACCCCAAGTCTGCACCTTCTTAATCTTATCACTTCAATAGCACTCTAAACGCTCCCTCACTTTGCACGTTAATCTGAAGAAACATACATGCCCACTAATAACTGCTCTTCAACATTTCCTTTGTTTTGCGCAGTCCCAGATATCCTTTGTGTGCAAATTCAGTGAGGCATGCCCTCAGACTATCGGGTGGCACTAATTGTGAGCCTCTAAAAACAAATTTGTTTTGCACTGACAAATCTTTGATTCTCTCTGCCTTATTAGATCCTGGCAAATAATTGCCTTGTTAAACTTTCTCATAGACACTTTTGTAACGGCCAAATCTTTGTCCAATTCCTAAACTGAAAAGTGCCATAATACATAATAAACAAAGTTAAATTATTTGATTCATCGGTCAACATAACCGGTTGATGTTATGGGTGTGAGATCAAGTGTGGTAAAGTTATTGCCACTGACAGCATAAACCTAATTTCAACTGTGTGAGGCTAAGGAATATTATTGTCCCCGACAACTCTTATTTGAGTTTTCCAAATCTACACAAAGCCTTATCTGAACTTTGGCTATTTGCACGCTCACAACCTGTGTCAGCCACTCAGTAGCTTCAACGTGCTCCATGACATGCTCTGTACACAGGTGATCCAGTTCTGTCTTGAGGGCATCTCTAACACAATAAGGAATATTCCACACTTTACAAGAAATAACTGCACCTTCTTTGAGGCTGATTTGATACATATACATCTGCATATATCCAGTATTTCTGTAAAAACTTCAGGAAATTTTGTGGTCAATTTATTTTGTACCGAGCAGATACTGTTGACTTGTAGTGTGACTTTATAACAGTTTTTTGATGTGGCCAACTTGTGACCGTTTCACCTATACGTATACCTTCCATTGAGCTTTATTTCCTCTAAACTTTAAACGTGCAATAAATAACCAAGCCTATCTCTCGTTTTGCCACCATAGTCACAGGGGTTCACATAAGGCTCACTTAATATGCTTTGCCTTCAAATTGTTTTTAATAAACAGTATCTGATATCAGCATGACATATGTTTCAGAATACATCATCATTTTTGTGCCAACCCCACTCACAGAAGACACGTCAGAGGTTACCTTCACCATTGTTAGCTACCCCATTCACAGTCACTTGCCAAAATGTCCCTTTCCCCAAATAGCTTGCAAACACACTTAATGGCAGGGCATTGTTTGCTGTTGGCCATCTGTCCAGAGTTTCCACACTTGAAGAAAATCCCTCTGAATTGCTGTAGATTCCTAGATTTGTTTGTTGATTTAGACCACGGGTATTCATAGTACGGCCCGCGGGCCGCCAGCGGCCCGGCAAGCCTTTCTTGGCGGCCCGCGGACCTTGCAAACATCGTACCGGTGTTTTTGTGTTTGTTTTTTTTTTACAGTGTCAGCAAACAGACTCTGCTCTGTGGGGGCCGGGTGATTCAAGTGATAGCGCCCCTGCAGCTCCGCTTGGACTAAGAAGAGGTGAAATACAACAAAGCCTCGTTATCATGCAAATGGTCTCTTAATGACCCGTGAAGTACTCCGGTGGGGCTGTGTGTGTGCCCAGGAAGGGAAGCTGCCTCAAGCTGCCACACAAGGGGGGTGGGGGGTTAGCGGACAAAGAATGACAGAGGACAGCAGGGTGTGAGAGTCGGGTGAGGTGACAGAGGGCAGAGACAAGGGCAGATAGAGGCAGAGACAGATAGAGACAGGGGCAGACAGAGCTAGATAGAGGCAGAGACAGGGACAGACTGACAGAGACAGATAGAGGCAGAGAGGGATAGAGGTAGAGATAGACAGCGATAGAGACAGAGAGAGAGAGACAAAGATAGAGGCAGAGACACATAGAGACACATAGAGGCAGAGACACATAGAGGCAGAGACAGACAGAGGCAGAGACAGACAGAGATAGAGACAGACCGAGAGAGAGAGGGGGATGGAGAGAGAGGGAGTCGGAGAGAGAGGGAGTCGGAGAGGGAGGGAGACAGAGGGGGAGGGAGAAAGAGGGAGGGAGACAGAGGGAGGGAGACAGAGAGAGGGAGGGAGGCAGAGAGGGAGGGAGAGATAGAGAGAGGCAGATAGAGAGAGAGAGGGGGACAGAGAGAGAGAGAGATGTGTATGCCGGGTCCGGTGGCTCAGTGGACGAAGGCGTCCGCTGCAGGGGCCTTTGTTCCACCTCATGGTCACAGTTTTTTTTTGTTACTCTAGCCCCGCCCCCTCCCCCAATGACCCCTCCCCCACGTTGCGGCCCTCAGCCACAAACCACACTGTAAATTTGGCCCCCGAGAGAAAGTTTGTGAGTACCCATGATTTAGACCCAGATCAATAGTTTGGATGCATTCAACTAAGGCTTTCTTTTTTGCTCACTTATTCCGCAAATTTTGATAAATGCTCTAACTGTTTGGCAATTAACATAATTTCTTGTAACTTAGGGTCTCCTCGAAGCCACAGCTCTTCTCTATTACTATCATTTTATTCCTCAACATGAGCTGATCTCTGATTTACTCATCAGTATTCTCCCAAAGTTGTGTCAAGGCTAGTTTTTATAGTGCTTAGACATAATAATCTGATAGAGACAACTGACCGCAGATTCCTTAACGTAGAATTATCCCCAGGCGTGAGACTGGACCCGGAAAGCTTTCTTGCACAGCATCTCTGCGTGCCGGGGGCCGTACCACGCAACTCCGTCCGACGTCCTCCGCGGGTGTGACGTCAGCGAGGTGACATAAGCCCCACCCCGGTGCGCTGACGTCAGTTTTCTTCTTTTCCGCGTGCAACGCGGATCCGGATCGTGTTCCTGGCCTGTTTCAGGCCTTCTTTTTCCGCTTCTGAGCGTTTTTCTTGGGAACAGTGTGCGAATGCCTTCGGGCTTCAAGACGTGCTCGTCTTGTGCGTGCCAGATGTCGGCGACGGATCCTCACCCCATCTGCATGTGGTGTTTGGGGGAGCACCACGACTCCACAGACTGTGAGGCGTGTCAGCAAATGAAGGCGGGAGCGCCGGATGAAACTCCTTTCGGCACGCATGTCCAGGTCAACATCGTCGTCGTGTCCGTCCCCCTCGGACGGCTTCAAGAACCTCCGTCTCCGACATTGTCCTTCTCCCAGGCCGCAAAGGCGTCGCTCACCTGTTGGTAAGTGTCGCAGTTTGTCCCCAAGGCCTGGTCCCCGGCCTGTTGGGGGTGTGGGTTCTCCGCGGGTGGTGCGGCCCCACGCATCGCCACCGTATCCACCGTTTCCCGGTGCGGGGGAGACGAGAGCCCAGATGGAGGCCTATGCGGCGGCCTTGCAGGCCTCGTTGGCTCTTCCTTCTCCTCCTTCTCTTCCTGGGATGTCTGCGGATCCCTTGCCATGTGCGGGGACTTCTGCGGCGGCTCCAGCGCCGACAGATTCGGATCCAGGTTCGGAGGATGTGGTGCCGCCGGGGTGCGGCCCTTCGGGGTTCCCTCCTTCGGACCACGGCGCCTCTGCCTCGCCACAAACCCCCATGGGGGTCCCTGTGGTGTCGTGGGAGGTTGCCGGGGCTTGGGCGTGTCCTCGAGTCCCCCTCAGTCCTCGGGGCAGGCGGCGGCCTTGTCCGAGGTGACACTGCTCAGGCGCCGGCGGCTGCTGGCCCTGGCGGGGCCAGCTAGGTGTCGGGGCGTGTCCCCGGGCCCCCCTCGTCCCTCCACGCAGGCGGCTGCCTTGTCAGAGGTCGAGTCGATGCCTTTTCGGCGCCGTTCCTTAGCCGCCCTGGCTCCGACCCAGCCTCGGTCTCCTGCGCGCGTGTTGTGGCGGAGGTCATTCCGGCGTCTCCTTCGGCGCCATTCGACGTTGACCTGACGCCGGTCGCGGACTCTACGGCGCCGGGGCCGGCGTCTGGTCGTTGATTCGTCTTCGGACACCCCCTCTTCTTCGGCGGTTGTTTATTTATTTATTTATTTATTTATTTATTTAAGGTTTTTATAGAGCGCGTAGTCACCCTTGAGTATCCCAGCGCTGAAACCTCAGACTCCTAAGGAGGGGGCAAAGAGAGGCTGCTGACGAGTCAAGGGAAAAGAAGAGTTTTGAGGGATTTTCTGAACCGTAGGAGGTTTGGTTCAGCTCTGTTGGTTTCATCTTCTACGGAGACGGGTCGGAGACGGGTCGCCGAGTCGTGGCTTTTTCTCCGGCATCTTCTAAGGACGGCTCTTCGCCGTCGCCGCGCCCGCAGTCTTCGCTGGAGGCGCCTCAGGTTCCCCATTCCTCGGTCCCCATTCCCCCTTTTCGGGCTTGGCCTTTCCTTCCTCCGGTTGGACTGGGGGACGGCCACCTAAGCTTTCAGCCGTCGCCCACAGAGGAACTGCTTTCCTCGCCGCGGTGCCCTATGGAGGCGAGTGCTGCCTTCGCTCGAGCTGTTTCCACGGCTGCGGGAATCTTGCGCATGGGCGATCCAGCTGCCCATTTCCCCACGGATCATCTTCTGGAGGTCCTCCATCAGTGTTCTGGTGGTCGGGAGCTGCTTCTTCCCTTCAAGGCTTCGCTCCACACTTCTCTTTTGGGGGCTTGGGGGCGGCCCGCCACAGGGGACCTGGTGCCCCAGCAACTTCAGCACCGCCACCGTCCTGCGTCACATGATCCTGTCTGCCTTTCCCTCCACCCCTCTACCAGGGGCCCTCTTTTACAGACTGCCTTTCAATCCCTGCCGTCGGTGTTGTCTCCCGCGTCGCAGGAGGCCCGCTGGTTAGATCCCTGGGGGCGCAATATCTTCGCCTCCACCAGTGCGTCTTTGCGGGCCCTTAACACTCTTTGTGTATTGGCTAGGGTCCCTTAGGTCTGCCACTTCTCAGTCGTGTGCCTGTGTTGATCTGAGGCACCATGTGTTGGATGGCCGGGAGCTGGCGGCATTTATTCTTCGCTCGCCTCTGGACATTTCGGAGGTGCTTGGTCGTGCCATGGCTTCATCGGTGGCCCTTTGTCGACATGCCTGGCTACGGGATAGTGTGTTCCCGGAAAATGTTAGGGAACGGCTGGTGGACCTTCCCTTTGATGGCACTCTTTTGTTCCACGCCCCTGCGGATTCTGACATTCAGAGGTTTCTTGCGGGGCTTCGTCCTCCCTCTCCTCCTCCTCCTCCTCCTTCCCCTCAGTGACCTGTAAGTCGGTGTGTGTTTTGGGAGGTGTTCTTCTGATGTTTTCCTGGGGCCTTGTAGCGAGTAGCCCGGTTGTGTGTTCTGTGTGGTTGTTTTGTTAGGACCTTGATGCTGTTGGCTGGTAGTCCGGCCCTTTTTTGACTTGTGGTTTTGGCTGTTGGTAAGCCGTGTAGGTCCTGAGATTAGGCCTTCTGTGTATTCTTTATTGGCTGATTGGCAAGCCGTCTGCGGTTTTCTCCACAGGTCTTTCTGTTTGTCCTCTGCTGCGGAAGATTTTTCCTAAGAAAGTTCCCATGTTCTGGGACGTAACATGCCCTATGTGGGGTAATGGTAGCTATTGTATAGCTTTATCCTGTGCTGGGGAGGTGTGGTCGTCCTTCGGGCTTCTGCTCTCCGTGGCGTCACGGTATGTCGCTGGTGCGATCTTCTTGCTGATAGTTTTAGAGTGGCTTGCATTGCGCCATGGTCCGTCCTTCTCCTGGATCACTGTGTCGCTGGCCTAGTCCGGCCTGCTGTCTGCGGCATTACGTTGTTGCGGTTTTGAACTTCTGTCCCCCTTGGTCCTCTGTCTGGTGTTCCGGGGAGGGGAATGGTTTCCCCGTTTTTTGTGTTCGGGTGGACGGCTTGGTCCGTCCCCATCTTTCTTTCTGTCTGGTTCCTCTTCATTCGTGGGTTGGTGTGTGCCGGCCCCACCCCTGAGGTGTGTCCAGGCCCTTCTTGGCCCTTCCTGGCCTCTGCCTTCGGCCGGCGTCTAGCTTGTCCTGGGTGCAGCGTTCCGTGGTGTTGTCTGCTGCTGGCTGTGCATGCCAGTGCAGGCCTGTTTGTTCTGCTACGCCGTTGTGGCCTTTGATGTATTCTCTTGTGCCTTTCTTCTTCCGTCTGCACTTTTGGCGGTGCAGCCGTCCCTGCCTTGTCTGCTGTTGCGGCTGAGGGTGTGCAGCTCTTCTGTGCCTGTGTATGTGTTTCTTCAGGTGGGCCCTGCCTCCGGTTCTCCCTCTTCTCCCTAGGGGTTGAGGTGGCCCTTGTATTCCTTGAGGTTTTCGGCCGCTGTCTGCCCCTACAGGGTATTGGGCAGTTCTCCCTTGGTTGGGCTTAGGTTTTCCTGGCCTTTCCCTTCTTGTCCCTGTGATATGTCCCCTACTGGGGCCCTGTGTCTCTCCTAGTGGGGAGGCTCTCTCGCAGGCCCTCCTCCGCCCTTCTGGGTATGGCTAGGGTATCTATTTTACGTTAAGGAATCTGCGGCTAGTAGTCTCTATCAGATGTACAAGTTACTTACCTTCGGTAACGATGTATTTGGTAGAGACGATTCTAGCTGCAGATTCCTACACGACCCGCCCTTTTTCCCCGTTCTGCGAGGACCCTCTGCTTGGGTTTCTGCAGTCGCCTCCTTCTGGGTGACTTGTCTTCTGTGGGTGTCCACTTCGTTTTCTTCCGGTCAGGCATCCCTCCAGCTGGTTTCTCTCCAGCGTGAAGGCCTACTTTTGCTCCTTCCCTCTGTTGTTAGAGTTTCTGATCCCCACCCAGTCTTCCTCGTTAGGGGTTCTTTTACCTGTCCTTTGACTTCCCACACTTTTCAGAGGTTATAGCCCTCCTTGGCACTGTAGTCTGCGGATGGATTACCTGTCCTTTGCCCTCCTACTCCTTTCAGGGGGTATGGCCATCCTTGGCAGTGTAGTCTGGGGATGGATTGCTGTTGCTCCTCTGTTCCGGGCTTGTGGCCCTTCCCCTTGTGGTTGTGGTTGCAGTCTCTCTCTCTCTCTCTCTCTCTCTCTTTCTGTCACGGTGCTTTCACATGCTTGTGCCTTATGTGACCTCGCTGATGTCACGCCCGCGGAGGATGTAGGGGCGGAGTCGCATGGTACCGCCCCCCCCCCCCCAGGCGCGCAGTGATGCTGAGCAAGAAAGCTTTCCGGATCCAGTCTCACGCCTGGGGATAATTCTACGTTAAGGATTCTGCTGCTAGAATTGTCTCTACCAGATACATCGTTACCGAAGGTAAGTAACTTGTACTTCAAGAGATATACCATCCCATTGAATGCCCATTACAAAATTATGTCTCTCTAGAACTGTGGATACCTTAGGGCTATATTGCTTATATAGTCTTGTTATGTTTTTTAACATAGAATTAATACTCGTTCAACCTTGCAGTGACATTATCCTCATCGTGATCCTTTAAGTCTGGTAGATTTCCAAAAACATCCTGCCTCTCTTGGTCCTAACAATGTTCTAGCAGAGATGCTTCCATTTCATCTGTAAGATTTGATCGGCATACTTTCAATGATTGAAAAAACACTTTCTTCCTTTTTGACCACCTTAAAATAGGCTCACTAGATGGAACCAAGAAAAAGGGAAGTGATGAGATAGTTTCCATTGTGCAAATATGGTTATAGACCGATCAATTGGAGACCCAATACTTTTGCCTTTCAAAGTACGCCTAAGTACACATATACCCCCCTCTAGACCACACTGAAAAAACCTAAAAGGAAAACACTGGTACATGATTTTGTACCTGAGATTGGCACTAAAAGAATGCTGGTATCTTGTGATACCCAACTACACAACCTGTAAAGGAAATCGTATTAACCAAAGAATTTCAACAATATTTGAATCTGAATATTTTTGGAGATATGCCATGTGGCAGTGGAGAACAGGACCGTACACGGTATGTTCTTCATGGTTTAGTTCTCGTGTAAAGAAACATGATGGTGGCATTCTTAGAGTCTGAAGATGATGTTTCAGAGGTGGTCCATGGCAAAGCAAAATAGAATCTGTTAAAGCTGGTTAGTGTTGCTTGATGGTGCAGAGCAGACAAAGCCATGTGAAATCCAGCAATCCTTGGTGTAGCGAGATGAGGACAGGTAGCGTTAGCCAATAGGTTGGAAGGAGATGTTTCATAAGTAGTTTGGGCAAGTTACATTCAGATGAAAGCTCATTGCATCTGATGAGGACACAGAGCTTTCCTTCACGGTCCTCCTTCTATCAAATTCCTTCTTATAATAAACTGCACACCAATTATATTGTTTTTCACTACTTCAGGGGACCATTGAACAATTTTGGTCTCCAACACCCAACTTTCCTTAGTAAAAGGAGTCCTCCTTCTCATGATGGAAAATGGGTGATACCCATTGTACTACAATCGACTACTAGATGCCAAAACAATTTTTTTCCACTTCTTTCTTCCAGTTAAAATTCCTACTTGTCACTAACTGTAGTGTTCCCTTGATGACTCTGTTAAATCTTTCAATTTCACCATTAACCTTAGGATGATATACTCTGGTAAATTTATTATCAATACCATTTCTTTTTTAAAAAAGTAAACTCCACAACAGTAAATTGCAGACCATTAGCAGAAATAATAATTCTAGGAAGACCTTCCCTATAGAACAATTAATCCAAAAATTGCAGGAGTAGAAAACCATCAGCAGACTCCACAAATTTAATTTCAGGCCTTTTTTGCGAAAAAAGTATCTATAAGTCCCTCTACAATTACCTTTCTGCCATCTTTCTGTACCACAGGACCTATTATATCAATCCCCACTGTTTCCTAAACCATCTTAGGACACTCAACAGGGTAAAAAGGTGGTCTTAACATAGTCTGTGATTTATAAGCCACCTCACACTCAACACATGACCTTACGAGAATTTTCACTTCTTATCCAACCCTGCCCACCAATAAAATATTTCACTCGTTTCTTGCACTTCACAATGCCCAGGTGTACTTCATGACAGATCTTCTAAATCTTTTCTGTCAAATTCACTGGAGGTACAACTCTCTCTCTCTAGTTTAGAATCTTCCAATGAAAGTACGCGTCTCACTTCCCAAATATTCTTAATACAAGTAATTCTTAGTCCCAGAGCACTTAATAGGCCAACCACCCTTTACATGCTCACACACCTTCATCAAAATTTGATCTTCCAAACTCTTCTTGTCCCATTCTTCAAAATCCTCTTCCCCACTTCATTGTGCAGACAAGCCAAATTTAAATCCTCAGACGTTTCTACATGGCTCTCTTCCACCGGTAAAGGTAATCTGCCTCAGACAATCTGCTGTTTTATTTTTAATTCCATGAACATACTGTATACTGTAATCCACCCAAGGACCTTATTCTGCAACATATAACTTCCCATATGCTCGTCTGTTTTTGAACTCAAAGGAAACTCTTCTATACCTCATCATAGGTATAGGGTCACCATTGAAACTTTCAGGTCTTACATCTGGTGGTAACAAGTTTTTACCTAAAACTTTTACACATTTGTCTTTCCAGGTATCTGTATCAACAATGGTATACTGGGACCCTGAATCCGAAACAATCAACATTTCCACATTTCCACACCTCCCAATTTGATCTTACTAACATGTTTGCTCCTAGACATTGTACTAAGGGGCTGATGAACACCTTCGTACCAGGGATTGGGCCCACCTGACATAGTAGGCATTACAATGTGACCGCCACCACAGCGGTCGCAATGCCTATACTTTACATTGCGGCAGGTGTTGCTGGCTGCAGCACCCGCCACAATGTAAAAACGGGACACTGCACATATTCTTGCTCTACATAGCAGGCACCATGCAGTGCCTGCCACATGGAACAGGGATATTTAGGGGGGCACCATAGGTGCCTCCCAACACCCACAACCAAGGGGAAGGGGGCCCGCTATGATTGAAAGGGACATCGTAATTCCTGGTAGGCACCGCCAGCATTGTAGGGACTACGAGCCCGGCGGATATGTGGAGGTCGGACTTAACGACTGCCACACGTCAATCGCCATCATAATATGGCGGGCAGAAAAGTTGGTTACGATGGTGGGGAGACCATTTGTAATCAGCCCCTAAATTCTTACACTTTTTCATTACCAATACTGAGCAAATAGTCAGAAGATGATTCACATTATTTTACTACTTTCACTTTGCCCAGGTTACGCTTACAGACCCTGGCAAAATTACCTCTGATACCACAAAATTAACATTTCTAGTTTAAAATCGGGTAATTATTTTAATAAGCTATGTGTACATATTTGTCTTTCCTTAAAGTTTGTTTGGACACACTTTCTGCTTGTATCATTTCCTTGCGCCTTTGCTAACAACATCTTTGCCTTCGTCATTTACAATAGCTGTTGTACACTTGCTTGAAACTTCAGCTTTGCGTACCACAGCTTTCACATATTTTAATTCTCCTTCCCCATAAACTCATAACCTCTCTTGAACTTCATTAGTGACATACATAATAATTTGGTCTCTTAAGACTTTGTCTTGTAAAGTTTCAAATATGCTGGTAATGGACATTTTTTTAAGTGAAGATACATAATCTAGATAATAAACTAAGCTTTTTCCCCATTCTTGTTTCCTGTAGAAGAAATTATATATTTCAATAGCTATACACAAACGCTGTGAAATAGATGTCTAGGTCTAACAAGGCAGCTCATCCTCTCTCTCACAAAGAACCCCGAAGACACCAGACTCAGCTTCCAAGAAGGAATGAAAGACGTTGTAGCCTGGATGAGCGACAGCTGCCTAAAACTGAACTCCGAGAAGACAGAGGTTCCCGTCCTCGGACCCTCCCCCACCACATGGGACAGCTCCTGGTGGCCCCCTGCCCTCGGAAACCCACCCATCCCGACGGTCCATGCCCAGAACCTCGGCATCATTCTAGACTCCTCCCTCACCCTGACCCGCCAGATCAACGCCGTCGCCTCCACCTGCTTCAACTCCCTCTGCAAGACCTTCAAGTGAATCCCCCCGAATGCAGAAAGACCGTCACCCACGCACTCATAACCAGCAGACTGGACTATGGTAACGCCCTCTACGCCGGAATCAACAAAACCCTGCTACACAAGCTCCAAACCATCCAGAACACCTCAGCCAGACTCGTCCTCGGAACCCCACGACACAAGCACATGACCCAACACCTACGAGACCTCCACTGGCTCCCCATCGAGAAGAGAGTAACCTTCAAGCTACTCACCCACGCCTATAAATCCCTCCACAACATTGGACTCAAATACCTCAACGAAAGAGTCTCCTTCCACGTACCCAAAAGGAACCTCTGCTTCTCCGACCTCGCCCTGGCAGACACCCCACACATCTGCAGAACCAGAGCAGGCGGAAGAGCCTTCTCCTACGTTGCAGCAAAGACCTGGAACGAGCTCCCAGTCAACATCAGATGCTTCCCCACACTCTGCACAACTTCAGGAAGAGCCTCAAGACCTGGCTCTTTGACTGATCTGGAGCGGCACCCTCCCACCCCCACGCCTTGAGACCCTCACCGGTGAGTAGCGCGCTTTATTAAACCCCGATTGATAAGTGAAAGGGGTATATGGAGAGAGAGGGAATGGGAAAGGTGGATTAGTGTATAGTGTGAGGAGGTATAGCAAGGTTGTATGTGTTAGTAAGTAGTATAAAGAGGAGATAGGTAATGTGATGGAGGAATGAGAGGGTGTAGTTGTCAGTGCATACACGTAGTGCTACACATTTAAGGCAAAAAGTGCTGGCAACGCTATATGTGTAACACTAATTAGGACAGAAAACTGTACCAAAAGCAGATAAAAAAACACAATGTTCAATGCAAGCACCACAGCAGAATTTCCACTGATTCGTGGCATGGTAGTGAGCTCTTCTAGAATCCTCCACAAACGTCTCGTGGAAGTTAGAAAGCGCCTTACATGCTCAGTATAATTTGTTATTGTACAATTTTATTATTGTACTCCTTGTACAAACATCCTGTTATGTATCAATGGGAAACTGCAAATTATATTTATGAAACAATGAGTGAATCATTCCTCTAAACATGACTATTTAGATCTGATATTTGTGCTCCGTAATATGGTATAACTGCTCTAATGCTTGAAATTCTAATAATTTCAAATACAATTATCTCAGGGTGAGTATTTGTAAACTAGTTGCTGCGCTCCCACTTGTGTTGTTTCAACTCAAATGCATATCTTGTAAAGTTAAACATGCCTGGAGCCGAGATTCTCCTATTCAAGAGCTCTTTTAAAGTGGAAACTGTGATGGCCGTGTTAGTATGCACATAATGAAAAATTGTGAGTGCGCTTAAAAACTGAAGGTGAATGGTGACTGTTCTTTTCCCTCATGCTACTCATGCCCGTATTTTAAATCCTTATTGTTTTTACTATGGAATCATCAAATTTCCACTTCAAACAACGCCGAACGCGCTCCCCATTTTAATGGCCATTCCGTGAAGGTGCTCACGGTGACTGTAATTAATGTGTTTGCATGCACATATTAAAGAATGCTGGGTGGTCTCAGTATTAAAACTGAATGTTAACTGAGCTTTTTGTTTTTGTAAGTCCGCCATCCCACAAAGGTGTTCATGTGTGGTGTTCTCCGGCTCCCGCCGTTGGTAGACGGGGACGCGACCGCCGGGAGGCCGCGACTAGGGGCCTGGGCTGGGACACAAAGACAAGCAGACCAGGAGATGTGTTGGTGTAAGGTCCGCCGTCGTAGCCCTAGTGGCGTACGTACGTGCGTGACCGTTTCTTATTAACTATAGTCACGTGACCTGAGGCGTACGCGCTAGGCGTATCGCGTCACGGTCACGACATTACATTCCTCCCCAACAAACATGAAAACCAAAACATAGCTGCAACCTTCCTTACACTGGACTCCCCGCCCAGCGTTCACCGTTAACAGAGCATTCCAAAACTCCAAATAATATAACATGGAACAATCTTACGTGAGGTAGTCTTTTAAACGACAGGATGGCTCAGGATTGTTCCTCAGGCTGTACTGCGACGTACCCCGGCTTTGTGAGTCTCCAGTATCTCCACCTTGCCCCTCGACAGGAGTCACAGCCTTGTGAGGCTGTAGCCCAGGACTCACCGCTGTACCATACGACGCTCTCTGCGGAGACGACCGGAGGATGTCCGATTCTCCCGTGTCCTCCATGGCTGGTTCCATTTCTCCGCCACCAGTTTTGACGTCTTCCACCCGCCTTGTGTTGAGGTTGTCTCCTACATGGTCAAGGACTACTTCTGCTCGCTGCGGGTGATACTTTTTAAAATGCGGCACGTTTCTGCTTATTCTCTCTCTCCCGCAAGTGGCAGTGAAGCACGTTCCCCTGACGGACACCACCGTCCAGGGTTCCTTTTCAAAACTCAAGCGAAATTTGCTTCCCTGAGCTCGGTTCTTGAGCAGTACAGCGTCCCCTCGGCGGATGTTTGGTAGGGCGGCCCTCCGCCGGAGACTAACATGAGCGTGTGCTTTCCGTCGCCGGGCATCAATGATACTGTCCTCGGGAGTTTCCGGTTGCCACTCGGGGTGATGAGGGATAGTGTCAGTGACTACTCTTCCCATTAGTAGATGCGCTGGAGCCACACCAGTGGTCGTGTGGGGTGTCTGGCGATGACTCCGGAGAAAGGTGGATATGGCCAATTCTACAGATTGAGCCTTGTCATGTGCAATGCGTATGACTTTGTTAAGTGTACGCATAAATCTTTCAGCTTCCCCATTCGCTTGCGGCCAGCGTGGAGTGATCCGGCGATGATGGATACCCAGCACTTGCAGGTATGATGCAAATTCTTGACTTTGAAAGGAGATCCATTGTCAGTTCTTATCTCTTGCATGAGTCAATGGGCAGCCTTGATCTTCTCGAGTTTTGGTATAACTTCAGTAGCGCTGAGTGCTGACAGTATCTCCACTTCAGGATATTTAGAATGGTCATCGATAGCAACCAGGGTATGGCGTCCATCTGGAAGACTGCCAAAGTCTACACTCACTCTGGACCATGGGACCATCGGCCGAGGTTCCACGATGACAGGTGCAGGTGGGGGTGCCTCCCCGGTGACCTGGCACGATGGGCAAGCACGGACAGTGGCCTCTACCATGTCGTCCATTAGTGGGAACCAAACTTTTGTGCAAAGCCGCAATTTTGTTTTAACCATGCCCTGATGTCCTACATGGGCAAGTTCCACCACCCTCTGTGTTAGAGATGTCGGAATTACTAACCTATGTCCTCTTAACAGGCACCCTTTATCATCCTCGGTGAGCTCGTCCCGGACATGGTACAACCTGTCCATTATTCGTTGTGCCGTGGCTGTTAAACTCTTCCACTCCTCCTTAGCTTTGTGCCAGCTACTGCTCCGGATGGCTCCCTTGGCGCGCTGCAGACACTCATCGTGATCTGTGGCTTCCCGTAGGCTTGTCATGGAGATGGGTATAGGGCATGATCGAGCGGTGACACACCTAACATATTCTATATGAAGAATAACTCCTCTCAGACCTATATTACTTTTACCCAAGAATGAATCTGCGCATGGGTTGGTCACTGCTTATAGTGCATACATAGTTTACAATTTAATACATGAATACATAGTCTTTTTTATTTTTTGTAAAAATATTCCTTTTATTTTATTTGTTGATTTTCAAATATTGTCATTATGTGACCGTTATACATCAGTCTCCATTATTTTCTAAGACAGTACAAATCATTTCATATTTGAATAAACACAATTTTTATAGAAAACGTTTTTTATATCTAATACATATGAAAAGCAACACCCTACTCAAAAAAGCAATCAATTCTCAGACACACTCATGACTCTAACTCACTCTCAATCACACATAACACATATACTCAATGGGTACAGGGAGCATCAAGATATAAAGACATCTCCAATATTTGGTTTTAGATGGCAACAACCTTAGAGTCATGAGTGTGTCTGAGAATTGATTGCTTTTTTGAGTAGGGTGTTGCTTTTCATATGTATTAGATATAAAAAACGTTTTCTATAAAAATTGTGTTTATTCAAATATGAAATGATTTGTACTGTCTTAGAAAATAATGGAGACTGATGTATAACGGTCACATAATGACAATATTTGAAAATCAACAAATAAAATAAAAGGAATATTTTTACAAAAAATAAAAAAAGACTATGTATTCATGTATTAAATTGTAAACTATGTATGCACTATAAGCAGTGACCAACCCATGCGCAGATTCATTCTTGGGTAAAAGTAATATAGGTTTGAGAGAAGTTATTCTTCATGTAGTTGTTTATCTTTCCCCTCTTACTCCTAGACCTCATACGCCTCTAGAGGGGGTCCCTTTATTTACAAACACCTAACATATTCTTCAGTGTCAGCGGCATCCTCCATTTCCTGGGCCGTGACTTTCCGAGGATGGCGGGACAGGTAGCCGGCCGGATTCTTGGACCCGGGCTGATACTCTATTTTAAAGTTATAGTTCTGGAGTTGTAGCATCCACTTCTCAATTTGTGCCGGCGGCTTGGTTGAGGTTCCTGAAAAGAGCGCCACCAGCGGCTTGTGGTCTGTTGCTATTACGAACGGTTTTCCGTATAAGTACAAATGGAAGTGGCGGCACCCCCAGTGGATAGCGATGGCTTCCTTTTCTGTTTGTGAGTATCTCTGTTCAGTTGCGGTAAGGGACCTGCTGGCGAATGCCACGGGGCCCACTCTTCTTGAGGATTCCTTCTTTGCAGGAGGACGGCTTCAAGGCCGACCGGACCAGCATGCACGGCGACCAGTGTTAACTTCGTGGGGTCAAAGAACGCTAGGGTGGTGGCTTCAGAGAGAGACTCCTTGATTTTCTTGAAGGCCTGGGCTTGTTCACCGCCCCACTTCCAGGTGATGGACTCCTTGGTCAGCTCCCTCAGCGGTGCCGTCAGGGTGGCCAAGTCCTGGATGAATCTTCCACAGTAATTGACCATCCCAAGGAAGCTGCGGACTTCCGTGACGTTGGTGGGAGCGACAGCTTCTTTAATGTCCCGAACTTTCTCAGGGTCCGGGTTGACCCCTTCCGTGGAGAAGGTATAGCCAAAGAATTGCAGTTTTTGGCATAGAAGCTCGCATTTCTCTCGGTGATGGGTGAGGCCTGCATCCCGTACCCGGCGTAGTTATTGAAGCAGTCGCTCATTGTGCTCTTGGATGGTTTTGGCGTGTATCATGAGGTCATCGCTGACATTGATGACCCCCGGGACGCCTGCAATTAATTCCTGTATCACATTTTGGAATACCTCTGCGGCACTGGATACTCCAAAACTTAACCTGGTGTACCTCCGGAGATCCACATGTGTAGAAAATGTGATGATGTTGCGGGAGGCTTCGTCTAGCACCAGTTGGTGATATCCGGATCTCAGGTCCAGTTTTGAAAACCAACGGGCTCCTGCCATTTCTCCGATGAGATCGTCTATCGTGGGAGTAATGTGGCGTTCCCGCTTGATCGCGACGTTGGGAAGTCTCATGTTGACACAGATTCTCACCGCGCCCGGCTGTGTGGGCTTCCGGGCGACGACGATGGGGGATACCCACGGTGTGGGACCGGACACTTTTTCGATAATTCCCGCTTCCTGAGCTCCTCCTCCACCAGTGGCCTCAGATGAAACGCTATCTGCCGATGTCGCAGGGCGACAGGCTGGACCGTTGGGTCGATGTGGAGGTGGATTTCTTTTCCACGGAACTTCCCGATCCCCTGGAAGACTTCCTCGAATTCGCCCAAGATGTGCTGCAGGGACTCCTGGTGCACTCCGAAGGCAAATGTCACGACTCCCAGGTCTTCGGCCGCTCGGCACCCCAGCAGCATCCCCTGGCCATCTTCTGTGACGTAGACGTTGGTGGTAACCGACTGTGGGCCGTGGGAGATTACCGTCCGGAACTGTCTGCGTATTTTCAAAGGAGCATCTTGGCCATACGCAAACACTGTTATCGTTGAGGGGTGTAAGGCCGGCTTCGGGTTCATGGTGCCGTGTAGGGCTACGGCCATGATGTTAATGGTGGCGCCTGTATCCACAACTGCGATGACCTCCTGAGACCCTACTCGGATACTGCATTGTGGTAGGCGTCTTGCCTTGCGTGTGGTGGTGCCAATCATGTGGATTTTGTGCACCACTCTCTCTTCCTCCTCATCGTCATCCATGTCGCTGGGAGCTGGTTCTTCCTCCTTGAGAGTGTTTCCCACTTGTAGGGGCTTGCGGTACTTTTTTGACCGGCATACTTTTTCGAAGATATTGAATCTTCTGCACCCCGAGCACCTTCTACCTTTCGCAGGACACTCTGCTGCTGAGTGCGGCGATCCTCCGCAGTACCCACACGACTTCGACTGACCTGGGGAGGGCGTTCCCGCTCCTTTCTTGCCCCACATCTGTGTGGGTCTGGTCGACACCGCGTTCACCGGTTCGGTTTTTACCGGTGCTTGAAGAGCGGCTTCCATGTGCGCCGCCCGCACTTTCGACAGCTCTTTGGTCCGACCCATCGTCAGGATTTCCGCCAACGGCTTGACCGACTCTTCTAGTATGCGCTCTCGCAGCTTGGCTGATGCACAGCCCTGGATGATCTGCCCCCTGATTTCTTCGGTCTCATCCCGGAAGCCGCACGTGGCTGCAAGCTTCTTCAGGCGGGCGTGATACGTATCTAGCGATTCTTCCGGAAGCTGGCGCGCTTGTCGGAAGATGAACCTCTCATAGTCTTGGTTGGCCATCGGTTAAAATGTGTACATTAAGGGCGGCTATCCGTGTCAGGTGTGTTCTGGGAGTGGCCTCCGCTAGCGTTTTGACGATGCTGTGAATGTCTTTTCCACCCAGGTGTATAATCATTGCTCTTTTCTTATCCCTATGGACCTTGGTGGCCTCGAAGAATATTCGCAGGCGATCTTCCCAGTCCTTCCACTTGGCCGCAATCGACGAATGTGATCCCTCTACTATGAAGAGTTCTATTGGTGGTATCGTGGCCATGGCTAATGCTCAGCGCTGTGCGTGGTCCTCCCTGGCCTCTGCGTGTGTGTATACTGCCTGCTTTGCCTACAGTCCTCGTGGGCCTTCCCCTTGTCTGGGGCGCTCCCCCTTTCTCCGTATGCGCGTGTGCTTGGGATTCTCCACTGTTCACTAGGCCTGCCCCTGACTCATAGGTCTCCCTCCGGTGTAAGGTTATTGAGGGCTAGACCTCTGCACTGTGAGGTGGGCTTTTTCCCCCAGTGTTCCCAGTGATTGGGGCCACAGCTCCTCACAGGGCTTCTTAGGAGCTGCCTCCCCTTGGCATCATGATCAGCAGGCACCTGCAGGGCTCAAACGCGTTGGGGCGCCACGACCGGCACCCTTCGAGGCCTAGACCACGTGGCTGGCAGACCGACGCTTCACGCGCCTCGTGCGCGATCTCTGCAGAGCTTCCACAGGGCAACGCGACTGCACCGCACACCAGGCGCACCACGAGGTGCGCAGGAAACAGCACTCCGCGCCGTGCACTGGGGCACGAGCGCCGCGAGCCAAGAGTAGCGCTCGCGGCCGCCACACCAGCGCACCACACGTCGGCGAAGGCACGCCCCCACCCTCGTCGTCAGTTTATGTGGTGTTCTCCGGCTCCCGCCGTTGGTACACGGGGACGCGACCGCCGGGAAGCCGTGACTAGGGGCCTGGGCTGGGACACAAAGACAAGCAGACCAGGAGATGTGTTGGTGTAAGGTCCGCCGTCATAGCCCTAGTGGCGTACGTACGTGCATGACCGTTTTTTATTAACTATAGTCACGTGACCTGAGGCGTACGCGCTAGGCGTATCGCGTCAGGGTCACGACATTACATTCATGATGAATTTATTAGGTGCACATTATAAAGAGTGCTGAGTGCTCTCTGAAATAGAAGTGAATGTTAACCGAGCATGCTACCCTTCGTATTTAGTAAGTCCATGCCTATGTTCGAGTCAATTAAGAGTTGCTTACTAATTGAATCTTTTTATCCCCGATTCAAACATCGCCGAATGCGTCTGCCGTACTAATCGCCGTCCTGCGAAGGGTTTTACTCACGTGATTAGGTTTGTATTCATCCAATAGTAATGAAAATACACGCAGTGGGCAGGGTGGAGCATGGAATAGACAGTAACACAAAACAAGCAGGAAAGTAAAAGATGAAGCGCGGCGCTCGTAAAATGGGTACCGAGCTGAGAGCTGTGCGATGGTCCTGCTGTTTTCTTATCTTCCATAAAAGGAGTTTACCTACCGACTTGCATTCTTGCAGCAAGGCATCATGACACCCTCGAGAGGCTTGGCCTCTTGTATTTCCTGGCCGCTCCCTGACATTCAGCAATGCCGTTCCGGCATCGACATACTATGCATTCCATGTGTAACTGAAAAATGTTTCGGTACACATATCTGACACTACAAGGTTTATCCAAGAATTAACTCCCTTTTTTTTTCACTGTACCTTATTCAACTCACATCTAAATTAAGCACTGAACAAGCTCTCTAGTAACTTCACACAACCAAACCCACCATATACAATCAATTCATGGCAATCCCACATCCACAAGAAAGGGAACCCGTCCCCAGCTTGAAAATGTGCTGTGATGCCATACTAATTGGAGTAAGCGCTATACATTGTGGCTGCCTGCGGCGCATGTTGGGGGCCCTGTAGGAGGGCGGCCCTTTTAGTGCCGCATTAGGCACATCCCCAAGGAGCAGCTGCCGGGACCCCTTCCCATGGGAGTCCCGCTTATGTCCGGTACCTCTGCTGCATCATTCCCGGTGCACAGTGGGCTGGGAACAAGTATTTATACCTGCCCCCACCTATTGCCCATCCTCTTTGTTCCCCGCCGGACATGCTGTGTCCATGTCTGGCCGTTTGGTGTTGTGTTGTGCCCGAGCCCGGCGGTGGCCCGGATGCGTCGGGAATCCTGGGGGGTCTGGGCCTCTTCCCCCCCCCCTTGGGGTGTGGTGGTTGCAGTTTCCTAGTGTGATAGTGGGCACCTCCGTTCGCATTCAATGAGATGGACGGCTGCCCATCAGTCCTCAACTTGCCACGAGTGAGTGATGCGTCCGGGTGTTTCCAGGGCACGCGGGGCTGGTAGAAATCTAGAAATCGCAACAAGGTTTGTTGCATCCATGTCTTGCCAGGCTGCGGGGGTGGAGTGTCATGGAGCCGTCATGACCGATTGCCTTGTGGTACCTCGAGCTCCAACTGCCGATTGCTGGGACCCGAATGTAGTAGCGCGTCCTGCCACAAATTGCTCAGTCACTTCCCCACTGGACACGCTGTCCAGTGAGTTTGGGGCCTTTTATCACTCCCCCACACCCCTTAAGGAGCTGGTTCTCTGGCCTCCTGACTGTTTGACCTGTCTGGCGGTGCAATAGTGCATTTTCAGGAGCAGATGAGCGGCATGGAGGCTAAGGGGAGGATGTGGTCGTGCCATTTCAACCAGGTCGGTCAGCCACCTCTAGAGGTACGGTTGGTATTGGTACTGCCATGGGTGCAGGAATCCAGTACAGGCCTGTGGCACTCCTCCCCCTACAATGCATTAATGGTGGATTTAAGTTTCCTCCCGTTGTACCCGGGCAGAAGGGTAAGCAGAGCTAGCAGAGGTGTCACAAGGTGAAACTATGGGCACATGATGGGTTTTCATGCAGCCACGACCCTGGCTGTTACAACATCATGGGTTGATTACAATTTACCACTTAAGGTATCCCAGCTAGCCGATCAAGTTAGATATCTCCGCTATAGAAGTCGAATTGGAGGACAGGCCTGGACATATCGGTGCAGTTGGAGAAGTAATAGAAAGAGGAAAAAAACTGCAGGATTTTGATACAGTTTAACCAAGCAAGGGACTGACTTGGTGCTGCACAAAAGACAAGTACCAACTGGTCCTGGATTATGACGCAATATTGGTTCAATAGAGTTGCATCAAAAAAACAGGTGAGGTAAAAACCTAGTGGCCAGTTAACGGGAATGTGCTCTCAGCAAAACCAGTGTGTACCAGAGGACGCTTCGCTTAAAGTTAGAGACTGCCTGCCCTATGGCTGGTACAGCCAGGTGGTGTAAGAGTGGGTGCCTGGAAAGAGGGCAGGGTTCTCAAGGTGTGGTGAACACTTGTTTGGAAGACAATGGCTGACAAAGTGCATTAAAGCAATTCACATTTCTATAATTTAGGAGAGGGCAGGCAAAATTTGCAGGTAAAGATCGCTGTCAGACGAGGAGGGGCTTGCAGGCAATAAGGCCATGTAGTTGAAGCAGAATCTAGGGGTACAGACCCCTTCCCCCCAATCACACTAAGATGTTAGGGAGGTGGGAATTGCAATGCTAGAGGCGTTCTATTCACCCATACAGGGGCAGAAGGGTATAGTGCAGGAATCTGTGTAGAGTGGGGGCCAGTCCTATAGAAGGTGAGCACCGGGTAAACATGAGAGCATGGCGAACAGATCCTGATTTTAAAAATTAAAAACATCAGCGGCCAGTCAGCCAGGTGGGTTGCCTTAGTTTGTCATGCCAGAAAGTGTGCCGTGGCTCCAATAGTGTCGAGAAATATGGGTTTGGAGCATCACTGCTGAAAATTCCAGAGCACATACTGCGCTCCTATCTAAGAAGGTGCAGGTAAATATGCTCATATAATTAACTCCATGTCCTCACAATCTAAAAGCATTGGCCTCTTTTTCGGCACCTGGCATACCTGCAGCAAAAGCTGGCTATAGGCCATTTATGCTTTATGGGGTCACCAGCATGGCAACACAGCATCTGAAGTTCGCAGTCAGACTGATGTGTGGTCCAGGCAAGAAGGACATGTGTTGGTGCAGTATATTTGGAGTACCCTTAGGGGACCTCAGGACACCCCACCGTGGTTAGATCCACCTTTGTCTTGGTTAGGTGGGGAGGTCCACCTGCCATCCTAGGAAGGCATGACAAAGCTTAAATTCGATAAATGTCATATGTTTCAGATGGGTGAGAGGGTCATGCCAAGGCGCTAGTTCAAGCAGGGAAGAGTACCATTGGTCACAAGACTCTACCCTGTCTTCGCCCAGTGACCCTCTCCGAAGGTCCATAATGCACCTGCTGGTTCAGCAGATGGATATTAGTCTGAACCCTCAGATTTGGGACTCGCCATGTAGGGGGTTGGGGGGGGGGGTGAACAAGGGCTTAGTCAACCGCTAAATGTAAATGCATATTCTTACACACAGTGCACAATGGATTATATGACACATGACTGTGGTTACGAAGAGAGCAGTAGTTTTGTAATGTTCTTGGGGTCCTATCTCCTGTTGGCACTGCGCTCCCATACAATTGGAGGTCAGTGGGTAGAGATAAGGGTATTGGTTGGCCCCAAGCAATAACTTGAAGGGGAAACAAAGCTGTGGCTAAAGAAGAGAACAGTAGTTCCCAACTTCCGGGTACGCCATTGAACAGTCCTACAAAAGGGTAAATTAAGCCATGTATAAGCCCACCAAGCAGGTGGGCTTGGTTCAATTCAAATCAAGTTGAAGGGCTTGGTAAAATAGGCATGGCCTCTTTTGTGCAAACACCACACGGTACCCCGATAGGGACAGGGCACACCTATCAGAGGTAGATAGGGAAATGGCCCAGATAGAAGTACTAGTAACTGCAGGTTGCAGGAGTTTATGGAGCCTGCAATAACTTGAAGGGCTAATAAAGCTGTGGTTAAAGAAGAAAACAGTAGATCCCCCTTCTGGGGAGGCCATCGCATTCCTACAGAAAGGAAAATAAAGCCATGGACAAGCCCACTGAACAGGCGGGCATGGTTCAACTCAAATTCAATATAAAATAAGAAGGGCTTGGTAAATTAGGCATGGCCTCTTTCTTGTAACACCACATGGTACTCTGATAGGGACGGGGCACACTTGTCAGAGGTAGATAAGAAAATAGTCTACCGAGAAGGACTAAAAGCAGGTTGCAGGTGGTTATGGAGCATGCCATAGTGGGGGGGGGGCAGATATGATGCTGGTCTCATCCTGGGCGTTGGCGGAGTTACAGGGCGATTCGGAGGCTGATTGGAACAAAGGGGTACAGTTTCAGGAGCACAGAGTTGTTCCGTATGCCAAACCGCAGGAGTCTTTATGGCAGGACCCTGGATGAAAACGTTGGCGTCCCGCTAGTCCTTTGGGCGGTTGTAAGCCTGAGCAACTGGGGCTGGTCTTGCAACGCTCCGCCTCTAAAAGGCATGAGTAAAGTTATGGACTGGTGGGCCATTGATGTAAGGAGGATAATCCCCACATAAATGGTAGCTCCGATTTGGTTGGCCACAGTGCAGTATGGCTCATCAGGCTGGCAGGGCAGATTAGGTTAGCCACCGCTGCCTGCCCTTGGATCGCCCGTAAATTAACCCACCACGTTGGCATACTTCCTGTATGAAATAAATGTGCAGCAAACTGTTTTCTAAGAGAATTTGTGTGGACTTATTATTTTGTGCAGCGCGACCAATTACTGCTAAGCGGGGGTTGCTGATATCAGCACTATGCGGCTTCCTGTGGGGCACGCAGTGGGCCTTGTAAGAGGGCGGACCACTTAGTGCCTCATTAGGCACATCGCCGGGGACCAGCTGCCGGTACCCCTTCCCACGGGAGTCCCGCCTATGTCTGCTGCCTCTGCGGCGTCATTTCCGGTGCTCAGTGAGCTGTGGACAGGAGTTTACACCTGCCCCCACCCATTACCCATCCTCTGTTCCCCTCTGGACATGCTGTCACCCTCCCAACCGCTTACCCTGCGTGTCAGCGGGCAAAGGAATAGAACCTATTAATGTATGGATTTGTGTTGCTGGCGGAGTTATAGGGCGATTCGGAGGCTGATTGGTACAAAGGGGTACCCTTCCAGGAGCACAGAGTGGTGCCTTATGCGAAACCCCAGGAGTCTTAACGGCAGGACCCTGGATAAAAACATCGGCACCCCGCTAGTCCTTCGGGCGGTTGTAAGCCTGAGCAATCGGGGTCTGGCCTTGCAACGCTCTGCCCCTAAAAGGCATGAGTAAAGTTATGGATTGGTGGTTCATTGATGTAAGGGGGATAATCCCTACATAAATGGTAGCACCGATTGGGTTGGCCACTGCAGTTTGGCTCATCAGGTGGGCAGGGCAAATTAGGTTAGTCACCGCTGCCTGCCCTTGGATCGTCCATAAGTTAACCCACCACGTTGGCATTCTTCTTGTATGAAATAAACCTGCAGCAAACTTTTCCAGAAAATTTGAGTGGACTGATTACATGCCTGTCAAGTATCACGCATCAGGTGTCACGCATTTCAGTGTGGTGTACCGCACTGAAATGCATTGTCACGCATTTATTGCCGTTCCCTAGCATGCGCCACTGGCGGAGCCTGTGCACCGGCTCTGCTGCTCCGAGATGCTGCCAGTAGCTGCTTGCTGGGCTCAGTAAGTGCCCAAATAGTTAGATTGTCTGCTCTCAGCTCTGGAGTGGCTGAGAGCGTTACAATGTAACAAATCTGCCCAGCCTGTGTCGTGCCTGGCTCCAGGCTGCATATTAATTACTGCGGTGCCGCGCGGCTTTGACACACTGCTGCCAATTACCGAAGGTGGGGGCCTGCCCTCTCAGCAGTGGTTGCTACTGGCTGTCACTGTGGCACGCCATGGGGGCTCGAGATTACCAGATGTGACCGTACTAGTGCTGTCACATCCAGAGAAAGAGGAAGTGAGGCAAAAGCGGCGGGGGACTGTCACCTGGCCAATGGTGTCAACTTCTGCTTTTTCTGCATTTGACAAATCCTCGGCTCGTTTAAGTGCAGGTGAGGATTGTGAGGCGCATTGACAATGCCCTGCTGAGCCCCAGTACTCACAGGACACATCTGAGGATTTAGATGCACTGACAGCTCTACTTACAGGGCGTCCGAGTGAGGAGTTTTGACAATGACAAAACTGTGCTGGGTCTCAGTACTTGCATTTAAGGGTCGGATAACATAAAGGTGGCATTTCGCACCATGTTACATGCTGTAAAATGCTGGGTTTTTTCAACTCAGAAACGCAAGCTACGAGTGCTATAAGTAGCAGTGGCCTATGCATGTTAGCACCACCGGAGCATTATAAGAGGGAGATAACGGACAGTGAGGGGTATGGGTTGGCCCCAGTTCTGGAACAGCAGGTGGCGCTCATGTCTGGACCGAGGTTGGAAACAAAACTCAAGTAGCAGGTGGTGAACCAGCTCCGACCTGTACTGAGCCCCATTCCCCTACCAGATCAGTAGAGGGCGTAGCATGTCAAGACAGAAGTATCCCCGCAGAGATGTGTATGGCTTCCAGTACTGGACGAACAGAGAATGTTGCAGATCAGAATTATGGTGCACTGAGACGGCGGTTGGGTTCCTAGTGTAGCAGGTCAGCTGGTTAATGTAATCACTGCAGCTGTGTGTTTGTAACATCATTGACACAGAATTGATCCCTGGTTAATGCATTGTAGATTAGTGACATGTATTTGAAGTGCTACGAAGTCCCAGCCTCTTGCAGCACTATAACTATGCATGTCATTATTTTCAAATTGTATAACACAGGGTGAAAGAAGGGCTGTAATAACAATGTGCACTAATATCCAGGGACTATTTAGGGTTTGGCAGGGGCATAACTACACCCCCTCTACCCTCGGAGTGCGACTGGGCCCCTGGCTCCCAGTATTGAAAGTGGCGCCTTAGCAGATGTATGCATTTACCATCGTGTCTGCTGTGTTAAATGTTCAGCATTTTCTCTAGTCAGTTCTCGAACAGAAATGAAAAACAAAGTTAGTTTCTCTTTCAGATTGACCCGTCTCAGAGAAGCCTGGTTTACGGTATAATCTCTTAGTTGCACTTGCTATGCTATGAACTTCGCTCCTCAGAGTAGCATCAGTGCCTGCCTGCATTTTTCTACTGAGAATGAACTGCAGACACACAGTCTCTTACTGCCCTTCCATTGCGCTTGCTTTGTAGTAGTTTTAAGATCTTTGTAGAGGTTCTCGTTACTCAAACGAGTGTAATTACTGATATTCATATGTAGTTTCCCTCATGTTCACTGCATGATTTTGCTCGCCAGAAAGTGTCACTCATAGTTGTTGAAATGTCCCTCATAATTACAATGAAATTATGAAAATGCCACACATAGCAATCTGAAACGTTGGCAGCTGTGTGATTATTTTGTGCAGCGCGACCAATTACTGCTAAGTGAGGGGGGGGGGGCGGCACTAATAGTACATTGCATAACTGTGCTTGTTGGGATTTTCAGTCTGAGGTTACTGCCTGTTGTGTCCTGCTGGACACAGTCTAGTGTTTCTGCCAGCCACTCCCCCGAGGGCTGGCCCACACACACACCTCCTCACCCATCCAACACGGACGTCACCAGTCAGGTGACCCCGCGAATAAAAGGGCCCGAGTGCACGTGCTCGTGGCTAGTTCACAGTACCATATACGCTGTGTCTGTGTCGTCCTTTCTCTGACATGTGGGCCTAAGGCCCAGAACATAACACTGGCGACGAGCGGGACTTGCCCGTGTGTGCAGCCGCCGTTTGTGATGGTGGTGACAAGGGAGAATGTGTGTTGCCCGTATCTAGGGCACCCCCTGTGAGGAAATGCCCGACAGCCCGCGGGGCGTGAGAAGAGCCCTGGGGGCGGAAGAGCGAGCCCACCCCGCACTACAGAGGCTGCTGGTGAGCCATCCGGCGTGAAGTGCCTCTCCCCTCCCCCCCCCCCCCTCCGTGTGTGCAGGGAAGGAAGGCGAGTGAGGCCGGACTGCCTAGTTTGCCAGCCGCCGCTGCAGACAGCACCTCGAGGTGGTGGCAGGCCGCGGAAGATAGGGGGCTGAAGGTGAGCCCTGAATGCGGAAGGTGGTGGGCAGCCAAGAGGGCGGTTTCAGATGGCGGCGAGACACTGCCGATAGGCAGCTACAAACTCCCAGCGCAGCCCGGAGGATGAGAGGTGCTGCGGAGGAGCAGCAGAGCGGAAGCCCACCCCGCAGTACAAGAGCCCGCTGAGTGGAAGGGGACAGAACCCTGGCCATCTAAGAGGCCGTCAAGAAGACTGCAGTGCGGCACCCCCCCTCACCCCCCTTCGCACCAGTGAAGGTTGGTGCGGAGAATGCAGCGAGGGGAGAAGTGGCACGTCGGCATTGTAAGGGGAATGTGAGCGCAGTGAGGCAAGGCCCAGCACCTGCCGAGTGGAACAGACGTCTGCGGGCAAGGCTGGTGCCGCTGTGAGCTGATGCAGCAAGTGAAGAAACGGCATGGGGCAATAAAACAACCCGTGAGCGGAGGCACCCTGCGGCGAGGAGCTAGCAGATGAGCCTCCAAGCGTCCTTCCTCCCCGCTGCCCTATAGTGCATTAAGTAACGGCCAGCGGGAGCAGGAAATTACGCTGGTCACTTCGCTCAATCCAGCCCTGAAACCAGTAGGCGTTTTGGTGGCCTTTCAAAAGAAAAAAAAACTGAAAGCGCTGACAAGAGTACATAAATAAATTCCGATGACAGCCTGGCGTCCAAACTTTTAAACGGAAACGAGACTGACCCCTTTCAAGCCCGCATGTGAGAGGGAGCCTTCGTTTTGTTGTCTGGCGGCAATAGTTGCTAAAACGGAAAAAGGACCCACCGGCAGAGGGGACAATGCAGGAGGCTGTGCCAGTGTGAGAAGTGACCCACGGAATCAAGGGAGCCCTCGAGGTTGCGAGGAAATCCGGGCACTGGCATCACTACAGGAGGAGAATGCAACAGGAGCTACAAAACGCACTTTGAATCAACAACACAGAGTTAACCTAAAGAGAGACTGCAAAGAAAACAAATATATGAGCAGCACTGCCACCTAGTGACCATTCAGCAATACTGCACCCGCTAAAGAGGGAAAAGAAAAATACAGTACATGACCAGGACACACTGCTGGAGCACACAGACACTGCAAAGGGAGAGGCAGCCCCCTGTTTTGTCTCTGGAAAAAAAAAACACAGTGAAAGGGGAGGATGCCAGCCCTACCGAGAATATTTCCATTCCTGATACGACCCCGCTAAGAACTCCTGACCCACAGCTGTCCTAGACCAAAACAGCATGTAGTAGCCAAGCAGCAAAGTGCAAAGGCAGCAAGCCCACGAAAAGGCGCAAGGAGAACTTACTCGGTGCACATGCCCTACAGTGGTCTTCTGACCCCACTGCAAGGAAAAGGTGCAAGAACACCAGGAGCCAGCAAGCAGCTCGATATCAAGGGCCACAGAAGGTATGCAAGACTGCACCAGAGAAGAGAGAGAGAAGCCCATGAAGACACGGCGCACAGGAGAGACCGCCAGGCCGGTGGAGAAAAGAAGAGACCGCCAGGCCGGTGGAGAGTAGAGACCCCCAGGCTGGTGGAGAGAGAAGACGAGCCCCCAGGCTGGTGGAGAGAGAAGAAAAGACCCCCCTGGCTGGTGGAGAGAGAAGAAGAGAATCCCCAGGCCGGTGGAGAGAGGGAGACCCCCGACCAGGAGAGAGAGAGACACCCTGATGCCACTACCAATGCCTCCAGTCAGAGAATTACCTACCCTGGAAAGCTGAAAGTGTAGTGAACCGAGGGAAGAAGTCACGCAACAGTGACAAGATTCAATGGAAAATGCGAATATTTGCACGGCAACTGGCGGTGAATGGTCCCATCGCAGTAAAGAGAACCTGGCTGATATTTCTCAGAAGAGTGAGAGACAAGTATATACACTAGTTGTGGCAAGTTACCACGACAGAAAGAAAAGCAAGTATGCAGCACCACTGCTGCCAGAGCAGAGGCAAGGAAAAGACGAGACGGAAGGGCGATTACCCGCCATCTGCAAAGCACCAAGAAAATTCCCAGAAGGGAGAGGGGCCCTGTGTGGTCCGAAAGCAGGAGGAAGAGAGATCGTAATTACCCAACCTGCATCAAAATCGCACAGCAGGGGGCTAGAGATTATTCAGGGAGTGCCCCCGCTATTGCCTTAAAGACTGTGGTGTGCAACAGTCCATTTGCAGGCAGGAGGAGAGTCCAGCACTCCGAGTGGCGCGTCACCACTACTGACGCAAGAAAAGGGAGATATTTACCCCGTACAGCAATTCGAAATCACAGCCGAAACATACGGATCCCTCAAAGCGTGCCTACTCCCACTACCGTCCCTGAAGTTGGCGGACGCACCTGAGAAGACGCCCAGTTTTTCTGACCGGACCAGACCGGTGAGTGGTCCGTGATGGGAGAAGATGCGAATCCCAGAGAACACGACTGGAGTGAGTAGTAGATCCCTACAAGTTTGCGTGGCCTTCTCGCCACATCTTCAGAAAAGCTACGGAGTGGAGAAAAATAGGACGGTAACGGCCCTATTACAAGAAAGCAGACGACAACTGGCGCGCAGTGGAAGTCAACAAAGGGACGCCGTTCACTAGAGTGCACCTTCTAACACACGCCAGCCACTGGGGTGCGGGGACGTCATTTTTCTCAGTGACCGTCAGCCACCTGTCGCCGGCTGCGTAAAGAAAAGGGCATCCCTGTTCTACTTACACAAATGCCAAATCAGAAGAGCTGCACCAAGTGTCCGACGAGTATCATGACTGCAAAGATTCGTCAGTCATCCCTAATCACTGCCAGCTACCACCAGATGTGGTGCGAGTCGTCTCATGGCATTCACTCCATCATCTGTCATGTGCATCACTACCATCCTTGGAGCATCAAGTACAACAACTGGAGTCCTACACCACTTGCCAGAACAATCGACGATCCGAAAATACAGTGACCATCTGTTTAACCGGCGCATGTCCTGATCCTGGTAGAGAGAGCATGTTTCTGACCAAGACACATCCACCCCTGAAGTTTGTACGAGTGACGAGGCGGTGGCTCCAGAGTCAGAGCCCATATACAGTCCCGGGGCAACTCATCCAAGGGGCCTCCCAGAGCGTGAGAGATGGACTTTTTACTGTGCCCCACCAATGGATTCCAGGAAGTAGCCAGGCCATACAACCGAGAATTTCAACAGGTCACAGAATGCAAAGACTGTCGTCAAAGGATCCAGCGACACAGTCGTCAGGTTTGAAGTGGACTCATCTATCCGCTCCTGATGCACCCATGTTGAACAATAAGACACTAATGGCCTCACAGCAAGAGTATGCTGGACTGATGAACATCACGTAGGTGGACCATCCCTCAACTGAAGCGAAGCTGAAAGGTCCGGTTTTCAGCAGCATCGTGTTCATCCCCAGATATACCTGGTTAAAGTATGGACATGTGCAAAGACGTCCGGTTGCTCCCAGCTGCACCTGTCCACCGCTGTCCTGCGAAGTACATCTCTGAACTGTGGGACTTCCATTATTTTAGTTGTTTTCTCATTCCTTCCCATAGGTTGGACTTTTTGTTTGTTGTTTTTCGTTTTGTTAAAATTTGGGAGGAATGTTGTGTCCTGCTGGACACAGTCTAGTGTTTCTGCCAGCCACTCCCCCGAGGGCTGGCCCACACACACACCTCCTCACCCATCCAACACGGACGTCACCAGTCAGGTGACCCCGCGAATAAAAGGGCCCGAGTGCACGTGCTCGTGGCTAGTTCACAGTACCATATACGCTGTGTCTGTGTCGTCCTTTCTCTGACATGTGGGCCTAAGGCCCAGAACATAACACTGCCGTCCATAGCTACGCCATCGCTGCTCGGGGAGAGGGTGGTTATCGCGCAGATACATGGAAAGGAACCTTGAATGGACGCCTTGGCGAAAACGTTAATAGATGAGTCTGTTCTATCAGCGTTCTCAATAGAATGCCATTCTGAGGTCTGAAGGGAAGAACATAGAAACTAATTTTCTACAATTCTACCGTCAGATGTCAGCAGTGCCAAAAAAATGAAGAAGGAATTCTAGACGCACTATTTATTCCTGAAAATCCGACCTTCTTCATGCCCCTAGAAAATGTTAAAATCGACCCTGAGGTTCTGGTGTCTGAGGGAGCAGCAGGCATGGCAGCACACCCAAGGAGCAATCATGCAGCCTTCGGAACTGATTTACGAGACTGTGAGACACGTTTGAAGCACGTGCCCAGTATAAATAATGCCGACCCTGGATCACTTAGTTAAAAACAAAGGCAGCTTTCAGAAAATCTATGAAATGCAGCTATAATTTGTGTTTTAAGAATAATGTATACAACATCAACAATATTTAAGATATTAGTTTATGAAAATACCACACTCATCTTTGTGTTCAATACTGCCTGATTCACAGCCTTGAAACTGTATATAGCCTTGAAACTGTATATAATGTGATCCCTACACAATGAGGACGTGGTGCCCTTCTTTAATATTTAAATAGGCTCTTGTGAATATGTGTAATGTTTTCGACCAAGTTTTATCAGTGTTTTTCAAACCAATAAACCAGCTTCAAAGAGTCCTGATTTTTTTCACAACAGTACTTGCTAGATGGGTCTCGTAGGCCAATAGTACTAACAGGATAAGTGAAACTACACGTCCCAGAATGCAAAGTGTTATTTCGTAAAGCATTTTTCCCAAGAGGTTACACATAAATGTCAGTATTTGAGATCAATGGGGGTAAAAAAAAGCACAAATCTGCATGCACCTAAGGCAAGTGAGGGAGAGGAGTGATGCCTAGAAGGGGAGGATATCTATGAGAGGGCGTGCATACTAAATATTGAAGTCAGACCATTGATGGTACTAAATACTGAGGACAAAATATTGAAAACATTTAAGTCTAGATATTCTATACTTAACTCCACATATATGTACCTCAGCTGTACATATATCTTCAAGGTGGGTTGTTGTGGAGTTAGGAAAAGTACATCTATATTTCTCTATATGCGCCTACCTTTCAACATTTTTGCGCTCGATATTCTGTTCCTGATGTCCATGATTTTCTTGTATGTCAATATTTTTCATGCCGATAATCAATAGTACAATCCTATAGAACCAGGTCTATCGATGTCAGCATGCCAGTTAATAATTGTGAGCCAACCCAACGCTCAGCAGTATCCCTAACCCAGGCACAACTATAGGGGGCTATTCACGAAGGTAAATTTACACATGAATAAATCTATACCTGGAAATTTACTCTTACACTTTGTAGTAAATATACTACTTTTGGCTAGTCACCATTTCCGAGAGTAAATTTAATACAGAGAGTAGACCATAATGAGAACTCTATTGTAATATTTACATGCTTAAAAAAACTTACACCTATTAAGCAATCCCTATTTAACCTGAAAATAATTCAGATAGATAAACTCTGCGACTGTCAAACCCCATCAGTGCATCAAGACAATTAGCAAGAATTCACTAAAGCTTGCTGACAACCTCTTTCTTGTGCATGCTCATGTGTCATGTGCCTGTTGCTTGACCCATGGACCAATCTGCAGTTTCCTCTGCTCAGCCTGGCAGTGGGGCAGAGCAGGAAGTGGCAAAGAGTCTTGTTCCCCAGATATGGGTACCGGTGATACTCACCAACAACCACTGGCACACATTAACCATTGATTTCGATTTGAATTGCCTCTAAGCGCTCTCAATATAAGTGTACTGAGGCTTAAGGAGGATAAGTGATTAGCCCTTGTTCACACTGTTTGTTCACGTTGGGAAGCTCGGATAGAAACACAGGCTTGAGTTCCGTAATTTAGCTATAAGATCGCATTTCCGCTTTGTGAGAAAGTGGCTCTGTATATATTGTTCCCAAATAGGTACAGGATGTACAGAGTCCACAGTCCCCAGAGGTTTGGCAGAGGCTAAAGTTAGATATAACCTTACTCTCTAAAGTGGTAGCTTGGTCGAGCAGTAAGGCAGTATCAGAGGACAGTTTAAAGCATTTGTTCCACACACTCAGTCAGCAAATGAATTCACACACTCAATAACTGAACTCTAGGCCAATGGTTTATATATAAAAAATATATGCTTGTTTTATTTTAGAACCAACAGTAGGTATTAAAATATACTTTCTCAGAATGAGATGCTTTATATAAATACTTTTGCAATATGCAATTAACTTTTGTAGAAAGTTACAAGTGGTTGCAATAGGCAACACAATTTTAAACACAATCATGCATTGAGTTCAATGGAAGTTTCAAGTTATTTGCAACAGGTTACTTTTAGGATTACTTTTGGGATTCCAGGACTGGATCCTAGATTCAGTCCTGGGTCAGGACTTAGAATCAAGTGATAAAAGTCGACTTAGTTACTGTTATGATTTTTAGACAATATTTTGCTATTTTAAATGTTGACACTTAGAAAATATTTCATAGAAAACAGTCAATGATTCCCTATGGAAGAAAATTCAAGTTGCAGGTATAGTATGTTCTCGTTACTTTTGTAATCCAGTACTGGGTGCCTAGACTCAGTACTGGGACCTTAATCCAAAACAGGTAAGTAAATACGTTTTCACAATTTATACGATTTTTAAAGAATATTTAAAGTTTGCAGAAATCAACACAGAAGAAATTTCACAGAAAAACAGTCAATGGTTTCCTATGGAAGAAAATTGGGTTACTGGTAAGTACGGTTGTGAATATTTTTCAGAGTCAGTGCTGGGTACCAAGATCCAGCACTGGGAGCTCACCTAATAGCAGGTGAGTATTTTTATTTTCGTTACTCGGCTGATTTTTGGTGAATATTTTAAGTTTTGAAAAGTCCACAATCCCGGAGTCCTCCCCCCTGGAGGATCGAGTGCTAGATGGCCATGTTCCGGACAGCACGATCTCCCTCATTTACAAGAAATTGATAAATGATCGTTTGGGCTTACTGACTGGCCTCCGCGAGGCCTGGGTTGCCGATGGGCTGGAGTTGGACGACGAGGACTGGATTTCCGCGGTGGCCTCTCCGAAGGAGGTGGCCATCCCGGCTCGCCTTCGTTTCGTCCAGCTTAAGATACTCCACCGGGTGTACATGACGGGGCCAAGGCTTCTGCGTATGGGCTATGCCGAGGACGGATTGTGTAAGCGTGGGTGTGGTGCTTCAGCGACCTTTTTGCACATTTTGTGGGAATGCCCGAGGGTGGAGCGATTCTGGCGTGGTGTGCATGAGGTCCTGCGAGCGGTTACGCATGTCGCGCTGTTGCCTGAAGCGAGGAGATGTTTGCTGAATGTGTGGGAACCGACCGATTACTCGGTTCCGCAGACGCGATGGGTGACTCTGGGCTATATGGTGGCTAAACGGGACGTTGCACAGCTGTGGGGATCCCAGAGGTCCCCGGCGGTGTCGGCCTGGAAAGAACACATGGATTGGTGCATGTTCCGAGAAAAGGTGGTGTATGTGGCGCGGGGTAAGCCTGGGGCATGGGTGAAGATATGGGGCCCCTGGAACGCCTACCGCGGGGATATCTGCGAGCCGCCGTTGTTGCCTCCCGCTTCACCAGCTCCATCCCCCTAGTTTGCTCCCTCCCTCAGTTCCGAGCACAGTATTCTCCCGGTCCCAGACCTGTTTCCCTTCCCCTCTCGGGGGTTTTCAGTGGTTGGTTTGGGGTCCCCCATTTGAGGAGCACGTGCTGCCACTTTCGATCGTGGGTTGCCTTGCGGGTGTGTGTTTATTTATGTTGTTGTGTTGTATAAAATGAAACCGTATTGTGGGCTCAGAGCCACATGGCCCGCGTTGTGGATACCTCCTGCCTTAGTGTCTATGTAAAGCTAAGTGCCTCACTGTATGTATGTCATTTGTTATCGTCACTTTAGCGGCCGGCCAGAAGGTTGTAGGCCCCTACCTGTATATATTTGAGATTGCAATAAACGGTTTCAAAAAAAAAAAAAAAAAAAAAAAAAAAAAAAGAAAAGTCCACAATTTCAGGAAAAAACAGTCAATGTTACCCTATGGAGAAAATTGAGTTATCAGCTTTAAGGTAAGTACTCGACTGGCAGAGTTAAGGTTCTGGGCATAGACTCAGGGGTCTCCCAGGGTCAGGTTGGTACAGTTGTTACACCCACAGCGGCACAGGGGCAGCCGGGTGCAGAGAGAGTTTGGCCCAATGTTATCCTATGGGAGGCAGGGGGGCCTTGGTTGGTGGCTGCTGACTAGCAGGCCACGCGGCTGTGGGAGCTGGGCTCCTGGTCACTTGCTCAGGGCAATTGGGAAGTAGATAGGTGTAGAGGTTATACTGCCAGGGCCACTCGGGCGGCTGGGTGCAGGGTGCTTTTGAGCCTTCGGGTGCTCAATTGATTTCAATGGGAAAACTCCGGTTTTGAAAAACACTGCAAGCTCGGGGACGAAGATTCTTCAGGTGCCACCACCACTTCGAGAGGTAAGTTGGGTAGTTGGAAGATAGGTACCCCGGAGTTGGGCACAGGGGGCGCCGGGTGCAGGGGTGCCTCTTGGTGTCGGGAAATCTTACCCTCTGTTGGGGGGGCACCTGGTTCTGAGGCTGCAGACGTCGTCAGGAGCATCGAGGGAAGTCCTTGGGTGCCGGACATGGGGTCACAGTCACCGTGGGGTCGTCCTCATGGTCTTTGTTCACTCTGGCACAGGCCAGGCTTGGCGGGTGCAGAGTGTGAAGGGTTCGCGGTTCCAGGCTGATGCCAGGGATTAGAAGGAGATTTTGAGTAGAGTCTCTACTCATGGGAGTCCCAGGTGCTTAGAGCCAAAAGGTAGCCAGGTCCTCCGGGGTTTGTGAGGTTGCTGGCCACAAGAGGTGCCGGGTTGTAGCAGGAGCAGGTTCGAGGGTCGACAGGCCGGTAGGGCTGGGGCCAAAGCAGTTGGTGTCTACCTCTTCTTAGCAGCTGCAGGGCAGGTCTTCTTTCTTCTTGCTCTTCTTTGTATTTCGGAATCTGGAATCTGGGGAAGGAAGGTTCAGGGTGCCCCTAAATGCTAGATTTAGTGGCGTTACAGGTAGGTAAAGGGCACGGACCAATGGGTCCCTGTCCTGGGGTGGGTACACCCCCTATTCTGCCACTCTCCTGTGGGAGGAGGGCAGTAGCCTAGTCCTGATTGGGTAGAGCCTCCCATCTTCAGGATGGCGAGCGCCCGGAGATGTGCTTCACCTCGCCTCCCCCACCTGAGGCATGGGGTTGGCAGGCTGGAACATCCCCTGTCCTTATTTGGGGTTTCCGGCCAAGCTTCCCGCCAGAGTGGGGGGTTGCAGTGGCCTGGGGAAGCTCACAGAGGCGGCATGCCTTTGAAGCTTCCCCCTGCCCATCCTGGGGGAGGAGATCTAGCACCTGGCCCAGGATGTGCATTGTTGCAGGCCCAGGAGAGCAGGGGCTCTCCTACCCAGGGGTCCAGCAACATGTCTGCTGTGTGACAGCCTAGGCAGCCTCTCAGACCAGACGTGGATTGTAGGTTAGGTTTCAGGGGCATCTCTAATATGACCTCTGGGGTGGTTGGTACATTAAATCCCACACTGGCATCAGTGCGGGTTTAATATGCTGAGAAGTTTGATACCAAACTTCTCAGTCTTCAGTGTTGCCATTATGGTGCTGTGGAGTTCGTGTTTGACGAGCTCTCAGCACCATGTACTCTTAAATGGCAGCACTGCACTTACAGTGCCCAGGAATGGACCTGGGTACTGTAGGGGCACAGGGCTCCTGCTCCTGTGCCTGCACCACTGGCATAGAGCACCCAGCTAGAGGGGTGGCTGATGTAGGCCAGGGCAGTGTAGGTGATGGGCATGGCACACAGGGATGTGTGCCATGTCGACTCTTTGTTTTGTCTTGTACCCAGACACTCAGCCTGCAAGGTCAGTGTGTGTGTGTGTTAGGGCACAGGGCCTCTAAGGGTGGCACAATGAGTGCTGCAGCCCTTAGAGGGCTTCCCTGGTCACAAGGCCCTGGGTACCTAGGGTACCATTTACCAGGGGCTGACATGTGGCCAGGGTTTGCCAATTTGGGTTTTAGGTTTTTAGGGAAGGAACATAGGCCCTGGGCACCTGATTGGCAGGAGTCCAGGGCACACTCAGTCAAAGTACATTCAGCAATTCAGCAAAAAGTGGGGGCATACCGTGCAAGAAAGTTGGCACTTTTTCACACGCTTGTCCCCGTGTCCTTGCATTCCTGTACCGGACTCAAGTGGTTGAATGTGTTTGTCCTCCAAACTTCTCAAGGGGTGCCTCTTCCGAAGCCACTCGGGGAGTCGTCTGGCAAGTGGGCAGTGGCACACTGGGTGGGATCCGTCAGGCATTCATTAGGTGTTAAGTGAACTGAGGAGACATAGAGGTGATGGCGGGCCGTGAGGGCAATGGCAGATATTTACCACTATAGTGGTGCCAAAGGTGGGGACTAGATGCATTCATCCTCAGGGTAACTCGCTTCAGAGTATGGCACAACCCTTAGCTGAGACCCAAGTAGATTTAAAAACCACCCACAACAAACAGGCACATTTTCTGGCTTGTATTAACCAGATGCCCACCAGGCAAACATCAGGTACTACTCCAGTCACTTCAGAAGCAACAGGGAAAGGTGGTTCCAACCATCCAGTTTCTTCCAGTGCAGGAAAAGGGAGAGTAAGGCTGTCCCGTGAGGTTTCCATTTCCACTTCTTTCTTTCAAATAGCTCCACCTCAGACGTTTGGATGGAATCTGCACCATTTTAGTCCGTTTTAGTACAGTGCTTATTTATTTTTTGTCAGGCCCAAATCAACTCACCTGATAATGCTAAGCCTGCATTTATACCTATTTATTTGGTAAAAGATGTGTTTACTTTAGCAACCCCTCTCATATTAAATAGCGTTTATTGCACTCATTGTTTTTAACTTCTTATTGTATGTACCGATTTAATGTTGTGCTGGTATTTTTTATTCTGTACTTTCATGGATATTTTTTGTATCCGAAGAAAGAATTGAATAATTGAATTGAATTGAACTAGCAGAAGTTAAGCAATTATAGAAAAGGTGGCCTTCGTTCAGGACTATGGTTGTTGTCCACAAAGTCAACTTAGTACGTTTGTCACTCATCCTGATGAGAATATCCAGCTTAGGAAAGTATAAATGTCCCTTGCAGCACAGAATGGGGGGCATGGCCAACAAGATAGCAGGGTAGACGCAGCCTTCGGGAGCTCCCTCCAGCCTCACTGATCCTGCCACCAAACGGACTCATCCAGCCCAGAAAATTACTGCAACCTGCTGCAAAGACGACCCGGCACAGATTGAAGCTAGAGTGGAGGTCTGACCCTCGCCTGGCCCGTTCGAAGTAAGAAAGTGCCCAAACGGGATGAGTTCCGAAGCAGGTACTGAGCAGTGCACTGTGGAGCTGGTGGCTAGGGGAACCTTTACCCCCAGCTCACTCTCTTCCTCCTCAGCCGCCTCCGAGAGGGCCTGAGAAGGCCAGGACATTGCCTGCGGGCCAGAGGCATCTTAGTGCGGGCTCCGCATGGCAAATATCACGCATCCTGAACTGCATTCAGCAGTGCCCGTCGGAGAGGAGACTACAGCGGAGCCCATCAGGAGGACCGGGCTTGTGCATGTTGAGTCCCTTGTCTATTGAAGACTGCTTCCTAGAGGGGGAAATTGATCACCCAGCAGGGGAGGCTTGAACTTCAAGAGTGATGGCCCAACTGTGTTGGCACTTCCACCGAATATCTCACTGCAAACGGGGATATTGAGGCCGCCGGTTGCACCCACGCCTGGTTGCTTCGGCCCATCCATTTCCCCCCACATACTGAGCCAGCAGGCCTCAGTGGGCCCTGGTGCAAGGGGCGCTGCAACCACACAGAGAGCTGGTGAGGATGGTGGAAACAACATCCCGGGGTGAGCGGTGAGACCCTGACGGTGAAAGATAAGGAACCAAAATCGCCTTGACAGGGAAATATAGACAAATATAGAAAGCCAGTGGGGCTCCAAGGGGAGAGCTAAGACAACCCCCATGGAATGCCTGACAATGTGGCACCTCTGCCAGCAATGCAGACGTCTAGAGAGGCCCTATAAGCATAAATTGGGTAAGTGCGCTCTGAGGTGTCTCTCATCCAATAAGATCTGCAAAGAGTGACCAGTGCAGAGGGCAGAATCTAAAACCTGGAATTGACAGTCCAACTCCTCTGACAAAAGGTCACAACAGTCACAGGGGTCACAAAGGATCTGACCTAGAAAGTAGATGATTTGGAAAACAGAGCACGAAGGTGTAACTTCCATCTTGTGGGTTTCCTGAAGGACTTGAGAAGGGAGACATGTAAAGATTACTGGACCAATGGCTGTGCTCCACCTTCTCACTAGATAAGTTCTCCACTTGCTTAGTGATTGAAAGGGCCCACAGGAGCCTGGGTGGTAGGCCACCACCTGTAGCACTTCTGTGGCCGTACATAGCCCACTTCTTAACATTTTCAAAATAGGGACATGATCCTGAGGGAGGCCAGACAGAAAGGGTTATTAAGTATAAAACCTCCATGATCATGATTTTCCCTGACTACTCCAGAGAGGTGCAGAAGCAAAGGTGAACCTATGATGCGATCAAAGTCAAACTCTGGACCATACAGCTGCAATACAGGCTATTATTCCCTGTCAAGCCTAAAGTCCATTTCCAAAGAAAGGGTCTTTATTTTTCAGTCCCCGGAGGAGGCTGGTAGTGGCTAGAGGAAAGACCTCAATTGAAACCAATGAGGGAGCAGCCTGGCCTAGTTGACCAGTAGTAGAAATAAGGGGCTTGCTTCAAGAACTGGCACACAGTTAAACGAATGAAGTCTCGAAATCGACTGACTGGCAGGGAAACAGCAGTGCTGCTGGGCTGACCGTGCCGGCAGGTGAGAGACAACTGATTTGGAGCCCCCCTCCCGGGTGTGATACATGCGCTTGGAGGAGGGCAAATCAATTGAGGTCCTCTGCAACGTAGATGATGGAGCCGACCAACATTTGGATGCTACTCTCTTGATCCTGGAAGCAGAAGACGGACCGTCAAATATTGCTGGATGGGTACTTGGTGGCAGACTTGAATGTTAGAATGGGGGGGGGGGCGCAAAATGGGTCTTGTCGCTCCCCCCCCACTCATGGTGAGACTTGAAGAGCTCTTAGTACATGCCGGTAACATCTGTTGGGCAAGCCTTTGCAGCAGTGTCTGAGGGCTCTTGACTGCACCGGTGGTAGTTGCTGTTTTTGTGGGTGGGTGTGATGGGCGACAGACCTCTCAAGCTTGTCTCCAGAGTAGTTTATGGAATAGGGTTGTATGCTCGAGGAGGGGTGGTGGGGGGTTGTGTGGGGATAACCGGGAAGGTTCCGTTTAATGTTGGTTGTTACATTATCCAGGAAAGGCAGTCTAGAACAGGCACATCACCACTGGATTCACTGTAGGCACGCATATGAATACTGTCATACATCTTACCAATGGTACATATTAGGGCCTTAGCCGAATCACAATATGCTGTTTTAATGTGGAATGTTAATGGGCTGGGAAGCAAGGTCAAACGTGGGCTGGTGGCGCAATATTTCTGCCCTCACTGGCTGGACATTGTCCTCCTTCAGATAATGCACCTCCTGGGGTCGCAGTATTGATTCCTGAGTAGGGGTGCATACACTACCGTGGCGCATGCAGGGTTTACTTCTGGTTCCAGGGGCGTAGCCATATTAATAAAAAAATACTCCACCAATTCATGTGCTGTGTATGTGGATCAACCCTCAGGGAAGATATGGGGGGGTCAGGGGCTTCTGGGGGAGAACGAATATTACTCTGCTCAGTGTTTATGCACCCCCCTCAGCTGCAGGCACCCACACTAGAGAAGGTAGCATCTATATTACTGGAGACTGACTCTTCTTTACAAATTATAGGCAGGGACTTCAATGATGTTGTGACGCCCGACCTAAATTGCGCTAGGACCTCCACGGCGCCCACTAGGACTACTCCCTTTGCTAAGTTTGTGGCCATACTGGGGCTTTCGGACATGTGGCGATGACACCACCTTGCAGTGAGAGGCTATTCATACTTCTCGGGCTCCCATGGCATCTTCTCCAGGCTGGACTATATATTTGCCCCTGCGGTTCAGATAAGCAATATTTATAGGGTGGAATATCTGGTGTTGGGTCTATCAGATCACTCTCCCCTGTGGGTCTCGATGGGCAGACAGCAGATACAATCCAACGGTAGCTGGAGACTTAGCCCATGGGAGCTGAGAGATGCAGTGGTGGCCTCGAAGCTTCGGCAGGACACATAATTTTATTTTAAAGTGAACACGGGTTCGATGGACTCCATGATAGTCCTATGAGAAGCGTACAAAATGGTCCTAAGGGATCAGGCCCATAATGTTATAGTGCAAAAGAAGAGTAACAAGGTTGCGGAGATAGAAGTGATAGAGCACCAACTCCTACAATTGGTGGGGTCCCCGGGGCACTGGTTGAACTACTTGTTCTTCGGCAGACTGAACTTCTACGCACTGAATAACATTCCCTTGCACAGGGGGAAGTAAGGAAGCAAATGCTAGCCACACACCATCCACTATACTATAGGGTGCAAAGTGGGTAGATTGTTGACCTGGGTGAGCAGGAGGGAGGCTGAGGCCAGATGTTTGAGACAACATACGGACCAGCATGGGGAGATGCAGGTCACAGATGCCCACATTCTGGAGGAGTTTGCACACTCCTTTTCAGTGTTCTATAGCACACGCTCATTGGCAGATGCGGCCTAAATCAAGGAATATTTGGGTGACCACTCCGGTGCTGCTGGCTGATGACCAAGAGTTCTTGGAGGAAGAAATTACACTTGAAGTGGTGCAGGCCGCCATTATGATGCTGAAAACAGGGAAAGTCCTGGGACGCAATAGCATCCTGGCAGAGTTTTATAAGCAATATGCCTGGTTATTGGGGAAACATCTGTTAAGCATGTTCCGTAGGGCCAGGGATAGAGGTGAGTTGCCCCCAGACCTTCAACATGCTTTCATCACTGTGGTACCCAAGGAGAGCAAGCCCAGAGATTGCTGTAAGTTGGATCACCCGATCTCCCAATTAAACATTAAAGTAAAATTTGTAGCCACCATCCTAGCGACCAGGCTCCTTTGGGTCATCATCCCCTTGATACACTGAGAACAATCCGGTTTTATGCCTGGTAGGTCTACAAGGTTGAATTTGAGACTGCTTCACAATTGGCTGGCCGAGGCTTGTGCCTGTCAGGAACTCCATGTGTTTCTCACACTGGACGGCGAAAAAGCGTTTGCCGCCATACATTGACCCTTTCTGAAGCAGCCATTGAGGAAGTTTGGCTTTGGCCCCAACTTCAGATGATAGATAGCGCTGTTTGATCAGGCCCCAACTGTGGCGGTGTGGGTAAACCGCACCCTTTCGTCTGTGTTCCCAATTGAGAAGGGGACCAGGCAGAGTTGCTCCCTGTTCCCCCTCTTGTTTGCGCTCACCACTGAACCATTGGTCTGTTTAATATGTGTCTCCGAAAGAGACTGCATGTGATGGGAAGGGTGGCATCCCTGGAGTGTGGGAGATGTAGCGGAGATTGAGGGACCTTCTTCCGCATACTGTGGGCGTGCCCAATCATCCAAACATCCTGGGGTGCGATAACTAAAGAACTGAGAGCCATTTTGAATGTTGCTATTCCTCGTGACTCAAAATACATCCACCTGGGGATTTCTAGTGATTTGGATGTTTCACAGGTAACTCTCCTATTTAGCAATCTTGGGTTGGTGGTGGTGAAAAAGGATGTTGCATGGCATTGGGGAGTGCCGCAGGTCCCTACAGTGCAGATGTGGAGGACAGGAATCAACTTGTATATGGCAGTGGAATAAGTGACCTATAAAAGTTGGGGATGCCCCCGGTAATTCTATAAAGTGTTGGGAAAGTGGATAAAGTACTCTGATCTGGGACTGCTGGATGGAGATATGGGAACTGGAATGCGCTCGTCTGCACAATAATGCTTTGGTAATGTACTGCTTGATGTGGATCTTTAAAAGGTGTCTGGTGTGCCTGCTGGCTGGGCTCCATGGTGAACTGTAATAGAAGGTTGATATGCCTTCTTCTTCCAGGAGTTCTGCTGTTAGTGGTACAGGTGCACTGTTGTACAACACTGTGTCCTTGATTTGTTTGCAAAAATAAAAATAAAAAGCAACATTTAAAAAAAAAAATAGCAAGAAAGTCTAGACTCAGTTTATAATGTGGCTAGTCAGGACATATCATCCATCTATGCCACCAGCTTCCTAAAGACTCCTCTGATGCAGATCCACCAATCCAGATCAAGTGTTTCTGTCAGCGAAGCATCAGGTGACAGACAGAGGGGTCCTATTCTAATCTGAAGAGACCCATTTCTATCCTCTCATTTTACATTTTGTAAATACAATTTTTCATTGATTGACAACAATCACATCATACAGCAAGATAACATACATATCCCACCTATATCCATCTAGTTTACAGCTAAAATAGGTATAGATCAACACAGTACAATTTTTTTTAAATCTTCGCTTAAGCCTTAGTGGTGATGCCGGAACATAGGCATGCTCAAGTGAATCAGGGAAATACCAGTAGTGTTTACCTGCACCCTCCATGCATGGGTCTCTTACCGAATTTGTGAGAAGTGATAGGCTAAGGAGCCCCTATGTGGCTAATGTCTGAGAGCAGTCCACCAAACATTCCAAATATTGTGATATTTGTGGCGGAAAGCTTTTGCCCATAATGGAACAGTGATCCATACTCTTCCTCCACTCTTGAAGGGATGGCACCTTTATAGAGCTCCACCGTAAGCAAGAGTAAGCTTTTCCAAACAAGTAGGTGGTTGCCTCTAGCCTTCCTCCCACATTCCTCCAGCAAACTAAGCAGGGCCATCATAGGAAAGAGATGGAAAGATATACCCAAAACCGTCCCCAAGGAGCATTCTACCCTGGACCAGACTTGTTGAATAATTGATCATTCCCAGACCATGTTGACGAACGTACCGTCACATATAAGCAACTCGGATCAGATCTGACATTCATGTTCCAAAGCCTCTCAGGCGTATTGTAGACCCTATGGAGCTATCTGAATTTGATTTAAATGAAGGTGAGCAAACACAGCCAGAACACGCATGGTCATCCTAGCATCACCTCCACTCATCGTCATCCAGGTCTCCTTGGTCGCTCAGTCACCGATTGTGCCAGGTGACTAGTGAGTCCGGTACGTTGGTTATGAGGGAGTGATACAGTCTCGCTATGCCACGGTCACCTACAGCTCTAGCGTTAGTTTGGCCCTTCAGTGGGTTGAATTCCGGCAGGACCTCAGGAACGGTTCGAAGCGACTCAAGCATATGTTTTAGTTTCAAAATGCAAAAGAATTGGGAGTTGTGTAAGTCCATTTCCTGCCTGAGTTCCTCAGATACCGTCATGTGATGAACTGACTAGATGTCCTTCAACTTTGAGAGGTCTATATAATCCAATCTTTTAAAGTCTTGAGCCTTATCAGAGCTTGTCAGCCAATCTCCCACCAAGAACGGCGTCTCATGTGTGGGCTTCCTTTACCATGTGCTGTGGCACCGTGCATTCTTCCATGCCACCAGAGTAGTTGTTGTAACATTGGCTAGTGTATAAGGGACTATGGAGCTGTCCAAGAAATGAAGAGCCACCTGTTCCCCAAACATCCCTAACACCAGCGGGTGGGCCAGGTCCTTCCCTGTCTCCAAAAAGACAATCACTGATTAAAGTCTTGTGTGCCACCCAGTAATAAGACTGGCTATCTGTAGGTCCCAGTCCCCGCACAAAAGGATGTATGGTGCACTTGGAGAAAAACGGTGCAGAGACAGAATATCGAATCACAAATATCGAGTTGCAAATTTCATGGGTCAGAAATATTGACAGCAAGAAAATTGTGGTCAAGAATATCGACTTAAGGTAAGTAATATCGATTTAAAAAATATCGAAGTGTTTAATATCATTTGCAAAAATATAGTTGTTAAAAATATCGTTTGTTTATTGAAGTTATGTATTTTAGTATATATTTTATATGTATGTGTTGTATATTTTTTGTATAAGTATTGTTTGTATGTTTAATATATGTGTTACATTTTTAGTAGTTATTAAAACAAGATTATTTGAATTTTGCGTTTTTAGTTCTGTAGCAGGTTGTGTGTTTATAGGGGAATAGGGTGGGACGTAATTTAATTATATTAAATTCATGGATTATTTTGTATTTATTAATATTTGTTTAATTGAGATGTTATAGTGTTAAATGTGTAAAGTAATTTATTATTACAAAATAATTGGTTGTTAATTTAAATTAATCAATTGGTAATTAGTTATGGTAATTGTGTAATTCTTTTTAGGTGTGTGGTGTGGTGTTTATAGGTGTTAAGGTTGGGAAGTAATTTATTTTTAATTGATGAATTAATAATTGGATGTTAATTAAGTTTAATCAATTAATTGGTGATTAATTATGGTGTGTGTTGTAGTGTTCATAGGTGGTAAGGGTGGGATGTAATTTATTTTTAATTGCTGTATTAATAATTGGATGTTAATTAATTTTAATTAATTAATTGCTAATTAATTATGGAATTAGTGTAACTAATTTTAGGTGTGTGTTTTGGTGTTTATAGGAGTAAAAGGTGGGAAGTAATTTGTATTTAATTAATTAATATATAGTTAATTAATGTTAAATATTTGATATGTATTTTGGGTAATTGTTTATTTTTTTATCTGTTGTTTTTCCTTTTAAAGGGGTAAAGGGTGGGTATTAAATACATTTTAATTACTTTATTATTAGTTGTTAATAGTAATAGTTTTTAATTTATAAATACTTTAAATTGTGTTTTATTATTTTAGAGTTTAATTTAGGTGTGTGTTGTGGATATCATAGTGTTAAAGTGTGTGTAGTCAATTAATGTTCATTAGTTTTTTAATTGTTAATATTTTTTACATTGATTATTAATTATGTTAATTTTGGAAAAACAAGTAATTAAAAATGTTGAAGTGTTTTGTTATTGGTGTGGTGTTATAGGGTAGGAAATATAATAAATACATTTATGTATTCATTAATGTATTTGAACATATTTTCTAGTTTAAAAGATTCTATTTTATAAATGTATTTATTATTTTATATTATATATTATTTGTAGTTTTTTATATGTAATTAATGTTATAATATTTTATCTTCTTATATATTTAATATATTCAATTGTTCATGTCTAAATATTGTTTATTTATTATTATGATTTTTTATAATTTGTTATGTTTTTTATTTTTGTTTTAACTGTTTGAGTGTGAATAGTAATTTTTGTCTCTTCACTATCCAACACTTCCCCTAATATTGCACTCACTGAAGTGGAAATAGTTAATTTTACCTCTCAGCTATCCTGCACTTTCCCTAATCTTGCACTCATTGGATTAGGAGTTGTAATTTTTACCCCTCTGCTGTCCAACACTTTCCTTACTGTTGCTCTCACTGGAGTTGGAATAGTAATTTTTACCCCTCCACTATCCAACACTTTCTCTACTGTTGCACTCACTGGAATGGGAATTGTAATTTTTACCTCTCTGCTATCCAACACTTTCCCTACTGTTGCTTTCACTGGAGTGGGAATAAAAATTTTTACCCCTCCACTATCCAACAGTTATTCTACTGTTGCATTCAGTGGAGTGGGAATAGTCATTTTTACCCCTCCGCTATCCAACACTTTCCCTACCGTTGCACTCTTTGGAGTGGGAATAGTAATTTTTACTGCTCCGCTATCCAACACTTTCCCTACTGTTGCATTTTTTGGAGTGGGAATAGTTTTTTTTATCCTCTGCTACCCAAAGCTATCCCTACTGTTGCACTCACTGGAGTTGGAATAGTAAGTGTAATTATTATGCTACCGTAACCAAAAAATTATCCAGCCCAGTAGAGACTTTATCAGAAGGTGAACTTAATAACTGCTACTACCACTATTGGGAGCAGTACCTCTTTGTATAGTGAACCTCACACACTCTATCAGTGTCATGCTTCATCATCGTTTCACCCTGGCTCCTAAAGACCAGGGTGGGCTCAACCGTGTTTCAGGGAGCACTTAAGAGAAAAGGCCTGGGGGAAAGATTAAAAATCACCAGCAACTCCCAGTATCCCTTTAATATGGAGTAGTGGTGGCTATTAAAAACAACAGAAGAGTGTTCCCAGGATACAATGGTCCTAATTCCTAGAAAAATAAATAAAAATCAAATCAAATCATTAAAATCAATTCATCCAAAAATACGCCGTATGGATATACTGATCCTCAGTTTGGCGTTAAATCAAGCATATGTCCGACCAAGTTATGGTGGACCACATGTCTCCCACGAGTGTAGGCAAAAGTGCAGTCCTGTAGTCACACAGTTATCAAGGATCCTGGCCCTGTGGTATTACCTACTGCGTCCTGCGGCTCCCGGTGTGGGATAATGGGAGCTGCTGGTGATTTTTTAATCTTTAACCCCCCTGGCCTTTTCTCTTAAGTGCTCCCTGAAACACGGTTGAGCCCACCCTGGCCTTTAGGAGCCAAGGTGAACCAGATGATGATGCATGACACTACTAGAGTGTGTGAGGGTTACCATAAAAAGAGGTACTTCTCCCAATAGTGGTAGTAGCAGTTAATTAAGATCACCTTCTGATAGAGAAATGTGCACAAGTAATCCCCCTTGTTGTGTGGAAAATACCTCTTACCCTATCGGCCTTTGTGCCTTTATTGTATACACATTATTTTGCTACCAACCCTTTCCCTACTGTTGCACTGATTGTATTGGGAAATGTATGTTTAAATATTTTGTAATAGTTTAATGTTTTAACTTATTATAGAATTTTTTTTATTTTATATTATTGATATATATATTTTTTATATAATTTTGCAATTTTAAAATAAATTAAAGATAATAGCTTATTAATTATTTTCAAGTTAATATATATATGTATAAATTATTATGTTTGTGTGTTTATCTTTTTTTAATTACGTTTATTTGTTCTATGTTATTAAAATGTATATTACATTTAATTTGTTTTGTTAAAATTAATATTAATATTTAATATATTATTTATTTTACATATGTATTTAAATCAATATTTTTTACATCGATATTTTTAATTCGATATTTTTGTACTTACCTATTTAGGTACTGGAGTTGATATTTTTGTAGTCTATCTTTTTTTCTCGATATTTTGAACATCAATATTTATGTAATCAATATTCAATCATTGAACTGAGAAAAACACCTTAGGTTGAACTACCCCTCACCGAAAATCTCATTATGCTGCCCATATGCTATGAAGGGTAGTGTTTGTGATCTCAAAAGGAAAGTTTTGTAAAATATACAAAAACTGAGGTAGTGTGCTCATATTTTATGAGGCAATTCTGCCCTTGATAAAAAATGGTAGGAGCATTCATCTCTTGAAACTTTGGCATGTTTTCTCAAGCATACGGGGTATGTTAACCTTCCAATGTGTGTGTGAGGACAGGGAAATATGTAATATATATCCCCAGCTACTTGTGCGTATTTGTATGGCTATGTATCAAAGAAAGCCTCCCCCTGAATGCCCACTTCCCCCTTAATCAAGACTAGGGTCATCTTATTCAAGTTAACGCCTAGGGCTCGAGGCTGAACCAAATATCTTGTGGATTTAGATGTTCCAGTCCCCAGTGTTGGGTAATCTTGGAGAAGGATTAACATATCATTGTCAGGAACTCAATTAATTTTGTAGGCACGAAAGACAGGAGACTAATATAAACTGGCAATATAAAAAGGACAAGAAGATTTTCCCTTTGGAGGAGGTTCTTGCCGTTTTCTATAATAGCTCCTAGACAGTGTCTGAGAATCTCACAAACTCTTCCTGGTAGGGATAATTGTGTAAGAAGTGAGCGTTCTAGTGTTTTTAGCCCGAGTGAAGTTGTCAGAGCTCAACACGCGCGTGCTCGAGAAGAGCGTTGCACTTCAACTGTTTAATAACTGGAGCAGGACGTTTCTCGGTCAGTTCCTTTGACTAAAGGCAATCCTTCAGTATTTTTGGCAAAAGTAAGTGTTCCGTTTTAGACGCATGTGCAGAACATACATTTGAAATGAAGATCATGGGGTTGATTCCGATCCTGGATTTTTTTTTTCCGTACTACTCGTATCCGTAATTTTTTCTGTACGAATCGTACAAGTCCCGTCCGACCCGTGAAGTACGATTCGTACGGGAAAAATACATACGGATCGGCCCGATCCGTACGAATCAGTTCGGGAAAAGTTGTACAAGACGGACCCGGACACTTTTCCGTACGAATCCTAAAAATACAGTCCGACCGTACAAGTACGATCCGGACCGGCTTTCCGATTTACGAATCGTACGGAAAATGTCCCGTACACGGGGAATGACTTTACCCGCTACGAAGCGAACTTTGTACGACTGTATCCTGGGAAAAGTTGTTCCTGGGTTGCGGGTCGTACAGGGGTACGAGTCGTACAGGCACCCCCATGCATAGGTACGCACCTTACAACAACATCGCGTATGTATGCACCGTACATGCGCAATGTTGGTGTACGCACCGTACTCACGCATTCATTGCGTGTGTACGGTCCGTATCACTATTCTACTGGTGCCGTAGGGGTACGTGTGAAACGCACCGTACCCACGCATTCATTGCGTGTGTACGGTCCGTATCACTATTCTACTGGTGCCGTAGGGGTACGTGTGCAACGCACCGTACACGTCCACTTCCGTTGTTGCGGTACGCAGGGGTTGCTGGACACGCCCCCCCAAGTGACCAGACCCTGGTGGTAATGTATGGGCTCCATATTATAGGTTTGGATTTGGGTATGGGGTATGTTTCCTGCCCTTCACCCCCACCCTGGCCCCTGGGTGTTGTTCTCACCTTCTGCGGCGTGTGCGTCGGGTCCGGTGCACCAGGTCGTAGGCTAAGAGGACCGGGATGACACGTACGATGGGGTTCATGGCTTGTACGTCACGTACCGGGGCTCCGTTGCGTAGCGGTTCGCGTAGGACTCTGCTTTTCCGGCTGTGTTTGGCTCCCGTAAGAAAAGAGCCGTACAGAGTGCCGGAGGGACGAATCGTACTTGCTGGGCCGGAAACCGCTGCTTAAATTCGTCCGGACGTCGCGTACAAGCTGTTCCGGATCAGAATCGTTGGTTTTTTTTACCCGTACGGTCTTTTGTACGATTCGTACGGAAAAAGGCTTTCTGTACAAATCGTACTTCCTAGGTTGTAAGAAAAGTTTACCGGGTACGAGTCGTACGGTGAAAACGCTCCGTACAACGATTCGTACAGCCTTTTTCCAGGATCGGAATCGGCCCCCAAGTGTTGAGCAGTTTCCGACGTGAGTGAGAAACTCGCATTTGTCAGTTTAAAGAGTACGAGAGTTTGGAAGATTAATGGTGAAGGAAATATGAGAAATCCACCAACTTCAAGCTAATCAGAATATTTCTTCAGTTCTCAGAAAGGGCAGTGCATTGGAAAAGGTATTTATTTCAGTTGTTCTTATTGAAAAATATTTTGAAGCTTATGCAAAGGCGCTTAAAGTCAGGAACTGAGTTTGGAATTTCAAATCCTAGTAAAAAAGAAATAAGCCTATACTAAGACTACTCTAGAGGCACAAGAGTTTTTCATCTTTAAAGAAAATACTTTTAAAGAAAAAGAAATACAGCAGAGTAAAAGATAATTATAATACAGAGACAGCAACAAGAAATTTAACAACAGTACTGTTGCAACAAGTTAAGAGATTTTGAATAGATCTTTATTTGTACCAATACAAAATAAAGAAGAAAGTCGAGAAATCAACAATATTGAAGCAATTTAAAATTCAAACAATAAAAGCAGTCAGAGTTCATTTAAAAGTACCAAATTCTGATTTTATAAGAGAGAGGCTCAAGCCTAGGAAATACTGGGTAAAAGAAGTAATAGTAAAAATAATAGTAGAAAAATATATAGGTTTATGTAAAGTGTATAGAAAATAGTTCTCTTCTTTGTATTTACAGGTACATTTCTTCCAGAACAAGATTAACATAGAGGAGATGAAGGAAAGCAGTACATCATCCTCTACAAGGCAGTCTCTCTTGTTATTTTCTCCACTTCCCCTTTCCCCCAAACTGTTGTTCAGTGCTCGCAAATTTTTCACTTGCAAGCGTGGACAGCGGTGAGGAGGATTTGGGAGTTAGCTTCAGCTCCTGTGGATCCAATTCAGGTACTTGGCAGAACTGGACAATCATTCACATATAGTGATATGTGGTCCTCTAGGCCTCCTCCAATCCAAAGGCTCATACCAAAGCATCTCTCTTGACCCATTGCACCAAGGACTCAATGGCCAGGGCAAACAATAGAGGGGACAGTGAACAGCCTTGACCCTGTCTTGTCATTAACTGAATAAGGGGGTCTCTGGATGCTTCATGGATTGCACCTATGGTCAAAGGTAAAGAGTGAAAGCATACATAAGTTATTGATAGGAGAAATGTAACTATCGTTTTATTGATGATGACTTCCAAGAACTGTTGGACACTTATGTGGTTTTCTTTTTGGATAAAATGTCCGTCTGTTCACCATCACTGCAATTACACCATCAAAATGTTAGACAGATTTTAAGAAGTCTATAAAGGCATTCCTTGTATGCTGAGCATGATAAATGCACGTTTGATGTCACCAAAATTACCATTTTGAGTTTTCTGAGCTTAGGGAATTCATATACATGCAGGGAAAGTAGCTGTGGCATTACAATGACCCAGACCAAAGAATACAATAGAAATACACCAGTGTTTGGGTTTCCCAAAGTTTTAGTGGCCCATTATTCAAGATTTCTTGGTCCTTCCATTGATCAAACGAATCCAGGATTGCTTTTAGAGGGTTAATTGAGCAGAAAAGAAGCTCTGGAGTGTTTGAAAAATACTTTCACCCCTCTCCATTCTTCGGCTTGCAAATCCTTCTTCAAGTTTCATAGTTTATGCAGATTCATCAGCATGGAGTTATAATTTCTTAATGAGATCCCATAACTGAAGCTGTTCACCCAGTGGTGTGCTACTCCAGGACGCTAGGAACAGGCCAGGAGGAACTGGTATAGAGAGATGCAGGCATTAAAGAAGGCCTTCTCCAACTGGAGACATAATTCAAAGGAGGAGCACAAAAGGTCATTGTTAGGTCAAATAATAAAAACCTAGGGGGTGATTATGATGGCGGAGGGTCTGTCACCGCCAGCTCTGCGGTGGCGGGCCCTCCGCCATCGGACGCAATTTCCCCCCGCCAAATTACGATGGCGGGGAGAATCATTTCAGGTCCGCGGCGGATGTAAAGACCGCCCGCCACGCGTCCACCACAGACAATTGTACCGCTTGCCAAACGGAGCGGTCAGCATCTTGAAAATGGTGGCGGTGCCTAGCAGGTGTGGTCCGCCAAATTACAATGCTGACTGTAGCCAGCCTTTCCTTGGTGGTGAAACCGCCATGGAACAGCTGGCGGGGATTGGTTTCAGGGGCCTGTTGCAGGCCCCCCTTGTGTTGGAGGGAGGTGGTGGTGCACTGTGGGGGTACCCCCTACATTTCCCTGCACTAAGTGGCAGGCACTGCGTGGTGCCTGCCAAGTAGTGCAGGTAAATGCACCACATGCATTTTTAACGTTGCGGAGGGTCTGCAGCTAGCATCACCCGCTGCAATGGTAAAGCTGCAATTCGTAATTCTACATGCGGGACCGCCGCCATACAAGCAGGCGGTCACAAGCACCACAACAATGGCTGGCGGACTCAAGTTCACCCGCCATCGTAATGACTTCTCTAGACTTCTTGAAGGCAGCAAAATGATCATTCGAACTGGTCACAAGAAGCCATTGCTAGCTGCAGTATGAGGGGGTTGATTTTGTTTTAGAAGAACTGACTGTATATTCCAGAGGGACTGTGGCCTCTTGTTGTTTTGTCTTGAGTTTCTACAACGATAGTTCTGTTAGCCATCAACAAAGACATCAGACATTACATTAAGGCTTGCACTGTCAAAAGCCTCTTGAACTGTTAAATCGTTTACCAACACTTTATTAATTGTGGATTAGATACTCTCAGATGAGTATAACATTTTTAAAAAACCTTTGATTACACAGGCTTTCTGATATTAGAATTACTGATCAAGGACCTCATTTATAATATATTTTTGTACCTTGCTGTTGAAGAGGGTCGGCATAGATAATCTCAAATCCAATAGCCTCCATCCTCCGGTTATTGAACTAGACTATTGTGTGCTAACTATCTGTCTGACATAGAGGTGCCGATTCCGATCCTGTAAAAGCCGGGTACAAATGGTCGTAAGGAGCGTTTTCACCGTCCGACTAGTACCCGGGAAAAACACCTTACAAACCCGCAAGTACGATTCGCACAGAAATACCATTTCCGTACGAGTCGTACAAGAGACCGACCGGCAAAAAAATACATACAAATCTGAATCTGGACAGCGCGTACGCGACGTCCGGACGGAGTCAGGCAGCGTTTTACGGACCAGCAAGTACGATTCGTGCCTACGTCACTCCGCACGTAGCATTTTTTACGGGAGCCAAAAACTGCCGGGAAATTGAGGACGACGCGAAGAAGGAGCACCGGTACGCGACGGACAGCGATGGACCCCAACCTACGCGTCATCCCGGCCCTCATAGCCTACGACCTTGTGTTCAGAAACCGTCGCAGACGCCGCAGAAGGTCAGAACAACACCCAGGGGCAAAGGGAGGTGGGGGGGCTGGGGCAGGAAACATTACCCCCACCCAATTACAAATATACATATGTCCTGCACAGAAATGACTTCCAGGCTCTGGTCACTGGGGGGGGGGGCGAGTCCACCAATCCCTACCTACCTCCACAACGGAAGTGGACGTCGACTTGTACCCGTCACCACTACAATGGTGGTACGGCTTGTACCCACGCCCCCAGAGCATGGGTACAGGCCGTACCACGCGTACCGCTACGTCACCGCCACAATGGTGGTACGGCCCGTACCCACGCTCTGGGGGGTGTGGGTACGGGCCGTACCACGTGTACCCCTACGTCACCGCCACAATGGTGGTACGGCCCGTACCCACGCCCCCCAAGAGCGTGGGTACGGGCCGTACCACGCGTACCCCTACGTCACCGCCACAATGGTGGTACGGCCCGTACCCACGCTCTGGGGGGCGTGGGTACGGGCCGTACCACGCGTACCCCTATGTCACCGCCACAATGGTGGTACAGCCCGTACCCACGCCCCCCAGAGTGTGGGTACGGGCCGTACCACGTGTACCCCTACGTCACCGCCACAATGGTGGCACGGCCCGTACCCACGTCCGCAGAGCATGGGTACGGGCCGTACCACGCGTACCCCTACGTCACCACCACAATGGTGGTACGGCCCGTACCCACGCCCCCCAGAGCGTGGGTACGGGCTGTACCACGCATACCCCTACGTCACCATGGTGGTATGGCCCGTACCCACGCCCCCAGAGCATGGGTACGGGCCGTACCACGCGTACCGCTACGTCACCGCCACAATGGTGGTACGGCCCGTACCCACGCTCTGGGGGGTGTGGGTACGGGCCGTACCACGTGTACCCCTACGTCACCGCCACAATGGTGGTACGGCCCGTACCCACGCCCCCCAAGAGCGTGGGTACGGGCCGTACCACGCGTACCCCTACGTCACCGCCACAATGGTGGTACGGCCCGTACCCACGCTCTGGGGGTCGTGGGTACGGGCCGTACCACGTGTACCCCTACGTCACCGCCACAATGGTGGTACGGCCCGTACCCACGCCCCCCAAGAGCGTGGGTACGGGCCGTACCACGCGTACCCCTACGTCACCGCCACAATGGTGGTACGGCCCGTACCCACGCTCTGGGGGTCGTGGGTACGGGCCGTACCACGCGTACCCCTACATCACCGCCACAATGGTGGTACAGCCCGTACCCACGCCCCCCAGAGCGTGGGTACGGGCCGTACCACGTGTACCCCTACGTCACCGCCACAATGGTGGCACGGCCCGTACCCACGTCCGCAGAGCATGGGTACGGGCCGTACCACGCGTACCCCTACGTCACCGCCACAATGGTGGTACGGCCCGTACCCACGCCCCCCAGAGCGTGGGTACGGGCCGTACCACGCATACCCCTACGTCACCGTCACTATGGTGGTATGGCCCGTACCCACGCCCCCAGAGCATGGGTACGGGCCGTACCACGTGTACCCCTACGTCACCGCCACAATGGTGGCACGGCCCGTACCCACGCCCCCCAAAGCGTGGGTATGGGCCGTACCACGCGTACCCCTACGTCACCGCCACAATGGTGGTACGGCCCATACCCACGTCCGCAGAGCATGGGTACGGGCCGTACCACGCGTACCCCTACGTCACCGCCACAATGGTGGTACGGCCCGTACCCACGCCCCCCAGAGCGTGGGTACGGGCCGTACCACGCATACCCCTACGTCACCGCCACAATGGTGGCACGGCCCGTACCCACGTCCGCAGAGCATGGGTACGGGCCGTACCAGGCGTACCCCTACGTCACCGCCACAATGGTGGTACGGCCCGTACCCACGCCCCCCAGAGCGTGGGTACGGGCCGTACCACGCATACCCCTACGTCACCGTCACTATGGTGGTATGGCCCGTACCCACGCCCCCAGAGCATGGGTACGGGCCGTACCACGTGTACCCCTACATCACCGCCACAATGGTGGCACGGCCCGTACCCACGCCCCCCAAAGCGTGGGTATGGGCCGTACCACGCGTACCCCTACGTCACCGCCACAATGGTGGTACGGCCCATACCCACGTCCGCAGAGCATGGGTACGGGCCGTACCACGCGTACCCCTACGTCACCGCCACAATGGTGGTACGGCCCATACCCACGCCCCCCAGAGCGTGGGTACGGGCCGTACCACGCATACCCCTACGTCACCGTCACTATGGTGGTATGGCCCGTACCCACGCCCCCAGAGCATGGGTACGGGCCGTACCACACGTACCCCTACGTCACCGCCACTATGGTGGTACGGCCCGTACCCACGCCCCCAGAGCATGGGTACGGGCCGTACCACGCGTACCCCTACGGCACTGCCACTATGGTGATACGACCCATACCTACGCCCTCAGAGCATGGGTACGGGCCGTACCATGCATACCAATATGGCACCGCCACAATGGTGGTACAGCCCGTACCCACGCCCCCAGAGCATGGGTACGGGCCGTACCACCCGTACCCCTACAGCCCCATTACATGATGGATACAAGGCGTACACACGCCACGGTTGTCGGTGTACGGCTTGGTGCAGCACATCAGCTGTAAATTGGGGGTGGTGTATGCCCAGGACAGCAGTGTACCACAGCAAGGGCGCAAGTGGGTGGGTGGGTGGGTGCAGAGGAATACCAGCAGTGGACAGGGACATGGGGGTGGGTGCAGAGGACTCCCAGCAGTGGACAGAGACATGGGGGTGGGTGCAGAGGACTCCCAGCAGTGGACAGAGACATGGGGGTGGGTGCAGAGGAATCCCAGCAGTGGACAGACATATATGAGTGGGTGCAGAGGACTCCCAGCAGTGGACAGAGACATGGGGGTGGGTGCATATCAACACCAGCAGTGGACAGAGACATGGGGGTGGGTGCAGAGGACTCCCAACAGTGGACAGAGACATGGGGGTGGGTGCATATCAACACCAGCAGTGGACAGAGACATGGGGGTGGGTGCATATCAACACCAGCAGTGGCCAGAGACATGTGTGTGGGTGCAGAGGACTCCCAGCAGTGGACAGAAACATGGGGGTGGGTGCAGAGGACTCCCAGCAGTGGACAGAGACATGGGGTGGGTGCAGAGGAATCCCAGCAGTGGACAGAGACATGGGGGTGGGTGCAGAGGAATACCAGCAGTGGACAGGGACATGTGAGGGGTGGGTGCCCATCACTCCCAGCAGTGGACAGAGACATGGGGGTGGGTGCAGAGGAATACCAGCAGTGGACACAGACATGGGGGTGGTTGCAGAGGAATACCAACCGTGGACAAGGACATGTGAGGGGTGGGTGCCCATCACTCCCAGCAGTAGACACAGACATGGGGGTGGATGCAGAGGACTCCCAGCAGTGGACAGAGACATGGGGGTGGGTGCATATCAACTCCAGCAGTGGACAGAGACATGGGGGTGGGTGCAGAGGACTCCCAGCAGTGGACAGGGGCATGGGGGTGGGTGCAGAAGACTCCCAGCAGTGGACAGAGACATGGGGGTGGGTGCAGAGGACTCCCAGCAGTGGACAGAGACATGGGGGTGGGTGCAGAGGAATACCAGCAGTGGACACAGACATGGGGGTGGGTGCAGAGGACTCCCAGCAGTGGACAGAGACATGGGGGGTAGGTGCAGATCAACTCCAGCAGTGGACAGAGACATGGGGGTGGGTGCAGAGGACTCCCAGCAGTGGACAGAGACATGGGGGTGGGTGCAGAGGACTCCCAGCAGTGGACAGAGACATGGGGGGGTGTACATCATTATCAGATGACCACAACTCCATGGGTGTATGTACGCATCCCTAACTTTGGACAATGATGATAGTGCCATAACAACACATCACTGACAGCAGTGTCCCACTCCCAAGAGGATGGATGTCTTTCCCCCACTGCATGACACACCACATGTGGGTGTGAGGACAAATAACACATGCATACCCACCCCTGGCAGATGCAGCACAATACACACACTGAGATCATGCCACAAGGCTGTATAGTCATGTCACTGCCTAATAAACTAAGAGAGCCAAAGAGAACACACACTGTCACGCACATCCCAGGACTGATAGGAATGTTCAGGTGCTGGGCCAGCCACCAAGATGTTGTCTGTCATGGAAGGAATAGGGGGGAGTTCCCACAGATACAATGCCCACAATTGTGAGTCAGGTGTTCAAATACCCAGCAGAACAAGTACCATATGTGTGCTAGGCTGGGATTACACACATGCATTGTGCGGAAAAGGGACAATTTCTCCATGAAGGCATGGCAAAATACTCTATACACAAGTACAGTGAGTACCAAGGATGGCACAGACGATGCAGCCGGAGACATTGCTGAGCAGGCATGGCCAGAGTTGAAGGGATCCATCACCAACAAAGGAAATGTAGACACAGGGCAACACAACAATTGTGCAACCCTCTGCAGGGAAGATGTCAGGTGCCACAGAGAAAGGGACACTCCTAGGGACAATGTCTCCAAACACAAAGAGCAGACACGACCAAAGATTCTTTGCGGAGACCTTGTGAGGGCACGCAGATACCAGGTTCCACCCCATGAGATGCAGACTACAACATTTCCATGAAACATAACACATTCCCACAACACCAACTCCTGGAGCCTCAGCATCAACATCAATACATGAAATGCAAGACTTTTCAAAACGGAAAAGAAAATGCTTTATTCAGCATGAAAAAATATGATGTAGTAAAGAACACTATGTACAAAGGCCAATGGCCAGTCCAGATATGAAGTCCTTGGGGGGGACACATGGCCACGCGTCTCCCCTAGCTTGCCTGCACATACTAAACCTCTGGTTCAGCGACTGGGGGGGGCATCATGTGGGGAAGGACCAGGCACCGCAGGGACAGGAGGGGGAAGGGTAGGTGTGGTGGGTGCAGGGACGGACGACTTCACCACAGGGGTGGGGCAGCGCCAAAGGTGGAGGCGAGCTCGGCGCTGCACACTTCTGCCAGATCTTCAAGCGTGTCCCCTGCACCCGGAGAAACAACAAGCCCCAAGGAGGGGGGGGGGGTCGGAGGGATGGCCTGCAGCGCTACTGGGGGAGGTGGTGGACAGGCTGGGGGACTTAACTCCCCTACCCGTGGAGTGCCTTGACCGTTTGCGGCCAGGTGAACTAGTGGGGCTGAGGCCCAGCCCAGCGAAGTAGGCCTAATTCTCCGATTCTGGGGCAGGGGAGCCAAGGGGAGTGACATCGGAGGGACTGGGGAGTGAGTCATGTGGACGAGGACTGTGGCTGCGTGCCTGCCTGTGTGCCCCACACAGTCAGGCACATGTGGGTGTGCCTGCTTCCCCCTGAGTGTGCGTGTCAGGAGGTGTGCGCTTGCCCTTACGTGGTGGTGTGCTGCTTGTGTCTGGTGGGGTGCGTGTGTGTGGATGTCTTGGTGTGCTTGGGACAGGCATGGGTGTGGGACTTGTGGATGGTGCATGGGTAGGGGGGGACGCAGCGCTGCAGGTGACTCACTACTGCCGTCAGTGACGAGTCCAGGGACCTCAGCAACATGCGTTGGTCAGACATCGCTGATGACATGCCCTCCATGTACGACACCATCTGGGTCAGCAGTCTGGTGTGGCCATGGAGGACAGTCAGGATCGATGTCTGCCCAACCTGCAACTGCCGCTGAATGTCCACAGACTTAGCAGTGAGGGCAGCAGGGGGGACAGGGGCAGGGGGTGCGGTGCCTGGCACGAAGGAGACATGTGGTCGCCTAGAACGGACAGAAGGGACCCGAGCAAGTGGGAGGGCGGTGATGGGAATGGAGGGGGCGGTGACGGATGGAGTGCTGCTGCCAGCTGTTGGAGCAGCCTCCGCCCCCTCAGGGAGTTCAGCCTCGGACCTGTCAGCCTCATAGTCAGTGTTGGTACTGGGCAGGTCCTCCGACTCACTCCCCTCGCCCTCCGTGCCACTAGATTCCGCCGACTCCTCAGCAGTGGTGGCACCAGTGCTCGATCCCTCCTCCACGTCCGTGCCGGTGTCTCCCTCGGTGTCCTCTGATGATGCTGTGGGCAAGGTGAAGAAAAAGAAAAAAATCAGTCACCTGTATACATCTGACACATGAGCCCAAACAAAATAGGCAACAGTGCATAACAGGAAAGGCATCATGAGTAACATCTAGAATACTCCCCACATATGTAAGCCCTGCACTCCCCAGTTGGTTGACCCACCATGCCACTTGGAAAAAATGAAAATTAGGACACAACAGCAAATAACTTGAAATCCCAAGATCCTGAGAAGCTAGTGTCTGGGATCAGTTGAGCACAGCAAGACTATGAAGGCATGCCACGTCTTCTTCACTGTGAACCCAACAGTAATGTCGCACCCAAGGTCAAATACCACATGCCAATGCAGAAGGTGTCCCCACGCTCAGAGACCTGTGAGTACTTAGGAAACCCCAAAGAAATACATTGTGATTCCTGGAGAATCACAACCCTTTACACAATGGACATGTCTAGAATGTGTGAATGTGCCACTTTGTGAACAGAACACACATGTGTCTGTATAACCGAAGTCACACAAGGAGGTGCACATCAAACTACATGTACACAGTCATTGTCCGAGCTGCCAGACTCATTCAAATAAGCCACTGTTAGGCAGAAATGGGGTATCAGTAAGTACATATACATGGCACCACGGTGGTCTGGATGACTTGACACTCGTACGTTGGTATCGGCAACAACCAAGGACTAACTCAAATGCAACCACACTGTGGGAACATGTATATGTATGATCTCTAAACACGTTTTGTTCAAACTGTGCCTAACTTTAAAATGTGCCAGCGGGTCCCAGGAAAGTGTAAAGGTGGTGTCTTGTGCACTTCCTTGGGAGACATCTGTCATGCAGGCACATTATTGTCCTTCACAACAAAACAACAAGGTCAAGCATATGAAACATTGAGACATGTTGACAGGTGTAGTGATTGACAAGGGACAATTTCTCTGAGTAACAACTTGAATAATGTCATTTGTTACATGGCTATCCGTCACCTGATTACACAGTTGGCTACACATATGACCTACTGACTGTCATCTGGAGTGGCACACATGTCCACACCCAGGACAATGAATAAGCTAATGGGCCTGCAATTGTTTTGTAAAAAAGCATAGCTGTACTGTGGGGACACCCTCATGGCAAGCCAGAATGTACCCACAGATGTCAGCACACAAAGTCACAACTATGTAGCATCTGAACCACACACAGGTGCAAAAAATGTACAAGCAGGATACATGATTGTCAAAAACTGACACAGGCTACGAAGCACAAACATTAAGCACTGGCCAACATCACGGGGGCACTGCACGGTGAATTTCTGTACTGCGAATTATCACACACAAGTCAGAACTGGCAATGAAAAATCAGGGTTGAACATGTACGCCCCTCCCGCACACACACCCCCATACCTGAGTCAATGTGACTGATACCGGTCAAGAAGTGACACCTCTTATTCATGGTTACAATAACTGTGCTTGAAAACTCGCTTCATTAACACAACATCACCTTGTAGGGCTGGCAAAACATATTTGTCACAAACAACCATCAACAGATTGTTGTGAATAGCCACACAGGCACTGCCCAGTGTGACTATGCACAAGCAAACTGGTGTATCCCTGTCCAGTAGACACATGTAGCACACATGTGAAAAATACAACCTAGGCCAGGGAAGAATGCCACAGAGGCAGGGCCATGCTGAACCCACAGTGAATGTGCACAGTGTTGGATGATACACATAAGTAGGAGGGCAGGCTGTGTCAGGGGACTGTAGTGGGCACACTGCTCCATGGTCCTGGAATGAGCTGACTGTAATAGGAGCAACCGTCCCGGCACTATGAATATCTCCCACTCATGCACATCATGTCTGAGGCCACAACATTGGTAATGCATGCTGCAAGTCTGTTCTTTTGAAAGCTCACACTCCTATATTGAGACTCAGCATCAGTGCCAACAATTATGCACCCCCAAATGACTGAACAGGACAGGGCACAGGTAGACCACCCCCACACATGATGCTGAAAGCAGTGTGCACCTTGATTGACCATGTGCAATAGTGATAACACACAGACCAGGTAACACATGTCAAGGAGGGGAAGGGAGGAAGAACAGCACAGGTTGACTTGGGGGACAGGATATGCACTGCACATATATACCCTGGCAGTGTCTCCAGGCGACTGAGCAGCAACAAAAGCTGACGACACACAACAAACACACATGTACCTACCCCCTTCCTGCTGCTGTAACTCCTGTATCCGCCTATCCAGGTCAGGGAAGACCACCGCCAGGACACGCTTCATTTGGTGGGTCAGGCGCCGGCGCCCGCCATGCTTGCAGGGAGCCTCCTCCTTCGGCATGACCCGGGCGATCCTCCGGGTCCAGCACCGGATGTCCTGCCATCTCTTCCTCACTTGTGGCAGGCGCCGACTGCGACCCTCCACCGATTGAACGGCCTTGACGGCCTCCTTCCAGATCTTCCCCTTATGGTAGGCGGTTACCTTTGAGGATGACAAAGTGGGACAACATCACTACACCTGCACCATGTCACAGAGACACACATTTTAACATCTTTGATTTATTGAACAGGGCATAGTATGCTGGCAAGTAATAGCACCTTAGTCATAGGGACATTTGCCACTGTGGACGCACCAATGCACTACATGGCATAGTAAGTACACAGGTGGCATGAGGGGTGCAAACCAATCCCTGATCATGGCACACACTGTGCATCCCAAGCAACACAAGGCTGATGGCCAGCACCGCAAAGCAGTCACATGCCCCAGGCCACTGACGAAACCGCAGCAGAGTACACAGACATACACAGGCACAGATCAATCACCTGCCATTGTCAACAGCGGATACAAAGCTCACTCTGCACATGTGCCACTTGCCACGGGGGTGTCACAGGTGTGGGGCTAGCTCAGCAAGTCAGACACACAGCACGGCTTCCTTCTCACATCAGATGGGTCGAGCAGTTGCCTCCTCCATGCAGCTGTGGTGCAACACTCCACATAGACACTCACCCACATGACAAGAAACATTCACACACATCAATGTCCAGGGGGCGTACACATCATTTGGACACTCACCACTCTCACCACAGCTCCACTCAACTCACACACATCTGTGGGTGCAGTCACCTGTCACACCGGGGTGACCACTGAATCACCGCAGGACAATAGAACAAGAATGCCCAAGAGGATTAGCCAGGCTGAATGTGCCATGCACTATGCAGTGAATGTCACAGTAAGCACAATGCAAGTGAGGAGTGAACACATGAACTACATCAAGCCCTGCATGAGTGACATAAGCCATCCACCCCCCCCCCCGGGACCCACTCTAAACAACATTGCATTATCTGTCACACCTGGACACAATGCCAGAAGTGACAAACACAAAAAAGGTGCACAGGCAAAGGTAGTGGAGTCAGCACTCACCTGCTCCCCTGGTCGACCATACAGCATGGGGTACCGTGGGAGGATCACATCCAGCAGGGCTTCGTTCTCCTCCTGGGTGAAAGGCTGGGCCCTCTCCACAGTCCTTGAAATGGTGCCAGAGGGAGACAATACAGCAGCAGTGGTATCGACTGACATGTTGTGCAGGCAAGTGCCCTCTCATGGGTTCTGGCTGCCTTATATCTGCATTGCTGGCCTATTTCATTTACAGGAGTACAGAGTGATTGGTCAGACTCATTTGCATCCTACGTTTCCTCCAATCCCTTTAAACATACACCAGTGACAGCCTTAGCAGCTTTCGAATTTGCAGCATCATGTCAAGTCAACAACCACTTTGCAACAATGTATAATGTGGCCAACTGCTTTTTCCAGACCACATTATGTAAACTTTTGAACTTGAAACTCGGTATCCATGACAACCAGCATGCATTTAGGCCCTAATACTTGTCCCTCATGTGTCCCCATTGTAATTCTTAAATCCCCACCCAGGTACGGCGCGTTTCACACGTATCCCTAGGGCACCATCACTACAGTGATACGGGCCGTACTCACGCGTGTACGTGCCGTACATGCGTGAGTACGTGCCGTATCACTAGGGCCTACGGTATCCCAACTATAGTGATAGGCACGTACTCACACGTGTACGGGCCGTACACGCGTGAGTATGTGCCGTATCACTAGGGCCTACGGTACCCCAACTATAGTGATAGGCACGTACTCACGCGTGTACGGGCCGTACACGCGTGAGTACGTGCCTATCACTATAGTTGTGTTACTGTAGGTCAGAGTGATACGGCACGTACTCACGCGTGTACGGGCCGTACACACGTGAGTACGGGCCATATCACTCGGACCTACAGTAACATAACTATAGTGATAGGCACATACTCACGTGTGTACGGGCCGTACACGCGTGAGTACGGGCCGTATCACTCGGACCTACATTAACACAACTATAGTGATAGGCAGGAACTCACGCGTGTACGTGCCATACACGTGTGAGTACGTGCCGTAACACTAGGGCCTACGGTACCCCAACTATAGTGATAGGCAGGTACTCACGCATGTACGGGCCGTACACGCGTGAGTACGTGCCGTATCACTAGGGCCTATGGTACCCCAACTATAGTGATAAGCACGTACTCACGCGTGTACGGCCCATACTCACGCGTGAGTACGGCCCGTACACACGCCCTCAGAGCGTGTGTACTGCGTTTCACAGTTTACACTGGGGATAGGAGGAGCACTCGAAAGGAATGGAGGTGTGAGACTCGCACAAGGCTGGACATCAAGTCATTGTCAGTGCAGTCCTTCATGTGCAGGGCCTAGGTGTGTCAGGCAGTGATGTGGCACATGTCTCATCATGTTGTGGCACAATAGATGTGTGATGAGCTGTTTACACATGTCATGTGTGATGGGGCACTACGTGGCACACTTCCCCTTCACACTTTGCACATGTGTGCATGTAGGACACACGTGTCAAGCACTGCATCACTGGTATGGCACAGTCACCAACACCCGCAACTGTCCCCTGATGCCAGGTACATGGATAATTACACCTGACATGTGACTACCAGCGTGCCACGATGTGACTATGTCATGTGTGTGTCATGTGTTCCCATGAGCGTGCCGTTGGTGTTCCGTCAACTCCATCTGCTGTTGCGGCATCCAACATGTGTCTGTGTGCATATGTGCATGACACACATATACGCACACCATGCCACATGTGGACTCACACGTTACATGTGTCATGATGGTTCGAAGATGACTTCCTGACATGAGGCAATATCTGCGTTGTCTCAATGTCTGTGTCATCAGTTTTTGACATGTACCCCTTCATGGAAATGTGTGTTATCTGTCCTTTTTCAGATGACATGTGACCTGTGCGTCTAGACTCCCGCCAGCTGTCTGTATGAGATAACATCCTTCAAATGCTGATATGTGGATGTCTGTCACTCATGTAATGTGTCTGGCTGGTCACTTACACTGGCCCACAGCTATTTTAATGGCATGTCACGTCAACATTGCCATGCAACTATTGTGGCTGGCTCTTCGTAGGAGTATCACCTGGCTGACCTACGTGTCCTGGATGTATTACACAGACCAGACTCTGTATTAAGCAGATGTGTATTAGCTGTTGAACATGTGCTCACCTCAGTGACATTGGTGTGGTAATGTACTCACTCTTCGTTATTCCTTCCAAATCTCTGCAGGGCACCGCCTCTCCCCAGACGAATGCCAGACCTGGATGCCATGCGTGAACATGACTGCATACGCAGATACCGCTTCTCGTAAGAGTTGATAGAGGACTTGACCCGCCGGCTTGAACCACACCTCCAACCACAACACAGGTATCCTACAGCTCTGACCCCCAAGATGAAGGTGATGACAGCCCTACATTTTTTTGCCACCGGTACGTTTCAATTGACCATAGCTGATGTCGGTGGCATGTCCCAGACAATGTTCAGCCGTGTCCTGCATGATGTTTTAGAAGCTATGTTGGTGCACCTGGATGAATTCATCCATTTTCCCACTCGTGAGCAGTTGACAGGTATCAAGGGTGAGTTCTATGCCCTGGGAGGGATGCCTCACGTAATTGGGGCCATTGATGGGACACATGTGGCTTTGGTACCACCACAGGCACAGGAGGTAGCCTTTCGGAACCGCAAACATTATCACTCTATCAATGCCCTTGTGGTGTGTCTTGCTAACATGCTGATTTCCCATGTCTGTGCCCGTTTTCCAGGGTCCACACGATACCTACATCATGAGGCGTAGCAGGGTGCCAGAAATGATGCTGCAGCTGCACGCGGAACGAGCATGTCTTGTTGGTGGGTATACTCTGTTAGTCCTGTGTTTTGCGCTATCTTTGTATCTTACGGCATCTCCTGACCCACTTCTCCACATGATGTTTCCATGTAGGGGACTCTGGCTATCCCAACATGCCATGGCTGATGACGCCTCTCCGCAACCCCAGAACAGCCGCAGAACACCGGTACAACGACACCCATGGGCAGACGAGGCACGTGATTGAGAGGACGTTTGGACTCCTGAAGAGCAGATTCCGGTGCCTCCACTAGACCGGCGGCGCCCTCCCATATGCACCGGTGAAGGTCTGCAAAATCTTCATTGTGTGCTGCATGCTGCACAACATGGCAGTGGAGAAGGTCGTGCCACTCATCCTTGATCCGGATGAGCAGGATCATCCACCCGTGGAGGATGAAGGGCTTGGGCACGGGGCAGATGAGGATGAGGATGAGAATGAGGACATCCGGAGTCAGCTTATCCGCAACTTCTTCTCATAATGGTGAGTCCCTGTGTCTGAGTGTGCATGCTTTGAGCCTTGTGTGGCATGTGTTGCAATGTGTGTGTCCAGCTGACTGTGTGCTAAGTGACTTGGAGGTGTGTTCTGATGTGTCATTCAAGTGATGATGTCATTCCGCACATTTTAGCTGGGACACTAAATTTTTTAAGAGCATGGTGACAACATCATTCCTGTAGAGTACATGTACATGTCTGCGGATTACTAGCTCTTCGCTGACTTGTTGTGTGTCTGTCCTCCCCAGGTTCTTGCGGCTGTCGTCTGCTCATGTCATCATTGCCCTCCTGCTATTCCTCATGAGTATTGCAACGTGTGCTGGATCAGAGTTACATGCACAGACATGGTGAAAAGTCATTTTGGGTAAGGAGTGCAGCAAGGCATTTTGTGGGTGGTACGTGTTTGTGATATGTGGGGACTGCTCCTGTGCATGTTGTGTTACCATGCATACATGTTGACTCACCATGGGGCACATGACGTGTTGCATGGCTCCCATGAATTGATAGTCACCCTTCCTGACAGTCATCTGTAATGGTTTGTGGATTCTGATGAAGGCATCAATGTGTGTATAACGTCCCTCAGGAACATACAGGATGCTAATGGTGGACATAGTGTGGGACATCCCCATATGAGGCTCAATGGGGAATTGCAGGGCCCGATTCACAAAACTAACTTAAGACAAAATCCTAAACTTACTACTTTTGGTATTCACAGAAGTTAGGATTTTGTCTTATGTTATGTTATGTTATGTTATGTTAAATTTATTTCTAGAGCGCACATACACCCAAAGGTTTCATGGCGCTATGGCAGTGACGTACTAAATCAGGAGGTTACTGGTAGGCTTGAATGAATAAGAAAGTTTTGAGGAGGGATCTGAAGTGTGGCAGAGATATTTCGAGTCTGAGTTCCAAAGGAAGGGAATTCCACGTCTGAGGTGCCAGAAAGGAGAAACTGAGTCCACCGTGTTTTTTCCGATTAAAACGAGAGGGGTTGAGAAGATTGGCATGCGACGAACGAAGTACACGAGTGGATGAAAGCAGGCCCCCTACCAATTAGGGCTTTAAAAATAGTACAACCCAGTTTAAACAGACAACGTTTGGCTACTGGGAGCCAGTGAAGAAGTTTCAGCAAGGGGCGGACATGTTGGGTGCGTGGTTTATGAGTTATGAGGCGTGCGGCCTGGTTCTGAACCAGCTGAAGGCAATGGAGTTGATAGACAGGGATCCCAACATAAAGAGAGTTGGCATAGTCTATCCGTGAAATGACTAAGGCCATGAGTATCACAGTGAGGGCCTCGGTGGTGAAGAATCTTGCGATCTTCCGAATTCTGCGTAGATGGAAAAAGCATGAGGATGTAACTGCACCGATCTGAGGCTTCATGGACAGGTCATTGCTGATTATTACTCCAAGGCTTTTAACTGATTTGGAGGGTATAGGAGGATTTCCTAACGAGGGGGGACAAAAATTGTTGTTCCAGGAATTTGAAGAACCAGTCAACACCAGCTCGGGCTTATCAGGGTTGAGCTTAAGTTGGCTGGTGTTCATCCAATCCCTGATGAAACATAGAGTAGCCTGAAAGCTGGAGATGGACGCGGTAGTGGAGTTAATGTTGAACACAAGTTGAAGATCGTCCGCATAGTTGAAGCAGACTACTTCAAAGTTGCGAAGTGAGTAGATTAAAGGGACCATATATAGGTTAAATAGTAGGGGAGAAAGAGATGAGCCCTGTGGCACACCGCAGGTTAGGGTGGTCTTTTTGGCGGAGAAGGCGGCAAGGCGAACGGCCTGCGAGCGGTCCCCCAAGAAAGAGGAAATCCATTTTAGGGCCGTGCCCTGAATGCCTGCATCTCTGACACGGTCGATCAAGAGTTTGTGATCGACCGTGTCAAAGGCGGCCGAGAGGTCTAGAAGAACAAGGGCTTGAGAGAGATTGTTATCAGCCCCCCTGCGAAGCTCATTCATCACAGCGAGTATGACCTGCTCAGTAGAGTGTGCAGGCCTAAAACCGGCCTGGTGGGGATCAAGAAAAGACGAGCGTTCAATAAAGGAGCTAAGGCATTGTGTGACATGGGCTTCCAAGATCTTGCTCAAGTAGGGAAGGAGGGAGATGGGACGATAGTTGGTAAGATTGGTGGGATCGGCATGAGGCTTCTTCAAGACAAACTTAAGACAGACTTAAGACAGTCTTAAGACAGACTTAAGACAAACTTAAGACAGACTTAAGACAGACTTAAGACAGACTTAAGTTAGGATTTTGTCTTAAGTTTGTCTTAAGTTTGTCTTAAGTCTGTCTTAAGTCTGTCTTAAGACTGTCTTAAGTCTGTCTTAAGTCTGTCTTAAGACTGTCTTAAGTCTGTCTTAAGACTGTCTTAAGACTGTCTTAAGTCTGTCTTAAGTTTGTCTTAAGACAAACTTAAGACAAAATCCTAACTTCTGTGAATACCAAAAGTAGTAAGTTTAGGATTTTGTCTTAAGTTAGTTCTGTGAATCGACCCCCGGACTCTCCGTGTGCAGCAAGGGGTGTTAGGCTCAACCTCTTCACTTGTGTGCCAGCTCAGTAGGATTTACCACATCTGTGTGTTGAAGGGGGTGTCCAGTGTAGGTCACACATGGTCAGCCAAATGACCTGTGAGTCTGTTCCAATTGATGCATTTCCCTTAGTGTGAGGCTGAGTAATAAAGGTGTTCGTCACACTCCAAGGTGCCTCATCTCTGTCAATGCAGATCTCTTGCCACTTTGCATGCGGCATATCTGGCATAGTTGTGGAAGGTTATGCATAGGAGTCCATGTGTAGTTTAGCAACATGCATGCAGTTGCTCATGGATTAGGCTCCCTATTGGGCATGAAGTACATGGTCGTGTATGTTTTTTGGAATGTTGGTCCACACAATTGGCCATCAACACCTGCTGAGGGTGTGTCTCCTGTGCGCAGGTCTGCCTTCAATTTCCTGATCCGGTGTCATGCTTCTTTGGTGATTGTGCATGCATTGTCTCTGGGTGTGCCATGTGACACTGGACACTCCTTACTTTACACACGCGCCTGTTGCAGTTGTCCTTCTGACATCCTAGTCTTTGTGTGCAAATTCTGTCATTTGGCAAGGAGATGCCGCCTGCTGCTGCGGCCCCTGCAGCAAGGGCCCACAGAGTATCCAGATTTGGCAACACACACGCCTCCAAGATGCTCCTCACTTCCTCCCTCCACCCATTCATTTGGCTGTCCTCAGCTTGTCTATGCCACTGTTGCCGCCACGCGGTGCCAAAGGCTGGACCATCAGCACATGCAAGGTGCACATTGCACCACCATCCTGTCCTTGCATAACCCACATCACACTACAGTCTGATGTAGCAGCCACACTCTGAGCTATGTCCATCCGCACATCTAACGCCTGCTGTCAGACATACCCTGGGCACACACACGACACCTTTGCATGCTGAGTGTGCAACTACAACTGCCTACACTGTGCTGCCCCGCCTTCCAGGCCCTGTCACACCAACCTGGTCACGTCCATAATACTCCCTACCGGCTCTGTAGCCCAGCAAGGGCATGGGAGTGGGACTCAAGGCTTCAGCATGTAGTATGGTGTCATCGTCTGGGACATGGCACAGGTATCATCTCTCAGCATGTCAATCTACAGAGTGTCCAGGACCCCCCTCTCCACCATCACATGCGCACAGCACCTTATCATCAGCTCGTATGCCATTGACAGCCAGGTGCTCCTCACCCTCAACAAAGACACAGACATTGGCAGTTCCATCATTCAAGTATGCATGAGATCCATTGATGAATGGCTGAACACGAGCCACCTGAGGCTGGACTTGTACAGGACTGAGGTGATCATCTGAGGATTGTCCCCTTCCAGCTGGGTCAAGTGCTTGTGTCCCACCCGCAAGAGCCCTGCACAAGCACCCAGTGGCCACACACACAAGATGGTGTGCATCATGTTTGGCTCGCTCACATTTGCCATGCTAGTCCACAGCATCTGTACCTCATGCTGCAACGCCCTCTGCATTATGCACATGATCCACAGATAGATCCACTCCAAGAAAAGACAGACCATCCCCCAGGTCCATGACAACATCCGTGTCAAATACTGCCCTGCCCTCTACGGAGCAAGTACATCCAAACTCCCAGGAAACTTGTCCACATCCAGGGTGGATCTGCACACATCAGCTTCAACACCCTGCGCCCCAGCCACCTCACCGTCCACCATAGATAGCTGCAATGGATCACTGTCTGCTGCAGGATGACCTCCACACTCCCCACCCACACTCAGGAGGCAGTCCACAAACCCGACCCCAAACCAACCTTGTACGTCTGTCATCCTAGATCCCGTTCGGCCATCTTCGTGCATCCAACCTTGCCCTCGACACCATTCTTCACATCCACCGTACTCCAGCATACAGGACATTGTTCTCCCACCTGGCCACACATACCTGGGACTCCCTCCCCGGGAACCTCCACATGAGCCATGACCTTTACGCCTTGATGATAATCTCCCAAATAGGTCTGTCCGCCCAGTTTAGCAAGCCCCCCCTCAGCAGCCAGAGGCCATCACAGATGAGTGTTGTGCTCCATGCCTACATTGAATGATACCTTGTGACCCATGTGTGTCCTGTACCAGACTCTGATCCCAGGGTATGGATGGCTGGAGTTAGTTAAACACTCAGGCATAGTTTGACATTTCCACACACATATGTTGTTGAATAATGCAAAATGACAGGAACGACTCATGACCAAAGTAATATATTTATTTGCGGTGGGGTACGTGTTTTGGTAGATGAAATTAGGTGCTCTACCGGGGGAATAGAATCCAAAGTTCACAGGGGGAGATGGTATCCTTGGCATTGGAAGTCATCAGAGTCCAGGGCACAGTGTTGGTCATCATTGGTCAGACTGTGACCAGCAAGTCCATGTGGCAGAGAATGTCATTGGATGAGGTGCTGCTGTTGCGCCAGAGGGCCAGGTGCCAGGCCAGGTGACCTGGGAGATGTGGATGGTCCGCTGACTCTCACGATCTTTTCCGTGGACGACCCACCTTCCTCCGGGGACCCTCAGATGCAGGCCTTGACGATGTTTGGGACGCTCCGTCAGACGAATCCTCCTCCTCCTCCCTCCCTGTGTCTGGTGCTGGTCTATGTCTGGTGGCACAGGGAGGGTTGCCCATGCTTTGGGCGATCTGATGGAGTGATTGGCTCATGTCCCTGTGCACCGCCAGGAGCTCAGCCAGTCTTGCCTCCATCCGTCCTTGGTGTTGTTGATGACTGGCATGATGCTCGACCCGCAGGTTCTTTATCTCATCGAGGGTCTCCTGCATCTCTGAGAGTCTCGACACGACCTGGTTGATGCCTCTGATGTCACGCCGGTATGTATCCAGGATGTTGCGTATGTGTGACATACCGGTGTCCTGAGCTGGCTGGTCAGGTTCGCGCCTCCGCCTGCCTCCACTCCCACCACCCCTGCCCAATTGAGCCTGGCCTGCCCTTGTGGGCACATCGGGTCTACGGGACCCCTGAGGGATGGCATTTGCAGGGTTGCCTGCCTCCTCCTGGGTGCCCGGAGAACCTTGTCCCTCCTGGTCAGACTGGCTCTGTTGTTCAGTGCGAGCAGGGCTCCTGGGTGTGTCCTGGGATGTGGCAGGAATGGGGGGGTGGTTGGCACAGATGTACCTGACGCAGGTGCTGCAGGGGCTTGGGCACCAGAGGGTCCAGGTTGGTCGGGGTCATCCACGGAGTGGTGAGAGTCGTCGCTGCCGGTGGGATCATCTTCACGCGGAGCCTGGGACTGTGATTCTTCCCCCCCAGTGTTGGGGGGAGATTGACGACGTTGCCCTGTGTGTGAGAGAGAGACAATGTTAATGGTGTTTCATACGACATCTATGTTTCATACATATTCAAGTTGACACAGTTCCTCCAGGTAGTTGGTTGTGCCTAGCATTCCTCCCAATGTCCACTTGGGGATGGGTATGTTGCGGGGGACAGATTGGGATGTTCTCCTGAGTGTTTGACCTGTAGATTGTTGGCTATGATGCTTATTTGGCTATGGATTGGTCTTGTTGTGTCACATGTCCATTGTGGGAGTGTGTAAATCCGTTGCCTGCCCCGGGGGTGTGTGCTTGTGTTAGGGGGTGGTGACCGAGCATGCTGTTGTGGTGATGTGTTTGTCCCCTCATGGTGCATGCTGGCATGACAGTGAGTGTGAGTTCCTGTGCTAGATACCTGTGATTGTGGAGTTGGTGTTTGAGTGTACAGTGGTCCCAGGAGGACCTTGTGCTGCATACAGCAGGGCCAAGTGTCAGCTACCTTGTCAGTACTTTGCCAGTCCCTGTGCATTGTGCATGGGTATGTACCTATGCCATATGGGCTGAGGGCATTGGTGTCTGCGTCTCATTTTCACAATGTGTTGTGTGGGGCCCACCCTCCCAGCCTCCCGGACATCCAGTCTAGTGTTTGTGGTTGTTGTAGCCTTGGACATGGCCTTGCCTTGATTTGTGAAGGGTGCACGGTGATGTTAGTGGCATGAGCGTGGTTTTTGAGTGTGGTTGTGTGTGGTGAGTGCTTGGGGGAAGTTGCGTGCATTTGGTGTATATGTGGTGTGGACCCCATTGCCCCCATGTTACGTAAGTTGTTTGTGTACTCACCAGGCTCTGCGACTCCTTCGACTCCGTGTACTCCCACCGGCGGTAGCAGGGCCATCACCTTCTCCTCCCAGGGATGGTAGTGTACGGGTCTGCGGGGCGGCCCACCTCCAGTGATGTGACTCTGGGCATATTCCTCGTTCATTTTCCTCTTGACTGCCCTGCGCAGATCGTACCACCTGGCTTGGCATTCATGCCTGGTCCTTCGGATGGGCGCAACAGCATTCACCTTATCGACAATCCTCTGCCACATGGCAGATTTTTCAGCTATGCTGGTCTGTCTACAGCTGTGGCTCGACTCTGATGACTTCGTTGACAAGGAGGTCCAGCTCCGCCGTTGTGAACTTTGGATTCTTGTCTGTGGGCATGGTGTGGGGTGTGGGTGTGGATGGTTGTGGGTGTGTGGGTGTGAATGTGACGGTGTGTGTGAATGTGAAGAGGGGGATGTTTGTGAAGGAGGTTGTGTGAAGGTGTAGTGAAGGTATCAGTAATGTAGAGTTGTTTCTCTGTGGGGTCTGGCAGCAGTGGGTCTGTTGCAAAGGCTCATGGGTTGTGTGTGTGGGCCCTTTTTATTGGTCCATTTTTGGGTGTGGCTGTGTTTGAATTTTGGTCGGTGTGTTATAAGAGGTGGTTGTGATTTGGTCCTCTGTTTGCCTGTTTGGATGTGCCAGGTCAGTCATTGAGATGTATTTTGTCATGTAGACGTGTTTTGTGGTGTTGTGCGAGTCGAATTGACCCTCCTTGTGCTGTTTTACAGTGTCCTGGTTCTGTAAGAGTCTTTTTCGCGTAGGTACGGTCCGTACATACGCGATGCTGGGTGAGGGTGCTGGGGTACGGTGTTGGAGTGCGGCGCGTACATGCGGTGGGGGTACGGTGCGTACACGTGCCGGCCTGGGGTACGGCGCGTACATGCAGAGGTACGGCGCGTACATGCGGGGGGGTAAGGCGCATACATGGGGGGGTACGGCGCGTACAGGTGCGGGCTTGGGGTACGGCGCGTACATGCGGAGGTACGGCGCGTACATGCGGGGGTATGGCACGTACATGGGGGGAAGTCGCGTACATGGGGGTGTACGGCACGTACATGGGGGTACGGCACGTACATGGGGGTACGGCGCGTACATGGGGGGGTACGGCGCGTACAGTTGCGGGGCTGGGGTACAGTGCGGACAGGGTGGTGTACGGTGCTGACATATTGGGGGGTGGGGGGGCTGTACGGCTCGTACACGGGCATAAATTTACCATTGTACATGTGTGCTACTGCGTTGGCTCCGTGCGGGCCATTTTACGTGCGATTGTGTATTCGGACGGACGGTCGGGATCGTACTTGCGCGCTCGGACTTTTGTTTTACGATTTGCATGTAAAAATGTCCGGCTCACTCTCGTACACCTTTCCCGACGATATTCGGACGTAAAAACTTTCCGACGCACTCTCGTACACTTTTCCCGACGCTATTCGTAGTTATTTTTCACGTACGAATCATACTTGGCCGTTTGTACGGTACTTGTACGACTCGTACGTAAATTATTTTTAACGGATCGGAATCGGCACCATAGTGTGTGCACTGATAGAGTTAAAAAAATATCCCCCGTTAAGTTATTAACAGAAAATCACCACCAAACCAAGTACTATTTGTGTATGTTTGTTAAACATTTGACAGCAAATAATGGGTGAATTTCAATAAATCTTTGTAACTGGACATGAGAGAGTTGTGTTACTTTTCAGGCGCTCTACAGCATACACACCGAAAGAGCCCTAAAACTATGATGACGAAAATGCTTTTTGTGAATGCTTTTCAACGAAGGTGGAGTTTCTTCTAAAAGTGTCACCAATGAAAATATCATATATGGTGTACAATGTTTGTGTTTCTCGTTCAGCTAATCACAACACCAGCAACTCCATCTACTAAACCCTTGTAACATTATTTTTGCATTATCTCTGAAAGTATTCGGTATTGAAATTTACACTGAGCCAAACCTAAAATAATACACAGCGGATATCCTGTGTATTATGGTATAATAATACATGGGATTCTGCAATCCCTGTATAGATGGCAGTCACTAATTTCTATATATCGGCGGCTTGTGACACACCAAGATGCCGATTATAAAGAAAAAACGTCAGAACTCAACTACTATTTAAGGGATAAAGTTGCCCCTGCCGTACATTATAAGGATATTATAGAGTCAGCACCAACAGCGGGATCTGTCCAGTCCCAGCCCCTTCCTCTCTGTCCAGCCTCCTGCAGGGGAGAGGGGCCCCTGAGGGTCCGTGCTACTCACTAATCTTCATTTTAAGACCCTTACAGACCTCAGACCCCCCCCCCTCTGCCCCATCCAGACCCCAGGAGGAGAGAGACTGTAAATGTCTGCACAGGGAGGAGACGGTCTGCCTCACCTGCTAAGTTTATAGAAAAGACTGATTAATCCTGGAGCAAATCTCTGCCAGGAACCTATGAGTGTTGACCCCTGACCTCATGTCTTTAACCCCACTCTCCATAGCTTGCCTCTCTTTCACTTGACTGACTCAACAGGGAGCTGTCTGAAATCTTACCTGTTGTGGTGCCGCCACCGTCGCCACAGTCACAGCAGCCATTCCGGTGCAGGGAGCGTAAGGGGAATCACCGGACTACCCCTCCCAGCAGCCCCTACTGCGCGCACACAGCTGACACCGCCAACAAAGTGCCAGGAGCCATTCAAAGGGCCTGCAGGGCTCACGCAGCACGGGAGCTCTCTGAAATCTTACATGTTGTGGTGCCGCCACCGCTGCCAGAGACACAGCAATCATTCCGGTGCAGGGAGCGTAAGGGGGGTCACCGGACTACCCCTCCCAGCAGCCCCTGCTGCGCCACACAGCTGACACCGCCAACCGAGCGCCAGGAGGCGTTCAAAGGGCCTGCAGGCCTCCCGCAGCGAGGGAGCTCTCTGAAATGTTACCTGTTGTGGTGCCGCCACCGCCGCCAGAGTCACAGCAGCCATTCCGGTGCAGGGAGCGTAAGGGGAATCACCGGACTACCACTCCCAGCAGCCCCTGCTGCACGCACACAGTTGACACCGCCAACAGAGCACTAGGAGGCGTTCAAAGGGCCTGCAGGGCTCCCGCAGCGCGGGATGCGCGCGGGCGTGCCCGGGCCAAGGGCGGGCCCATCTGTGCCCGACTGCGCCCGGCAGAGACTGGGCTGGGCTGCGCCAGGACGCCCCTTCGCTGGGGCAGCTGTGCGCCTAATAAAAGTGAATAACATAACATAACATACCTCTTGGCTGCAGGCTGTCGGTCTAATGCTTAATTGAACTGTGGCCATTCTGTTATCCAGTTTTTAAGCCACCGCGGAAGGAGTTAGGCACGTTTCTACAACTACCATTTAACCTCCATTTGGACACGCATTACAAACCCTGGTATTAGTGGGATGTGATAGAGTGGTGATCTTTTATGGTCCAGTACTGATCTTATAATACTGACTTTTGTATATAAGGTACTTCTCTCTTTTTTACTGTGTTTGTGCTTATTGCCGTTGTTTACATGTACCTATTATTCCATCTGTATTTTACACTGTATCTACCCAAGTTGTTTTAAGTCATTGGGAGGCGCAAGAATCAGACGGGGTTAGCTGGGGTCAAGGCAGCACCTAGTTCCACTACCACAGTTGTGACAATGGATTCTTTTCTGCAGAGGGCAGCTGCCGTTATTGATTTGGAAATCGAACTAGTGAATAGACGTCTATCCAGATCACCCACTAACAGCTCACACCCACCCCCAGTTGGCCTTAGTGTGCCGCAGGCTGAAGTTTTAGCCGAGTCCTTGTACTCAACTCCACCTGCCCATCCAGGCTCTCGTCAGGGGTCACCAGCGGGTTCCCTCATCATTGAAGAGTCACTGGCCGTGCACGAAGCTCCATCTCTGGCTCCTCACCGGCCCGCATAGGTCTCTTTCTCCAGAAGTTAGAATTGAAAGGAGACAAAGCATTGTTCGACTGCAAGGGAAGGATAGCACTAATTTACAAAATCATTCAGGCACGCACCCACTCTTTTACAGGGAGATGATCCAACATTCCGATCTAGGGGGGGCCTTAATCCTGGGGGAAGCATTAAACGTAAACTTCATACTATAGGGGGCAAAGCAAAAAAAACAAATTCACCCTGGCCCCTAAACCAGCTACCAAGACACTGGTAGCCAGACCGGTAGCTACAAAAATAGACTCATCGATCCTTAAGGCCTTTACGGATATAATGTCCACCCTTTTGGAAGCTAAATTGAGCCCGATCTTTGATAAGTTGTCAGCGATCGAGAAAGAATTAGCAGGGGGGGCACAGTCAGACACACCTGTAATCAGTGGGGACATGGGTGATCCTGTAAACTCAAAATTTGCAACTGACCCAGGCTTAGCCTCAATTTCTAGCAACATTTCTAGAGACCAGCAATGTACACAAAGCCATATGTCGCACTTAGCCCAGGGGGGGGGGGGAGGGGGGGAGGTGGTTCATGGGGAGGGCGGCCATCTAGCGGGTCATTGGGTGCTCTACCCTCTAGGCGAGACACACAACTCCCCTTAGGTCGGTTGTACGACCCTGTGGTGCATCAAGGGAACATAAGCCAGCACTTGCCCATTATCCATCTTCCTCCAGAATCTACACCCTATGTAGTGGCTCTCGGGGATGTGCCACCCCTCTTTCCTGGCACAAAAGAGGATTTTAGCCAGCTCAAAAATAAGGTACTCCACTGGCTATCAAATAATACCCCTGTGGGCCCCGGTGTGGAACGTAACATTATCATGGTGCGCCCAGTGGCATGGATAGGTAGCTCGCAGAAATCAGGAGGTGGTGCTTTGCAATTGTAAATTTTAATAGAAGCTTCCTAGCTGAAAGAATTTTGTTTAGGGCCTCTCATATTGGTTCATCTACTTACGGTTCCACAATACAAGTACTACCTTTGGGTTTTTTCTATAGAGTAGACTTCCGAGGGGACAAAACAGGGTATAGTGCTATGGAAATGCCCCGAGATAAGCAGTATCCAAAAACCTCTGTGATCAGTGATCAATGGTACTTACAAGCACCCCACAGTTCACGTTCAAGAGGGTCTCAGTATGTCCCTACTTTGTCCCCTCCCCTAGCTCTAACAAACTTATTTTCTATGCTATCGGGGATGAAGGAATGCGATTGACTGCATACCCCTAGTGTCCCTGTAGTAGAGTCTAAGTGCCAGCAGAGGGCTCACTCCCCAATGGTAGTTGAAACAGAGATATTGCAGACGGCCCAGCTCCCACCTTTTCAGCAAGAGGTGATACCCCATATACCGGATAGTAATGTCATATGATGGAACATAAAAGACCTGGCCGATAAGTTTCAGGAACCCTTATGTCAGCAGTTTGTCAAGCAATTTTCTGTAATCTGCCTACAGGAAACATGGCTGGTGGATTGTAACTTGTTTTTGGAGGGATTCAAAGCTTTTTTTGTCCCTGCCTTACCATCATCTAGTGGCAGAGCAAAGGGTGGTTTGGTTACTTATATTTCCCTGTCAGTTGATTGCCAGGCACGGATCAACCCCTCTTCTAGTCCGGCACTTCAAGCTAATACCCTCAAGAAGGGGAATGATCTATTGGGCCTGTTTAATTTCTATAATTCACCAAACAGTAAGTAGGGGGAAGGTAACATCTCCCAGTTGAGTCATTACTTAAGGAAGACCTGTGGTCACACATTGCACTCAATAATAGTGTTAGGAGATTTTGATATCCACCCATGTGGTGACCCAAAGCTTATAATAATGTCCGACCTGGGATGCCATAGAATGGGGGGGGGTTCCACTTTGAGCATTATATCCAGGGGGATGAATTGAACAAACTAACTGATGAATTCAAATTACTGGCATTAATGTCCCTCACAACTCCCAACAGCAAAGCATTGGTTCCCACTTATAAAGGGATTGGTAGTGGGTCCTTTATCAACTATATTTTAATTTCTTCTACCATCCAGTCCGCATTTCAAGGGTTTACTATCAGGGATAGCACTTATAGAGACCATAACCCCCTATGTGTCCACCTGAGCGGTCCATTTTTATCTAGAAAACATAAGGGGAGGGCACCAGGAATATTAAGACCCATGGATGGCGGGCGCCGTCTCAAATGGTCACAGATTGACGCAAAAGTTTTTCATAGAGAAGTGAGAGATTCATTTGCCACTGAACTTGCTCTCTGTGTCCTGCCGGATAGCTTGCCAAAAGACGTTCTTAGTGCCTTTAACGTCATCTCGCTCAAGGCAGGGGATCTCTTAGGGTGCACCGGTACGTACAGCATCCAATACAAACCCAAGATGGTTTGATCCTTCCTGTACCCAGGTGGCACGAAGATTGAAAGAGGCCTTGAAGGCCATCTCGAGAAATCAGCAACTCTTACGCTCTTGTCGCCTAGCATACAAGCAGGTTTTAGCTATTTGCAAGGGAGCTCTTAAGGAGGAGGCATGGAAGGAGCTGCTAGAGTCTAGTACCTTAAGGAATAGTTCAAAATTTTGTGGAATTGTTAGCAGACCTTTGTTTGCTACAGACACAGGCAGTGCCATAGCCTCCTATATTACGGAGGAAGAATGGGTGGCCCACTTTCAGTCCATGTTTATGGGGTGTATGGCCCCCTCTGGACAGCCACATTGGGAAATCAACACTAACAGTTTGGTTTTCGAGCAGTCAGAGGTGGAGGCGGGGATTGCCGGTCTAACGTGTAACAAGGCTCCGGGCCCGGATGGAATCCCGCCGGACCTTTATAAATCAGACCCTCCTTTCTGGGCACCGATCCTTGTGGCCGTGCTTAACGCGGCAGCCAGGGAAGGCTGCCCTGGATCTTGGGCTACTTCTACCATCGTGCCAGTATTTAAAAAGGGGGATCGCAACAGCACGTTTTGCTATCGGCCAATCTCCCTCATCGACTCAATAATAAAGGTAGTGGGAGATGTGCTACTGCAAAGATTATCCTCTTGGGCCGAGGAGCATAATATCATCTCCGATATTCAATTTGGGTTTCGCCCGGGGTGATCGATGGTGGCCCAATGTTTAAACCTCTACCTGATCCTTGGTAAGTACACGCTGGCCCGCCCAGGTACGATCTACATGGCCTTTATGAACCTTTTGTCCGCATTTGACTGTGTTAACCGGAACAAACAGTGGCAGTCCATGAGGGCCATGAGGGTGGAGGCCAACATCGTGGATTTCCTAATGGATCTGCATAGAGAAACAAAGGTGAATGTTAGATTTGCCCAGGATCTTCGGGTTTCTAGGAATTTCAACATCAGAAGGGGGGTATGCCAGGGTTGCATCCTGGACCTCTTCCTGTTCAATCTTTATATAAATGACCTCGAAGGAGCCTTGGTTGCAACGGGGGCTTATTATCCGCATATAGGGCGAAGGGGTCTCCCGGTCCTACTGTATGCGGATGATGCGGTCCTCATAGCTAGGACAGCCAGGGGACTACAATCCTCATTGGATTCTTTTGAGACCTTTATGGGGACCCGAGACCTGGCCATAAACAACGCCAAATCTTTTATAATGCAGGTAAGGGCTCGGCCTACGAAAAAGTACCCCTTCGCGGTAGGTCCCGAGAGGGTCCCCCTGACAACAGTGTTTCACTACCTGGGGGTTCTGTTGGACGACCGATTAAAGTGGGGACCCCATATACAGAAGAAAAAAGGGGAGTTTACATGAATTACCGCCGCTATTTTCAACTTTGCTGCTAAGATGGGCAGGCGCCCAATTGCAGCTATGCTGAAAATCTATCAGGCCAAAGGTGTAGCAACTGCCTGCTATGGCAGTGAGATCTGGGGATACACCACTACAGACGCATTCCAGGTGGTTGAGAATAATTTCCTAAAATACCTGCTGGGTGTGCCAAAAAGTTTATCTAATTTGGGAGTCCATGAGGAATTGGGGGTGCCATTTTTATGTGACATACTGGCACTGCGTCCTTTGATGTTTTGGCTCAAGTGCTGGCTAAACAAGGAACTAGAGCTCGCACAACAGATCATAATGGACTGTATGCGCCTTGACCATATGCTTCGGATCCCATGGCTGAAATACATTCGTGGTTGTTTTACCGAGTTGGGCCGCCCGGATCTCTTTTTAAAACCTTCTGCTATAGTAAAATAGGATGTGGAACTGGTTAAGAAAGCTTTCAGTTGTAGCAGGAAGTTAAAAAGAGACGAGTTGGAATTTAAGAAAACCAAGTGTTCGCAAATTCCTAACCTTGAAAACTGATCCATCTACTGAGCCATATCTCTTGGGAACACTGACTACATACGAGAGGTTTTTATTGTCTAGGTTCCCCTTTGATCTTTTTCATCTCTTACTTGCCGTTCCTAAAGGGTGTAGCAGAGGACAGGTGTTAGCACCCTGTGGCTACGATCAAGTATCTCCACAGGATCTGCTACACTTTATGTTCATATGTAAATGTTATGATATACCACGAAGGCACTTTTTGCTCCCCCTTTTAAAATGGTTGAATTTTAATCAGGTTCGCCCAGCACAGTTTTTGCAGATGTTAAAACCAGATTGTATTTTCTTCATCGTGGGATATCTGAAAGCAGTAGTGAAAACAAGGGCATGTCTTGAATCCTAGTCATATTAGAGGGAGAAGGCTTAAAATCATGGTCCATGCGTTTTGTACTGTATATTAATTAATAACATGAATGTAAAACTCTTTTTTAACTCTATGTATTTATTTGTTTTTATTTATTGTTATAAATTGTAAAATTCCCTAAGAATCAGTCTTTTAATGAGGTGCGGATATGTTGTAACTTTTATGGTTTTAGCGAAAAACCGAATAAAGTTGTTTTTGATTGATTGATTGATATTATATAAATAATTCTTTATTGTCCGATTAATTAAAATCATTACAATAAAACAACACAGTTCGTAAGACAAGGTAATTTCTTACATTCCTTAAAGATAATGAGGAAGAGTTAACATATCTGTATAACAGTTAGAAATACATAAAATATCATAAAAAGGTATTTTGTTCATAACCAAATATAAGCATTACATTTCATTATTATTCACCATACATATTAGTAAACCCATCCATACAGATAATCTTTGAGTCCCCTCTCTGATTTTTTTTATCAGCCCCTAAAAAGAAGCAGAGCATACAGTAAAACATGTTTGGTCCAGTTGTGATCTTAGTTAAAATATAAAGTGCATCCACGATTCTTAAAATTACCCCGAACCTCAGATACTTTATAAAATTTATCAAGTTACATTGCCAGTATAGGGGAAAACAATTTAGTTATAGCCGCTTTCTATTCTTATTAAATGACCATAACATCGTCCTGAGACAGTTTTTTCTCTGTTATAAGGATACATTTTACAAAGTTAACTGTTAAATTGATGATACGCCCTTGAAGGCACAGTATTATCACTTGGCAACACGTTCTCACCCCTTGTTTGTTGAATATTGGTTTTAAAAGTGTTAATCTTTCTTGACACAATTTGGGGCAAATGCATACAATGTGCAATAACGTTTCATTAATATAACCACATAATCTACATTTTCGTGATTGCCAAACTTGTACCCATCTAGGTGTACCATCTTTTGTTGGGTAATGTCCAAACCTAAGCTTGAGCAATATACCCCTTACCGCCGGTTTCAAGCAAGAAGTTTGTAGTAACTTAGTCCAGACGTGTAGAGGATCTTTAGATGTTTATTTGTAGTTGATTACAAGTCATGCAGTTCAATCCAATACAAGACCCCACCAGGAGCAGCCAGCATGCTGCTCAGCCCTTCTCAACTGACTCTCTGGCTTTCAACATTCTGAAACACATCATTCAATGGACATTCCACTGGCAGAGCAAGAGATTGCATGAATAACATCAAAGCCAGGATATAACATATCCCCTTTTCCTTTCTTATAAAAACAATAAAGAATGAAAACAGAAAACAGAAAGAAAACCAAGTCAGAGGAAAGACAAAGGGTAAATCAGAAACATTGCAAACCAATGAGAAAAAAGTGCAACAAAAGAAAGTGTGGAGATATAAATGAGGAAAACAGATAAATAGAAAGGCAAAAGGTGAGAATACCATCCTCCTTACCAACACAACAACAAGAACAAAAAGAGAAAACACCAATGACTACCTCAAGACATACTTGCTGGCCAGGCATGTATAAAAAGAGATAAGTCATAACACAACACAATGACCAAAAGAGTAAGAGAAGAAAACTTCCAATGAACAAAAGAACACAACAGAAAGAGAAAGACAGAGAAAAACAAAGAAGAATAGAATCCAGAATCCACAGATGACACCAATAAGAGATATCAAAAGGAAAACGGGGCTGTAACGGGAAATAATGAGACAATTGAAATAAATCACTCATGCTTCCCATTAAATTAAAATCTCAATATAATAAATAATGACGTTGAATACCAATTGAAAGCTGTAAACAAAACACATGAAACTTGAGAAAATCACCAATTGGTATTCAGAACAAATACCCTGTGTGAAGGTAATATTGTAATAAACATGTGGTGAACGGGTGCACACTGTGCAGTGAATCGATGAGAGCAAACCCATTAAACAAACCACGTAAAAGAATATTGTGCACTGTTGTGAAGGGACAAAAACCCATATGACACACCCTAAGTAGGGTAAAAACATAAAATTGTTGTGCACTGTTGAGAAGGAAATACCCTGGAGGTCATTTCCTGTGCACTGAACAGATGGGACAGTAACCCATGTGACACCCCATGTGGAGGCAAAAATGTTGTGCACCGTAGAGATGGGAATGTAACCCATGTGAGACACCTCATGTAGAGGCAAACATGATGTGCACCGTAGAGATGGGAATGTAACCCATGAGAGACACCTCACGAAGAGGTCAGTGTTGTGCACCAGTAGACGGGCAAGAACCCTTGCGATACACCTCGTGTGAAGGTAAGGACAGTGTGCACTGTAATAAAGGGACTAAACCCTTGCGAGACACCTCATGATGAAGTAAAGATTGTGCACTGTGTGGTAAGGTAAAGATTGTGCACTGTGTGACCATACTAAAACTCTTGCTAAAAAGAAATAATAAACACTGCTCACTAGAAACAAAAAAAAACCACCTCAAAGGCCAATATCTTGACTTGTCGTACTATTATAAGGTCACTGAGCAGTGATATACACTGTTGCAATAGAGCACATAGTAAACAGTAAAAAAAAATTAGACCATGAGACATTGGCCATGGAGCTTAAAGTTCGTAATGTGAGGAATAGTCACTAAAGCTGGTAATGTGAGGAATAGTCACTAGATGGCAGTATAGGACAGAGCAGTGAGTGAAGAAAAATCATAGCTGCGTGAAAACAAGATATCAATCACAATATTGGGCAATCCTAAACTGCACTCGAGGAAGCAACAAAGATGCTTTGAGTCACCAGGAAGAAAATACGACATCGTCACTCCAACAAACAACAACGGTGTTCAGACAGTTCCAGGAAAGTTTGCCTCAAGCACACTATACGTCATTGGTCGACAAAACGTGCGAATTCCATGCGGCCATATAGAAACAATGTTGAAAATCCCTCGTAGTAGATTCACCACCCGGCAATGCCTAAACGAAATCGGCGTAGTGGCTGGCATCCAACAGTGACTGCTAAACTTAAAATGGAACAGAGATGACGTGATGTGGTTGGCAAAGAATCACAATTGAAAGTCAAAGAGCTCCAATGGTGCCAGACAAAATGGAGGTACGCAACGCAGTCGATGCATGCTGGAATGCAGAAGAAAGAACGCAGCTTTACATGCAGGAAACATCACCAAAAAAAATGGAGGCAGCAGAAATGACGGTCAGTTCGCTCGAGCAGTATTTGAAAAATGAAAGAAGCGGTTCAACTGCCATGATGCGAAAGCGCATAAAACAAAATAAGTAAGAAGGACTCACAGTCATGGCCATTAAACTTAAATAGGCACATAAGCTCACCTGGGTGACAAATTCCTACAGATGTGAGTGTGTGACTGCCTGCACACGCTGTCGTGCTCACGTTGTATAAACAGGAATCACGTAAGATCATACTTCAGGCACCTCCAAAGTAGCGCGCAGGACGGTAAACACTTCTAGGAAACTGTACGTTGGGAGGGAACAGCCCCAAAATAGCAGGAGAAGCAGACTTCCTCCAAGACAGGCAGTTTCCAATAAATGGTAGAACTCTCCAGGCATCCAAATGAGGTCACAGTGAAACAGTCATACAGATAAGTGACTGGTGCACAGGTACAATAGTACACTACTTCTCCACTCCCAGGCCAGAAACAATAGAAACTGGCACACATCTGAGCACACACACTTCTTCACCAGACAGTGTGCAGACGCAGGCTTACCCTCGTAGAAGGCTCAGCACCATTAGAAGTAGGCTTTGTTTGAAACGTAGAGATGCACTCAGGAGAGTAGACAGCCTTAGGAGATGAACAGCTCTGTAAGTTGAACAAACTGTGCTGCGTAGAGTGGAACTGGCACTTTGCGTTAAAGGCGACCGATGGGAGATCACTGGTGAGGTCTAGGGTGCCAGATGAAGGTAGAAACAGCTTCAGTTACTGTTAAGTCTGTAGTAGAAATCGTCGCCAAAAATTGTAGTAACTTAGTCCAGACGTGTAGAGGATCTTTAGATGTTTATTTGTAGTTGATTACAAGTCATCCAGTTCAATCCAATACAGGACCCCACCAGGCGCAGCCAGCATGCTGCTCAGCCCTTTCCAACTGACTCTCTGGCTTCCAACATTCTGAAACACATCATCCAATGAACATTCCACTGGCAGAGCAAGAGATTGCATGAATAACGTCAGAGCCAGGATATAACAAAGTTAAATATAATTGGGGTTCAATTTTATTATATGAATTAATAACTGACCAGGCATGCTTTTTTTTATAGTCTGTTCCTGATCCAATATTAATGATACCAATTTAGTTGATTGATTTAAAATCTGTTTTAAAATGGTTTTATTTCTAATCATATTATCAAAAAGGTTGGAGCTTAAAAGTATTCAAACTTTCCAGTAAGTATGACCTCCATGGTCTAGTATACTCCTTCTTATTCATTTCTTGCCAACACAAGGGACTCAGGGTCCGATAAGTAAAGTGAAAATAGACATTTTAAAAATGCAGCTTGTCTTACCAATGTTTGGTTTAGCATTTTTTGAAATTCTAAAAATGTACTTAAAAACTTTTATTTGTAATTTATCCAGCAGTTGGCTATCTTTTCCTCGGAAATGTATTGACCCATATGTGAGCGCAGGGATAAGTTTCGCCTTCATTACTTTTAGTAAATGATTGTAACTAGGGCGTGAAAGTTTATCACGCAATGATCTAAAGGCAAGAGACAATGAAGTTGCCTTGGCCTTTAAATGATCAAAGTGTTGTTTAAAAGTCATTCTATCATCCAGCGTAACTCCTAAGTATTTATACTGCTTTACAGTTTCACGAGATAAATCCTTCATTTTCCATAATGTCTTATCTGATTTTGTTGATCCTATTATCATAATTTTGGGGTTTTTTTGGCATTTATTTGTAAACCATTCGCCAATATATATCAATCTTTGCAGCCCTATTTGCGTGTGACTCAGTAGAATAGTATCGTCTGCATATTGCAAATGTTTTAAACTTTGGCCTGCAAGAATTGGCAAGTGTGCATTGACACTATGTAAATGATGAGACAAATCAGCCATAAAAAGTTTAAAAAGACAGGGGGCAAGTACACAGCCCTGTTTAAGGCCACTATATGTTTCAAGGCGACGAGTGGTACTACTTCCATCCCCCACTTTGACAAGTACCCACGTATTTGTATACAATAGCACACTCATATCTAAAAGGTTTTTTGGTATGCCCCATGCTGATCACTTTGCCCAAAGAAGGTTACGTGGAACAGAATCAAAAGCTGCCTTTAGATCTACATAACAAATAAAACGTTTTTGCTTTTTGTATTTGGTTTTCTCTGCCAGCAAGGTAAGTATTAGTAAATTCGTTATTGTTGATTGTCCCCTACGAAATCCTGTTTGAAAAAATGGGAAAACATTCCTCTAGATCTTTGAGTAATAATGTTGCAAACATTTTTGCCTCTACATCGGTCAGGGCAATTAGCCTATAGTTTGTTGGGTTTTCAGGGGGGCCACTTTTATAAATCAGATGTATTATGCTGCCTTGCCAAGATTCTGGGACCTGCTTGGTTTTTACAATGTCTTCAAACATTTGGGTAAGACATTTTGACCATATGTCTGTTCTTGCTTTAAAAACAGCATTCGGGATCACATTTGGATCAGGCGCACCATTTCTTTTCATCCTGCTTATCAATGACTTTACTGGTGTCTCAAATATTAATAATTGATCGTCACAATTTTCGTGCCTTCTATTCTCATTATATATATTAATTATCGACAACGGGTTACATGTGTCGTTAAAGAAGTTTGGTCCATTTGCAGTATTCGTCCCATACAGAGTAGGAATAAAAGACTCCCAGGCCATTGCAGAAATATTAGCACTACTAGCTCTCATATTACCATATTCCAAAGAGTTAATAATGCCCCAAAGTGATTTTAAATTATTTGTCTTACTTAGATGGTATAATTTTATCCACAAGTATTCCTTATATTCTCTTTTTGCTTTCCAAATCTCATCTTTATACGGTTTCCTTAATTTCTTTATTGAACATAATTGGATATTGAAAGTCACCAAGGAGTTCCATAACCATATGGAGGAGCGAGGACTAAGGCGGAGTTTCTTTATAATGTTATAGAACTCTTAGGTGACTTGCAAAATCCTTATCATGTAGCCAGGGAGTACTTTACCCTCTTATGATATGTGTTTATTTTTTACACCTCTTAGATAGAGAAAAGCTAGAATCTTTCTGCATATTTCTACACGTTCCACGGTACTGCAGTTTTTTTTTAAACTGACTTGTTTTGAACTGTTTCTGATATCTGTTGGCAGCAAATATCTAACAGGTTTTTGATTTGTTCAACTTTGCACTAGAGGTTTTATTTTTATTCTTCATGCATGCAAGCATGCTCGCTCTTTCATATGAAAGAGCTATGCACCAAGGTTTTAAGTGGTTTTTGGGAAAGGTGATGGGGTGACCATCTATTAAATGGTATAAATTACTCCCTTGCGTACATGATAAGGATATTGCAAGTCACCACGGAATTGCGTAACCTTATAAAGAAACTCGGTCTTCGGCTTAGTTCCTCTATATGGTTATGGAACTCCTCTGCGACTTGCAATATCTTTATAATGTATGACAGGGGCTCATTTATCCCTAATATAATGCCCTTTTGATGTTCTGGTGATGGATGCAACCAGAACCCTACTATAAATCATAGTGACCTGCCTTGTCATCCCATGAATATTTCCCATCGAGGGATGCTAGACTGCATAGTCTAGCTACCATCTCTGAGTTGATGTCCCTATGTTATTATACTCCTGTTTCTATGCTAGCAGCTGAGTAATAGAGATTGCTCCTGTACTGGATTCATTTGATTTGAAATGATAAAATGATGACCTTTTGGTAATATTTGCTTTAATGTTGCAAGTACCAATTAAGGCAGTGGTTCCCAAACTGTGCACCGTGGCTCCCTGGGGAGCTGTCAAACCTAGCCTGGGGAGCCGCGTACCAAGCACTTTAATGCATTTAATGTTCAAGGGTCTGTTGGCTTCAGTTAAACTAATTAGACTTAAACGCATGATGAAGATAATTTGTAAGTGACATACCTAAAGCTGTAAACATAGTGCTTAATTGATGTCATGTCCAAATTTCATTGGTTCCCTATGTTTCAACACCCCCAAAGTAAGTGGAAGATGCCTGATTTATTTTGTTAGACTTGTTAATAGTTTAGTTTTTTCCAAATGCATTTTTACACCAATGCAGTTTATCAGGAAAGTACAGTTGTCCTATCTATTAAACACACTAAGTATTATTAAGTATTGGCATTTGTACTTAAATCCTAGGTATTTCCAGTACACATTTCTTTCAGTAAACATACATTTCCAGACAGGCCTTCTCTCTTCTTGAGCACAGGGAAGTAAAACACCATATACGGCATAATGCCAACATTTGGGTGCTGATTCCGATCCGGTAAAACCCGGGTACGAATGGTCGTACGGAGCGTTTTTTCCGTCCGACTCGTACCCGGGAAACACAGCTTACAAACTCGCAAGTACGATTCGCACAGAACTACCATTTCCGTACGAGTCGTAAAAAACACCGACCAGCAAAAAAATACATACAAATCTGAATCTGGACGGCGCATACACGACGTCCGGACGGAGTCAGGCAGCGTTCTACGGACCAGCAAGTACGATTCGTGCCGACATCACTCCGCACGCAGCATTTTTTACGGGAGCCAAAAACTGCCGTGTAATTGAGGACGACACGAACAAGGAGCCCTGGTATGCGACGGACAGCGATGGACCCCAACCTACGCGTCATCCCGGCCCTCATAGCCTACCACCTCGTGTACAGAAACCGATGCAGATGCCGCAGAAGGTCAGAACAACGGGGATGTGTGCAAGGGGCAGGAAACATAACCCACACCCCACAAATTACTAATACATCCTGCACATTAATTACCTCCATGGTCTGGTCACTTCGGGGGGCGTGTCCACCAATCCCACGTCCCGCCACAACGGAAGTGGACGTGGACGCGTACCTGTCACCACCACAATGGTGGTACGGGACATACCCACGCCCCCCAGAGCATGGGTACGGCCCGTACCACCATTGTAGAGGTGATGTAGGGGTACGCGTGTACGGACCGTACCCACGCTCCCCAGAGCGTGGGTACGGGCCGTACCACGCGTACCCCTACGTCACCGCCACAATGGTGGTACGGCCCGTACCCACGCCCCCAGAGCGTGGGTACGGGCCATACCACGCGTACCCCTACGTCACCGCCACAATGGTGGGATGGCCCGTACCCACGCTCTGGGGGCGTGGGTACGGGCCGTACCACCATTGTGGCGGTGACGTAGGGGTACGCGTGGTACGGCCCGTACCCATGCTCTGGGGGAGTGGGTACGGGCTGTACCACGCGTACCCCTACATCACCACCACAATGGTGGTACGGCCCGTACCCACGCCCCCAGAGCGTGGGTACGGGCCGTACCATGTGTACCCCTACGTCACCGCCACAATGATGGTACGGCCCGTACCCACGCTCTGGCGGCGTGGGTACGGGCTGTACCACGCGTACCCCTACATCACCACTACAATGGTGGTACGGCCCGTACCCATGCCCCTAGAGCGTGGGTACGGGCCGTACCACGTGTACCCCTACGTCACCGCCACAATGGTGGTACGGCCCGTACCCACGCCCCCAGAGCGTGGGTACGGGCCGTACCACGCGTACCCCTACGTCACCACCACAATGGTGGTACGGCCCGTACCCACGCTCTGGGGGCGTGGGTACGGGCCGTACACGCGTACCCCTACATCACCACTACAATGGTGGTACGGCCCGTACCCACGCCCCCAGAGCGTGGGTACGAGCCGTACACACGTACCCCTACATCACCACTACAATGGTGGTACGGCCCGTACCCACGCCCCCAGAGCATGGGTACGGGCCGTACCACCATTGCAGTGGTGATGTAGGGGTACGCGTGTACGGACCGTACCCACGCCCCCAGAGCGTGGGTACGGCCCGTACCACCATTGTAGTGGTGATGTGTGCAAGGGGCAGGAAACATAACCCACACCCCACAAATTACTAATACATCCTGCACATTAATTACCTCCATGGTCTGGTCTCTTCGGGGGGCGTCCACCAATCCCACGTCCCGCCACAACGGAAGTGGACGTGGACGCGTACCTGTCACCACCACAATGGTGGTACGGGACGTACCCACGCCCCCAGAGCGTGGGTACGGCCCGTACCACCATTGTAGTGGTGATGTAGGGGTACGCGTGTACGGACCGTACCCACGCTCCCCAGAGCGTGGGTACGGGTTGTACCACGCGTACCCCTACGTCACCACCACAATGGTGGTACGGCCCGTACCCACGCCCCCAGAGCGTGGGTACGGGCCATACCACGCGTACCCCTACGTCACCGCCACAATGGTGGTACGGCCCGTACCCACGCTCTGGGGGCGTGGGTACGGGCCGTACCACCATTGTGGCGGTGACGTAGGGGTACGCGTGGTACGGCCCGTACCCACGCTCTGGGGGCGTGGGTACGGGCTGTACCACGCGTACCCCTACATCACCACCACAATGGTGGTACGGCCCGTACCCACGCCCCCAGAGCGTGGGTACGGGCCGTACCACGCGTACCCCTACGTCACCACCACAATGGTGGTATGGCCCGTACCCACGCTCTGGGGGCGTGGGTACGGGCCGTACACGCGTACCCCTACATCACCACTACAATGGTGGTACGGCCCGTACCCACGCCCCCAGAGCGTGGGTACGGGCCATACACACGTACCCCTACATCACCACTACAATGGTGGTACGGCCCGTACCCACGCCCCCAGAGCATGGGTACGGGCCGTACCACCATTGCAGTGGTGATGTAGGGGTACGCGTGTACGGACCGTACCCACGCCCCCAGAGCGTGGGTACGGGCCGTACACGCGTACCCCTACAGCCCCAATACATGATGGATACAAGGCGTACACACGCCACGGATGTAGGTGTACGGCTTGGTGCAGCACATCAGCTGTAAATTGGGGGTGGTGTATGGCCAGGACAGCAGTGTACCACAGCAAGGGCGCAGGTGGGTGGGTGGGTGCAGAGGACCCCCAGCAGTGCCCAGACATATGAGGGGTGGGTGCCCATCACCCCCAGCAGTGCCCAGACATATGAGGGGTGGGTGCAGAGGACTCCCAGCAGTGCCCAGACATATGAGGGGTAGGTGCCCATCACCCCCAGCAGTGCCCAGACATATGAGGGGTGGGTGCCTATCACTCCCAGCAGTGCCCAGACAAATGAGGGGTGGGTGCAGAGGACTCCCAGCAGTGCCCATACATATGAGGGGTGGGTGCAGAGGACTCCCAGCAGTGCCCAGACATATGAGGGGTGGGTGCCCATCACCCCCAGCAGTGCCCAGACATATGAGGGGTGGGTGCAGAGGACTCCCAGCAGTGCCCAAACATATGAGGGGTGGGTGCCCATCACCCCCAGCAGTGCCCAGACATATGAGGGGTGGGTGCCTATCACTCCCAGCAGTGCCCAGACATATGAGGGGTGGGTGCCTATCACTCCCAGCAGTGCCCAGACATATGAGGGGTGGGTGCCTATCACTCCCAGCAGTGCCCAGACAAATGAGGGGTGGGTGCAGAGGACCCCCAGCAGTGCCCAGACATATGAGGGGTGGGTGCAGAGGACTCCCAGCAGTGCCCAGACATATGAGGGGTGGGTGCCCATCACCCCCAGCAGTGCCCAGACATATATGGGGTGGGTGTAGAGGACTCCCAGCAGTGCCCAGACATATGAGGGGTGGGTGCAGAGGACTCCCAGCAGTGCCCAGACATATGAGGGGTGGGTGCAGAGGACTCTCAGCAGTGCCCAGACATATGAGGGGTGGGTGCCCATCACCCCCAGCAGTGCCCAGACATATGAGGGGTGGGTACCTATCACTCCCAGCAGTGCCCAGACATATGAGGGGTGGGTGCCTATCACTCCCAGCAGTGCCCAGACATATGAGGGGTGGGTGCAGAGAACTCCCAGCAGTGGACAGAGACATGGGGGGGTGTACATCATTATCAGATGACCACAGCTCCATGGGTGAATGTACGTATCCCTAACTTAGGACAATGAGGATAGTGCCATAACAACACATCACTGACAGCATTGTCCCACTCCCAGGAGGAAGGAGGTCTTACCCCCACTGCATGACACACCACATGTGGGTGTGAGGACAAATAACACATGCATACCCACCCCTGGCAGATGCAGCACAATACACACACTGAGATCATGCCACAAGACTGTATAGTCATGTCACTGCCTAACAAACTAAGAGAGCCAAAGAGAACACACACTGTCACGCACATCCCAGGACTGATAGGAATGTTCAGGTGCTGGGCTAGCCACCAAGATGTTGTCTGTCATGGAAGGAATAGTGTGGAGTTCCCACAGATACAATGCCCACAATTGTGAGTCAGGTGTTCAAATACCCAGCAGAACAAGTACCATATGTGTACTAGCCTGGGATTACACACATGCATTGTGCAGAAAAGGGACCATTTATCCATGAAGGCATGGCCAAATACTCTATACACAATTACAGTGAGTACCAAGGATGGCACAGACAATGCAGGCGGACACATTGCTGAGCAGGCATGCCCAGAGTTGAAGGGATCCATCACCAACAAAGGACATGTAGACAAAGGGCAACACAACATTTGTGCAACTCTCTGCAGGGGAGATGTCAGGTGCCACAGAGGAAGGAACACCCCTTGGGACAATGTCTCCAAACGCAAAGAGCATACACGACAAAGAATCTTTGCAGAGATCGCGTGATGGCACGCAGATACCAGGTTCCACCCCATGAGCAGCAGACCACAACATTTCCCTGAAACATAACACATGCCCACAACCCCAACTCCTGTAGCATCAGCATCAACATCAATACCTGAAATGCAAGACTTTTCCAAAGAAAAAAAAAATGCTTTATTCAGCATGAAAATAATAATGTGTAAACGAGACTATTCACAAAGGCCAATGGCCAGTCCATATCAGCAGTCCTTGGGGGAGGGGGGGGGGGACACATGGCCATGCGTCTCCCCTAGCTTGCCTGCACATCACAAGAGTGTTTCGTCGACTGGGGGGGGGGGCATCATGTGGGGAAGGACCAGGCACCGCAGGGACAGGAGGGAGAAGGGTAGGTGTTGTGGGTGCAGGGACGGACGACTCCGCCACAGGGGGTGGGGCAGCGCCAGAGGTGGAGGCGAGCTCAGCGCTACACACTTCTGCCAGTTCTTCAAGCGTCTCCCCTGCACCCAGAGAAACAACAGGCCCCAAGGAGGGGGGAAGGGGTCAGAGGGATGGGTTGCAGCGCTACTGGGGGAGGTTGTGGACGGGCTGGGGGACTTAACTCCCCTACCCGTGGAGTGCCGTGACCGTTTGCGTCCAGGTGAACTAGTGGGGCTGAGGCCCAGCCCAGCAAAGTAGGCCTCCTTCTCCGAATCTGGGGCAGGGGAGCCAAGGGGAGTGACATCGGAGGGACTGGGGAGTGAGTCATGTGGATGAGGACTGTGGCTGCGTGCCTGCCTGTGTGCCCCAGACCCAGTGGGTGTGCCTGCTACCCCCTGAGTGTGCGTGTCAGGAGGTGTGCGCTTGCCCTTACGTGGTGGTGTGCTGCTTGTGTCTGGTGGGGTGCGTGTGTGTGGATGTCTGGGTGTGCTTGGGACAGGCATGGTTGTTGGACTTGTGGATGGGCCAGGGGTGGGGGGGGAGGCAGTGCTGCAGGTGACTCGCTACTGCCGTCAGTGACGAGTCCAGGGACCTCAGCAACATCCGTTGGTCAGACATCGCTGATGACATGCCCTCCATGTACGACACCATCTGGGTCAGCAGTCTGGTGTGGCCATGGAGGACAGTCAGGATCGATGTCTGCCCAACTTGCAACTGCCGCTGAATGTCCACAGACTCGGCAGTGAGGGCAGCAGGGGGGACAGGGGCAGGGGGTGCGGTGCCTGGCACGAAGGAGACACGGTGTGGCCTAGCACGGACAGAAGGGACCCGAGCAAGTGGGAGGGCGGTGATGGGAATGGAGGGGGCGGCGAGAGATGTACTGCTGCTTTCAGCTCTGGGAGCAGCCTCCACCCCCTCTGGGAGCTCAGCCTCGGACCCGTCTGCCTCATAGTCTGTGTTGGTACTGGGCAGGTCCTCCGCCTCACTCCCCTCGCCCTCCGTGCCACTAGATTCCACCAACTCCACAGCAGTGGTGCCGGTGTCTCCCTCGGTGTCCTCTGATGATGCTGTGGGCAAGGTGAAGAGACAGGAAAAAATCAGTCACCTGTATACATCTGACACATAAGTCCAAACAAAATAGGCAACAGTGCATAACAGGAAAGGCATCAGGAGTAACATCTAGGATACTCCCCACATATGTAAGCCCTGCACTCCCAGTTGGTTGACGCACCATGCCACTTGCAAACAATGAAAATTAGGACACAACAGCAAATAACTCGAAATCTCAAGATCATGAGAAGCTAGTGTCTGGGATCAGTTGAGCACAGCAAGACTATGAAGGCATGCCACCTCTTGTTCACTGGGAAACAAACAGTATTGTCGCACCCAAGGCCAAATACCACATGCCAATGCAGAAGGTGACACCTGGGAGTACTTTTGACACCCCAAAGAAATACATTGTGACTCCTGGAGAATCACAACCCTTTACAAAATGGACATGTCTAGCATGTGTGAATGTGGCACTCTGTGAACACAACACACATGTGTCTGTATAGCAGAAGTCACACAAGGAGGTGCACACCAAACTACATGTACACAGTCATTGTCTGAGCTGCCAGACTCATTCAAATCAGCCACTGTTAGGAAGAAATGGCGTAGCAGTAAGTACATATACATGGCACCAGGGTGGCTGGATGACTTGACACTCGTAATTTGGTACCAGCAACAACCAAGAACTAACCCAAATGCTAGCACACTGTGGGAACATGTATATGTATGAACTCCAAACAAGTGTTGTCCAAACTGTGCATTACTGTAAAATGTGCCAGCGTGTCCCTGGAAAGTGTAAAGGTGGTGTCTTGTGCACTTCCTTGGGAGACATCTGTCATGCAGGCACATCATTGTCCTTCACAACCAAACAACAAGGTCAAGCATATGAAACATTGAGACATGTTGACAGGTGTAGTGAGTGCCAATGGACATTTTCCCCGAGTAACAACTTGAATAATGTCATTTGTCACATGGCTATCCGTCACCTGATCACACAGTTGGCTACACATATCACCTACTGACTGTCATCTGGAGTGGCACACATGTCCACACCCAGGACAATGCATAAGCTAATGGGCCTGCAATTGTTTAGCAAAAAAGCCTAGCTGTACTGTGGGTTCCCCCTCATGGCAAGCCAGAATGTACCCACAGATGTCAGCACACAAAGTCACAACTGTGTAGCATCTGAACCACACACAGGTGCCAAAAATGTCCAAGCAGGATACATGATTGCCAATAACTGACACAGGCAATGAAGCACCAACAGCAAGCACTGGTCAACATCACGGAGGCACTGCGCGATGACTTTCTGTACTTTGATTCATCACACACAAGTCAGAACTGGCAATGAAACATCAGGGTTGAACATGTACGCCCCTCCCGGGCACACCCACCCATACCTGAGTCAATGTGACTGATACCAATCAAGAAGTGAGAGCTCATATTCAGGGTTACAATAACTGTGCTTGAAAACTAGCTTCATTAACACGACATCACCTTGTAGGGCTGGCAAAACATATTGGTCATAAACAATCATCAACAGATTGTTGTGAATAGCCACACAGGCACTGCCCAGTGTGAGTATGCACAAGCAAACTGGTGTATCCCTGTCCAGTGGGCAAATGTATCACACATGTGAAAACTACTACCTAGGCCAGGGAACAATGCCACAGAGGCAGAGCCATTATGAACCCACAGTGAATGTGCACAGTGTTGGATGACACACATGAGTAGGAGGGCAGGCTGTTACAGGGGACTGTAGTGTGCACACTGCTCCATGGTCCTGGAATGAGCTGACTGTTACAGGAGCAACCGTCCCACCACTATGCATATATCCCACTCATGCACATCATGTCTGAGGCCACAACATTGGTAATGCATGCAGCAAGTCTGTTCATTTGAAACCTCACACTCCTATGTTGGGACTCAGCATCAGTGGCAACAAATATGCACCCCCTAATGACTGTACAGGACAGGGCACAGGCAGACCACCCCCACACATGATGCTGAAAGCAGTGTGCACCTTGATAAACTGGCAGCCTAGATGACCATGTGCAATAGTGATCACACACAGACCAGGTAACACATGTCAAGGAGGGGAAGGGAGGAAGAACAGCACAGGTTGACTGTGGGGGAACAGGATATGCACTGCACATATATACCCTGGCAGTGTCTCCAGGCGACTGAGCAGCAACAAAAGCTTGCGACACACAACAAACACACATGTACCTACCCCCTTCCTGCTGCTGTAACTCCTGTATCCGCCTATCCAGGTCAGGGAAGACCACCGCCAGGACACGCCGCATCTGGTGGGTCAGGCGCCGGCGCCCGCCATGCTTGCAAGGAGCCTCCTCCTTCAGCATGACCCGGGCGATCCTCCGGGTCCAGCACCGGATGTCCTGCCATCTCTTCCTCACTTGTGGCAGGCGCCGACTGCGACCCTCCGCCGATTGCACGGCATTGATGGCGTCCTTCCAGATCTTCCCCTTGTGGTAGGGGGGATAACTGTGTGGATGACAAAGTGGGACAACATCACTACACCTGCACCATGTCACAGAGACACACAGTTGACCATCTTAGATTTGTAGAACAGGGCATAGTATGCTGGCAAGTAATAGCACCTTAGTCATAGGGACTTTTTCCACTGGGGACGCAGCAATGCACTACATGGCATAGTAAGTACACCGGTGGCATGAGGGGTGCGAACCAATCCCTGATCATGGCACACACTGTGCATCCCAAGCAACACAAGGCTGATGGACAGCAACGCAAAGCAGTCACATGTGCCAGGCCACTGACGAAACCTCAGCAGAGTACACAGACACACACAGGCACACCTCAGTCACCTGCCATTGGCAACAGCGGATGCAAACCTCACTCTGCACATGTGCTACTTGCCAGGGGGGGTCACAGGTGTGGGGCTAGCTCAGCAAGTCAGACACACAGCACGGCTTACTTCACACATCAGATTGATTGAGCAGTTGCCTCCTCCATGCAGCTGTGGTGCAACACTCCACATAGACACTCATCCACATGACAAGAAACATTCACACACATCAATGTCCAGGGGGCGTACACATCTTTTGGACACTCTCACCACAGCTCCACTCAACTCTCTCACACATCTGTGGGTGCAGTCACCTGTCTCACCGGGGTGACCACTGAATCACCGCAGGACAATAGAACAAGAATGCCCAAGAGGATTTGACTGGCGGAATGTGCCATGCACTATGCAGTGAATGTCACAGTAAGCACAATGCAAGTGAGGAGTGCACACATGAACTACATCAAGCCCTGCATGAGAGACATAAGCCACCCCCCCCCCCCGGGACCCACTGCACCCAACATTGCATGTCTGTCACACCTGGCCACAATGCCAGAAGTGACAGACACAATAACGGTGCACAGGCAAAGGTACTGGAGTCAGCACTCACCTGCTCCCCTGGTCGACCATACAGCATGGGGTACTGTGGGAGGATCACATCCAGCAGGGCCTCGTTCTCCTCCTGGGTGAAAGGCTGGGCCCTCTCCACAGTCCTTGACATGGTGCCAGAGGAAGACAATACAGCAGCAGTGGTATCGACTGACATGTTGTGCAGGCAAGTGCCCTCTCATGGGTTCTGCCTGCCTTATATCTGCCTTGCTGGCCTATTTCATATACAGGAGTACAGAGTGATTGGTCAGACTCATTTGCATCCTACGTTTCCTCCAATCCCTTTAAACATACACCAGTGACAGCCTTTGCATCTTTCGATTTAGCAGCATCATGTCAAGTCAACAACCACTTCGCAACAATGTTAAATGTGGCCAACTGATTTTTCCAGATCACATGGTGTCAAATTTTGAACTTGAAACTCGGTATCCATGACAACCAGCATGCATTTAGGCCCTAATACTTGTCCCTCATGTTTCCCCATTGTAATTCTTAAATCCACACACAGGTACGGCGCTTTTCACACGTACCCCTAGGGCACCATCACTACAGTGATAAGGGCCGTACTCCCGCGTGTACGGCCCGTATCACTAGGCCCTACGGTACCCCAAACGATAGTGATACGGCACGTACTCACGCGTGTACGGGCCGTACACGCGTGAGTACGTGCCTATCACTATGGTTGGGGGTACCGTAGGGCCTAGTGATACGGCACGTACTCACGCGTGTACGGGCCGTACACGCGTGAGTATGTGCCTGTCACTATGGTTGGGGGTACCGTAGGGCCTAGTGATACAGCACGTACTCACACGTGTACGGCCCGTACACGCGTGAGTACGTGCCTATCACTATGGTTGGGGGTACCGTAGGGCCTAGTGATACGGCACGTACTCACGCGTGTACGGCCCGTACACGCGTGAGTACGTGCCTATCACTATGGTTGGGGGTACCGTAGGGCCTAGTGATATGGCACGTACTCACACGTGTACGGGCCGTACACGCGTGAGTACGTGCCTGTCACTATGGTTGGGGGTACCGTAGGGCCTAGTGATACAGCACGTACTCACACGTGTACGGCCCGTACACGCGTGAGTACGTGCCTATCACTATCGTTGGGGGTACCGTAGGGCCTAGTGATACGGCACGTACTCACGCGTGTACGGCCCGTACACGCGTGAGTACATGCCTATCACTATGGTTGGGGGTACCGTAGGGCCTAGTGATACGGCACGTACTCACGCGTGTACGGGCCGTACACGCGTGAGTATGTGTCTATCACTATGGTTGGGGGTACCGTAGGGCCTAGTGATACGGCACGTACTCACACGTGTACGGGCCGTACACGCGTGAGTACGTGCCTATCACTATTGTCGCGTGTACGGGCCGTACACGAGTGAGTACGTGCCTATCACTATGGTTGGGGGTACCGTAGGGCCTAGTGATATGGCACGTACTCACGCGTGTACGGGCCGTACACGCGTGAGTACGTGCCTATCACTATGGTTGGGGGTACCGTAGGGCCTAATGATACGGCACGTACTCACGCGTGTACGGGCCGTACATGGGTGAGTACGTGCCTATCACTATCATTGGGGGTACCGTAAGGCCTAGTGATACGGAACGTACTCTAGCGTGTACGGGCCGTACACGCGTGAGTACGTGCCTATCACTATGGTTGGGGGTACCGTAGGGCCCAGTGATACGGCACGTACTCACAAGTGTACGGGCCGTACACACGTGAGTACGTGCCTATCACTATGGTTGGGGGTACCATAGGGCCTAGTGATACGGCACGTACTCACGCGTGTACGGGCCGTACACGAGTGAGTACGTGCCTATCACTATCGTTGGGGGTACCGTAGGGCCTAGTGATACGGCACGTACTCACGCGTGTACGGGCCGTATCACTATGGTTGGGGGTACCGTAGGGCCTAGTGATACGGTACGTACTCACACGTGTACGGGCCCTACACACACCCTCAGAGCGTTTGTACTGCGTTTCACTGCTTACACTGGTGATAGGAGGCGCACACAAAAGGAATGGAGGTGTCAGACTCGCACAAGGCTGTACATCAAGTCATTGTCAGTGCAGTCCTTCATGTGCAGGGCCTAGGTGTGTCAGGCAGTGATGTGGCACATGTCTCCTCATGTTGTGGCACAATAGATGTGTGATGGGCTGTTTACACATGTCATGTGTGATGGGGCACTACGTGGCACACTTTCCCTTCACACTTTGCACATGTGTGCATGTGCGACACACGTGTCAAGCACTGCATCACTGGTATTGCACAGTCAGCAACACCCGCAACTGTCCCCTGATGGCAGGTACACGGATAATTACACCTGACATGTGACTCCCAGTGTGCCACGATGTGACTATGTCATGTATGTGTCATGTGTTCCCATGAGCTTTCCGCTGGTGTTCCGTCAACTCCATCTGCTGTTGCAGCATCCAACATGTGTATGTGTGCATTTGTGCATGACACACATATACGCACACCATGCCACATGTGGACTCACACGTTACACGTGTCATGATGGTTCGAAGATGACTTCCTGACATGAGGCAATGTCTGCGTTGTCTCAATGTCTGTGACATCAGTTTTTGACATGGACCCCTTAATGGAAATGTGTGTCATCTGTCCATTTCCAGATAACATGTGACCTGTGCGTCTAGACTCCCGCCAGCTGTCTGTATGAGATGACATCCTTCTAATGCTGATATGTGGATGTCTTGTCACTTACACAGGCCAACAGCTATTTCATGGCATGTCACATCAACATTGCCATGCAACTATTGTGGCTGGCTCTTCGTAGGAGTATCACCTGGCTGGCCCACGTGTCCTGGATGTATTGCACAGCACAGACTCTGTATTAAGCAGATGTGTATTAGCCGTTGAACATGTGCTCACCTCAAGGACATTGGTGTGGTAATGTACTCACTCTTCGTTATTCCTTCCAAATCTCTGCAGGGCACCGCCTCTCCCCAGACGAATGCCAGACCTGGATGCCATGCGTGAACATGACTGCATACGCAGATACAGATTCTCGCAAGAGTTGATAGAGGACTTTACCCGCCAGCTTGCACCACACCTCCAACCACAACACAGGTATCCTACAGCTCTGACCCCCAAGGTGAAGGTGATGGCAGCCCTACATTTTTTTGCCACCGGCACGTTTCAATTGACCCTAGCTGATGTCGGTGGCATGTCCCAGACTATGTTCAGCCGTGTCCTGCATGATGTTATAGAAGCCATGTTGTTGCACCTGGATGAATTCATCCATTTTCCCACTCGTGAGCAGTTGACAGGTGTCAAGAGTGAGTTCTATGCCCTGGGAGGGATGCCTCATGTAATTGGGGCCATTGATGGGACACATGTGGCTTTGGTACCACCACAGGCACAGGAGGTAGCCTTCCGTAACCGTAAACATTACCACTCCATTAATGCCCTTGTGGTGTGTCTTGCTAACATGCTGATTTCCCATGTCTGTGCACATTTTCCAGGGTCCGCACACGATGCATACATCATGAGGCGTAGCAGGGTGCCAGAAATGATGCTGCAGCTGCACGCGGAACGAGCATGTCTTTTTGGTGGGTATACTCTGTTAGTCCTGTGTTCAGCGCTATCTTTGTATCTTACGGCATCTCCTGACCCACTTCTTCACATGATGTTTCCATGTAGGGGACTCTGGCTATCCCAACATGCCATGGCTGATGACGCCTCTCCGCAACCCCAGAACAGCCGCAGAACACCGGTACAACGACACCCATGGGCAGACGAGGCGCGTGATTGAGAGGACGTTTGGACTCCTGAAGAGCAGATTCCGGTGCCTCCACAAGACTGGCGGCGCCCTCCCATATGCCCCGGTGAAGGTCTGCAAAATCTTCATTGTGTGCTGCATGCTGCACAACATGGCAGTGGAGAAGGACGTGCCACTCATCCTTGATCCGAATGAGCAGGATCATTCACCCGTGGAGGATGAAGGGCTCGGGCACGGGGCAAGTGAGGATGAGGATGAGGATGAGGACATCCGGAGTCAGCTTATCCGCAACTTCTTCTCATGATGGTGAGTCCCTGTGTCTGAGTGTGCACGCTTTGAGCCTTGTGTGGCATGTGTTGCAATGTGTGTGTCGAGCTGACTGTGTGCTAAGTGACTTGGAGGTGTGTTCTGATGTGTCATTCAAGTGATGATGTCATTCCACACATATTTGCTGGGACACTAAATTTGTTAAGGGCATGGTGACAACATCATTCCTGTAGAGTACATGTACATGTCTGCGGATTACTAGCTCTTCGCTGACTTGTTGTGTGTCTGTCCTCCCCAGGTTCTTGCGGCTGTCGTCTGCTCATGTCATCATTGCCCTCCTGCTATTCCTCATGAGTATTGCAACGTGTGCTGGATCAGAGTTACATGCACAGACATGGTGACAAGTCATTTGGGGTAAGGAGTGCAGCAAGGCACTTTGTGGGTGGTACGTGTTTGTGATATGTGGGGACTGCTCCTGTGCATGTTGTGTTACCATGCATACATGTCGACTCACCATGGGCCACATGACGTGTTGCATGGCTCCCATGAATTGATGGTCACCCTTCCTGACAGTCATCTGTAATGGTGTGTGGATTCAGATGAAGGCATCAATGTGTGTATAACGGCTCCAAGGAACATACGGGATGCTAATGGTGGACATAGTGTGGGTCATCCCCATATGAGGCTCAATGGGGAATTGTAGACTCTCCGTGTGCAGCAAGGGGTGTTAGGCTCAACCCCTTCACTTGTGTGCCAGCTCAGTAGGATTTACACATCTGTGTGTTGAAGGGGGTGTCCAGTGTAGGTCACACATGGTCAGCCAAATGGCCTGTGAGTCTGTTCCAATTGATGCATTTCCCTTAGTGTGCGGCTGAGTAATAAAGGTGTTTGTCACACTCCAAGGTGCCTCATCTCTGTCAATGCAGGTCTCTTGCCACTTTGCATGCGGCATATCTGGCATAGTTGTGGAAGATTATGCATAGGAGTCCATGTGTAGTTTAGCAACATGCATGCAGTTGCTCATGGGTTAGGCTCCCTATTGGGCATGAAGTACATGGTCGTGTATGTGTTTTGGCATGTTGGTCCGCACAATGGGCCACCAACAGCTGCTGAGGGTGTGTCTCCTGTGCGCAGGTCAGCCTTCAGTTTCCTGATCCGGTGTCATGCTTCTTTGGTGATTGTGCATGCATTGTCTCTGGGTGTGCCATGTGACATTGGACACTCCTTACTTTACACACGCGCCTGTTGCAGTTGTCCTTCTGACATCCTAGTCTGTGTGTGCAAATTCTGTCATTTTGCAAGGAGATGCCGCCTGCTGCTGCGGCCCCTGCAGCAAGGGCCAACAGAGTATCCAGATTTGGCAACACACACGCCTCCAGGATGCTCCTCACTTCCTCCCTCCACCCATTCATTTTGCTGTCCTCAGCTTGTCTATGCCACTGTTGCCGCCACGCAGTGCCAAAGGCTGGACCATCAGCACATGCAAGGTGCACATTGCACCACCATCCTGTCCTTGCATTACCCACATCACACTACAGTCTGATGTATCAGCCACACTCCGAGCTATGTCCATCCGCACATCTAACGCCTGCTGTCAGACATACCCTGGGCACACACACAACACCTTTGCATGCTGAGTGTGCAACTCCAACTGCCTACACTGCGCTGCCCCGCCTTCCAGGCCCTGTCACACCAACCAGGTCACGTCCCTAATACTCCCCACCGGCTCTGTAGCCCAGCAAGGGCATGGGAGTGGGACTCAAGGCTTCAGCATGTAGTATGGTGTCATCGTCTGGGACATGGCACAGGTATCATCTCTCAGCAGGTCAATCCACAGAGTGTCCAGGACCCCTTCTCCACCATCACATGCGCACAGCACCTCATCATCAGCTTGTATGCCATTGACAGCCAGGTGCTCCTCACCCTCAACAAAGACACAGACATTGGCAGTTCCATCATTCAAGTATGCATGTGATCTATTGATGGATGGCTGCACACGAGCCACCTGAGGCTGGACTTGTACAGGACTGAGGTGAACATCTGAGGATTGTCCCCTTCCAGCTGGGTCAAGTGCCTGTGTCCCACCCGCAAGAGCCCTGCACAAGCACCCAGTACCACACACACAAGATGGTGTGCATCATGTTTGGCTCGCTCACATATGCCATGCTAGTCCACAGCATCTGTACCTCATGCTGCAACGCCCTCTGCATTATGCACATGATCCACAGATAGATCCCCTCCAAGAAAAGACAGACCATCCCCCAGGTCCATGACAACATCCGTGTCAAATACTGCCCTGCCCTCTACGGAGCAAGTACATCCAAACTCCCACGAAACTGGTCCACTTCCAGGGGGCATCTTCACACCTCAGATTCAACACCCTGCGCCCCAGCCACCTCACCGTCCACCATGGATAGCTGCAATGGATCACTGTCTGCTGCAGGGTGACCTCCACACTCCCCACCCACACTCAGGAGGCAGTACACAACCCCGACCCCAACCAACCTTGTACGTCTGTCATCCTAGATCCCGTTGGGCCATCTCCGTGCATCCAACCTTGCCCTGGCCACCGTTCTTCACATCCACCGTACTCCAGCATACAGGACATTGTTCTCCCACCTGGCCACACATACCTGGGACTCCCTCCCCGGGAACCTCCACATGAGCCATGACCTCTACGCCTTGATGATGATCTCCCAAATAGGTCTCTACGCACAGTTTACCAAGCCCCCCCTCAGCAGCCAGAGGCCATCACAGGTGAGTGTTGTGCTCCATTCCTACATTGAATGATACCTTGTGACCCATGTGTGTCCTGTACCAGACTCTGATCCCAGGGTTTGGATGGCTGGAGTTGGTTCAACACTCAGCCATAGTTTGACATTTCCACACACATATGTCATTGAATGATGCAAAATGACAGGATCGTCTTATGTCCAAAGAGAAATATTTATTTACGGTGGGGTAAGTGGTTTGGTAGATGCAATTGGGTGCTGTACTGGGGGCATAGAATCCAAAGTTCACAGGGGAAGATGGCATCCTTGGCATTGGAAGGCATCAGAGTCCAGCCCACAGTGTTGGTCATCATTGGTCAGACTGTGACCAGCAAGTCCATGTGGCAGAGAATGTCATTGGATGAGGTGCTGCTGTTGCGCCGGAGGGCCAGGTGTCAGGCCAGGTGACCTGGGAGATGGGGATGGTCCGCTGACTCTCACGGTCTTTTCCGTGGACGACCCACCTTCCTCCGGGGACCCTCAGATGCAGGCCTTGACGATGCTGGGGACGCTCCGTCAGATGAATCCTCCTCCTCCTCCCTCCCTGTGTCTGGTGCTAGTCTACGCCTGGTGGCACAGGGAGGGTTTGCCAGGCTTTGGGCGATCTGACGGAGTGATTGGCTCACGTCCCTGTGCACCGCCAGGAGCTCAGCCAGTCTTGCCTCCATCCGTCCTTGGTGTTGTTGATGACTGGCATGATGCTCGACCTGCAGGTTCTTAATGTCATCGAGGGTCCCCTGCATCTCGGAGAGTCTTGACACGACCTGGTTGATGCCTCTGGTGTCACGCCGGTATGAGTCCAGGATGTTGCGTATGTGTGACATACCGGGGTCCTGAGCTGGCTGGTCAGGTTCGCGCCTCCGCCTGCCTCCACTCCCACCACCCCTGCCCACTTGAGCCTGGCCTGCCCTTGTGGGCACATCGGGTCTACGGGACCCCTGAGGGATGGCATTTGCAGGGTTGCCTGCCTCCTCCTGGGTGCCCGGAGAACCTTGTCCCTCCTGGTCAGACTGGCTCTGTTGTTCAGTGTGAGCAGGGCTTCTGGGTGTGTCCTGGGATGTGGCAGGAATGGGGGTGGTGGTTGGCACAGATGTACCTGACGCAGGTGCTGCAGGGGCTTGGGCACCAGAGGGTCCAGGTTGGTCGGGGTCATCCACGGAGTGGTGAGAGTCGTCGCTGCCGGTGGGATTGTCTTCACGCGTTGCCTGGTACTTTGATTCTTCCCCCCCAGTGTTGGGGGGAGATCGACGACGTTGCCCTGTGTGTGAGAGAGAGACAATGTTAATGGTGTTTCATGCGACATCTATGTTTCATACATATTCAAGTTGACACGTTTCCTCCAGGTAGTTGGATGTGCCTAGCATTCCTCTCAATGTCCACTTGGGGATGGGTATGTTGCGGGGGACAGATTGGGATGTTCTCCTGAGTGTTTGACCTGTAGATTGTTTGCTCTGATGCTTATTTGGCTCTGGATCGGTCTTGTTGTGTCACATGTCCATTGTGGGAGTGTGTAAATCCGTTGCCTGCCCCGGGTGTGTGTGCTTGTAATAGGGGGGGTGGGGGGGTTGTGACCGGGCCTGCTGTTGTGTGTAGTGTGAGTTGTCATTGGGTCTCCCAGGTGATGTGTCTGTCCCCTCATGGTGCATGCTGGCATGACAGTGAGTGTGAGTTCCTGTGCTAGATACCTGTGCTTGTGGAGTTGGTGTTTGAGTGTACAGTGGTCCCAGGAGGGCCTTGTGCTGCATACAGCAGGGCCAAGTGTCATCTACCTTGTCAGTACTTTGCCAGTCCCTGTGCATTGTGCATGGTCCTGTACCTATGCCATATGGGCTGAGGGCATTGGTGTCTGCGTCTCATTTTCACAATGTGTTGTGTGGGGCCCACACTCCCAGCCTCCCGGACATCCAGTCTTGTGTTTGTGGTTGTTGTAGTGTTAGACGGACCGGGAGGGTCGGCCGAGGTCAGGGGGAGAGGTCTCCGGGGAGAGCCGTCTCCAGCGTTCGTACAGACAAATAACTTCCCCCCCACAGACAGATACCACACAAGGAGCAGCTTTAGCGTTCTTTATAAGCACTTCTTAAGGTACGATTGAATGGTACAAGGAGGTCTGGACTCAGGGGTCCCCTCGATTCAAGTCTCTCAAGGTAGGGAAGGGGGTAGCGGGACAGTCTGGTTACCAGTCTGGTAGTTGAGATGGTCTGGTGGGTAGCTCACAATCCTCGAGCTTGGTGGTTTAGCTGGTACGGGCCGCGGCAGCGCCAGCAGGTCCCGGTAGAGATGGTCGGTACACGGTCCGCGGCAGCGCCAGCAGGTCCCGGTGAAGATGGTCGATGTACGGTCCGCGGCAGCGCCAGCAGGTCCCGGTGAGGATGGTCGTTACAACGGGCCGCGGCAGCGCCAGCAGGTCCCGACGAGGATGGATGTTGCAGAAGGCCGCGGCAGCGCCGGCAGGCAGGACGATAGTTCGCAAGATAGGGCTACGGCAGCGCCAGTAGTCCGTCACGGCTGAGTTCTCTCGGTGTCTCTCGACTCCAGGATACAACTGCCTTCCTGCTCCGGGGCTGCCCCAGTTATCGGGCAAGCGCCCTTTGATGTCCGGGCCCTCGCACTTGGAGGTCGGAGGGCCCGGGATGAAGGTGTCCAGACACCCAGCAGGGGGTGGAGCCAGCGCCTGGGGGAGCTGGAGGCGATCGGCACCTGGCGGGGGAAGAGCTCTTGACGCTTCGTTCTCCCATCGACCTGCCAAGTGGTCCGCTCACCTCCTGGGTGGATGGTGGTGCCGGGATGTCGGGGCCGGCCAGGCCCAGGGTTAGGGTCGGGTGGAGGCCACGCGACCTCGTGGTGCAGGGCCCAAGATGGCGGCTTGACCCGGTCGGGGGAGCCGGTGGGTGCTGGGGCCCGTGATACATGGAGGTCCGAGGGCAGGAGTTCCGTCGGGAGATGGGGTGCGGGTGCTTTTCGTGGGTCACGCCTGGTGGGCCGGGGCTTGGGCCCTGTCATGTGGGGAGGGAGCAAGCCCTTCGTGTGGCCTGTCCAACATGTAGGCTTTGACATAGCCTTGCCTTGATTTGTGAAGGGTGCATGTTAACGTTAGTGGCATCAGCGTGGTTTTTTAGTGTGGTTCTTTGCGGTGAGTGCTTGGGGGAAGTTGGGTGCATTTGGTGTGTATGTGATGTGGACCCCATTGCCCCCATGTTACGTAAGTTGTTTGTGTACTCACCAGGCTCTGCGACTCCTTCGACTCCATGTACTCCCACCGGCGGTAGCAGGGCCATCACCTTCTACTCCCAGGGATGGTAGTGTACGGGTCTGCGGGGTGGCCCACCTCCAGTGATGTTAGTCTGGGCATATTCTTCATTCATTTTTCTCTTGACCGCCCTGTGCAGATCGTACCACCTGGCTTGGCATTCATGCCTGGTCCTTCGGATGGGCGCAACAGCATTCACCTTGTCGACAATCCTCTGCCACATGGCAGATTTTTCAGATATGCTGGTCTGTCTGACCAATGTTCCAAACAGCTGTGGCTCGACTCTGATGACTTCGTTGACAAGGAGGTCCAGCTCCGCCGTTGTGAACTTTGGATTCTTGTCTGTGGGCATGGGGTGGGGTGTGGGTGTGGGTGTGGATGTGGATGGTTGTGGGTGTGTGGGTGTGAATGTGACGGTGTGTGTGTGAATGTGAAGAGGGGGATGTTTGTGGAGGAGGTTGTGTGAAGGTGTGTGAGTGAAGGTGTAGTAGAGGTATGAGTGATGTGGAGTAGTTTCTCTGTGGAGTTGTTTGTCAGTGGGGTCTGGCAGCAGTGGGTCTGTTGCAAAGGCTCATGGGTTGTGTGTGTGGGCCCTTTTTATTGGTCCATTTTTGGGTGTGGCTGTGTTTGAATTTTGGTGTTTTTTTTTATAAGTGGTGGTTGTGATTTGGGGCCTCTGTTTGCCTGTTTGGATGTGCCAGGTCAGTGATTGAGATGTATTTTGTCATGTAGACGTGTTTTGTGGTGTTGTGCGAGTCGAATTGACCCTCCTTGTGCTGTTTTACAGTATTCTGGTTCTGTAAGAGTCATTTTCGCGTAGGTACGATCCGTTCATACGCGATGCTGGGTGAGGATGCTGGGTGAGGATGCTGGGGTACGGTGTTGGAGTGCGGCGCGTACATGTGGTGGGTGTTCGGTACGTACACGTGCGGCCCTGGGGTATGGCGCGTACATGTGGAGGTACGGCACGTAAATGGGGGGGGGCGCGTACATGGGGGAGGGGGCCGCGTACATGGGGGGAGGGCGCGTACATGTGGTGGGGGTAAGGTGCGTACAGGTGCGGCCCTGGGGTACGGCGCGTACATGCGGGGGTGTGGCGCGTACATGGGGGGGTAAGGCGCGTACATGCGGTGGGGTAGGGTGCGTACATGCAGAGGTACGGCGCGTACATGCGGGGGTGATGCGCCTACAGGGGGGGGGTACGGGGTACGGCGCATACATGGGGGGGTACGGCGCGTACAGGTGCGGGGCTGGGGTACAGTGCAGACAGGGGGGTAAGGCGCGTACATGGGGGGGTACGGCACGTACATGGGGGGTACGGTGCGTACAGTTGCGGGGCTGGGGTACAGTGCAGACAGGGTGGTGTATGGTGCTGACATATTTGGGGGTGGGGGGCTGTACGGCTCGTACACGGGCATGAGTTTACGTGCGATTGTGTATTCGGACGGACGGTCGGGATCGTACTTGCGCGCTCGGACTTGTGTTTTACGATTTGCACGTAAAAATGTCCGGCTCACTTTCGTACACTTTTCCCGACGATATTCGGACGTGAACAGTTTCCGACGCACTCTCGTAGACTTTTCCCGACGCTATTCGTAGTTATTTTTCACGGGCGAATCGTACTTGGCAGTTTGTACGGTACTTGTACGACTCGTACGTAAAAAAATACGGATACGGGTCGTACGCAAATTATTTTTACCGGATCGGAATCGGCACCTTGGTAGCAAGAAAGAGGGATGTATAAAGAAAATGTACTTAACTTGCATTGATTTGGAGCCAAAAATAAAGCTATATGTGGTTTAAAAAATCGTGAGTCACCCTCTGAGACAGGTGTGTTGGCACGTATGACATGGTTAGAAATGGAAGTGCATGCAAATATTCTTCAAGCTCAAAAAAGAATTTGGCAATGGGGCCTACATGCATAGGGGTGCTATCTAGCACTGTAGGTGGGATAAAACGTTTGAAAGGATTGGCAAAGCAGTGTAACAAGGAATATTTTACTAGAGGCGCCGCCTCAGTAATACAAAACACCCTGTGTATATGATTATAATACCTTCATCAGCTTCATCCCAATTATTTTCAGGGAGGAAAATTTAAGTACTCCAGAGGCCGGGCTTACATCCTCCGCCACCCTTCAAAAAAGTAACGGTGGAGAGCCACAGTCAATGGCCAATGGGTCAAGGGTGCCGTGGGTTGAAAATGTTTGGGAACCACTGAATTAAGGTAAGGAGCCGAGAACTGCGCCATCTGTTCTTCCCGCTTGCATGAACCTGCTTTTTCTTAAACGTTCCCTCATATCTATTACAATCTGGAATACAACAGGATTCCTCAATTTTGAACAAACATTACCATGCTGATAGACCTGTCATCCTTAATATGGCCTTCTCCCAAACATTTTGCTTTCACCCCTCCTGCTTGTCTGAATTTTGATTTAGTTAGGGTTTTTGGACATTTTATTAATTACTTTTTATTTCAACTACTTGTCTATCACCCCACCCATCTGGTAAGGGACTTGTATGAATTTTTACAGATTATTTTATGAGACATCCGAATAAGGAGGACATTCTTTGGATGGGTGATTTTAACATCTCCACCTGTTCTATCACGAGTGAGCGGGTGTGCGGGGTTTCTGATGGGTCAGATGATAACAACGCATTTTAGCATACCCCGTACAGGGATATCCTGATTCAAAGCATCATGAAGTTTAATTCACTTCTAAGCTCTGATTTCTCTAAATGAAAGTGGACCCCCCTGCCTACATTTATTGGCAAAGGAAGAGTTTCTACGATCGACTTCATCACACTTTCCTCCCACATAGCCCCATATATATACATATATACTTACCCCTCACATTTTCCCCTCTACCCTAAGTGATCATAATCCTATTGTTTTAGTTTTATCATGTCCTTCTTTGAAACCTAAAGGGTACAACTCTCCATCTGATCTAACATTTTTCAAAAACAAGAGTATTCACCACAAATGGGATAATGCTGACCATAATGAATTGCACCCCGGCCTTAAAACCATTAAAAGAAGCCCTTAAAGTGTCCCCACGAAATATGGCACAAGTCAGACTGCTTAGATCCACATATAAAGCCACCATGGAAACCAGAAAACTGGAGGGTAGGAAAAAGGCCTGGGATGACTTACAAGCAGCGTCTGCACTTAGAGATACCAGGGCTTTTTGGGAAGTTATCAATAGGCCTTATTTTACTGACAACAATCTGCCCAAGGTAGAATGACTTATTCCAGTTGAGGAGTGGGTTACCAATTTAAAAAAAAATGTTTGCAGTGACTGTTCACCTCAATATGTCCAAGCGGCACTATCCCCTTCCACTGTTAAAACCCCAGCCCTAAGTAATGCATTGAAGTTAATGCTGTAACAAAAGCAATCCTTAAATCTTCCCCCGGAAAGGTGCAAGGGCCAGATGGGGTTTCATTTATGCCAGACAAAACCTCTCTTTCTGGGTGCCTTTGCTCAATAATGTTATTTGTAACATAGTTAGAGGAACGATTCCTATTTCTTGGAAGGATTCCATCATAGTTTCAATTGTTTAAAAATGTTGACAGGGCCTGTCCTCCTGTTATAGACCTATTTCCTTCCAGGACTCCTCTGTAGCAAGTTTGGGAAGGGTAATCCTTCAATTACTAGAGCACTGGGCTACTGATAAGTTTTTTTTGAGAAGCTCAATACGGTTTCTGTCCAGGAGTGGGCACTGTGGAATAAACTCTGAAGCTCCTCATGATTTCTGGCAAATACATTCACACCAGGGGTGGGGCTCTCCATGTGACCTTTATGGACTTATTGAATGCTTTCGATCTGGTAGACAGAGATAAGCTGTGGATATTTATGGGAAAAGTTGGGATTTACCCTGCCCTGATAGATCTCCTGAAATGACTGCACTAGGAGACTAAGGCTCAGGTCTATAGCGATACAGAGATTGTACTCCCTTTTTCTTGTCAACCAAGGGTGTAAGACGGCTGTAAGTTTGTCCCTTTTTATTTCTTTTTTATATAAATGCACTCGAGGGACGATTGGTGACCAGAGGTTAAGACCTTCTCCGAATCGGGAACCGTGCCGTCCCCGTCTTACTTTTGCGAATGACGCACTTTTAATGGCACTAACAGCCAATAGCCTTTAGAAGTCACTACAAATTGTTAATGACTTTATGGGGGCGCTTAACTTGAAAATCAACCACTCAAAATTATACATCATGATCTGTAGCCCTAAAAAGACTTGCTCATGCCCCCATAATATAGCAGGGATTCCCATCACAAAGGTACACAATATTATCTTGGGGTACTGATGTTGTGTCATCTGAGTTAGGACAAACTTTTGAGCCACAGAGCCTGTAAATTTGGGGAGACAGTAGATGCAATTTTTAGGTTCTCCAAGAAGCTGGGACATAAGCCCATCAAAGAACTTATTACTTTGTACAAGAGCAAATGCCTTTCTCAGGGTATTTGCGGGTCAGGCGTTTGGGGCTACATTTCGCCTGGTGAATTCGAAGTGATAGGAAATATATTATTGTGCTCTCTCCCTAAAGCATGGTACATACTGGCTTATTTCATTTATTTTTAAGTCCTAGTATATAGTACTATCTGTAACCAGGGCCTGTAAATTCAATGCTATTAGAGGGCCTGCAGTACTCATTGTGCGGCCGACTTGATTAGCACTTTAAAGCATGTCATTGCAGCCTGTAGGGCAGTTTTAAAACTGCCAATTCGACCTGGGAATATAAACCTTTTACTAGACCATAACCTTTCTTTTTTTTAAATATAAGTCACCACTGCCTGTGTCCTGGGCCATATGACTGTGAATAGCTGACATAATGACCTTGGTGTATTCCTCACAAACAGTGAGAAAAAGGGGGGCTAGGTGTTGGCAGGATGCTTGGGGCAGAGCTGTTCCCTGCCCAACTTACATTTCCAAAGGTTGCACCCAACATATACACTAAGAAAGGTGACACCAGTCTTTTGTCACCCCAGACTACTTGAAGTGTTGGCAGGGGAAGAGAAAAACTTTCCAGCCCCAGATGTGGGGGTAGCCAGGATGTCACTCCGTCTTCAAAAGCTGGCACCAGGTATAAATATTGGACCTCCTAAACAACCTCTTCAGTAAACTCCTGACCTATAGAACATTTCAGAAGCGCTGCTGTGTACTCCAGAAGACTCCTGTGCTGCTTGTGGCCTGTCTTGTTCTTCAGAGGACTGTCCTGCTGTTTGCGGCCTTTCTTGCTTCTCGAAGGAGAGAGGACCATCTCCTTGAACTCAGGAATACCAGAGTAACTGGTTGGAACGTAAGACATTTTCACCATAGAAGACTGGGGCCTACTTGCCAGCCAAACTGCCCAAGATACTTCACAATAGATCCCTGTACGTTCTTCCCCACAGCAGAAAATCCTGTTCAGCAGGACCTCGGAGTGACGGTATCCAGCCTCGTGGAGCCCTCTTCAGCTATGGCTTGCAGTTTCATTCCGCTGAGGTTTTCGACTTCCAAAAAGGTGTCTAAGTTAGAAGGTAGAAATCTCCATCTGGCTCGATGGTGACAGGCTCCGTATTGACAACTGTAACCGCCTCGGTCTGTAATAGTGGTTTCTCCCACATGGACCTTTTTCCCACTATCATCAACGGCTTCACGGAGACTTCATTCAGTGGCTCCCCAACGACACCTCCTCATACACAGCCTGCTGCCTTGCTCCTCTGAATTCTTGCTTCATCTGAACTTTTCTTCAAAATTTCTTTTATGCCCAAAGGTAAACCGAGACCAGGCCCAATCCAACTCATGTAGCCAATGTGTGCTCCGTTGTGGTAGACTTTAACTTTTTTTTTTTTACTACACAGAAATATAGTTACCTAGAATGGTGTGGAAACCAATTCCTTGGACAAGGAGCTGAGAAGGTCCCCTGGGACAGATCAGGTGAAAAAAGCTTCAGGACAGGTTACAGGACAGGATAGGTGACCTCTTCTAGACCCGACGCCTGCGTTGCACCCCTCTCTGACACTATCTTCCTCCTCGATTCTTCCGCGATCTTCTGCAATTTCTTTGCCTAATTTTCCTCCTCGATTCTTCCGTGATCTTCTTCTAATTCTAATTAAGTTTAGGATCTAAGTTCTGCAATTCAATTCTTCTTCAGCATTTGTTCAGCTCTCGGACAGCATCCCGGTCTCTCAGCATCTCAGCAACACGAGCATAACTAACTAACTGAACTACTTCAATTATACCTTCTAATGGCATATACCACCCCTTAATGTTTCAACTTTGTGAAATTCCTAATTGTGATTGGACAGGCAAGGGGGGGTTGATCATCATACCATGCTAAGTTTTAATAATTCTCTTTAGTCCTTTGTTTAATGGTCCTGCCCATTCATTTATTTTCTCAAGCTTTATTTCCCACCCGCATTCACATCTTTATCAACAATTTGTATACATTTAGCTTTATTCTTGTTCAAATTTCAGGATGTCCAACAGGTTACCAGGACATGTTGCAAATGTGGCCTTGGACAAGATTCAAGTACACCATCATGGCTTCTGGCTGGTGGTTACTGAGCTTGTGCGAAAGTCACATGCAGTATGGACTTCAGGTACCCTTGGAGGCCCAAATACGAACTAGTAGAGAGGTCAGAAAGAAACATATTAAATTCAAAATAAAAAAAAATCACTGTATGCCACCTAGCTCTACTCTAATCCCATTTACTTATAATAGCTCTTCCAGCATTAGCATTTAGTAAATAGCATGTTTTAGTTTCAGCAAGGCAGATGCTTAGCATATGAGCTTCCAAGCAGCCATTTTAGATGCAATTGCTCAGCTGCAGAACATTCCCTCCATGCGCAGTGCAGTTTCCCTCGTTAGCAGCCATCTAAAGTTTCACTCGAGTTACTAGTTAGTATAACACATAGGCAAGCGTTGTTCTGCTAGAATATGGAATGTGGTGCATATTAGTTTACACAAAACATAATTCATACCGTATTAGAAATTATATGAGAGGATCACATCCGAGCAAGTCTCCTTTACACGAGTCTTTGCTCCATCAATCCCCTCTCTGATGGCATTTTATGCCATCATAAAATTACCCATCACCTAATCAGATGCCAACTTTAGCACATCTCAATTCCCCTTTCAGTCTTTCTGTTTCCTTCCTCATTATTGCCTTGTAAACTTTTCATCTTTTTATACAATTCGCCTTTCATTTCTTCTAATTGTATTTCCTCATACTTTCTTTTCTTTCCTTTTTCGTTCACTTCATATCTCTTTCTTTTTCTACAACATTTGCACCATATAATTATTGCTAAAACTAATATTGTTATTCCAAATATGGGTAGTAATATTTGACCTATAATACTCTTGTCTATATTAGTAAACCAACTCCCTATTGAAGTAATACTGTTTGTTAATTTCTTCCATACACCGTCAACTTCCAGTGGTTTTAGATCTTCTTCCAACTTAGAAATATTTTTAATGTACCCTCCAATTTCGACACTTTTGTCTGGAATATAAGTGCAACAATGTTGCGCTTTCAGCATTTTACAGACTTCGCCCTCTTTTGCCAATGATATATCAAGAGCAAGTCGATTTGGTAAAACCATTGACCTAATTGCAACCATTTCTGTATTGATCATTAGAAACCCTCCAGCAGTATCCGTTGATAGACGATCAACCACTGTGGATAACTGACACATTTTTCAGGAGTTTAGAATGACTCCCACTGAAGGTATCAATGCACTAACTATGTCACCTACTATTTCTGAAAAACTAGCTCTTTTTATGCGTGTTAGTTCCTTAGTGTTTTCATTGCTTCCAGTGATTCTTTTTACATGATATACTTTTGGCAATACTATTCCAAAATAGCAACTCCCATACCAATGTGCAGGCAGTCTAAAATGGGCTTTATTCCCACACACATAATAGACTCCAGGAAAAACTTGATCTGTTCCACCTTTTAGTCCCCATCCCCCAATTACTAAGAAATGATGTTCACATTCACTGGAACCAATAAATACATTGTTATAGTCAGTTTTTAATCTATGGAGACAGATTTTCCCTTTCTTTTCAAAATCTAGGGACATCGCAGCATGAGTCTTGCCAGGTGTATACATCTCCTCTTTCTCAGCCTATTGAAGAATCTGAGGTTTCTTTTCAGAAGCTTTTCTTTGGAAGTCATGTCTCATTTGCTCAACTAAATTCAAAAATACCTTTTCTTCTTCATGTAATGAACATGTTAGATTTTTTTGTGTGCTTTTGCTATATCTATTATTTTCATAGTTAAGAAATATTCACCCATAAACTGTGCATCTTTAGTACTAAGAACTGGATTCGTACTCTTTCGAATAGGAACCTCTGAAAAAATCACATCTACGTTAGAATAATAATACTGTAATTTTCCTGTTCTATAAAATAAACTTGATAATATACTACATGAAATATCATATGTTAATGGTAAATGGTGGTAAGTAACACCTTCTGCTACTGGTGCTGGTAATTTCATACACACATAACAATCACTAACCTCCATAGTGTCTACATATTGTACTAATAACTTTGTGAATACATTTAAAGCAGTGTCATTATTTGTCACAGTGTGATGTAAGTCTAACTCATCTGGTGCTTCTAATGCTACTCTCTCTCCTTTGATGTTAGCTACCTTTTTCATTTGTGTTTGTGTTATTTTTCTTTTCTGTCACCATCAAATAAGGGATGGCTATGGTTAATACGAACCAGATTATGAGTACTAAAAATATAGTACATATACATATTCTACAACATTTCTTTATACACTTTTGTTTTGGTCTTCCAGCAACCCTATCATCAGTTATTTTGGACTAAGAAGATTTCTCTTCTTTTCTTTGCTTTTGTTGAACTTATATTTTAGGTTTTCAAGGAGGTCTCACTTCTCCTTCATCAATCTGCTGTGCAATTATTTCTTTGTCACTTTCTTCATTCAAATCTAGATTCTCGAATTCTCCAATAATCACATAAGTCCATTCAGGACCTTTGAACTTATTGTTCAAAATTCGTAGTCTCTGGCTTCTTTGCCTAGGTTTCTCAGTGAATTGCCCAGATTGACTAGTGACTTCATTTACTTGTTCAGGTTCTTCACTTATTGTTCTTGGGCGATATTTTAACCTTTTAACACCATCTGGCCAATTATTACCTTTTCTGACCTTTTTGGCTTGTACTGCACTTTCACTTTCCTCGTCTCATTCAAGTATTCATTTATTTTCGTTATGTTGTGGCACAATTTGATTATCTTCGTCGTCAGAGTCCCTTTCTATCTGAACTGGTTCAGGATTTACTGTTGTGACTTCATCTGCCTGAACATGTTCTTCTTCCTTTATCTGGCCCTGTTCAGGTCATATTTCGTCTTGTTCTCCTTCTTCCTGAACTTGTTCTTCTTTTCCTAACTGGTCCTGCTCAGGTCTTACTGCACTTCGGTTGTCTGCAGCCTGAACGTGTTCTTCTAGACCCATCTGTCCCTCCCCAGATTCGTGAATATATTGGTTCACCTCTGTCTGAGTATATTGTTCTTTCCTTGTCTGATCCTGCTCAGGGTCTCCAACAGCTTTATTATCATTTTCCTGAGCTTGTTCTTCTTCACCTATGTGGTCCGCTCTATTTTCTTGTCTTTCTAGTCTGCTCCTTGTTTTAACAATCACCTTGGGTATGTCAACCACTGGTATCCAGTTGTCTTGACTTGTGCTTGGTTGTTCTTGGTCAGCTACTTCAGGATCTGTTATTCTAGATCCTTCAGCTGCACAACCTTCAGCAGCCTCCCTCAACTGCATGAGTTAATTGAGGTACTTCTTTCTCAGGAGCTGGTACTGTTTTGGTATGACTGGCATGAATCCAGTTAGGTATACCTGTATATTTTACTGCTGTTGTTGTAACCAATATAACCTGATGTGGCTTATCCCACCTGGGTGCCAGGCACGACTCTCGAGTGTGATTCTTCACCACCACCCAGTCACCGGGATTCAGATCATGTGCTTGATTCGCCTGCTTGGCAAATGCGTCTTCTCCAGCCTGGTGAGAGTCAGAACGCACTAGGTCAGCCATTCCTTTGCAATAGTCTAATACCAAATCATCAGTTATATTCAACAGTTTGTACCCTGGTATAAATGCTTATCTCATTGCTCTTCCCATGATAATTTCATGGGGACTCAATCCTGTGTTTCTGTCAGGAATACTTCTGAGTCCCATCAGAACAAGAGGTAATGCATCTGGCCATTCCAGTGAGGTGGATACACATACTTTTGCCAGTCTTGATTTGATTGTGCCATTTATTTGTTCTACCACTCCAGAAGCCTCTGGGCGATATGCACTGTGCAGTTTCTGTTCAATTTTAAATGCTTAACAGATTAATCGAATTATTTCATTATTAAAGTAGGATCCTCTATCTGATTCCAAAGTTACTGAAAAACCAAACCGTGGAATTAGCTCCCTCAACAGCAGTTTGGCAACTGTTATGCTGTCATTTCTCCTAGTAGGGTATGCCTCCACCCACCGGGAAAACAAACAAACAATAACAAGAACATACTTCAGTCCTCTGCAAGCTAGTAATTGTATAAAGTCTACCTGCAACCTCACAAATGGTCCTTCTGCCTTTCCAATTCTTCCCCAACTGACCACTGTCTTCCTTCCTGGGTTTATTTGTTGACATGTTAAACATCTCTGGCAAAGACTCTCTGCGACAGCCCTAAATCTCGGATTATACCAATCCTGTCTAAAGAACCTGATCATGGCATCCCTGCCTATGTGTGTGTCTCCATGATACATTCTGGCCATTGTGAAACTAAACAATCAGGCATCACTGTTCTGCCATCGGGATAAATTCACACGTCATCCTCCGTTCTTCTCTGACATCCTACTTGTATCCACTCTTCCTTTTCACTCGCTTCTACCTCATCATGCAGCACTCTCACTTCATCCCATGTTTCTATTCCTGAGAGTAGCATAAGTTGGCAGCTGATTCCACTTGTTTCAATTTTCTTGTTTACTGCCAATTTATTTCAGGCACAGAACTAGGCAACCTGATCAGCATATCGATTACCAGCTACCACATAGTCATCTCCTGACTGATGTGCAGCACACTTGACCACTGCCACTTCTTTTGGCAATTGGATTGCTTCTAACAACTCTTTCACAAATGTTCAATTTTTAATAGGGGATCCTGAAGAAGTCATGAAATCCCTCTGCAGAGCTGGCCAAAATCATGCACAACCCCGTAACCATACTGGCTATCAGTAAAAATGGTTACCTTCCAATTTTTCCCAATTTTGCAAGCTTTAATCAGAGCTATACATTCGGCTACTTGTGCAGATTTGACTCCTGGTAAATAGGATGATTCGACTATTCCAGCCAATGTGCATACTGCATAAGCAGCACATAATCCTCCTTCCTCATGCCCTATGCACGAGCCATCTACAAATAGCTTGTGCTCAGATTCTTTCAGGGGCTCTTCCTGTATGTCTGGACGGGGTTTAGTGCATAATTGAGTCACATCCAAACAATCATCCTCAACCTCATCTCTTACTTCCACTCCATGTACATCTGGCAATAGTGTAGCAGGGTTTAGAATAGTACACCTGACCACTGTCACATTTTCGGCTCCTAAAAAGATTCTTTCGTATTTAGTCATTCGACTAGGAGTAAGGTACTGTGTTCTTTTTCCTGTTAAAAGAATCTCAACTGAATGTGGAACATACACCTTCACAGGATGTCCCATCACAATTGACTCACTTTGTTCCAGACTCATACAGGTAGCAGCTACTGCTTTTGAACATCCAGGTAATGCTGACGCTACAGGGTCCAAGGGTATGCTAGTGCACAAATTCCTCTTTCACAACAAAATAGTGCAAATTCTTTTGTGTAATCTGGCATACCAAGAGCGGGGGCTTTACACAAGCAATTTCGTAGTCTCACAAATGCTTCCATGCTTTCATCATTCCATTCTACTGGGTCCTTTGCTCGTTTCTTGGTCATTTGTATTAAGGGTTTGGCTAACAATGAAAAACCTGCAATCCATTGCCTACAGTACCCCACCACTCCAAAGAACATCCTAATCTCTCTTTGGGTCTGTGGTAACTGCATTTGTTTTATTATCTTTATTCTTTTGGGGGTCACTTTCCTCACTCCTCGTTCTATTTGGTGTCCTAAATATCTGACTCCGATTCTACAAAATTGCAATTTCTCTGGTGACACTTTGTGTCCACCATCAGCCAAATGATTTAATAAGGCAATTGAATCAGTAACACAATCATCTTGTGACTTTGATGCGACAAGTAAGTCGTCGATATATTGAACTAAGACTGATTTTCTGGGCATCACTAAAGGCATCACTTTTTCAGAATTTGATTGAATATCGAAGGACTTTCTGTGTACCCCTGAGGAACTCGATTCCAGACTATGATACGGTCCTCAAACTTAAACGAAAAGAGATACTGGCTATCGCGGTGTAAAAGGGATGGAGAAAAATGCTTGGCATAAATCAATTACAGTAAAGAATCCTGCATTCCAGGGTATTTGATATAAAATCACTGCTGGATTTGGCACCAAGGAACAACAAGGCACTACAATTTTATTGATTTTTTGTAAATCTTGGACTATTCTGTATTTCCCGCTAGGTTTCTTAATGCCAATTATAGGCAAATCAGAAGGACTGCTCATGATTTCCTTCAGGATATCTTGTTTAATCATTTGATCAATTTCTGCTGCAACACCAGACTTAACTTCAGGACTCATTTTGTACTGTCGAGTATTTGGATAAACTGCACCTTCCTTCACAGTCACTTTCTACATTTGCCATCAACCCTACTTCTTTTCCTGTAAAATCCCACACTTCTGGGTTCACAGTTGTTTCTAATTCATCAGGTAAATCATCTTTTGTCATTATTGAATACATCTTTTATAGACCCCGTCTTCATCAGGGGTCTGAATTGCAACACCATCCGGTGTGCAAAATATTGCGTAATTTATTTTACACAATAAATCTCTCCCTAGCAAGTTTACAGGACTGAAATCACACACCACAAACTTGTACATTTCCCTGAAGTCGCCAATGCGCACCTCCATTGGTTCTGTAATTGGAGTTCTGATCTGTTTATTAGAAACGCCTACTACTTGGATGGCTTCTCCCGGGAGGGGTAGGTTTGGAATGTCTGCGGTTCTCACAGTAGAACGGGTAGCACCAGTGTCCAACAAAAAGGTAATATCCTTTTCTTCTACTTTATCAACCTGACTGATCTCCTGGTAAGGATGCACCAAGTACGCACTCCTCTTCCTCCCCCCTCAGGCACCGTCATTGTTCATCTCCAGGAAGATAACCATTCTACAAAAGAAACTGGGAAGTTACAGAATTTTCTTACCACTTTCTCCTGGAAATCCGGTGTCCGCACTGTTTTTGCTCTGTTCACAAAATTTAGCATAGGGGCAGGTGGCAACTTACTCTGTGGATTTACAACCTGCTGCGGTTGACTCATTATCACCTAATTCTGCGTCTGTAGATTTAAATTTTGATTTCGGTCATTATTGTTCTGAATATTTTTACACTTGTTTTTCCAATGTCCCAATTTTCAGCAGCCATGACAAGGAAATTCTTTTTTGCTTCCTCCATATTCATTTGTCCTCTCTGTTTTCCCCCATTATTATCATTCTGACCCTGTCCTCTCACATGATCATAAGTCTGACTAAGTTAATTTAAGCTCTTGATGTTCTACCAATTTCACTTGTGCCCACATCACTTTTTCCTCCAGCTTTTTACGTCGATTTTCAATATCGTGTCCGCAACACTTGGCGTATTTCTAGATTTCATCAATAGGTTTTGCCTGCCAGCATAACATGTACTGCTGACTCACCCGGGAGATTTCTGTACTTAAACCTGACACAAAACAATATACAAATGACCCATGCCTTTTTCTCCAATATTCTCAAAACCGCTATACTGCTTGAACAACTGTAATAGACGCTCATAATAAGCATGTACAGTCTCATTTATTTCTTGTGTTGTTCTATCTATTTTTACCCAATCTGTTTCTTTCAATGGGATTTTCCCTTTCAAGAAAGTGATCACTTGGTGATACTTCTTCATTACCTCTTCTGAAGGGGCTCCTGTTTTCTAATCCCTTGGGTACTCTTCACTAGGCCAATCAACTGTGATTTTATATTCTTTCTGTGGTAAATAAAAATTCCTTTACCGGGACTGAATTTGATACAGAAACATTATAAAATAGCTCAGTGAAATGAGAGGCAGAATCCGTGATATTAGAGTTTCGAGAATGGGCTTTATTCCAATAATCGATTATAATCGGATGCTTCAAGTTCCATCACCACGGGGGTTCAGGAAGTGAAGTACATACTTTATTGACAAGAAGTAACTTTTATAGTACATACATTATAATGAAGTGAATACAGTAGGCGTAACAATTGATAAGGACATTGACGTTTGGTCTGCGTAACCGAAAAATGGGTGTAATAATGAGTAAAAAGGAACATGATTGGTTATGACGTAATACATAGGTGGATCTATAAGATAATACTTGGCATTGATGCGCGCGCAGCAGTATGACGTGTAATTGATGTGTAACTAGGGGGTGACGGGGACTTGACATTTAGCTCTATATGTGGAGACGAGAAGTCTGGGGGGTCAAGTCAACCTAATCCCAAATCATATCTAACATCCTATGTTTAAAGAACTATGTTATCCATAAAAGAGGGACTCTCGGACAGAATCTATTCTATACTGACTGTGCGTGCGGGTACAAGCGTCTAAGTGTCTACACTGAATGCGAGGGGGTAGGAATATTCCATGGTAACAGGGCTATGAATTACTTGCATGAGGACAGAGAAGATGGGCCTTTTTGCTTGGTAACTGGAAGAATGTTTACTTAAACTACTAGGCAGGAATGCATCGGCTGAGGGGGAAGCAGATAATTCGAAGGTGAAATACAGTTCTTGGCAGAGAGTAGGCTGATGTCAGGCTTCGTGAGCCGCGCAGAGAATGAGACAAAGTTCATGGTCACAGATGCAGGCTCGGGCTGGAGCTTTCAGAGGCAGAAGGCAAGAGGAGTTTTGATGACAGAATCAGGGCCTACTTGCCTGGACTGTAAAGTGGCATAAGTGAACCATATAAAGCCGATGGCCTTTCATATTTAGGAATGGGATATCCGGCCTATACATGGCGGATCTGTCAAAGGACATGTTGACGGTGGACGCACATGTATTTGCGTCTTCATAACTGGAACTGGAGGGAACATACATGTACTTGTGACATGCACATGGAACCGTTGGGGTCCAAGATAGGGGACATAACTGACCAGAAAAATCCATATTTCCACATTCCCTCCTTGTCCCCTACTTGCCCTTCAAGAGATATCAATCTTCATCAATCCATTGATCTGTTCATATAGCATCATTTGTTCTTCTTTCTTCTTCCGGGATCTTGAATGAAAATCTTGATGTGGAATGCACGATGTGGCACACAGACCACAAATTGCTGGTCCACATTGTAGACATAGACAGCAACTGAATAGTATGAGAAGGCCAATACCTAGGAAGGATAAAACTCTCCATCCCCAGGCTGATACCGCATTCCAAAACCAACTGGACCAAGTCCAAGTGCCTGTGTTCTGGTGTATCTGGCTAACAATCTTATGAAGGCGAGTGATGGCTTTATATACAGATGGCGAATTTTCTGGTATGAATACGCAGCAGCTTGATCCGATGACCCTACAAGTTCCGCCCCTATCAGCCAGGATGACGTCAAGGACAAGACGATTTTGAAGCACAACAATCCGCATAGCAGACTGCTCTTCCGTTAAATTGCCTAAGGCGGAAATAGTCTCATTCACTACTGCTTCAAGGGTTCTAGTTAATCTACGTATCAGCTTACTATTAGTAACAGTACCTATATAGGGAAAGATGCCTTTATTAAAATCTACATACTTGTCCCATGCCGTCTCAGTGTAATCAACAATGGGGAGATCTCTCCGTTCTCTGTTGTGTACTAAATGAATATTTCTGTAATAATCAGGAGGAGCTAGGAAAACAGGTGGCAAAAGGAATGCAATGTAGCAGGTACCATCCCAATCTAGAGGTAGACGCATATATGCAGTCTGACCACATATAAAGTAGGAGTGGCGAGAAGCTCTAAATGAAGATTTTCCTTGATCACTGAATTCTACCATAGTAGTGCATTTACTATGGCCCATATGTATGGAACCAACCTTTCTTACACATAATTCACCCCTCGCTGGGAATACTGACATGGTGGGTAAGACTAGTTCAATTTCAGATACGACATTTAGAATCATGAGATTAGGTGTAAAATTACCTAATCCATATACTTCATTTTCTAGATCAGTTCCTGTTCTTTTGGGGCGACCCTCCTTGTCAGGGTAACAGACCTTGAGTAAAGCTAGGTTCAGATTTCCCCATACCCAATAATCTTGGTAAACTGCTGTGTCTGAGTCTATGGAATTAATTAAGCTAAACCATGCTCCACAGGAGCCATTATGTGTAAATGGATGTGGAAAGAAAGGCAGGACTCCTTCATAATTCTGATAGGGAGGGAGTCGGCCACACACCCAACAATTGGTGGCATTACTAGTCTGATGGGAATGATGTAACATACTGATGAAAGTGTTATTGCGCAGCGCAAGTCTATAAGACAATTCATGCGGAGGTAAGTCACTAAAAGAATGTTCAGCAGCAACATTATAAACATGTCTAGAAATAGGGTAATATATGTGCAACAACATACTTGTAATAATTATTAAAAGACTCAATAAAAACAAAATTAATAATGTCACTATGCAGTGGCTACGCAGTGATTTACAATACGCCTGTCGTTTCAACATTTTTCGGGTATTTTCTCTACTCAGGTCCAAGGGATACATGTCAGAGACAATTCAACCGCTTCACCTTGGAGAGGACTTAAACAATCAAATTGCTCGACTGGTTGGGCCTAAGCTTTAGTTTGTAATTTTCAGATTTGTTAGGTTCAACAAAAGGGAGTTTTGTATCAGTCTGTGAGGGAGTGCAGGGCACAATGTCTATATCCGAAGATAGTCCATGAAATTTCTTGATGTGGCTTGAATGAATCCAGCCCTTGCGGCCCTCGATCTTCACGGCTGTTCTTGTGGTCAACAGGACCAACTTGGGTGCTTTCCACCTGGGCTCCAGCTGAGTCTTTCGGTCGAAATTCCTCACAAAGACAAGATTACCCGGAACAACGTCATGGGGTTTCACCTCAGTGTTGTCGGGAAAGGCTGCAGCTACCTGTGAACGACAAGATTGTAGTGCAGACATCAAGGAAGCCAAGTAATCTGTCAGCATATTACAGTCAATATCAGTTATTTTGCGTGGTATGGGCGTCCCCCACATATTCGGTGGTCTACCGAAGATCACCTCATACGGGGATAGCCCTGTTCGAGAATGTGCTACCATTCTCATGTAAAAGAGTGCAACTGGTAACGCTACTACCCAGTCGACACCTTTCTCTCTGCATATTTTGGACATTCTAATTTTCAGTATCTGGTTATGTCTTTCTACGAGACCTGCTGCCTCGGGATGTCGGACACAGTGGAATTTCCACTGATATCCTAACAGAAGTGAAACGTGTTTCATTAATTCGGATGAGAACGGCTGGCCGTTATCTGAGTAAACAGCACGTGGTAAACCGTATCGTGGGAAGAATTCTCGAACCAACTGTTTGGCAGTAGTCGGGGCAGTGTAATCTGAAACCGGGTATGCCTCCGTCCAACGGGACAGAGCGCAGACAACTACGAGAACATATTTGAATCCTCGACATCGTTCCATCTGGATATAGTCCATCTGGAGTACTTCAAAAGGATGATTAGGAGTATGAAATCCACCCTGTTCTACGGGAACGCTTTTTCCTGGGTTGAACTGACAACAGATCATACAGGTACGGACCTTTTGTTTTGCTGCTGCTCGTAAATGTTTATTGAACCAAATGCGTTGAATGCTGTCTAGCATAGCTTTTTCTCCTAGATGTGCTGGACTATGTATAGTGTTAATTATAACTTGGACCATTGAATCAGGAAGGAACCATACAGACCTTTCCTTCATCATCCATCCTTGGTCCGTTTGGATCCCTCCTAATTCAGTCCATTTCTTTATTTCGTCTGGTGTAGCATGTGTCTGTATGTCAATTACGTCAAGAGTAGGATCTTTAACTGTCATACAATGTGTCGGTGTCGGGACTATTGTCTTTGTCATATCGGGGGTTTGAGTTTGAGCAATCAGTTTAGCTGTTCTGTCGGCTAGATCATTGCCTTGGGAAATGATATCAGTAACCTTCGTATGAGCCTTACATTTCATAATTGATATTTCAGTGGGTAGATGTATTGCATCTAATAATGCATGAATGAGGGGTCCGTGCTGAATGTGGGCACCGTGGGAAGTTAAATAACCTCTCTCTCGCCACAGCACGCCGAAGTCATGTACAACTCCGAATGCATAACGTGAGTCAGTGTATATGTTGACTTTTTTATTCGTGGCTTGAATACAGGCTTGTGTCAGAGCGATAAGTTCTGCGGCTTGAGCTGACAAAGTAGTTATACGATTAGTTTCAATGACCTCAGTATCTGTTGTGACTGCGTAGGCGGCTACTAACTCTCCTGTACTTGTTCTCATGCATGAACCATCTACATACAAGGTCAGGTCTGGATCTGACAATGGGACATCGGTTAAGTCTTGTCTGGGTTTTGTTGTTATTGTAATAACTTCAATACAGTCATGGGCTAGTGGGTCTGTTCCGACTACTGGTAAAAGTGTGGCAGGATTCAATGTGTTACAGCGTCTGATTTCTATATGTGGCTGAAACAATGTAAGCTCGTATCCTGTAAGTCGCGCTACAGTCAAGTGTTGTGTTTGCGTTCTATTTACAAGAACCTCTACTGCATGTGGTACTTGAACTGTCAATGGATGTCCTAACACTATGGCATCGCTTTGTCTGATTGCTAAAGCTGTTGCTGCTACTGATTTTAGGCATGCAGGCAAAGCCTGAGCTACGGGATCTAATGTACTAGAAAAATAAGCACATGGTTTGTGTGCTCCTGCTTGTTCCTGTGTGAGTACTGACAAGGCCGTACCTTCGCGTTCTGTAACAAAGAGTGTAAACTGTTTTCTGTAACATGGCGTTGCTAAAACGGGTGCTTGACATAAAGCTTTCTTTAAGCTTTCAAAAGCTTGTGTGTGTTCCTGAGTCCAAGGGAGAACAGTCGGTGTGGCTGCCTCCTGTGTTGTCAATTGAATGAGTGGTTTTGCTAGAAATGCATACTGAGGGATCCACTGTCTACAATATGAAGTGAGGCCTATGAAAGCCCGCACCTCCTTCTGTGTCTTGGGTATTGACATGTTAGCAATTAACTGAATGCGGTCGGGTGTAAGCTGCCTTCCCTCCTTGGACAGCGAGTGACCAAGATAAATAACTCGCTGGACACAGAATTGCAGCTTAGAAGGGGACACCTTGTGCCCCTTTTCGGCTAGAAATTGTAAAACTGTCAGTGATGCTTTCTCACATTCGGGTTCGCTTCTAGCGGTGATCAGCAGATCATCGACATATTGAAGCAGAGCAGTGTTAACCGGCATGTGGATACTGTCAAGTTCTCGTTTCAGTGCTTGGCTATAGATGCTGGGGCTTTCTGTAAATCCTTGAGGTGCGCGGGTGAATTTAAAGCTACGCCCATTTAAACTAAATCCGAACAAATATTGGCTTTCCGGATCTATTGGGACGCTGAAAAAGGCATTTTTGAGATCAATTACAGTAAACAATGTTGCTTCGGAATCAATAGCTGTCAATAATGACGAGATATCTGGGACCACAGGAAATTGTGGCACAATACATTTGTTTAACTCGCGCAGATCAATAACCAATCGATATACTGGCGGAGCTGTAGGATCTGTTCGTTTAAGAATCGGAATTATCGGTGAATTACATACATTGGAGTCTGTTTCTACAACTACTCCTTGGGCAATAAGCTCGTCAATGATTTGTAGTAAAGCCGTTACAGCATCTGGTGGTAACTTGTATTGTCGCATTCGTGGTAGCACCACTCCTGCCTTTAGTGTGACTCGATATGGTGTAATATTCATGCAACCAACATCAGTAGGGCCTTGTGCCCATAGATGTGTAGGTAAAGTCTGCAGTCGGGGATCCATGTCTCTAGATACATAGTGACCTTTAAAATCACGTAAAAACAACCTTACTCCTTCCGGAGAACAACATATTATGGCTCCTAGGGCTTTCAACGTTTTTATTCCTAACAAGTTTTCTGGACATGATTTAGTAAGCAATAAATCTGTAGTTCGGGTCAGAGGTCCTATCGTAAGTGGAAGAGGCTGTGACACTTCATTAACAATAGGTTTTCCTGAAAAACCAAGGGAAATATTCTGTGAGCCTGAGAGGGGTGCCCCTGGGACTTCACTTCGTTTTATAGTTGTTCGACTTGCCCCTGTATCGAGTAAAAATTTTCTATCTTGACCTAATAATTCACTATGTACATAAGGTCCTTCTTGATCTACAGGAATCTCGATAAGGGGTAAGTCAACTTCCCTCTCTAGGCTAGTTCATGCGTAACGTTGATACTCCGGATATTCATACTGTGCAGTCTGATACAATTGTCGTGTTGTTGTCTGTGTGGCAGCAACAGGCAACGGTGGTGCAGCTGGCACAAACTGTATTGGCTGTTGTGCGGCTGGCATGGCCTGGGCATGCTGCGTAGCTCCTTGTTCATTCTGATCTTGTCTTAGTGGCCGTGATCTTTCTTGTGTTTTACCTATGGCGATATTATGTTTTAGCACTGGACAATCGTGTACGTAATGACCTGGCTTTTTACAATAATTGCATGTCCCTTTTACAGGTCCTGCTGAATCGGAATGTGTCATACCCTTTTTATGTCCTTCAGCTGGAACTGTCTGGGAAACTAGCATTTTCATTTTCGTGTCTTTCATGCGTCTGTGTTCATGTTCTTGTTCCTCTTTAATTCTATTGTGATGGTACTGTAACATTTGTAACATTTGTGTTGGAGTGTTACCTTGCCAGGTACTCTCGAATTTTAATACTCTATTCTTTACTGGGGGCAGGGCATTTTCCACTAATTTTGTTACAAACAGATGCGGGTATGATTCGCTACTTGCTTTTATGCCACTATTTATACCAAAACATTTCTCGAATCGGGCATAGTAATCGCTAGTGTCTTCATCTTGCTTCTGTTTACAGGCTGAAATTGTACCCCAATCTTCCTTTTTCGTAGTTAATAAACGTGGCAGTACCTGTACTAGTAGACCTGGTAGTGCTTTAGTTTTGTCCCCAAGCCCCGAACCTGGACCTCGGGCCCTTTCTTCTGCTTCTAATGCTGACCATTCTATCTTTTGATCACCTACCTCCCACTCTTTTTCCTTGAGTTTCTCATAAATGCCAGCAGGCATCAACACCTTTAATATTGTCATAATGTCGGGGTAGGTATACTCTCCCATGAGTAACATGTCTTTAATTTCTCGGTAAAAACCCGCTGGGTCCTTGTCATGACTGGGTACTACTTTCTTCATTTCTAACAATTCTATTTTCGATATAGGCGTATATACAAATACACGTTTAAACTGATTGTCCTCGCCTTTTATTGGGTGTACTTCTCGTAAAGGATTCTGTCTATCCAGGTGATACGTCGTTCTTTCCTTGACAGGCAATGAGACATGCTCTGAGCATACAAAAAGAATATACTGCTTTCTAGATACTAGAATTTCTTTAATTAATTTGGTACCTGGACCTCTCCATTTATTCATAAGCAATTCAGTCAATATGTCAGGTAAGGGACCAGGGTCCGAATGCTGACTCTGATATAGTATAATGAGTTGTTGAATCATATAAATCCCAGCTAACCTCTGCTCATCTGGGGTGAGATTCAAAAATGTGCGTACTACTGTCTCATCACTATATTTTCCGGGACTGTCCACCCAATGAACAGCTGCCCTCGCTAAATCTTGTTCGTCCATAGAATCGAGAAAATGATAACCCCTTCGTTCTCGGAGTAGTTTGTCGGCGGTTTGGAACGAATGCTCGTTAGACCTTATGTTAATTATAGGTATTTGGAAATTCCTGTCATTATCTGGACATATTGGACGTATTGGGTCAGTATGACATCTAGTCTGATTCCTATTACAAGATCTTCCTCTACCTACATAGGCTATGGTGTCTGACTGTCCGGCGGGCAGTCCTGACCCTTCTTCCTCGCTTTGCTCGAACTCGTCTGTCTCTAATCTCTCTTCGTGTAGGCGTTCTATTTCTTTACGGATCTTTCGGCACATGGCTATTATACAATTTTGCTTATCGTGTCTCCCTTCTGATATATTCTGGCTCCATTTTGTAAGAATTTTCATTGCTTCCGGATCTACCCCCGGTCGGTCTTGATTTCTGATCATACAGTTTATGAGGAAACGCAACAGTTCCCCCTGTATCTCTACTTTCTGGTATTCCATAGCTCTGTTAATACATTCTGGATCTCGCCCTGTTTGAACAAAATGATATATTTTATCTAGATGCGCAGTCATTCCTGGTAGCTTCGCTAAATACCCTGCGGCTCGTCTGATACGTAATGATGCCAGGATCATTTCGTCCTCTTTACCGAGCACCGGGTCATATCTACAATCTATAAGAAGTTCCTTAAGCGTACGATCACTTACGAATTTGGGTGTACGTGAATGCGCTGACTCTTGGAAAATAAGTTTATTTATTCTAGGTGGCGTAGAAAAAATATTGGTAGCACCTCCCGTGGCCCCGTCTGGGGCGTCGGGTGTGAAAGGATTCGTCGAACGTGACACAGCAACTATAGGTGTGGACTCAGCTATAGAAGTACTTGTAGGAACAGATGCAGAAACAGATGTGCTTGCCGGAACTTGTGACTCGATTTGTTGCTGCAGGGATACGGGTGCTGGATCTTGGCGTTGGACCTCCCTGGTATGCGGTCTACGTGGGGCGGAATTAGCATACTCGGGAGCTGCGTCATCTAAATATGAGGAAAGAAAAACATCTTCTGCGGTTCTAGGATGCCCCTTAGGATGTACCTTGATTGGGAATAATGGGGGTGGCAAGTCTTTCGGTATCTCTGGAGTAGCCTTAGGTAATCCTTCGGCCAGAAGGGGATACATACCATTCATAAGGGCATTTCTTTGTCTGTCTACTTGTTCTGATTTCACTCGGATACCTTCCTCAATTAATAGATTCTCTCGAACTTTATTGGAATTCTCTTTACTCTTCTCTTCCTGTCTACGTGCTTTTTCTGTTCGTCTATGTGATTCTTTACGCCATAATTCAACGGCGTCTTTCTGTGACTGTCTGACTTTTCTTTTCCATAACTCTTCCTCGACTTTCATGATGCACTCTGCATCCCAGGTCCCCGCTGTGGGCCACCTCTGACTTTCTGGTAATCCCTTGGTATAGTCTACCCATAAATCAAGAAATAATATAGCGTCTAAGCCATGTTTGTGATACATAAAGTGCCCTGGAGTGTCCCTAGGAGGAATAGGGACGGCTTCTTCGAGAACCCCTTTTCTGGTAGTGATCTGTCTTAATTTCGAAAAGAGCGGCATATTGAGAACTGACCTTATACTTGATTTTGACCTGATACTTGAATTTGAACAGACTTAATACAATAAACACGATAATGAACAGTCATTCATACCACGATATACAGAACATACTTAAACACTTTAAACATTTAACATTAAACCTTTAACTGAAACAACAATGATGATCGTCTGCATAACTAATCACCAAGCTTAATTCTCGACAATAACTAGACAATAACTAGATACTTCGGAATACTTCGGAATACTTGATATACTGCTAAACAGTACAGATACACTGCTAAAACAGTGCAGACCGGATTTGTGTACCCAAACCCGTCTTGACCGGCACAACCTATGTGCACGTCAGAAATGCCTCCCCAGCAATGGTACTCACCGGGTAGCTTCGGAAACGGAAGGCCTCAGTAACTTGAACTTGAACCGGACTCGACTCGACTCGACTCGACTCGTCGGACACTGGGCTTGACTTCGGACTGGTGGGTCTCTGTATACCTCGGATCTTGCTCTCTCAGCTAGGCTCTGGTCGGGATACTTCGCACTTCTCACCGCCTCGTCTGGGTGTTGATCGCAGTCTCAGTCGCCCCCGCTTGACCGGAGGGGGATACAGGAAATCCTGCTGGTACGCGTTATTGTCCGTCCAGCTGTGGCAGGAGACCGGGCCTGCAACGCACCGCCGGCGCGTGAGATGAGAAAGTGTCCCTGTTCGGGCGCCATCATGTGGTAAATAAAAATTCCTTTACCGGGACTGAATTTGATACAGAAACATTATAAAATAGCTCAGTGAAATGAGAGGCAGAATCCGTGATATTAGAGTTTCGAGAAGGGGCTTTATTCCAATAATCGATTATAATCGGATGCTTCAAGTTCCATCACCACGGGGGTTCAGGAAGTGAAGTACATACTTTATTGACAAGAAGTAACTTTTATAGTACATACATTATAATGAAGTGAATACAGTAGGCGTAACAATTGATAAGGACATTGACGTTTGGTCTGCGTAACCGAAAAATGGGTGTAATAATGAGTAAAAAGGAACATGATTGGTTATGACGTAATACATAGGTGGATCTATAAGATAATACTTGGCATTGATGCGCGCGCAGCAGTATGACGTGTAATTGACGTGTAACTAGGGGGTGACGGGGACTTGACATTTAGCTCTATATGTGGAGACGAGAAGTCTGGGGGGTCAAGTCAACCTAATCCCAAATCATATCTAACATCCTATGTTTAAAGAACTATGTTATCCATAAAAGAGGGACTCTCGGACAGAATCTATTCTATACTGACTGTGCGTGCGGGTACAAGCGTCTAAGTGTCTACACTGAATGCGAGGGGGTAGGAATATTCCATGGTAACAGGGCTATGAATTACTTGCATGAGGACAGAGAAGATGGGCCTTTTTGCTTGGTAACTGGAAGAATGTTTACTTAAACTACTAGGCAGGAATGCATCGGCTGAGGGGGAAGCAGATAATTCGAAGGTGAAATACAGTTCTTGGCAGAGAGTAGGCTGATGTCAGGCTTCGTGAGCCGCGCAGAGAATGAGACAAAGTTCATGGTCACAGATGCAGGCTCGGGCTGGAGCTTTCAGAGGCAGAAGGCAAGAGGAGTTTTGATGACAGAATCAGGGCCTACTTGCCTGGACTGTAAAGTGGCATAAGTGAACCATATAAAGCCGATGGCCTTTCATATTTAGGAATGGGATATCCGGCCTATACATGGCGGATCTGTCAAAGGACATGTTGACGGTGGACGCACATGTATTTGCGTCTTCATAACTGGAACTGGAGGGAACATACATGTACTTGTGACATGCACATGGAACCGTTGGGGTCCAAGATAGGGGACATAACTGACCAGAAAAATCCATATTTCCACATTTCCATAAATCAACAGGCACCACTATGTCAAATAGACTACCCAAATCTTTCAATAAAACCTTCAATACCTTCACAAACCTCTCAACTTGTCGGTACCATTCAACTAAGTTTTTCTCTTAACTCTAGGAAATCATTAGTAAATGACAAAATATCTTGTTGAGTTCATGGAACATGCACATATCCCCCTCCTGGAACATCTCTCATAGGACACAATCTTTCTGCCTTTCCGGATTCTTTCAATAAAAATTCAGATGTTGATTGGTTAGTCTGTGCTTCTTCCTTTTTCCTCATCCACCTAGCTTTCCACTTGTCCAGATCGCCCCATTTTTGTAATATGGTCATTCAATTCTTAATCTGTAATTTTCTTCCAGACACATTCATGTTTTCCAAATCTTTATCAGAAAATTCTGCTCTACATGGCTTCTGTAGTACTTTCGATCTCCCTATTTTAATCCCCATTTCGGAAGTAAGATCTGTCAATTTCTCATGAAATTTCTTTGTATTTCTAGTGATGCTTCTACAAATAAACAATAATTATTCTTCATTGTAAACATTTAATCTGTCTAATCCCACATTTCCAGCTATCATTTCTTCCAATTCCTCTTTCAATTTGTAAATATCTAAACTCTTCATTGGTTGTTTTGGCTTATCCATTCCCTGTGCCCATCTCTCTAATTCTTCTGGTGATACTATTGTGGCACTTTTAGTTCCTGTAGATTTTTCTAAGTGTATTTCTTTTGAACAACTAGGTGCAACTCTTCTTGGTGTTTCTTTTATCTGTCCTCTTATTGGTAAATCCATTAAGGAAATTACCGAATCACATTCACTGGCTTGATCATCAATTATTATATTTTCTTTTCTAGGTTCGATTATAGGAGTTTTCATAACTGGTGGTTTGGGAGAGTTCACTTTATCCCCATACAATGGAACAACTGGACCTATAGTCACTGGTCTAGTCAGTGCTTCAGGATGTGTATTCAATTGGGTTATTTTCTGTATCAGTTCTCTTTTTTTATTTATTGCTTCTCTTTCCTTATCCTGAAGTACTCTTCCATTTATTGAGTCATGTATAACCTGTGGAACCAAAGGTGTTCTCAAGAAAGGAGCACTCGGAGTAGTTCTACTAGGTCCTTTCTGATATGGTGGTGGGTTTTTCATTAAAATATCTTCCATAAATTCATCTTCTGACTCCCCACAACCTGTCATTGTTAAATGCTTAGTTTTTACCTGTGCACTTGCCTCCTGACTGTTCCTCAGCCACTAATACAGGATACAGTCCCTCTGTAACCACTGCTTGTCTACATTGTTTCATCTGACTCTCTTGCGATTCGCTCATCTGTCTAGGGAAAAATCCTCTATAACTTCTGCTACTTCTGGATATGTCACGCTCAAATTACTCAGTTTCCCATTCCTCTAATGCTTCATACTGTGTTTGTTTAAGTCTGGGGTCTAATTAATTCATCCTCATTCTCAAATTATGAAAGATTCTCCCATTGAACGTACCATTTTCTGGGAAAGCTAACACTCCATCACTTTTGGTATACTCTAGCCAGTTTTCTAACCACACACAGATATGATAGCCTCTCTCCATCATCATAAATGATGCAGGTGTCTCTGGAGGTGGAATAAGACTTCCCTCTCTTGAAGTAATTTTTAATTTTCTGCATAAACAACATCTTTCTCTTTTCTCCGTACATTTTTTGTGAAGATCTTTTTATATAGTCGTCTCTGGCAAATCCTAAATATCTCCTGTCTGGGCGACATCCTATTAGTGTTGGATCGTATTTCCACATACAAACTCCACCATCCAATTCTATTACAGCTTCTATTTTGACAATCAATTAGATTCTTCCTCACACTCGAGGTTTGACCAATCCCAGCGCGGCTTCTATTCTTTTGCCCAATCAAACTCGGGCTCATGCTATTCGTCTAGCCAATACGAGCGTGGAATTTTTGTGACGTCAGTATCACTCCTTTCTACTGACCCCTCCTTTACAATTTTGCGTCAGTCACACGCCCACTGTTTCAACCAATCCCAGCACGGCCCTCTGTGACGTCAGTGCCACTCCAGCAGCTGACCCCTCCTTTACAAGGTAACACGGAAAACTTATTTTCTTACAATTTTTCTTGAGATCTTCATTAATAACAACATAAAAACATTAGCTACTTTGTCTGTTCCACTAAAACCAAAGGATAGTTGTTTTCTTTTACTACGAGTAAACATACTGCGAGTAAAACCCTTCCGTTTACCCTTCACTCAAGCTCCAACGAACCTGTTACTCCTTCAGCGTTACCCTTTCTAGGTGATATACCACCAAAGTTTCACCAGTGAACTGTTTTGCTATCGATCACTCTCACTTTTATACAAAAATAGTCCCTAATTTAACACTGCAAGCCCTGCGTAGCTTTTCAGTGCTATTCCAACAGACGAGGAACCTCACTGCAGTGTGGTTTCCATTTACCACCCGCTATTCACTTCCCGGGAATTTACAGACAACATAAAACAACGACAAACGGGTTTGTTAAAACATAAAACAATAATCGATAATCACCAAACTAGTCAATAAAAACCATATCTGTGCTACCAGAAAACTGATCCAGCAGGTTACCAACCTCAGGTACTCAACTACCATATACTCACCTGGGCCCATAAACTCACACATAGGCTAGTAAATCCCACTGGGGTCAATTTTTGTAATTACTCTAGATTAGTTACCTGCTAATTTAACTAATCTTTCACTGATTAAAAAGTGTTTTCCTCTAGTCAATGGACCCTTTAGTTGGAACTAGTTGATGGTGAAATGACATATATCTAATTTTCTTTCTAATTTTAAATAATCACAGACTCTGGAAAGTTTTAAATGTTTATCTGGTTAATTTCACGAGAGCAAATTCATATACAGTAAGAACTCCGTTTCTCCAAAAAGAAAGACAATTAATCGATTTAAGTCAGTCATCTAATTAAACAATATTACCAACAATGACAGTACCTGGAGAGGAGAGAAGAAAGAGAGCAGTACAATAACATACTACACAGAATTATAGTTACCTAGAATGGTGTGGAAAACAACCCCTTGGACAAGGAGCTGGGAAGGTCCTCTGGGACAGATCAGTTCAGTGGCGTAACGAAAGTTGAAGGGGCCCCCCTGCAAGGTACACAGAGGTGCCCCCGGTCCGGATTTCATCCAGAGCCCTCTGGGGTGAGTACAGTGATGAGGGGGCCCCCTGCAGCTCGGGGGCCCCCCGCACTGTAGGGTATGCGGGGGGCCTGTGTTACGCCCCTGGACCAGGTGACAAAGCTTCAGGACAGGTTACAGGACAGGATAGGTGACCTCTTCTAGATCCGATGCCTGGTTCGCACACCTCTCTGACACTATCTTCCTCCTCGATTCTTCCGCGATCTTCTTCAATTTCTTTGCCTAATTTCCCTCCTCTATTCTTCAGTGATCTTCTAATTCTAATTAAGTTTAGGATCTAAGTTCTGCAATTAGATTCTTCTTCAGCATTTGTTCAGCTTGCGGACAGCATCCCGGTCTCTCAGCATCTCAGCAACACGCGCATAACTAACTAACTAAACTACCCCAATCATACCTTTTAATGGCATGTACCACCCCTTAATGTTTCAACTTTGTGAAATTCCTAATTCTGATTGGACAGGCAAGGGGGGATGATCATCACACCATGCTAATTTTTGATGATTCTCTTTAGTCCGTTGTTTAATGGTCCCGCCCATTAATTTATTTTCCCAAGCTTTATTTCCCACCCGCATTCACATCTTTATCAACAATTTGTATACATTTAGCTTTATTCTTGTTCAAACTTCAGGATGTCCAACAGGTTCCCAGGACATGTTGCGAATGTGGCCTTGGACGAGATTCAAGTACACCATCATGACTTCTGGCTGGTGGTTACTGAGCTTGCACGAAAGTCACGTGCAGTATGGACTTCAGTTACCCTCGGAGGCCCAAATACGAACTAGTAGAGAGGTCAGAAAGAAACATATCAAATTCAAAATAACATAATTTCACTGTATGCCACCTATCTCTACTCTAATGCCATTCACTTATAATAGCTCTTCCCGCATTAGCATTTAGTAAATAGCATGTTTTAGTTTCAGCAAGGCAGATACTTAGCATGTGAGGTTCCAAGCGGCCATTTTAGATGCAATTGCGTAGCTGCAGAAAATTCCCTCCAAGAAAAAGACCGTCATACTGCGCAGATGCAGTTGACGCATGCGCAGTGCAGTTTCCCGCGTTAGCAGCCATCTTAAGTTTCACTTGAGTTACTAGTTAGTATAACACATAGGCAAGCGTCATTCTGGCAAGAATATGGACTGTGGTGCATTTTAGTTTACACAAAACATAATTAATACTGTATTAGAAATTTTATGAGAGGATCGCATCCGCGCAAGTCTCCTTCACATAAGTCCTTGCTCCATCACAAATGACAACGACACAAGCCAAAGAAAAATATGGGCGTAGAGTGGGCGGAGCTTTATGGCCATACTCGAATACAGCATGCCTCGTAGAGCAGCGCATGCACTGCCCAGGCTCGACCTAAAAATAACACCCACACACTAATCTGTCAGACCAGACCTTCTGTCACTGCCAGAAAGCCCTATAGTCCAGTTCGACCCTGTATATGCATTAAGAATAAGTGTTGTATATTAATTGATGCTCATAAATATTTTATGGTTTCCAATTTCACTCAGATTTTTCTATGCATTAATATATGTGGTCCAATAAACACTGCGCCATAACTCTATGAACACATATTTCAGAAGTCTTCGGCGCCGATTCACAGAACTAATCCGAGATAAAATCCTAAATTTACTACTTTTAGAATTCACAGAAGGCATTTAGTAGTAGTAAAGTTAGGATTCCTAACTTTACTACTACTAAATGCCTTCTGTGAATACCAAAAGTAGTAAGTTTAGGATTTTATCTCAGATTAGTTCTGTAAATCGGCCCCTCCCTGTCCAAGTCAGTGTCTAAATTAAACCAACATTTCCTGGTATTTTTCACCGTGTTTCTACAGCTTTGGCTGCCCCTGCGCCTCTGTGTACAATCCGCGCCAAGAAAATACATCCTTCCTCGACTCGGCTTTACCATGAATTTCTTTTAGAATCAGACACTGCGAGTATGTCGACTCAAAAGCGAACATGCTCAGGTTAAGGAGAGGCACGTTGCGCCCTATTCCCGTCGATGTATGTCTGTGGCAGCTGGAAGATTAGTCATATGGCAACAATTGAAACATATTTCACGTCAGAAAAATGTTGACACCGTCTAGGTATGCCAAAAAAGGTGACGCGTCGTGTCATGCTACCTAAATAAGTGCATCCATCCAATACTGCTATAAAGCACACGTCGAAAATAGACAACCCAAAATGGCGGCTGAATTTACACCCCTGCGAGCAGCGCGTTGGTGATTCTATATTGGTTCAGATGAGCAGTGCAGCTAAGGACAGGCGCTCTTACTATAAACAGGTGCACACACATTTGCATGTAATATAGCATAACATGCACTATCGTATTTGCAAGCCATACTAAGCCAAGCAGTAGACTGTTGATTTTATGGAAGTACCACTGTCTACATATTTATCTGACTCCTCATAGTGTGTTTCGAGAAGCTGCAAGTTGCACCTGTTGAGGGATCAACCCTAGCTCCCTCGCCAGGAAGAGAACTGCTATCTGGGCTGGTCGGAGTCCCATGTCATGTCATTGGATGAGTCTTAATGCTATTATTAAGGGCCAAAGGGGAACTGATGCCATTTCTGACGCTGTCATCATCATGCTAATTAGTGTGTGTGATCTGAAGCACGCTTGCTTTTTTGGGCAGAGACTGTAGGGCAGTATACACCATCAGCTGAGCATTCTCCACACCCATGCTTGCTGGAGATGTGGGCTTGAGAAGGGGCTCTTCAGGCATGTGCACCACAAGTTGAGACGGAAATCCATTGGTTACTTACGCAGACAGGTTTCTGCTGGATTGTAAGTATGAGCCCTGTGCTGATAGGTACCTTTATAGCAGGCCTAGTGACGTGCCAGCGACCCCACTTACATAAGTGCAAACACGCTGCACACAAGGCAGTGGAAGTGTGTCTCTACAAGCATTTATGAACCTGACAACTGCGCGGTGCAAGTGAATTTCATGCCTAATCTCGATATAACATGACATAACGTGTATTTGTAAAGCGCACGTTCACCCCCAAAGGGGCATCTTGGTGCTGAATAACAGATGTTTACTGTTATCCAACTCAATGGCACTTATTTTATCGACCTCAGAAAGGATGAAAGGCTGAGTGAACCCGTCGGGATTTTGAACCTGTGACCATGAGGTCGAACACAAGCCCCTGCAGTGGATACATTAATCCACTGAGCCACCAGACATTAGTCATTGATAAAAGTGTGACAGCATTGCGTGATAACAGAAAACAAATGTGATGCAAATGCTTGTACTGGCCTCTGAGAGTGTCTTTTTGCAGAGTGTGGATACTTGGGGGCAGATTTATGTTTCCTGGTGCATCCCTGCAAATCAGCAGGGATGCGCCAGGAAAGATGTGTCACGCAAGTTTACCCTTGCACCACCACAGATGCGCCGCATTTACAATGCAGCGCATCGTGTTGCAAGGATAAACAGATGCGTGACGCATCTGATGGCGTAAGGGCGGCGCATTGCTGGAGTCGCGTCGCAAGCACGACGCAACTCCAGCAATGTTTAGGGGCTGCCCATACCTAACATGCTGCGTCATGCCTTACGCCTGCTTCAAGCAGGCGCAAGGTTTTGACGCAGCAGCGTCGGAAAAGTGACTGAGTGAAATCTTGTAGATTTCACTGCGTCACTTTTCCGAGGCTTTTTCCGATGGAACGCCCACCCTGCATACATTAAACCTGACGCAGGTTTAATGTAGCGCAGGGCTTTACAACGTGACGCATCTCCCTAGATGCGTCACGTTGTAAATAAGGCGCAACATGGCGCATGGTTTACGCCGCCGCTGCGTCACAAAAGTGACGCAACGGCAGCGTAAAAGTGGTGCAAGTCTAACATATAATCTGTCCCATAGATTCCAGCTTGCCCAGGGAGGGTCCATCAATCCAGAGCTGGATTGGGAACCAAAAGCGGCACTGACAAACTGCAATGAGTATCGTTTTGAAAAACTGGTGACAGTCTGTCACTCCGTACTACCTGGCCCTTGCAGACCAAGTTGTCCAGTGAAGGTTTCCCTTCAGCCCACCTTATTTCCAGTCCCAACCTTCACCACTGTCAGCTTCAAGAAGACTTCCTCCTTCTGTCCGAGGATCAGCCGCAGATGCTGGAGTGAGTGGTGGCTGAATTGGTACTTCCTGTTGTAATTCCCAACGGTTTTGGGCTAGCTAGGGCGCATCGAAGCCAGTCAGAACCCTCTGTTCCAAGTAGGATGAGTACGATACTCTTGTCCAATAACTTGTGCTCACCCTCTGGTAGCTTGGCACCGAGTGGTCAGGAATATCCTCACAGATCAAATGTAAAGCGTTGGCACAACAACACCTCGCAACACACTGCGTTCGCTACAAAAAGACTCTACACCATATGTATAAAACACAAACACTTCTCTTTGTATTATCCACACTTACTGAAATCAAAGTGAGATACACATTGTATATATACTTTGCGGTTATATGCAATTGTCATACTTCCCTTTTCAGGAAGGTCAAACAGTCACTAGTCTCTGTTTACGCCTCGTGACCCAGCCCCTCAGTTTTTCAACTCTACCAGCCACCAATACACGTTGCCTCTGCTGGCGCCCTGTTGACTAGAAGTCGGAAACCACCTAACACGGAAAGAAACTGTTACTTAATTTCGTCCATCCGGATTATACCTCCAAGCGGCAAACAGCACCTGCATGAGGGCGGGAAATGCTATCCCCCCATAGACAAAAGGTTGTGACCCAGGAAGCTGGCGTGCTCTCTGTCTGGAGAAATGTTTTCCCCTTAAGCAAATTAGTGACCTGCTGTAGACCCCCGGCAGTCAGCTGCAGGTGCCCACAAGGCACACAAAACCGCTTGGGTCTCATCATGATGTTTTCCAAAACAAAGAACCGCATGGTGTGGGTCAAGGGAGAGGGAGTCAACGACCTCGGACAAAGGCCGCAATGTCAGGCACTGTCGTCGTCCTGATCTGGAGGCCTAAGACAGTCTCAGCTCAGGTTCAGGTCATCCTACCCCTAGAGGTTTGATCACAATCTTTAGTGGGGCCAAGACCCTGCCCCCTTGGAATGCAGGTGTCAATTCCATCCCCACGTAACTGTCCCAGAAAGGCCCTTCACAGTCAGAGGTCTGCAGTTTCCTGTGAACCCCTAGTTTATGGACCTCTATCAGGAATGCGCAGATGTGGCTATTCCCCTAGCACCCAGTTGTGAATTGGGAGACAGGCCGCCAGGCACACAGAGCTGCGCACATTGAAATGCCCACTTTCTCAAAGTGACATTTTCATCACCGTAATGTCGAACCCACTATCAGAGAGGATTCACCATTACAAACTCATCGATACCAAACATCACACTGTTGCTATTCTGCAAGGGTGGCACCTCTGTTATGGCGGAGGAGCGTCACCCCACTAGGTGGCAGCAGAGGTAAACACTTGAAAAGAAAATTATAATAAACCAATCTTATTATCATTTTATTTTTCTTCTTACCTGCGGCTGCCAGCGAGCATGTCATAGCGTGGGGCAATGCACTCTGAAACAGCAGTGGGGAGAAAGGGTGATGTGCACTACTAAGTGCTCATGATTGTTTGGCCGGCTGTCTTAGACCAGCCAAACCGTCATGCGCACTTAGCACTGGGTTGTACAGCCAGGTGGGGAAAAGCCATAGGCACCCAGCCCCTGTCTGAGCGCCGAACCACGGTGCTCAGACCAATCCCAGCACTTCTGTCATCTGGAAATGGCATTCCCAACATAAGAGAAGCATCAGGAATTATCATCCTGGAATCTGTGCTGTGTGATCAGCCCGGGACCGGACCAGAATCAGGATCGGGAGAGAGGCAATGCAGCAGGTAAGTTCTCCCTTTTTTATTTTTTGTCTGTACCCCCGCCCTTCTGCTACGGATCCTGTGCAGCCGCCACTGCTATTTTGCCCTTAGGAAATAATGCTAGGCAGCCTTTCCCTACATCCCCTCATGCTAATCCAATGCGAGAAGCAGGTCCCTCCGTACTAAACACACCTCCCTGTGTCATTCACGATTCTTGCAGGTAACACATACATACACCTGCCCAACCTCTTCCCAACACCACACCCTGTCACTAGGGGGAACTCCGATATAGTTGGAGACAAGCAGAACCTTGGCACACAACCTTGTAAACGCCAAGTCGATTAACCATAAACCGTGCACACAGGCCCCACCAGGGCAACCCTGTGGCACAATCGATGAGCTACCTCTGTGGATGGCACAACTAGTACAGAAGGCCCGCGGTGGCCCATTCGAAATACATGCCTCTGGTATAGGTCTTACCCCTACGACAAGGGACCTAAAGCAAACTCGAATCAGCCAATCATATATACACCGTTCCGCAGTACGTACATGATGAGCACATCGCTTTGACACTGGACGGCAGTGCCAAACATGCCCAAGTCCTAAGGCTACAGTGAAGCTAATCAAATCCAATTCAGACATATGAATCAAATCATTATAAAAAGATCAAACATAAAAAGTGTCAAAAAGTCCAATCGGCTTTAATTTAATTGGTTGCAGATGATCTTCATAAATAATCTTAAAAAATAAACACGTTGTTGATTTTTCTCAGAAATCCAAATCAGCAAAAGCATCTTTCCCAATGCATTTCGGGCTTTGAAGTGCCCTTCTTCAGGGCAATCTAAAACAATAATGATCAACTGCCTTAGTTAAACAGACTCATACAGTAAAAAGAACACACAGAGCTAATAGAGCGCTCAGAAGAGTGTCAGGTCAAATGAGAAGAAATGAAAAGAAGTGTAATGGCATTATCAAAGTTAAACATGCCTGCTCAAAGAGAAGAGTAGTGACAAGCAGATCCGGGTCTGGTGGCTCAGTGGACTAATGCCTCCATTGCAGGGGCCTGTGTTTGACCTCATGGTCACAGGTTCAAATCCCGGCGGGTTCACTCAGCCTTTCATCCATCTGAAGTCGATAAAATGAGTACCATTGAATTCGGTAACAATGAACATCTGTTATTCAGCGCCAAGAGACCTCTGGGTAAACGCGCGCTTTACAAATACACATGTTATGTTATGTTATGTTATAAATAGCCTTAGAAAAATAAGAGCACCATAAACCCAACGGTCACCCAACGTGAAGTATTATTATACTCGCATTGAAAAGAACCAATATGTAAACCTACTGAAACGATGCTGCAGTCAAGCACAATACAGATGAACAACTAGAACAACGCACAAGCAACTCGAAAAGAAAGCAAGGGTAATTCGTGAGTTTCGCCAATGAGTGTCCAAAACAAATCCCAGTGACCGTCAACCAATAGTGTATACCTGCCTCCGATAATCGCTGTAGAAACTAACACGCGAGGTAACCAATCCTGTACAGAATGAAGAGAAAAATAATAATGGATACGAAATGTGCAAAATAATGCGAAAACAACTATCGATGATGCAAGCTGATCAAGCCACACTTCTTACCGGCACTGAAGTAAAGACTCGCGTATAACCACGATGCCGAAATCACTGACACAAAGACAGCATCCCGTTTATGTGTGGCTCGGTGAAGGGGGCGTGGCCGACTGCCGAACATGGCGGCCGACATTTAACTGAGCTCCGTGTCCAGGCTCAAATATCCTGACTTTACACCTACACATGCCGTACGGAGCGGCTCCTTGCGAGGTGTCCTGGAACAGCTGAGTGACACCGGCGATCGGACCTGCTTTCTGGCCCGCCACCGCCCATACAGTGCGGCCTTCACAGCCCAGAGCCTGTGTGCTGGCGGGGAAACGACGGAGAACCCGGAGTCGAGGACGCGCTGTGCCGCTCTACGGCTGGTGCTGACTGCGGCTTCATCGAGGAGGCAGACCGACGGCAATTATAGACGGGTCGCGGGGGACGGACCTGTCTGCTGTGAGCCCTGTAAAACGGACTGGAGCGAGGCGGTGAGCGTGTCCACGCCTTGAAGGCTTGCCTTGGGGGCTGCAGCTACGCGAGGCCGGGGATGTACTGCAGCCTGTGACTGACGACCAACGCCTTGCGACCAGGCTTGAAATACGAACGGACTCCCTCCCATGAAACTGCACAGTGCTATAGGAGAGGCTTAAGGAGCAACTGGCGGCGAGATCAGACCTAGGGCCGTATTTCAGACGGAAGAGGTCAGTGTAATTGCTAAGTCATCGCGCTGGCGGAGGGCCTACTCAGTGGAAGGACTGCGGCTTGGCTGTGAGGAGAGTTGAGTGGCCTCGCTGCGGTTGTGAGGAGGGGGTGCGGAGTGCAGAACTCACCCTGGATGCATACACAGGAGTACTGGACACCCCTGCACCACTGGCTGGTTCTGCTGATGCCGTGCCTGTACTGCGGGGGACTCTTCATGTGGACCCGGGCGCCTGTGGCGGGTCGGAGAGGGCCGCGCCTCTGGGCGAGATACCTAGGCAGATAACGGGTCCCGCAGTGCCCATACCCGCAGAGGGCCACAGTTTGTACCGCTCAGAACGCCAACTGCTTATCTTGTATGCGCAGCAGTGACCAGCAGTGTGCCTCATTGGAAAGGTTGCTGCTGGTGGCCTGTTGCTAGGGAGCCCCCCCCCCTCAGGGCGCGACGAAGAGGCCTTACACTTTGCTGACCAGTCTGGGACGACGGTGATGGGCCGCCTTAAGGGAAAGCAACAGGACGCTGGGCCCAGTACGACCCACGGGATGGAGCAAGTAAACACTAGCGAAGCATCACAGTCTCCCAGGTGTATACCACCTACGGCGGATGCGGTGCCCAAGGACAAACTGGATCTTATCCTTCAGGAGGTGAGGGACTCCAGGAAGGCCATCTAGCAGCAAATTGGTGCCCTAACGATTGGTTTTACGCTGCTCAAAGCAGATCATGCCAAACTAGCTGATAAAGTGAAGGATTACACCGTTGCGCTGACGGAACTGTCTCCACAACAGGTCCAGAACACGGCTCATATACAGCAGCTCCAGAAACAAGTCAATACCCTGATGGATCGCATCGAAGACGCGGAAGGGAGATCGAGACGCAATAACGTACGCATAATTGGCCTGCCAGAACTTTGCGAAGGGCTGGATTCACCACGCTACATGGAGCGATGGTTCCGCGAACATGTCACATCGGAGGGCCTCTCCGCCCAATACTGCGTGGAACGCGCGCATAGGATACCTACAGGTCAACCAAAACCGGGAGCCCCTCCGCGGCCTCTTATCGTCCGCCTATTAAATTATAGGGACCGCGATATGCTATTGCAAAAAGCAAGAGACCTGAAGTTGATACATTTTGAGAATAGCAGAATATCGCTCTATCCGGATTACACGCTTATAGTGCAGAGGCAGCGCTCCTCATTCATGGCAGTCAAAAGAAAATTGAGAGACCTGAACCTACAATACGCGCTTCTCTTTCCGGCCCGCCTGAAAATCATCTATGAACGCAAAACTCATTTTTTCGGGAGCCCAGAAGACGCTGAGGAATGGTTGGAGGTGATGGACCCTACGGTGGCCGGGGACAACGCCTCCCAAGACACGCAACATAGCATCAGTCGAAAGGAACTCACCGGTACACGTAGGAGCAGACGGATCCGAGGGAACACCAGACGGACCAATCTGACTTCACAGCAGCAACAGTTGGGCAAGAAACAGGCACTTATAGCTGCTGATACGTTCTGAGAAACTGCACTAATAGAGGACTCAACCTCCTCTGAGGATAAAATGAACAGGTCAGACTCCGAGGGAAGTGTGGCCCTGTTTCCCACCGTGACCCTGCAGACGGCGGATGGATTGCTTGGCTGACCGCCGTGAGGACACTTGTACACGATGACTTGCTTCTGGCGCAATATCCTTTTTGATGAACTATGCGTTGTGTGCATGCATGTTTTCTTGAGCCCGGGCCTTTGCTCGGACTGAGCACCGGAGTGCGAACTGCACCCCATGATTGGCGTTAGCGACGTCCCCCACATTGCAAATGCTGTTGTTGTACAGGGCATAGTTTTGTTTGCCATGTTTGGCTGCATGGTCCGGTATAGTTTCTCGACCGGACCGAGTATTAGGAGTTTTGGGAAGGGGTACAGTCCTATTTACTGGTTTATTATGCAGCGGCTTATCATTCACACATGTACGACAAGACCTGATCACAAGATCATCTTACGACTCCAATGCATACACTCAGCCAATATAACATAATCACATGGAACGTGAGAGGTATGGGTTCGGTACAGAAATACCATAGAATACATGCCCAATTGCAACGGCGTGAAGCACACATAGTATATTTACAAGAAACTCATCTGTTAGAGCAGGAGACAGTGAGGCTCCGCAAGAAATGGAGGGGACAGGTATTCTCTACTAATTATTCTGGATATGCCCGTTGGGCCACTGTATGGACCAGACATAGTGTACCCTTTACAGCACTGGAACAAAGAATAGACAAGCAGGGACGATACGTTCTCCTGAGGGGGTCCCTGATGGACAACAAGTTGTGTTGGGCAGCACATATGCGCCGAATACAGAGGAAGAGGGCTTTTTGACTACCTTGTACTTAGCACTGACTGGGTGGGAGATGTATCCCTGGATCATCGGAGGGGATTGTAACTCAATCATGGATGTTGCCCTAGACAGGTCCCATCCCCCTTTGAATGACGCGGGCGTGATTAAGCAGGCGAAGACACTATGTAACTGGGCGGAGGGTTGGGCATTGTGCGATGTATGGAGAATGCGACACCCAACACATAGGGAATACTTGTTTTACTCCCGGGTACATATGCTACACACTAGGATAGACAGAAATTACTGCTCAAACACGATTGTGATGCAGGTCACATACGCTATGTATTTAGCAAAAACCTTCTCGGACCATAACCCTTTGGAGATAGCTGACACATGGGGTAGGATACCCACTCCGGTCCCTACATGGAGGCTATGGCCACAGCTGCTGGAGGACACAGTGTTCCGTACTGCCATGGCTGACACTATTACACAGTATTTTGCCGAAAATAGTAATACAGCTTCCAATGGTTTAATTGAGTGGGACGCTTTTAAGGCGGTCATACACGGGAAGGCCATAAGCGCGACAGTGGGAGCTAGGCAGAAAGTGCATAAGGCCCTTACGGAAACAGAACGGCAGATGGATAGGTTAGAACAGGAGGCCGCACACGATAGGGAGAAGCAGGCACCACTCCAGGAAGCCCACATCAAACACGCAGAATTGTTGGAATCCCTGCGTGTTATAGACCACCAACGCTACACGCAGAGATGCCACTCCGAGGCAGACAAATTGGGGGCACTGTTAGCCAAATTACTGCGTGATGATCCCCCGGCCATTGTGATCACTGAAATTAATACCATGACAGGTGACAGGGCGCATACCCAAAATGACATTAACACGGCCCTCTGCCACATTGTATAGCGGACCTACAGGCAGTGGGGACAAAGGAATCGACGATTTTCTCCATGCATTACCGTACCCACAACCGACTGCAGCAGCCCTGAAAGACCTATCAGGTCCCATTACAAAATCAGAAATTAAGGTGGCAATTATAGAGTTCCTCTGTAATAAGACCCCTGGCTGGACGGGTTACCTGCAGAATTTTATGACGTCTTCACGGACTCACTCCTACCACACTTGGAGGCCCTATACAACACGGTGTTGGCAGAGGGAACACTGCCCCTTACCACGGCACAAGCACTGGTGGTCTCTCTTCCGAAACCGGAACGGGACCCCACTGATATGGCAAGTTACCGTCCATTATCGCTACTAGCCACGGAATATAAAATACTTAGTAAGGTACTGGCAAACAGGCTCCTGCCTATCCTGAATAAGTTGATACAAATAGATCAGACTGGATTCTTGCCGGCCCGGAGCACGTCTTTGAACACCAGGAGACTGCACTATTTAATGTCGGCTGCCTCCACACGCTATGCTCACGTAGGCTGCATATCATTAGACCTACGCCAGGCGTTTGACACGCTAAATTGGGAGTACATGTTCAAGGCGCTAGTGAAATTTGGACTCCCGGGTAATTATCTTAAGTGGCTCCGGCTCCTATATGAGGCCCCCACTGCTAGGGTTCGTACTGGGGGCCAAATGTCAGCTGAATACCATATATTTAGGAGGACGAGGCAAGGGTGCCCACTCTCACCGCTTCTGTTTATATTGGCACTGGAACACTTGGCACTAAAGCTGCGCACAGATGCCCAAGGGGTGGGCATTCCGATCGGGCCCAACACGCATCGCTTTCTGCTTACGCAGACAACATCATTCTCTACATTAAGGACCTTAAGTCGGATCTAGCCCCCCTGCCCGGGATATTTGCCGCATTTGAACGCATATCGGGCCTGGCCATTAATTCATCGAAATCGCATGCCTTTTTCTTTCAGGAGCAGGACATGCCCACGAGTATACTATTTGGACCCACAACATTACGGGTGGCACCGCAAACGTTTAAATATTTGGGTATTCAGGTATACCGGTCGCCCACGGATATGTTAGACGGTAACCTACACCGAGCACTTAGAGCTCTGCGCTCTAGTATCGCCTTCTGGACCACATTACCACTATCAGTGATGGGAAGAGTATCCATTAGCAAAATGGTGGTCCTCCCGCGTCTGCTTTATTATTTTACGAACCTACCGGTGCTGCTCCCGCCGTCCACTTTTAAACTCTTAAACACTATGCTTATTGATCTTATATGGGGGTCCGGCAGGAGGAGGATAAGCCTCAAAAAGCTACAGCTCGATATGGACAAAGGAGGGCTGGGAGTACCGGACCTAAGAGCATACTACTATGCTTGACAATTGCAATGGTTGTCCTTCTGGACGGCCGGGCGTAATTTGCAGGAAATAGGATACAATGAGCGTGATATTGCAAGAGGAGCTTTGCATACACCTCTGTTGCCACACTGCAAACTCCCCCGGCATCCTCCTCCCCTACTGCACACGGCGCTACAGTGCTGGAAGGTGACACTCCAATATACAAGCCCACATCCTGCTTATGCTGGCAACATCCCGTTATTGGAAATACCACTAGAGATTGGTAGAATAATGACACGCAATCTCGCTCCCTGGCTTGAAGCAGGGGTTAGCATGTTGTCGGACTTGTTCCATGATGGACAGCTACTGGACCATGGTAACTTTGTTAGAGAGACAGCGGTGCCGGATCATTTGTATATAGTACATGCAGCGCTAATACAATATGTAAAGGCGCACTGGGCCCCACGTCGGCAGGAACCTTCAACGCACGCACTGGTAAAAGCACTTTATTATATGGGACGGGGCAGACACCTGATAAAATGGTTATACGTGGGGATACGTGCCCATACGGGGATAGCCCTCACTACTCTACGAACCGCATGGTCAGATGACATAGGGCGAGCCCTAGAAGAAAAAGAATGGGAGAGAATTCTGGAACATCATAGGAAAATACAGAGGAACGCAAAATTCAGATATATCCAAACCATGATACTACACAGGGCATATCTCACCCCTCATAAACTGGACAGAATGTTCCCGCAAACACAACACTGTTGCCCTAGATGTCACTGGGAGGGGGCAGAGATAGTTCACATGGTCTGGGCTTGCCCACATATACGAGAGTTTTGGGACTTGGTCAGGCGCTATACACAGGCAGCCACACAAAGGGACATACCCGACACCCTGGAAGCATGTATCCTCGGCCTCCACAAGTCCTCCACTAAACACAAAGTGCAATATAGGCTCGTGAATCTATCGCTCATCTTAGCAATAAGGGCTATCACCATGCGGTGGAAATCCAAGAAGTCACCTTCTGTACATACGTGGCATAGTGAGTTGATTCGGTGGGGTAGTGCAGAAAGCGCGACCATTAGGCATGAGGAGGCCAGGGGCCTACGTAAAACCCCGACAGCACTGGAGTGGGATGTTATGCTGGAAACCCTCAAAGCGCAAGAATTAGATGCTGCGGATGCTCGAACTGACTCATAACAAAAAGTGTGTAAAAACTCCAAACCCACCTCTTGGAGATAATTACAATGGCCAGTATGTATGCCAATGAATGATTGTCGTTATTAACCTAACCCGAGAAGTATTTATGTTGATGTTGATCAATGATGTGATGTATCAAGCCTGAGGCATCAGGGTGTCTTCGGACGCTGCTATATGAAGATAGAAGGACTGGAGGGAGGGGGGAGAGGGACAAGTTGGGGATTTATTTTTTGTTGTTATAGCAGACAAGGGCGTGTTGGGATACGGTCAGGCATCCGGCTCGGAATCTGTGAATATTTGTTAAATTTTTAAGCGGCAAACCATTTATGACTGAGTGGACTATATACTGTGTGAGAAACAGCAGGTATTAGCTTTGTCGGTCTTATGTTTTTTTATGAAGTTGAGCTCACATAAATAACGATACTGTGTGTACCGATCCACATGTTCATTGTACTGGAGCAGTCATATTGTGAAAAATGAAAATTCAGTTAATAAAATGTGTGGCTCAGTGAATTGCAAACAGAGACCACGATGTTCCGTGCACAATACGTAAGGTGAACACTAAAAATAGAAAGAGGAATGTGCCAAACGCCGGAATCACTAACAAATAAACAGCGTCTCCGTGATGTGTAAGATTCGGTAAATCACAATAATCCGTGCCCGGTACGAAAATATACTGTGCTAGAAAAGAGGAATGTGCCTATCACCAAAATAGACAAACAAAAAGAAAAAAGTGGAATGGGTGAAATATTAGGAAGGACAGAACGCGTGGATAAATTGACTTCAAAAATGATAAACAAAACTTTAAGGAAAAGTGATTGAACAAGTGATCATTCAAAACATTAGTCTGAAAAAACATATGGACCTATAAATAAAAATAAAAATTAAACAAGGCACCTGCCTATACAAAACTTAGAAACCTGCCTATACAAAACTCTCACAAAGAAATATACAATAATTATTAATGACATGTAATCAGTAAAACAAATGTGTACTCAATCAGAATGAAACAAAAATGCCAGTTGAGTGCGAACTTAAACATATTGACAAACTGAAGAAAATAATGATAGTGCAAGCAACTAGATACAATGCCAAATATACATCCAATACAATCATTACAAAAAACACGACAGTTCTAGATTATCATTCAACCCTTGGGGGAGAAAAGTTTCCAGGAACCATATCCAATGCGTTTCACGCTGTAGTAAAAGTTTGGTTAAGTCTTTCTCTGGTGACGGCTTAATGGTTTCCACTACACTAAATCTAAGTTGCGCTATGGTATGATTATTGTCAAACCAATGTTGTACCAGCGGCGAACTCAGGTTTCTAGTCCGTATTCTACTTTTGCAAACTATTGCAATTAGCTTTAAAATTAAATGCAATATTCTTGCCTGATCTAGGGTGAGAGATTTGTTTACCCACTATCACATTGTTATAGTGCGAGCAGTTTAAGCACCTTGCCATGCCCTTGTGTGTACCCTTTTTGATAGATAAAGGTGACGTCAAAATCTCTTCAGGGTTACGTGAACGTTTATATGCAAACAAAGGAGGATTTGCAAATAACCCTTGAAAATGAGATTCAGATTGAAGTAATTCCCATCGATTTAGAACTATCCGCTTAATCAAGTGCGAATGTGATGAAAAAGTGGAGACAAACATTTCTCTAGATATAGATTTCTTGTTATGGGATTTCTTCAACAGGACACTTCTTTCAACCTGCTGTGCACGTGCCTCAGCTTGATTAACTATGTTTGAAGGGTAGCCCCTGGCCATGAATTGTCGTTTATATTCCTTTATTGTCTTCGTGCTTAGAACTGGGTCTGATGTGATGCGCCTAAGCCTGGTAAACTGTGAATATGGCAAGTGGCGTTTAAAGGACCAGGGATGAAATATCTGGTATAACAGAGCATTGTTCTGATCAGTGCTTTTCCTAAATACCTTTGTAGTGATTTGGGACCCATTACGGTCTATACAGACATCCAAATAAGAAATGGTCGAAGAATCGATCGAAAATGTGAACTGAATTCTAGGGTTCTTAGTGTTTAAATTGTTAACCATGCTTTCTAAATCACTACGTGTGCCATGCCAGATGATTAAGATGTCATCTATGTAACGACGATATGCAATCAGATGTGTCTTCCAGTTAGTGTCTAACAATATATGTTCAGTTTCAAATTTCATCATAAAGATGTTGGCCTAGCTGGGAGCCCCTGAAAAACCCATAGTGGTTCCATTAGATTGAAGATAGAAACGATCCCTTCATTTGAAATAACTATGGAATAGACAAAAATGCAAGAGTTCAAGCAAAAAGATCTTGTTTGCCCCAGGTACCTCATGATGCAATAAAGCTCACTCAATAGCTTCTATGCCTTCTGTGTGTGGGATTGAGGTGTACAAAGCCACCACGTCCACTGTACATAACCAGCTCTTAGTTCTTGCCTGAAAGTCTTGCCAGAACCTTGGGCCAGAACCCTGGGACACACTGCTGCTGCTTGCAGCTGGACACCGCAATACCGTGAGCTGGGGGAACTCCATTTCCCAGCATTCCGAGAGGCGCGCCTGCCGCTGACGACATCTTACGTGCCAGGAGGCGCATAAGAACCAGTAAGGGCACCCGCAGCTCAGGAGCTCTTAGTACTTGCCTGAAAGTCTTGCTAGAACCTTGGGCCAGAACCCTGGGACACGCTGCTGCCGCTTGCCGCTGGACACCGCGATACCACAAACTGGGGGAACTCCATTTCCCAAGATTCTGAGCGGCGTGCCTGCCGCTGACAACATCCTACGCGCCAGGAGGCGCATAAGAACTGGCGGTGGCTCCTGCAGGGCGGGTTGTGCACCCGTCAAAGACCGGAGGAGACTGGGCTGGGCCACCCCTCTTTCACTGGAGTCTTGCTGAACTTATTGAGGTGAGAGCGCCTACATTGGTTTAACAGCCCAACGTAATTATAGGAAAGCAAGGGGGGCAGCTGCCTTCAAGGCCTGTCACCACAAGTATCGATAGCATGCTGGAAAGGGCTGTCAGCATTGTGTCCAATGAGATTGAACTGACCGAGATGCGCCTTTCCCTCGGTATGGGGGCACTCCCTCCTCCCAGCAGCTAGTTGGGCACCAATTTGAATGCTAGCGTACCCAATGGTTTTAATACTAATTGTGCAGCTTCCCCTGATGGTATTGTAACTGACACTCCCTTACCAAATCCGGCCCCTGAGGCAACTGCTGGGGCGAAACGCAAAAGAAAGCCCGCTAAAATCACTCGCGCCAAGAGGAAGCAACCTACCCGCCCTAGCTCATTTCGTACTGCCCTGAGCTCATGGATACGCACTTCTCCAAACCCCAAGACTGTTGTCGCTCATGTGCACACTCCAACTATTGAACCTTGTTGTTCTATCAGTACTCAGACTGAAATCGGCCTGTTTTCCTTTGAGAGCTACAGTCATGGAGAAGTCATCATTAACCATATCGTGAATACTGTCTTTGAGCGTGTAAAAAATTTAATTGATAGTCATTTTGCCACTTTGAGGGAACGACTGCCCCTGCTTCAGCCTGAGTCACTTGGCACGAACTCAAGCACCCAGGATAGTTCTACAGTGCTTATCATACCTGGGAGGACAGACTTAATTGCACCACGTAACAATGTGTTTAACCCTAATTCTAATATTTTGCCTTGCGTGCCCAAACCTACCCCATCTGTCAACTCATGTGGTGTTTGTAACAAAGTCAAGGAGTGTTTTGCGCTTGAGGGTAACGGCGTGGAAAATAGTACCCCCAACAATGGTAGCGCATAAGGTCTATTCGTTAATAACATGCCCCGGCTCATTACTCCTGCCAGCATACCTACTGTGGCGCAGACCAACACCTCCCCAGTAGGTAGTACATTATGTGAGGACGGCATTGATACCACACGCATGTCAAGCCCTAATGGTAGCAGGGAGGTGTTAAATTTGCCCCTGGCAGCCTGCCCTTATGTTGTGGTTTTGGCAGGCATGCCCCCCCCCTTAGGACAAATCAAGTTGAATCGTGGAATCAACTACGTCACAAGAGTGTAGACTGGCTATCTAAACACAAAGGGTTCAGGACGTCATTTACCAATAATATCATTATGGTACGCAGAGTTGGATGGGTGGGGCAGTCTCCAAAGAGTATCAAGGGGGATTGCATAGTCATCAACTTTCGTAATCTGTCAGTGGCCAAATCAATTATTATGGTACAGGAGGCCCATTCTAATATTATTACTAGTATATGGGCCTTACCCTTGGGCTAATTTTACAAACCCTCCTTGAGGGCCACATTCCCTGACGCTCCTCCTACCGCCCCCGCCCCCTCTCTCTACATAACAGATTTCTGCCATTATCGGGTTTGGACAGCCAGGATTGACTGTCTCCCCGATTTACTTCACCAGCATTATCTGAGCCAGTTCCCTTACCAACTGTGTTTCCATCTTGTGAACTTGATACTCCAATTGTATCTGACGCTGATTCCACACTGAAAATATTAAGCTGGAACGTCGCGGGTCTGGCATCTAAAATGAATCTACCTGACTGGTTGGAGCTAGTCCAAAAACAGGATATTTTAATGTTTCAGGAGACTTGGGCCACACGGGAGCTATTCCTGGAGCGGTTCGAATGTTTTAACATCATAGTCCCAACCCCAAATTCAGGACGACCGGCAAGAGGTCTCTCAATTTGGACCAATGTCACGGCAGGTGGTAGTGCAAGGGCTCTCGTTACCAATAACGATAAATTTCAGGCAATAATTTACAAACGGGGGTTTTCGGTTTGCTTAATTAATTTTTATAATAATGATTTTCAGAGTGTCCCAAATATGAATTTCATTAACTTGTTTACATTCATTTCTGACTTACAGAAGTCCAAATGTGTTGTTAGCTCCGCATGAATTTGTCTAGGGGGTGACTTTAATGTTAAGTTACCGAGCGGAATTTATTCTGCTATTCACCCTACCAACAAGGCACCATTATGTAATAGGGGGGCCCAATTATTAAACCTTATAAGCACTAATAACTTTTTGGATGTTATGGAGCTCGCTGCAGTACCTACAAGAGCCAACCATATAGAACCTACGTACAGAGGCAGGGGCACGGCCTCCACCATAGATTTTATTTTTATCACCCCTCTATTAGAGAATGAGTGTTAAAAGCCGAGGTTGTTCCTACTGTCCATGGGGATCATAACCCCATTAACCTAATTTTGAGTCTGGCCCCCAGGCCGAACTATGATAAAGAGTGTGGTGCCAAGGATTTGTCCCCCTCCACTGATAACCTTAGATTGGTCTGGCGTGGTATAGATAATAAAGTCTTATTTGGCAGGATGGCAAAAACATATCCAGAATTAATCGATACTTGTTTGTCTTTTAAGGAACATAATTCTGCGGTAGTTGCTGCTTTCACGCAGCTATGTGTGGGCGTCAAAACCTTGTTGTCTAGGCCCATCAAGGAAACACATTCCGGCCCTAGCTGGTTTAACGCTGATTGTTCGGCAGCTAATAGAGCTCTTCGAAGGGCACTTGTTAGAAAACCTAGAGATAGTACCCTCATCAAATCACTTAGACAACGCTATAAAGTAGCTAGACTAGAAAGGAGGAAATAGTCAAAGAGCGTTGGGACAATCTTGCCCGGGCAGTCACGTTAAAAAATGGGAAGGACTTTTGGTCAGCTGTTAAAGATATGAGGTCTTTAGGACACCACATGTCCACAATTAGTTGTAATATCTCTAGTGAGGCATGGGAAGCGCATTTCACGAAGATTTATTCAGCTCCAGTCCCAACTACAGCCACCAATGAGTATGCAATTACCACAGCGGTCCTGATTAATTTATCAGAAGTAGAGGAGGCAATTGACCAGAGCCTGGGTTGTAAAGCCCCAGGCCCCGATGGTTTGCCCATTGATCTTATTAAAAATCAACCAGATTTTTGGGCGTCCTTATTGTTGAATGTTTTTAATAATTTAACAGTTTCTACTATACCTAATACATGGTCCATCAGTATTATTGTGCCAATTTTTTAAAAGGGTGACCGTTCCAATCCAAGCTGTTATAGGCCGATCTCCCTGATCGATAACACGTTGAAAATCCTGGGGAAGGTCCTGTATAATAAGATTAGGTCGTGGGCCGAGGAAGACCAGATTTTACATTCTTGTCAGTTGGGGTTCAGAAGTAATATTGGCACTGTCGAGCAGTGTCTCAACCTCAACTTGATTATTGGCAAATACAACGTAGCTAAAAAAACACCTATATATTTAGCCTTCATGGATCTGACCTCGGCTTTCGACTTTGTCAACAGGTCACTGCTTTGGACCATCTTTTTAAATTACGGCTTGGACGAGTACCTTGTACATTTCTTAGCCTATTTACATAAAGACCTGCACGCCCGAGTGCGCATCAGCAGGGGTGGTGAGGTATCGAAAGACATTGAAGTCGGTAAAGGGGTCAGGCAGGGTTGTGTCCTAGCCCCTTTCCTATTCATCCTTTATATTAACGACCTGACCAAGACATTGGTAACACTCACCCATGATGTTGCTTGCTTTATGGCAATAAACTTCCCGCCCTATTATACGCCGATGATGCGGTGCTAATGGGCCGCACCCCAAAAGCTCTCCGCATCTTGGTGCGGGGCTTTGTTGATTTTATGGCTAGTTTGGATTTATGCACCAATTTAAAAAAATCTTTTTTAATGGTGTGTGGGCCGAAGAAGTATTTTAACACGTCAATTGTTTTAGACTCAGACTATTTACAAAGTACTTGCACTTTCCCCTATCTAGGGTTGGTATTTGCCTCTAACGGACTGTGGGCTGACCATGTGGCTTATTGTAGGAGAAAGTTTTCCAATTCTACTAATATAATACTTGGTTTGCCAAAACCTAGGACTACGGAGGTTGTATCTGCCACCGTCAAGATCTTTAAACTTCAATGCATTCCAACTGCCACTTATGGCGCAGAAGTTTGGGGTTTCACTAACTGCGGTAGCATCCAGGGAGAAGAGAACAGATTTTGCCACAAAATCCTGGGCGCTCCCATTTCGTCCTCACATTATGCTTGCCACAGCGAACTTAATTTGCCATACATCGAAGAATATATTAAGGCTCGCCCTGCATTATTTTGGCTCACAGTCTGGAAGAATCCCACGGCACAACTAACTAGGGAGATTATATTAGACTGCTTAAAATGTGATAAGAGCATGGAAATACCTTGGTTAGCTGCTGTTCACAAAAGCCTAACTAGTGTGAACCATGAGTATTTATTTTTAAATCCTTCAGATTTCGGCATTATAAGTAAGAAAACCCTTCAAACTGCTTTATATGCATCATATAGAAATGTTAGACACAATAAAGAGATTCAGAAAACCTCTGTTGCTAGATATATGCATATTGAGAACATCTCCCACGCTCCATCTAGCTATCTCCTAAAACCTATTTCGGCTGAGGATTGATACAATGAAATTCATGCTCTGCTTTCCTGTGGGGTACAACTCTAACCTTGAATATTTGCCATGTCCCTGTAATAGTCCAGATAAACAATCTATGCTGCATTTTTTATTCTTTTGTAGTTACTATTTAAAACATACCGAAAGGTTTTGGAAACCATATTTTAAGGCTATACCTGTGATTGACTACAAGGCAGCATATGGGAAGGTTATTGCTTTGGAAGATGAAGAGCTAATCTTCTGGGTTGGATCCTTTTTGAAAGTGGTAGTGCGCATCCGTACCTCAATGTGCACTCCCTGAAGTATGCTCGTTTTTTATCTTGGTTTTAATCATAATTTTCACCTTGGTAAACAAACTCCCTGATTAATTTTTCCTTTGTATCAGTATCTCCTTTATGCGTACTGTACTACTGGAGGACCTGTTTTAATTGGAACTTTTTGTGTCCCCTCTGCTATTGGATAATGTTTATTGTATATGTTGTTGTCTGTACTTTTACGGATATATTCTTGTATCCGAATAAAGATATTGAATTGAATTGATAACCATATGTCCTCTACATCTGGAATCTGAACTTCATTGAGAATCTGTAACAAATGAGTGGTGTCTTGAAGATAAGAGTCACCCGCTTGAACTATGGACTGTTGAAATGTATCTAAATACTGTCCTAGTGGTTCATGTAAAGACCCACATCCAGATATAATAGGTCTGAGAGGTGGATTCATCAGATCTTTATGTATCTTCGATAGCATGTATAACCATGGTCTACGCGGCTATCTAATCGTCAAAACTTTTTGGGTTTTTATCAGTAATCTAATGCATGTCTAATGCGTGAGACAAAATAGAAGACAGCACAGTTTTGAAAGATTCAGTGGGATCTTCAGATAAAGGTAGATAAGTAGTTTCATCCTTCAAAATATTTTCAATTTTATACTCATAAAACTTTTGGTCTGTTAGAACTGGGAATCTCTAGTTGGCACAGGTATGCACTTGCGACAAGCAGGGACTCTCAATTCTAAGTCAGAGTAAGGGGATCACCCTTTCAAATAACCCCTGCTCACCCTTTAGGTAGTGTGGCGCAAGCAGTCAAGACTATTCTCAGGGCGTCATAGGTTAAGCATTTGTGAACACATACAGTAATACAATGACACACCACAAATGGACACCAGTCAAGGTTATATCAAAAATAGTTCTCTTTATATAAGGCTTAGCACAAGACCAGAATAACGATTAAAATGACCACAGTATTATTTTAAAGTCCAATGTTCTTGTAAAAAGGCTTAAAATGCAAAAATAGGCTTCTTTTACTCAATTCTGCTTCTTTTCAGGCTTTGTACGGTTCGTACCTGGGTGTGCGACTCGTCCGCATAAAAAAATAAGGAAAGTCCGAGTCAAACAATCGGTGCGGACTCCGGGGTCCGTGACGCGCACGCTGCGGTGCGAACAGAACAAAGTACCTTAAGTTCGTGGGGTCCGCGACGGACAGTGCGGGACAAGTTGATGGGTCCGGGTCGTAGTTCGGCAGCGTATTCAGATGCTGGTCGGGTCGCGGCGTCAAGACGTGACGTTGGTACGGGACCTTCAGGGACACGTGCGGATGGCCTGGATCAGCTTGCAGAGTCTGTGGCGTTCGGCGTTCGAGCCGTACCTTCGGTGCGGATAGGCGGCGACACTTCTCGGCGCCGTACAGCGTACGGGGAGGATCAGTGTACTGCGGCTTCTCGGCTCTGAGTACGGCACGGAGCAGTACGTTAGCAGCGTACGGACCGTACCTGCGGGACGATGGAGCTTGGGTCCGGCGTACAGGGTTCGGCAGCCAGTGTTGTACGTCTCGAATCGGCGGGGAAGGTTAGGTGCAATGCGGCCGGGAGGGATACGGCGCGTACTAACGCTTTTGGATCAGCGTAGATGCACGGTGCCGGGCGGCAAAGACACGGCTTTGCGGCGGATGGGGTACGAGGCGTACTGGGGCCAAATCCAGCGGGAAACAAGCACAAATCGTCCAGGCAACTCAATTTTGGAAGGCAGATGAGTCCAATGGTCCTGGGACTCAGTTCAGGGGGCAAGCTCTTCTTCCAAGCCCTTGGAGATAGTTGAAAAACAAAGTGCAAAGTCTCTTTCAGTCTTTTCCTCTCCTTTCTCAGCAAGGCACCAACTGCAGGCCAATCCCCCAGGTCAGGGAAAGTTACTCCTCCTTCAGCTTCTTCCAGGTCCTTCTGGTCAGGCAGAGTTCCTTCGTGGTTCAATCAGGATCTGATTTCTTAGGAGCAGGGCTCCTACATTTATACCAAGTTTCTTTTGTCTTTACAGGCCAGGGGGGCCTTTGCATAATCCCAGTCCAGTTCTTTTCAGTGAGGAGCACTTTGTTGTTGGGACTCTGGCTTCTTCTTTCAGCAGGCAGGGCAGAGACATCAGATGCTCCCCAGGGGGTGGAGCCAGCATTCTGGTGGCAGAGCACTTCCCTATTCAGAGTCAAGGTGCACTCCTCCCACCCATCCTGGTGTAATCTCTCTATTCACCACCTGGTAGCCCCAGCCTGTCTCCTGGAACTTCCCAGCCCTGTCACTCAAGCTACACACAAAGAAGATAGCCCTCCCCTCCAGAGGCGGACTGAAATGGTAAGGCACGCAAAGGCTAACTTTCTAAAAGTAGCATTTGCAAACCCAGGATATTAAAATAACCTTTGCTAAAAGATGTATTTTATTATTCTGAGTTCAGGCATACTAAACATGAATTTCTACCATGCTTCCTGAGCCTGCTAGGATTATAGAGTGTTATAATCTAGCAGCCCATTCTGGCCTATGGAGAGCAGGTAGCCTTACAATAGTGAAAAACGAAAATGGCTGTAATTCACTATTAGGACATGCCACACACTTCAGGGCATGTCCTACCTTATCCTTACAAGGCACCCTGCCCTAGGGCCTACCATAGGGGTGACTAACATGAAGGTAAGGGAAGGTTTTAGGGACTGGCAAGTGGGGACACTTGCCCAGTCAGCATGACAGTACCAGACCACATGCAGGTTCTGCAATGGCAGACCTTAGACACATTTTACCAGGCTGCTTCTGTGGGTGGCACAACCAGTGCTGCAAGCCCACTAGCAGCATTCGGACATACAAGCCCTTGGCACCCCTGGTGCACTCTACTAGGGACTGATAGTAAACCAAATAAGCCAAACATGGAAGTCAATTAACATTAACATTTTACCATAGGGAGAGCATATGCACCTTAGCACTGGTCAGCAGTGGTAAGGTGCCCAGAGTCATAAAACAGCCAACACCAGGTCAGAAAAAATACAGGAGGAAGGCAAAAAGTTTAGAAATGACCCTGCAAAAAGGGCCAAGTCCAACACAACCCCCTTCCAGCCAAAACGCAGGGTAGACCATACACCACCGTGATGGTCTTCCCTGCTTGGGGCAATAGAACAAGGACCTGGCCCGCAACTGCAGGGGCAGACTCCAGTTCTATGCCAATCTGAACCTATTGGACTCCCTCTGTCCATACTCTCAGGGCCCACCAAGCCAATCCATGGGGAACCCTTCTCCTCACCTGTGGACACCACCTGTGCAACACCTAACCTTAACCGGCCCACAGGTGTGTCCCAACAGACAGACAGCAAAATGCTACAGTGGCCACTGACAGTAGTCAGGGATGAGACCCAGGCCGTATGCCTCTCAGGGCTCTCAAACCTCTGTGGCGCCAGGGAGCGGGGGGCAATAGCCCCAGGTGCTTGGCACCCTTTGTCCATTCTCCCTCCTGTCAGGTCAGGTATGACATCCTGGCACTGACCCACCAGCCCCAGGTCTGTACCCGGCGGCTGGACCAAAGACTGGGGTGGCCTCTCCAACACCTGGTCCTCCCTCTTGGGGCTCTGTACCCTCCCACCTGGAGTGGTACCCCCTTCCAGAATTGCCAGGACACCTGGGGCAGGTGTCCTGCGCAATTCGCCCACCAGTTCAGGGGTTCTATCCTGCAACTGGGCGTCCAGGTCAGGGGGGACACCCTGAACCTGGCCCTCCAACCTAGGGTCTAAACCCTTCAGTTGAGCCGGAGTCAGAGGCGAGGACTCCCTCCCTCTGCACCCCCTTCCAGAGTACTGCCCACTCCCAACTGGCGTGGTACCCCTAGAAGCAACATGGGTCAGGACACTGATTACAGTTGCCCCACCCTCCAGGTCAGACAACACCTGAACCTGGCTTCTCAACCCTGGGACCAACCCATGCGGTTGAACGTTTGCCTGGTGCACCAGGACTTCCCGGGAGCACGCCTGCCCCCCTGAGGGTGACACATAACTCATGTGTCGTGTGACAGTCTGCCTGGCGCGGATCTCCAGACCCATGTCCATCTGACAGTGCCTGAAGATCCCCCAGGACAGAAGTGGTGTCACCATGGTCATTCACTGGTGACGCAGCCCTTCTGGCTGGCCCCTGACCCACTGGTTCTTCCACTGGGGACTCTTTCCCCCTCTCACCCCTCACTCTGGACTTCTGCACCCTCCCAACTGGAGCGGTACTGCCAGATACCGGAACCGAGGGAGGCCTGCTTACAGACACTCCCTGTCCACTAGACACTAGGGGATCCCCCTCAACGGGCGGACCATCAGGACAGCCTAGGCTCCCCGCCTGGTGTTCCCTTAAAGAACCAACCAGGCTCTGAGACTGGGTTCCGGGCACCTGGGGGCACGCAGCCCCACACTCACTCCTTCTCCACTGAGACAGGACGTGAGCCCCTACACCCCTCCCACTACCATGGGACCTAGCTGGGCTACTCTGCACCACTTCCACCACTCTGGGTTGGGAGATACCTGAGCCACTCCCCACGGGGTCACTCCCCAATGCCTCTCCAGACCCTCTGGAATCCACCAAAAGGTCTGCCTCCAATGTGAGCCCTCTGCTGTCAGAGAACTCACCCTCACACAGGTGTTGGCATAGCTCTGGAAAACAGGGACTTACAATATGCTCTCCCACAATTGGATCACACAGCCCCCTAGCAGGGTTAACCAAACTATCCTTCACCTTACCATCCCGTGCCTCGCACACGTACTCCACACTACTCTCCTGAGACTGGCTAGACAGTATCTGACTGTCTCTGTCACACAACCCACACTCTTCTGGGTGGTCTTCACATTCACCCACCAGGACTTCAATTTTGGGGGAACCCCTCTCCCTGTACCTCTCAGCTAGAGTCAGTAGAGTGTCCCTCCCTCCACTAGGACTATGAACCCCTGCGCCAGTTACCCTATTCCCTTCAGGGATACTGTGCACTACTGGAGCTAACTCATGCCCTTGAACCTCCTGGTGTATGTCAACCCCCTCCTTCAAGTCAGGCGCCACATCTCTGGGTGTGCGTACTACTCTCTCAGCACTATAAAACTCAATATTGCTACCACCAGAGGGAGAGTTGTCTAAACTCTTGGCCTCGAGATCCAACTCCCTCATTCTTCCTTCATGCTCCATGGCCAGCCTTTGTCTTTCAATTTCCATTCTCAGTTTTGCCATCTCCACTTCATGTGCTCTTGCAGCTCTCCTGTCGGCCATCTCCTCTGGTGACAGGCCTCTGCCAGGCTTAGAAGCACCTTCTGGGGGTATCACCCCCAGCACATTCTTTGGGAACTTGGATTCGTACCAGGTCCTCAGCGCCTTTGTATACTGCTCCTTGTTTTTCAATCCAGTTTGGTTAATTCTGTACTTGGAGAGGTATCCTTTCAAGACTTTATTTGTGCACTTCAGCAGTGCACTCTCCTCCCAATCTGTGTCATCAACCCCAGAGAATATAGAGGACGCCCCGCCTCCATTGACTGAGCTAGGCATGGTTTCTTAAAGTGGAGATTCTTCAGCAAAAACAAAAATCAATACTGTGTGGCTGCGTTATTGGTCTGAACTCACTACGTGGCGTTCACTCAATCACTGTACATGAATCACAAATGCAAATTCAAATCCTCACCGCTGACCATCAATGTTAGAACTGGGAATCTCTAGTTGGCACAGGTATGCACTTGCGACAAGCAGGGACTCCCAATTCTAAGTCAGGATAAGGGGATCACCCTTTCAAATAACCCCTGCTCACCCTTTAGGTAGTGTGGCGCAAGCAGTCAAGACTATTCTCAGGGCGTCATAGGTTAAGCATTTGTCAACACATACAGTAATACAATGACACACCATAAATGGACACCAGTCAAGGTTATATCAACAATAGTTCTCTTTATATAAGGCTAAGCACAAGACCAGAATAACGATTAAAATGACCACAGTATTATTTTAAAGTTCAATGTTCTTGTAAAAAGGCTTAAAATGCAAAAATGGGCTTCTTTTACTCAATTCTGCTTCTTTTCAGGCTTTGTACGGTTCGTACCTGGGTGTGCGACTCGTCCGCATAAAAAAACAAGGAAAGTCCGAGTCAAACAATCGGTGCGGACTCCGGGGTCCGTGACGCGCACACTGCGGTGCGAACAGAACAAAGTACCTTAAGTTCGTGGGGTCCGCGACGGACAGTGCGGGACAAGTTGATGGGTCCGGGTCGTAGTTCGGCAGCGTATTCAGATGCTGGTCGGGTCGCGGCGTCGGGACGCGGCGTTGGTACGGGACCTTCAGGGATACGTGCGGATGGCCCGGATCAGCTTGCAGAGTCCGTGGCGTTCGGCGTTCGAGCCGTAACTTCGGTGCGGATAGGCGGCGACACTTCTCGGCGCCGTACAGTGTACGGGGAGGATCAGCGTACTGCGGCTTCTCGGCTCTGAGTACGGCACGGTGCAGTACGTTAGCAGCATACGGACCGTACCAGCGGGACGATGGAGCTTGGGTCCGGCGTATAGGGTTCGGCAGCCAGTGTTGTACGTCTCGAATCGGCGGCGAAGGTTTGGTGCAATGCGGCCGGGAGGGATATGGCACGTACTAACGCTTTTGGATCAGCGTAGACGCACGGTGCCGGGCGGCAAAGACACGGCTTCGCGGCGGATGAGGTACAAGGCGTACTGGGGCCAAATCCAGCGGGAAACAAGCACAAATCATCCAGGCAACTCAATTTTGGAAGGCAGATGAGTCCAATGGTCCTGGGACTCAGTTCAGGGTGTTAAAAGGTAGGGGCAGTTGCAGTCGATAACCTTTCAAGTATTGCCCGGCGGTAATCGCCTCTTATACCATTCGAAGATTAACCAGCAAAGAGGCAGGCGCCGGAGACTGGAAGGCAGGAAAACAAAGTTTTATTCCGTCGGAGTAGAACACATCAGATCAGACAGCAAGGTATCGTCACGAGGTGCTCTAACCACATCTCTGAGGCCTGGCCTCTTATACACAGGTTTATGACTTTATTGCAGGTTTATCATACATGGCACATTCTTGAGATCGCTTTGATACATGAAAGAACATCCTCAGAATCCCTACTTCAAGCTCGTTCCCACACATATCTACAGTGGAAGTCCCCACCCCACCCACAGTAGGAGATGGCTATTACACAGCTGGACATTCAGCCAATTCCCGGGGGTGTGTGCGACTGGTTGGGTCTCAGGGGGTGGGGGAGCCTTGATCTACTGTAATCCCTTTGATGTGGGGTGTTTCCCTTGCAGTAGGGGCAATAAACTGCATCCGCAGGGCTAGGTGATGGCCTGGGATCGGCCCGGACAATCGGGCGCAGAGGAAGGGGGTTATCAAAGAGATGTATGACCATGTATGGGATGTCGGTCAGGCGTGGGATGTGGTTCCATGGCAGGGTCGCGCAGAAGGAGAGGGTTTATGGCCCGTGTATGAGAGAGCGGGGGTGGTCAGCGCGTGGGGGGATGTTCGCAGCGCCAGAGGGACGCGCTGGCGATCGACAATGAGCAGGGAGAGAGGCCATGGTGCCTAAAATGGCTGCTGTGTGTTTTTGCGTGTGGTGCTGGGGAAAGACAAGATGGCGCAGATAATGTTCAGATACGAACTAAATTTCCACAGTCCTCCCTTTTAACATATCTCGCCAGCTTGCTTAGTTCGGATCTATCCCCATAATATTACGTATTTCTACCTCATACAAAGCTTTCATACGTTCGGCTTCAAAGTCCAGAGTCTTAGGACAGATACAGTTTGCAAAAAGTGAACACAGAGGTGGCAAGCATTGAATACCCAGGCAGCATCCACATAGTATCACGATTGGTATCAGGATAAACGTAAACAACCTCCACCCCCAACTTTTAATAGTGTCCCAAAACCAACTCCCAAGCGACCATCCTTCTTGCTCCTGATGAACCTCTGCGGAAAGTCTGTGGAGGGGTTCAATCGCCTTGTAGACTGAGGGTGAGTTATCCGGTACGTAGGTACAACAGCTGGACCCAATGATGCGGCATGCTCCTCCACGATCGGCCAGAACTACGTCTAGAACGAGGCGGGTCTGAAGAGCTACCAGGCGGACGGCCTGAAGCTCAGCGGTGTTGTTGGTGAGGATGCCGGCTGTAATGTTCATTGTGGTTTCGACTGCCTGGGTCAGGTGCCGGATGGCACGGCTGTTTGCCATTGGACCCCACAGTGGAACAAGTCCCTTTACTGCATCCATGAACTGTGCTCCAGTGGAGTCGGCTTGTACAATGTCCTTTGCACGTTTCTGCCGGTGATGGTTTGCTGGAGCCACATATGTTGGAGGAAGGATAAAAGAGATGTAGCAGGTGCCTCCCCACCCTTTCGGAAGCCAGGTGTAGGCCTTAGTACCACAGACGAAGTACATATTTGGGGAGGTAACAAAGGAGGGTGGGTCAACTGAGTCCAATGTTCGGGTGATGAGACAGGAACTGTGGCCCACCAGCTGCGTTCCCAGACCTTCGATGCACACAAGACCTGTGATGTTGATGACGGATAGGGCCACTGTTAGGGTGGCGGCCGTTCGTTTCCGGAGGTAAGAGAAGGTGGGTCTGGCTGGGTTGTTAAACACCTGCATTTCGACTCGCTCTTTGGCAGGGATGTCCATATGAAAGGAAGTGTTTGATCTCAGAGGACAGAAGGGAGCAGAAGTTTTTCCAGTTCTGTTCAGCCAGAACCCATGGTAGAAGTGTGACATAGTTTTGTCGGAAGTGGCATTGTCCTTGTAGCTTTCTTGCAGGAGGATTAGCCAAGCGAGGCAAGAGCCATGGACAGAGAAGGGCGAAGGGATGAAAGGGATAGAATGTCCAGTGGCATGTGGCAGCAATCCACAGATCCAGCAGTTGGTTGCATTGGCGGCAAGATTGTGTTGGTGGAGCAACTGTACAAAAGAGTTATTCCAGAACTCCTTACGCCTTTCTCGGAGTTGGGGTGAAAGTGAGATCAGATGGTGTTCTTTCATGGTGGTAGGTTGGACAGTGGTCAACAATGTCTCATGAGCGGGTGCACTCTCTTCCACGATCCAGAAGGTGATCATGAGGAGAAGGCAAAAGAGTAGGGTAATAAAAAGCGCGATAGTCTTTGAGCTGTGCATTTTGTCAGTCTTTGGGTTTTTGTAGTGGATATTCGGACGTCCGGTTGCTTCCATCATCTTCATGTCGGGCGCTTCCATCACCTTCAAGGGACTCGGTCCCTTCGGCCTGGTCACCCCCACGCTCCTGTGCCTGCTGCCGCTCCCGCTGCCCCAGCCTCCCGAGGGCCGCCGAGCCCACACCTGCTTTTCCCGCCGCCCCAGCCCGTGGCCCCGCCCCCGACAGCCGATTGGACCGCGCTCCCGCCTCCCCGCAGACCCTCCCGACCGGCTCCCTTCTTAAGGGGAGCCAGACCAAGATCTAGGGAGTGACCACAGCGCCTTCGGCCTGGTCACCCCCACGCTCCTGTGCCTGCTGCCGCTCCCGCTGCCCCAGCCTCCCGAGGGCCGCCGAGCCCACACCTGCTTTTCCCGCCGCCCCAGCCCGTGGCCCCGCCCCCGACAGCCGATTGGACCGCGCTCCCGCCTCCCCGCAGACCCTCCCGACCGGCTCCCTTCTTAAGGGGAGCCAGACCAAGATCTAGGGAGTGACCACAGCGCCTTCGGCCTGGTCACCCCCACGCTCCTGTGCCTGCTGCCGCTCCCGCTGCCCCAGCCTCCCGAGGGCCGCCGAGCCCACACCTGCTTTTCCCGTGGCCCCGCCCCCGACAGCCGATTGGACCGCGCTCCCGCCTCCCCGCAGACCCTCCCGACCGGCTCCCTTCTTATGACGTCCCCAGAGCGACCGCGCAGCGGACACGCGCAGCGGGAGCACCGATTGAGCGCCGAAGGTGCGCCAAAGGTAAGCCCGTCTGCGCCCGTCCGCGACCGGATCGCGCCCAGCGCCAGGACCCCTGGCCCACGAGGACCCCGACCGACCCGCCTGACGTACACCGCCGCCACCCTCATCGCACTCAACACCGGCCGATTCCCAGGATGCTACCGAGCCACACCACGACGCACCCACGGACCCTTCAGCTGCCACGCCTGCAAGTTCACCTGCATCCGGACCTGCCTCGCACCAGCACCCGCCAAGTCGAACACCAGCAGCACCCACCTCAAGTGCATCCTGCTCAACACCCGCTCCGTCCACAGACACGCCATCGAACTCTGGAACCTCCTAGACGCCACAGCCCCGGACGTTGCCTTCCTCACGGAGACTTGGATGAACGCCTCTTCAGCTCCCGACATCGCCATCGCCATCCCAGAGGGCTACAAGATCACCCGGAGGGATCGCACCGCCAACCAGATGGGAGGAGGCATCGCCATCATCCACAGGAACACCATCCATCTCACGACCAGCACCGACAACACCCTGACCACTGCCGAACACCTGCATTTCCAGATCCACACCGACCCGAAGACCACCCTCAGAGGCACCCTGATCTACCGACCTCCGGGACCACGCACCCAATTCAGCGAGGACATCGCCGACTTCGTCAGCCCGCATGCCCTCCCCTCCGCTGACTACATCCTCCTGGGGGACCTCAACTTCCACCTGGAGAACAACAACGACCGCAACACCAGCACCCTGCTCGACAACCTCGCCAATCTTGGACTCAAGCAGCTGGTGTCCACCCCCACCCACCTCGCCGGACACACACTCGACGCAGTCTTCTCTTCCTGCACAGACATCGACTTCAGCCACGCCACAGAGCTTCAATGGACGGACCACAGCTGCGTCCACTTCACCTTCAAAAGAACGACGACCCACCACCACCAGCAACAGGCTGCCCGCAGAAGCTGGAACAAGATCACAGCCGACCAGCTCGCCACCTCCCTGAGCCAGCACCCTCCTGCCAGCTCAGCGAACCCCAGCCAGGCCGCCGACAACCTCACGAAGTGGATCAGCAACTGCGCGGACGAGCTCGCCCCGCTGAGGACCCCGCCCAGCAGACCCGGCAGCAAGAAAGCCCCATGGTTCACCGACGAACTCAAGAGCTCCAAGAAGAACTGCCGAGCCCTCGAGAAAGTCTGGAGAAGGGAACCTACACCGGACAACAGAACCTCCTTCAAGCTTGCCACCCGGAAGCACCACCAGCTGATCCGCGCCGCCAAGAAAACAGCATTCAAGGACCGGCTGGACAACAACGCACACAACTGCAAGGAACTCTTCAACATCGTGAAAGAGCTATCCAACCCCAGCGCAGGAAACAACGACATCACCCCATCGCAAGACCTCTGCAACTCCCTCGCCTCATACTTCCACAACAAGATCGCGGACATACACAACAGCTTCAACAACCAACCAACGCACACCACGACAGAACAACCACCCCCCACCACCACCCTCCACGCCTGGACCCCGATCAGCACCGAAGACACCATCCGCACGATGAACTCCATCCACTCCGGATCACCGACCGACCCCTGCCCTCACCACGTCTTCAACAAGGCCGACGCTGTCATCGCACCCCACCTGCGAGACATCATCAACACATCCTTCGACACCGCCACCTTCCCCGAGAGCTGGAAGCACGCCGAACTCAGCGCTCTACTCAAGAAACCCACAGCGGACCCCACCGAACTCAAGAACTACCGCCCCATCTCGCTCCTCCCGTTTCCAGCCAAAGTCATCGAGAAGACCGTCAACAAGCAGCTGGCCGCCTTCCTCGAGACGAATGGATCCCTCGACCCCTCACAGTCTGGCTTCCGAGCCAACCACAGCACCGAGACCGCCCTCATCGCCGCCACCGATGACATCCGAGCCCTGATGGACAACGGAGAAACAGCGGCCCTCATCCTCCTAGACCTCTCCGCGGCATTCGACACTGTCTGCCACCGCACCCTAGTACAGCGCCTCAGCAACGTCGGAATCCAGGACAAGGCTCTGGAATGGATCATCTCCTTCCTCGACGGAAGAACACAGAGAGTCCGCCTACCACCGTACAAGTCAGAGGCCACCGAAGTCATCTGCGGCGTCCCCCAAGGATCCTCGCTGAGCCCCACCCTCTTCAACGTCTACATGAGCCCCCTCGCGGCCATCGCACGCCAACACAACCTCAGCATAATCTCCTACGCCGACGACACCCAGCTGATCCTCTCCCTGACCAACGACCCCGCCGCCGCAAGAGCCAACCTGCACGAAGGGATGAAAGAGGTAGCCGAGTGGATGACGACCAGCCGCTTGAAACTGAACTCAGACAAGACGGAGGTCCTCATCCTGGGCTCTTCACCCTCCGCCTGGGACGACTCCTGGTGGCCTCCCACCCTGGGCACCGCACCCAAACCGACAGACCATGCACGCAACCTGGGCTTCGTCCTGGACTCCTCCCTCTCCATGACCAGACAAGTCAACAACGTCTCCTCGGCGTGCTTCAACATCCTACGCATGCTACGGAAGATCTTCTGGTGGATCCCCACCGAGACCAGGAAGACAGTCACCCAGGCCCTCGTCACTAGCCGACTGGACTACGGCAACGCCCTCTACGCCGGTACCACCGCCAAGCTCCAGAAGAGACTCCAGCGGATCCAGAACGCCTCAGCCAGACTCATCCTCGACATCCCACGAACCAGCCACATCTCCGGACATCTGAGAGACCTACACTGGCTCCCCGTCAACAAAAGAATCACCTTCCGCCTCCTCACCCACGCACACAAAGCCCTACACGACCAAGGCCCGAGCTACCTCAACAGCCGAATCAACTTCTACGCTCCCAAACGCCACCTCCGTTCAGCCAACCACGCCCTCGCCGCGGTCCCCCGCATCCGAAGAGCGACTACAGGAGGAAGGTCCTTCTCCTACCTGGCCGCCAAGACCTGGAACTCCCTCCCGACCGACCTGCGCCTGACCCAAGACCACCTCTCCTTCAGGAAGAAGCTGAAGACCTGGCTGTTCGAGCAGTAGCGGCACCCCCCCTACCCCCAGCGCCTTGAGACCCTACGGGTATGTAGTGCGCTTTAGAAATGTCTTTGATTGATTGATTGATTGACTCGGTAGCGGGCAGAAACACAGACTTTGTCTAATTTCTCTTCTGGAGGCCTTTGAGGTGATTAGGCTACCGGTTCGAGATTTCAACTTAGTTCGTGGTCTGCTTAGCCGAAGTTCCCTCCTTTCGTCGCAGGTTATACCCTTCTTTTGACGGCACAGTGGGATCGGGATATTCCACTAATTCAAGTGTCTTTGTGTCCGGGTAGCAGCTCAGGGATGGTCGGCCTTCGTCCAGGAGTTCTTCTTGGCCGGCGATGTTGTCGGTTGTCGTCAGGGTCGGTGATACATTTTTGCAATGATGTGCGTGCAGCCAATTGCGCTTCCCCTCCACTCGAAGAGCTGTTCGGGTGGTGATCAGGACTTGCAGGGGGCCCGTCCACCGGGGCTCCAGACTCCTTGCACGCTGGAAATTATGCACTAGGACGAAATCTCCGGGTTGGATATCGTGCCCGGGGCCCCTGGAAGCATTGGGAATGGCTTGCAGCACCTGCTGATGGATAACAGACAACGTTTTAGTTAGGTTGTACAAATAGTCAGACATGAGGACGTCCGGGACGTCGTGAATGGATGTTGGTTTTGGTGCGGTCCAAAGGTTCATGGGCCGCCCGAAGACGACCTCGTAGGGGGTTAAGTGGTGTTTGGTGGGAGTGGAACGCATTGATAGCAATGCTAGCGGGAGAGCGTCTGGCCATTTCAGTCCTGTGGTGGCAACTATTTTGGCTATTTTGAGCTTCAGTGTGGCATTATGTCGCTCAACCAAGCCTGCAGATTGGGGATGGAAGACCGCATGGAACTTCTGTTTTACACCCAACCCTTTTAAGATGAGTTGGATAACTTCGGCTACAAAGTGTGGGCCGTTGTCGCTCCACAAAATTCGACAAAGGCCGTAACGGGGGAAGAATTCTTTCAGCAATACCTTTGCGGTAGTCATAGCAGTGTTGTCGCGGGTCGGGTAAGCTTCTACCCACTTGCTGAAAGCACACACAACGACAAGTACGTACTTCAAGCTTTGGCACCTTTCTAACTGGATGTAGTCCATCTGTAGGACCTCAAAGGGATGATTAGGAACCCCAAACCCTCCCCGGGGTACAGCAGTTCCTTTACCAGGGTTGTGTTGGAGGCATACCAGGCATTGTTGGACCAGACGTTTGGCTGAGTCTGGGATCTTGTCGTTGTGCCAAACCTTGGAGATGAGTTCGATCATGGGGGCAGACCCTATGTGCGCGGGGGAGTGTGTCATGGTTAGCATGGGAATCAGGAATGAGTCAGGTAGCAACCATTTGTTCGTGTCTTTAGTTCGCCAGCAACCGTCATCGTCCTTCAATCCCACCCGTGCCCATTCAGTCAATTCGTGTGGTGAGCTGGCTAATTGGATGTCCCTAATCGTTTCCCTAGCATCCTTCCATTTCTCAGTTTGTGACCTGGTCACGTACATGTGTGTTGTTGACCTATTCTCGGCTGTGGTTCGGGCAGTGATGTCAGCCAGCGCATTTCCCTGTCCTATAATGTCCGTCACCTATTTGTGTGCCTGGCATTTGATCACAGCTAGCCGTGTGGGGAGGAGGACTGCTTCGGTCAGAGCGGAGACTAGATCTCCATGTAGGATGGGTGTGCCATGGGAAGTCAGGAATCCCCTCTCCTTCCATAGGAGCCCAAAGTGGTGAACCACCCCGAAGGCGTACTGGCTGTCGGTGTAAATGTTTGCGGTTGTCCCCGCTGCTAGGATGCATGCTCGTGTGAGGGCAATCAGTTCAGCCGCCTGTGCGGATCGCTGTGTGATGCGGGCTGTCTCAACAACTGTTCTGGCTGTGGTGACTGCATAGGCAGCTGAGGTGGTGCCATCGGGGAGCTTGATGCATGAGCCATCTACCCACAGTTCTCCGTCAGGGTCCGGGAAGGCAGTATCTCGGAGGTCAACCCTACTCTTAGTCTGTTCGTCGGTGAGGGTCACGCAGTCATGTATAGGGGACGCATTGGGGTCAGTGTCAGGGAGAGGTAGCAGAGTAGCAGGATTCAGAGTGGTGCATCGTTTCAACGTGATGTGGGGTGCAAGCAGAGTCAGTTCATAACCAGTCAGTCGTGCGCTAGTCAGGTGTTGAGTCTTGGTCTGGTTCAGGAGGGTGTCAACCGCATGGGGTACTAACACAGTGAGGGGGTTCGAGAGCACGATCCCCTCACTTTGCCGGATAGAGACAGCAGCGGCGGCTACTGCTCGAAGGCAGGCGGGCAAAGCTCTGGCTACAGGGTCAAGAGTGGCAGAGAAGTAGGCACAAGGGCGTTGTTTAGGACCTATGGACTGGGTTAGGACAGACAACGCGCATCCCTCCCTTTCGTGGGTGTGGAGGGAGAAAGGTTTAGTGTAGTCTGGGGTTCCTAGGACTGTTGCTGAACAAAGGGCATTTCGCAATTCTTTGAAGGAGGACTGGCATTCGGGTGTCCAGGGGAGGGGGAAGGGGGCGTCTTTAGCTAGCAGGGAAAGCAGAGGTTTTACAATAAGGCTGAAGTTTGGTAACCACTGTCGACAGAAGGAGGTGAGTCCGACCAGAGACCGCACTTGCTTCTGAGTTTTGGGGACAGGGGTTTCTAAGATGGTCTGAATTCGGTCAGGTGTAAGTTTCCTCCCGTCTTTGGATAGGAGGTGGCCTAGGTATGTCACTTGGGGTTGGCAGAATTGTAACTTCTTCCTGGAGACCTTGTGACCGTTCTCCACAAGGAAGTGGAGGAGGTGAATGGTGGCTGTGACTGCAAGTGGAGTGGTGTCGGCCGCCAAAAGAATATCATCAACGTACTGTATTAACACCACTCCATCTGGTAGTTGGACTGCATCTAGTTGTCTCTTGAGGGCTTGGCTATAAATGCTGGGGCTCTCAGTGTAGCCTTGGGGTGCCCTACAGAATCTGTACGAACGGGCTTTTAAGGTGAAGCCGAACAGGTAGCGGCTGTCTGGGTGGATGGGGATGGAAAAGAATGCGTTCTTGAGATCAATAACGGTAAAGGTGGTGGCAGTGGACGGAATTAGGGTGAGAATGGTGGTGATGTCCGAGACCACGGGGTACTGAGGTATGACTACTTTGTTAACCTCTCGCAAGTCAACAATGAAGCGGTATGCTTTCTCATCTCCCTCACCTTGCCTCTTTACAATGGGTAGGATAGGGCTGTTGCAAACATTACTGACTACTTCTTCTACCACTCCTGCATCGACTAGGGACTGGATGATTTCCACCAATGCCTTCTCGCCTTCGGGCGATATCCGATACTGTGGAAGTTTTGGGAGCACCGCGTCCGGTCGGACAGTTATGTGTACGGGGTCGATCACCATGCGTCCTACGTCCGAGTCGGTTTTTGCCCACAGGTGTGAGGGTAACGTGTCGAGTAGGGACAAGTCAGCATTGGTTATGGAGAACATACGTCTTGTGAGACAAGACCTGAGCAGATCCGGGTTATCGTGCAGGATGACTCGCACTCCGTCTGTGGAACATCTGATGGTAGCTCGGAAATGTTTTAGCAAATCAAGTCCCATGATAGCATCGGGGGTGTTGGAGGAGAGCAGGAATGTCGTGTCAGTGGTGTTATCTTCTAAGTCAAAGGAGATTGGTGCTGACAAGGGGTTAGTGGAGGGCGTCCCATCGAAGCCTATTGAGGTTACGTGTGAGCCAGACAAGGGTGCCCTAGGAATCAGTCGTTTAGATAACGCACTACGTGTCGCCCCAGTATCTACCAGAAATGGAGACTTTGTGCCCAGGACCTTAGCAGTGACGTAAGGACCTTGCTGGTCAACACGGAGTTCGACTGGATCCCTCCCTTGCCCCTGGCGGTCCTATGCAAAGTCATGGGTGTTTTCGTAGTCGGACTGCTGGCACTGGTTCTGTCGGGGGCGATCAAAGGTGTTTGGTCTGCCTGGCCTGTCGTTGGTGGTGTCGTTCGTGTACCCTCGTCCCTGTCCTCTACTTCTGGGGTCATATGCTATGTCTCTGGTGTCTCTATTTTTGTTCATCTCCAGAAGGACCGGGCACTGGGATTTCCAGTGTCCGAACCCTCTACAGAATGCACATTGGTTCCCGTCTAAGTCTCTTCGTCCAGTGTAAGGTGTAGGTGTATGGTCTCTAGGGGGTAGCTTTCTAGGGGCGGTTGGTTGGTAATTTCCTTTAGGGGTCTCCCTTCCTATGGTCACCCCTTGCAACTGTGCTATCATTACCCTCTCCTTCAGTTCCTTTTTCTTTTTCTCGGACGCCCTATCGTTCTCATTCTTTTGATGTTCGTAGTATTGGGCCATCTGGAGGATAGCAGCGGGTTTGGAGGCTGCCCAACTACTCTCGCTGGTCTGTAGCTTCTGGGAGACTTCTTGTGACAGACCCTTCACATAATTCTGGACAAAGAGGTGATGTCCGGTTGCAGTGGTCATGTCCTGGCCACTATAATCGGAAAACACTGTCTCGAATCGAGAGAGGTATTCAGACACATCCTCCTGGGGTTTCTGGCGACAAGCCGTCACTATTGACCAGTCTACCTTTCTTTCTGGGATTAGAGTCTTCAATTTCTGTACGATCTTGTCTGGGAGTTCCAATATGGCTTTTAGGGGTTTTTGTCCAGGTTCTCGCTGCTTATCTATGGTATCGAGTTGTACCCAGGTATATCCGAACGGCTCAGCGTGGTCGACTTTCCGGATTTGCTTCCACACATCAGCCGGCAGACATAACCCGAAGAACAAATCGATATCCGCTAAGGTCATTATGGTTGAACCTAAGGCCGTACCTAGTTCGGTGTAGAAGGCCGTCGGGTTCTTTCTTAAGTCGGGTAGGGTTTTTCTAAAGGTCAAGATGTCTTGTCGGTCCCATGGCTGGTAAACCCAGTTATATACAACCCTTCCCTTCGCATCTTGGTGGTTGATGTCATCGTGTGTTCCCTGACCTCGTGGGGGGACCCAGTAGGGGGCGGCTTCTTTGATGGGCATCATGGTATCAGTCTTCCCTGCCTGGGGTTCAGTCGCTATGGGGGTCTCTGCTTTGGTTGTCTGTCTGTGTTCTTTAAGATGCCGGAAGACTTCGAGTGTACGAGTGAAGAGGTTCGTCACATCGCCCTCTCCTTCCTCCCCAATGTCTACCTTCCTATACAAGGTCGCTAAGCCTTCGGGACCTCTATCTTGGTACCTATCCCCATAGGCATTCAGGGTGTGATAACAAAGTCGTACGACAAAGTGTCGTCTGCGGTTGTCGGCATACGAGTTATACATGTCTGTTACATACTCCTCACTTTCCTTTCGTTCTACTAGTGTCCTTACTACCTTATCGATTCCGGCTTGTTCATCCTTTGTTAGTCGATTCATTCTGGCGGAATCTTTCTTTCTCATCTCAGGGTCATCTAACGTTATTGCTAACGTTGTGTTCAGTACGAGAGGCTCGGCCGGCGCGGAGGCCGTGAGGACCGAGGCCCTGGTACTGCTTTCACTTGCGTTTGGGGGTTGCGGTGCTGTACTACAGGTTGGGAGGGGGCGTATGGAGGGGGCATGTAGATGATCGGGGGACCTAATAGCAATTCGTCATTCGCTCGTTGCTTGGAAGGTAACTCAGGGTAGAGCGTAGAGGAGGTCCTAACAGGGCACTGGCCTGATGTTTCAGACTCTTGTTTTAGTTTAGCTTCCTTTCTCTCCTTTATCTCTTCCTCTAACTTTCTAGCGGCAAGGTGAGCTGCCTTTCGTAATTCCCTTTCTGCTTATACTTCTTCCCTCTTTTTCCGTTGCATTGCTTCTTTGCGCCACATGCCGATACTGTCAAGCATAGTAGGCGTTGTTTTATTACTACGTAGAGCTATTTCTAATGCTTCTATTTTATGATCATCGAAGGATCCCATCAGTGGCCACTGACTCTCGGGGTCCCTTTTTGTATATTTATGCCATAGTTTGCTATAAGCTACGGCGACTAGTCCATATTTAGTGAACATGTCCTTATTAGGGGTGCCTTCCAGTGGAGCCGGATGGTTCACCTCTAATAAGCGGTCCGGGCAGAACCAACTACCAATCAGTGGGGAGAAGACAGGCATGACGGGTTACAACGGGGACAAAAGTCTGCACTACCTATCTTTTCACTGCTTGCAAAGACTAGACAGAATATCTCTGTTCCACGTTATTTGTAAGCAGAGAATACCTCCAAAGAACCAATATCGAACAACCAGTGTTCGGACAATCAATCAGTGGGGAGATAAAAATAGGCACGACGGGTTACAATGGGGACAAAAGTCTGCGTTACCTACCCTTCACTATTTGCAAAGACTAGACAGAATATTTCTATTCTACGTTATTTGCAAACAGAGAATATCTCAAAGAGCACTATTCTTCAAAACAATCAATGTTCGGACAATCAATCAGTGGGGAGATAAAAATAGGCACGACGGGTTACAATGGGGACAAAAGTCTGCGTTACCTACCCTTCACTATCTGCAAAGGAAGAGAGAGTATTTCTACTCCTCCCCGTTTGTAGACAGCGAATATCTCAAAGAGAACAATTAATAAGCAATACTAGTATTTTCAATCAATCAATCGTTTCGCAATTTGTCGTGTTTCACGACCTTACCCGGACCGCATGGACAGTTTCTCGTCTTCCGCCTCCAGCGCCCGATCGTCCTCTACTCTCCGTATTTGCCGCGGCACTCCTGATGGTTCCCAGTCAGGACCGTAGATCACTCGAGAGAGGTCTGCTCGGAACCAGTGAAGTTCGGATGATCGGCTGCCAGGCGAGGGTCTATCGGGCAGGAGCTCTTTCCGATCGTTGCAGTCGTTCACTCTGTCGTCGGGACCTCTCCCACTGGATCGACGAGTCGCTGATGTGCCCCATGCTTGGGACGCCAATTGTTAAAAGGTAGGGGCAGTTGCAGTCGATAACCTTTCAAGTATTGCCCGGCGGTAATCGCCTCTTATACCATTCGAAGATTAACCAACAAAGAGGCAGGCGCCGGAGACTGGAAGGCAGGAAAACAAAGTTTTATTCCGTCGGAGTAGAACACATCAGATCAGACAGCAAGGTATCGTCACGAGGTGCTCTAACCACATCTCTGAGGCCTGGCCTCTTATACACAGGTTTATGACTTTATTGCAGGTTTATCATACATGGCACATTCTTGAGATCGCTTTGATACATGAAAGAACATCCTCAGAATCCCTACTTCAAGCTCGTTCCCACACATATCTACAGTGGAAGTCCCCACCCCACCCACAGTAGGAGATGGCTATCACACAGCTGGACATTCCGCCAATTCCCGGGGGTGTGTGCGACTGGTCGGGTCTCAGGGGGTGGGGGGGGCCTTGATCTACTGTAATCCCTTTGATGTGGGGTGTTTCCCTTGCAGTAGGGGCAATAAACTGCATCCGCAGGGCTAGGTGATGGCCTGGGATCGGCCCGGACAATCGGGCGCAGAGGAAGGGGGTTATCAAAGAGATGTATGACCATGTATGGGATGTCGGTCAGGCGTGGGATATGGTTCCATGGCAGGGTCGCGCAGAAGGAGAGGGTTTATGGCCCGTGTAGGAGAGAGCGGGGGTGGTCAGCGCGTGGGGGGATGTTCGCAGCGCCAGAGGGACGCGCTGGCGATCGACAATGAGCAGGGAGAGAGGCCATGGTGCCTAAAATGGCTGCCGTGTGTTTTTGCGTGTGGTGCTGGGGAAAGACAAGATGGCGCAGATAATGTTCAGATACGAACTACATTTCCACAAGGGGGCAAGCTCTTCTTCCAAGCCCTTGGAGATAGTTGAGAAACAAAGTGCAAAGTCTCTTTCAGTCTTTTCCTCTCCTTTCTCAGCAAGGCACCAACTGCAGGCCAATCCCCCAGGTCAGGGAAAGTTACTCCTCCTTCAGCTTCTTCCAGGTCCTTCTGGTCAGGCAGAGTTCCTTCGTGGTTCAATCAGGATCTGATTTCTTAGGAGCAGGGCTCCTACATTTATACCAAGTTTCTTTTGTCTTTACAGGCCAGGGGGGCCTTGGCATAATCCCAGTCCAGTTATTTTCAGTGAGGAGCACTTTGTTGTTGGGACTCTGGCTTCTTCTTTCAGCAGGCAGGGCAGAGACATCAGACGCTCCCCAGGGGGTGGAGCCAGCATTCTGGTGGCAGAGCACTGCCCTATTCAGAGTCAAGGTGCACTCCTCCCACCCATCCTGGTGTAATCTCTCTATTCACCACCTGGTAGCCCCAGCCTGTCTCCTGAAACTTCCCAGCCCTGTCACTCAAGCTAGACACAAAGAAGATAGCCCTCCCCTCCAGAGGCGGACTGAAATGGTTAGGCACGCAAAGGCTAACTTTCTAAAAGTAGCATTTGCAAACCCAGGATATTAAAATAACCTTTGCTAAAAGATGTATTTTATTATTCTGAGTTCAGGCATACTAAACATGAATTTCTACCATGCTTCCTGAGCCTGCTAGGATTATAGAGTGTTATAATCTAGCAGCCCACTCTGGCCTATGGAGAGCAGGTAGCCTTACAATAGTGAAAAACGAAAATGGCTGTAATTTACTATTAGGACATGCCACACACTTCAGGGCATGTCCTACCTTATCCTTACAAGGCACCCTGCCCTAGGGCCTACCATAGGGGTGACTAACATGAAGGTAAGGGAAGGTTTTAGGGACTGGCAAGTGGGGACACTTGCCCAGTCAGCATGACAGTACCAGACCGCATGCAGGTTCTGCAATGGCAGACCTTAGACACATTTTACCAGGCTGCTTCTGTGGGTGGCACAACCAGTGCTGCAAGCCCACTAGCAGCATTTGGACATACAAGCCCTTGGCACCCCTGGTGCACTCTACTAGGGACTGATAGTAAACCAAAGAAGCCAAACATGGAAGTCAATTAACATTAACATTTTACCATAGGGAGAGCATATGCACCTCAGCACTGGTCAGCAGTGGTAAGGTGCCCAGAGTCATAAAACAGCCAACACCAGGTCAGAAAAAATACAGGAGGAAGGCAAAAAGTTTAGGGATGGCCCTACAAAAAGGGCCAAGTCCAACACGGTCCATGACTACTAATGCACCACCTTTATCTGCTTTGGTGAAATGTAATTCTTGGTTCTGCCTCAGAGCTATCAAGGCAAGACGTTCACTTCTAGACAGATTTTCTGGCACAGTGGTCTTAACTGGCAGTTTGGATCAATCTTGTCCGACTAGAGTCTCAAAAGTATCAATGATCTTATGAGAAATGGGAGAAGTGAAAGTGCTCTTCGGCTTAAATTCACGATATTCTGAGCTTTGGTCGACCATAGGCTCAGGGTTAAAAGTAGAAAAGAAGTAACGCAGGCGTAACTTCCTAGTAAATTTGTATAAAGCCACTTCTGAATCTAAGGGTTTAGAGTGGAGTGTGGGAACAAAAGAACTATCCTTTTCCAAAAGTGCCAATTGGTTGACAAGTTATGCGAAGAAATGTTTATAACTAGTGTTTCTTTTGACAACCTGGTCTGCCTGGTTTTGCTGAATCTATGCCCTCTACGGGTTTGGCTATGTCTACAATGGGTTGATTTGGGGGATTGTTTGCCGCCGGGCTTGTGTCCAAAAAAGACACTTTTGTGACACTGGGTACACCAGTTGTCGTGGAGCTAGTAGATGTGGATGGAGCTGGAGCTGGAGGGCGATTTAATTGAGTGTCACTGATAGAAACCAAACTTTCTTAAGGAGAAGTGGTGCCTGTTTTGCTCCAATTGCGTTTTTGGGTGAACACTTCCACCCAAGTGTACACCTCGTCTAACATATAATCAGTGGTATCGCGACGGAACTGATTTTTCGTTCATGAATCTCTTTTGCATAGACATCAAGTTTAGTATTTATGTCTACTAACATAGATTGCCAGTTCTCAGCCTTCATACGTGATGCTAAAACTTGTTCTAATTCTTTTATTTCCATCTCGAGACCCTCCAAAACCTGTGAAAGTTCTTCTACAATGAGAAAAATAAGACCTAAAGAACATTTATTTAAGATGGCATACCATCTATCCATGAATTTTGTATTCATCTTAAATAGCATAGGTTTTATCGCTAAACGTAAGCCTCGAGGAATTCTACTGGCCTTATGATATTGAATCAAAGTAGTGGCGTGCAGGCGCTGATTTATTTCCCTGCGCAGTAAATATTCTAACTACCGTATTTGTTGTGATACCGGATCTTGTGATGTGTCAAAAGACCTAACTTCTCTAATGAGCCCATATATATCATTAGCTTCAGAAAGAGTGTAAGCTTTAGTTTCAGCTTTATTCTCTGTGAGATGTAGGATCTCTTCAAAAGACATATTAGCGGTCCTAAGGCTAGCATCCAGAGCCACAGAAAACTGGGAAGGAGAAAAGCAAACATTTGAGGGAAAGCACCTGTGTTCCCATCAAGGTGTCTGAGATATGAGGTCTCTCCTTCTTGTCATAATCAGTGACCCACAATTACCTATTCACACTTGGCAGGCACTCAAACACACCAGGGCGGCTGGTGGCATTTGAAAGTGGTGGGGCGCAAACTTTGTGTCGGAGTGCACCTTGGCGAGCGAGTGGGTAAATGGTGCATTTTCAAGCAAATTTGAGAAGCAAGAAGGATTATGAAGCAATTGTGAAAGTGCAGTTATGACATTAATAGACTAGCCAACCACACTGCCAAAAGCATACCGCTGAGCAACTCTGGTACAAGGGACCGACCGACTCGCAGCAAATCTGGCTCTCATTCAAAACTGGCACTAATCTTGTTCTCTTAGTGGCATAGTTCGCGCTGGCATCATGTTAATTAATAATTAAAATAGGCGTTTAATTTTACTGCAGGGGAAGCACTTGGATGAACAGGATTATCACTAAACTAAATGCCTCGGAGGCCTCAACAGCGTTAGACATGCCACTTGAAGCGATCTCTCGGCTCCGTATTGATGTTTATCTTCCAAATCCCTCGAAACAACCTTTGAAAAACATATTACTATATTCTAATGTATACATTTCCTGCCACTTGTAGCTTTTACAAAAAAAAAACACACAGAATTATTTTATCCAGTACATGACCTTCCCCAGCGAAAATATTCAAAGTAAAACAATGCACTCTCTGTGTGGCAAACTGCAAATATGGCGTTTAGAGTTTGACGCACTTGCAGAAAAAAAAAAGAAAAACGTAGAACAGATTTTAAAAGTGAAGCTCTGCTTATCAACCTCTGGTTTCCACTCCATGGAGTATCAGACATTGGAAAGTGCTTTCCTTTAACCAAGGGGGCAAATATGCTGTCGAAGATATAGCTGTTGAGGAAGTGGGCCTGCCCTGACGACTGGCTGTTTTGCAGATCTGCCCTCATGCACACTCGGTGGAATGCAAATGCATGTCCTTGCCAGGCTGTCCCGCATTCCATGTTTTATGAGGGCGCACTAAAAGGATGCCAACATTACCATACAGCTTGTCCACTGCTAGTGTAGATGGGGACAGTCGCCGGGGGGGGGGGGGGGGTGTCGCGTGGGGGTGGGGTCCGGGGGGGGAGTGTTAAAGTAAATGTAAAAAAATACTACCTGAGGTCCTCAGCACTGCGCCGCCTCGGGTCTGTCCGTTGGCGCCTACAGCCCCTCTCAGGCTCTCAGCCAATCCTGGCGCTGCCAGCAGCGCCAGGATTGGCTTAGGGCACGGTTACTGCTCGCCCTCCTGCCCATTAGGAGACCAAGGTTTGAGCCTTTGCTCAACCCTCGGTCTCCTAATGGGCATGCGCCAGCCAGAGCAGACACTAGTGCGCATGACTGGGCACGGAGCAAAAATGCGCTCACCTTCCCCAATCATGCGCACTTGTGCTGCTGCCTGTTGCCCCTGCCTGGTCCGTCTGACAATCATGTCAGTCAACATGACGCCGGACCTCCCACCCCCTTCAGACACTGAAGGGGGTGGGCGGTCCCACGTCATGCTGACTGACATGATTGTCAGTTCTCCTTCTTTGAACTTAAGTAAACTTCAAAGACGCCGACGCTGCGGGTGACGCTGCGGGCAGGGGGCTACGCCCCAACGCCCTAATGGACGCACCGCTACTGAAACACACTACTTTAAACTGGCAGGTCATGTGTGCATTCATAGGAAGGAAAGGCTGGTGGTGCTCCCCACGATTGTTGGCACTGCTTTATGAGAAGCTTCATGTTTTTGAAAGACACTCTATGCGAGGCGCCTAAGTACTATTCAGGAAACTACATTTCCCATGAAGCACAGAGCTTACACGATGTTTACACATTGGGGTAGTCATTTTGAAGTTATTGAATATATGGTCTTTGTTATCTACAGCATCCCTACTAGGCAATCATGATACATTGTTGCTGCAGCCAAGACCTTCTTCCCAGAACTTGTGTAAAACCGTGGAGATGATTTATTAATGTTTTTGGAAACAACTGAAGTCAGATCTGAATAGAAGGAAGTAGTCTTAGGAATCCAGTCATACTGTGGAAATAAACTCTATCAATTTACAGTACTGTTTCAAAGATATCCTTAAAGGACTATAAACTCAAATTTTCTGTTGCATTTTGTTCATCTGCGTGAGGTAGGAAAAAGATCTCCATCTTTTTTAAAGACTTTGATACTTTCTCATGATGCACATATTGTAATAAGGTATCAAGATGAGATAGGGAAGTGATTGTTTGGGGTCAATATGAACTTTATAATTCTGATGAATGTTTGTTACATTAGTTCTTTTTGTATGGTCACCCCCAAGTGTTTGGACTGATGCTTCTCGTTTTTAGACTCTGAGAGTGCACTGAGACCCGCTAACCAGATCAAGTTGCCTGTGCCCTCACTCTTAAACTAATTTGTCTAATTGACTTCTACCCAATTTGCTGAACTAGCTTACCTGTAAGTCCCAAGTACATGGTACACAGGGTATGTAAGCAAGAGGAACCGGTGTATATGTAAGTCACACATATAGCAGGCCTAGCGAGTTCTAAGGCAGGGTGCAACATATCTCATGGGCAGAACATGTATTATACATGTTCTGGTACTAAAATCGGTAAACTGTTGTTTTTACTGTTGAAAAGCTTGGTTGCTCAAATGGCGAGTGCAGAGTTACACGCTGACCCCTCATCTGTGCTAACTCTGAAATGGTGCGACCAAAGTGGGTCATCCAAGGTATCAACCAACTTATTATATTAAGCCCAACTTGATTCTTGGGTCGAAATTAATGTAGCAATTTACAGTGTGCAACTTTAGCAAAGTTGCCACTTTGTTGCCTTCAGTCCCTTGTGCCCATACTGGTTGCACACGAGGTCCTGCAGCCGAGACAGATTTCTGCCCTCCTGGGGGGAAAGTGCTAATGACTCCCAGGAAAGGGAAAATAGGGGCCTGCTCTGGAAGGAGCTGTCACCTCCCTCCTGCAGGAAGACACACAGGTGTTGGCCCAAAAGGCGATTGTTAGAACTGTGGGTCTCTAGTTGGCTGAGGCAGGTACCTTAGATCAAATAGAGACCCTTGCTTCTAGTCAGGGCAAGGGAGTTACACACTGACAATAACCCCTGCTCACCCCCTTGGTAGCTTGGCACGAGAAGTCAGGCTTATCCCGGAGGCAATGTGTAAAGCATTTGCGCAACACACACACACAGCAGCAACACCCTAGGCACACCACAAAAGATACTCCACACAAGGTTATATATAAAAATAGCCTTTGTATTATCCAAAACACATTAGAATAGTAAACACACAATATACACTGTGCCCACTGGCACTAGGCAATACTCACAGGGGATTATATACAAGACAGGGCCAATCGGGCCACTGTCAGAATCATTGGAACTCACTTAGTAGTAACTCACCGGGGCTCCTTCGTGGACTCCGCTTCTCGTCATCTGGTGAGCCAATGAGGCTCTCCTGGACTCTTTTTGTCTCCTTTGATGCCGCTCCTGACAGAGATCAGCACTGGCACTGCCAGTGCCTCTGGGAGCGGCAACACGGCCACACGCATCTCCCTCGCTCACCGGGACAGCAAGTCTGTGCTTCGGGGCCTCAGGCCTCAGCCCCACTCACCGGGGCGGTTCTTCTGGGGCCAATCTCGGCACCAACGAATCACAAATGGCAGCCCCCACTCACCGGGGCTCTTCCGGGACTCTGCTGGTCTCCAGAGGTCCTCAGGCATCAACAATGTGCTTCGACGGGTGGTCCCGCACTCGTTGCAGTCAGGCCCCGCTCACGGGACCACTTCTGGTCTGCTCCGGTCTTCCTTTTACGACCCGCGGGGCTTTCACCAGTACACAGGGGCCCCGCTCTCATGCAGACACAGTCGGCCGGCATGCCGCACCAATGTGTCTCTCCTCCAACCCTCCGGCCGTCGCTTCTGGGTCTTGGCTCTGCCCCAGTCAGGCGACTCTTGCCTGACTTCCAGGTCGCCACACTCGATCGCAGCAGCCTCTACGGTGATTTTTGAAGTGTGGGGTGGGCTCCCGCTTCAGGAAGGAGCACAGACGCGGGGTGGCACCCGCTCTTGCTGGCAAAACGCAGGGGAATCCCACACACTGGGATTCCCTTGCAGCATGTCTGCAGCCCTGCGCTGCAGGATCTACACTCTCCTCTTCTCCTGGGCAACAAAGATAAAGCGCTTATGAGGTGCTAAGCCCCCCCAAAGTTCCTGGGGCCAAGCTGGCAGGAATTAGAAGTCCTTGGGGCCCAGCTGGGTTCAGGCAGGCCAGCACACAGGGCCCTCCAGCAGGGAAGCAGTCCCTTGTGGCAGTCTCCTCCTGGGGCCCAGCAGCAGAAAATTCTCTCCCGCCAGATGAACAGCCGCCCCTTAAACACATGGGGCTCTAATACTTATACCCCTCAAAGCCTTTGAAGTCTTTGTGCTCAGGGGGTACTGACCCTTGTCTAAATCAGTTCTGGAAGTCTCCCTGCCCGTGACACCTTCTTCCTTTGATAGTGGGGGTCTGGTTCCTCAATCACTCAGCAGGAGATGGAGCCATTGTTTTATGGAGGCAGCCCAGGCCTCTTCACCTCCAGAGCCCACTCCTCCCTACACTCCAGATACAGGTCAGCCTGTTGCTTTCTCACCTCCTCCCCTTCGTCAAGACATTCCCCAGATCCTATCACATTAAAATCCAGACAGTCAATCCACCGCCAGGCAGAGACACACAGAATTGTTAGAACACAAAAAAAAACATCCACTTCTAAAAGTGTAGTTTCTAAACACACAATACAGAAACCACCTTCACAAAAAGATGTGTTATTAAACTGTGAGGTCAGGCACACTAAACTTCACCTATCCACCTTAAGCCTGTGAGAAGATAGGCTGGAAACATATGACACAGCCTCTCCCATTCTGTCCTATGGGCAAGATGGCCTTTCAACAGTGAAAAATGAAATGGAGAGTATTTCACTATCAGGACATGGTACACACCTCAGTACATGTCCTACCTTTCACATACACTGCACCCTGCCCAGGGGGGTACCTTGGGCCTACCATAGGGGTGTCTGATGTGCATAAAAAGGGACGGGTAAGGCCTGGCAAGTGGGTGCACTTGTCAGGACAACTCGGCAGTTTCACAAACTGCGCGCAGGCACTGCCGTGGCAGGCCTAAGCTTCCTCTTTAAGGCTACTGGTGAGGGTGGCACAATTAGTGCTGCAGGCCCACTAGTAGCATTTGTGTTACCAGCCCTGGCACACATAGTGCACTTTACTAGGGACTTTACTAGTAAAACAAATATACCAATTATGGACAACCAATAACCATTACACTTTATACAGGGAGCACTTGCACTTTGACACTGATCAGCAGTGACAAAGTTCCCAAAGCATCTAAGTTGGCAACACCATGTCAGAAAAAAGGTCGAGGGAGAAGGCAAAATGTTTAGGGAACTTTAGCCAAAAAGGGCCAAGTCCAACAGCGATCATCAAAGGAGAACCACCATTGAAGAGCAAATGGGTAACACTTGGGAAAGGGGCTGCTCCATTTTTCAGGCAGACAGGTGGCACTTGGGACAGGAGAGGGGAAACCAGTTGCTGAACCAGTTTTCCAGGGGTGGCTAGGGAGCTGCACATGCTGAGAGAGGGGTCTTGCCATATTGGAAGTGGGCAGAATGGTGAATCCTGAGATGCCCAGATGCCACACTTTACAGGAAAAGGTCATAGCGTGGAAGGAACCTGGTAGGCCAATGCTATCAACTGCATCTTGCCCTGAGGGCATTTTCTGAGCTTACGTAGGGCACCCCTGGCACCCTAAACTCAGATTGCCACTGGACTGGAAGAAAGATCAAAGAAGGACAGCCCTGCTGTACCGTGGAATCAGCAAAGAGAGGCTACACCTGCAGAACCTTATGGCTAGCAAAGGAGAAGGACTGTGCCTGCTGTGTTCAGCTCGAGGAGAAGCGATCTACAGAGCCCAGCCAAGACCAAGAGACTCCAAGGGTCAGTGATCTGGCCTCTTATTCACAGCACAGGGGCACAACAGCTGAGAAGCCTCTTGGGGCAAGTTGGTATCCCAAAGTCTTCAAACCGCCGACAACCACTGCCGTGTGGCACCAGGGACTAGGACCTGACTCACAAAGTTGCACCTGAGTTCGGTGAGCCCGGGGGTGTTGTCAAGGTGCAGCTGGGATCCCCAGAGAACGAGTTATCGACCCATGAAGGATTGCCCTGTGACATCGATACTGAGCATCCAGTTGTCCAGCTGCGGCTACACTTCTGCCAGACATCTTGGAGACATTCAGAAAGCTGATCTAGAAATGCATTCCACCTGTTGCTTACCACTGGTTTTGTGGTTTGTAACTCACATTTTCTGTTTTTCTATTTGCTGGCTTTATTTGCTTTAGGTTGTCCAGCTTGAGTTCATCTCTTCTGTTGCTCAAACCTTGTCTACTGTGTTCTTCCACGAACTTGCTTTTTGTAAACAGGCCTTTAAAGGTTGTCCTTATCTGCTCCCACATTTGCTGTGCATTCAAAGATAGAGGTCAAATATCAAGTGCTCTCTTCTGAGGTAGCTTGGTGTTTACTCTTCTTTCTCTGACTTCAAAGTGAGAGTATTTATGTGACAATCCTGCTGTGTATCCATGTAAGAGGAGAGGTAATAGCATGTTTCTTTGTCTACGACACAACTAAAAAAAAAAAGAACTGTGCTGAGGTTTCAGAAATTATCAGAAGTAGTACAAAGGAAGCGTTTTTTTGTAATTCTGAAGTGTGGTGGAAACAAATGTCCACTCCATTCTGCGACACATCACTCTACGACATGCCACTCCATTTGACTCCACACCACTCTGATCTACGCCTCTTACTCGATGACACAATGCGCCACTCCACACCACTCCACTCCAATGTACCGCACTCCACTCCAATCTATCCCACTCCACTCCAATGTACCCCACCCCACTCCACTTCACTACAATCTACCATAATCTAATCCACTCCAGTGTACCCCACTCCAATCTACCCCACCCAAATTCAATCCACCCCACTTCAATCTACACCACTCTAACGCAATCTACCCCAATACATTCCACTCCAATGTACCCCACTCCACTTCCCTACAATCTGCCATAATCTAATCCACTCCAGCGTACACCACTCTACTCCAATCTATCCCACCCAAATCCAATCTACACCACTTCAATCTACACCACACGTACGCAATCCACCCCAATACAATCCACCCCATTCTGCAGCACGCCACTCAAATCTACCCCACTCCACTCCAATCAACCCCAATCCACCACACTCCAATCTACCCCAATCCAACCCACTCCACTCCAAGCTACCCAACTCCACTCTATCCCAATCCATTTCACCCCACTCCACAATCTATCCAACTCTTCTCCACTCTAATCTACCTCACCATATATACCCCATCCAATCTACCCCATCTACTCCACTCCAATTTGCACCACTCCAATGTACCCACGCTACCCCACCCCACCGCACTCCAATCGAACCCACTCCTATCTATCCCACTTCAAACTATCCCACTCCAGTCATCCCTCTTCAGTCGCCCCCACTCCATTCCAATCTATCCTACTCTAATCCACCCTATCTAACCCAATCTACCGTAATCTACCCCACTACACCACACTCCAATCTACCCCACTTCACTCTGCCCCAATATTTCTCACTCCCCTCCAATCTTGTCTCGACTCCAATCTAACCAACTCCACTCCACCCCCTTCTACTCTACCCCAATCTACCCCATTCCAATCTACCCACTCCAATCCATGCTACCCCACTTCAAACTACCCCACTCCAGTCATCCCTCTTGAGTCTACCACACTCCATTCCGATCCACCCTACTCTAATCCACTCAATCTACCCCACTCCACTCCATCCTAATTTATGACACACTCCAATCTTCATAATCTACCCCACTCCACTCCTCCCAATCCACCCCACTCCCCTTCACTACATTCTACCACATGTCACTCAAATCTACCCCACTCCAGTCCACTCTAACCCACTCCACCCTAATCCACTCCGCTCCAATATACCCTACCCCATTCCACCCCAAACTACCATTCAGCCCCATCCACCCCACTCCAATCTACCCCACCATAACCCAACATACCCCACTCAAATCTACCTCACACCACTCTATCCAGCTCCATTCCAATCTAATCCACTCCAATCTACCCAACTTTACTCCAATCTACCCTACCATAATCCGCCAAATCTGCCTACTCCACTGTATCCCACTGCACTATACTTCTCTCCACTCCAATCTATCTAACGCCACTCCCCCCAATTTACCCCACTCCAATCTACCCCACTCCACTCTATGCCAATCTACCACACTCCATTCCACTCTACCAAATCTACCACACTCCACTTCACTCCAATCTGCCACTGAAATCTACCCTACTCCAGTCCAATCTAACACACTTCACCCCAATCCAACCCACTCCATCCCATTCCAATTTACCCTAGCCCATCCCACCCCAAACCACCCGCCAGCCATATCCGCCCCACTCCAATCTACCTGCACTCCAGTCTACTCCACTTCAATCTACCCCACCATAACCAAATATATCCCATTCAATTCTACCCCACACCACTCTATCCAACTCCATTCTAATCTACTCCACTCCAATCTACCCAACTCCAATATAGCCCACTTCACTCCAATCTACCCTCCCATAATCCACCTAATCTACCCCATTCCACTAAACTCTACCCTATTGCACTATACTTCTCTCCACCCCAATCCACCCACTCCAATCTACGAAGCTAATATGCCCCACTTCCCCAATCCAACATACCCCACTCCATTCTAAAGCAATCTACCCCACACTCCCCCCATTCCACTCTATACACCAATCTATCCCTCTCCACTCAACCACCAATCTAACTTATTCCACTCTCTTCTAATATACTCCACTCCAAGCCACTCATTTTTATCCATGCTGAACAGCAGCCACACTGGATTACATAATGGCTAAAACATATTGCCAAACCTAATAGTTCTCTCATGTGCGAGACCTATTGGCTTTGCCAATGCTTGTTTTACATTACTGATGACAACCGTGCTTGATGTGATGAGGTGATCACTTCTAGTAATCTTGCACATAATGGCCCCCTATGGAGTCTAGTTTTATGTAGTCACTATTATAACACTTATAATATTAGTAGCTTGGGATGATTTTCATTGAACATTAAGTAGCTCTTATTACAGAAAAGGTTGGAGACCCCGATGTTGAAACATGCAGAAAGAGTAGCTGTTCTCTATCTAATGAGTGCAAAAAATAAACATGTTCTCTTTAATTGTTTATAAATATAGCAGAAGAAAGAAAAGCAGCGTTCAGTTTGTGTTGCTTTAAACAGCTGCTTCAAATATGCTCTGTGTCAGAGGCCTCCGAAGTCACCTGCGGCGTCCCTCAAGGATCATCTCTGAGCCCCACCCTCTTCAACGTCTACATGAGCCCCCTCGCGGCCATCGTACGCAAACACAACCTCAGCATAATCTCCTACGCCGACGACACCCAACTGATCCTCTCCCTGACCAACGACCCCGCCGCCGCCAGATCCAACCTGCACGAAGGGATGAAAGAGGTAGCCGAGTGGATGACGACCAGCCGCCTGAAACTGAACTCGGACAAGACGGAGGTCCTCATCCTGGGCTCCTCACCCTCCGCCTGGGACGACTCCTGGTGGCCTCCCGCCCTGGGCACCGCACCCAAACCGACAGACCATGCACGCAACCTGGGCTTCCTCCTGGACTCCTCCCTCTCCATGACCAGGCAAGTCAACAACGTCTCCTCGGCGTGCTTCAACATCCTACGCATGCTACAGAAGATCTTCTGGTGGATCCCCACCGAGACCAGGAAGACCGTCACCCAGGCCCTCGTCACCAGCCGACTGGACTACGGCAACGCCCTCTACGCCGGAACCACTGCCAAGCTCCAGAAGAGACTCCAGCGGATCCAGAACGCCTCAGCCAGACTCATCCTCGACATCCCACGAACCAGCCACATCTCCGGACATCTGAGAGACCTTCACTGGCTCCCCGTCAACAAAAGAATCACCTTCCGCCTCCTCACCCACGCACACAAAGCCCTACACGACCAAGGCCCGAGCTACCTCAACAGCCGAGTCAACTTCCACGCTCCCAAACGCCACCTCCGATCAGCCAACCACGCCCTCGCCGCCGTCCCCCGCATCCGAAGAGCGACTACAGGAGGAAGGTCCTTCTCCTACCTGGCCGCCAAGACCTGGAACTCCCTCCCGACCGACCTGCGCCTGACCCAAGACCACCTCTCCTTCAGGAAGAAGCTGAAGACCTGGCTGTTCGAGCAGTAGCGGCACCCCCCCTCCCCCCCCCCCCCAGCGCCTTGAGACCCTACGGGTATGTAGCGCGCTTTACAAGTGTCACTGATTGATTGATTGATCTGTGTCGACCCAACCTGCCTTTCATCTCGAATGCTGGCAAGCAGTCATTGTGAGGTCAGAACTTGACTGTAATATTTTATATTGGTTGAGTTTTAACGTCTTTCTTTATAATCGGCGACTGGGTGCATCACAAGACGCATATTATAAAGAAATCAGAGACGTGCATTTATACAGGAATTACCCAGCGGTGGCTGGCACAGGTAAACGGGGTGGGCGGGCAGAGCGGGAGGGGGGAGGAGTCAACGAATGACGGAATAGGTATAATTAAGTAAATAGATTATACCTATTCCGTCGTCAGTTGATTTAGCGCCCGCCCTAGCGCGTTTACATGTGCAAGCCGCCGCTGGGGATGATAGTAACGCATGTATTATATTGTGTATTAGAGCACTCTTTTACCAGAAGGATTCACGCCCCTCACCCACATGGGTTACACCACAACCAGCGAACCATATGTCACAACTAGGGTGACCAACCGTCCGTAAATTTCACGGACAGTCCATAATTTCGGCCGTCTGTCTGTTGTCCGTGAAGGATTCTTTAACGGATGCCATTTGTCCGTAATTTTAACCGGGCACCGGTCGCACCACCCTGAAGCCGGCACAGCTTCCACCCACCTCCCTTCTTGACTCCGATGCTGTACAAAAGCTCAGATACCCAGCAGCATTGGAGAGGCACAGCGGGATGGCAACCCTCACACCTTCAGCCCTTGATGAGCTGCTAAGAGGTGTTTGAAGGTGACTGAGAGGGAGGGGCTGCAGCTTCAGGAGCAGGGGCATCTATTCAGATGCAAACAGCCCTGAATGCGTCGTGTCTCTGCAATTTAGAGGGGCCTCACACATTCCCTTTCTGCCCAGGGCCCCAAACATCCTAGAACCAGCCCTGATTACACAGGGGCAGCACGTGGTTCTCTTCACAGAGCTTAATTACTGACACTAAATTGTAAGCAAACCTCGGTTCTTCAAACATTTCTATTTCGATTTAGGGAGTTTTGTAAAGCGCTTGGTTGCAGTCTATAATGTAATTTAAAAAAAAGAAATGGAACAATCGCACCCACACTGATTAAGTATGGAGGACAATCAGTTAAATCAGTTCTCTTGGAGTATCTCCTTTAAGTACTGTGCATCACAGTGGGGGATGGCAAAACTAACATTTTGGAAAGAGAGCCTGTCTTTTCCTTGTCCTTTCCAGGAGGGGATGAGGAGCCCTATACCACCCTGGAAGAGACCAAGATGATACTAGAATACTGCATGCCCACCCCTGTGCCCACCCTGGTGTATCCTGTTCCCCCTCCTGTGATGGCTCCTGCCCGCCCAGTGATGGCTCCTGTCCCCCCCATGTGGTGGCTCCTGTCCCCCCCCCCCCTTTGATGGCTCCTGTCCCTCCCTGTGGTGGATCCCGTCTCTGCCCTGGGTGGCTTCTGTCCCAGTCCTGGAATGGCTCCTGCAGCGAGGGTGAAGTTCTTGATGGGCCTCTTCTCAAAAAGGCTCAGCTCAAAATTAATATGAAAAGTTGGGCGAGTGAGTAAGTGAAGCGATGGGTGGATGGCTGGATGAATTATTGAAAGCGTGAATGGATGAATGAAAGATTGAATAGATGGATAATGAGAGAGGATGGATGGATTGATGAGTGAGTGGAAGGATGGATGAGAGAAAAGGTAAATAGCTGAATGTATGGGTGGAAGGGTAGCTGGGTGGGTAAAAGGGTGGATGGATGAGTGAAAGGATGGATGAGTGAAAGGATGGATGAGTGAAAAGGTGGAAGATGAGTGAGTGGGTGGATGGATGAGTGAAATGATGGATGGATTGATGAATTGATAAGTGCAAGGGTGAATGGATGAACGGATGAGTGAAAGGGTGGATGTAAGGATGGATGAGTGAGTGAAAGGGAGGATAGATGGACAAAAGGATGAATAGATGAGTGAAGGATTGAAAGGATAGATGGATGAGAGAAAGGATGGATGAGTGATAGGGTCAATGGATGGATTGATGAGTGGATGAGTAGATGGATGGGTGGGTAGATGGGTGGAAGGAAGGATGGCTAAGTGAAAGGGTCGATGGAGAGAGAAAGGGAGGATGGATGGATGACTGAAAGGGTGGATGGGTGGAAGGATGAGTGACTGGGTGGATGGATGAGTAAGGGAACGGATGGCTGGATGGGTGAAAGGGTAAATGGCTGGATGGATGAGTGAATGGATGGATGTGTAGAAGAGTGGATGGATGAGTGTACAGATGGATAGGGTGAAAGGGTAGATGGATGGATAATGGATCAATGAGTGAAAGAATGGATGAAGGGATGGATGAGTGAAATGATAGATAGAAGGATACATGATGGATATGTTTGCAAATGGTTGAATATGTTTGGATATGGCAGGGCTTACTTATATACTATTGCGCGACCTCCTTTGATGTGTCTGTAAAACGTACCTATTGTCCTGAATTTTGGCCTCCTGTCCTGAATTTGTGTCCTGAATTTTGACCCTTTGTCCTGAATTTTTACACTCACCGTCCTGAATTTGCACCAATGCCAGTTGGTCACCCTAGTCACAACCTCATGCATCTCTCCCTTCCTTCACTTTCCCACACACCCCTCCAAGCAAGCATGCACATCTGCCTGTTTGCGGTTCCGACAGATAAAGAAAGGCCGCAATGTCACGGCAAACAGTTGCACCCTATACAAATGCCACAACATCACCACATTGGCGAGGCTGTCATGCTCAATTGTTAGCAGGATGTTGAACAAGCAATCAACTCTGCCAGATAGATGTCTCAAGGCCGTCTGTGATCCAACGTACATTGTTGTCGTTACTAACATTATTTTTACTTCGGTGTGTCATATTTAAAGGCTTTCATATAAGGCTAAGAAATAACAATAAAAAAATACACGCCGGCTGCAAGTTGTTAGCACGTAGAATGTTACTAACTACAGTTTATTACTGTGGTATTTTTTCAGAAATACAGGAACTAAAAGTAGTTGAACAACTTTTGAGACAGTATCAGATTCTGAATAGCTCACATCCTGTCACACAAATAACACGCGAATTGTATGCGCGCCAGGCACGCGGGCTGTACGCACGCCAGCCGCCAATGGGAAAAGGTCACATCTTTAACCCTTGGTGACGCTAAAGCGGGCGCCCTGTTTTCGCAAGGCCCACGGCTCGCGCACCTTTAGTGAAAATGTGGAAGCTGCAGCTCGAGGCCTAAAGCCTCATGGGGCTCGCTTTCAGGGAAAATCTGTTTTTTCTGGAGCTCTGACGGGGCTTTCGTGTCCGCTTTGTCTTATATCACCCCTCCGATTCCCCAATTCTGAACACGGCCCCATAAAAACAAACTTGTTGGGCAGGAAATTAGAAAACAATGAAACTCTACTTATGATATTAATTTGCATACCAACCTAGCGCATACCTTGTGCTGACACAGCTGCAACACAGCTGTACTGAACTCCAACTTAATTCTGCAAACAAGTAAAGGTTTGCAGCCGAGCCAAGGCCGAGGGCTAGAAACAGTCTCCACTTTAGCATATTTCCTGAAAATTTGCGTAAGACTTGAAGACTATAGTTTGTAAAATTCTTATTTGGGGCACCTAGCCCACATTCGTTTTCATGTGTATTACTTTTTAATTTATGCGAGATGCTATTTTTTTTTCACTTTCGTGCTCTCTTTATAAAATACATATATCCCTGATCCAGCAAGCTGCGATTTGAAGCTTTGGTCTTTTTATGTCTGCCGTTAATGTCTCAAAGATGATTTACATGATAGGTATAATGGAAGAATAACACTGGCGACGAGGGCATTTAATTTTTAAAAATGTTGTCATTTGGAACTTTTATAATATATGGGGCCAGGGATGAAAAAGCTGGGGGGTCGATCAAAGGGGAGTGGCAATGTAATTAAGGGCGTGGCTTAAAACATTTATGCTAAAAATCTGTGCTTAGCATAGTGTGCTACCCGACTAGTATTTTGCTGTTTCTGTCATTGCATCCAGATAATATGCTACAACAAGTAACATCATACCTACAAGATGTCAGGACTATTGGCTTTGTCAATGGTTATTAGTTACATAAGATAAATAAGCAGCAACTATGGCATGTATATAATATAGAAAAAGATTCCACTTAAAGTCCTGATGACACCATCACAATGTTGCTGCACCCGAGTTTTAAAAAGAGAAGGGGAATCCAGAGAGACAATTACTCTTTAAAGGATTTCCCTTCCCCTAAAACTCTCACCTGGCATGACGTCATGCTGTAACTTCTCCACTAGGGAGAAGTGAGCAGTGTGAGCATGCGCACATGATGTGCCTGCTGTCTCGAAACGGGTCTCTATCGGGCTCTGCACAGGCGGTCCGTTTTTTCCCGGACTGCAGTGACACAATGCAGTCCGGAAAAAAAGTGTCAGAGCACAAAACAGAGCCCAATAGAGACCTGTTTCGAGGCCCCCTTTAAAAAAACTGCCGGTGCTCAGCACCGGTGAGACCCGGCCCACTTAAAGCCCGGCATGGGGCAGTAATGATAACAGGGAGGAGAGTCATGAACGTCAATTCACCACAATGCCAGGTGTAGAGGAAGTGACATCGCACGCCATTTGGCCTTCAATTACATTCACACACACTAGTGCTTACACATTATTCACTATTAGTGTAATATCAAATAAAGCCAATGGAGCCCCTACCGACGTCTATGATGACGAGCTGCCCCTGTGCTCCTGACACTGACTTTGCCTCCTCTGAGGTCAGGGGTTGCAAAGGCAGTGCCTGGCGTCACAAAGGGCAAGTTGGGGGTCGCAGCTGCGACCCCTGGCAAGCCTTAAACAACGATCGTGGGAGTAATTGGATACAATGTTTAATTTAGACACAACGATAGGACCTCTGTTGTTATGGCTAAGGTGGTTAGTCCAGAGAAAGAAATTATTTTTTGCTTTTTTTGTGACACTGTGTAACGGATCTGTATAACATTTGTACTTAAAAATGTTTAATCGGGGGGCGGAGTCAAGATGGCGACGGAGTAGGACGCTCTCCTCGGTCCCTCCGGCGCCGAAGTTCTAAAGCATTATATTCGCGGCCTCCCGAGGACTTCTGAGACCTGCCTGCGGTAGCGCTTGGCGTTCTGTGGCAGCGGAGGCAGTTTGCGATCGCCGGAGGATTTGCCCGAGGTGCTGGCTGTCCCGTAGCGGTTGCGGCCTGCGGCGCGGCTGGTGGCGGAGCCGGGACCTCGCCTACGACGTAGGGCCGACGCTGTGGAGCCCGGCTTCCCACCGAGGGCGGAGCTTCGTGCCGGCGGCGGCGACGTGGAGCAGTGGGTCAGCGGGCAGAGACTGAGCGGCCAGCCCAGCAGGTGGACACAGCGGTGGGCGCCTGGGGGCTCGAATCCCTGCCCGGCAGCGAAGGCGAAGCTTGAGGGGGCCACCTGCTGGGAGCGCTGCTGCCCCGGAGCTTGATCCGACCGGGCCGGCCCCGTGACGCGAGGTGTGTGGTGGCGTCCGACCACCTCTGGGCTCCCGTGTGCAGCGGAGGCAGTGCTGGTGCTGCGGCCAGGAGGCTACGGCGTGAGGGCATCTGCGGTGACCTGGGGCGTGGGAGCTTGGAGTGTGCTCCGCCCGTAGTGGAGCTGGAGGGCCTGTGATCTGCCCGATCGTGTGGACCCGGTAAGCTCGCTCTGGGTCCTGCGGTGTGGGCGATCCTCCTGGGGGCTCCTGCTGGTGATCGCTTGGGGAACCATAGCCCCACTATCCTTGTGGCTGTCCGGCTCTCGAGAGGAGGTGTGTGGACTGGGGCCTGAAGAAGTGGGGTCGTTTGCGGAGTCGCCCTGTGGCTGGGGTGCAGCCTCTTTGCTGGACTGTTTGACCTGCTGGGGGCCGGTGTGTGTCAGCCAACCCCCCCCCGCTTGGCACGAACTGGGGAGTGGACTTACCCGGCGACCGGCTTCCCCCGACGGTGGGGACACGTGGGGGAGCAGCGCCGGTGGTGGTGACGCGTGGTCTGCCAGTGGGTGGCATCGACTTACCGTTGAACAGGGCACAATGTCTGGCAAGACTCGAGGGGGCAAATCCGGACGAGATGGTCCGCAGCGGGGGGCCACCCCTTCACCCCTTCGACGCCGCCTGGCGCTAGTGCCTCTTCTAAGCCAACTGATGATGATGCGCCTGTCACCAAGGCGTTTATGCTGGACCTGTTCAACGCTATCAAAGAGGACATCACCAACCTCCGCTCCCAGCTGGCCTCTGACCTCCGGGAGGTACGTCGCGACGTGGATGGTATTGGTGAGAGGGTGGCAACCCTGGAAGAGCACGACTTGGGGCTCGCCGGCGACGTCCATCAGCTCCAGCAAGATGTTCTTCGGCTCACGGAGCAGAACTTGGATCTCCAGGCCCATGCAGAGGACCTAGAAAATCGGTCCCAACGGAACAACATCCGCATTCGCTCGGTACCATGGGATGGTGAAGCTGGGGACCTGCGGGGCTACGTGGAGGGCCTGTTTCTGCAGATTTTGGGCGAGGACGACGTCCGCGAAGTCCGGATGGACAGGGTGCACCGCGTGGGGTTGCCAAGAGGGACAGGGCCCCCCCCCGGACATCCTGGTTTGCGTGCACGACTACCAGCTTAAAGAGCGTATTCTTCGGAAGGCGAGAGGGGCTCCATCACTGCTTTACCGGGACCACCGTCCCCAGCTGTTCCAGGATCTGGCAGCATCGACGCTGCAGAAGCGCCGTGACTTTCGCCCCGTGACATCTTTCTTGCAAGACCAGAATATCTCCTACTCATGGGGGCATCCGTTTCGGCTGATTTTCCGGTGGCGGAACCGGCTGGTTCAGGTCCGCTCTCTGCAGGCTGCCAGGGAGCTCCTTGGTTTGGACGACGGGTCCCCCTCGCTGGGGGATAGGGGCTCGCCGGGGAGGCAGCGTCGGTGCTCCTTCCCTTGGCAACGAGTGGGGCGCCCTGCTGCCCCGGGTCGGCCGGACCTTGAGACCAGCGTGCAGGAGCGGGACGCCGCGGTTGCCTCGGTGGTGAATGTGACGGAGGCCGCCGTGCAGGACTCTTCTTCTGCTGCCTAGCCGCCCGGGAGGCCTCAGCTTGATCGGCGCCGGAGGGCCATCCTCCTTTCAGGTACCATTGGGTATTGATGTACTTTGCGAGGAGACACCCTGGTCCTGCTCACTGGAGGGGTGAGGGCGGAGGCCCCGCCTTCGAGACTTGGGGGATAACCACAGTGGTCCCGGCCTTGGGGGTGTTGGGTTTCCTTTTGTTCCAAGTTATTTTTTTGGGGGAGGCCCTGGTTGGGGGGGTTCCAGGAGAGGGAGGGGGTAGGGGGGGTGGGTTGGGTGGGGGGACGGGAGGGTCCAGTGGTGGCGGCCAGGGGTGGGGAGTGCGAGCTGTGTGTGGGGTGTCTGGTGGGGGGGGCAGGGGTGGAGGTTCTGGAGTGAATGGCTGTGTACGTCTTAGCTGCAGACGGGGGAGTGGGAGGTGGAACTGGCTGGGGTCCTTGGTCTACTTGCCTTGCCAGGTGGTGAGGCGTCTAGTGGCGGATAGGTCCGATGGGACGCATGACACCTTGGGAGATGTCCTGGAGTCTCCCGCTGCTGTGCTTCGAGAACCATGGATCCGAGGGGCGCTGCTGGTCCTGCTTTGGGGGGGAGTCTTGGTCGCGCTGGCGGATGTGTGCCTGTGCGGAGGAGTGAAGGGGGGATCTGGCGGAGAGGGGAGAGGGGAGCACTGTAGGATGCCTGTTACCTTAGGTACCTGGAATGTGAAGGGGCTGAACTCTCCACAGAAACGCCAGAAGGTCTGGAAATACATTCTAGATCACCACCTGGATGTGGTGGGACTCCAGGAGACGCACTTAGCCCGGAGAGACGAGTCCCGTCTCAAGCATAGGCACTTCCCTCTTATTTACAGGTCTTCCGCGGCGTCGAAGCACAGGGGAGTGGCCCTGCTGTTTCGTTCGACCCTTCAGTTTCAACCTCTGGGGGTGCGTAGCGATAGGGAGGGCAGATGGCTCGTTGTTAAGGGTGTGCTCCTCGGCAGGACTTGCAAATTCCTTGTGGTGTACGCTCCCAATGCTGGGCAAAACCGGTTCCTTCTGGAACTGCTGCGCTCAGTGGAAGATTTTGTGGAGGGCGGCATCTTCTTAATGGGCGATTTCAATTTGGTCTGGGACAGGGACTTGGACTGTTCCCACCAGCGGAGGGCCGAGGCCGGCCTCTTCTCTGAGGAGACGCGTCGGCGGTTTGAAGAGCTTGGTCTGCTGGACGGGTGGCGCTCTCTACACCCCCTCTCTCGGGATTACACCTTCTTTTCTCACGTGCACAACTCTTACTCCCGCCTTGACCATGTTTTCTATAGCCAGTCCCTCCAGGGGTCCCCGAGGGACGCAAAGATATTTCCCCTCTCCGTCTCTGATCATAGCTTACTAGCGCTGGGCCTTCAGTGGGCCCCGGAGGGGACTGCGCCTCGCAGATGGTATTTTCTGGCGTCACTGGTGCGGGACGAGTCTTCTTGCAACGACCTCCGCAAAGCGATCCGGGAATTCTTTCAGCTCAACCCGGTCCGGGACACATCGATCTTCACTACCTGGGACGCCTTCAAGGCGTCAATCCGGGGTAGTTGCTTGTCCCTAAATGCGGCGCTTAATCGGCTGCGGAGGGGGGAGCGGGAGGCACTGGAGGGGGAGCTTTCAACACTGGAGCAGGCGCATAAAACCAACCCGTCCAGGCAGACGTTGCGCTCTCTTACGGCTATCAGGGGCAAACTTTGGGCCCACTATTCCAACAGGGCTGAGTTCACCCTTCTGAAGCTTCGTCATCTCTCCTACTCCCAGGGGAATAAGGTGGGGAGGCACTTGGCCCGTCAGCTACGCCTCAAGCGGGAGAGGGAGTACATAGGGGGCATACGGGATGCCGCCGGCTTGCTGCAGCACGACGACGCAACCAAGGCAGGACTTTTCGGGGACTTTTACGATGCATTGTACTCAGGGGACGCCCTGGACCCCACTGCCCAGGAGGCCTATTTGCACGCTCTCCCGCTCCCTCGAGTGTCTCCCGCATGGAATGACCAGCTTTCCGCCCCTATCACCAGGGAGGAAGTGTTGGGCGCCATTAAGTCTCTGAAGCCCCGCAAGGCACCTGGCGCAGACGGGTTCACGGCCCTTTTCTACCAGACGTTTGCGGTGGAACTCCGTGGGTTTCTAGTTCGCCTGTTTAATGACATGTCCCACTCGGGGATGTCCTCCATCTCCATGGAGGAAGCGGTCATCTCGGTGATCCCCAAACCTGGCAAGGACCCCTCTGTCTGTTCGTCGTTCCGCCCGATAGCTCTTCTCAACCTTGATGCTAAACTCTACTCTGCCATTTTGGCGTCGCGCATGCAGGATTTGATGCCGACCTTGATTCATCCTGACCAATCCGGTTTTATTAAGGGGCGGCAGACCCATGACAACATCAGACGGGTGATCCACCTTATTGAGAAGGCCAACCGGTTTCGTATTCCGGCGGTGTTGCTTGGGCTGGATGCCGAGAAGGCGTTTGATCGGGTGGATTGGCAGTTCCTGTTCCGCACTCTTCAGGCCTTTGGCTTCACAGACGGATTCGTGACCATGCTTAAAGCTAACTATAGTAGCCCCCGATCTAGAGTCGCGGTAAATGGGTACTTGTCCCCCTTCTTCTCGCACTCGCGGGGTACGCGGCAGGGTTGCCCTCTCTCCCCTCTGCTGTTCGCCCTGAGTATCGAGCCCCTTGCACTGGCGATTCGGGAACATCCGGACGTCCGGGGACTGCCCTTCACGGGGGAGCAACATAAGATTTCTCTGTTCGCGGACGATGTCCTTCTTTCCCTTGCAGATCCGGCGCACTCCCTCCCCCATGTACAAGACGCCCTGGCGCGCTTTGAGGAGGTTGCAGGGTTCCGGGTCAATTATAGCAAATCTTACATCCTTAATCTTACGCTCTCGCCGGCGGAGGTGGAGCGGCTTCATCCGCTCACGCCCCTATCGTGGTCTCACTCCTCTCTGTTATATCTGGGGGTCCGCTTGACCCCCGCAGTGGGCAAGCTGTACTCGGCTAATTTCCCCCCGCTCTTGGCATCTATCCAGACTGAGTTGCAGCGCTGGAAGCCGCTCTTTATCTCCTGGCTGGGCAGGATCCACGCGATCAAGATGACACTCCTTCCGAAGCTTTTATACCTCTTCCAGGCCCTCCCTATTGTCTTAGACGGGGACTTTTTTCACCGCATAAAGACTCTCATGCTTCGCTTCGTGTGGCAGGGGGGCAGGGCTCGTTTTTCCTTTACCACTCTTCGACGGTCGCGGGCGGAGGGAGGGGTGGGCCTCCCTGTTATGCATCTCTACTATCAAGCTGCGCAATTGAGGGTCCTGGTGGAGTGGACCCAACCCCTTTCAGAAAAACACTGGCTCCACATGGATAGGAGTGTGGCGGGTCGCACGATCTGGGACCTGGTGTGGAAGCCTAAGGGAGACAGGCCCAAGAATGCCTATCTTAGCACCCCTACCGGCACCACCCTAAAGGTTTGGGATGCAGTCTCCGGAGACGAGCGATGGACCACTTTTCCATCGCCCTTCACTCCCATACACTTCAATCCGGCCTTTCTGCCTGCGCTGCGGGAGGGCCCCTTTGACGCCTGGAGAGAGGGGGGCTGCCTGGCCCTTACCCATTTGTTCCACGGCTCTGCCCCGCTGACTTTCCCGAACTGTAGGCGGGACTATGGGATTGCTGAGCGGGAAAGGTTCCATCACGGTCAGTTGCTACACTGGGCCCTATCTCCGACGGTTCGGGAGGCGGCGACTCGACCGCCTACTCCCTTTGAAGCCTTTCTTTCCCGCACCTCGACCATGCGTGGGACTATCTCCTTCATCTATAGTCACCTCCTGACCACAACGGTCTCGCCTAGGCCACGGTATATGGGTCATTGGGAGAACCTTGTTGGGCGAGACATCACGAATGAGGAGTGGTCCCATCTATGGCGAGACATGGCTAGACATAATCATTCGATGGCACTGCGGGAGGCACACGCTAAAACTATGATGGACTGGTATCTCCCCCCTGCCAAGCTCCATCGCATTTTTCCTAACACCTCCGACAGATGCTGGAGGGGCTGTGGTTTGTTGGGTGACTTCCGCCACATCTGGTAGGACTGCCCGGTTATCCGCCCCTACTGGGAAGAGATTTTGTCCCATATTAAAGACATCCTGGGGTATCCTTTTGCGGAATCCCTGGAACATGTGCTGTTGGGTCTTAGGGACCCGCTCTTAGAACATCAGACTCGAGCAGACCAAAAAATCTTCTGGCTTTGTACTGGGGCGGCCAAAATCACCTTGGCAGCGGCCTGGAAAAAGAGGGAGGCCCCAGCGATCTCTCTATGGCATGCGAGGCTGTGGAAATTGTTGAGCATGAAGCAAATGGCGGACATCTTTCTGGGGGATTTCAAAAATTTTGTTTTCCGCTGGGGGCCTTTAGTGCGTTTCCTTTCTCGGGGGCTACCAGCTGCGGTGTGCCCACCGTCGATTCGAGCCCTACATCTGTTTCAAGTGTGAGCAGCATTGGAAGCTTGCAATGGGGTGATTGAGTGCTGCCATCACTGGAGGGTTGGGGAGGGGGTTGGGTGGTTGTTGGTGGGTGGGGGGGAGTTTTCCCGGGTTTTCTTTTTCGTTTGGAAAGATAATTGCGAAAGTACTACGCGATGAGTGGGGAGGGCCTGAGATGATGGGCCGGGCTGGTCCGGCCCTGGAGACTTGCCTATTGGTGTACATTCTAGAAGGGCGGACCTCTCACACTTGTGTTGCTTTCGTACTGTCGACCTGGACTTGGTCCCTTTTCCCCATCTTTAGAGTTGATGCCCTGCTGGGCCGGACAACAGGACTATTCCTAGTCATAGCGGCCCCCCTCACCTTGTACATCTCCCCTGCGTGGGAATTGTGGCGGGACTGCCGCGTGTCTTTCCTTGGTTTTTGATCTTATTCAAATAAAAACAACTTTGAAGAAAAACGTTTAATCACTTTTGTTCCATTCTAGAAAGTTACATTCAAATTATTCCTCAGTGAAGGGGTGACGTATTAGGGCGATCCAAAGAGATGTTTTTTGCTAATGTTATTTTTAGTTTAGTGTAATTTAATCATTCAGTTATTGATAAAAACTTTTTTTTGTGCAAAGTTTTTATTAAATCATAAGCAGTGTACAGAAACAGCATAAAAAACACATGTAATTAATGAACAACATAACAACCCGTGGCTATTTTGCAAATATCCAACAGCAATGACAAATGTCTGAGCTTTACAGCATAGTGAGGTATCATACATGTAAGCGAAGAAAAATCATGCATAATGATCCACATTTTTGGGGGATGCGTCTTGCTCAACAGACCGCAAGTATTGCAACAGGGGCTCCCAAATATCGTTAGGCCTAGAGGAGGCAGGAAGTTCCTCTGCATATAACACTAAATGTTCCCGGCACTAAACCAGATCTTTAAGCCATTGTGTAGTCAAAGGCCCGGCTTTGCCCTCCCACGTCACTGCCACACGCCTCTTGGCCAGGAGTAAAGCCACTCTCACAAATGTACCTGTCGCTCCCTTTAAGAATGGCACTAAGCCCCGCAAACACACATGAGGAAAACCCTGCAGTTCAATATTGGTCATATTAGACAGTCTGCAGATCACATTAGTCCAGAACAACGACACCCTCTGCCATGCCCAGGCTAGATGCCAGAAGCCGGCACCCATATGTCCACATCGTTTGCATGCATCGCTATCTCTAAGCCCATATTGGAACAATTGATGCGGGGTATAATACGCCTGGTGAATGTATTTGAAATGCATTATTCTAAGGTTACCATTGGAAGTCAGGGTGCTGGTCAGCTGGCAGCAGTGTTCCCAATCCTGCTGCGTTAGTTGTGGAACCAGATATGTATTCCATTTCTCCATACTCCTATTGTGTGGCAGGAGCTTCTCAGACCTAGCAGCTTGATAGAGTTTACGTCGTGTTGGACTGATGAGCAATGTATGCAAGGTCTGCAGTGTGGGGGGTTCCGCAGGGAAGGTATGGTAGTGTGTCTGTATCGCTTTTTTTAATCTGTGGACAAGAAATATGAATAATGTCGTCTTATTCTGCACGTAACTAAGATCATCATCTGTCAGGAAAGCACCACTAGGATATAAGTCTAGCATTCTATCTGGTTTCAGAGTGTGCATAGCTCCCAATTCATGCGTCACTCACAAGTCAGAATGAAAAGCAAGTGGCAACTGAGGGGAATAAAGTGGTAGCTTCCCAGCCATGCGGCTGAGCGCCTGTTAGGCTGCTATGATGGCGTTAATAGTGTTGATTTCCGTGCAGGGCGTATGTCTGGGGGTATGAGTTAATATAGAGCTTAAGGGAATGGGATGTGCGTCACCATCCTCCACTGCTATATATGGGATAAAACATGGGAACTGAACCAGTAGTGCGAGTATTGTGCGTGAGTACATAGAGAATACAAATAAAGGTCAGGCACACTGAAGCCCCTGGTCTTGTAATCTAAAGTGAGTGTCTCCCAGCTCACACGAGCCAGTCTGCCCCCCCAAATTAACCGGAGCAGCAGGGAGCACACTGTTTAAAAAAAGTGTTTGGTCAGTGGTATCGGTATGTTACTAAAAAGATATTAAAAATTTAGGCAGCACGACCATCTTAATGAGGGCTATATGGTCAGCCAGCGATAGCGGAAGCTTCACCCATCTATCTACCTGTTGTTCCAATGTCATATAAGCAATGCCATAATTTCCGCGGATTACTGTTTCGGGATCCCGATGATTCCACACCCCCAGATATTTTACAGGGTCCGCTGACCACTTAAGGGGAAATTCAAGCTCCCCACAGACTTGGCCCAATTAATGTTGCGACCCGAGAACAACCCAAACCAAATGTATTCTCGCAGGACTGGTGCCATAAAAGTGTGCGGTTCCCTTATAAAAATTAGCATATCGTCCGCGTAGAGGGAGATGCTTACTGGGCGATGAACAAATCGGAGGGCTGAGGCTCTATGGTTCCTCTGGTGATTCGTATAGGGTCCGAAGTGCTACCCTCCACTCGGATCCGTGCCACAGGGTCAGTATACAGCAGATGTACTAAGTTGATAAAGGTAGGAGGAAACCCCATTCATTGCAGAATGTAGAATAAGTAACCCCATTCTATAGAGTCAAAGGCTTTGGCTGCGTCAAGCATCACAGCCGCCGCCTGGAGCCCAGGTTCTAGAATATGAAACATAGCTAACAGTGTGCGTAGGCTATGAGAGGTAGACCTTGTGGGAATGAATCCAGACTGATCCGGTAGGACCAGGTTCCGCATGAGAGGCTGAAGCCTGGTGGCCAGAATTTTGGGATCTGTGTTGATAAGTGACAGTGGTCGATATGAGTCACAACGAGATGGCGATTTATCCTTTTTGAGTAGAGCAATAATCAAAGCTTCTCGAAGGGTCAGCGGCAATATTTCCGTGTCATAGGCTTCGGCATACATTTCTAACAAATGGGGGGTTAATTCTTCAGCAAATTCTTTATAAAACTCACAGGGAAATCCGTCGGGCCCTGGGGCTTTCTTCTTTGGGAGAGTCTTCATCGCTGCACGGATGTCTTACTCTGTGATAGGTTGATTTAGAAACTTGCTCTGCCTGTCTGAAAGCCACGCAATAGCTACATACGATAGAAATGCGTCTAAATCTTTAGTATCAGTACTACCTTGCGTGGTGTATAATTCTGCATAGGCGTTTCTAAATTGGGCTACAATATCCTGATTGGTGTTAATAGTCCTGGCCGGACACGTCAGTAATCTTGGTAATAGTGTGTCGGTCTGTACAAGCTTTTATCTTAGTAGCTAGATGGTGTCTCTGTTGGCCACCCTCCCCATAATCACGGGCTACATGGCGTCTGGGGATGTATCTGGCCTCCCCCTCTGCCAGCTCGTTATATTCTAACATGGAATCTTTAATTATCGCCAGTGCCTGAGCAGAGTGTGAGCATTCATACTCCCGCCCGAGACGCTGTAAAGTGGTTTCTACCTTGGCTAGCTGTTCACGCAAGTCTTGTAGTAAGCTAGCTGACGTGCGAATGCAGGTACCTCGAATGGTGGTTTTAAATGCTTCCCAGAGGGTCATAGCTCTGTCGACCGAGCCCTTGTTTTGGTCAAAATGTTGCACAATAGCCTCACGAATTGTGGGGCATATAATGGGTCCGACAGCGCCTCAGGACGAAAGCGCCTGTCAGGTTGTAAACAGGCAACCCACTAACCTGTCACTCCGAATGCAGCAGGAACGATGGATGATGCCAGATAACCCCGTCCCCCACCACGGAAACGCCCCCGAGGTTTCGAACACCCCTCAAGGAACGACTCCGCCCGGGGGAAAGGGATAAAACGGGACAAAGGAAAGAAGAAAAAGGAGCAGCTACTAAGTCCCACTTCAGGATGGGAATGAAGCGAACCTCAGTAGGTGTCGGGATCCCCTGCCAGCTAGCCCCGTGTTTCGGGACAGGCAACTGCAGGCAACCCAGGTCTGAGACTCGTGCTCCCTGAGGATGAATGTTAGCTTCATAGACACTTGTCCTGACTATGCTTTCCGCAGCACGTCTTTATCTATGTTTAGCATTTAAACAAAAGAAAGCACTTAGCTGACGGATGGCGGTCACGGAGTTCTCTGCCACTGTGTCCTTGAAGGAACGGTCTCCGTAGTCCAAAAGGCACCCCAGCGCCTTTACCAAAGCACCACGCCTTCGTGTCCAGCCTCCGTGAAAGAAAATGAAAGAAAACACGGGTCACGGGATCCGAGCCTTTCAAGCGGCTCGCCGACGAGCCGTTGCTCGTGAAGGAAGATAACGTTTCCGGTTCTCGGGGAGTACCACTGCGGACTCGCACCCGTAGACCAGGAAAGGAACAGCGTTCACTGTGCGCTTCAGCACGGGACGCGAGAGCTGCGCGGTAGCTGCGCGGTAGCTGCGCGGTAGCGGGTTCAGGTCTCTCGCACAGTCCTGTGCGTTCGGAATGGCAGTCTGTAAGGTTCAGTGACGCCCACTCTTGGAGCGCTCAGGGAAGGTTGCAGACGCACCAAAATGCAAGGAATAGTTCGTTAGCCTGGAATCAGAGAGGATTCGAGCCTAGGGGAATTGCTCGGGAGCTTAGATTGACAAGCACCGTTCAAAGGGGAGGGAGGTGCTTATGTACCTTTCCGATTCCTGTGTTACGTGATGGCCGCTTGGCCTTATGGGAGATGTAGTCCGGATAAGGGCAGCATTCATACGGACACTCATACTTGTCGATTCCCCCCACTACCTATGCTGAAACGTGACAGTACCCCCTCTCAACGACCGGCGACCCGCCGGTCCGCCAGGTTTGGAAGGAAAGCGCGCATGGAAGCGCCGGAGTAGTACAGGACAATGTAAATTACTCTTGGGTTCCCAGGAACGGTCCTCCGGACCGTACCCTTTCCAGTCAATGAGATAATAGACCCTCCCTCGCTGCACTTTGGAATCGAGAATGCGTCTAACTTCGTATTCTTCTTCCCCATCTATCTCTACAGGCCGCGGCCGAGGAGGTAGTCTTGTGCTGGGAAGGTAGGGCCGTAGCAGGGACACGTGGAAGACAGGATGTATATGCCACGAATGGGGGAGTTTTAATATCATGGCGACCGGGTTGATTATTTTATCCACTACATAGGGACCCACGTATTTCGGCTTTAGCCTATTACTTCCCCTGAGTTTTAGATGTTTTGTAGCCAGCCATACCCTATCCCCCACTCCATACGATGGTTCTGCGGAACGTTTCTTGTCTGCATTGGCCTTGTCACGGGATTGGGCTGTGCTTAGCTGTGTTCTAGCAGAGTGTAAGACCTTACGGAGGTGCGCATGATGATCCTGAATGGTAGGGTGTTTTGACTGAGCAGGCCACTCGAAGGGTAACATATTCGGATGGTGACCTTGTAAGCAGAAGAACGGTGCACACCCTAAGGAGGAATGATTGGCATTATTATATGCGAATTCCGCAGTCCAGAGAAGTGTACTCCATTCCTCTTCGTGTTGTAGGGTGAAGCACCTGAGGTACTGTTCTAATGTTTGGTTCAGTCTTTCGATTTTGCCATCCGTTTGCGGATGGTAACTCGTTGATAACCGGGCATCGATTTTCAAGGATTCACAAAAGGCCTTCCAGAATCTGGACGTGAACTGAGTCCCCCTATCTGTGATGAGGACTGCTGGGATTCCGTGGAGACGCACAATATGTTGAAGAAACACCTGAGCCAATTCCGCTGCAGAGGGCACCTTGGGGAGGGCGATGAAGTGACCCATCTTAGTAAGATGATCGACTACTACCAAAATGGTGGTCTGCCCTTTACTGGGCGGCATGTCGACGATGAAGTCCATTGACAACGTGTGCCACGGTGTTGGAGGTATGGGAATGGGCCGCAGGAGCCCACTAGGTCTTTGATGTAGGGCTTTTCCTTGAGCGCAAACCGCACATTCGGAGACATAGGAAGTGGTATCCGCTGATAAGGTTGGCCACCAAAATTGTCTCTTCATTGCTTGCATGGTTTTGTGTATTCCCAAGTGCCCTCCCAAGGGTGAGTCGTGTATCCATTGCATAGCTTGTTGCTGTAAAGGCCCGTCAGGCACAAATAAGTTGTCGTCATGGTACAGCAGTCCATTACTGCTTGTTCGTCTTCCTGGTGCTTCGTCGATCCATGCTTGGACATCAAGTTTCTGGACATGATCCTTTACTCGCTCTAGAAAGGCGTGGTGGGTCGTGGAAGCCAGGAACATGTCTGGAAAGGAAGCGTTGTGTAGGATCGCCGGGGGTTCTTCTTGTGGCGCTAGGTTCACTTCTGGTGGAGGAGTTTGCCGCGATAGGGCATCAGCCTTGCCATTTTGTGGCCCAGGTCGGTACTTGATCATGAAGTTGTAGTCTGCGAAGAACAATGACCAACGGAGCTGCCTCGGCGTCAGTGCTCTGGCTGTCTTTAGGAACAACAGGTTTCGATGGTCCGTAAAGATCTCCACGGTGTGCTTAGCTCCTAACAGGTAGTGTCTCCACTCTTCGCAGGCTCTTTTTATTGCTAGCAGCTCCTTGTCAGTGATACTATAGTTGACCTCGCAAGGAGTGAGTTTCTTGGAATAATAGGCCACGGGGTGGAGTTGACCTGTACTAGGATGACGTTGTGAGAGAATGCCTCCTATGGCGTAATGGGAGGCGTCTGTTTCTACCACAAAAGGAAGAGCCGTATCCGGGTGTCTTAATACTGGGGCTTGAGTGAAACATAGTTTAAGTTCCTGGAAGGCGTGTTCTGCTGCTTCTGTCCATAGAAATCTGGCTCCTTTCCGGAGCAGAAGCGTGAGGGGTTGGATAATGCGAGAGAATTCCTTGATGAACCTGCGATAGAAATTCGCGAATCCCAGGAAACTTTGAAGTGCCTTGACCGTAGTAGGGGATTCCCACTGCACTATGGCTTGGGTCTTTTTACTGTCCATACACAGGCCATGGGGTCCTATGATGTACCCTAGAAATTCCACTTCATCGGCGTGAAAAAGACACTTTTCCAGCTTAGCGTACAGAATATACCTCTGTAGTCGTTCCAGTACTTCAGCCACATGACATACATGTTCTTCCTTTGAAGAAGAGTAAACAAGGATGTCGTCAATGTAGACTATGCATGAAATGTCCAGGAGTCCTCGCAACACCTCATCCATAAAATATTGAAAGGCTGCGGGTGCGTTGCAGAGACCGAAAGGCATGACCTGATATTCATAAAGCCCAAACTTGGTTCTAAAGGCGGTCTTCCATTCGTCTCCGCGTCGCACCCGCACCAGATGGTAGGCTCCCCTTAAGTCCAACTTGGTGAAGATAGTGGCTCCTTTAAGTTGGTCTAGTAAGACGGGTATCAAGGGTAAGGGGTATCTATTCTTTATAGTCACCTTGTTGATGGCTCTGTAGTCTATGCACGCCCGCAAGCCTCCCTCTTTCTTAGGTATAAAAAAGAGGGGGGAGGAGGCTGGAGAGGATGAAGGACGAATGAATCCGTTAGACAATATTTCGACAAGATACTGCTGTAAATACGTTGTTTCCGCTTCCGTGAGAGCATATACCCGACTGCATGGTATTAGTGCTCCTGGTTCTAGTTCAATCACGCAGTAGTAGTTCCTGTGTGGAGGCAACTTCCCTGCCTCTTGTTTGCTGAACACCGCTTGGAACTGTAGATATTCAGGTGGTAGAGTGGAGGCATAACATACTGTCTGGGTGTGGCTTCCGAAAGCAAGTAGCTTGGCGGGGCGTTCCGAGTCCTTGGTGCTCATGACTTCTTGCCTTGTGCAGTGCTCTTTGCAGAACGTCGAATTCATTGAGACAGAACGTGCTGTCCATTGTATCAAGGGGTCATGGTAGGTCAACCAAGGCATCCCCAGTATTAACTTGAATTGGGGGGCATCAATCAGGTCAAATTGGATGTATTCAAAGTGCTGTTCCCCTATTTGCATCAATATGGGTTGAGTATGGAAACGTATCAATCCTGAGGTCAACGCTGACCCATCCACTGCCTTCACGGTTTCGGGATGTTCCTTTTTCCTGCAAGGGACACCGATTTCGTCGGCGTACTGTTGGTCGATGAAATTGCCCGTGGCCCCAGAATCCAACAGGGCATGGACAACTAGGAGTGTTCCTGAAGGTAGTTCCAAGGTCACGCATAAATTTATATGGGCCACCATGTACTGGACCGTGTTGGCCACCGAAGGAGAGACCTCTTCTTCAGGGGGTCTCAAACAAGGGGTCTCTTTCTCGTTTGAGAGCGTCAGTTTTCCGACTCCACCACCGAGAGATTTCGTTCTGGCGGGGTTGTTCTCCTGATGAGCCGAGAGCGAGCCTTGCATTCTTTAATGAAATGGCCGGGTTTCCCGCAGTACAGACATAACCTCTGCTTTCGTCGTTGTTCTCTTTCTTCCTGACTTAAGGGACCTCGGACTCCACCGATTTGCATGGGTTCGGCGCCATCGTGGGTGGTGGGTCTTTCGTCCGCTACAGGTTTAGGTCGGGGCACGTAGGTTCTTGCTTCGGAACGATACCTGTCCCCTTTCCTCTCCTGGAGCCTGTGGTCCAACTGCACTGTGAGGTCAATCAGTTCTTCACAGGACTCTGGCATCTGTACTACTTGTGCGAGCACGTCCTTGAGTTCACCTTTGAGCCCTTGATAGAACATGGACGATCTTTTTTCTACAGGCCAATTCGTTTCCACCAGGAGTCGGTTGAAATTGGTGATATAAGTGAGGAGGTCTTGTGATCCCTGTTTAAGGGTGAGCATTTCCTTGTCCAACGACAGGTGGTGTGCCTTGCGGTCAAACAGCTTACGTATGTCAGTGCAGAAGTCCGAATAGTTATACAAGACAGGATCGTCCCTTTCTATTAGTGGAAGGGCCCAATTTGCAGCATTGCCCCCTAAGTAGGACATGATAAAGGCCGTCTTGGCTTGGTCGGTGGGAAACACCGCAGGTTTGCACATGAAATGTAGTCTGCACTGACTAAGAAAAATACCAAATTTCTTTGGGTCCCCATAGAACCGTTCAGGAGGCGCCAAAGGCAGATGCATTGGCTGTATCACATGCACCGAGGGGATTCCCGCACCCTGTGTCCCCCCTCCTTGGGGTTGCGGTATGGTTCGAGGGCCCTGAGTGCGATCTGTCACTGGGGGTGGTAAAGTCCAATCCCTAATGTAGGAACCATTCCCTCTACCCCCTGTAGGGGTGGTTCTAGTTAGCCCAGCTACCTCCCTTCTCATGGATCCCATTTCATTCCGTAACTCCTGATTCTCTCCTCGGAATGCATCCACCTCTAAACGTAAGGCAGTCAGGGTTTCTAGAACGGACGAAAGAATCGTGGATGGATCCATCGCTCAGGCTGCAAGCAATCGTGGGCTTGTCAATCTGTCAGGTTGTAAACAGGCAACCCACTAACCTGTCACTCCGAATGCAGCAGGAACGATGGATGATGCCAGATAACCCCGTCCCCCACCACGGAAACGCCCCTGAGGTTTCGAACACCCCTCAAGGAACGACTCAACCCGGGGGAAAGGGATAAAACGGGACAAAGGAAAGAAGAAAAAGGAGCAGCTACTAAGTCCCACTTCAGGATGGGAATGAAGCGAACCTCAGTAGGTGTCGGGATCCCCTGTCAGCTAGCCCCGTGTTTCGGGACAGGCAACTGCAGGCAACCCAGGTCTGAGACTCATGCTCCCTGAGGATGAATTTTAGCTTCATAGACACTTGTCCTGACTATGCTTTCCGCAGCACGTCTTTATCTATGTTTAGCATTTAAACAAAAGAAAGCACTTAGCTGACGGATGGCGGTCACGGAGTTCTCTGCCACTGTGTCCTTGAAGGAACGGTCTCCGTAGTCCAAAAGGCACCCCAGCGCCTTTACCAAAGCACCACGCCTTCGTGTCCAGCCTCCGTGAAAGAAAATGAAAGAAAACACGGGTCACGGGATCCGAGCCTTTCAAGCGGCTCGCCGACGAGCCGTTGCTCATGAAGGAAGATAACGTTTCCGGTTCTCGGGGAGTACCACTGCGGACTCGCACCCGTAGACCGGGAAAGGAACAGCGTTCACCGTGCGCTTCAGCACGGAATGCGAGAGCTGCGTGTTAGCTGCGCGGTAGCGGGTTCAGGTCTCTCGCACAGTCCTGTGCATTCGGAATGGCAGTCTGTAAGGTTCAGTGACGCCCACTCTTGGAGCGCTCAGGGAAGGTTGCAGACGCACCAAAATGCAAGGAATAGTTCGTTAGCCTGGAATCAGAGAGGATCCGAGCCTCGGGGAATTGCTCGGGAGCTTAGATTGACAAGCACCGTTCAAAGGGGAGGGAGGTGCTTATGTACCTTTCCGATTCCTGTGTTACGTGATGGCCGCTTGGCCTTATGGGAGATGTAGTCCGGATAAGGGCAGCATTCATACGGACACTCATACTTGTCGATTTTCCTCACTACCTATGCTGAAACGTGACAGCGCCACGTGAATGATCGATGGACGGTTTGAGGGATGTGTAGGTTGATTTGGACTGGATTATGATCAGATAGTGTTCGAGATAACCTCTCTACCTTGGACACCCAGCCCCCGTGCTCTTGCTCAACAGCCAGTAGTCCAGCCGAGACCAGCTACCATGCACAGTGAAGATGTGTGTGCCCTCCAGTTTCTCCGCATTTCGTTAACGCCACACTTCAAGCAATCCCAGTTCAGCCATCCCCTCATTAATGACCTGGGCTGCACCGGGTGACTGACCCCTTTGCCACTCGATTTTTCTCTGCTAGGATCTAAATGTGTATTGAGGTCAACCCCCCCATAAAATCACAGCTTCGGGCCAGTCCCGCAGAGTTGAAATGATACGTTCGACTAGGGCAGGGTCATCCGTGTTCGGGCCATATGTATTTACAATAGTAATTAAATTGCCCGCTAGTTTTCCATGAACTATGGCATACCGTCCAGCATCATCAACATAGGTTTTAATCATGGTAAAAGGAAGACTTTTCTTAATGAGCGTGAGCACCCCTCGTGCATAGGAGGAGTAGGAGGAGGCTAAGCGGTAACCGGCCCACTGCGCCCGACATGTACCTCAGTCTGCTTTGTGAAATGCATTTCTTGTAAAAGGGCGATTTTTACCTCATGGCGATCTAGATACGCTAAGACCTGGCGAATCTTTTTTGGTGAGTTAAGCCCCCGTACATTCCATGTTAAACAGGTAATTAATGCGTCATCTGGATGTAGATTCGCTAACATGTTATACATCGAGCATGGTTCTACTTTAGTGCATGATGTGACACATGCACACCTCACAACATCTGAAGTACAATTAGCCACATAAACAGACCCACCAGCTCCCACCTTCGCCCACCACTCATTTTAGCGTCGCCAACGTGCCAAATCCATCCCGAACCTCCCAAAACAATTCCCAAGTGCAACTCCAGGGGAGTAAACAACTATGGGGAACGCCCATGGGGGGAGCACTGGAGCAAAAATCCCCTCCCCGTGTAGTAGGAGGTGGCCGAGGAAAAGTAATGACATTTCCTACCCACTGCATTGTAACATCATAACACAGTACAGAGACTGCCCAAAAACAGTAAATGATATGAGTTCAAGTAGTAGGGGAAATCTTATCTGAACAGTTCAGGTCCTTGCAGACAGTCCATTCCACAAGCGCCACGGCCCTCCAGGACAGGCTGTCAGGTGTAGATCACCCTGAGTCCAGTGTAGAGCAGAAGCGCACAAGTGTCCAGGACACACGTTCACCCGGCTTTTTTATTGTTCAGCTGCTGCCGCACTCGTCTGCCGTGTTGGAGGAGTCCCGGCTGAGTCGTTTGAGAGTCTTAGCAAAGTCCATCGCCGACATTGGGGTAGTGAATATTTTGGGCTTCCCATTTACTTCAATGTGCAGCCGAACTGGGTATAGCAACTCATAGGGTATCTATTCCGATAGAAGGAGTTTTTTGACAGATTGGTATTCTCTCCGTGCCTCCTGCACAGCTGCTGTAAAATCCGGATAGAAGGCAAGAGTGTTACCCTCGTGGGTGATGGTACCTCTTTCTCGTGCCATCTGAAGAATAGTGTCCCAGCCCCTATAATTCAATAAACAAGCTATAATAGGGCGCGGAGGGGCACCAGGGGGACGACTAGAAGCCAGAGATCGATGAGCCCGTTCCACTATTTGAACCTGAGATAGGTGTTCCGCACCAAAAATCGCTTGAAGGAGTTTTTCTATACAGGTCTCGAGACAGTCAGTGTTTGTAGATTCTGGCAGGCCGGTGATGTGCATGTTGTTGCGTCTGGATCTGGCCTCCAAATCCTCATTCCTGGCTTGTATTACAGCTAACACTTTTTCCTTAGACAGCACCTTGGAGGTCACTTGTTGCAAACCATCTTCCGCGTCAGAGATACATGTGTCTGCCTTCCCCAAGCGCAGCGCATGCTTGTCTAGCTTTGTGGACATATGATCCATTCATAGGTTTATATTATCGATTTTTCCATCAATGGATTGCAGACTGGCTTGTACCGCAAGGAGAGTTTTATCAATGCTCGTTAGATGATGACTGGGCGCATCTGCCTCCAAATCAGAGGCTGTTTGTTGAGAAGCTGTGCCCGTTTTGCGGGGTTCGAAAGTGAGGCATGGTTGGCCACGCTCTGTTTTCCCCATTTTTGCACCACTGGAAGGAAGCGCACAAGAAAGATGGGCGTCTCACGGGAAGAGGCGTTGCTCGATGCTCGATGCAGCATGCCACTGCGCACAGATGCAGGCTCAGTGTAAGATTGCAACGTGGCGATCAGTGTCCCTTACTCCGTCGCATCGTTATACCACAGCAGGGTGGAGCTATGATCAGTGGAAGCAGAGTGGAACCAGCAATGTAGGACAGAGGTGTGCACAAAAAAGAAAAAACAGCAACAAATGGCGTGCCCGTGGGTTCTGCAGAGGATCGTGACCCGCAGCTCGGTCCTGTGGTGCCCAGCAGATATCACCAGCGGTGGGAAGTGGAGGTGGGGCCTTATGAGCAAAGTGTCTCAGTTTGGGTCACACTTGTCGAGTCGCAGGAAGGTCCGCACTGAAGGGTGACACAGGCGATAGCGATGTGGGTTCTGCGCCCCAGCGTAGACACCCCGCCGCAGAAAAAAATGGAGCGGGTCAGTTCCAAAGTCACATGGGGCCGCACACCGCTGCGTGGCTATGCAGGGCAATATGGGAGAAGGCCGTGGTGTAAATTGCCTCGATCAGCGGGGTGCTGAGTAAATATTAGAGTTCCCACAAGGTAGCCAATACCCTCCAGCTGTGGGCAACAGGTGTCGCAGTTCCAAAACACACATGGCGCGCGTTGAGTCTTCTTTACGGGCGACTTCCCACTGGGCCATGCAGCGAGGATTAATTAAGGCCTCCCAGTGGCAGTTAGAGTGGACCCAGCAGAGAATAGCTGGGTGGTTAGCCGCACATGTAGTGTAGCCGCACCGCAGCATTCAGCCGGGCTGAACCCCAGCGCAGGTCCACAGCCGCCCCGATGCGGGTCGAGCCGGCAGCCCAGGGAGGCAGACCGGTCCGCACCGCCTCCAGCAGGCCACACCGGCGCATCGTCAGGGCCGGGGCCGAGAGCAAGCCCACTCCTCCAATGCCAGAATGTCATGCACCAGGTTGTCTGCCCCTCTCGCCTCGACCACCGAAGTTGCACAGGTCACCAGTGCAGCAGCGCGAACCGCCTCCGACAACCGCAGGCCGTGGTAGACACCGCTCACAGCTCATTGCAGTCCCGCGCTCAGAGCGCGACCCAGGCTGCCATTTTGCCAGCGCGGGCCCGATAGTTCACCAGCCTCTTTCTCAGCCAGCCGACCCTGTAGCAGCAAGATGGGCTCACCCAAAGTAGCCCGCTGTGCTCCGCTACTCGTTTTTCTTTATTTGAGCGTCCACCATATGCAGGAAGACAAGGATCTTGAGCGGATTATTGACTCTGCCGGCGGAGCTGCTCTACAGAACGGCCATCTTGCCGTGCGCCCTCTAGCGCCCCCCCATTAATAAAAACTTCAAAGGCAAAAAACAAAGCATATTGATCTAGCACACGTCAAGGACATCCCTGAATATGCTATTAGCTTTAATGGGCATGCCTCATACAGAAAGTCTCTTTTTGCAGGTGCTGCAAGATTTAAACTACATTTTGCAAGATCAGGGATGTATATAAAAAAGTGATGGATGCGATGCCTGAACTAATCTCAGCCACTGGTATTACTTGGGTCTTATCCCGGTCCATCATTATTTTCCACTCCATGCCACCTCAATTCGGACCCAGCCATATGCAAATGAGTTTTGACCCTGCATCAATGGGAACATACCATCCCACACTGCGAGGGCAGGTCCTCCCTGAACTGAAACACAAGCAACCTAGGACCAGTTTCACCCTTATTAGGACTTGTCAGCCATGAATAGCTGGGTTGCAGCGTTACCGTGTGCACAAGGCCCACGTCTGGACATACCAGTTCCACTTAGTGTGTTACACTGAAGTATACTGTTGGACCAGGCCCTCACTGCAGAATCACCCAGATTTTTGCTTTCCTTTGCTGGTGTCTTTTAGGACTCCATGCACTTTATTCCTGCTAATCAGTGGTAAAGTGTTGTACTCTTCCTTTAAAACAGTGTAAAATTGGGCCACACCTGACTGGTCCATTTAATTTACTTGTAAGTCCCTATTATATGGTACTACATGTAACTTATGGCCTGTAAATTAAATTCTACTAGTGAACTGCAGCACTCCTTGTGCCACCCACTAAAGTAAAACATGTCTCAGGTCTGCCACTGCAACCTGTAGTGCAGTTTTTTTTTTATAAACAAATTTTTATTCATTTTACAAAAAAAATGCACCAGCCATATCACACTATATTTCAATGATCGAGAATTACAATCACAGAATCCCACCCCCAGCACACAGATATTAATGAGACAAAGAAACGATGGAACCGATCAGGCCCCTCATGATTAGACCACCACCCCCCCCAACCACTTCCCCCAAATTCTACGGTATTTCTTGGGGCAGCCACGTGCTGCGTACATAACTTTCTCCTATGTGGCACACCAGTTCACCCCACTCCGCCAACGTCCCACGGTGGGGGGATCAGGACATTTCCACAAGGCTGCAATGTCTCTTTTAGTCACCACCATGGCCGTATTAAAAAACAGCTTTTCATTTCATGACCCATCCAACCCATCCGTGATGCCCAGGATCGTGTGATTAGGGTCATGTGGAACCCCCCACCCAGAACCTCAGAGAGCTCGACTTCGATGCCCTTCCAAAATCCCGCTAGGATGGGACAGGCCCACACCATGTGTAGGAAGTCTGCGGGATCATGGCCACACCTAGTACAGGCTGACGACGGACTAAGCCCAGCGCGATGAAGACGCACAGGGGTGAGATATGCGGCATGTAAATAGTAGAGTTGCACTAAGCGCAGCCGAGCAGAGGCGGTGACCGTTCTAGGGGCCATAAGGGCATCTCGCCAGTCCTCCTCCTCCAAGGGGCCCACCCAGACCTCCCATTGCGTCCGCAGTCTGTCCAAGGAAGTCGGGGTGTTATTAATCAGTGTGCGGTAAATACGGGAAATGCCACGCTTCCCCAGGTCCCCGAACATAATCTGTGCTTCCGGTGGGCTGTGGTCAGGCAATCGTGTGCCTGTAGCTAGGTGTGAGTGGATGGCGTGACGCAACTGGAGGTAGCGAAAGAATCGCGAGGGATGCAGCGAGTACCTGGCTTGGAGATCATCAAAGGAGCGCATGTGATCCCCTCCCCCAAACATCCCCGAGCTGTGAAATGCCTATGCGGTCCCAGGCCTCGAAGCCCCGAAGCCCGGACACCTCCCTGAGCCAGGTCCCACGCCACAGGGGCGTACAATGGATCAGTGTGTGTGTCCAGCTGGTGTGCCGCAGTGCGGCTCGCCAGGCCAATAGCACGGAACGCATCACCTCCAGAAGACGGGATGGAATCGGGGTCCCGTAGAGAAAGGAATGTACTTTGTCGAGGCCCAGCTCCCCCAGCTCAAGCCTGTAGGCCGGGTCGGACCACCCCCCATTAAACCATTCCACTGAGTCTAAGGCCTTCTCGAAGTCCACCACGAGTAGCGCGAGGTAAGGAGTGAGGAGTTGGCGGTGGGCCAAGGCGGAATGCAGTCTACGGAGACAATGTCGGGAAGGCATAAACCCACATTGGTCGTGGTGGACCAACGTAGACAGATGGGGCTTGAGTCATTGGGCAAGGAGGGCGGCGAACAGTTTGACCTCAGTATTGATGAGGGAGATGGGGCGGTAGTCCGCGCACTGCGGCGAAGAGGCTGGGACTTCGGAATGACCACAATGGTGGCACTATCCGTTTCGTGGGGAAAGGAACCCTTCTCCACGGCCTCATGAAACAACGCTTCTAAATGAGGGATGAGAACATCCCGGTAGTGAGTCTAGTATTCCTGAGGGAGGCCGTCAGGGCCCGGAGTTTTGCCAGAAGAGACGAGAGTGATAGCGTCTCCAATTTCCTCACGGGAAATGGGATGGTCCAGGTCGGTTTGGACGGTGGCGTTGAGCCGCGGGAGGCGGCCGCCCTCTCCGTCCATCAGATCCATACGGGAGAGGGTCGGGCCCGGGCCTCATATAGCCTGCGGTAGTAGGCAGCAAAGGCCTGCGCCATCTCCAATGGGGCACGGCACGGTGACCCATCCGGCGTCACTATCTCAGGGATTATACGGTTCGCTCTTGGATACGTTGCCAGACGGTGAAGGAGTGCGCTATTCTTGTCGCCCCAGCCATATACTCTGGCCACGGAGGAGCGCCAAAGGAGTTTAGCCGCATCCAGCGACAGCTGTTTGATCTCCAGCCAGAAGTCTCATGTCGGAAACATCCGGGGATCGGGTCGCGGCGCGCTCGAGGCGCAGGGCCTGTGCCTCCCGTGAGGTAATCTGTTCCAGCTGGGCTTGGAGCTGGAGCTTAAGGTGGCCCTTAGCCACCCCCCTAATCGTGGCCTTACCCGCCTCCCACAGGGTGCCCGGAGAGGACACAGAGCCCTCGTTGGAGAGAAAGTACTGCTTGAGCTCAACCCCCACCGCCTTCCTAAAGTCTTTGTCGTGAAGAAACCAGGCATTCAACCTCCATGTTTGTCGGGCAGAGGCGGGGGGGGCCCTGCACGAATCAGCACCGGCGTGTGGTCGGAGATACCTCATGGGAGAAGCGAGACCTCCTGAATCAGAAGACAGTCCGTTGACGGAACGAAAATGGCGTCAATGCGTGCCTGTGTATGGTGTGCCGCTGAGGTGTGTGTAAATTGTCTAGCGTGAGGATGCCACAGTCGCCAGGCGTCGCACAAACCTAGTGGGGCAGACCATGACCGCAGCTGCTTGGCCTGCGCAGTTGTACTTGGGGATGGCGGGCCTGTCGTGTCAAGGTCCGGTGATGAGACCGCATTAAAGTCGCCCCCAAGGAATGTCGGGCTGGGAGGCAGTGATGCCAAGAGCTCAACGGATTTAGCTAGAGTCGTCGTCAGCATCGAGGGGGGAGAATAAAGGGACACCAGGTTGAGCGGGTTGGCATTGATTGTGCTACTAACGGCCACGAAAGTGCCCTGAGCGTCAAGGATCGTGTGAACAGTCACCAGAGGAAGGGAGTGTCTTACTAGGATTGCCACCCCCTGGGAACCCCTGGTAAACCCCGAGTGCCACACTCTGTCATATCCGTAACGCGCCAGAAAGGGACAGCGATTACCCAACAAGGGGGTTTCTTGTAGGAATAAAATGTCCACCCCTATGCGCTGCGCATACTTAAGGACGGCCATGCTTTTAAGGCGATCCAGGAGCCTTATTAACGTTCCAAGACATGATACGCAGGGGGGCGTTTATTAATTGCGTGTCAAACATGGTACTGGGATTGCCAATGGAGGTACAAGCCGGAAGGGGGAGATCCAGTCTATCTATTGCGTCAGGTGTAACGCAAGGTGCTGCGTTATTGCTAATGAATACAAACTAAGAAACGTAATGAAACACAAAACTGAGAAGAAAACTCGGGACAACGATCCCACCCCCCACCCTACACTTCAGGAACAGAAGCATCTGTCGCCCAAACAACAAACCTAAGAGTGAACACCCAAACTAAAACGCTTGGTAATCGGGAAGCTTGGAGGACCCCTCCTCATTTTAGGATGTGCTTGAATGAACCATCAGAAAGAAAGGAATAAGATTAAACTAAATGTGTCCTCCGGCTGCGGAGCCAGGCCCGGCAGGCAGAGACGAGTTCAAACAGGGTCTTTCAGAATCATTGGGCTGCAGGAGAGGTCTGTGTCCAGGGGGGCCTGCAAGGATGGACAGGGCGAAGGGCCCCCAGGAGCCAAGTGGTCAGATGACCCAGAGCGTCTCCCAGGTGGTGGAGCATCAGAAAGCAGCGTCGGTGGAAGGGGGCGGCTGGGTGGAGAGTCTGAACGTGTCCATCTCCGTCCACGGTGCCTGCGGGAGTGGTTTCGTTGGGGCTGAAGAGTGGGAGGCGGGCCAGACCACCCCCGGACCCCTCCTGTTGCGGGGCTCGATCATCAGTGTGCAGTGGGCGTTCCTCCGTCGTCCAGGTCCAGGCCTCAGCCGGACTGTCGAAAAACAAGGTCTTATGGTCGAACACCACTCGCAGGCGTGCCGGGAAGAGAAGACGATATTGGATATTGAGGGCCCTCAGCTTTTGTTTCACATCATCAAAGGAGCGACGCTGACCCTGAACCTCGCGGGTATAGTCCGGGAAAATCATGACGGTGCGGTTTTCGTACAAGAGCTTTTGCTGTTTGCAGGCTTCCGACAGGATGACGTCACGGTCTTTGAAGTTCAGGACCTGCATTATGATAGGTCGGGGGGCCTCGCCCGGGGCAGGCCTCGGAGCCAGGGACCAATGGGCCCGCTCAATCACGAACCAGGGGGAGAGCAAACCTTCGGGGACCCACGATCGGAGCCATTTCTCGAGGAAGTCTGCCGTGCGGCCCTGCTCCGCCCCCTCCGGGAACCCCACCAGGCGAAGGTTGTTACGCCAGGACCTATTCTCTGCGTCTTCTGCCCGGCGGTGCAGCTCTTGAACATGGGATTGAAGACGAGCAACCTGCCCCTTGAGTTGCTGGACGTCATCTTCAACGGTAGAGATATGAGATTCGATTTCCTTGATCCGGGCGTTGGGGTTATGGAGGTCCTGCCAGATAAGGGTCACGTCCACACGCACCTCAGTGATCTTCCCCTCTACCGAAGTTTGCGAAGCATGGATGGCTTGCAGGATGGTAGATAACTCAGCTGAGGGCGGCGGCTCCTGCTCCACTGCCCCCCTGGGAGCACCCACCTCCAAGGTGGTGAAACGGTCCATTTTGGTTTGGGTGGCCGGGGCCTTAGATGACCTGTCCGTCCTGCCCATGATAGCACCCCTGAGAGCCCAAGCACCCGGGCCCCTTGCAAATAAGTCTCACAGTGGGCAACCCACACACCTCCGTGGGTGGCCCAAAGTCAAGCAGGTGAAACAATCAGTGCCGAAGCACCATCCGCACCAGATTTCCGCCCGCGGGGCCGCGTTGGGGAAAGGCCTTCACCGCTCAGCGTTGTAATTATGAACCACCGAGCCTACACAGGCAGCCGAACAGGCACTGCCCGGGGCAAGCAGCTGAAGGTCCCAACAGGAGGGCCGCAAGTGAAAATGTCTCTTGGGGTGGCTGAAGGGCGAGAAAGCAATCAGGAAGCAGCAGTGGGCCAAGGAGGACCCCCAGACGTCGAAGGATCCACCCCGGGCCCCCCGCTGCTCGATTCCGCAGCCGAATTGGGGTCCCAGGCCCGTCCGGGCCCACGGACTCGAGATCAGGGTCCCATCCACTCGAAGACCAGCAGCGCACCTTCTAGGCAGGAGAGATCAATCAAGGCAGGCAATGAGGGGGACCACACAGGGCCGTCCCCCCCTCCAATGGTGGCTGCCTGCACGTGTGGGGGCCCTAAATCCACCGTCCCCGGACCCCACCGCCGCCAGGACCCAGCCACTGCAGTGCGGGACTCACCCCACTTCTCCAGGGGCCAACACATCCTCTCTACGCTCCAACGCCGGTTACTGCCGCTTCCGCTGCCCAATACGGCGGCCGCTCCCCCAGGCAGGTCACAAATAGGAGCAGGCGCGGGTAGGCCCGAGGGCTCCAGGCATCACCCCAGCCGCCGTCCGTCACCACAGATCAACAGGCCCCGTAAGAGCTTGCCGGGGCGCCCCCGAAGGCAGCAGCGTCCTCCACTTCCCTCCGGAGGGCCAGGCACTAGAGGTCGCAAGCACTCCAGCAGGGGGGGAGACAGGAGGGAGGCAGGAGGCCGCCCACACCGCAGGCCCGCTCAGCTCCTGCCGCTCGATATGGCTGCCGCCTCCTCTAACACAACGCAGGCGGCTTCAAAGTGCAGGAAAGCACAGTAGCTTCAGGCGCCGCCCCGGCGCCGCACACCGCGGCCCAGCTCCGGGCCCACGAGAGTCTCAGCAATGGGCCCGGAAGGCGGCACAGGTCAGCCTCCTCTCCCGGGACCGCCCAGCACCGAAGGCAGTGAAGCTGCCGCGCACTAGCGGCCGCGCAGGAAACAGCGGGGGAGGCAGACTACAGATACACCCCGCAGGTCGAGCCCTCAGCCACAGCGGACCCGAGGGGCAGTCAACATCCGGGGGCCCCACCACTCACGAGGCCAGGCACCACAGTCGGCGAAGGGGGATGTAGTCGCAGACCGAGAGCCGCCATTTTGTCCCCAGCGGTCGGCGGGCCGGCCCCGGCTTCAGAGGTCCCGCTGCAGGGTTCCGCACTCCTGGATACTCCGCCAAAGCACGCAGCCAGGTAAGGAGGGGATAAACTGGCTCCGATAGTTCTTTACGGGCTAAGAATGCAAGCCAATAGTGGAGGGGTCCCGGAGCACTCTTAGAGTGCGTCCACCACCTTGGCTCGGTTAGCCATGCCCCCTGTAGTGCAGTTTTAAACTGCCATTTCTACATGGCAAAATAAACCTTTTGCCAGGCCTAAACCTTCCTTTTTAACACTTATGTCACCTATACAGTGGGCCCTACCGGCTCCTAGAACAGAGTGAATGGTATTTAAAAAGTAGAACCATGTGAGTTTACGTTTTAAATGTCTTAATAGTGAAAATCTCCTAAAGTAATTTTTCACTGCTGAAAGGCTATCTCTTCTATTGACATTGGGTCACCCTATTACACATTTTAACTGATAGCTTCAGTTTGGGACCAGATAGAGAAATGCTGTTTCTACTCATTTAATTTGTAATTTGAAACCTTCAATGGTAAATTTGGAATTTAAGTTGCTATACTGAAAATGACACTTTTTGAAAGTTTACTTTTTTCTGCCTAAACCAAATGTGCCTTTCTGCCAGTGTCCAGGGGCATATGACTGGGAGTTACTGTCCTGTGATATTTTGTGTATTCCTTCCAGGCATGGGAAGAAAATGGCCTTGGGTTTGAGGCAGGGTGTTCACCTCCTGAGCAGGATGTCCTGGGTGGGTTGTACTCAGGCTTCCTGAGCTTCAAAGGGTAGCCTCAGGGCTTGCCCACCCCTTTGTGACTTTTAAAGGCTGTCTGCTCTGCCACTGACAAAGGCAGCTCACACCAAGGACTGTCTGCCATTTGGTACCTTTCTTTAGAGCCAAACCCATGAAAGGGGGAAGGTTATACAAAGGAGACACCCCCCACCCAGAGGCTGGCACTGGGGATAAAGTGGCACCTTCAGAACCTCTCATCAGAACACTCCTAGACCTGTAGAAGATTCAGAAGAATGCTCCCCAGTAGTTACTCCAAGGATCAGTTGCTAACCTCCTATTTGAGCTTCAGGGACACAGCAAGCTTCCAGAGGCCTCCCTGCAACTGTCCAGCTGACCACCAACTGGACCTGCTGGAGTGAGAGCTAAGCCCCAAGAAGTGCCCCTTCAGGGCCTCGACGCATCGCTGGTATAATAGTGTATCCTCTGCCTCAAAATATCAAGTTCTGAGTTTCAGGTGAAGATTCTGAAGTTTTTTGGGCTCTTTCTGAGATCGAACAGATGTCTTGTAGTGCCCACTGACCAGCCGCAACACCAGTCGACTCGAGTCTCCAGCGATGATTAATGTTCAGATCCGGTAGAGAACCAGTGCCAGTGGCAGCAGTGCGCATCAAGCACTAACATGAACCTTCAGTGATGATCAATTATCGTTATTTTGTAAGACATACCATCTCAGTTTGGAACCAGCCATATGTAAATTAGTCTTGACCCTGCTCCAATAGAAACAGTTTAGCTTGAACTGCCAGACCAGGTCCTCCCTGAACCAGAACTCAAGCAATCCAGGACCACTTTCGCCCTTATTAGGGCTCATCGTCCAGGTATAGCCTGATTCTAGTGGTATAGTGTTCACTGGACCAATGTCAAGGCTGGGTCTAATCTGAGGTGGCATTGTGGTAAAAGAAACAATAGGCTGGTATGTGGTCGAGAGTAATTACCAGTGTCTTAGATTAATTGAAGAATCCCACCCATCACTTTTTTCTATAATATATCAGTGTGATGCCCTAATATGACGGGTATGCCCAGAAATGGGTTGTGTGCTCATTTTACCACTGGAATCTAGCTGTATCCGACTGATGAGCCCAAACTAGGGAAAAACTGGTCTTTGGTTGCGTGTGTTCTGGTTCAAAGAAGACCTGGCTTGGTAGTTCGGGCTAGACTGTTTTAATTGGAGTCAACAACAGATAGGTGGCACGATTGTATCAATGCACAACAAGGGACACGCAGTATAGATTGACTAGTATAACCAAACGCTATATGAATTGGAATTTTGTTTTGGATATGGGCATACAAAGGTTGTCTGATGAGTTTTGTTTACTGAATGAAGGATTGGGGTGCACGTGGCATAGTCCTGATGATATTGACGTGAGGTTATTTTGATATCCTACACTGATTTAATTCGACATAACTTTGGATGCGACTTAGTGACATACGTCGTGGTAAGACTAAACATATTGCTTTTGATAACATTTGTGAGAACTATAGGATATTCTGAGATATAATTTGTATTTAATTTCAGATTTTCATGCCTTGTGTAGCACTTTTTATGGATGAAATTAGTTTATTGGAATGAGGGTAACGATTGGAGTGAGTAATATTACTCTTTTGGTTGACTTGCTGACAGTATTTTCAATCTTTTTAGACTAGGAATACGGAGGTTAGATGCAAATATACATAAAATGCAATTTTTGATTGAAATAATTATAGTTTTTATTACAGTGTCACATAGACACTTATCTCTTTAGAATATTTTTATACACAATGGCTTGCATGGTTTCTCTGTACATCTACACTGGGAGCTTTTCAAACTTGGGTTGCACATCAGAATTTGCAATGTTGGTTTTGCACTCGGTGGAATTGTATTGAGGGGATTTCTCACTAGGGTATTTCAAGTGGGGTCATCATGACAATGAGTTGAAATTGATACATTTGATATGTGATCTCTGTTTGTAGCCTTTAGAAAGTTAGTGGTGAAATTCATACCACGAAGAAACACGTGTTGGCTATTGGCTACTAATATGAATTTTGCATCTGTCAAGATGGAATATCATCAAGAATAAAAAAGAAAAACGAAATTGGCCATTAGTTTGCATCTGTCAAGATTAAATACAGTCAAATATAAATAAAAAAGAAGAAAATCTTCATATTGTGGATTACTATAAGAATGGACATTCCTTTGAGCATCAGTGCTCAGGAAAATAGATATATGTTATTATTGGAGCCTTATCGAGGCTGATTTGCATATGTCTAGGTCAAATCTGAGGGGCTATTATGTGCAAAAATGTATGAACTGGTATGTGGCCCGAGTAAATACTAGTGCCTGAGATTAATTCAAGCATCTCACCCATCACTTTTTAATGGTGTAACAGGGACTGCATTGGTGACACAGACCTGGTGAACGAATGAGACCCATGGAAATGCTGTGTTAGTTCTCATTTAATACCAAGTACTGCATTCTTCTTGGATGGAGTGTGTGGATGCAGATCTGTAAAGAAGAGCACGCCATTATTTCACAGCATTAAAACTCTTTTATTGTATGTCGCCGAGAGCACTTTCTCCTCGCCCTCAGCTGAACATAAAATTACCATGATGGTTCCACCTACAGTGCAAGACCCTGCCTTGCACCCGAAGGGAATCTGAATGCCCTCTGCACCGGCTGTCTCTCTGAAACCGCCAAAGAGTGAAGAATGTTACTTATTTACTAAACCATAATCTCAACGAGGGACTCCTCTGGATTTGAGGAAGGACATTCTAGGACCCACAACTGGGCGCCTTGTCTGAAGCAATCCAAGGCTGCAACTTTAAACTCCAACTCACCACTACACAATATTTAAAGAAAGCCATATCCTTCAAAGTGTTTTAAGTCTTATGTTCTTTGTGTCTGATTTTGTTACCTTTTCTTCTAGTTGTATAACTTGGTTAGTGAGGCCCTCTATTTTCTCCCCAATGGCTTTTAAAGCCATTTTAATTCTGTTAAGATCATAGTTCAGCTGCTTATCCTCCTCTAGTCAGAGCATCCACCAGTTACATTACACATTCAATTTTGGTAGAAACAGGGTTATTAAGTGATTTGCCCAGAATCACAGGATGTTGAGCTGGCCACGAGACTTGAGCCCAGTTCCCCAAAGCCAAAGTCGGCAGCTCTGGCCGTTACTCCTCTTTCTGGGAGCACAAATGGATCTCATCCACTGATAGGAGAAGCTTGCTCTAGGGGGTGGAGAAACAGGCAAGTCATGCACACGTTCAGGATGAGTCAGGGGTTCCAAAGATCTGCCTAGTGGATGGATCTCTAGATCTGCAATCAGCTTCCCCTCCTAGAGAGATTAATTTTCCCCATGCAGAAAATGCTAGAGAAGAATACATATTTAATTTCGCTATGCGGGTAGATTTTATTTCTACGCAAGCATAACAACCAGGTAATTCATTTTCCGAGGCTATGTGCCCTGAGTCGTTATTTCTTGAAATGTCAACCAAGGTGTCATTTGAGGCAAAACCTAATGAGATGAAGTGACATACTGTGAACCTTTAATATTATTGGTCTGGCAAAGGCTATGGAGGGGGGGTGGGATGCGGGGACTCTATACGGGTCCGCTGGAGTCAGGGAGGTGGAAGGACGATGGGGAAAGTATATGCAGTGTGTTGGAGTAAGAGAGGGTGAGGAATAATGGAGATTTTACATGGTCTGTGTTATAGTTAGGCAGAGAAAAACACTGCATGCTTTTAGTTGGGAATGGTGCAAGATTAGAAGTGGCTGATGGTGTTTTTCTGGAGGATGTCCTTGGTCCCTGTCACAGCTTGTACGTGGTTGGATAAAATCATTGATGGTTGCTGTCATGGCCATCTTTTCCATTAAGCAAGGACATCTAACAGTCAGGATGTGCAGCATGCAATGCATCCGCCCTAAATTGTACACTTTTCTGGATATACAGGAGTGCACCAGCACTGATGTACAAGTAGCTGAATCTTCTAGTAGTCAATTGCACATTCAATAATAGACTGTGAACAAGTATCTCTGCAGTTGTATCAGTCTCCTTGTTCTGTTGCAGGTCGACAATATGGTCAACATATGGGTCAGAAGTCGTTGAGTCACCTTTAACTACAAATATGGTACATGCACATTAAGACACAGCTAAGGATCAGTTCATGTCTGCAGACAACCATGTGTGTTGATACATGTTCTGTGATTCCTGTGGTGGCCCTATGCCATTCATTTATTGTTCTCCTATTTGTTGTGCAGTTTGTGGTTGGTGTGTACCTGCTGTTGTGTCCTGCAACTTAGGAGTAGGCGCACAGTGATGTGTAGCTGTTGTTTTTTTTTCTGTTTCATGCATGTGCCATATTGTTAAACAACCATGCGTGTTTCCTGGGGTAGTCAACTATGAGCATCAAACACATATGGATAATATACCAAGGAGTTATGTCCAGCGTGAAATTCATATGGTTCTCTTTGTGGGTTGTGGATGGCAGCTACAAGCTCAAGACCTAACATCTTCAACTTAGGGAGGCTCACTTAAGCAGCACAAAAGGAGCTAGGTAGAATGTTTGAATTAATCTCAGGTACCAATATTTACCGTTAGTCACATTCAAATCCATTGTTTCTTAGGTTGTCTGTGACAATATAGACATGAACTAAACAATAGGTGTGACTGTGCCCCTAAAGAGTCAGTAGTGTTGAACTGCTATGCCCCCATGCCCTCTGAAATGGAACACGGGCAATCCCGATAGGCTTGTGTTCAGATTTTCAATGCAAGTGTTCCTCAGGTACCAATGTATTGAAGTAGTGTCTTTGGATGCCATTGTGTTGAATGGGAATATATCTGCAGCTTCAGTGTATTCAGTGAAATTCATATGAGGTAAATGATTGCATTAGTGTGCCCCTAGGGTATTTGTGTATTGCAAGCGAGTGTAATCATGGTACCAAGAAAGGCATGTAAAGGCAGACAAGGCTGGAGAGCTGCACTATGAGATGACGTTCCTGCCTGCCCCCATATGGTATTGACACCTCGAGTTCTCAAGAGGCAACAAAGAGTTTCCAAGGAAGGAGGGGAACATGGCGGCTGACAGGGAGTGCTGGTCGAGAGCTCTCCCTCTTACACGGCGGTATACGGTGTTCTCTACTGGTAATGTTTACTTTGGTGGAGATAGCTGGCTTTTTTTCTTTTGTGGACATTGCTGGCGTTGTTGTAGGGAGGTTTCGGTGGGAGTTTGTCGGGCTGCAGAGGGGTACAGAGCCGCGGGGCGGCTCTTAGTGGAGAATGGCGATTCCACCGCGAACGAGCGTCTGATCGGAGGCTGAAGCACGGCTCAGCAGGGGCCGGTGAGCTGCCGCCAGGATCATCTTCCGGGGCAGCTGCAGTGGCAGAGCAGCAACTCGTGGAGGAGACGGCACCTTTTTTTCGGGACAACCGATCATCTCGTATGGCAGCAAGAAGGAGGATGCTGCTTACAGGCCACCCATGATACCAGTGAGGAAGGGGAAAGGGGATTGGGAGACTTACATCAGGGGCAGGGGGAGGGCCTTAACAATCTGAACAAGTCTCCTCAGACGGGGTATGCGGGGAGATAGTTCGCCCTCCTACCAGATATATTTTGTGAAGTAGGAATATTTGGGAGAAAGGCACTTTAGAATACCCTACAGTTTCCTCTCCATAAAAAAGAATCCCCCTCAGACTACACAGGGAAAGTCATTTCAGAATAAAGGGAGCCAAACTTCTCTCCCCTCGCCCACCGTAGTCATAAAATCATTGAAAATTAAAAAAAAAATGACAGAGTGAAGATAACTCCTTTGCTCCATTCCTACTTCAAGCTGCAGTCCAAGTCAAGTTGTCCCTCCTCCCCCGTTGGCCCCTTGTGCCCCTCTACACGTCTTTGAATGCAGCAGTTATTCTAAAGTAATGGAGGACATCGTGGTTAGTAAAAGGACTAAAGATATTCTTTTCCTAGAAAACATGTTCAGCCCCATAGCAGTAGAAAATAACCTGGATAGTGCGTACAGAGAACCAATACATCTGTGACTGCGCCCGTTCAATCTCGTGACTCTGGAGGGCCGCATTCAGAGGGGGACAAACATGCTGAACAAGTCACTATGGAGAAACCTTTTTCCACTTTATTAACAGAAATTAGGGAAACATTTGCAGTGTCTGAATTAAACCAACAAAAGATCCAAAGGCATGCAAAGTTCTGGAAGAAAAGATCAATAATTTGATGTAAAGAGTGGGAGTTATGGAGCTGTCGTTAGAAGACCTTTCTAAAAAAGTGTATACTAATAAAGACGAGATTCAAAGGTTGAAGAATGGGGATAAAGAGCTCCGGGACAAGATAGAAGCCCTTGAAAATAGTGTGAGGAGAAATAATATCAGGATTTTAAATATACCAGAAGGGCTTGAGGGAGAGAACGTTAGGGGCTTCACGATCAGCCTCCTAAAAGAATTTAACCCGGACATTGATGAACGCACCTTAGAAGAGGTTATCCAAAGAGTACACTATGACCCGTTCCTGAGAAGACCAGCAAAGAAGACCCAGAAGAAGATCCTGGTTAATTTTAAGTCATATTCTCTTAAAGAGAAAATTCTTGCAGGGGCTCTAAAAGTAGGATCATACAAGAAGGGGGACTGGTCCTTCGGCATTAGTTGGAATATTTCGCGGGCCACGCAAGACAGGCAATGGGAGCTAGGACGTTTATTCAAGAATTGAGAGGACTAGGTGCTAATGCTAACATTCGCTTTCCCGCCTCTCTAAAAGTGATGTGGAATAACAAAATGCACAATATTAGAGACCCCAATGAAGTCAGTACTTTAATTGAACAGATTAAAGCACCTCAGAAGTGATCGCATTGCCGTGATATAGGTGGGGAACTCAAAGAGGTAATCTTTTAGAATACCTTTAGTTGTTCGGGAGGGTTCCCCAGGGGGAGAGGGGCACCGGTTTCACCAGGTTCTTTGGTTTTTTTTTAAATAACCACAGTTTTTTTTCATGTGGGAGGAAAAAAGAAAAACAGTACTCAGTCAAAATGGTTCAAGCAGTTCAGGCAGATGTACCTGGTTTACATTCTTACACCGAGAAACTCCTGCCCATTTTAAATTTGCTTACTTAATGAATGGCGAATGTAGAAACAATTAAACACTTGAAAATTCTACCTTGGAATGTTACCGGCCTTAGAGTTGCTCCAAGAAGAAAGAGAATTTTGGAATATCTTAGGCTCTCAGATAGTGAGGTCTTTCTTTTGCAGGAATCCCACTTACGAAAAGAGAAATGGGGGAGATTCTCAAAGGATAGAATTGGATAGACCATTGTTTGTGTACCACTCAATCGTGTTCGGTGAAGGGATGACGCTCCTTTTTAAGAAATCCATTCAAGCCACTCTGGGCGAGTGCGTTGTTGATTACTAAGGCAGATGGGCCATAGCAGGATATTATGGGCCCAATATAGATGACCCTGCCCCCCTTCGGGCTTTATTTCTCGATCTTGTTGACATCAATCTCCCTATCATACTGGGAGGGGACTTAAATGTTGTTATTGAACCTGTCCAAGATACATCGTCTAGGAAGGCAACTGGGGGACCTCCTAATATGAGAATTGTGCTAAAACAATTGATGGTAGACATTGAAGTCATTGATATCTGGAGACTAGTGGGTAGTAAAGAGGAGAACGAAGGGGGGAGGTTTACTTTCCACAATAAAAAATCTGGTCATTCGTCCAGGTTAGACTTCTTTCTTGTAGGCTCTGTTACCAGTAAGAATACCATTAGAGCTAGCCATGTTCCGGAGCATCTATCAGATCACCCGGCAGTTAGTTTAGAGATCACTCTAACAAATAGGTCTCCTGCCCGGAGATGGACTTTAAATCGTACCTTACTCTTAGATTTACAGGTGATTGAACAATTGAAGGTTGCCACAAATGATTTCTTCCTCTCTAATATAGATTCTGCCTCTTTGCATAATGTATGGTATACTTATAAGGCCTTCCTAAGAGGTATTCTAACTAGTTTGACTGTTGCTCACAATAGGAAGGTTAGGAAGGAAATTCACAAATTGGAAACGATAATACGTACCCTTCAACTAGATCTCGAAAAGGCTCCCGATGTCAAAATTGTGAACCAAATCGAAGAAAAATTATAATAAGCAAGATGAGAATTTATTGAGTATTTGAGGGCAATAGTGAGGAGGAAATGGGAAACCAGTAATCTGTCACAACATGAATACAGGGAATGATGTGGCAAATTGCTAGCCTGGAAGGATAAGTCCAATCAGACAAGGAATATGATTAAGGAAGTCAGATGTCAAAATACAGGTAAAATACTCTTGACGACATTAAGCTTGAAAATTCCTTTGCACAGTTTTTTCAAGACCTCTATACAGAAGATCTGAGGGTGGGAGGAGATCAAATTGAGAGCTTCCTTCAGGACCTGGAACTACCATATTTACAGGAGGCCTCTAGGGATGGCCTGAATGATCCCATCTGTCTTGAGGTTATTAGTAACCTTAAAAAGGAGAACGCAGCTGGCCCTGACTCCCTCCCCAATGAGATCTATATGATTTTGAAAGAGGAGCTGGCATCCATTCTATTACAACTTTTTAACTCTGCCTTTTTAAATAGACATGACATTTTGTCTTCTTGGATGTAGCCACTATAAATTTAATCCTTAAACAAAACAATTACCCCAGGGTATGTGAATCTTAAAGACCCATTTCTCTCCTTAATAGCGATTATAAAATTTACACCCAGATTCTAACGAAGCGTCTCGATAAGGTGGTGGGCACTCTGATTCATACCAATCAGAAAGGTTTTATGAAAGGAAGGCAACTCTACGATCTAACTCATGTTCTAATAGGAGCAATAGACCTGGCTGGGGAATATAGTAAACCTTTGACAGTATTGACATTCGATGCTGCAAAGGCTTTCAATAGGTTCAACTGGCCCTTTCTGTACAGGATAATTCAGCAGTTTAATCTAGGAGAGTGGTTTAAGAAGGTACAAGGAGAATTTAGTAGTTTTATTTGGAGGGATAGAATTTCCTGGAAGAAGCTGCGTAGAAAGAACATGGCAATATCGCAAGCCCAGATCTCTATCAATATCACCCCGCCTTTCACTTAAAGATTTTTTGACAGCTGTTGATGGGTAGCTCCTTCTTGTCCCCGAGTTCTCACTGCTGGGCTCTCAGGACATGGAGATTTTCTCTTCTCAAATTCGGCCACCCGAAATCTTTTTAAGAAGTTAGATTGCATGTAAGCTGTAGTGTCAAGTAAGACTCTCCTTACAAATACCTTACTACAGTAACTTCGCTCCGATATGGGACTCCCCCGGCACTCTAGCTTGCCTCCTAGACACTCTTACAACTCCCCTGCCCTATTGCAGCATCCACAGATGGGAGCAATGAATAGAGGATAATAAGCTAATATCCTGGCAGTGTTTGTTCAAGATTTCCGAGAGCTCTGTCTCCAAATCTCAATACTTCCAATTATCGAGTTTGGCTAAAGCTCTATGAAAGGATGGCATGGGGAACCAGTACTGGGAGGACAGGATACCGCTACGGCCGTCTTTGCGGAAGGAAGTCTCAGAGTGGTATTGGATGCTAATCCAGGCCGGGGAAGAAGTACAAGCCTTGCTCACGGAGATCTGGAGGAGAGAACTACCGGACCAATACCTTGAATCACTCTGGCAAATATCTATGTCTTACATGTGATCACCTGTGAAGTCTGCACCACTGAGAAAGAATCATCTTTTCTCCGTCCATAAGGCTTACTGGACACCGCAGAACATGTCGAAATTGGAAAGTCAGGAGGTGAAGAAGTGTCCTATGTAACAATCCTGTCCAAAGGCGGGTGCTCCTCAGGATTCATGCGACGCAATAGGGGTTCCACTCCTTGACATCCCCAACTCCCACAACAATTGTACAGAGTATTAGGGCGATCAAGTAAGGGAAGGGAAGGGAAGGGAACAGCTGGGAGTAGAACCTGTAAAACAAAGAACAGCGTAATGATAAAACATAAGTGCATGCAACACTACACTTAATGGGTCTCACTAGTCTGTCTTATACCTAAACATGTCTCACAAACAACCACCAGCTACTTCTCCCTAGGCTCCGTTACTTGATATTACTTCATACCCAGCTAGGCAGTCGCATAGGAAGTTTTATGCGCAGAGAGACAAGTAGAGGATGGAAACCAAGAGAGATCAGAAGCGACCCCTGTGAGAGTCTCGTTCCCACCAACCCCCCCCAAGGGAGGGGTCACTCAGAGGTCCACACAAGGGAATTCATTCTTCCTTTCCCTGGGCTCTTTAACTAAACCAAAGCGGAATGCTCCCACGTCGGAGCTGCGTGAAGAAAACACAATAGAACAGAGTCTTGCACTCCAGAAGAGTACTCCATAAATGTCAGCAGGCGCGCTCTTTATGGCGCACAGAGTTTCCCAGAGAGCCTACTGCAAAGAGGGTGGGGGGTCGATCCGTGAGGGAAAGTTACTGAATTCAGCCTTAGCCCCCCCAAACGGCAATTGCGGAAGTCAATACGCTCTTACCTCAGAGCGCGGTGAAGGTCTAAGGGAAGTCCACTCCCTCAAAAGCGTGGATGCCGGCACAGCCAAGCCGTCCGAAAGAAGAAACAAAGGTAGGTCTGTCCGCGGTGCCCGCTGCGATGCGGGGGGCGTCGAGCGCCCGCTACGGTGCTCCTCCGGCTCTCCGCAGCGCTGGCCGACTACTTTCCTCGCGGAAATGGCAGCCTGGCGGTCGGACTCAGGAACTGCTACGATTCAGGGTCGGGGGAAAGGTGACGCTATCATGCGTCTGAGTTTCGGCATTTCCAGGTCAGTGACGTGACAGGCTCACCGTCAGGAATAACGCACGCCTACCAGGCGTGAGGCATCCTGTTTTAAGGACGTGGCTCCGCCCCTGCAGGGCCGGACTTTCTGGGATACGAAGTCCCATGCAGGCGCATCGCCCGCCGATTTCTGACAGTAGGTCCCCCTGACAGGCCCGATTTATCAGGGTGTCTGCGGTAGAAGGCACCGACCGCCACCGGGGCATGTACGTTGGTACAAGGTTCCCACGAGTCATCCTCTGGGGTATAACCTTTCCATGACACCAGAAACCACAGCTTCCCTCTCCGGTACTTGGAATCCACAATGCGTTTTACTTCGTATTCCAGTCCCCTTTCAGTGCTATGGGAGGAGGCTTTTTTCGCTTTGCCCCTACTGCGGGTTTCAAAAGACTGCAGTGAAACACGGGATGAATCCGGAGGTATCCCGGTAACCTTAATCGATACGCCACTGGATTGATCCTTTTTACCACCTGGTATGGGCCTATGTATTTGGGATGAAACACACTGCGCAGTTTAAACCGGATGTTTTTTGTGGACAACCACACCATGTCCCCCGCCTCGTACTGAGGCCCGTCAATCCGGTGGCGATCTTCCCATCCCTTATAGATCAGCTTGGCCCGCAGCAGCTGCCTCCTTATGCTCTTGTGTATAGTTTGCAGGGCTTTGATATGAGCACGAACAGAGGGCTGATTAGCTATGTCTTCAGGCAACTCAATGGGAAAAATGCAGGCACAGAAACCATAGTTGGCTGCAAACGGAGAGACCCCCGTAGAGCTGTGGGAAGCGTTGTTGTAGGCCAACTCAGCCATCCATAGCATGGAAACCCAAGATGCATGTGCTTCGTTGGCGTAACATCTCAGGTACTTCTTTAGGGTCTGGTTGAGCCTCTGCGTCTGCCCATCCGTCTGTGGGTGGAAGCTCGTAGACACTGCGGACTTCACATGCAAGGCTTGGCACCACATCCTCCAGAAGCTTGCGATGAACTGCGGGCCCCTATCTGACACTATGACCTTAGGGGTTCCGTGTAGCTTAACCACGTTTTGGAGCACCAGATGTGCAGTTTGTCCGGCGGTGGGCAGGTTCTTTGAGGGAATAAAGTGACCCATTTTGGTAAGGCTGTCCACCACCACCAGAAGCGCAGAATACCCCTGATCCATGGGTAGACCAGTGATGAATTCCAAACTGATGTGCTGCCAGGGCAAGTTAGGAGTTGGCATGGGGATCAGTCTTCCTCTCTTTTTGGTTGTGTCTCCTTTCCCTCAAGCACAACTCTCGCACCTACAGACCCATCCCTTGACGTCTCAGACTAAAGAGTCCCACCAGAAATGTCTTTGCATCAACAGGACGGTTTTACGGATGCCAGGATGTCCAGCTAACGGGGAATCATGACACCAAGCATAGGCTTCCTTCCTCAAAGGCACCGTGGGTAGATACAACTGACTGTTCTGGAAAGGCAACCCATGCTTTAGGGTTCGGGTAGGTGTTGCATCGGCCCATTTCTTCATTTCTTGGGTGGTCCTGTTGCGTCATACCTCGTCCAGGTACTGTTCGACTTTGAGAACGCACATCACCTTAGAGGGATCAACGATGGCTGCAGGAGGGACTATCACCGTCGGTCGCTAGGCGGGACAAGGAGTCTGCTTTATGGTTTTCCGCCCCAGGCCTGAAAGTGATAATGAAGTCGTACTCCTCGAAGAAGAGCATCCACCTCATTTGTCTTTGAATTAGTTGTCGGGCCATCTTGATATATTGTAGATTCCGGTGGTCGGAGTACACCGTGATGGGATACCGGGTCCCCATAAATACGTTCGCCACTCCTGGAAGGCCTTTTTTATGGATAACAGCTCCTTCTCCGCTATGTTGTAGTTCTTTTCTGCAGGGTTCAGTTTTCTGGATAGGTAGGCTACCGGATGCAGCTGTCCGGTGTGTTTGTCTCTTTGAGAGAGGATAGCCCCTATCGCCTCATCGGAAGCGTCGGCCTCTACGATGAAGGGAGCGTCTAACTGGGGATGCCTGAGAACCGGTGCAGAGGTAAAGGCCTTTTTGAGATAGAGGAAGGTGTCTGTAGCTTCCGGGGTCCACTCGAAGGCTACTCCCTTTCTGAGGAGCCGGGTAATCGGAATCGCCTTCCTTGAGATATCCTGAATAAATCTGCGATAGTAATTGGCAAACCCCAGGAAGCTTTGCACACCTTTGACATTTGTTGGCACCGCCTGAACCTTCCTCTCAGCCATACCCAAACCATCAGGACGGAGCATAACTCCCAAAAACTCTACCTCAGACACCCCAAATTCACACTTGCTTAGCTTGCAATATAGTCTGTGCTTCCTCATGGTTTCTAGAACTTGTATGACATAGCCCTGATGCTCTTCGCAAAGGCCTTGATAAAAAAGGGACATCCTTTTTTCCTCCGGCCATGCTGCTTCGGCCACCAGTCTGTTAAAGGAGGTTAAGTAGGTAACCAGATCATTTCTCCCCTGCTTTAGCTCTAAGAGTTCCTTGTCGGCGCTGAAGGTTGTGGTTCTTCTGTCGAACACCCCTTCGAACGCTGACCGGAAATCGTCCCAGTCTGACAAAATAGGGTCGTTATTCCGGACCTGGGGTACTGCCCAATTAGCGGCGTCCCCTATTAGATACGATATGGCAAAAGCCACCCTAGAATGATGGGTTGGAAAGGAGGAGGGTTTACACTAGAAATACAGCATGATCTGGGTTAGGAACACCTTTACTTTCCGGGGGTCTCCTGCGTAATGTTCGGGGTGGGCTAACGGGATGGGAGGATGAACTGAAACGTCTATTTGAGGGCTCCCCGACGCTATCTCAAACGGGTTTTTGGTGAGCTTTTCCACCCTTTCTCGCAGGGCCGCCGTCTCTGCTCTGGAGGCCGCCAACTCCTGCTGAACCAATGCCAGAGCCCCTAAAACTTCGTCCATATCACCCGTATTATGGCGCACGAACCGGGAGGAGGAGATTTCGTGGCGTGTTATTCTGTAACGACATTAGAAGCGACCCCTGTGAGTGTCTTGTTCCCACCAACCCCCCCCAAGGGAGGGGTCACTCAGAGGTCCACACAAGGGAATACATTCTTCCTTTCCCTGGGCTCTTTAACTAAACCAAAGCGGAATGCTCCTACGTTGGAGCTGTGTGAAGAAAACACAATAGAACAGAGTCTTGCACTCCAGAAGACTACCCAATAAATGTCAGCAGGCGCGCTCTTTATGGCGCACAGAGTTTCCCAGAGAGCCTACTACAAAGAGGGTGGGGGGTCGATCCATGAGGGAAAGGCACTGAATCCAGCCTTAGCCCCCCCAAACGGCAATTGCGGAAGTCAATACGCTCTTACCTAAGAGCGCGGTGAAGGTCTAAGGGAAGTCCACTCCCTCACAAGCGTGGATGCCGGCACAGCCAAGCCGTCCGAAAGAAGAAACAAAGGTAGGTCTGTCCGCGGTGCCCGCTGCGATGCGGGGGGCGTCGAGCGCCCGCTCCGGTGCTCCTCCGGCTCTCCGCAGCGCTGGCCGACTACTTTCCTCGCGGAAATGGCAGTACGGCGGTCGGACTCAGGAACTGCTACTATTCAGGGTCGGGGGAAAGGTGACACTATTGTGCGTCTGAGTTTCGGCATTTCCAGGTCAGTGACGTGACAGGCTCACCGTCAGGAATAACGCACGCCTACCAGGCGTGAGGCATCCTGTTTTAAGGACGTAGCTCCGCCCCTGCAGGGCCGGACTTTCTGGGATACGAAGTCCCATGCAGGCGCATCGCCCGCCGATTTCTGACAGTAGGTCCCCCTGACAGGCCCGATTTATCAGGGTGTCTGCGGTAGAAGGCACCGACCGCCACCGGGGCATGTACGTTGGTACAAGGTTCCCACGAGTCATCCTCTGGGGTATAACCTTTCCATGACACCAGAAACCACAGCTTCCCTCTCCGGTACTTGGAATCCACAATGCGTTTTACTTCGTATTCCAGTCCCCTTTCAGTGCTATGGGAGGAGGCTTTTTTCGCTTTGCCCCTACTGCGGGTTTCAAAAGACTGCAGTGAAACACGGGATGAATCCGGAGGTATCCCGGTAACCTTAATCGATACGCCACTGTATTGATCCTTTTTACCACCTGGTATGGGCCTATGTATTTGGGATGAAACACACTGCGCAGTTTAAACCGGATGTTTTTTGTGGACAACCACACCATGTCCCCCGCCTCGTACTGAGGCCCATCAATCCGGTGGCGATCTTCCCATCCCTTATAGATCAGCTTGGCCCGCAGCAGCTGCCTCCTTATGCTCTTGTGTATAGTTTGCAGGGCTTTGATATGAGCACGAACAGAGGGCTGATTAGCTATGTCTTCAGGCAACTCAATGGGAAAAATGCAGGCACAGAAACCATAGTTGGCTGCAAACGGAGAGCCCCCGTAGAGCTGTGGGAAGCGTTGTTGTAGGCCAACTCAGCCATCCATAGCATGGAAACCCAAGATGCATGTGCTTCGTTGGCGTAACATCTCAGGTACTTCTTTAGGGTCTGGTTGAGCCTCTGCGTCTGCCCATCCGTCTGTGGGTGGAAGCTCGTAGACACTGCAGACTTCACATGCAAGGCTTGGCACCACATCTTCCAGAAGCTTGCGATGAACTGCGGGCCCCTATCTGACACTATGACCTTAGGGGTTCCGTGTAGCTTAACCACGTTTTGGAGCACCAGTTGTGCGGGTTGTCCGGCGGTGGGCAGGTTCTTGCAGGGAATAAAGTGACCCATTTTGGTAAGGCTGTCCACCACCACCACCAGAAGCGCAGAATACCCCTGATCCATGGGTAGACCAGTGATGAAGTCCAAACTGATGTGCTGCCAGGGCAAGTTAGGAGTTGGCATGGGGATCAGTCTTCCTCTCTTTTTGGTTGTGTCTCCTTTCCCTCGAGCACAACTCTCGCACCTAGAGACCCATCCCTTGACGTCTCGGACTAAAGAGTCCCACCAGAAATGTCTTTGCATCAACAGGACGGTTTTACGGATGCTAGGATGTCCAGCTAACGGGGAATCATGACACCAAGCATAGGCTTCCTTCCTCAAAGGCACCGTGGGTAGATACAACTGACTGTTCTGGAAAGGCAACCCATGCTTTAGGGTTCGGGTAGGTGTTGCATCAGCCCATTTCTTCATTTCTTGGGTGGTCCTGTTGCGTCATACCTCGTCCAGGTACTGTTCGACTTTGAGAACGCACACCACCTTAGAGGGATCAACGATGGCTGCAGGAGGGACTATCCCAGGGTCACCGTCGGTCGCTAGGCGGGACAAGGAGTCCGCTTTACGGTTTTCCGCCCCAGGCCTGAAAGTGATAATGAAGTCGTACTCCTCGAAGAAGAGCATCCACCTCATTTGTCTTTGAATTAGTTGTCGGGCCGTCTTGATATATTGTAGATTCCGGTGGTCGGAGTACACCGTGATGGGATACCGGGTCCCCATAAATACGGACGCCACTCCTGGAAGGCCTTTTTTATGGATAACAGCTCCTTCTCCGCTATGTTGTAGTTCTTTTCTGCCGGGTTCAGTTTTCTGGATAGGTAGGCTACCGGATGCAGCTGTCCGGTGTGTTTGTCTCTTTGAGAGAGGATAGCCCCTATCGCCTCATCGGAAGCGTCGGCCTCTACGATGAAGGGAGCGTCTAACTGGGGATGCCTGAGAACCGGTGCAGAGGTAAAGGCCTTTTTGAGATAGAGGAAGGCGTCTGCAGCTTCCGGGGTCCACTCGAAGGCTACTCCCTTTCTGAGGAGCCGGGTAATCGGAATCGCCTTCCTTGAGATATCCTGAATAAATTTGCGATAGTAATTGGCAAACCCCAGGAAGCTTTGCACACCTTTGACATTTGTTGGCACCGTCTGAACCTTCCTCTCAGCCATACCCAAACCATCAGGACGGAGCATAACTCCCAAAAACTCTACCTCAGACACCCCTAATTCACACTTGCTTAGCTTGCAATATAGTCTGTGCTTCCTCATGGTTTCTAGAACTTGTATGACATGGCCCTAATGCTCTTCGCAAAGGCCTTGATAAAAAAGGGACATCCTTTTTTCCTCCGGCCATGCTGCTTCGGCCACCAGTCTGTTAAAGGAGGTTAAGTAGGTTACCAGATCATTTCTCCCCTGCTTTAGCACTAAGAGTTCCTTGTCGGCGCTGAAGGTTGTGGTTCTTCTGTCGAACACCCCTTCGAACGCTGACCGGAAATCGTCCCAGTCTGACAAAATAGGGTCGTTATTCCGGACCTGGGGTACTGCCCAATTAGCGGCGTCCCCTATTAGATACGATATGGCAAAAGCCACCCTAGAATGATGGGTTGGAAAGGAGGAGGGTTTACACTAGAAATACAGCATGATCTGGGTTAGGAACACCTTTACTTTCCGGGGGTCTCCTGCGTAATGTTCGGGGTTGGCTAACGGGATGGGAGGATGAACTGAAACGTCTATTTGGGGGCTCCCCGACGCTATCTCAAACGGGTTTTTGGTGAGCTTTTCCACCCTTTCTCGCAGGGCCGCGGTCTCTGCTCTGGAGGCCACCAACTCCTGCTGAACCAATGCCAGAGCCCCTAAAACTTCGTCCATATCACCCGTATTATGGCGCACGAACCGGGAGGAGGAGATTTCGTGGGTGCGTTATTCTGTAACGAGATTAGAAGCGACCCCTGTGAGTGTCTCGTTCCCACCAACCCCCCCCCAAGGGAGGGGTCACTCAGAGGTCCACACAAGGGAATTCCTTTTTCCTTTTAACTAAACCAAAGCGGAATGCTCCTACGTTGGAGCTGTGTGAAGAAAACACAATAGAACAGAGTCTTGCACTCCAGAAGACTACCCCATAAATGTCAGCAGGCGCGCTCTTTATGGCGCACAGAGTTTCCCAGAGAGCCTACTACAAAGAGGGTGGGGGGTCGATCCATGAGGGAAAGGCACTGAATCCAGCCTTAGCCCCCCCAAACGGCAATTGCGGAAGTCAATACGCTCTTACCTCAGAGCGCGGTGAAGGTCTAAGGGAAGTCCACTCCCTCACAAGCGTGGATGCCGGCACAGCCAAGCCGTCCGAAAGAAGAAACAAAGGTAGGTCTGTCCGCGGTGCCCGCTGCGATGCGGGGGGCGTCGAGCGCCCGCTCCGGTGCTCCTCCGGCTCTCCGCAGCGCTGGCCAACTACTTTCCTCGCGGAAATGGCAGTACGGCGGTCGGACTCAGGAACTGCTACGATTCAGAGTCGGGGGAAAGGTGACGCTATCGTGCGTCTGAGTTTCGGCATTTCCAGGTCAGTGACGTGACAGGCTCACCGTCAGGAATAACGCACGCCTACCAGGCGTGAGGCATCCTGTTTTAAGGACGTGGCTCCGCCCCTGCAGGGCCGGACTTTCTCGGATACGAAGTCCCATGCAGGCGCATCGCCCGCCGATTTCTGACAGTAGGTCCCCCTGACAGGCCCGATTTATCAGGGTGTCTGCGGTAGAAGGCACCGACCGCCACCGGGGCATGTACGTTGGTACAAGGTTCCCACGAGTCATCCTCTGGGGTATAACCTTTCCATGACACCAGAAACCACAGCTTCCCTCTCCGGTACTTGGAATCCACAATGCGTTTTACTTCGTATTCCAGTCCCCTTTCAGTGTTATGGGAGGAGGCTTTTTTCGCTTTGCCCCTACTGCGGGTTTCAAAAGACTGCAGTGAAACACGGGATGAATCCGGAGGTATCCCGGTAACCTTAATCGATACGCCACTGGATTGATCCTTTTTACCACCTGGTATGGGCCTATGTATTTGGGATGAAACACACTGCGCAGTTTAAACCGGATGTTTTTTGTGGACAACCACACCATGTCCCCCGCCTCGTACTGAGGCCCGTCAATCCGGTGGCGATCTTCCCATCCCTTATAGATCAGCTTGGCCCGCAGCAGCTGCCTCCTTATGCTCTTGTGTATAGTTTGCAGGGCTTTGATATGAGCACGAACAGAGGGCTGATTAGCTATGTCTTCAGGCAACTCAATGGGAAAAATGCAGGCACAGAAACCATAGTTGGCTGCAAACGGAGAGACCCCCGTAGAGCTGTGGGAAGCGTTGTTGTAGGCCAACTCAGCCATCCATAGCATGGAAACCCAAGATGCATGTGCTTCGTTGGCGTAAAATCTCAGGTACTTCTTTAGGGTCTGGTTGAGCCTCTGCGTCTGCCCATCCGTCTGTGGGTGGAAGCTCGTAGACACTGCGGACTTCACATGCAAGGCTTGGCACCACATCTTCCAGAAGCTTGCGATGAACTGCGGGCCCCTATCTGACACTATGACCTTAGGGGTTCCGTGTAGCTTAACCACGTTTTGGAGCACCAGTTGTGCGGTTTGTCCGGCGGTGGGCAGGTTCTTGCAGGGAATAAAGTGACCCATTTTGGTAAGGCTGTCCACCACCACCACCAGAAGCGCAGAATACCCCTGATCCAAGGGTAGACCAGTGATGAAGTCCAAACTGATGTGCTGCCAGGGCAAGTTAGGAGTTGGCATGGGGATCAGTCTTCCTCTCTTTTTGGTTGTGTCTCCTTTCCCTCGAGCACAACTCTCGCACCTAGAGACCCATCCCTTGACGTCTCGGACTAAAGAGTCCCACCAGAAATGTCTTTGCATCAACAGGACGGTTTTACGGATGCCAGGATGTCCAGCTAACGGGGAATCATGACACCAAGCATAGGCTTCCTTCCTCAAAGGCACCGTGGGTAGATACAACTGACTGTTCTGGAAAGGCAACCCATGCTTTAGGGTTCGGGTAGGTGTTGCATCGGCCCATTTCTTCATTTCTTGGGTGGTCCTGTTGCGTCATACCTCGTCCAGGTACTGTTCGACTTTGAGAACGCACACCACCTTAGAGGGATCAACGATGGCTGCAGGAGGGACTATCCCAGGGTCACCGTCTGTCGCTAGGCGGGACAAGGAGTCCGCTTTATGGTTTTCCGCCCCAGGCCTGAAAGTGATAATGAAGTCGTACTCCTCGAAGAAGAGCATCCACCTCATTTGTCTTTGAATTAGTTGTCGGGCCGTCTTGATATATTGTAGATTCCGGTGGTCGGAGTACACCGTGATGGGATACCGGGTCCCCATAAATATGGACGCCACTCCTGGAAGGCCTTTTTTATGGATAACAGCTCCTTCTCCGCTATGTTGTAGTTCTTTTCTGCCGGGTTCAGTTTTCTGGATAGGTAGGCTACCGGATGCAGCTGTCCGGTGTGTTTGTCTCTTTGAGAGAGGATAGCCCCTATCGCCTCATCGGAAGCGTCGGCCTCTACGATGAAGGGAGCGTCTAACTGGGCATGCCTGAGAACCGGTGCAGAGGTAAAGGCCTTTTTGAGATAGAGGAAGGCGTCTGCAGCTTCCGGGGTCCACTCGAAGGCTACTCCCTTTCTGAGGAGCCGGGTAATCGGAATCGCCTTCCTTGAGATATCCTGAATAAATCTGCGATAGTAATTGGCAAACCCCAGGAAGCTTTGCACACCTTTGATATTTGTTGGCACCGTCTGAACCTTCCTCTCAGCCATACCCAAACCATCAGGACGGAGCATAACTCCCAAAAACTCTACCTCAGACACCCCTAATTCACACTTGCTTAGCTTGCAATATAGTCTGTGCTTCCTCATGGTTTCTAGAACTTGTATGACATGGCCCTGATGCTCTTCGCAAAGGCCTTGATAAAAAAGGGACATCCTTATTTCCTCCGGCCATGCTGCTTCGGCCACCAGTCTGTTAAAGGAGGTTAAGTAGGTTACCAGATCATTTCTCCCCTGCTTTAGCTCTAAGAGTTCCTTGTCGGCGCTGAAGGTTGTGGTTCTTCTGTCGAACACCCCTTCGAACGCTGACCGGAAATCGTCCCAGTCTGACAAAATAGGGTCGTTATTCCGGACCTGGGGTACTGCCCAATTAGCGGCGTCCCCTATTAGATACGATATGGCAAAAGCCACCCTAGAATGATGAGTTGGAAAGGAGGAGGGTTTACGCTAGAAATACAGCATGATCTGGGTTAGGAACACCTTTACTTTCTGGGGGTCTCCTGCGTAATGTTCGGGGTTGGCTAACGAGATGGGAGGATGAACTGAAACGTCTATTTGGGGGCTCCCCGACGCTATCTCAAACGGGTTTTTGGTGAGCTTTTCCACCCTTTCTCGCAGGGCCGCGGTCTCTGCTCTGGAGGCCGCCAACTCCTGCTGAACCAATGCCAGAGCCCCTAAAACTTCGTCCATATCACCCGTATTATGGCGCACGAACCGGGAGGAGGAGATTTCGTGGGTGCGTTATTCTGTAACGAGATTAGAAGCGACCCCTGTGAGTGTCTCGTTCCCACCAACCCCCCCCAAGGGAGGGGTCACTCAGAGGTCCACACAAGGGAATTCTTTTTTCCTTTTAACTAAACCAAAGCGGAATGCTCCTACGTTGGAGCTGTGTGAAGAAAACACAATAGAACAGAGTCTTGCACTCCAGAAGACTACCCCATAAATGTCAGCAGGCGCGCTCTTTATGGCGCACAGAGTTTCCCAGAGAGCCTACTACAAAGAGGGTGGGGGGTCGATCCATGAGGGAAAGGCACTGAATCCAGCCTTAGCCCCCCCAAACGGCAATTGCGGAAGTCAATATGCTCTTACCTCAGAGCGCGGTGAAGGTCTAAGGGAAGTCCACTCCCTCACAAGCGTGGATGCCGGCACAGCCAAGCCGTCCGAAAGAAGAAACAAAGGTAGGTCTGTCCGCGGTGCCCGCTGCGATGCGGGGGGCGTCGAGCGCCCGCTCCGGTGCTCCTCCGGCTCTCCGCAGCGCTGGCCAACTACTTTCCTCGCGGAAATGGCAGTACGGCGGTCGGACTCAGGAACTGCTACGATTCAGAGTCGGGGGAAAGGTGACGCTATCGTGCGTCTGAGTTTCGGCATTTCCAGGTCAGTGACGTGACAGGCTCACCGTCAGGAATAACGCACGCCTACCAGGCGTGAGGCATCCTGTTTTAAGGACGTGGCTCCGCCCCTGCAGGGCCGGACTTTCTCGGATACGAAGTCCCATGCAGGCGCATCGCCCGCCGATTTCTGACAGTAGGTCCCCCTGACAGGCCCGATTTATCAGGGTGTCTGCGGTAGAAGGCACCGACCGCCACCGGGGCATGTACGTTGGTACAAGGTTCCCACGAGTCATCCTCTGGGGTATAACCTTTCCATGACACCAGAAACCACAGCTTCCCTCTCCGGTACTTGGAATCACAATGCGTTTTACTTCGTATTCCAGTCCCCTTTCAGTGCTATGGGAGGAGGCTTTTTTCGCTTTGCCCCTACTGCGGGTTTCAAAAGACTACAGTGAAACACGGGATGAATCCGGAGGTATCCCGGTAACCTTAATCGATACGCCACTGGATTGATCCTTTTTACCACCTGGTATGGGCCTATGTATTTGGGATGAAACACACTGCGCAGTTTAAACCGGATGTTTTTTGTGGACAACCACACCATGTCCCCCGCCTCGTACTGAGGCCCGTCAATCCGGTGGCGATCTTCCCATCCCTTATAGATCAGCTTGGCCCGCAGCAGCGGCCTCCTTATGCTCTTGTGTATAGTTTGCAGGGCTTTGATATGAGCACGAACAGAGGGCTGATTAGCTATGTCTTCAGGCAACTCAATGGGAAAAATGCAGGCACAGAAACCATAGTTGGCTGCAAACGGAGAGACCCCCGTAGAGCTGTGGGAAGCGTTGTTGTAGGCCAACTCAGCCATCCATAGCATGGAAACCCAAGATGCATGTGCTTCATTGGCGTAACATCTCAGGTACTTCTTTAGGGTCTGGTTGAGCCTCTGCGTCTGCCCATCCGTCTGTGGGTGGAAGCTCGTAGACACTGCGGACTTCACATGCAAGGCTTGGCACCACATCCTCCAGAAGCTTGCGATGAACTGCGGGCCCCTATCTGACACTATGACCTTAGGGGTTCCGTGTAGCTTAACCACGTTTTGGAGCACCAGTTGTGCGGTTTGTCCGGCGGTGGGCAGGTTCTTGCAGGGAATAAAGTGACCCATTTTGGTAAGGCTGTCCACCACCACCAGAAGCGCAGAATACCCCTGATCCATGGGTAGACCAGAGATGAAGTCCAAACTGATGTGCTGCCAGGGCAAGTTAGGAGTTGGCATGGGGATCAGTCTTCCTCTCTTTTTGGTTGTGTCTCCTTTCCCTCGATCACAACTCTCGCACCTAGAGACCCATCCCTTGACGTCTCGGACTAAAGAGTCCCACCAGAAATGTCTTTGCATCAACAGGACGGTTTTAAGGATGCCAGGATGTCCAGCTAACGGGGAATCATGACACCAAGCATAGGCTTCCTTCCTCAAAGGCACCGTGGGTAGATACAACTGACTGTTCTGGAAAGGCAACCCATGCTTTAGGGTTCGGGTAGGTGTTGCATCGGCCCATTTCTTCATTTCTTGGGTGGTCCTGTTGCGTCATACCTCATCCAGGTACTGTTCGACTTTGAGAACGCACATCACCTTAGAGGGATCAACGATGGCTGCAGGAGGGACTATCCCAGGGTCACCGTCGGTCACTAGGCGGGACAAGGAGTCCGCTTTACGGTTTTCCGCCCCAGGCCTGAAAGTGATAATGAAGTCGTACTCCTCGAAGAAGAGCATCCACCTCATTTGTCTTTGAATTAGTTGTCGGGCCGTCTTGATATATTGTAGATTCCGGTGGTCGGAGTACACCGTGATGGGATACCGGGTTCCCCATAAATACGGACGCCACTCCTGGAAGGCCTTTTTTATGGATAACAGCTCCTTCTCCGCTATGTTGTAGTTCTTTTCTGCCGGGTTCAGTTTTCTGGATAGGTAGGCTACCGGATGCAGCTGTCCGGTGTGTTTGTCTCTTTGAGAGAGGATAGCCCCTATCGCCTCATCGGAAGCGTCGGCCTCTACGATGAAGGGAGCGTCTAACTGGGGATGCCTGAGAACCGGTGCAGAGGTAAAGGCCTTTTTGAGATAGAGGAAGGCGTCTGCAGCTTCCGGGGTCCACTCGAAGGCTACTCCCTTTCTGAGGAGCCGGGTAATCGGAATCGCCTTCCTTGAGATATCCTGAATAAATCTGCGATAGTAATTGGCAAACCCCAGGAAGCTTTGCACACCTTTGACATTTGTTGGCACCGTCTGAACCTTCCTCTCGGCCATACCCAAACCATCAGGACGGAGCATAACTCCCAAAAACTCTACCTCAGACACCCCAAATTCACACTTGCTTAGCTTGCAATATAGTCTGTGCTTCCTCATGGTTTCTAGAACTTGTATGACATGGCCCTGATGCTCTTCGCAAAGGCCTTGATAAAAAAGGGACATCCTTTTTTCCTCCGGCCATGCTGCTTCGGCCATCAGTCTGTTAAAGGAGGTTAAGTAGGTTACCAGATCATTTCTCCCCTGCTTTAGCTCTAAGAGTTCCTTGTCGGCGCTGAAGCTTGTGGTTCTTCTCTCGAACACCCCTTCGAACGCTGACCGGAAATCGTCCCAGTCTGAAAAATTGGATCGTTATTCCGGACCTGGGGTACTGCCCAACTAGCGGCGTCCCCTATTAGATATGATATGGCAAAAGCCACCCTAGAATGATGGGTAGGAAAGGAGGAGGGTTTACAGTAGAAATACAGCATGATCTGGGTTAGGAACACCTTTACTTTCCGGGGGTCTCCTGCGTAATGTTCGGGGTTGGCTAACGGGATGGGAGGATGAACTGAAACGTCTATTTGGGGGCTCCCCCACGCTATCTCAAACGGGTTTTTGGTGAGCTTTTCCACCCTTTCTCGCAGGGCCGCGGTCTCTGCTCTGGAGGCCGCCAACTCCTGCTGAACCAATGCCAGAGCCCCTAAAACTTCGTCCATATCACCCGTATTATGGCGCACGAACCGGGAGGAGCAGATTTCGTGGGTGCGTTATTCTGTAACGAGATTAGAAGCGACCCCTGTGAGTGTCTCGTTCCCACCAACCCCCCCCAAGGGAGGGGTCACTCAGAGGTCCACACAAGGGAATTCCTTCTTCCTTTCCCTGGGCTCTTTAACTAAACCAAAGCGGAGTGCTCCTACGTTGGAGCTGTGTGAAGAAAACACAATAGAACAGAGTCTTGCACTCCAGAAGACTACCCCATAAATGTCAGCAGGCGCGCTCTTTATGGCGCACAGAGTTTCCCAGAGAGCCTACTAAAAAGAGGGTGGGGGGGTCGATCCATGAGGGAAAGGCACTGAATCCAGCATTAGCCCACCCAAACGGCAATTGCGGAAGTCAATACGCTCTTACCCCAGAGCGCGGTGAAGGTCTAAGGGAAGTCCACTCCCTCACAAGCGTGGATGCCGGCACAGCCAAGCCGTCCGAAAGAAGAAACAAAGGTAGGTCTGTCCGTGGTGCCCGCTGCGATGCGGGGGGCGTCGAGCGCCCGCTCCGGTGCTCCTCCGGCTCTCCGCAGCGCTGGCCGACTACTTTCCTCGCGGAAATGGCAGTATGGCGGTCGGACTCAGGAACTGCTACGATTCAGGGTCGGGGGAAAGGTGACGCTATCGTGCGTCTGAGTTTCGGCATTTCCAGGTCAGTGACGTGACAGGCTCACCGTCAGGAATAACGCACGCCTACCAGGCGTGAGGCATCCTGTTTTAAGGACGTGGCTCCGCCCCTGCATGGCCGGACTTTCTGGGATACGAAGTCCCATGCAGGCGCATCGCCCGCCGATTTCTGACAGTAGGTCCCCCTGACAGGCCCGATTTATCAGGGTGTCTGCGGTAGAAGGCACCGACCGCCACCGGGGCATGTACGTTGGTACAAGGTTCCCACGAGTCATCTTCTGGGGTATAACCTTTCCATGACACCAGAAACCACAGCTTCCCTCTCCGGTACTTGGAATCCATCCCCTTTCAGTGCTTTGGGAGGAGGCTTTTTTCGCTTTGCCCCTACTGCGGGTTTCAAAAGACTGCAGTGAAACACGGGATGAATCCGGAGGTATCCCGGCAACCTTAATCGATACGCCACTGGATTGATCCTTTTTACCACCTGGTATGGGCCTATGTATTTGGGATGAAACACACTGTGCAGTTTAAACCGGATGTTTTTTGTGGACAACCACACCATGTCCCCCGCCTCGTCCTGAGGCCCGTCAATCCGGTGACGATCTTCCCATCCCTTATAGATCAGCTTGGCCCGCAGCAGCTGCCTCCTTATGCTCTTGTGTATAGTTTGCAGGGCTTTGATATGAGCACGAACAGAGGGCTGATTAGCTATGTCTTCAAGCAACTCAATGGGAAAAATGCAGGCACAGAAACCATAGTTGGCTGCAAACGGAGAGACCCCCGTAGAGCTGTGGGAAGCGTTGTTGTAGGCCAACTCAGCTATCCATTGCATGGAAACCCAAGATGCATGTGCTTCGTTGGCGTAACATCTCAGGTACTTCTTTAGGGTCTGGTTGAGCCTCTGCGTCTGCCCATCCGTCTGTGGGTGGAAGCTCGTAGACACTGCGGACTTCATGGAAGGCTTGGCACCACATCTTCCAGAAGCTTGCGATGAACTGCGGGCCCCTATCTGACACTATGACCTTAGGGGTTCCGTGTAGCTTAACCACGTTTTGGAGCACCAGTTGTGCGGTTTGTCCGGCGGTGGGCAGGTTCTTGCAGGGAATAAAGTGACCCATTTTGGTAAGGCTGTCCACCACCACCACCAGAAGCGCAGAATACCCCTGATCCATGGGTAGACCAGTGATGAAGTCCAAACTGATGTGCTGCCAGGGCAAGTTAGGAGTTGGCATGGGGATCAGTCTTCCTCTCTTTTTGGTTGTGTCTCCTTTCCCTCGAGCACAACTCTCGCACCTAGAGACCCATCCCTTGACGTCTCGGACTAAAGAGTCCCACCAGAAATGTCTTTGCATCAACAGGACGGTTTTACGGATGCCAGGATGTCCAGCTAACGGGGAATCATGACACCAAGCATAGGCTTCCTTCCTCAAAGGCACCGTGGGTAGATACAACTGACTGTTCTGGAAAGGCAACCCATGCTTTAGGGTTCGGGTAGGTGTTGCATCGGTCCATTTCTTCATTTCTTGGGTGGTCCTGTTGCGTCATACCTCGTCCAGGTACTGTTCGTCTTTGAGAACGCACACCACCTTAGAGGGATCAACGATGGCTGCAGGAGGGACTATCACAGGGTCACCGTCGGTCGCTAGGCGGGACAAGGAGTCCGCTTTACGGTTTTCCGCCCCAGGCCTGAAAGTGATAATGAAGTCGTACTCCTCGAAGAAGAGCATCCACCTCATTTGTCTTTGAATTAGTTGTCGGGCCGTCTTGATATATTGTAGATTCCGGTGGTCGGAGTACACCGTCATGGGATACCGGGTTCCCCATAAATACGGACGCCACTCCTGGAAGGCCTTTTTTATGGATAACAGCTCCTTCTCCGCTATGTTGTAGTTCTTTTCTGCCGGGCTCAGTTTTCTGGATAGGTAGGCTACCGGATGCAGCTGTCCGGTGTGGTTGTCTCTTTGAGAGAGGATAGCCCCTATCGCCTCATCGGAAGCATCGGCCTCTACGATGAAGGGAGCGTCTAACTGGGGATGCTGAGAACCGGTGCAGAGGTAAAGGCCTTTTTGAGATAGAGGAAGGCGTCTGCAGCTTCCGGGGTCCACTCGAAGGCTACTCCCTTTCTGAGGAGCCGGGTAATCGGAATTGCCTTCCTTGAGATATCCTGAATAAATCTGCGATAGTAATTGGCGAACCCCAGGAAGCTTTGCACACCTTTGACATTTGTTGGCACCGTCTGAACCTTCCTCTCAGCCATACCCAAACCATCAGGACGGAGCATAACTCCCAAAAACTGTACCTCAGACACCCCAAATTCACACTTGCTTAGCTTGCAATATAGTCTGTGCTTCCTCATGGTTTCTAGAACTTGTATGACATGGCCCTGATGCTCTTCGCAAAGGCCTTGATAAAAAAGGGACATCCTTTTTTCCTCCGGCCATGCTGCTTCGGCCACCAGTCTGTTAAAGGAGGTTAAGTAGGTTACCAGATCATTTCTCCCCTGCTTTAGCTCTAAGAGTTCCTTGTCGGCACTGAAGGTTGTGGTTCTTCTGTCGAACACCCCTTCGAACGCTGACCGGAAATCGTCCCAGTCTGACAAAATAGGGTCGTTATTCCGGACCTGGGGTACTGCCCAATTAGCGGCGTCCCCTATTAGATACGATATGGCAAAAGCCACCCTAGAATGATGGGTTGGAAAGGAGGAGGGTTTACACTAGAAATACAGCATGATCTGGGTTAGGAACACCTTTACTTTCCGGGGGTCTCCTGCGTAATGTTCGGGGTTGGCTAACGGGATGGGAGGATGAACTGAAATGTCTATTTGGGGGCTCCCCGATGCTATCTCAAACGGGTTTTTGGTGAGCTTTTCCACCCTTTCTCGCAGGGCCGCGGTCTCTGCTCTGGAGGCCACCAACTCCTGCTGAACCAATGCCAGAGCCCCTAAAACTTCGTCCATATCACCCGTATTATGGCGCACGAACCGGGAGGAGGAGATTTCGTGGGTGCGTTATTCTGTAACGAGATTAGAAGCGACCCCTGTGAGTGTCTCGTTCCCACCAACCCCCCCCCAAGGGAGGGGTCACTCAGAGGTCCACCCAAGGGAATTCCTTCTTCCTTTCCCTGGGCTCTTTAACTAAACCAAAGCGGAGTGCTCCTACGTTGGAGCTGTGTGAAGAAAACACAATAGAACAGAGTCTTGCACTCCAGAAGACTACCCCATAAATGTCAGCAGGCGCGCTCTTTATGGCGCACAGAGTTTCCCAGAGAGCCTACTACAAAGAGGGTGGGGGGTCGATCCATGAGGGAAAGGCACTGAATCCAGCATTAGCCCACCCAAACGGCAATTGCGGAAGTCAATACGCTCTTACCTCAGAGCGCGGTGAAGGTCTAAGGGAAGTCCACTCCCTCACAAGCGTGGATGCCGGCACAGCCAAGCCGTCCGAAAGAAGAAACAAAGGTAGGTCTGTCCGTGGTGCCCGCTGCGATGCGGGGGGCGTCGAGCGCCCGCTCCGGTGCTCCTCCGGCTCTCCGCAGCGCTGGCCGACTACTTTCCTCGCGGAAATGGCAGTACGGCGGTCGGACTCAGGAACTGCTACGATTCAGGGTCGGGGGAAAGGTGACGCTATCGTGCGTCTGAGTTTCGGCATTTCCAGGTCAGTGACGTGACAGGCTCACCGTCAGGAATAACGCACGCCTACCAGGCGTGAGGCATCCTGTTTTAAGGACGTGGCTCCGCCCCTGCAGGGCCGGACTTTCTGGGATACGAAGTCCCATGCAGGCGCATCGCCCGCCGATTTTTGACAGTAGGTCCCCCTGACAGGCCCGATTTATCAGGGTGTCTGCGGTAGAAGGCACCGACCGCCACCGGGGCATGTACGTTGGTACAAGGTTCCCACGAGTCATCCTCTGGGGTATAACCTTTCCATGACACCAGAAACCACAACTTCCCTCTCCGGTACTTGGAATCCACAATGCGTTTTACTTCGTATTCCAGTCCCCTTTCAGTGCTATGGGAGGAGGCTTTTTTCGCTTTGCCCCTACTGCGGGTGTCAAAAGACTGCAGTGAAACACGGGATGAATCCGGAGGTATCCCGGTAACCTTAATCGATACGCCACTGGATTGATCCTTTTTACCACCTGGTATGGGCCTATGTATTTGGGATGAAACACACTGCGCAGTTTAAACCGGATGTTTTTTGTGGACAACCACACCATGTCCCCCGCCTCGTACTGAGGCCCGTCAATCCGGTGGCGATCTTCCCATCCCTTATAGATCAGCTTGGCCCGCAGCAGCTGCCTCCTTATGCTCTTGTGTATAGTTTGCAGGGCTTTGATATGAGCACGAACAGAGGGCTGATTAGCTATGTCTTCAAGCAACTCAATGGGAAAAATGCAGGCACAGAAACCATAGTTGGCTGCAAACGGAGAGACCCCCGTAGAGCTGTGGGAAGCGTTGTTGTAGGCCAACTCAGCCATCCATAGCATGGAAACCCAAGATGCATGTGCTTCGTTGGCGTAACATCTCAGGTACTTCTTTAGGGTCTGGTTGAGCCTCTGCGTCTGCCCATCCGTCTGTGGGTGGAAGCTCGTAGACACTGCGGACTTCACATGCAAGGCTTGGCACCACATCTTCCAGAAGCTTGCGATGAACTGCGGGCCCCTATATGACACTATGACCTTAGGGGTTCCGTGTAGCTTAACCACGTTGGAGCACCAGTTGTGCGGTCTGTGCGGCGGTGGGCAGGTTCTTGCAGGGAATAAAGTGACCCATTTTGGTAAGGCTGTCCACCACCACCACCAGAAGCGCAGAATACCCCTGATCCATGGGTAGACCAGTGATGAAGTCCAAACTGATGTGCTTGCCAGGGCAAGTTAGGAGTTGGCATGGGGATCAGTCTTCCTCTCTTTTTGGTTGTGTCTCCTTTCCCTCGAGCACAACTCTCGCACCTACAGACCCATCCCTTGACGTCTCGGACTAAAGAGTCCCACCAGAAATGTCTTTGCATCAACAGGACGGTTTTACGGATGCCAGGATGTCCAGCTAACGGGGAATCATGACACCAAGCATAGGCTTCCTTCCTCAAAGGCACCGTGGGTAGATACAACTGACTGTTCTGGAAAGGCAACCCATGCTTTAGGGTTCGGGTAGGTGTTGCATCGGCCCATTTCTTCATTTCTTGGGTGGTCCTGTTGCGTCATACCTCGTCCAGGTACTGTTCGACTTTGAGAACGCACACCACCTTAGAGGGATCAACGATGGCTGCAGGAGGGACTATCCCAGGGTCACCGTCGGTCGCTAGGCGGGACAAGGAGTCCGCTTTACGGTTTTCCGCCCCAGGCCTGAAAGTGAAAATGAAGTCGTACTCCTCGAAGAAGAGCATCCACCTCATTTGTCTTTGAATTAGTTGTCGGGCCGTCTTGATATATTGTAGATTCCGGTGGTCGGAGTACACCGTGATGGGATACCGGGTCCCCATAAATACGGACGCCACTCCTGGAAGGCCTTTTTTATGGATAACAGCTCCTTCTCCGCTATGTTGTAGTTCTTTTCTGCCGGGTTCAGTTTTCTGGATAGGTAGGCTACCGGATGCAGCTGTCCGGTGTGTTTGTCTCTTTGAGAGAGGATAGCCCCTATCGCCTCATCGGAAGCGTCGGCCTCTACGATGAAGGGAGCGTCTAACTGGGCATGCCTGAGAACCGGTGCAGAGGTAAAGGCCTTTTTGAGATAGAGGAAGGCGTCTGCAGCTTCCGGGGTCCACTCGAAGGCTACTCCCTTTCTGAGGAGCCGGGTAATAGGAATCGCCTTCCTTGAGATATCCTGAATAAATCTGCGATAGTAATTGGCAAACCCCAGGAAGCTTTGCACACCTTTGACATTTGTTGGCACCGTCTGAACCTTCCTCTCAGCCATACCCAAACCATCAGGACGGAGCATAACTCCCAAAAACTCTACCTCAGACACCCCTAATTCACACTTGCTTAGCTTGCAATATAGTCTGTGCTTCCTCATGGTTTCTAGAACTTGTATGACATGGCCCTGATGCTCTTCGCAAAGGCCTTGATAAAAAAGGGACATCCTTTTTTCCTCCGGCCATGCTGCTTCGGCCACCAGTCTGTTAAAGGAGGTTAAGTAGGTTACCAGATCATTTCTCCCCTGCTTTAGCTCTAAGAGTTCCTTGTCGGCGCTGAAGGTTGTGGTTCTTCTGTCGAACACCCCTTCGAACGCTGACCGGAAATCGTCCCAGTCTGACAAAATAGGGTCGTTATTCCGGACCTGGGGTACTGCCCAATTAGCGGCGTCCCCTATTAGATACGATATGGCAAAAGCCACCCTAGAATGATGGGTTGGAAAGGAGGAGGGTTTACACTAGAAATACAGCATGATCTGGGTTAGGAACACCTTTACTTTCCGGGGGTCTCCTGCGTAATGTTCGGGGTTGGCTAACGGGATGGGAGGATGAACTGAAACGTCTATTTGGGGGCTCCCCGACGCTATCTCAAACGGGTTTTTGGTGAGCTTTTCCACCCTTTCTCGCAGGGCCGCGGTCTCTGCTCTGGAGGCCGCCAACTCCTGCTGAACCAATGCCAGAGCCCCTAAAACTTCGTCCATATCACCCGTATTATGGCGCACGAACCGGGAGGAGGAGATTTTGTGGGTGCGTTATTCTGTAACGAGATTAGAAGCGACCCCTGTGAGTGTCTCGTTCCCACCAACCCCCCCCAAGGGAGGGGTCACTCAGAGGTCCACACAAGGGAATTCCTTTTTCCTTTTAACTAAACCAAAGCGGAATGCTCCTACATTGGAGCTGTGTGAAGAAAACACAATAGAACAGAGTCTTGCACTCCAGAAGACTACCCCATAAATGTCAGCAGGCGCGCTCTTTATGGCGCACAGAGTTTCCCAGAGAGCCTACTAAAAAGAGGGTGGGGGGGTCGATCCATGAGGGAAAGGCACTGAATCCAGCATTAGCCCACCCAAACGGCAATTGCGGAAGTCAATACGCTCTTACCTCAGAGCGCGGTGAAGGTCTAAGGGAAGTCCACTCCCTCACAAGTGTGGATGCCGGCACAGCCAAGCCGTCCGAAAGAAGAAACAAAGGTAGGTCTGTCCGTGGTGCCCGCTGCGATGCGGGGGGCGTCGAGCGCCCGCTCCGGTGCTCCTCCGGCTCTCCGCAGCGCTGGCCGACTACTTTCCTCGCGGAAATGGCAGTACGGCGGTCGGACTCAGGAACTGCTACGATTCAGGGTCGGGGGAAAGGTGACGCTATTGTGCGTCTGAGTTTCGGCATTTCCAGGTCAGTGACGTGACAGGCTCACCGTCAGGAATAACGCACGCCTACCAGGCGTGAGGCATCCTGTTTTAAGGACGTGGCTCCGCCCCTGCAGGGCCGGACTTTCTGGGATACGAAGTCCTATGCAGGCGCATCGCCCGCCGATTTTTGACAGTAGGTCCCCCTGACAGGCCCGATTTATCAGGGTGTCTGCGGTAGAAGGCACCGACCGCCACCGGGGCATGTACGTTGGTACAAGGTTCCCACGAGTCATCCTCTGGGGTATAACCTTTCCATGATACCAGAAACCACAACTTCCCTCTCCGGTACTTGGAATCCACAATGCGTTTTACTTCGTATTCCAGTCCCCTTTCAGTGCTATGGGAGGAGGCTTTTTTCGCTTTGCCCCTACTGCGGGTTTCAAAAGACTGCAGTGAAACACGGGATGAATCCGGAGGTATCCCGGTAACCTTAATCGATACGCCACTGGATTGATCCTTTTTACCACCTGGTATGGGCCTATGTATTTGGGATGAAACACACTGCGCAGTTTAAACCGGATGTTTTTTGTGGACAACCACACCATGTCCCCCGCCTCGTACTGAGGCCCGTCAATCCGGTGGCGATCTTCCCATCCCTTATAGATCAGCTTGGCCCGCAGCAGCTGCCTCCTTATGCTCTTGTGTATAGTTTGCAGGGCTTTGATATGAGCACGAACAGAGGGCTGATTATCTATGTCTTCAAGCAACTCAATGGGAAAAATGCAGGCACAGAAACCATAGTTGGCTGCAAACGGAGAGACCCCCGTAGAGCTGTGGGAAGCGTTGTTGTAGGCCAACTCAGCCATCCATAGCATGGAAACCCAAGATGCATGTGCTTCGTTGGCGTAACATCTCAGGTACTTCTTTAGGGTCTGGTTGAGCCTCTGCGTCTGCCCATCCGTCTGTGGGTGGAAGCTCGTAGACACTGCGGACTTCACATGCAAGGCTTGGCACCACATCTTCCAGAAGCTTGCGATGAACTGCGGGCCCCTATCTGACACTATGACCTTAGGGGTTCCGTGTAGCTTAACCACGTTGGAGCACCAGTTGTGCGGTCTGTCCGGCGGTGGGCAGGTTCTTGCAGGGAATAAAGTGACCCATTTTGGTAAGGCTGTCCACCACCACCACCAGAAGCGCAGAATACCCCTGATCCATGGGTAGACCAGTGATGAAGTCCAAACTGATGTGCTGCCAGGGCAAGTTAGGAGTTGGCATGGGGATCAGTCTTCCTCTCTTTTTGGTTGTGTCTCCTTTCCCTCGAGCACAACTCTCGCACCTAGAGACCCATCCCTTGACGTCTCGGACTAAAGAGTCCCACCACAAATGTCTTTGCATCAACAGGACGGTTTTACGGATGCCAGGATGTCCAGCTAACGGGGAATCATGACACCAAGCATAGGCTTCCTTCCTCAAAGGCACCGTGGGTAGATACAACTGACTGTTCTGGAAAGGCAACCCATGCTTTAGGGTTCGGGTAGGTGTTGCATCGGCCCATTTCTTCATTTCTTGGATGGTCCTGTTGCGTCATACCTCGTCCAGGTACTGTTCGACTTTGAGAATGCACACCACCTTAGAGGGATCAACGATGGCTGCAAGAGGGACTATCCCAGGGTCACCGTCGGTCGCTAGGCGGGACAAGGAGTCCGCTTTACGGTTTTCCGCCCCAGGCCTGAAAGTGATAATGAAGTCGTACTCCTCGAAGAAGAGCATCCACCTCATTTGTCTTTGAATTAGTTGTCGGGCCGTCTTGATATATTGTAGATTCCGGTGGTCGGAGTACACCGTGATGGGATACCGGGTTCCCCATAAATACGGACGCCACTCCTGGAAGGCCTTTTTTATGGATAACAGCTCCTTCCCCGCTATGTTGTAGTTCTTTTCTGCCGGGTTCAGTTTTCTGGATAGGTAGGCTACCGGATGCAGCTGTCCGGTGTGTTTGTCTCTTTGAGAGAGGATAGCCCCTATCGCCTCATCGGAAGCGTCGGCCTCTACGATGAAGGGAGCGTCTAACTGGGGATGCCTGAGAACCGGTGCAGAGGTAAAGGCCTTTTTGAGATAGAGGAAGGCGTCTGCAGCTTCCGGGGTCCACTCGAAGGCTACTCCCTTTCTGAGGAGCCGGGTAATCGGAATCGCCTTCCTTGAGATATCCTGAATAAATCTGCGATAGTAATTGGCAAACCCCAGGAAGCTTTGCACACCTTTGACATTTGTTGGCACCGTCTGAACCTTCCTCTCAGCCATACCCAAACCATCAGGACGGAGCATAACTCCCAAAAACTCTACCTCAGACACCCCAAATTCACACTTGCTTAGCTTGCAATATAGTCTGTGCTTCCTCATGGTTTCTAGAACTTGTATGACATGGCCCTGATGCTCTTCGCAAAGGCCTTGATAAAAAAGGGACATCCTTTTTTCCTCCGGCCATGCTGCTTCGGCCACCAGTCTGTTAAAGGAGGTTAAGTAGGTTACCAGATCATTTCTCCCCTGCTTTAGCTCTAAGAGTTCCTTGTCGGCACCGAAGGTTGTGGTTCTTCTGTCGAACACCCCTTCGAACGCTGACCAGAAATCGTCCCAGTCTGACAAAATAGGGTCGTTATTCCGGACCTGCGGTACTGCCCAATTAGCGGAGTCCCCTATTAGATATGATATGGCAAAAGCCACCCTAGAATGATGGGTTGGAAAGGAGGAGGGTTTACACTAGAAATACAGCATGATCTGGGTTAGGAACACCTTTACTTTCCGGGGGTCTCCTGCGTAATGTTCGGGGTTGGCTAACGGGATGGGAGGATGAACTGAAACGTCTATTTGGGGGCTCCCCGACGCTATCTCAAACGGGTTTTTCGTGAGCTTTTCCACCCTTTCTCGCAGGGCCGCGGTCTCTGCTCTGGAGGCCGCCAACTCCTGCTGAACCAATGCCAGAGCCCCTAAAACTTCGTCCATATCACCCGTATTATGGCGCACGAACCGGGAGGAGGAGATTTCGTGGGTGCGTTATTCTGTAACGAGATTAGAAGCGGCCCCTGTGAGTGTCTCGTTCCCACCAACCCCCCCCAAGGGAGGGGTCACTCAGAGGTCCACACAAGGGAATTCCTTCTTCCTTTCCCTGGGCTCTTTAACTAAACCAAAGCGGAGTGCTCCTACGTTGGAGCTGTGTGAAGAAAACACAATAGAACAGAGTCTTGCACTCCAGAAGACTACCCCATAAATGTAAGCAGGCGCGCTCTTTATGGCGCACAGAGTTTCCCAGAGAGCCTACTAAAAAGAGGGTGGGGGGTCGATCCATGAGGGAAAGGCACTGAATCCAGCCTTAGCCCCCCCAAACGGCAATTGCGGAAGTCAATATGCTCTTACCTCAGAGCGCGGTGAAAGTCTAAGGGAAGTCCACTCCCTCACAAGCGTGGATGCCGGCACAGCCAAGCCGTCCGAAAGAAGAAACAAAGGTAGGTCTGTCCGCGGTGCCCGCTGCGATGCGGGGGGCGTCGAGCGCCCGCTCCGGTGCTCCTCCGGCTCTCCGCAGCGCTGCCCGACTACTTTCCTTGCGGAAATGGCAGTACGGCGGTCGGACTCAGGAACTGCTACGATTCAGGGTCGGGGGAAAGGTGACGCTATCGTGCGTCTGAGTTTCGGCATTTCCAGGTCTGTGACGTGACAGGCTCACCGTCAGGAATAACGCACGCCTACCAGGCGTGAGGCATCCTGTTTTAAGGACATGGCTCCGCCCCTGCAGGGCCGGACTTTCTGGGATACGAAGTCCCATGCAGGCGCATCGCCCGCCGATTTCTGACAGTAGGTCCCCCTGACAGGCCCGATTTATCATGGTGTCTGCGGTAGAAGGCACCGACCGCCACCGGGGCATGTACGTTGGTACAAGGTTCCCACGAGTCATCTTCTGGGGTATAACCTTTCCATGACACCAGAAACCACAGCTTCCCTCTCCGGTACTTGGAATCCACAATGCGTTTTACTTCGTATTCCAGTCCCCTTTCAGTGCTATGGGAGGAGGCTTTTTTCGCTTTGCCCCTACTGCGGGTTTCAAAAGACTGCAGTGAAACACGGGATGAATCCGGAGGTATCCCGGTAACCTTAATCGATACGCCACTGGATTGATCCTTTTTACCACCTGGTATGGGCCTATGTATTTGGGATGAAACACACTGCGCAGTTTAAACCGGATGTTTTTTGTGGACAACCGCATCATGTCCCCCGCCTCGTACTGAGGCCCGTCAATCCGGTGGCGATCTTCCCATCCCTTATAGATCAGCTTGGCCAGCAGCAGCTGCCTCCTTATGCTCTTGTGTATAGTTTGCAGGGCTTTGATATGAGCACGAACAGAGGGCTGATTAGCTGTGTCTTCAGGCAACTCAATGGGAAAAATGCAGGCACAGAAACCATAGTTGGCTGCAAACGGAGAGACCCCCGTAGAGCTGTGGGAAGCGTTGTTGTAGGCCAACTCAGCCATCCATAGCATGGAAACCCAAGATGCATGTGCTTCGTTGGCGTAACATCTCAGGTACTTCTTTAGGGTCTGGTTGAGCCTCTGCGTCTGCCCATCCGTCTGTGGGTGGAAGCTCGTAGACACTGCGGACTTCACATGCAAGGCTTGGCACCACATCTTCCAGAAGCTTGCGATGAACTGCGGGCCCCTATCTGACACTATGACCTTAGGGGTTCCGTGTAGCTTAACCACGTTTTGGAGCACCAGTTGAGCGGTTTGTCCGGCGGTGGGCAGGTTCTTGCAGGGAATAAAGTGACCCATTTTGGTAAGGCTGTCCACCACCACCACCAGAAGCGCAGAATACCCCTGATCCATGGGTAGACCAGTGATGAAGTCCAAACTGATGTGCTGCCAGGGCAAGTTAGGAGTTGGCATGGGGATCAGTCTTCCTCTCTTTTTGGTTGTGTCTCCTTTCCCTCGAGCACAACTCTCGCACCTAGAGACCCATCCCTTGACGTCTCGGACTAAAGAGTCCCACCACAAATGTCTTTGCATCAACAGGACGGTTTTACGGATGCCAGGATGTCCAGCTAACGGGGAATCATGACACCAAGCATAGGCTTCCTTCCTCAAAGGCACCGTGGGTAGATACAACTGACTGTTCTGGAAAGGCAACCCATGCTTTAGGGTTCGGGTAGGTGTTGCATCGGCCCATTTCTTCATTTCTTGGGGGGTCCTGTTGCGTCATACCTCGTCCAGGTACTGTTCGACTTTGAGAACGCACACCACCTTAGAGGGATCAACGATGGCTGCAGGAGGGACTATCCCAGGGTCACCGTCGGTCGCTAGGCGGGACAAGGAGTCCGCTTTACGGTTTTCCGCCCCAGGCCTGAAAGTGATAATGAAGTCGTACTCCTCGAAGAAGAGCATCCACCTCATTTGTCTTTGAATTAGTTGTCGGGCCGTCTTGATATATTGTAGATTCCGGTGGTCGGAGTACACCGTGATGGGATACCGGGTTCCCCATAAATACGGACGCCACTCCTGGAAGGCCTTTTTTATGGATAACAGCTCCTTCTCCGCTATGTTGTAGTTCTTTTCTGCCGGGTTCAGTTTTCTGGATAGGTAGGCTACCGGATGCAGCTGTCCGGTGTGTTTGTCTCTTTGAGAGAGGATAGCCCCTATCGCCTCATCGGAAGCGTCGGCCTCTACGATGAAGGGAGCGTCTAACTGGGGATGCTGAGAACCGGTGCAGAGGTAAAGGCCTTTTTGAGATAGAGGAAGGCGTCTGCAGCTTCCGGGATCCACTCGAAGGCTACTCCCTTTCTGAGGAGCCGGGTAATCGGAATCGCCTTCCTTGAGATATCCTGAATAAATCTGCGATAGTAATTGGCAAACCCCAGGAAGCTTTGCACACCTTTGACATTTGTTGGCACCGTCTGAACCTTCCTCTCAGCCATACCCAAACCATCAGGACGGAGCATAACTCCCAAAAACTCTACCTCAGACACCCCAAATTCACACTTGCTTAGCTTGCAATATAGTCTGTGCTTCCTCATGGTTTCTAGAACTTGTATGACATGGCCCTGATGCTCTTCGCAAAGGCCTTGATAAAAAAGGGACATCCTTTTTTCCTCCGGCCATGCTGCTTCGGCCACCAGTCTGTTAAAGGAGGTTAAGTAGGTTACCAGATCATTTCTCCCCTGCTTTAGCTCTAAGAGTTCCTTGTCGACGCTGAAGGTTGTGGTTCTTCAGTCGAACACCCCTTCGAACGCTGACCGGAAATCGTCCCAGTCTGACAAAATAGGGTCGTTATTCCGGACCTGGGGTACTGCCCAATTAGCGGCGTCCCCTATTAGATACGATATGGCAAAAGCCACCCTAGAATGATGGGTTGGAAAGGAGGAGGGTTTACACTAGAAATACAGCATGATCTGGGTTAGGAACACCTTTACTTTCCGGGGGTCTCCTGCGTAATGTTCGGGGTTGGCTAACGGGATGGGAGGATGAACTGAAACGTCTATTTGGGGGCTCCCCGACGCTATCTCAAACGGGTTTTTGGTGAGCTTTTCCACCCTTTCTCGCAGGGCCGCGGTCTCTGCTCTGGAGGCCGCCAACTCCTGCTGAACCAATGCCAGAGCCACTAAAACTTCGTCCATATCACCCGTATTATGGCGCACGAACCGGGAGGAGCAGATTTCGTGGGTGCGTTATTCTGTAACGAGATTAGAAGCGACCCCTGTGAGTGTCTCGTTCCCACCAACCCCCCCCCCCAAGGGAGGGGTCACTCAGAGGTCCACACAAGGGAATTCCTTCTTCCTTTCCCTGGGCTCTTTAACTAAACCAAAGCGGAATGCTCCTACGTTGGAGCTGTGTGAAGAAAACACAATAGAACAGAGTCTTGCACTCCAGAAGACTACCCCATAAATGTCAGCAGGCGTGCTCTTTATGGCGCACAGAGTTTCCCAGAGAGCCTACTACAAAGAGGGTGGGGGGTCGATCCATGAGGGAAAGGCACTGAATCCAGCCTTAGCTCCCCCAAACGGCAATTGCGGAAGTCAATACGCTCTTACCTCAGTGCGCGGTGAAGGTCTAAGGGAAGTCCACTCCCTCACAAGCGTGGATGCCGGCACAGCCAAGCCGTCCAAAAGAAGAAACAAAGGTAGGTCTGTCCGCGGTGCCCGCTGCGATGCGGGGGGCGTCGCGCGCCCGCTCCGGTGCTCCTACGGCTCTCCGCAGCGCTGGCCGACTACTTTCCTCGCGGAAATGGCAGTACGGCGGTCGGACTCAGGAACTGCTACGATTCAGGGTCGGGGGAAAGGTGACACTATCGTGCGTCTGAGTTTCGGCATTTCCGGGTACGTGACGGGCTCACCGTCAGGAATAACGCACGCCTACCAGGCGTGAGGCGTCCTGTTTTAAGGACGTGGCTCCGCCCCTGCAGGGCCGGACTTTCTGGGATACGAAGTCCCATACAGGCGCAACGCCCGCCGATTCCTGACATCCTAAGTGTGGAGATGAAAACGCCAATGGTGTCCACATGTTCTGGCAGTGCCCATTAATCCAGATTTTTTGGTATAATGTGGGTAGGATACTTTCGGGCATTATGGGCCAAGAGATTAAGGTGAGCCTAGCTTTGGTAATTTTCATGGTGTATGTTGGAGCGGAGGATAAAAACACCTTCTTAAGGCACAAAAATCACTTATTTTTGTTTTAATTCTTCTTCTGTATTAAGTAAATTTTCCCTTGTCGTTCCGTGGAGGTAGAATTGATACGATCAGTACAAAGATTATCTAAATTTGATCGGGGCACTTTTCACTCGAAGAGAACAACGTTTTTGGAACTTTGGGATAACTGGTGCAAATATTACTTCACTGACACAATCCCTTAGACTTCTCCTTTGCTTGGTCTTTTCTTTCTCCTCATCTTTTCTTCTTTTTTCCTTTTCTCTTTGGTGTACAACTTACTAGTCCAATGATTAGCGATATGCTATACAGGTTGCGTGGGATTCGGGTTGCCGTTTACGGCTATAATCCTCCCCGGCAACGACTACATCTGCATAGAGGCATCAGATATTTGACTGGTCAGGTTGTTTTTTCTTAGCCCAGGATGTTTATATCTCTTCCAGGTGGAGAGACCGGGCATTCCTAGTCACAGTCTTTTAAGATCCTTTTTTGTCACCTCAGCATAGCTTTATAAATGAGGACAATGAAAAAGAAGCAACAAAGAGACACTTTACAAAGTAGACTGTTTTAATTGCAGGCTGTGAGAGTTTGTACTCATACCACAAAAGTTGTTTTATGGGGGGAGGGCAACAGACCTCTCCTTCTCCTCTTAAAAACGGACACTTGATAGTTGGGGGGGTCAAGTGATGTGAGAAAAAGCTGCAGGGGGTGGGGGTTAGTTGAGAGGGTTGGGGACCGAATGTCCCACAAGTTGGAAAGAAGTTTTTTTTGCACAGTCCTGGTGAGACAATGGTATAGACAGCGAAAGAAACATTCTCAGTACATGACACACATACGGATATGGAAAACAGAAGATAAATACCACCCATGCCGGCCCCCATAGATAGTCCAACCCTCACATGTTTGATGTGGAATGGGAATGGCCTTGAAGATAGACTAAAAAGGGGGCTAGTGCTATGCCATATTAAACGTCTTCATCCAGATGTGGTGATGCTCCAAGAGACTCACCTACAAGGCACCAAATGCGGATTCCTGGGGAGGGGAGCATACAGAGTTTTGGCACACGCGGGTTACACCACTGGATCCCGAGGGGTGGTGGTCATGATAAGAAAGACGCTCCCTTTTGACACGACTCGCGTATGGACAGACTCCAGTGGAACATATGCCAGGGTGATGGGTACTTGGGGCAGACTGAGACTGACCCTGATCTGTGCTCACGCTCCTCTGCGATTGCAGACATGCACACTACACAAAATCACAGAAATCCTCGTGGAAGCCCCAGCCTCACCACATATGATAGGAGGGGACTTCAATGACGTGATGGACATGTCCCTAGACAGCACCGGAGGCTGGTCATAGAAGACCCCTACTTACAGCACTGGCACAATTTGCAAACACAATGGGATTGGTAGATGTATGGCAGGTACAGAAACCACAGGTCAAACATTACTCATACTTTTCCGGGGCCCACAAGGTGTATTTGAGGCTAGACTACATCCTTATTCCAAAGGGCGAAGTGGGGGAGGTCCAAGAAATAGAATACCTAGCCAGAGGGCTGTCTGATCACTCACCACTGTGGATTAAGCTGGGGAACAAAAATCAGAAACTGCAACCACAATGGAGGCTTACGGACTAGGACCTCAAAAACTAATCCATTGACCGCGGTCTAAGGACCGACACTGAGCTCTTCTTTAAAGAAAACGAGGGAACGGTTGAATCAAGGGTCACACACTGGGAGGCATACAAAGCGGTGTTAAGAGATAGGGTGCAAAACCGCATAGCGTGGGAAAGGAAAAAAGAAGTGGAACGGATAGAGACAATAGAACACCAACTCCTGACACTAGAAGAGCAGAAAGTCACAAGACACGACACACCGCTCACTCGGCAACTGGAGACACTTGTAGAGTATAGAGACCTAGCGCACAACGCGGCTAGGGACCAGCATTTAGCCACTCTCCATCGACTATACGACGCAGGAGACAAAGCTGGGAAACTCCTGGCCTGACTTGGCAAAAAAGAAATAGAAAACAGGTGGGTCAGTCCATAGTAGATAGCCAAGGACAGGAACACATAACCGATGAACAGATTGCGACAGCGTTCGCAACATACTATAAAGACTTCCATAAGGATAAACCCTTATCTGATACCCCCAAAATAGAGACCTATTTGACAGAAATAGAGACCCCGTCTGTACAGGAGACAGATGTAGAGGCACTAGACGAGGACCTGTCCATTCAGGAGGTCAAAGGGTCAATAATGAAATTTCGCGTTGGGAAAACCCCAGGGACTAATGGCCTGCCTGAGGAACTATACAAGAGATGGTCAGATCTCCTGAGTACACACCTGCTCAACCTCTTTCAATTAAAGACGCCTACGAGGTTGGGATACTCCCTCCAGACCTCCGCCTTGCCAAAATTATGACCATACATAAGGAGAGTAAGGAGAGGAACAGATGTGAGTCTTATCGTCCAATCTCTCTCCTAATGTTGAAGTAAAGGTCCTAGCGACCATCCTGGCCACAAGACTAAGAAACGTCATAACATCACTGGTCCATTGGCACCAATCAGGCTTCATGCCCGGCAGGGCGACTAGGTGGAATCTCAGGAGAACACATAACTGGATAACGGCGGCTAGCAAGCGAAACAGCCCACACATATTCCTGTCACCATTCTCAATTGGTAGGGGGACTAGGCAGGGATGCCCTCTATCTCCTCTGCTGTTTGCACTAAGGGTAAAGACACTGGCATGTCGAATTTGACAGCACTCCAAAATTCAGGGCTTTAGGATCAAGAAAAAATATCTCTATATGCGGATGACATTCTGCTATACATAACCGAACCCAAAAGCTTGATCGACAATGTCTTCCAGACTATTGAAGAATATAGTAGACTCTCAGGCTATAAGGTAAATTGGCACCAGTCGTTGGCATACAGTCCCATATCCTTGAAACATTGGTCTCCCCTAACGAAGGACTTGAAGACAGTTGAGAAAGACTTAAATATCTGGAGATTTTTCCCACAACAGATAAGGACCTCTGTTACGAACCCAACGTTTTGCGAATAACACGTAAGTTTCAAGAGGACGCTGAAAAATGGATAACACTCCCACCATGATAATGGGAAGGGCCGCAATGTTTAAAATGATCTCACTGACCCAGTTCCTCTACGCACTACAGAACACTTACCATCCCCTCCGGCGGACACTATTCTGAGATATAGAGGCTGAACTGCGTTCACTGCTTTGGCAGGAGAAACACCTGCGACTAATGTTACATACACTGCAGAGAAACCCGTACAATGGGGGTCTCACAGTACCTGACATAGAAGCATACTATTGAGCCAAACATCTAATACCCATAAATGACTGGGTACATGCAGCTGGGGAAAGAGAAACACTGTCACAGCGCACGTACATCCATTACCTCTATGGGGGATCAGGGAAATACAGCCTCCTCCCGGCCACATGAACCACACTGGAAACGTGGGAAAGGGCTACTAAGACCCTAGTATGGGACCATAAGGTGATTACAGCAACGCCACTCTGGAAAGAGAACTGGCTGAGAGAAATAGGGAAACTGAAAGGCTTCAGACAATGGGACATAGTTGGAATCTCGACAGTGGGAGACATCATATATAAAGGGGCTCTAAAACCCTTTCCCGCATGGAATATCAACTCCAGACCACACAACTCTTCAAATAAGACATGCATGGGTAACGGAATCCCTGAATGTAGGGAACCTCCCGGAATATGTGCCACTAAAGGGTCGCTTATTGCAAGAGTCCCTCACCCACAAAGCAGTAGCCCTCATATAAAAAACGTTGAACAACAACGTGCCACAGAACCTAGGTAAACTGCAAGTTAAATGGGAGGAGAAAGTGGGAGAAATGGAGAACGTAGACTGGAAAGCTGCTCTCATGCACCTCAGAGAGGTGGTGATCAGGGCACAACTACAACTTATCCAATACAAGATACTACACAGGATCTACTACGATAGGGCCAAGCTCCATAAAATAGGACGAGCCGGAAACCCAAACTGCTTGAAGTGACAGGGGGAGACAGGACATTTTTACCACACACAATGGACATGCCCTAAAATACAGATATACTGGGACAAGATTATTAGAGATCTCTTTGAGGTGCTCCAGGTTTCCCTCCCCCGTTGACCCGAAATTCCTACTACTAGGAATAAACAGTGAAGTAGACATACTGAGACCACAACTACTGTTCAGTGCGCTGGGATTAGTGGTGGTGAAGAGAGGCATAGCATGAGATTGGGGAGCACAAGATACACCAACACTAAAGGAATGGAAAATAGGGATGGACCAATGTATGGCAGCGGAAAGGGTGATGTATAAAAGTAGAGGATGCCCAGGCAAGTTCCGAAAGGTATGGGGAAACTGGATGCGACATTATGGATTGGATTTCATTGACAAACCCACACAAGCCGTAAAAGGGACTGAGACATACACACAATGGATGGGAAGGGAGAGAAACATGGGACCACCGTGGCAAGAAGGTGGGAAAAGGAGTAAATGATTGTAAGCAATACTGAAGAATGTACATGTACAGGGAACAAACTGAGAACCTAAATAGACAAATGTTTATGAAGTGTGCAATTGTTGTGTTGTTACCGAAAGAAAATCATTTAAAAAAAATGTTTTTTTAAAAGAAAGGCATGCAAAGCTATTGGATGGAAAAGGCCAAGTGCCCCAGGGTACGTAAGTAGAGTCCCTTAGTGGTAGTGATATACTCTACATCAGTGCCACAGAGATACGTATGTATTCCACACCTTGATGTATTGTAATTACTGAGTGGGATATTTATTTATTTGTATTTGTTTTCTGTCATACACACACCACCACACCAGATTTCAGGGCACTTTACTGATAGTGGGAAGTACTACCTAGAAAGTCAATATATGCATAGACTGGTGGCATAAGAACAGACTGTTAAACTGCATTACATTGTACATTGTAATTACAGTACACAAAATTTACTTACAAGAAAGTGGGTTTTTAGTTGGGAAGGGTGTGAGTCCTTCTCAAGCAGTAAGTGCACACTTCTGTCTACTGTGCACCAAGCAGTCAGTTGTAGAACTTGACTCTAGCAGGATAGTGAGGCAAAGCATTTCAAGGCCTTCTCTGAGGCACACAACAAACAACAACCAATAGACCATTGTCCAGTCAGTGCTTTTACTTGTAAAAAGTGAAAGTACTTTATTACACACACACCTAAATACTATACATCAATTTAAACATAGGCATGATGACGGGTGAAAATCCCTATGCGGACACCCTACTTACAGTTCACACCCCTGGGGTGCCCTGAACCCTGGAGCCACAATACACCACGCATATGTTAGTCATAAGATAATGTGGTACAATTATCAAAAGACATGTCGACTGGCTTTGTCACGGTGTCACCACATTAGTAAAAGCAGAAATATGTCATAATAAACCAGTGCAACACTACTAAAATCTCTATAGATTGTCCCATCTTACAATGACATTCATGTACATCCACTTCTGATTCACTTCACTGGGAAAGTTGCATTTTGCTCCTGGTATACTCTAGCCACAGGGATTGGGTTTCCATAAGCATCTTGGCCTCTAATTTTTGCAATTCTTAGGAGCCTGAATTTTACCGTTCTCCCTCTTCACACAGGACCTCTCTCCTGTTTGGGCCCTTGAAACTTCTCTTGGCCCAGGAGTCTTCTTCAGAAGCACTTCAAGGGACCCCCAAGGCAAAGTGCCTACCTGCCTGCACTCGCCAGGCCCTATGGCTTCCTAGCCACTTGCAAGGCACATATATTTCAGCAGGAGTCCGGGGACTCCTCCTTCTGGAAGGCCATTGACCTTCTGTGGACCAGTCCACAGAAGATCAGGGGAGCCCTCCAGGGTAAACTCCCCCCACCATGTCCAAACCTTTTACTGTTCCCCAGAGAGTATAGGAAGGCCAGTGCCACTGACCCTGGAGAAGCAAATTCCAGCCCCTGAGTACCAATGAAGTCAGATGTTCTTCAATCCATTCTTGCAGAACCATCTTAAAAGTGTCCCCCTTGTGAACTGGTTGTTAAGTGGCAATGGGAGGTTCTAGAAGCTCGTCACCTCTGCCTAGTCCTAGGGTGACACATCATCACATGCCTCAGCTTTCCTGAACAACATTTTGGGGTGATGATGTCTAGAAAGACCTTCTCTAAGAGCCTGAGGCTGAACATGGCCTTAACCACCACAGCTAACTGGTCCTTTCCTTCCAAAACTTCAAAGGGCTCCTGCGACTGGCTCCATAGGTCTGGATATCCTCCTTTGTTTCGATGGGGTTGAACCTTTCCAGGCCAGGTGTAATGTGAAAAATGATCACAGAGATTCTGTCCCTGCCCTCTCCTCTCCCAGGAGCAGGCTAAATTACAACTAATGGCCATGTTGTGTGGGGAGGGCTTTGATCCTCCAGCTGGCCATCGTAGCAATGATCTTGGCCCAGCAGGGTGATTCAAAAACCCAAATCTCATTAGGAGCTTAGTCAAAGAACAAATATAAATTGTGAAAGTGCCACGAAAAGTGTAGATATGTGTAAATTAATATCAGATCTGCATTGCTTATCAGAAAACATGATGTGTCACGTTCATCTCTAAGCCTAAGTATGGTGAAACTGTAGTTTGGAGAATATTTTCCCTATTGGGACTAAAACAGTAAAGTACTCACTTCTATGAAGCACCACAGCTGTACATACCCTCACTACTAATGCCCACATTCACACGTGGAACCTGCCCTAAGCCTCTTACTGTAGCTGTGCGGCATCAGATTTATCTTAAAAGGCGGACACTGGCAACTAGCACTCTCAGTCAATTTCATCAGGGTTTACAGTGAGTGAGACTCAGGCAGTGTGACTCATGCCTGGCTGACCTCCATAAGCCAGGTAGTCAGAAAATTCAGGAGGGGGTGGAACTCATTTCTCACAGTACTGTATTGTGATTGCATTCATATGGTACTATCCCTAGCAAATCATTGAAGAATACATAAGTAATTAGAAATTTATATATTAGTAGCAAGAAATACATGTTACAGACAACAGGTAGTACCGGTGTTCCTACAAAGCAGCAACCACAAGGAGCAAGAATACAAATTGATCATCTAATATTATGAGTTAAGGGGAAAGAGACTGGCACTAAGAAAGGGCAAATACCAGGAGTTACTGAACAAAAGCAGTCCTAGGGAAGGTGGACCATAAATACTGGAAATAGAACGCCAAGTATGGGTGCTTATTTCCTTACTTTACACAATGCAGCCCCAGCCAGAGTTGCCATCTAATGCGACCAACTGGAGAACGCCTGGAGGTTGTAATATCCAATTGGTCTGAAACTAAGTTCTCCTCCAGCTTCAGTCTTTTATAATGGGTGGCTCCCACCACACAGGAAGTACTGAGGCTCCCTGGCCACTTGTTTGAGTTCCTGGGTCCTTGGCATTAGTCTTTTCGCACAAAAAACACTTGCAGAATGTTGCCTTTTATTTAATGTTTCAGGTGCTGATTTGGGTCATTTGCACATTATATATGTGCTTGTAGATGTTGGAGATTATGCATTTTGGGCCAGATGGATAACAGCTAGGTTCTCTTTCTGAGATGGCTTGTAACAGGGGGTGGTAATACCAGAACCAGTAACACAAGCAGTGGTTTCTTCATTAGGGTGGGGGGGGGGCGTTGCTCCCACCGCTTGCTGAGAGCCGCACTAAACGTGAAAAATAAAATGATTGTATTTTTCATGATGGAGAGCCGAGCCGCCAGCATGCCCACGAGCCAGGAGGAATGGGGCCGTGACAGCAGAGGACTGGAGCAGTGGCTTGACTGGATTCTCCAAAGTCTTGCGCCGGCCAAAGTGACATGCGCACTTTGAAGCTCTCCAATCAGGTGTCTTAGACAGCTGGGTGGAGAACAAGTGATGGAGCAGGGTTTTTACTTTAAAACCAAGTACCTGTTTCATTTTCGCATGTTACAACTAAAAGTACTACTGATTAATTATTAAGTATTAAGAGTTTGTTGAATGTTGACTAATCAACCTTATTAACGAGAAATTACACGTGGGAATGCTATTGCATGGCTAAAATAATAAGTGAACTAAATTGGTGAGCAAACTGACAGAAATGGATGTTGCTTATGTGATGTTTTGTGCTTATAATTAATATGCATTAATGGCTTTAAATGTCGCAAATGGCTAGATAAATACATACACATAAGGGTATTAGTAGGGGATTAACACTGTATAATCATTTTCGTGTAGTAATTATGTTTTGTGTTTACTTTTGCCTAAAGTTGTCCATTGTGGCCTGTCGCAAAATGGCCACCACCCGTAGCCTGCATTGGAGTTGCTGGAAATTTACAAAAAGGCTTCGCTCTGCCTGTGACCTTGCACCTCTGATGAACTGAAAAGCCATAAGCATGATGAAAAGTCTGGGAAATCAGCCAAAAGCCCCTGGAAGAGGGAAAGGATACAAAAATGGAACTTTGACAATATGAACTTTACAATGAACCCCATATTGAAACAAATTTATTTAGTAGAGACATCCATTCAAGTAACAAATTAGTCATGAACATTCAATTCTGCTATTCATTATTTGGAGAAGTCTAGGTGTGGGAAAATCTCGCACTATATCAAAAATGTACCGAGATGACATTATTTCCGCCATTCATCCGTTCTGAACAAAGAATTGTAACTTTATATAATGTAAATTTTAGTATAAATATTAGTAGGCTAGAGAGGTCTAGCGCCACTTCTTCCCGAGCTGATGATGCGAGGTCCCTATGCTGACAAAGAGAACGGAGACTCTACATGACTGCAGGGAACTCTGTTACTTCTACTGAGGACCAGTTCTGACTTAGGATCTGACTTTTAGACAGAATAGGTAATTATGAGAGAAATGAATTTACATTTAATTGGCTTTTCATGCAATTTTAGATAAACGAACAATCTGTTTGAATTTCTGTCTCGGGTTGTTATTTCTTGTCATGTTTATTGAATTATTGTGTATATTCTTTGAAATGTATTTCGTTAGATTCGCAAGCAACTAAGCTGGTCACATTGACCTCAAAGTATAGAGAGATCGGATAGGTACATTTTTTGATGTGTTTTATTCTCCTTTTACAAGGCACGGATAGGGTGATTTAGGTTTGAATGTTGGTGTAATGGGCCCCACCAGCGTGTAATGTGTGAATGCGTGTGTGACTGTGAAATCATTCCGTCCGTGGAAGTAGAGGGGAATTGGAAGCTCCGATCTGCACCAGTTTCTTGGCAGCAGAATGATGGTTAGCTATTGTCTTGAATCTGGCGAAATTGCGTATATATAGGCTTATTGATTATTGATCGATGTTTGTACTAACACTATATGTTGAAGTCGTGTTGAGTTTTATGTATTGTGAACGGCTTCTGGGATGTAGGGAGTCGATGACAGTTCCGTAGTAGAGCAGAGGGAGTGTTGCTCTCGGAAAAAGGCGGGATTATTGGCCCTGTATGCAGACAGGGAAAAACGTGTGACAATTGAAGTTGCACATCACATTGTCTTGGTTCGATAAGGTAGCATCACCGTGTGTTGCCATTAGAGACATTTCTGTGTGAAAGAAGTGTGTATGATAGTGAAGGTTATCTGTGAAACTCTGGTCTTAGGTCCCAGGGGTCCGTAAAGGATTCCGTTAAAGCTTACCGCTGGAGAAGTAATAGGTATTCTCGGAGCTTGCTAGAAGGACAGGGCAGAGGTAAGCGCTGCTTTGTTAACGTGTGATATAATTCTGTAGTAGGACAGACTGTTCGCTGTTCTCGGGAAAGACAGAATTCTGTGTGAATGTATTACATTTTTCTGGTATGAAAGTGCGTGAATGAGAAGGCATTTTGGTTAATTGTGAGACTCTTAGGAACCTTCCGGAGAAGAAACAGTTAATTGATGCTTGTAAGAAGGGTAAAGTAGAGGGATGTGCTACTTTATCAACGGAAGTAACGATTCTGTAGTAGGGCAGAGGTAAGCGCTGTTCTCGGGAAAGGCAGAATTCTCGTGGGAAAGGTCTTTTTGCTTTTCTGTGGCTAACGAAGCAGACAATGGAGATGTTTATATGTTGTAACTAACAGACTCGTAGAAATTGAAACAAAGTCTACCAAGTAATCTTGTAAAGGAGGGGTAGACGAGAAACAGGAGACAAGAGCAGAAGCGACTGCAGCGGCTGCTGACGTCAGGGAGACCGTGCTGTGATTGGACAGTGGGTTAGGACGGTGGAAGCACGGTAATTGGTGTGCTAGTGTACGCCGCGCTAGGATTGGGAGACATACAGTGTGACGTAGACACTCCAGAATTGGTGTGTTAGTGTGAGTCACGCTGGGATTCGTGGACTGAGACTGTGACGTAGACGCTCCGGATTGGTGCGTTAGTGTGAGTCGCGCTGCAATTGGACTAGACATCGTACAGTTGTAGAACAGACTAAGAGTTGAGGAAAAATAAGAACATGTATTACCATAATGGAGAGAAGAAAAAGAAGTCCTTATTCAGTAAAGTAAAAACCTGGTTCGACAAGGATAAGGATATTGTAACTAGGGAAGGAGAGTTACTTCCTCCAACAAGAACCCCTGCAGCCTTCATGGTTGCGAAATATGGGTATCATACCAATATTTGGTTAGACAATTGGGCTAAGTATACTAAAGGAGATGGAGTCTTAGCCTTCCCGGAACATGGCTCATTTAATCTGGCTGTGTTAAGAAACTTACGGGAGAAAATGATGGATCTAGAGCCTCGGCCTAGGCCGACGCTATTTGAGGCATTGGTGGAATGGGAAGATGAAGTACATGAGCGAGAAAAGCAGAGGAGTGGGGGTAACTACAGGTACATGTTTGGGCAAAAGTATGATCGCGAAACCCATCATGACCGGATGAGAAGGTGGCGTGATGCCAGTATGACTGAGGGATTATATCCTGTAATAACAGCAGAGGAATCAGAAGGAAGAAAATGTACAGAGAAAGCGCATAATGTAGAACCTAGGAGATATGGGGCAAATGAGTCTGATGATGATGTCTTAGAAGACATGCTCTATAAAAGACCACCCCCATATAGACGAGAACCAGAGGTAAGGACTGCAGTGACCCCGATGAGAGACACCCTGCGGATTATTAAAACAGAGGGTACCACCCCTGGTTTGAAAAGTAGCTGTTCTCTGGCGGAAAGAGAAAGGGAAAGAGATAGAGAGAGAGAGAGAAAGAGAGAGAGATAGAGAGAGAAAGATCGAGAGAGAGAGAAAGAGAAAGAGAGAGAGAGAGAGAGAGAAAGAGAGAGAGAGAGAGAGAAAGAGAGAGAGAGATAGAAAGAGAGAATGAACTTGAAGATGAAAAGACCAGAGAACTAGCAAGAACTACCTTTGAGCTGACTGAGAAAATTAGAGAACTAACTAAAAATCTTGAGGCAGTTACAGTGCCTGTGACAATAGGCCCGGTTATGCCGATTTTTGACAAGCAGAGGACGGGTGAGAATGGATTGACGGTACCATATGTGGGAAATAGATTGATTGTTCCTCCGGAGCAGGCAGAAATGAGAGCAGGAGAGACTCAGTGGAGAAATGGAGAAAATCAGTGGAGACATACCGTATGTGAAGGAGAATTGAGTGTGCCGACAAACTCAAGTTTGAATTCCGGATGTATGGAAGGGAGCAGAGGATCAATCTTAGAACCGCAAAGAGTGACAGAACCAGAGGGTGCAGGAAAATCTGTGATAACGGCTGAGGATTTGAATGATTGGCTGAAAGCTTTACAGAAAAAGGAGAAAGAGTCACAGGGAATTGATGTAGCTAGGCTACGTATGGAAATGGAAGAGATGATAGTAGGAGCAATACCTATAGAAGCGCTGAAGGATTATCAGGAAGGAGAGATTCTCTTTTTGAGCAAAAGCGTTACCTGGAGAGCAAAGAACATACATGACAGACTGAAAGGAATAGCCAATGAATGGGGAATTGACATGGACAACGTGAAAGCTTTACAAAAGCCTTACAGAGTGGATTTTTCAGACAAAGATATTGAGAATCTGAACAATGCAGGTCGAACAGGACAGATTAAGGAAATGATTGCCTTGCTGAAGAAATGGGGAGATGTAGAAAGATGGAAAGACAGATGGTACCGAAAGCGAGAGGATGGGACAGATAAAACTTACTCGGCATTTCCCCTGAAAGAAAAGGAAAAGGCAGTGACAGCTTACCCCATGAGAGAGATTCCAGGAGGTGGGTACCTACATGTCCCATGGACCAGACAGGATATTTTATCATTTACGAATGATTTCCCTTGTTTAAGGGAAAAGCCTGTTGAGTGGTACAGACAGGTCGACAGATTCGTAAAACTGTCAAAAGTACTCTGGCTTGACCTGAATAGTCTGTTTGATATAATTGTACCAGCAGACCTGTGGGCAGAATGTAAAATAGTCATAGACTGGCCCACTAAGGAATACCCGAGAGACCCAAAAACAGGAGCTCCAGACCCGGAGGTCATGAAAAAGTATGAGCAGGTTATGGCCTTCCTGAAAAATAAAGTACCCCCCAAGGAGACAGATTGGGTTAAAATAGACCGAACACATCAAGAATTGAAAGAATCAGTCCATGCTTACTATGAAAGACTGATACTAGCTTTTAAGCAGTTCAGTGGAGATGAACACCTGGGTGACAAGGATCTGAGTCATTTTGTGTACAGGTTTGTGTACGGTTTGCGGCCTGAAATCAGTGAAATGATACGGCAGCACACCGTAGACTGGCAGAGTAAGAAAATTGATGAGATTCTGAGACATGCAAAATACTTCAGTGATGAGATCGAGGCAAACCAGAGGAAGTTGAAAGAGAAGGCGATGTGGGCACAAGTGAAAGTTGCAGAAAGGCAGGAGGCTCAATTGGTAGAACAGGCAAATAATCCGGGAAATAAGCCTAGGTTTGGATCAGGAAAGGGAAGGGGAAATATCGAGGAAGCAAAGAAGAAATTCCCATGCCACAACTGTGGAAAATTGGAGCACTGGAAATCCGAGTGTAAGAATCCGCCGTCTATTAACGAAGATAATCCATCATTGAATTCACAGGTGCAGACTGAGGGGTGTGGTCAGCATCGGCAGCAGCAGAGGGCTGATAAGCAGCAGAATCAGGTGCCGAAACCACCTTTGCCACAGAGAAAAGGATCTCAGAAGTACAGCCAAGAGTCAGGATTCTACGATGAACATCAGGTAACCAAACCAAAACGCGCAAGCGCAGTTTCTCAGTACTGGCTGAAGAATGAGGGAAGTGACTCCAAGGGAGACTTCTGACGCTGCCGAAGAGAGGAAGAGGAGTGCGTACTTGGCGCAACTCTAGAAATAGACCAGGCAGGGCCTTTTGTAGATGGGAAAATTAATGGTGAAAATGTCACTTTTCTAGTTGACACAGGGGCCACGAGATCAACTGTCAGGTCAGCTGATATAAAGAATCTTCCTCTCTCGGACGAAGCAATCCAAGTGGTTGGTGTGTCCAACACGCAGATTAAGACTTTACTTACTGAACCAGTAAGGGTTAGAATAGGGAAATTTTCAGACATGCACCGATTCGTGGTGTGTGATACAAGTCCTGTGAACTTGTTAGGTAGGGATTTGCTGTGCAAGATGAATTGCACTATTTTCTGTACTCCAGATGGAATAACCTTTGAGACACCTGATGAGGATGTTCTATACAGAATGACCATGGATAACAGAGAATGTGAGGCTTTGGGAACCTATGCAATATTTAATCCTGATGCATTACCCCCAGAATTGAAACAGACAGTGAAAGCAGCAGTTTGGGATTTTACTGGAGAAGATGTGGGTCTGATGAGAAATGTAGATCCAGTAAAGATTACTGTGAAAGAGGGAGTGGTTTACCCAAATATACCGCAATACAGATTGACACCAGAAATAATTGAAGGAATAACACCTTTAATTGAAAAGATGATCCAGCAAGGGGTGGGGAGGGAAATATTGAGCAGCCCATGTAATTCACCAATAATGGGACTGAAGAAACCAAATGGAAAGTTCAGAATAGTACAGGATTTGAGAAAAATTAACAAGATTGTTGTGCCATGTTGTCCTATTGTGCCAAATCCATCAGTGATTTTGTATCAGATTCCCCATGATGCAGAATGGTATACGGTAATTGATTTGTGTCATACTTTCTTTTCAATCCCATTACATCATGACAGCCAGCCAATATTTTCTTTTAGATTTGGAGATCGAATTTTGGCCTGGTGCCGAATTCCACAGGGGTATACAGAGAGCCCCTCAATATTTAATCAGTTGCTAAAGAAATCCCTGGAAAGTTTAACAATGCCTGAAAATTCAGTTTTGGTCCAATATATTGATGACCTACTTGTGGCATCAAAAACATGTGAAGCTTGTGAAGCAGACACCATTGCATTGCTGAATCACTTGGCAAATGGAGGATTAAAGGTATCTCCAGCCAAATTACAGTTCTGTAAGAAAGAAGTCCATTATCTGGGACATAATATTGAGAAAGGCCTGAGAAAAGTGACCATTGACAGGATCAAAATCATTAGAGGAATGAGAGCCCCAATGACACAACGAGAGGTGAGAATGTTCCTGGGGATGGTGGGTTACTGTCGTCAGTGGATAAGTAACTTTTCCCCGATTGCCAAACCATTGATTAAACTAACCAAAAGTGAGGTGAGAGACCCATTGGAACTAAACCCAGAAGAAATGGCTGCATTCAGAGAGTTAAAAGACAGACTATGTGAAGCCCCTGCCCTAGGAATGCCTGATTATGAAAAGGAATTCGAGTTGTACTGTAGTGATAGAAATGGATGTGCACTTTCATTGTTAATCCAGAAACATGGACGTCTGAGGAGGCCAATTGCTTACTTCTCAGGAACTCTTGACCCAGTAGCTGTGGGTTTGCCAGGTTGTCTAAAAGCAGTAGCTGCTACCTGCAAAAGTCTAGAACAAAGTGAAGGAATCATAATGGGATACCCTGTACGGGTATTTGTACCTCATGATGTGGCAATCCTTTTAACAAGGAGCCGGACACAGTTCATGTCTTATAGTCGGCTGACTAAATATGAGAAATTCATTCTTGGTGCAACCAATGTGAGCCTGGAGAGATGTGTGAATGTGAATCCAGCAATACTGTTACCTGATGCTGAATGTGTGGGAGTGAGAAATGATGTTGATCATGACTGCCTGGATGTACTTGATTACTGCACAAAGCCAAGGCCAGACATAAGAGATCTGCCACTGCCTGAAAGTGATCATGTGTTGTTTGTGGATGGATCTTGCCTGAGAACAGAAGAAAGAGTGTTAAGTGCTGCATATGCTGTATGCAAAGTCTCAGAAGTGGTAGAAGCATCACCTTTGAAAGGAGTTAAATCCGCTCAGGTGGCAGAATTGGTGGCACTGACCAAAGCCTGCAAGATTGAAAGGAGTGTGAGAGTGACTGTGATGACTGACAGCCAGTATGGCTTCGGAGTTGTACATGATTTTGGCCAGCTATGGCTGCAAAGAGGTTTCCTGACCTCAAGTCCCATAAAGAATGCTGAAATGCTTGAAAAACTGCTAGAGGCGATACAGCTGCCTAAAGAACTAGCAGTTGTAAAATGTGCTGCTCATGGTCATGGTGATGATTTTGTAACTGTGGGAAATAAGTTTGCAAATGACATAGCACAATACTGTGCCAGAAACAATCATTCAATCAACCGGAGTAAAGAGCGAGAAATATCTTCTTGTTCCTTAATGTTCACTAATGAGGTGAGAACGTGGGAGGAAGTGAAGCAGTTGCAGGATGAGGCAAGAGATGAGGAAATGAGGGATCGGGTAAAAGCAGGTTGTGCACCCAGAGAAAAAGATCATGTGTGGGTCTATAGGGATGGAAGACCAGTCATGCCCAACAGCATGTTATCAACAATGGCAAGAATGTATCATGGCCAAGGACACCTGGGGAGGGATGCTATGATAAGAGCCTTTAAACAAACCTGGTACAGTCCAAAGTTTAGACTGATAGCAGAGAGTCTCTGTCAGAGATGTTTGATATGTCAGCAATTCAATCCTGGAAAGAAAACAGTGGTGAGCCTAGGAACAATAGGCAGGGAGGGAGGACCCTTCACCAGAATGCAGATAGATTTCATTGAAATGCCCCCAGTCAACAGATTGAGGTATGTCCTGGTGGTAGTCTGTTTGTTCTCCAGGTGGGTGGAGGCATATCCAACCAGAAGAAATGATGGGATAACAGTGGCCAAATTACTGTTAAGAGAATTCATCCCAAGGTACGGGTTCCCAGTAACCATTGAATCAGACAGAGGAGGACATTTTTATAATGAAATCATGAGTTTAATTTGTGAAGCATTAAGTGTACAGCAGAAGTTACATTGTGCTTACCGACCAGAGGCTTCTGGGGTAGTTGAACAGATGAATGGAACTATCAAGAACAGAATTGGCAAAATGTGCTTAGCCACAGGAATGAAATGGCCTGATGTCTTGCCCCTAGTACTGATGACCATTAGGTCTACTCCAAACAGAACGACAGGTTTGAGTCCACATGAAATTATCATGGGACGTGCAATGAGGCATGCATATGTACCAGTCAACAAATTGATGACAATAACTGATGACATGATTTTGAATTACTGCAAAGGCCTGGCTGACGCAGTTCATTCTGTGTTTCACCAGGTTGGAGAAGACGCCACCACACTTGAAAAGAAACCAGCCCATGATCTAAGCCCAGGGGACTGGGTAAGGATAAAAGTCCACAGAAGAAGAAATTGCCTGGTTCCAAGGTGGGGAAGGCCAAGACAAGTCATCTTGACCACAACGACTGCTGTGAAGTGTGCTGGTGTGAAGAATTGGATACATGCAAGTCACACATTGAGAGTGCCAAATCCAAGAGATGGTACTGGAAAAGAATACTTTGAAGAATCAGATTCCAGTGATGATGCAGACAGTGAGGCAGTAAGAAGGAAAAAGAATCCTGAAAGTGGGGAAAGTGAGTCAAGGGAAATTTTCATCCCACCAGAAGAGGTTTTGAAAAGAACAGTGCAAACTGCAGAGGCAAGTTCAGATTCTGAAGAAGTGCCTGAGGTTCAGGTTGACAGTGACCAACACAAAAAGAAAGAAAGAAAGAAAGAAAAGAAAAGAACATTCCAACAAAAGAGACACCTGAATCACATGAAGAAATTGGACAAATTCCACCTGAGATAAATATTGAAGAAAGAGGGACAGACAAAGATAGTGAGGGACAGATTGCGGAAAAACCCCGAGGAGGTGTAGGGAACAGCACCAATAAGCTAGGTGAAGGGACAAGTAGACAGCAAGAAGATTGCGTGTCGGAGACCCGAGGAGGGACAGAAGTAGGGAAATCTCAATTGGTGGAAAAAGAAACTGTTGGAGAAAAGGAAGCTGTTGAAGAAGAGAAAACTGTTAATGAACCAGAAGCAACTGAAACAGAGTCTGAGGAAAGTGATAATGAGATACATGGAGGACGAGTTCTGAGAAAGAGAACTTGGCTTGGAGAAAGAAACAATAAAGAAGGAAAACAAAAGAGAAATGCTAAAGGAGATCTTTGGCCGAATAAGATAAAGAGACTAAGGTACAGACTGACACGAGTTAACTCATCAAAAGCTGAACAAGTGAACGAAGTGTCAAGTCAAAATCCGACCAAAGAAGAAGAAACAAAGATACCTGAAAGAACTGAAAGAATAAGAAAACCAAACCAGAGGTATAAGTCACCGGAATGGACGTATGTGGCAGTGCCTGAACAAGGAGAAGAGGCAGACAGTCAAGGTAGTCCAGAGGAGGCTTTACTGAAGGAGGTTGCTGAAGAAGAAGCTGTGGGAATCCTGAGAGTTATCTTATCCGACATTGGAGAAGAGACGGATGTTCAGGACCTGATACAGTTTGATGATGATGAAGAAACAGTGAAAAGTGATGAAAATCCAAATTGAATAGATTCAAAAGTAGAAGTGAAGAAGTAAAATTAAAAAACTAATAGATTGTAATAATCTGGTGGGTACTTGCTGCCCTGAAAAGTTCGGTAGTGGAGTAGAAAGAGGCTAAGTCAAAAGACACGGTCAAATTAACAAAAATGGCTAACACTGAGAACAAAAGTAGATGTACCTTTCTAAAAAGATGATGCTAGATGTGCTGCTGCTGTACAGGTTTATTAATGCTGCTTTGGAGCGTACTTGCTCTACTGATTTCATTTAGAGTCACTATAGATACTTTAGAAGGTCATACTGAGAACAAAACTAATATAGGGAAAAGTACACAGAAGATAGTTCCAACTAGAACCAGTAATGTACATATACATAAGGATAGGTCAATTAATGATTTTTCTAGCAATGTTTTTTCTAAATTGTTGTATGAGTACGTAAAGACAATGGAAGTAAGGGATTGCTACGTCTGCATGCAATTACCTGCCTCTGTTTCGGAAGGGGTGACTTATCATCATCTTCCGGCTACGTATGGAATTTCCTGTAGTGTGTTGATTAGTATATTTTATCAGTTAGGGATTAGATTACAATATGTCTAATATAGATAATATTCTTGGGCAGTTGCCTATGAATAAAGCACTGAATCCTGCAAAAGAAGCTAACACTTTAGGAGAGATTTTTTTAGAAACTAAAGAATTAACCTTAGAATATGTTTTTAGAAATAATTTAACTTGCAGTTTGAAAGGAGAAGAGAAGAATTTTCTAGACATGGTTGAGAGAAGAAGATTGAACATGCACCAGAAAGCAGAATGGCATAAAATGAGTGACACAATGTGGGATATTGAGAAAGAAAAGGAGTTGAAAAATGGAGACAGTCCAACTATGGCTATAGATGCCCCACAGAAAGGGAAACTGTGCATTACCAGGAAGAGATCCCAGTATGATTATTATTTCATAGGGACTAGTGAGTGCCATGATACATACTTTATTGCAACCGGATGGGGATTTAGAGGAGGAGAAGATCCTGTTTTCCCGGGAGTGTATTATATTTGTGGGAACAAGGCTTATTACCGTTTGCCTGACCATTGGTTTGGTACATGTTATGTTGGCCTGGTCTTTCCAAAGATTTTTCACATGGATAGAGTAGATGATGCTGAACATTCTAACCCATTAACACGCTATAGAAGAGAAACATGGACAGAAATTGTAGGAGATATTTTTGGAGCTTTAATTCCAGCAGTGGGAATTTCTTTGAATGCATTTGGCATTCGGAAGCTGTCAACAGTAGTAGATCGCTTGTCAGCAAGCACCGCTGGAGGCTTCCTTGTGGTAAATACTGAAATGGTTGCTTTACGCGCTATGGCAATGCAAAATCGACTTGCCCTTGACATTCTTTTGGCAAAAGAGGGTGGAGTCTGTGGAATGCTGAAAGTTCAACATTGTTGCACTTACATTCCTGACGAAAGCAAAGATCTAAAAGTCTATATCAAAAATATTACTGATTTGCATGAAGAATTAGTACCACTTGAAGCTGAAAGTATCTGGACTAAAATGGCTAATAAGATGATTGCTATAAAGAATTTCATAGCTAAAATAGGTAGTACCATTTTTGGTAAGATATTATTTCCATTAACCTGTGTAATTGTTGCATTATTGATCCTTAGATTAGGATGTATGTGTTGTAGATATAGAAGAAATAAAAAGAAAATCACAAAAGAAAGTGTTAAAAAGAGACAGAAGAAACCAGAAAGAGATTTACAAGAAATAGAATTAGAGGTGCTAAGAGAAAGCATGTATATAGAAACTAAGAAAGAAGATTAGATGGAAACAAGGGTCTAAATCAAGAATAAGAAGATATTTTGAATTCTTTCAAAAAGGGGAAACTAAATTGATTTTTGGGGTTTTGATTTTTGTGGTGATTATATATCACCAAAGGGGGGATTGATGGAGCAGGGGTTTTACTTTAAAACCAAGTACCTGTTTCATTTTCGCATGTTACAACTAAAAGTACTACTGATTAATTATTAAGTATTAAGAGTTTGTTGAATGTTGACTAATCAACCTTATTAACGAGAAATTACACGTGGGAATGCTATTGCATGGCTAAAATAATAAGTGAACTAAGTTGGTGAGCAAACTGACAGAAATGAATGTTGCTTATGTGATGTTTTGTGCTTATAATTAATATGCATTAATGGCTTTAAATGTCGCAAATGGCTAGATAAATACATACACATAAGGGTATTAGTAGGGGAATAACACTGCATAATCATTTTCGTGTAGTAATTATGTTTTGTGTTTACTTTTGCCTAAAGTTGTCCATTGTGGCCTGTCGCAAAATGGCCACCTACCGTAGCCTGCATTGGAGTTGCTGGAAATTTACAAAAAGGCTTCACTCTGCCTGTGACCTTGCACCTCTGATGAACTGAAAAGCCATAAGCATGATGACAAGTCTGGGAAATCAGCCAAAAGCCCCTGGAAGAGGAAAAGGATACAAAAATGGAACTTTGACAATATGAACTTTACAATGAACCCCATATTGAAACAAATTTATTTAGTAGAGACATCCGTTCAAGTAACAAATTAGTCATGAACATTCAATTCTGCTATTCATTATTTGGAGAAGTCTAGGTGTGGGAAAATTTCGCACTATATCAAAAATGTACCGAGATGACATTATTTCCGCCATTCATCCGTTCTGAACAAAGAATTGTAACTTTATAGAATGTAAATTTTAGTATAAATATTAGTAGGCTAGAGAGGTCTAGCGCCACTTCTTCCCGAGCTGATGATGCAAGGTCCCTATGCTGACGAAGAGGACGGAGACTCTACATGACTGCAGGGAACTCTGTTACTTCTACTGAGGACCGGTTCTGACTTAGAATCTGACTTTTAGACAGAATAGGTAATTATGAGAGAAATGAATTTACATTTAATTGGCTTTTCATGCAATTTTAGATAAACAAACAATCTGTTTGAATTTCTGTCTCGGGTGGTTATTTCTTGTCATGTTTATTGAATTATTGTGTATATTCTTTGAAATGTATTTCGTTAGATTCGCAAGCAACTAAGCTGGTCACATTGACCTCAAAGTATAGACAGATCGGATAGGTACATTTTTTGATGTGTTTTATTCTCCTTTTACAAGGCACGGATTGGGTGATTTAGGTTTGAATGTTGGTGTAATGGGCCCCACCAGCGTGTAATGTGTGAATACGTGTGTGACTGTGAAATCATTTCGTCCGTGGAAGTAGAGGGAAATTGGAAGCTCCGATCTGCACCACAAGCACCTGCCTCCAGGGCCTGAAGGAGCATCCTGCCAACCCACTCCATCCAGTCCTGGTGCTTCTCTCATGCTGGTTAGCAGCATGAGAGCAGCGTCTGGATTGGTTAGGGGATCAACCTTCATGCATCAGACTGCAGAGGAACACCGAGGAGGACGCTGAGTCTGTGGGTAAGTACAATTTTATTTCATTTCATTTATTATAAATGTGAAATGCATGCAAGTGTAGAGATTAAGTTAGTCGGTATTTTTTTTCGGGGTTTTGGGTGGAGGGGTTGTTTTTATTTGGACTTTTGGAGGGGAAGGTTGGTTCTTTTTGACTTTTGGAGGGAGGGGTTGTTTAATTTAGTTTCACCCCACCGCCCACGTTCTAAGGCTACCAGCTGTCCCTGGATGTTAATGATTTCAGCTAATATTATTACCCCAGTTACTGCCATTGCAATATTTGGCGTTAATGGGGAATAACACATTGCTTCCAGAATCACCAGGCCCTTTACCGCATGCAGTTCTAGTTTCAGGACCAGCAGGTAATGTGCACGAAAAACCATTTTGTTTCATTGGGTGCAAGTCTATACCCAGTAAAAGTTGTAATTGTGCGTTGTAGTAATTCAGCAAAATTACCATTCCACCATGAAAGTCCTAAAGAGAAATAGGTCGAGTGGCTAATGGTCCTCCGTGGACTCAGAATCTCTGTGTTCTAATATTGCTTCCCCACATCGTGTGACCTTGGACAAATCACTTAATTTACCTGCGTTCCACAGGAGTTTTTTCTGCAAAAGATGGGACAATGTGAGTTAATGTAAGCCCAGCATTAAATGCAACATACCAATGAAACCTTTGCATTTTATAACTTCCACAAACAATAAAAGTATACATATTCTGATCTTAATTGAACAACAGGAAAAATAACACTAATAGTGCAAACAAAACGGCCACAGTTCGCCATCAGGCCCCTAGATAGATTACATTTTTTACTTGCTGAATTAACATTTTCCTACGGCTCTTAATACCCGCTGCCAGCATGTTTTACGACTTTCTACAGTGAAGCTTCTGTTTTGACAAAGCAAACAGCGGCGAGTGTACAAATGCGAGCCAACCATTGAGTAAAGATTGTTCGACGGCCAATGTGGGTGGAAAGATTTCATTCGAGCAGACAGAAATGCTAAGAGTGAACATGCAATTTAACAGACACGTCACTGCTGGGAAAGACTTACCGTCTCCTGAGACCTGACCCTCCAGTAGACTGCTGGAAAGATATCCTTCTGAAAAGCGTATTTAAAATGAAGTCTAGGCCTTACAGTATGTTTAAATATGGTTGTTTCTATGCTTAGATGACTACTACCAATCAATGTGTTGGTTGTACATGTGATAAGATAGGGCCAGCAACAGTATGGTTTCTGCAGCCAGCATTTTGCACTTCGTCAAAGACAGGCACACTGAAAAAAGATCGTTTTTAGAAGACAGACGAATAGAGAAGAAATGGAAGAAATGTCACGTAGTAACAGAAAACGTATTCTGAGGCAAAATAGACATTCACTAAATAAGCAATTAATACCGATGTAAATGCATGGATGTCTATTAGGGGTAGCCATGGCTAGCAGGAACTACCCCAGACTGGCCTTTTAGTACCTCTGGCACTGCTCGTGCTACCCCTGATCTCAGATGTTATGGAGTTGGTGACAGGGGCAGAAGGTGCACAGGTTTACTCTCTGTAGTTTTCACTCTTTGTCCTTCTTCCAGCCCCATAGCAGCATCAAGCATTGGTAAATTCAATAGGCCTGGCCTTGGCTGCCTCTTTTTTACTTTGCCAATTTATGTTTTGTTTGTCATGGTTTTTGCAAAACTTTATTTTTGAGGAGCTGCCAGGCCCTCGGCAATCAAAAAAAAACACACTGGCTAAAAGAAAAAATATTTTTGGGATCTCAAAAAGCACACATTGCTATTGTAGTCCCTCACTCTTAAGGGAAATATATGCGTGGATGTGAAACAGATTGTATAGCCCATCATAGTCACTCACTTTGCTAGCCCTTCGCCCAACCATATATATAGTCCCTTACTAGAGTAATCCACAGATTCCACACAGGACTCATTTGACAGCTTCTGGTTGTCCCGAAACTTCAAGCAGTATATTTTTAGGTTAAGACCAAACCTAGGAACAAGGGCTTCTTTCATGAGGGCATACCTCATTCTGTCAGCTTTATCTGGGACCAGCAAGATATCCCTGACAGGTGCAAAACATGAGATAGGAGTGAAATTTAGGAATAAGAAAAAAATGCTCAATTAAAAATAAGGGAGAATTTAAAATAAAACATCAATTTTGATGTCAGATTATTACAAGGGATGTTTTGGTATTACACAAATCACTGAGTGGCACTGCAAAAACACAAGTACTGAATCCCACCTCGGAACACCAATGTACGAAATGGGAGTATAAGACGAGGAGGAATAGAACCCACCTCAAATAATAATCAGGGTGAACCACTAAAGTCACTGAATTAACTTGTGCTTAACCCTCTGGTAGCTTGGTAGAAAACAGTCAGGTTTAAATAAGAGGTTATGTGTACAGTATTTATGTAGCACTCAAACAGTAATGAAGTGGAAACAACACAAGAACAATCCCAAACCAATTTAGAAAATAGAGTCAATTGTAATAAATAAAACAACATTAAAACTGCAAAAACCCATGAAGTGGGGCCAGAGATATGAATTTTTAAAATTTAAATTAAAAATAGTGTCAAAGAGTTCAAAGCACCAATCGTGGTTATCCAGGTGCACTAGACCGGGTCAAAGTCAAAAGTTGAAGTCAACCGCGATGATGCGTGGGTCGGATACTTGAACCATGTTCATCTCAGTGGAATGTTTTCCTTCTTACTTAGAAATATATTTTGAAAACTGATTTTATTGGGTTTTTACACAATCATAATAAACAGGATGTACAACATAAAACACCAGCAGCTCAAGTCGTATACTTCGTTTCCTTATACACAGTTCTGATCTACGCATCAGTAAGCACTGAACAAACCCAGGTCAAGCTCGTCCCACCATTTCCTCCAAATTTTGGTGTGTTTCTGCAGTCAGCTCCGCATCACATATATAGGATTCTCCTGTTGAGTGCACCAGTCCACCCCCTTATGCCACGCCACCAGCATGGGTGGTTGCGAGCACTTTCACACTCAGACTATATGTCTTTTCGCCAGCAAAGTCGCCATGCCCACCATCTTCCTGTACCCCTTGTGCTCCTAAGATCTTCTAGAATGCCTAGAAGGGCAATATTAGGTGTCAGGGTAATTTGGTACCCTCGTACTCATGGGACCCTATCTCCAATCTGGATCCAGAATTCGTTAATGCGGGGGCATTGCCATGTCACAAGATAAAATTCCGCCTCAGAGTGGTTACACTGTGGACAGGCACGAATTGCCTCCCGGCCTACTTGCCAGAGCGTTGCGGCATGAAGTAGGAGGCATGAACAAAATGAAGCGGTACCAGCAAAAGGCGGGAGGAAGTTGCCAGCTCGCGAGGTGCCATCCACACCTCACCCCAGTCTATATCTTCAAGGGGGCCCACCCAATCTTCCCATTTCTGTCTAAGGGGGCCTAATTACTAATTTCCGATAAATTTGGGAGATCTCTACTCCCTCTCAAAAGCTTCCTGAAGGATTTTGTCCAGTACGTCCGCTTTGTTTTCTGCTAGGGCATGTCACATACTTGTGGAACTGGGTCGTAGTGAGGCAAAACTGTGCCTGCAGCTCCTGAATGGTGCTCAGGTTACCTCCTAACAAGATGTCCCACAGAGTTGTCTCATCTGGTGAACCCCTCTAGCTGCTCTGTGTAGTGGAGGAAGCGCCCGTGCCAGACGGGTGTTTGTTGCATCAACCTACCTGCCCATCCAGTGGATCAAAGTGTTGCTCCCCAGTTTGCAAACACAATTTAAATTTTGTCAGGGAGGTCCCAGAGGCTCGGGTCTACATATAGCAGTCCCATCGTGTCCAACCCCATCAGGAAAAGTTCAGCACAGTAAGCCGGATGACTCCAGCCTCCGCCATCTTTTTGTTGAGCATCAGGATATAGGCAGCTCGAAAATAGAGTTGTTCATCAGCCATTCCCATCCCTTTGTGCTATGTAGAGAGCTGGAATTTCATTATGGCTATCCTGGCAGGGATTCTTGCTAGCCCATACGAATGAGTGGATGTCCACCATCACGGTTGTTAACCAGGTGTTAGGGACATTTTGGAGGGCATAAAGGAAGCGGGTGATGACCAGCATTTTAAAAGGGAAACCCACCCTAGGATGTTGAGCGGCAATGAAGCCCACCGCGAAAGGTCTTTTTTAATTCTGGTAACCAGGGAGGCAAGGTTCATGCTTCACGTAAGTTCGGGTTTGAGAGCTATCATGACACCCGGGTATTTAAAACTGCGCCGCTGGATGGGTATGAAGCCCTGCTAGACTATCGATGATGAGTCCCCACGGACCGGGACCAGGAGCGATTTGTCTCTATTTAGTCGGAAACCCAATTCCTCTTTATAGAGGTCTAGCAGCTGTAGGCAATGAAGTTCCAAAAGATGAGATTTGGTAGGAACAGCAGAACATTGTCAGCATAGATTTCAATGTTGTCTTCAAAGCCGTTGACGCAACACTAGCAGGTAACTTGGGCATCACATCTACCAGCCTAGTCAACAGTTCAATAACGTGTGTAAAAAGAAGTGGGGAGAGTGTACTTCCCTGGCAGGTTTCCCCCGTGGATCAGGAAGGGTTGAGATAGGATCTCATTTACCTGGACCCACGGAGTTGAGTTCATATATGAAAGCCTCACATAAGTACAGAGCCATATGTACTAGCAGTAGGGTCTTAAAAAGGATCCTATCCTTATAGGAAGCCAGTGCAGTTCAGTTAAATAAGAGCAAATGTGTGTTAAAGGCAGACAGAGAAGAATCCAGTCTCCTGTGTTTTGGACCACCCGCATTTTACTAGTCAGGAAGTCAGGCAGGCCCAAGTATAGGGCATTACCATAGTCAAGCCTTGCTGTTATTAAGGCCTGAACTACCTGTTTTCTTGCTGAGAAAGTGCAGGAACTTTGTATACACGCAGCAAACCAAAGCAAGCACCAACCACAGCATTAACCTGAGGCAGAAAGGATAACTCGCCATCAAACTTAATTTCTAAATTCTTCACCGTACTGGCCTGGCAGAGTGGAGGAGGAGCATCCACCGGCCAAAAGGATTGCCAGGGCTCTTGTGCCCTTATACCAAAGAAGAGTATCTCAATTTTTCTGCATGTGCTGAGGGACAGGTTACATCTGTTGAAATAATAAAGCTTTTAGTTGAAGTGTCTTTTTCTTAGTGCAGTTTTTGTGTGTGTGGTACTGAGGAGAACAAAATTGGATTGCTTCTAATCACCATGGTGTCCCTGGATCTCTGCTGGAGGACTGTTAGTAACTCAAAAGCATTGACACCACTTCAACTATGTATTTAGGTGGGGTTCTGCAGGACTACACTTTAACACTAACCAGGGGTTCAAAACCTGGGGGGCACCACATGGGTCTTAGGACTCACTCCGACAGAGGCCAACAGCAGGTCAAGTTGGTGATGGTTCTCATGCAAAAGATATTGAGAGGCAACAAGATGCTTTACATAAAATACATTCCACAGAAGATATGTTACATTAGATCAATACTTGTAGATCTTCATGGTAGCAATAGTTCTGTTGTTTTATTGTGAATTTTCAAAGAGCGCAGCAAACGCATTTCACCTAAAAGGGCTTCATCAGGGCTGTAAACATTAAAAAACAAATATACAATCATTTATAATACAAGCGCCAATGGTCATATACAAATAAGACCAATATACACAAAACCTATACATATTCAAACACAAAAAACACTAACAGTAACATGCACAAAGAAGATCTGCAATTAAAATCTAAGGGAGGTGTTTAACAGTTGACACTTTCCTATTAAATTTCAAGTACCCATGTTTTCAAATTGTAGGACATTGAAAACTTATCAATAAGGCACGTCACGGAGATAATCTAAAGCAATTTGAACAAACCAAACCCAAAGTGAAGTGCAGTGAAAAACGTGTTGATAGACATGATATAAGCCCAGATTCCTTAATGGCAAAACCATAAGTGTCAAAAGGAGTGAAATTAATATCCGCAGTGAACCAGAAAAGAGGGTAAATAGTGAAACCGAAGACGTGAAACACACAACAAGTGTTAGACCTGGCACCTTGGCGTGAGTTTCCCTTCCACTTTTTGATGGTGTGCCTCGATTGTTTTGCTGGTGTTGTCCGCTCAGGGCACTGCGCCCCGGCTAATCCGTGCCGCAGTGCAAGTGCTCCCTAGGTAAAGTGTACCTGTAATTGATGTTCACGATTGGTTTATTGGATTCACTGTCAGTCCCCAGTAAAGTGCACCAGGGGTGCCAGGGCTTGTGAATGCCAATGCTGCTGGTGGGCTTGCAGCGCTGGTTGCGCCACCCACAGAAAGCGGCCTTGTAAAATGTGTCTAGGGTCTGCCACCGCAGACCCTGTGCGCGGTCCGGGACCGTCGCGCTAACTGCGCAAGTGCCCCCACTTGCCGGTCCCTAAACCTTCCCTTACCTACATATTAGCCACCCCTCTGGTAGGCCCAAGGGCAGGGTGCATTGTAGGCATAAGGTAGGACATGCCCTGATGTGTGTGGCATGTCTTAGTAGTGAATTACAGCCCTTTCCGTTTTCACTATTGAAGGCTACCTGCTCTCCATAGGCCAGAATGGGCTGCTGGGATCACGCCAACGCTGTGACCCCAGTGGACTCAGAGAGCATGGTAGAGTGTCAAGTTTAGTATGCCTGAACTCAGAATAATAAAATACTTCTTGTAGTCAAGTTTATTTTAATATCCTGGGTTTGTAAATACTACTTTTAGAAAGTTAGTATTTACTGACCTGACCATCTCAGTCCGCCTCTGCTGTGTGTGTGTGTGTTCTGCCTAGCAACAGTAAGGAGCAGGGTGGGGGGATCCCCAGAGACAGGTTGGCTGCCAGGTGGTGGGCCGGGAGATGACACCAGGATGGGTGGGAGGAGTACACCTTGACTCTTGAATAGACCTGTGCTCTGCCACCACAAAGCCGGCGCCGCCCCCTGTGGGGCGGCTGATGTCTCTGCCCTGCTGCTGAAAGGAAAGAGCAGAGTCACCATAACAAAGTGCTCCAGAACTGGACTGAGCCAGGCCTAGGCCCCCTGGCGCTAAAGAACAAAAGAATCATGGTATAAAAGTAGGAGCCTGGCTCCTAAGAAATCAGAATCCTGTTTTACCACAAAGAACCTCTGCCCGACTAGAAGGAGAAGGAGACGCTGGAGGAGCTGGCCTGCTGCTTGCCTTGCTGAGAAAGGAGAGGAAGAGACTACTGAAAAGACTTTGCTGCTTTGTGCTTTAAACATTCTCCAAGGGCTTGATCTGAGCTTGCCCCCTGAACTGAACCCCAGGACCAGTGGGTTCTCTGTGCTTTTGCTCGTCCTCCGATTCGAGCCGTGTGGGCATCCCGCTGGAAAAGAGACTGCGCCCCTCATCGCCCCTCCTAGGGCCGTGACACTCAGGAGCTCGCCTGCCGTAACCCCGTGAGAGCCCCGCTCCATCCGGAGCCGCTCTTTGTCCCCGGGCTAGGCCGCCTGCACCCCTGTCATCGCCTGCCACTGGAGCGCGCTGAACGCGCTATCACCCCTCCCGCCGGAAGCCGTCCGACGACTGTGATCTACGCCGGGTCATCCAGCTGCACTGACTGTGCCCTGTGACCCCGCTTCGCTATCCCCGGACATCTCAGGCCGCGCCGCCCCCGCTGTGGAGAACCCCCTGCACCGCCGTGCTGAGGGTCGCTGGCCGCGCCTGCCTACCTGCCCACACCCGCTGAACGAGGACCCAAGACCACTTCTCAAGCTGAGAGTCGCACCGACCTGTGCCGACTCTCCACATCACGAAAGAAGTTCCAGTATCGGGCTCGGGGCCCGCAACGCCTTATTTCCCCGTTCGCAGGAGCCGATCTCTGTGAGTACTGGAACTACAAGTAACATTTGCGAGAGACTACAAAGTATCCATTTGAAACTACGAACCAAGAACCTTTGCCTGCTGTATAACCTGGTGGCCTAGCGAAAACGTTATTGGTCTTGTGATAAGTCTGCTGAGATATATATACCTATTTTTACATAAAGAAGCGTATTTTTATATATATCCAAGTCTGGTGTCCGTTTCTGGGGGGATTGATGTATTTACTGTGTGTGTGATTGTAAGTGCTTAACCAACAACGCCTGAGGAATCGCCTTGGCTGCTCACGCCACGCACCTAGAGGGTGAGCAAGGGTCATTCGCAAGGGGTTATCCTGCGCCCTGACGTGGAGGAGAGGGTTCCTGCTTGACACAAGGGCAACCTTGCGCCAACCGGAGATCCCCGACTCTAACATTGGTGGCAGCGGTGGGATTTCGGATTTGCACTTGTAATTTGCATACAGTGAATTATTAATCACCAGATAGTGAGAGCAGACCAAATAACGCAGCCACAGGTTTTTAATTTTCGAACTTTGTTGAGACATCTGCCATTACTGCAACCATGCCTAGCTCACTCTCCGCTGGGAGAGCACTCTCTGTGATTTCTGGAATAGATGAGGTGGATTGGGAGAGACTGGAAGGCTACTCGATGGAGCAATTGAAAGGCTACAGTGTAAAAGTCCGAGTTCCCCATGCTGGATTCAAGAGGAAGCCCCAGTACACCAAGGCGTTGAGAGCCTGGAAGGAGTCACGAGACCCACGGAATGCGGGGGACATCGTTCCACCCGACAACCTTGAGGAGCCCAGCAGAGTCCGGTCGCCAGAGGAGCTGGCAGACAGGGCAGCAGACAGGGCGCATGCAATGGAGATGGCAAAGTTGGCAGGACAAATGGAAATGGAAAAGCAGAAGTTGGCCCTGGAGGCACAACAACGCCAAATGGATCATGATATCAGATTGAAGGAGTTGGAGATGAAGGCGAAAAGTTTGGACACCGCTCCTTCTGGTGGCAGCACTCCACCAGTGCAGGTAGAGTCCAAGGTGTACATCCCCAAAGATGTAGTAAAGGAGTATTTTAGAAAGGATGACATAGGGCAGTGGTTTAGAGCCTACGAGGTGGCCATGTCTTCACACCGGGTCCCTGAGAAAGACTGGGGAGCGGGGTTGTGGGGAAGGTTCCTTGCTGAAGGGCGTGACACACTGTTAGATTTACCCTTAGATCTCCAAGCCTCATACCCCCATATGAAGGAAGCTTTAATGAACAGGTATGGGTTAACTCCGGAGCTATATAGACAGCGGTTCAGGGAGACGAAGAAGATCCCTGAGAGTACGTATGTGGAGTATGTGACCTTTTTCTGCAGAGCGCTGGATGGTTGGGTGAAGGGTAGCAAAGTGAATGATTATCAAGGGATGCTTGATTTAATTGCATGGGAGCACTTGTCCAGTCAATGTTTTCCTGAGCTACGCCAGCACCTGATTGATAGCAAGCTGTCCAACCCGAGGAAGCTTGCTAAGGAGGCGGACCGCTGGCTCAGCACCAGGGTCCACAAGGGTCAAGTGGGAGACTCCGCCAAAGGTGGGCAGGGTCCCCCGCAGAAGAGTGGGGGGGACAGGGGTAAACAGAAAGGGTTCCAAAAAGGCCCCCAAAGTAATCCCCAAGGGAACCAGCAGAAGGGTTCTCAGCCTCCCCCACCCCCGCAGCAGAACGGGGCCCCGACAGGTAGACCTGTTCCAAAGGGGCCCTTCAATTGTTATAGGTGTGGTGACCCGGGTCACATTGCCTCTGATCCTAAGTGTCGCCTGTTTGGTAAGACCGCACCCACTGGTGCTCCTCCCCGGCAAGTAGCTAGTGTTAACTTTGGGGAGGAGGTAGCAGTCCAGGAGGGTGGGGGTCCCGGGCAGATGACCCTAGTCTCGCTAGGAGACAGTGAGATGGTCCCCGACACTTACTTACCCTCTAACACTAAGAAATATGGGCAAGTAGTGACCATCAATGGAAAGAAGGTTGAGGCTCTTAGAGATACAGGAGCCAGCGTGACCTCGGTGAGGCAACACCTGGTGTCTCAAGAGCAGATTGTACCCAATGCCTACTGTAGGGTTGTCAATGCTGACAACATAGAGAGTCGTTGTCCAATGGCTCAAGTTCCCTTTGAGTGGGGGGAGGTCTCTGGTACTCTACAAGTCGCTGTGAGAACTGACATGCCTGTAGACTGTCTGCTAGGGAACGACCTGGAGAGCTCCCCTTGGGAAAAGGTGGAGAAGACCACGCATCTGAGGATGGTGGGTCTACCCGACTGGGCGTGCGTGACCACCCGGTCCATGGCAGCCAGTAGGGGTGTTGAGAGGGTCCTGGAGCCTGAGGGAGAGGTCCAGGAACCGGCCTTAGGGAGAAGGCGCAGGAGGCGCGGGAAACCGGCCCCCGAAGTTCCCACGGCCCAGGAGGAAGTAGACCCTGAGGGGGATGCTCTGGAGCCTACCGGGGAACAGATTGCCGAACTGGGAGACTTGCCTGAGCTGACCCATTGGCAGCAAGAAGGAGGTCCCTCCAGGGAGGAATTCTGCAGGGAGCAGAAAGAATGCCCTTCTCTCGTGGGTATGCGGCAGCAGGCTGCAGACCAGGCCAATGGTGTTCAGGCCAAAACACACTACGTGTACTGGGAGAGTGACCTCCTGTATTCCGAGCCTAAGGCTGCTGAACTTGGGTCAGCCCGTGTGCTGGTGGTACCCCAGAAGTTCAGAACCTTCCTACTGGGGCTGGCTCATGATGTGCCGTTAGCAGGACATTTGGGGATGGACAAGACCTATGACAGGCTTGTCACCCACTTTTACTGGCCCCAAATGCACAAGAATTCAGATTCCTACTGCAGAACCTGTCAGACTTGCCAGGCAAGTGGTAAGAGCGGAGGGAAGCACAAGGCTCCTCTGCAACCTTTCCCTGTGGTCGGTACGCCATTCCAACGAGTGGGTATTGATATTGTGGGGCCTCTGGACCCCAAGACAGCCCTGGGCAACAGGTTCATCCTGGTCTTGGTGGACCATGCCACCCGGTACCCTGAAGCCATCCCTCTGAGGACAGTGACGGCCCCCGTGGTGGGACGGGCACTGATGGGAATTTTCTCCCGAGTGGGATTCCCTCTAGAGGTGGTGAGCGACAGGGGGACCAATTTCATATCCACGTATATGAAATCCCTGTGGAAGGAGTGTGGGGTAACTTACAAGTTCACCACTCCTTACCACCCCCAAGGAAATGGGTTGGTTGAGAGATTCAACCGAACCCTCAAAGGCATGATCATGGGCCTGGACGGTCCAATGAGGCGTAAGTGGGACGTCCTCTTGCCATGCCTGCTCTTCGCTTACCGAGAGGTGCCACAGAAGTCTCTAGGATTCAGCCCCTTTGAGCTTCTGTATGGTCACCCGGTAAGAGGACCTCTGAGTTTGGTAAAGGAAGGCTGGGAGCAATCTCCCAGGAAACCTCCCCAGAATGTATACAGCTACATGCTGGCCTTCCGAAACCAGACTCGGCGTTTCAGGCAACTTGCTGAGGCAAATCTGGAAGCCAGCCAGGAGGAGATGAAGCGGTGGTACGACCGGAATGCCACTCTGGTAGAGCTTCAACCTGGACAAAAGGTGTGGGTCTTGGCCCCAGTGGAGCCTTGTGCACTTCAGGATAAGTGGACAGGTCCATTTGAGGTTGTGGAGCGCAAAAGTCCTATCACCTACTTGGTGGACATGCAGTCTCCCAGGAACCCTTTGAGGGTCCTACATGTTAACCGCCTTAAGCCCCACTTAGAGAGGACCGAAGTGGGCATGCTGCTGCCACTGATGATGGAATGGAAGAGGAGACCGAGCCTCTTCCTGACCTCTTAGTGGCCTCTGAGAAAGATGGGTCAGTGGATGGAGTTAACCTCTCACCCACCCTGACGCCCGAACAACAGGAAGATTGCCGCCACTTGCTGGGGCAGTTTTCCGACCGATTCTCCCTGGTTCCTGGTGTCACAGATTGGTGCGTCCATGATGTGGACACAGGAGACAGCTTACCTGTGAAGCACAAGGCTTACAGGGTAACTGACAGGGTCAGAGCTTGCATCAAGGAGGAGGTCTCCAAAATGCTTGCGCTAGGGGTGGTTGAGTCCTCCAGCAGTCCTTGGTCCAGCCCCGTGGTCTTGGTCCCCAAAGCTGCTGCGCCGGGAGCCACACCTGAACTCCGGTTCTGTGTGGACTACAGAGGACTCAATACAGTGACGAAGACTGACGCGCACCCCATCCCCAGAGCTGATGAGCTCATTGATCGGCTGGGGGCTGCCCGGTTCCTCAGCACGTTTGATTTAACGTCTGGGTACTGGCAGATCGCCTTGACCGATGGGGCCAAAGAGAGGTCAGCATTCTCTACACCAGATGGGCACTTCCAGTTCCGTGTCATGCCATTTGGGATGAAGAATGCCCCTGCCACCTTTCAGAGGTTGGTCAACCAGGTACTGGTTGGGCTGGATGCGTTCAGTGCCGCCTACCTGGATGACATCGCAGTGTTCAGTGCCACCTGGCCCGAACACCTGCGCCACCTCTGGGAAGTGTTGATGGCTCTGCGCCGAGCAGGCCTCACGATCAAGGCAAGCAAGTGCCAGATCGGGCAGGGTTCCGTGGTGTACTTGGGACACCAAGTGGGGAGTGGCAAGGTGGCACCCTTGCAACCCAAAATTGAAACCATCCTGGCTTGGGAACCCCCCAAGACGCAGACCGCAGTGAGGGCCTTCCTGGGGCTCACTGGGTACTACAGGAGGTTTGTCAAGGGCTATGGAACGATTGTTGCCCCCTTGACAGAGCTGACTTCCAAGAAGCAGCCCAGGAACGTGATTTGGACTGACACCTGTCAGAAAGCTTTCGACACCCTGAAGACTGCCATGTGCACGGCGCCCGTGCTCTTGGCCCCTGACTTCTCCAAGGAATTCCTAGTGCAGACAGACGCTTCAGAGCATGGTGTAGGGGCTGTTCTCTCACAGATGACTGAGGAGGGCTGGAACCAACCCGTAGCCTTCATCAGTAGGAGGTTACTTTCACGGGAAAGTAGGTGGAGTGCAATTGAGCGAGAAGCATTTGCTGTGGTCTGGGCGCTGAAGAAGCTAAGACCCTACTTGTTTGGGTCTCACTTCCGGGTTCAGACGGACCACAGGCCCCTCAGATGGTTGATGCAAATGAGGGGTGAGAACCCGAAGCTGTTGAGGTGGTCCATCTCCCTACAGGGTATGGACTTTACGGTGGAACACCGTCCTGGTACCGATCACGCCAACGCTGACGGTCTGTCCAGGTATTTCCGCCTTAGTGACGAGGAACCCCCTGGGTAAGGGTAGTTCTCCCCACATTTCAGCTGGAGGGGACACGTGTTAGACCTGGCACCTTGGCGTGAGTTTCCCTTCCACTTTTTGATGGTGTGCCTCGATTGTTTTGCTGGTGTTGTCCGCTCAGGGCACTGCGCCCCGGCTAATCCGTGCCGCAGTGCAAGTGCTCCCTAGGTAAAGTGTACCTGTAATTGATGTTCACGATTGGTTTATTGGATTCACTGTCAGTCCCCAGTAAAGTGCACCAGGGGTGCCAGGGCTTGTGAATGCCAATGCTGCTGGTGGGCTTGCAGCGCTGGTTGCGCCACCCACAGAAAGCGGCCTTGTAAAATGTGTCTAGGGTCTGCCACCGCAGACCCTGTGCACGGTCCGGGACCGTCGCGCTGACTGCGCAAGTGCCCCCACTTGCCGGTCCCTAAACCTTCCCTTACCTACATATTAGCCACCCCTCTGGTAGGCCCAAGGGCAGGGTGCATTGTAGGCATAAGGTAGGACATGCCCTGATGTGTGTGGCATGTCTTAGTAGTGAATTACAGCCCTTTCCGTTTTCACTATTGAAGGCTACCTGCTCTCCATAGGCCAGAATGGGCTGCTGGGATCACGCCAACGCTGTGACCCCAGTGGACTCAGAGAGCATGGTAGAGTGTCAAGTTTAGTATGCCTGAACTCAGAATAATAAAATACTTCTTGTAGTCAAGTTTATTTTAATATCCTGGGTTTGTAAATACTACTTTTAGAAAGTTAGTATTTACTGACCTGACCATCTCAGTCCGCCTCTGCTGTGTGTGTGTGTGTTCTGCCTAGCAACAGTAAGGAGCAGGGTGGGGGGATCCCCAGAGACAGGTTGGCTGCCAGGTGGTGGGCCGGGAGATGACACCAGGATGGGTGGGAGGAGTACACCTTGACTCTTGAATAGACCTGTGCTCTGCCACCACAAAGCCGGCGCCGCCCCCTGTGGGGCGGCTGATGTCTCGGCCCTGCTGCTGAAAGGAAAGAGCAGAGTCACCATAACAAAGTGCTCCAGAACTGGACTGAGCCAGGCCTAGGCCCCCTGGCGCTAAAGAACAAAAGAATCATGGTATAAAAGTAGGAGCCTGGCTCCTAAGAAATCAGAATCCTGTTTTACCACAAAGAACCTCTGCCCGACTAGAAGGAGAAGGAGACGCTGGAGGAGCTGGCCTGCTGCTTGCCTTGCTGAGAAAGGAGAGGAAGAGACTACTGAAAAGACTTTGCTGCTTTGTGCTTTAAACATTCTCCAAGGGCTTGATCTGAGCTTGCCCCCTGAACTGAACCCCAGGACCAGTGGGTTCTCTGTGCTTTTGCTCGTCCTCCGATTCGAGCCGTGTGGGCATCCCGCTGGAAAAGAGACTGCGCCCCTCATCGCCCCTCCTAGGGCCGTGACACTCAGGAGCTCGCCTGCCGTAACCCCGTGAGAGCCCCGCTCCGTCCGGAGCCGCTCTCTGTCCCCGGGCTAGGCCGCCTGCACCCCTGTCATCGCCTGCCACTGGAGCGCGCTGAACGCGCTATCACCCCTCCCGCCGGAAGCCGTCCGACGACTGTGATCTACGCCGGGTCATCCAGCTGCACTGACTGTGCCCTGTGACCCCGCTTCGCTATCCCCGGACATCTCAGGCCGCGCCGCCCCCGCTGTGGAGACCCCCCTGCACCGCCGTGCTGAGGGTCGCTGGCCGCGCCTGCCTACCTGCCCACACCCGCTGAACGAGGACCCAAGACCACTTCTCAAGCTGAGAGTCGCACCGACCTGTGCCGACTCTCCACATCACGAAAGAAGTTCCAGTATCGGGCTCGGGGCCCGCAACGCCTTATTTCCCCGTTCGCAGGAGCCGATCTCTGTGAGTACTGGAACTACAAGTAACATTTGCGAGAGACTACAAAGTATCCATTTGAAAGTACGAACCAAGAACCTTTGCCTGCTGTATAACCTGGTGGCCTAGCGAAAACGTTATTGGTCTTGTGATAAGTCTGCTGAGATATATATACCTATTTTTACATAAAGAAGCGTATTTTTATATATATCCAAGTCTGGTGTCCGTTTCTGGGGGGATTGATGTATTTACTGTGTGTGTGATTGTAAGTGCTTAACCAACAACGCCTGGGGAATCGCCTTGGCTGCTCACGCCACGCACCTAGAGGGTGAGCAAGGGTCATTCGCAAGGGGTTATCCTGCGCCCTGACGTGGAGGAGAGGGTTCCTGCTTGACACAAGGGCAACCTTGCGCCAACCGGAGATCCTCGACTCTAACAACAAGCAAGAACACTGAAGATGTATGAAGATGGTCCAAAAAGTGTCAAGATCAGGAAGACAGGACTACTACACGTGATCAGCCACGAGTGATAATAAAACCGAGCAAAGTGGTGGTTTCTTACCAAGAAACAATATATCACTAAGATGCAGTACATAATGGTATTCTTCAACATGAGTAGTAAGCAATGTAGCCATCTGAAGATATCCAAAATCAAAAAATGTTAGGTAATATTTTAATGATCCTCTTAACTAAAAAATATGTGTTCACCCGAGAGTAGCTCAATGAACCTCAATGGCCAAAATTACATACCTATCAAAACTAGATTCCTGGTTGTCAGATATGGTTCCTCCGTAGACCTGGAATTAATCTGTCACCAGTCAGTTGCCCAGATTTTTTCACCATTGCTTCTAAAAGATGACCTCTCACAATACTGTGGTGTCGGTCAAATCTATATTAGAAAAAAGGGGCAAGTAATTAGCATGTCGTCTATGATAATACTTCCATCTCAAAGCACGTTAGTTAATATATCCGGTCCGCACATTCTACACAATTGATACCGGTCTAAGTGTAAGACTGCAAAGCTTTGTATTACATCGGATTCTTGACTAGAGAACCAATTTAGCATACTAGCAGTCAGGACCACAAAATCGCGATAACAAAGCACTTGTTTCAGACTGGTGTCGCATTAGGTGTCTTGTTGATGTCTGTATCTGAGTGACTTGACACTTTCACAGGTGCTTGGAAAGATAGGGAAAGACAGCATTTGCGTCTAAGTCAGACATATTGAGGCTTTTGTAGAAATACAGGAAATGGAGCATTGGTCTACTTAAAATGGAGTCGGTCTTATAATCTTTACATCACCTACTGTTCCCAAAGTGCTGGGAGCACAACTTTCTGCCTAGTGAAAAGACAGAGATTGGAATTGAAGCAGCAGCCGTTGACATCGAATCACCGGTTGGCCTCAGCTTGCTGGTTTGCCTCGCTGAAGGAGATTTGACTTTTAGAAAAGTTGACAAATCTGAGCTTAGAGGGCTTCAGCATGTCTGATGCTGAGGATCTTCTGATCAACATCAAGGCCTTCATGGGCCTGGACTTCACCTGCTCTGAGCTTTCCCACCTTCCTCAACGATCATGCCGGGACTCTACTCTTCAGCAATCCCATTTCAGATCTAGCTTGCACTGCCAATAACACGTCGACAACCGCTTTTCCTCCATAAAGGTTTCTAAGTCAGGGGGTGTAGACGAGCCAACCAAGATGGCCATCGCACTCTGAGAGTGCTCTGTGACCTCACCCAGTATCTGCCTATCCTCTCTGGTCCACAGCCACGCCTGAGCTCACTGGTGGCCATGGTCTCCCTCGCAACGGACTGAGGGACTACACATGGCTCGCGGAGCCTGCAGGATCCCCATAAGCAGCAGACTGATCCACTGCCTGCTGCGGGCCTGAGCATCCAGGCTTCTCGATGGCTTGTGACCCAAATGGATTGCACTGTGCCTTCCGACTGTCAGCCTACATCAAGGAACCCCGGGCAGCCTCTGTGGAGGAGGAGAAGTCCCCACGTCCTCCCTGAAAGGGGAGGTGAGCCTATGTGGGTGAGAGGTGGGGACGGGCTATTGGAACTGCCATTCCCTTTCCTAGGATACCTGTTATTACCAAGCAGGGAGTTCCTGAGTTACGGGGTGTGTGTTCCCTCCCCCTCCTTTGATTTTTGCCTCATCCGGCTAGGCCACCGGCAGCTCGTTCTGCTTCCCCCAAGGAGTTATCGAGCCAGTGGCAAGAACTGTCCCATCACCAAAACCATAAATGTATCTGAAACAGCCAATAGAAATAGACTTCTCCCGTTGAAGGATCATTTAGTTAGATTCTCCGGCGTGCTATACAAGTTTAAATCAAACCATTACTCCCGGGCCAGTCTCATATAATGGAGACCATGTCCGTCGCCCCTATTTGAGTCAGTGCCTCATGGGAGAGGTGTTCCTGGGGGTGAAAAAAGTCATGCTGGTTATGTCACCTCCATCCAGGGGCTTGTAGCCCAGGGGTCCACAAGACACTGCCCTCTCCATCAAGAACCAGTCCCGTGCCTGGAGGGCACTTCTGGGGGCCCGTGGATAGACGGGGAGGTTATCGAGGTGACCCATACCGCCAGGAACAAGGTCCTCGCAAATCTGGTGCCTCTGTTACCCATTCCCAAGCAGCCTCATGGGTGTCTGGGAAATATGATCAGTCCTGGAAGAGGACTTTAAGATCTGCCAGGAACATTAACATGTAGCAGAGATCCATGGCTCGGAGCATTTGCTTGATTTTCACAAACAATTTCCTTTGCTGTTGGATCGGTCGTTGTAGTCCAGTATATCATGATTTGAGATGAACAGTAATGGAGAGTCTCCCCCCCGTGCCTCTTGGAGGATCATGTACCTGTCCCTGTGGTTTAATATTTGGGCAGTTAGAGGCCTTAGTGGGGCCCTGGTTTGGGGGCGTTGTGACAGGGAGCAATGTGCAACTTCATTTGTGAACCATTTAGTCAGTCCGACCGCATCCAGGAGAACCAGGACTCCAGAAATGTCTCAGCGTCCTTAAATTCCACACCTTCTGGAAAGCCCACAAAACGCATGATATTTAAGTACTATCTATTTTCTGCATCTTCTGCCCATACTTCAAGGACGTGGTGGTAAGCAAGAGGCCCTGTCGCTTTCATGGTTGCTTTTTCATACTCGAGGGGGGAGACCCTGCTCTCTGCCTCTGTTACTCAGGATGCCTCATTAGGGAGGTCTTGGCATAGGCGGAAGATATCCACCCTCACTTCCACGTTTAAAATTCCACCGCCTTCATGGAGGATTGCAAGGTCACCAAGCCCCAGACTCCAGGGGCTACTGCATTGTCTGTCATATTCTGGGGGCCCTAACACACCGGAGTAGGAAACTGTGTACTTGTCCAGCTTAGATTGTGCACCCAAACCTTTGTCCTTCCCCATGCTGCCAGGTTCCCCCGTCTCAGCCCCCAAGGTCTGGTAGTCGGAGAAGGCTGTGTCCCAAAGCCCTCCGATTGTCCAATTGCCGGCCACCTCTAGTCTCAGATGGCGCACAGTCCATCTTTTGGTAGGCCAATCCAGTCGGATTGGTGGACAGATGTTGGTTGGGCAGTTTCCCCAGTGCTCAGTAGTGCTATGTGGATCCACCAGTTGCAACTACAGTTCTTGCCACTGGCTCGATAACTCCTTGGGGGAAGCAGAACGAGCTGCCGGGGGCCTAGCCCCAATGAGGCAAAAATCAAAGGAGGGGGAGAGAACGCACACCCCGTAACTCAGGAACTCCCTGCTTGGTAATAACAGGTATCCTAGGAAAGGGAATGGCAGTTCCAATAGCCCGTCCCCACCTCTCACCCACATAGGTTCACCTCCCCTTTCAGGGAGGACGTGGGGACTCCTCCTCCTCCACAGAGGCTGCCCGGGGTTCCTTGATGTAGGCTGACTGTCGGAAGGCACAGCGCAGTCCATTTGGGTCACAAGCCATCGAGAAGCCTGGATGCTCAGGCCCGTAGCAGGCCGTGGATCAGTCTGCTGCTTATGGGGATCCTGCAGGCTCCGCGAGCCATGTGTAGTCCCTCAGTCCGGTGCAAGGGAGACTATGGCCACCAGTGAGCTCAGGCGTGGCTGTGGACCAGAGAGGATAGGCAGATACTGGGTGAGGTCACAGAGCACTCTCAGAGTGCGATGGCCATCTTGGTTGGCTCGTCTACACCCCCTGACTTAGAAACCTTTATGGAGGAAAAGCGGTTGTCGACGTGTTATTGGCAGTGCAAGCTAGATCTGAAATGGGATTGCTGAAGAGTAGAGTCCCGGCATGATCGTTGATGAAGGTGGGAAAGCTCAGAGCAGGTGAAGTCCAGGCCCATGAAGGCCTTGATGTCGATCAGAAGATCCTCAGCATCAGACATGCTGAAGCCCTCTAAGCTCAGATTTGGAAACTTTTCTAAAAGTCAAATCTCCTTCAGCGAGGCAAACCAGCAAGCTGAGGCCAACCGGTGATTCGATGTCAACGGCTGCTGCTTCAATTCCAATCTCTGTCTTTTCACTAGGCAGAAAGTTGTGCTCCCAGCACTTTGGGAACAGTAGGTGATGTAAAGATTATAAGACCGACTCCATTTTAAGTAGACCAATGCTCCATTTCCTGTATTTCTACAAAAGCCTCAATATGTCTGACTTAGACGCAAATGCTGTCTTTCCCTATCTTTCCAAGCACCTGTGAAAGTGTCAAGTCACTCAGATACAGACATCAACAAGACACCTAATGCGACACCAGTCTGAAACAAGTGCTTTGTTATCGCGATTTCAAGGTCAAGCAATAGCCAAAACAGTGAGGTCTCAATTGTGGCATTTTTACTTTATTTGATTAAAAGAATGCATCTTAGACTAGCATCTTGATGCTCTTTGGGTCTACCAGACATTCCTAAAGTGATGTTGGAAATTCCATTTTAGATAAGATTTTGTATAAACGGACTGCCACTTGACCACTTGTGAGGAGAGGTCCTTCGCTCCATATTATCATGTAAGATACAGCCAGAGGTGATGTTGACTGCCAGAGATGCTGCTTTATCACCCTAAAACTAATATTGAGCAACCAAGTTCTGGAGAAGCTGATCAATCAAACAGAATTTTTAGAGCGCAGCACTGTCACCCCTAGGGGTATCTGGGCACTATGTCTCTGTCAAAGAGCCAACTCTTGAGTCTCTTTCTGAAGTCTGCCAGAAAAGAGACTGCATTGAGCTGGAGGGAAAGGTCGTTCCAGGTCTTGGCAGCGACATAGGAGAAGGAGTGGTCATTGCTGTAATGGATGCAGGGGTGTGTGTGTGTGTAAGGGCAAGTGAACAGTAGCACAAGTGTCTAGAGGGTTGGTGAAAGTTCAATTAATGGTTGAGTTGGGCAGGACCTAGGTCATGGAGGGCTTTGTAGGCGTGAGTGAGGATCTTGAACTGACATCTGTTCTGGATGGCTAGCCAGTGGAGTACTCTAAGGTGGTGGGTTCGTTTGGGCATGTCCAGGATGAGTCTGACTGCAGTGTTCTGTATGGTCTGTAGTCTTCTGAGGAGCTAGTTAGAGATGCCAGTGTAGAGGGTGTTGCCGTAGTTGAGGCGGCTGGTGACAAGGGCCTGAGTGACCGTCTTTGTGGTGTTGGTTGGTTTCCATCTGAAGATTCTGCAAAGCATGCAAAGTGTATGGAAGCAGGAGGAGGAGACTGCATTGACTTGTCGTTTCATGGTCAGTTAGCTGTCATGAATGATGCTGAGTTTGCGTGCATGGTCGGTTGGTGTGGGTCCGAGTTCTGCAGGCCAGCAGCTGTGGTCCCATGTGGAGGTGTTCTTCCCGAAGATCAGTACTTCAGTTTTGTTGGAGTTGAGCTGGAGGCAGTTGTCTCTCATCCAGTCGCCGATTTTTTTCATGGCACTGCAGAAGTTGCTTTTGCCATTGGAGGGGTCCTCGGTGAGCGAGAGAATCAGTTGAGTGTCGTTTGCGTAGGAGATTATTTTAGTCTGTGGGATCTGGCCACGTCTGTGAGTGAGGTCATGTAGATGTTGAAAAGGGTGGGGCTGAGTGTGGATCCTTGGGGTACATCGCATATGTCTTTAAGGGAGGCAGTTTAATGCTCTGTGTGCATCCTGCAAGGAAAGAGGGGATCCACTTGAGGGCATCTTGCTATATGCATATGCTGTAGAGTCTGTTGCTGAGGGTCTTGTGGGAGATGGTGTCATATGCAGCAGAGAGGTCGAGAAGGATCACTGCCAATGTTTCTCCATGGTCAAGGAGTGTTCTGATGTCGTCTGTGGCAGCAATCAGTGCGGTCTCAGTGCTGTGGTTGGCACACAATCCTGATTGTGAGGCGTCCAGTAGGTGGTTTTGTTCCAAGAATTCAGTGAGCTGTTCGTTGATGGCTTTCTCGAGTACTTTGGCTGGGTAGGGGAGCAGGGAGATGAAATTATAATTGTTTTAATTGCAGGGATCCGCGGAGGCTTTCTTTAGGAGGGGTCTGATGACTGCGTGTTTCCATTTCTTCAGGAAGGTAGCTGCGGAGATGGAGGTGTTGAGAATGCTGGTGAGTTGCGTGCTGATTTGGTTTGTTGGGAGGCTTTAGAGGTGATCGATGCAAGGGTTGGTGGGTGACTTGAGCGGATGGAAGACATGATGGCTGAGGTGGTCGGGCAGTGAGAGGAGACCAGGTGGTAATGGTTTGGCTTTTGTTTGCTAGTTGGTTGAGATCGCTGGGGTTGGGGATGGCGGGTTGGAGGTTGAAATGTTTATAGATGTTGGTGATCTTGCTGTGGAAGTAGTCTGAGAGGATGTCGCAGTTCTTGGGAGGGGTGGATGGTGTTCTCTATGGCTGTCAGGTGGGAGAATTCTTTGACTATTTTGAAGAGTTCTTTTCAGTGGTGGTAGTTGCTCTTGGTGGTGCTGAGTTCTAGGGTACCAGCTGGCATGTTTGGAGGTCTTGGTGGATTTTGTGGGTTTAAGTGGGGCGATTCTGTTTGCTCTGTCAATTATCCAGGCGGCAAAGTTCTCGACGGCCTGCCCTAGGTCTGTTGAGGCCCCGCGTTGGGAGGTGTTGAGGGCCTGTGTCCACTGCGTTTTAGTGACCTTGCTCCAGCTGCGATGGGAGGAGATCTAGCGCCTGCTGATGATGTGCTTGTCGCGGGTGACAGTGAAGTGTACGATGGTGTGGTCAGTCCAGGTGAGTTCTGTTGTGTTGCTGAATTTGATTCTATCCCTGGAGGTGAAAATGAGGTTGAGTGTGTGTGCAGAGTTGTGCATGGGTTCGGTGACCAGCTGGTGAGGCCGATGTTGTTTAGGTTCTCCAGGAGGGCGATGGAGTTGGCATCATTGGGGTCGCCGATGTAGAAGTTAAGGTCACCGAGTAGGACGTAGTGGTGAGAGTCAATTGAGAGTCAATTGCCAGGGGGCAATGAGGTTGGGAATGGTGTTGCAGTAGGTTGCTGTGAGTCCTGGGGGTCTGTAGGCAAGGGTGCCTCTTATCATGGTCTTTGCATGCTGATGCAATGTGTGTTTACCCTTTGCGGGGAACATGGCCTCCCTGCCTTTTGACAGCTACAGAACTTTGCTGCAGGTATGCACTGCGCTTATTCTCCCTAAGTAAATCTAGCCGCAAGTTATGCTGCTCCATGCTCTCCTAGCGTAGCTCATAGAAACAGGTTCTTAGGGTGTTAGGTTCTTAGATGACATTTTAACCATGGTAGAAATGTTCAATTAGTTTTCGTTGTTCGCAACACCCATTTGCGCTGTTGTAATCATGTTCGGTTTAGTTGTTTCAGATGTAATGTAACAGGCAAATATAAAGCGCTCTGTTACTCAAGGGAGCGTACTGGTGCTAAGTGTGAAGCTAACTGAGCTCACTATTAGTTTTGATTGAAAAGCCAAGTTTTCAATTTGTTCTGGAACTGGGAGATGGCTGAAATATTCTGTAACTCCAAGGAGAGTTTGTCCATAATGAAGGTCCTAAAAACAAAAAGGACTTGCCTCCCGGCCGTGGCCCCCGGATCCTTGGAATTTCGGCCAAAAAGAGGTTGGCTGAGCCCAGGCGTCTTGATGAAAATGAAAGCCGATCCTTGCTCTAAGATAAGCTGCACCAGAGTGATGGAGAGCCATATGTACTAGCACTAGGGTCTTAAAAAGAATCCTATCCTTATAGGAAGCCAGTGCAGTTCAGTTAAATAAGAGCAAATGTGTGTTAAAGGCAGACGGAGAAGAATCCAGGCTCCTGTGTTTTGGACCACCTGCAATTTACTAGTCAGGAAGTCAGGCAGGCCCAAGTATAGTGCATTACCATAGTCAAGCCTTGCTGTTATTAAGGCCTGAACTACCTGTTTTCTTGCTGAGAAATTGCAGGAACTTTGTATCCATGCAGCAAACCAAAGCAAGCACCAACCAAAGCATTAACCTGAGGCAGAAAGGATAACTCGCCATCAAACTTAATTTCTAAATTTTTCACCGTACTGGCCTGGCATAGTGGAGGAGGAGCATCCACCGCCCAAAAGGATTGCCAGGGCTCTTGTGCCCTTATACCAAAGAAGTGTATCTCAGTTTTTTCTGCATGTGCTGAGGGACAGGGTATATCTGTTGAAATAATAAAGCTTTTAGCTGAAGTTTTGTTTTTCTTAGTGGAGTTTGGGTGTGTGTGGTACTGAGGAGAACATAATTGGGTTGTTTCCAATCACCATGGTGTCCCTGGATCTCTGCTGGAGGACTGTTAGTAACTCAAAAGCATTGACACCACTGCAACTATGTATTTAGGTGGGGTTCTGCAGGACTACACTTTAACACTAACCAGGGACCCAAAACCTGGGGGGCATCACATGGGTCTTAGGGCTCACTCCAACAGAGGCCAACAGCAGGTCAAGTTGGTGATAGTTCTCATGCAAAAGATATTGAGAGGCAACAAGATGCTTTACATAAAATACATTCCACAGAAGATATGTTACATTAGATCAATACTCGTAGATCTTCATGGTAGAAATAGTTATGTTGCTTTATTGTGAATTTTCAAAGAGCGCAGTCAACGCATTTCACCTAAAAGGGCTTCATCAGGGCTGTAAACATTACAAAACAAATATACAATCATTTATAATACAAGCGCCAATGGTCATATACAAATAAGACCAATATACACAAAACCCATACATATTCAAACACAAAAAACACTAACAGTAACATGCACAAAGAAGATCTGCCTTTAAAATCTAAGGGAGGTGTTTAACCCCTTCGCCGCGGCGCAAAGTCCGCCGCGGCGCTGGGGGGGTGTGGGGTGAGCGCAGCGCCGCCATGCTCGTGACGAACCACGCCGTCATGAGTCACGGGCGAGCTGTGCTCATGACGGCGTGGTTCCGTCACGACTCCGCCCACTCTTCATTTCGCCCGCACAGGCGGGGAATCAGCGACGCGTGGGCGGAGCGGCAGCAGCATGACGGAACCACTCCGTCATGAGCACACGCCGCCCGTGGCTCATGACAGCGTGGTTCCATCATGCGCACGCAAGGGGTTAACAGTTGACACTTTCCTATTCAATTTCAAGTACCCATGTTTTCAAATTGTAGGACATTGAAAACTTATCAATAAGGCACGTCACGGAGATAATCTAAAGCAATTTGAACAAACCAAACCCAAAGTGAAGTGCAGTGAAAAACGTGTTGATAGACATGATATATGCCCAGATTCCTTAATGGCAAAACCATAAGTGTCAAAAGGAGTGAAATTAATATCCGCAGTGAACCAGAAAAGAGGGTAAATAGTGAAACCGAAGACGTGAAACACACAACAAGCAAGAACACTGAAGATGTATGAAGATGGTCCAAAAAGTGTCAAGATCAGGAAGACAGGACTACTACACGTGATCAGCCACGAGTGATAATAAAAACGAGCAAAGTGGTGGTTTCTTACCAAGAAACAATATATCACTAAGATGCAGTACATAACAGTATTCTTCAACATGAGTAGTAAGCAATGTAGCCATCTGAAGATATCCAAAATCAAAAAATGTTAGGTAATATTTTAATGATCCTCTTAACTAAAAAATATGTGTTCACCCTAGAGTAGCTCAATGAACCTCAATGGCCAAAATTACATACCTATTGTTAGACCTGACATCCTTGGCGTGGGTTTTTCCCCTATCTTTGCCTCTGCTACCTGGATTTTTGATGCTATGCTGGATTTCGTTTTTGCTGGTTTAGATGCTTTGGATACTCTGCCACTGCTAATCAGTGCCAGAGTGTAAGTGCTCCCTGTGTAAAATATCATATTGATTGGATATACCTGATTGGCATATCTGTATCACCATGAAGTCCCTAGTAAAGTGCACTGTGTGTGCCAGGGCTGGTGATGACAGATGCTACTAGTGGGTCTGCAGCGCTGATTGCGCCACCCACCTGTGTAGCCCTAAATTGGTGTCTCAGGCCTGCCACCGCAGGCCTGCCTGCAGTCCCCGGACTGCCATGTCCTCCTGGCCAGTGTCCACACTGACCGGGCCTAACCCTTCCCTTTTTATACACGTCAGTCATCCCTATGGAAGGCCCAAGGTACCCCCCTGGGCAGGGTGCAGTGTATGTAAAAGGTAGAGCATGTACTAGTGCAGGTAACATGTTCTGGTAGTGAACAACGGCCATTTTGTGTGTTCACTGCTGCAAGGTTATCTTGCTCCATAGGCTAACATGGGGATGGCCGGTGCCAATGGCTATCGGCCTATTTTCTCATAGGAACAAGATAAGGCATGAGTATTTGATATCCCTGAGCTCAGCATTTAATAACACATCTTGTAGGAGAGGTTGTTTCTAAATCCTGAGTTGGAGGACAGTACTTTTTAGAGAGTGGCTGTTCTCTTGTCTGACCCTTCTGTGTGCATGGGCGCGCTTGTGGATTGACTGTCTGGCTTGCGAGTGACAGGGGCTGGGGATCCCCCGGGAGGTTGGCTGAGTCAGCCCTCTGCTGAATGGCGACATTTGCAAGGAGAGTGGAGGGAGGAGATAGCACCTGGGAGTGAATAGGGCTGTGCCTGCCTGCCACACCGCTGGCTCCACCTCCTGCTGGGCGGCTGACGACTCTGCCCCTCACTCTGAAAAGAAAGCAGAAGCCAGGAAAACAAAGTGCTCCAGCAACACCCAGAACTGGATCAGACCGGGCTCAGGACCCACTTGCACAAAGACTTCAAAGACTTTTAGGGGTATAAGTACAAGACCCCTGACAACAGATTTTTAGATTCTACCATCAAGAGGAACCTCTGCTGAAAGACGGACCGCTGAAGAACTAAAGGAAGATTGCCGTGCTGTGTGCTCTAAGGGCTGACCTGTTCTGCTGGACGACTGAAGCTGAGGAGGAGAAGGGGTCTTGCTGTGTGCTGACCCTACCCACTTGACTAAACAAGACTTTGCTGTGTGCTGTGTCTTAAACTGAATCTCCAAGGGCCTGAGAAGAGCTGGCCTCCTGTTTCGCAACCCAGGGATAGAAAGGTTGCCAAAAACTCAAGACTCTGCTGTGTCCCCCCTGCGCTGCTGTGTGCCGCAGGGACCGTGGACTGTTCTACCAAGCTTCTCAACATCTGCCTGTGAAGTGGGCTGGCTGCTCTCTATCTTGCTGGAGAGTGCCGCGCTGACCCAGGCCTGACACCGGTTGCCGCATCAAGAAGACCGACGTGCTCATCGGCACGTGCCTTGCCGCGACCCGGAGGCCTGAAGCAGATCAAGAGTCGTACTTCCCTGCTCTACGAAGCCGCGCTGTGAGTGGCTGACTCCGGTGACGTCGACATCGTCACTGGGGGCTCGTCGAGGGAGTTGTGGAAACCTTGCACCGAACAGCCCGAGGAGCGCTTTTACAACGAGTGCCGCGACACCGCCGGAGCAACGTAGCTGCCTAAACAACAAGAGCCTACAAACTGATTCAGTCTCAGTGAGTATCGAATCACACAAGAGACTAGAGACTATCGTCTTACGATCCCGACCGACCAAGAAAGCGAATATTGTGTAAACCTGTGATGCTTGATTTCAACTGCGGAACCTAGATAAAGAGATATTAATTTTGATATAACTCATCTGTGTGGTCTAAGTTTGTGGTGTACGGAGGGGGGATCATTGTGGTGTCTACGTGCAAATACCTTACACATTGCCTTGGGGATAAGCCTGTCTGCTCGAGCCAAGCTACCTAGAGGGTGAGCAGGGGTTATCTACCGTGTGTGTCCCTGTACCCTGACTAGAAGCAAGGGTCCCTATTTGGTCTAAGGTGTATACCTCTGCCAACTAGAGACCCCCAGATCTAACACCTATCAAAACTAGATTCCTGTTTGTCAGATATGGTTCCTCCGTAGACCTGGAATTAATCTGTCACCAGTCAGTTGCCCAGATTTTTTCACCATTGCTTCCAAAAGATGACCTCTCACAATACTGTGGTGTCGGTCAAATCTATATTAGAAAAAAGGGGCAAGTAATTAGCATGTCGTCTATGATAATACTTCCATCTCAAAGCACGTTAGTTAATATATCCGGTCCGCACATTCTACACAATTGATACCGGTCTAAGCGTAAGACTGCCAAGCTTTGTATTACATCGGATGCTTGACTAGAGAACCAATTTAGCATACTAGCAGTCAGGACCACAACCCCCCAAAAGTAGGTTAACCTCCCCGATGTGTTCTTCTAATGCTAGCCTTTTTTTCGGAAGATATATTATATAAACGTAACTTCAGGGAACAAAACTTCAGGACACCCTAAGGTCCTGAAAGGGCTGGAAACAAATCAACAGAAAAACAAAAGGTCAAGGCATGGTTACCAAAAGTAAAAACAACTTGGCAAACAAATACATCAAGAGGAAATGGAGCAGAAAAAACTAAAATAGTTTTTATACAAAATGAAGCCTTCTTACTTCCATTGATCTTTACAATAAAACAGTGAAAGAGTATCAAAATCAACTACTATGCAAGATGCTGGGCACAAGGTCGAGGCGTGTATACCATTCATGAATATCACATTAAAAAACGAATTAGTCAAGAAGAAACGGAGCAGTAACAACAAAGTTTGTTTTTAGACAAAGAGAGGCCTTCTTACTTCCTTTAATCTTTAAAATAAAACAGCAAATAGTATCTGGGTCAGCTACTATGCAGGATGTTACACACATTGTTTTACATATTAAAAAAGCATCCTAAGAACATAACTACCGAGTCTACAACTTTCACTCTTTGTTTATCAAAAAGAAGAAATAAATGTATATAACTTAGTTAAAAGATATACGTCATTATCTCAAAGTGCAGCATCAGACCAAGGTATACCATCACAAATCGTATTCCACTTTAGACATAAGCTGTATGACTGAACCGAGTCGTATTTCTCTAAGCCTAAGTTTTGTCAATGGACCCCACAAAACTTAACATATAATCACCTAATGGGCTATTACCCATACAAGTCCCATTCCATGTGGACACTCTCCTGCAACAGTCGAAAAGTAGAAGAAATCCATTGCGTATGATATCACTCCTTACCCGTGTGCAGCATCATCCATCTCCTTGTAGTATACGGAAATGTGTCTGTTCAAACAGGACGCGCCATGTTTGATGCTTAAAAATACGTACAACCGAACCTACCACATCCTATGTCTGCTGCATGTAGAGTATGTCATAGGCTCTTCACAACACTAGGACGTCGACCAAACAAAGTACATTGCGACCGCCATGACAAAAAAGGGGAATAATCCTATATACGTCACTACCTGGAAGTAGGAATTGTTTTTATATTTTGTTATGTCCTGCTGTAAATGAGTATGAAGATCAAGCCGTAGTAGTTAGGGTCAATATAGTTCCAATAGCAAAAAGCAATTGCTTATTGCATGTAGTGTTTTATGGTTTATTTTTTACGTCTAATTACTTTTTATAAAGAATATACAACGCTGTTCACAAACACTAAAACAACATTTTACCCAGGTCTGTATCTACAGACAGAGCAAAATAGAACCAGCCCAGCCTGAAATTGTTTGCTACCAGTAATCCCCGATACACCACCCCAGATCAGATGTTAAGGTAATGACAGGTGTACCAAAACAGGTTGGGGATTACACAAAGCACAGTAGCATGGATGAAACAACCCAACAAGATGTTTTTTAAAAGTGATTTAGGGGATAAATTCATCCATACAAAAAATTTGCACAGGACTACGGTAAAGAAAGAAAGCCCATATACCAGATAATTAGTCAGATACAATGGCCAAACTCTCCAACCCATTCAACACTCAAATTTTATATGTAGTTGTTGATAGTTAACAGTAGGTAAATTGTGAAAATTATTGTTGGTGTTCAAAGAGTTTACAAATGTTATCATTTGATCATATTGATCAAATACAGAACATGAATTGCACATCGGCTATGTCGTGAACATTTGCAACTGGCAACTCTACAGAAAATAGTGAAATTCACTGTTGGAGTTAAGTGCCATTTGGCCCGCTCGGAGTTTGCAAATCCTTTTTGCTTCACATTTTATTAACCACAGTTCTCTGTCCCCCACCCCCTGGGTCAGGACTAATCATTTCAATGCCATGAAAACTGAAGTTGGCTCTATTCGTCCCCATTTCACACTCATGTGGCACAAGTGGATAGGACAAATCCCGTGTGTTGGGCTTGGCCCTTTTTGGCAGGTTCACCCCAGAACTTTTTGCCTTAAGCTCTGACTTGGTGTTAGTGATTTTAGGCCTCTGCGCACTTTAGCACTGTGGCCCAGTGTAAATTGCGTGCGCTCACTGAGTGCATGTGGTGAGATTGGCCTTCCCTCCCAAAGGAACGCATGGGGGATTTGTGTGTCCATGGTAATTCCTGGTATGAGAGGATTGCAGGGCTGAGTTTAGTATGTGCGGACTCGTGAGAATAAATGCTGCGCAATGGTGTGCGCAGATTTATGGTGACTGGTGGAGAAGTGCCACTTTTAGAAGTTGGCATTTCTGTGTGCTGTGTGTCTGCCTGCCTGATGTGGAGTGCATGTCTGGCCTGTGATTGACAGGAGCTGAGATGGCTGGGGAATTCCAGGAGCCAGGGTGAGTCTGCCCAGTGGTGAATAGAGAGATCTGCATGCAGATGGGAGGGAGGAGTTGCACCTGGGACCTGAATAGGGCTGTGCCTTCCCTCCACAATGCTGGCTTCGCCCCCTGTGGTGCGTCTGAGCACCTAGCCCCCTCCTGACAAAGGAGAGAGGAGCTGAGCACAACAAAGTGCTCCAAAGCTCCCCTAAACCAGTTCTGACTGGTACCCCCCAAGCCCTGTGCTGTGACACAAAGGAAAATGGCATATAAATATTGGGGCTGTGACCCCATGAAAGTTGTTCAGTGTTCCTGTTCTGTTCCTGATGGAGGGGAGGCCTGCTGCTGCTGGGGCCCAGGAGGGACCGCCATGGGGGCTGCCTCCCTGCTGGAAGGCCCTGTGTGCTGGCCCCTGGGCCCAGCTATGCCCCTTCCTCTCTATGGACTCATTTCCTCTATCTACAGGACTTTCTGCCTCTTCTAGTGCCTTGTGAGCACTTTAGTTTATTTCCTAAAGGCGCTGTCTCCCTGCAGGTGTTGGAGAGCGCATGGGCCTGGCAGCGCAACGCTGCTGACCGAGAGAGAGGGAATGCCCTGGCGTAGGGATTCCCCCAGCAATACTAGAAATGGCGGGTGCCCACCCCGCATTCTTGAGGAGCTTTGCGGGTGCCCACCCCACTTATTTCTTTATTTAAAAGGTGGGTGCCCACCCCGCGGTATATTTGGAATTTCGAGGGAGCCTACCCCTCATTGCGCCCGAAGAAGTTATTGCCGCTGTTGGCCGAGCCGCAGCCGCCCGGAAGTCAGGCAAGTCTGCCTGTGACGCGGGCGGGGCCTGCGGCAGGGCCGGAAGAATTGCCTGCATTGTGGCCCGACACGGGGCTCCCGTGAGCTGTGAAAAGAAAGGAAGTGCCAGCGGAGCCTCGTGGGCTCCATAGAAAAGTCCCGGGTCCCAGAAGGGAGCCGGGGTGAAGTGACGAGGCCGCGACCGAGTAATGTCCCAGGCGGGGCTCCCGTATGCTGAGAGAGAGCCCCGCAGGAGAGTCCGTTGAGTGAGGGCTGAGGCAGGCTGGTGGGGCTCCCGTGGCCGAGGGAGAGCCCCGCGTGTTGCCCCAAGCGCCACTGAAGAGCCCCGGGTCCCAGGAGGGGGCCCGGGTGAAGAGAAGCAGAGACCAGAGCCACAGAGGAGACCGGAGTCCTGCTGCGGAGTCCCGGTGAGTGGGGGCTCCATGTTGTTGGTGCCCTTCGAGGCACAGTGCCATTTTCACATTTAGAGCGGCCCCGTCTTGCAACGGGCCGCTCCAGCGTGGGGTGTAGTTGTTCTCAGAGCCCCGTGTGGCTCCAATGATGGCCATAATGGTTTTAGGAAGGCCCAGAGGGGCCTATGCTTTTATTGTTGGGGCACATTTGTCTTCAGGGCACAGTCAGTGCCAGTGCCCCCCCGTTGACATTCACAGTTGCAGCATTTCTGCCCATTTGTTCCAAGGGCACATTGAGTGCCCAGGCCCCATTCGAGTTTCACAGCTGTCCAGCAAGTAGTGGGCAGCTGCATCGTTTAGGCCCTCATGTGGTATTCCCAGCTGCCTAGCAAGTAGTGGGCAGCTGCAACGTTTACTTCTGCGCAGAGTGCGCATCCTTGACTTTTGCTGCTTTGGCAGCGTGCCCTGACTTTTGGGACATAGGGCATTTGAGCCCTTTTGAAATGGCCAGTTGGCTAGGGGGACTATCAGGTTTGTAGGGCGCCAGGCCCTGATGTGATTATGTGGTGCTAGGAAATGTGATTCATGTAATATGATTTACGCACCCTGTTCTATACCTCTAAATGGGTTTCTATGATTATGAGGTTGTTTCGCATATTATGGTTTATGCTAGTGAGATTATGTTCCACTGTGTGATTTATGCCCCTAATGTAGTTATACTTAGGAGGTTAGGGTCTAATGCGTTTAGCCTTCTGAGATGATTGCATAATGTGTTCATGCGGGTGAGGTTGGCGCAGAATGTAATTCGCGCCTGATGTGATACTGTGCATAATGTGGTTTATGTCACAGGCTGATGCTGAGTAGAGTGGTTACCAATAGTTACTGGTTGTGTTCTATGTTTATGATAAGTTCTACATTTACCAAGTTCACTTTGTGATGGTTCTGACAGTGGTCCAGTTGGCCCTGTCAGGTGTAAATAATCCCCTGTAAATATATGCCCAGTGCCAGTTGACACAGTGTATATTGTGTGATTACCATTCTAATGTGTTATGATTATACAAAGGCTATTTTTATATACAACCTTGTTTGGAGTTCCTTTTGTGGTGTGCCTCGTATGTTGTTGCTGTTTGTGTTGCGCAAATGCTTTACACATCGCCACCAGGATAAGCCTGACTGCTCGTGCCAAGCTACCAAGGGGGTGAGCAGGGGTTATCTTTGGCGTGTAACTCCCTTGCCCTGACTAGAGTGGTGGTCTCTGCCTGGCTTTGGCGCAAGCCTTAGCCAACCAGAAATCCCATTTCTAACACCGTGCAATACATGCTCTGTGATGTTCTTGTATTTATATTCTGAACTGTCGTGTGGTGCTCCCTACATAAATTTTGGAGCAGTCACAAATAATCTCATATACCACAAAAGTGTATTGGAAATTAATGAATTCCCGAATCAGATGATCATTACTTTGTGTTGTATGTGAATGCTTTTTTCTTTTTCAGACCCAGATGACATACATTACATTTACCAACCCTTTTGGGGGTTTTAACCAGGTTTTTGGGCCATATGACTTGGGTACTGATTAGCTGGGACACAAGAGTTCCCTAATGGTCTTGCTCTTTTTAAACGTGATAGAGGGTTTATTAGTAATCATTGCTCCAACCCCAGGAACTCTTTTCAGGAGTTGCCAATGTCTGTGCAAGATCTTAAAAACCTTATGGTTGTCTCTGGAATGGGTGGCTATGAATGAAAGCCTTTCCACGTCTCCTGTTTTGGGTTTGGCCCTCAGTGTGTCACTTCTCTTTGTATTTCTCTCCCTATTTGCTGCTTTCAGTAGATCTTGTCTTCTGTAACCCCTGGTCTCCAATCTGTCTATCGTTAGTCCTATATGCTGTTCAAACTCTTGGTCTTCACTACAATTTCTACGCATTCTGACTATTTCCTCATAGGGGATTGCACGTTTTGTACATGGCGGATGTGCGCTGTCCTAGTGTAGGATGCTGTTTACCGCAGTATCATTCCTAAACAGTGTACTATGTTGTTTGTCCTTTAATACATATCATTCTACACCAAGGAACTGTATTCGAGATTGTGAAATGTTCAGGTTGAATTAGACATTGAAAGGATTACTGTTCATGTAGCCAAAATAGGCCTTCATTTGTAACTCTGTACCCGTCCAGATAACAATTACATCATCTATTAAACTGCCCCAGTAATTAATCAGCTTGGTCCATTCTGCTGCCACTATGGACCAGGCATATGTCTGTTCTATCCAGCCCATGAAAAGGTTTGCATATGATGGTGCAAATTTGGAGCTCATTGCTGTTCCTTGCAGTTGTTGAAACAAATCCTTTTTGTACAGGAAGAAGTTGTTACTAAGAATCTGATCAGTCATATCTAGTAGCATCTTATTTTGCTACAAATAGTTTGCCCTTCTTGCACCCAAGAAATGGTCCAAAGCGATGTGTCCATAATCCTTTACTATACATGTGTAGAGGGGTTCAACATCTAGGGTTACTAGCCACATTGAATCCTCCCATATCAGATCTTCAAATTTATTCAGACTATCACTTGTATCTCGGATAAAAGAAGATAGGTTCACAACCAAGGGTTTTGAGAAAGAGTTCACAAATTGTGAAATATGCTCCGTAAGGGAACCAATTTCTTATATGATTGGTCTTTGTGGAGGAAACTGGCTTTATTTATGCACTTTAGGTAACAAATAAAGACACAGAAATCTAGGATGAGTGATTTTAGGAAATTCAAATTCTGTGTCTGAAAGTGAAGATTTTGGATTTTGGATATTTTCAGATGTTTACATTGCCTACTACTCAAGTTGAAGAATACCGTTATTTATTGCATCTTAGTGGTATATTTTTTCTTGGTTAGAAACCACCACTTTGCTTGTTTTTATTATCACTCATGGTAAATCAGGTGTAGTAGTTTTGTCTTCCTGATCTTGACACTTTTTGGACCATCTTCATACATCTTCCGTGTTCTTGCTTGTTGCATGTTTCACATCTTCGGTTTCACTGTTTCCCCTCTTTTCTGGTTCACTGCAGATATTAATTTCACTCTTTTTGACACTTATGGTTTTTCCATTATGGAAACTGGGCATATATCATGTAAATCAATAAAGTTTCACTTTACTTCACTTTGGGTTTGGTATGTTCAAATTGCTTTCGATTATCTCTGTGACATGCCTCATTGATAGGTTTTCAATGTCCTACAATTTGACAACATGGGTACTTGAATTTGTATCAAGAAAGTGTCAACTGTTAAACACCTCCTTATTTTAATTGTGGACATTCTTTGTGCTTGTTACTGTATAGTGTTTTTGTGTTTGAATATGTATGGGTTTTGTGTATATTGGTCTGTTTTGTATATGATCATTGGTGCTTGTATTATAAATGGTTGTATATTTGGTTGTTAATGTTTGCAGCCCCGATGAAGCCTTTTCAGGTGAAACGCATTGGCTGCGCTCCTCTGAAAATTCACAATAAAGCAACAGAACTATTACTACCATGAAGATCTACGAGAATGGATCTAATGTCATATCTTCTGTGGAATGTATTTTATGTAAAGCATTTTGTTGCCTCTCAAATATCTTTTGTATGAGAAATGTCTAATGTGTGGTCAATTGGCAGCTGACCATTGAGGTGGGCAACATTTTGTCATAATTTGATTGCGGTGACGTTATCAGGCAATGCAGCTTTAGACTCCTTGGCTGCTTTCTCTTTTGTTCAAGTTGGTGTCACTTTGAGGAGTCATGGGTTGACCTTTTGTACGTTACGGGATTACGCCTACCTCACATTACATAGTATGGTACACCCAATAAAAATGATTGAAACTAATCTAGCACATATATCAAGGACAGGACACACACTCGAACAGACACTGTACACATTTACTCAATATACATGTAAGCACACTGATTGAGTGACATGTACCCTATGCGATCCCTAGCAACTGAAGCTATTTATACATTTTAGCACCAAAATAATGAAGTAAAACTATCACACAGCACCACACACTACTAGCTCAGACCACCATTGAAAAGGCCTGGAAAAAAGACCCAACCACTAGCACCAAGGACGCCTTCAAAAACGCCACCCGCACTCACCACCAACTAATCCGAAAGGCCAAGAAAACAGCATTCAAGGATCGACTCGACAACAACGCCCACAACAGCAAGGAACCTTTCAACATCGTCAAGGAATTCTCCAACCCCTCGGCCAACTCCAACGACATCACCCCCTCTCAAGCCCTCTGCGACTCCCTAGCCTCATTCTTCCACAACAAGATTGCAGACATCCACAACAGCTTCGACAACCAACCCAGAGACCAACCCACCCAACCATTTGCTGAACATTCTCCCCCCGTGAACACCCTTAACGACTGGAACCCAATCTCCACTGAGGACACAATCCGCCTGATGAACTCCATCCACTCAGGATCCCCCACAGACCCATGTCCTCATCACATCTTCAACAAAGCAGACTCCATCATAGCACCGCACCTCCGAGACGTCATCAACTGCTCCTTCAACTCCGCCACCTTCCCGGAAGACTGGAAACACGCTGAACTCACCGCCCTTCTGAAAAAACCCACAGCGGACCCCACCGAACTCAAAAATTACCGCCCCATTTCGCTCCTTCCATTCCCGGCCAAAGTCATCGAGAAAGCCGTCAACAACCAGCTCGCCGCTTTCCTCGAAGCCAACAAATCCCTCGACTCCTCACAATCTGGCTTCCGAGCAAAACACAGCACTGAGACCGCCCTCATCGCAGCAACAGACGACATTCGAACTCTACTGGACAATGGAGACACAGTCGCCCTCATCCTCCTCGACCTTTCTGCAGCCTTCGACACAGTCTGCCACAGCACCCTGTTACAACGCCTCAATAACATCGGAATACAAGGAAAAGCACTTGAATGGATCACCTCGTTCCTCACCGGAAGAACCCAGAGAGTCCGCCTCCCACCATTCAAGTCCGAGGCCACTGAAGTCATCTGTGGCGTACCACAAGGATCATCACTCAGCCCCACCCTCTTCAACGTATACATGAGCCCCCTCGCGGCCATCGCCCGCCAACACAACCTCAACATCATCTCTTACGCGGATGACACTCAACTAATCCTTTCTCTCACCAATGACCCCAGCACCGCCAAAACTAACCTACACGAAGGAATGAAAGAGGTTGCCGAATGGATGAAACAAAGCCGTCTGAAACTGAACTCAGACAAAACAGAAGTCCTCATCTTAGGTACATCCCCCTCTGCATGGGACGACTCTTGGTGGCCGGAAGCCCTTGGAAAAGCACCCATCCCGACAGACCACGCACGGAACCTAGGCGTGATCCTGGATTCTTCACTTTCAATGAACAGACAAGTCAGCGCCGTATCCTCATCCTGCTTCAACATTCTCTGCATGCTCAGGAAAACATTTCGCTGGATCCCCACCGAAACAAGGAAAACAGTCACCCATGCTCTAGTCACGAGCCGACTGGACTACGGAATCACCCTCTACGCAGGTACTACCGCTAAACTCCAGAAGAAACTCCAACGAATCCAAAACGCCTCAGCCAGGATCATATTAGACATCCCACGCAACGAACACATCTCTGGTCACCTGAAAGACCTCCACTGGCTACCCGTCAATAAGAGAATCACTTTTCGACTACTAACCCACGCACACAAATCACTCTACGACATCGGACCAGAATGCCTCAACTCACGACTGTCCTTCTACACCCCCTCCCGCCAACTACGTTCTTCCAGCCAAGCCCTCGCCACTGTACCTCGCATCAACAAGACCACCATGGGAGGCAGATCCTTCTCATACCTGGCTGCTAAAACATGGAACTCACTCCCCGCTTACCTTCGCCTCACCCAGAACCACCTAGCATTCAGAAAGCAACTTAAAACGTGGATATTTGACAAGTAATCCTCCTCCCCTTTCTAAGCGCCTTGAGACCCTCTGGGTAGGTAGTGCGCTATATAAATTCTCTGACTTGACTTGACCATTCCCAGTTATTTTAACACATAGCAAAGGGAATGAGCTATGTCTCCCACAGTGCAACACACAGGAAATCACAAGACCTGAAAAGTAAAGTAAACAGTAAGCAACATAGCAAACATGATAACATTTTCAATAGCAGTCAATTTCTACAAGCAAACAACAGATAACAAATGTTCAAGATTAACTCTTCAGCGGGTCATTAAATGTCTTTTAACCAAGGACGTCTAAGGATGGAACAGTTCTGTCCTCTGCAAACAACCAGAAAATTCCTCTTCTGTTTACAGCAGAGGGGTTCCCTTTTTTATTTTTATTTTTCAGCCTCAGGAGCTGGAGAAGAGCTTCCCCAGCCACCTGAGGCATTTTTTTCAGTGTTATGAGGATTGCACACATGGCACACTGACGTCATTACATTGAAAGTCGGCTCATTTCACTTTCACTGCTTCGGTGCTCGTGGGCTATCTTAGCCCCTAGAGCACCGAAACATACAGGAGCGGTATCATTGGGAAGGTGGGAACCTCCCCTTTCCAATGGTACCCTTCCTTAGTGGATCCCTACATGGGGATGGCCACAGGAGGGTGATCCCCAAGCACGGATCCACCACTAGACACCAGGCCTACCAACACAACTGAGGTATAATTTTTATCAGGAGACTTGGGGAAAAGCTGGGTGGGTGGGAGTTTGTGGCTCCCACACAGATTCCAGAACTTTCGATCATAGAAATGGGAGGAAAATGTTTTTTTTTTTACACATTTCGAGGTTTGCAAGGGATTCTGGGTAACAGAACCTGGTGAGAGAAACACAAGTCACACCTTCCTGGATTCCCCTGTGTGTCTAGTTTAAAAAAATTGAAAGGTTTGCTAGGTTTTCCTAGGTGCCGGCTGAGCAAGGGCCCATAGTCCACAACTAGGCACATTGCAAAAAAGGATTATTTTTCAGTGGAAAAATGTTATGTGTCCATGTTTTGTGTCTGGCCGCTTCCTGTCGTGGGCTCTAGGCCTACCCACACAAGTGAGGTACCATTTTTATCAAGAGACTTGTGGGGCATGCTGGGTGGCTGGAAGTTTGTGTCTCCCCACAGATTCCAGAACGTTCCATCACGGAAATATGAGGAAAATGTGTTTTTTTAAGCACAGTTGGAGGTTTGCAAGGGATTCTGGGTAACAGAACCTGGTGAGAGCCACACAAGTCATCCTGGGTGTCTAGGTTTTAAAAATGTACAGGTTTACTAGGTTTCCCTAAATGCCAGCTGATATAGTAACCCAAATTCACAGCTAGACACATTGCAAAAAAAGGGTCAGTTTTAAGTAGAAAAATGTAATGTGTCCACATTGCATTTTGGTCTATTTCCTGTCAAGGACACGAGACCTACACACACATTTGAGGTACCATTTGTGTTGGGAGACTTAGGGGAACACAGAATAGAACAAGTGTTATTACCAATTGTATTTCTATGCATTTCTGCCTTCCAAATGTAAGATAGTGTGTAAAAAAGAAGTCATTTTGAAAATGCCCTCTAATTCACATGCTAGTACTGGTATCCACATATTCAGAGATGTGCAAATAACCACTGCTTCTAAACTTCATATCTTGTTCCCATTCTGGAAATACATAGGTTTCCTTGATACCTATTTTTCACTTTATATTTTACCAAATGAATTGCTGTATGCCTGGTACACAATGAAAAACCATTGCAAGGTGCAGCTCAGTTATTGGCTCTGGGTACCTTGGGTTCTTGATGAACCTACAACCCCTATCTATCCCCGCAACCAGAAGGGTCCAGCAGACGTAATGGTATATTGCTTTTCAAAAATCTACCATGGTTAGAAGAAGTTACAGGTGAAAATGTAGGCACAAATGACAGGTTTTTTCAACTCAATTTCAATATTCTTTTTATTTCAAATGTTAGCTTATATAGGAAAACCAAAAGGATCTGCATAAATGACCCCTTGCTGAATTCAGAATTTGGTCTACGTTTCAGAAATGTATAGCATTCTGGGATCCATTATTGGATTCACACCCATTTCTACTACTAACTGGAAGGAGGTTGAAGCACAAAAATATAGGAAAAATAGTCCCAGCAAAATGCCACAACTGTGTTGAAAAATTTGGTTTTCATACAAAAGTCTGCTTGTTCCTGGCAGCTGAGAAGATGGTGATTGTAGCACTGCAACCAATTGCTGATTTCATTTGCAGGGGAAAAAAACAAACACTTCAGCACTTCTTCCCCATTTTTCTCAGTCCCCTCCAGGGGAATCCACAAATCCTGCGTACCTTTAGAATCCCCAGGATTCAATTTTGGCATGGATACCTTATGTGGACCAAACGTCACGGGGGCCTAAGCGCAAACTACCCTAAATAGCAAAATAAAAGGCTTAACATGGGGAAAGAGGGGTATTGTCCTAGAAGCAAAGGGGTTAAAAAATCAATAGAAACAACAGCCTGAGGTTGGGGCAGAAAAATAGTGTGCTATCACAGTCCAAATGCATCCAGGCAGTGTGCTTGCCTTCCAACATTTGCAGTAATGTCCTCCTCAAGGTGCTCTTCATCCTCCTGGAGCTGATGGTAGTCTGGGCACCTACGTTTTAGTACCAGTAGGGATATTATCATTTTTTTTCAGTTGGAGGAAGTGGGTCAGCAGGGTTAATTGTGGTGGGTTTTTGAATGGGATTTGGTGTTGGAATGGGTTCAGGTGGTGGAATGTGCCATTGTTTTTATATGGGTTACTTTAAAAATTAATTAATTTGATTCTCTAGTACAATTTCACAGTAGTAATGATATCATCAATAAAATAATTTCTAAATGGTTAAAAAGTAACTATTGAGGGATGTTAGGATTATAGGGGCAAAGGGAAGGGAGTGTATTACTTTTTGGGGTTATTTTGAAAATGCAACTTGAGTATTTTGAATGTAATAACATTTTTATTAAATTAGGAAAAGAATGTTGAAAGAGCAATATTTTAAAGAGTTGTGAAGCGGGATGTTTGCGCAAAAGGGCATAAGGTACATAGTGTATTAATTCTGGGGTTATTTAAAAAATTAATTAAAACATTTAATACCCAAGCACTATTTTAAAGTAATAATAACTATATTGCTTCTTATGGTGTATAAACTGTTCTGTGAGCATTCACCTCCAGGAAGTGTGTGGGTAGTTACCACAAGAAGTAACATAAATGAGGCATCTGTGCACGGTCTCGGTTACACATTATTTTTGGCAGCAGATCCTGCGTTACATACATCAGATTTCGATCAATGAGGCGTGCATGCATGATTCATTAAACAGCTAAATTCAGCCACGGAATAGACATAAATAAAGATAACCACTGAACAATAAAGCAATAGTCATCTTTTAGATATCAGCCTGGCCCTCCACGTCCTTACTTTGTTTACATTGTTTGGCATCCACAATATATGTTTGTACCATATGCGTATGGGTGTTGGAAGTGTTGACCTGGTGCACAGATAATCAGGTAATAACAGGTAATCAGCGTCGTCGCACATTTTTTACACACATCTGTCAGATGGTTAAACTCAGTAGTACTATTAAATATGGGGGCCTGTCAACCTCGACTGGCATTGACAAGGAAGCTGTCAGCTTGGTGTGTTCAGTTCGTGTGTGCACATGGGAGGAGCGCGACACAGATCCCTTGCCCAGTAAGTTAAACAGGATTGCTGCGCAAATGCTTATGGGATAAGGTGAAAGGTGGTGGACAATGGAGGACAGCTATCTGGGGGGCTAGACTTTTGTGAGTTGTTGGCTGGTCTCCACCCGCTGCGGCAGCGGTGCTGATAAGCGCACCCATGAGCTCCTGTGTTAAAAAAAGCAGGGATGTAAAGGCCCCCGCCACCACTCGACCCTCAGTACTCCGATACTCAAGAGTAGGATATGCGCTGTCAACCACCAGGCCCCTTGGGGGGGGCAGGGAAGTCGCCTGCTCTGTACCCAGTTGTGTCCCCTGAAAGTCGTGTAGAATGGCATCCCAGTTTGCTGCAATAGGGTCAGTGTGCAATGCAGCGCCCTCTGCCCTAGCCCACACTAGGTGTGACTGTCTCCAGGAAAAGAGCGCGGGGGGGGGGGGGGGGGTCGAACGACTTCCACCTCTTTGTGATCAGTCATTTGACTGTCAGCATACCTAGGTGAAGGAAGCGGGAGGTAGCTTTCAGTCGTTTGCCTCTAGGGTAGAGGTGCAGTATGCACTCCCCCCAAAATGCACGCAACGGTACGGTTAGTACAAGCTGCTAAAGCATCGCTGACTAAATGCCAGTAATTGCGCAGGGATGGGCAGGCCCATAGCATGTGGAGAAGGTTAGCATTCAGGTGCTGACATTTGGGGCATGTTGCATCCGCTTGGTTGAAAAGTGTGTTTATTTTCGCAGGGGTGACGTATGCCCTTTGAAGTATGTAGTGTTGGATGAGTCGATAGCGAGCATTGCGAGGGACATAGGTGGGGCTGTCCATCTTCCAGCGCTGTCTAAGTGGTGTTAACGACATCTTCGTGTGATGACGCTGCGAGTCGGCAAAACCATGTAGTGAGATGTCTACCCTTCCCCATGACATGTATGTATTGGATGGTTAAGTGCATGGGGAGCTTTGTGGTCATATCGCCCCACCTATCTTCCAGGGCCGCAGGGAGGGAGTGATACAATAGGAATTGGCTGGTGGGCAAGTCATTCATTTCTGTCTGTGTGCCATATGGGAGGAGCACCCCACCTTGGTATAGGTCTTCCAGCATTTGGATTCCAGCTTCCAGCCAGGCCGACAATTGTGCAGAGGTTGTGACGCCGCTACCCCACGGCATGTCCTGTAGCAGCAGTGCTGGTGCATAGGGCAGTAGTGGTTCAGGTGTTTTGTACTTAGCACAGTGCTGGAATAGTCGAAGTATGTACACCAACGGCCGAGGTGGGGCATCAGTGGCAGTGTCAATATGGTTCTTCAGTGACAAATCTTTGTCCAAGATAAAGCTTAGGGATTTAGCCGAGTTGGATAGAATGAGCGAACAGTTTAGGGCTTTGGGATCAGTGATCCAGGCTTGGATTGGGAGGTGGTTACTTTTGGGGGAGAATAGAATGATTTCCGTTTTGTTGGGGTTCAATTTTAGATGGTTGGAGTAAAACCAGCAAGTAATCTTACTCAATGTGATGTTAAGATGTAGGATGTTGCTGTCAGATTTGACTTTGTAGTAGAAGGTGACCCCTGCTTGTTTCAGGATGATAGTAAGGGGTTCCATGAAGAGGTTGCAGAGAGAAGGGGGTAGAATTGAGCCCTGGGGGACACCAAGAGAGACAGGAGTTGGATTTGAGAGGCACAATTTAATTGTGATTTGTTGTGTTCGATGTTGGAGTTAAGAAGTAAAACATTTTAGGACTGTGCCATTGAAACCAGAGTGTGTCTTCAGAGATTCCAGTAAGGCTGAGTGGTTGACAGTATTGAACGCCACTGAGAGGTCCAGTAGGATGAGAAGGCAGGCATCTCCATTCTCTAAGGAACGATATATATCATCTACTACGCCGTGGGACGTGTTGACCTACTTCAAGAAGTACTGCCTCCAGCTGTCCTGCTGTCCCGAGGGTCTTGCTACATCCTTCCTGCCCAGGGTTGCAACGTTCACACGAGGCACTCCATCTATCATACGGTGAGACAAAGCGCAGTTTGCGTGCGTGTGGAGACATTGGCGAGTTTCAGTATTCCTTGGCGTTTCATTCCTGTCTTCACCTCAAGATTCACCACCGACTGCTTCCACATTCTGTAAACCAGTCTTTGCCCTCTCGATGACCCTGCGCACGGCTGAAATCTGGTCAGAGCACACTCCCGCCTTTCTCCAGCCCTTGTGCTTCCCTCACAGAGCCGAACTACTGCGTGTGATGTCAATGAAACGCACACATCCGGCATCATCTTAGTTTCATCAATTTCACCGCTACGCTTGGAATTCATGTGCGTTGCCTGTCTCAGTGATGCGCACACTTAACAGTTCTCAAGAGCATTTCCTCTCACAGTGACACGCACACTTTCACCACACTTCCCTTGGTTCTTTGGAGCAATTCAGAGTATATGGTGGCATTTCATCAATTACGAAGAGTCATTCTGTTCATGTCAACCATTTCATGTCATCTTCATCAATTTCACCGCTATGTTTAGTATTTCTGTGCATTGTCTGTCTCAGTGATGCGCACACTTAACTAATCTACGGTGCGTTTCCTCCCACAGTGACACACACACTTTCATCAATTGGAACCACACTTCCCTTGGTTCATTCAAATAATTCTGTACACATCGTGGAATTTCATCAATTTCACCATTACGAAGAGCAATTCTGTGCGTTACCTGTCCCAGTGATGCGCACACTTTACATGTCAACTGTGCGTTTCCACTCACGGTGACGCGCAAACCATCACCAGTTATCACTTTTCATTGTATATTCTGAACTCATTTGTTCAAAATGTGTGCCTTAAGCTCATTGAATCTCTCCCAGCCACAAGCTTTTCTTCCACTCAAAGGTGAACCATGCATGCCATGGAAGAAGTGGAAGGAATATTTCTGCAACTACATCGAAACAGTTGAGGATGAGGATTTCACTCCTGTAAAGAAAAAGAAAGTATTATTGCATTGCTTGGGTCCAGGTGGTTTAAAAACATACAACCAGATCGAAAAGAAAGTCAGGCAGAGTGATGATGTTTTTCAAAATGCTTTGGATGACTTTGATGCTCATTTTTTACCGATCATTTGCGTTGCTGTTGACCGCTACAAATTTTCACGGAGAAAACAGGGTAAAGATGAGAGCATCGATGAATATGTTTCCGCTTAAAGTTGATTAGCCTTAACATGCAGATTTGGGCAATTACAAGAAGAGTTCATACGTGACCAAATTATTAGGCACGCTAGTAACCCCAATATCCAGGACAAACTTTGGGTAAATGGTGAGTCGCCATTGAAAGAGGTGGTCGCCTTGGTTAAAAAAAGCGGAACTTACGGGCAGGTGCGCCAAAGCTGTTTTAGATGAGCCCAATGTTGTAAAAGCTGTCAACACATCCAATGCAAGCAAACTCAGGTCCAAGGAAAGTTCTCGTCAAAATCCTAGTGAGGGTGGCAAGAAAAGCGAGTTTAACAAGAAAAAACTCTATGACGAAAGGCCGTACACCAAGAAATACAATGAAGACACTGAACGAAGATGTTATCGCTGTGGGTCTTCGTCACACTTAGTAGACTTCAAAAAGTGCCCGGCCCGATTTCAGAAGTGCACGTCGAGTGGTCTGACAGGGCATCTTCCAAAAGTTTGCAATAGGAAATCCTTCAGACGCAGCAAGCCAGTTAGGCACATCCAGGGTGAGTACGACTCCAGGTCGGAGGAGTCTGATGATTCGGGCCGGACAAGATAAACTACGTTTTCTCAATTGAATCTGACATTCTGGAGCTTGCTCCCACTAGGGTCAAGAAACCCAGTTGTGAAATCAAAATGGGTGGGGTACCCATGAACATAGTTGCCTCCTCTGGCTCCCCATTCACTATTAACGAAAATGTCTGGAAGCAGCATTTTGTACGTAAAATTGGTACCTCTCTTGAAAAATCCAATGTTATTGCTAAGAGCTACACTGGGGATAACATTGAATTCATAGGGACGCGTGAACTGGAGTTTGAATTTAAAAGCAGGAAAGCGCTCTGCAAACTCTTTGTGGCTAAAAAAGGACCTTCCGTCTTGGGTTGGAATGATTAGGCTGACCTGGGGATCATTCTCAATCCAAACAGTGATGACCTTGTTATGTCTATCCAAGATGCATGCAATAGCACCCTACTCAGAGACTACCCCAAAGTGTTTTCAGGTAGAGTGGGCCTTCTCAACAGTTTCCAACACAAAATTGAGCTAAAAGACAATGCCTCCTCGTGTGTACACAAGGTCAGACATCTACCTGTTTCTGTCAGAAATTATGTCCAAACGGAACTTAACAGACTGGTCAACAAAGGAATAATTGAAAAAGTCAAATCTGCAGAGTGGGTTTCTCCCCTGGTTGTCATTAAACGCCCCAATGGGAAAATTAGACTCTGTATAGATCTCAGAGACCTAAATAAGAACATAATTGTTGATCTGTATCCCCTGTCACGTATTAGTGAAATGTTCAATGCTACAAAAGGTATGAATGTATTTTCTATTATAGATTTAAAATCTGCGTACCACCAGGTACCATTACATGTGGAAAGCAGAAAGTACACTACATTCATCGCACCATTTGGCTGTTACCGTTTTACGAGAGTACCTTTTGGAATGGCCTCGGCCGCAGCGCTTTTTCAAAGAGTCATGACATCCATCTTTGAGGGCGTTGCGGGCGTAAGGTTCTTCCAGGACGATATCCTGGTCATGGGCAGCAGCCAAATGGAACATGATGCACGTTTGAGGCAGGTATTCGAAAATCTGAAAAGGCATGGGTTAACTGTCGAATTAAACAAATGCAAATTTTCCCAAAATAAAGTGGTTTACCTTGGTCACACCATCAGCCAAGAGGGCATCAAACCTAAGCAAGGATTAGTTGATGCCATCCTGGCAGCTCCCTTCCCTTCCAACAAAGATGATGTGAGGGCTTTTCTTGGTTTAACCGAATACTACTCAAAGTTTATTCGCAACTTCTCAGAAAAAACGTACAACTTGAGACAACTACTCAAAAGCAGGGTCAAATTTGTATGGTCCCAGGAATGCCAGAATGCTTTTGACATCCTCAAAAAGGAAATTGGCACTGCACCTTTTCTTAAGGGTTTTGGCCCCAAAGTTCAAACCTACATTACCACTGACGCCAGCAACAAATGGCTTGGTGCTGTGCTAGCACAGAAAGACTCTGACAACAACGAGTGGGATGTAGCTTTCGCGTCGAGATCACTCGCCTCTGCTGAGGAAAGGTACGCGGTGATCGAACGAGAGATGCTTGCCTGCTCGTGGGCTCTTAACTACTTCAGGGTGTATGTACAACATACATTTGCGCACAGACCACAAACCACTGATCAAAATCCTCTCGGCATCCGGCCTACAGAATGCTTCCCCCAGACTCAGCAAGATGTCTGTCAAATTGCTGGACTACAATTACACATCGAACACTGGCCGGGAGTCAGGAACAAAGTGGCTGATTTCTTAAGCAGGCTACCCCTACCCCATGAGGAGGTCATAAATGACCAAGATGAAGCCGAGAAAGTGGTATTACTGTTCAACTCAGACCTGGACGGGATCACAGCAGATGAGTGGAACGAACACGTCTAAGGATCCCACCCTACTTGTGGTATGCAAATACATGAACAGCTCCTGGCCTGAGAAAAGGCACCTCGATGAGAAAGTCAGAGTTTTCTGGGAGATAAGGAACAAACTGAGTTTGGAAAATGGAGTACTGTACAGAATTGGTAAATCAATCTCCCCTTTCACTCTCAGAGGTAAAATCCTCAGTCTATGCCACGTAGGTCACCTAGGTGTTTCGAAAACCAAGCAAAGGGTCAGAAACAATTATTGGTGGCCTGGAATCGACAAGCAGGTAGAAGTCATGATCAGAGACTGCACGAGTTGCAATGACTCAGACAAGAGCCTAAAAACCTCCAGAGTTCCTCTTTCTCCCTTCAACCCTCCCGGAATGACGTGGGAGAGAATAGGTTTGGACATAACTGGGCCCACCGAGGGCCACAATGGGGTGATCAAGTACATTCTGGTGGTCATGGATCACTTCTCCAAATGGCCTGTGATAAAAATTGTTCCCAGTGCAGACAGTTCTTCGGTCATTTCATTTTTAGACAAACTATTCTTGAGCGAGGGGTTACCCAAATACCTACTTACTGATAATGGCCCCCAATTCTTGTCAGACGCATTCAATTCATTCTTGGGGAGAAACTGTATCACTCACCACACCACCTCACTCTACCATCCTGAAGGTAATGGCCTTGTCGAGCGTTTGAATCAAGTGATTAAAGGGAACATACAATTATCCAGGAATGCCAACCTCAATTGGGAAGAGGAAATATTCAAGCTCATTTAGGCATATAGGATCTCGCCATGTGCCAGCACCATCACCTTTTGTCCTCATGAGAAGCAGACAACCCCTGAGCAGAGACTTAGGTTGGATGCCCGCATCCAAACAGATAGAGTGGTCACCAGAAACCATCAAAAACAAAATTGAGAAGGCACAAAAGTGCTATAAAGATTGGTACGACACCAGACATGGTGTCAGAGAACATACTTTCAGGATTGGTGATCTGGTCAAAGTTCACCTAGAAAGGAAATTCAGGAAGGGAGAAAGCAGATTCACTGCTCCCCTTTGCATCAGCAAACTTTACAACAATGCAGCCAGACTCAGCGATGGGAAAGTTTGGCATATGAACAGGTTGGCCAAATGCCATTCTGTAGGAAGAGAGTCGAGTCAAGGTCAGCCCAATTGTGCTAATAAAGAGGTATCAAGTCATTGTCAGCCCAAGAGTGCTAATAAAGATTTGTGGGTTGATTACTATGAACCCGAAAGGGGACACAGTTCCATGTTTTTTGATAATAGAATGTGTTCAAGAAATGAAGATGCTCTAGATAGTGGTCCTCCACCCACCGCTGAGTCCACTGATTGTCGCACAGAGGACCATTATGATGAAGTTAGTCCTCACGCTTCCATGCTCCATCGCAGCGATGTAGGAGATTCACATTCTGATATGGAAGATGTGTCTGACAATCACGGCCTCAGGAGAAGGTTTGTTAGAACCATTAGCGATCCACATTCTGATACTGAGGTTGTGTCCGACAATCACAGTCTCAGACGAAGGTTTGGTAGAACCATCAACAAACCTAGACGTTTTGATGATTTAATTTGTGAGTGACTGTTTTGTTGTTAAACATTAAAGAGAGGAAGATGTGTTGTATTTACTGTTAAGGTCACGCGCTAAGGTTAGCGCAAACTCTCCTGCGCGAGAGCGACCTCTGTCATCACTTCTTCCTATTGGTTCCCCAACATTCCAAATTCTAAGCCCACATCTGTCCCTGTTGTCAACCGTGCCATTCTAATGCTAACCTGTGAGCCGCACACTGGTGTGGGGCTGTTAGAATAAACTTAAGAACCAGCGTTTCACTTCTGACTCGTTCTTACATTGAGCATGGCAGTTTCTGTGCTGCAGCATTTCCTGAAACCAGATTGGAAGGAGTCAAATAGGTTGAATTTGTCTATGTGTCTTTCAAGTTGTTGTAGGACACATTTCTTCATGGTTTTCGCTAGGAATGGGAGGTTAGAGATAGGTCGGAGGTTGTTGGGATCATTAGGGTCTGCCTTGGGGTTTTTAAGTATATGTGTTATTTGCCCTTATTGAAGGGAATCCGGTACACAGCCAGAGGCAAGGGGGGTATTAATGAATTTTGTCCAACATGGGGCAATGATGTGGTTTAGGTTATGAACTAGTTTTGCAGGGAGAGGATCTTTGGTGTGTGAGGTCGGCTTTAATATTGCAATGTTAATAAAGACTTCAAGCTCAGTCAGTGGTTTGAAATTTGTCCAGTTGGCATCATTTTTCAGTTGGGTGTTACAAAGATTATCCTCTGTTCTAAATGGGGTTGATGATTTATTGAAAGGCTTGGGTGGTCGGGTTGTTGTGGAGAGAGGGGTGTCATTAAAAGAGATTGGCCGAGGAGGAAGGGCAGTAACTTGAGAGAAGGATTGATCAATTTTAGCGATTCTGTCTATGAGGAAGCTGGCAATTTTTCATCACATTGTTCTTTAGAGGCAATTATTTCATGTGGGGAGATGAGGTTTGTCTTTTGACAATGTTAAAGAGTTCTCTAGGCCGATTCTTTGCACGATCAAGTAGGATATAGAAGTAGGAGGCTCTTTCGCTGAAAATGTGCTTCTTGTAAGCTAACCTAGCAGTTCTAAGGAGAGGTAGATGTAAGGAGTAGGGTTTTGTCTCCAAGTTCTTTCAGCTAGTCTAAGTTGTCTCGTTGTTGAGATCTATGTTAAACCATGATTCGATTGGATTGCTCTTTGTTGTTTTTGTTTGAGCGGTGCAACTTGGTCAAGAATTTCAGTTATCGTCGTATTGAAGTGGGTAGTGAGCTCATTTACGTTTTGTGAGTGCGTGAGACGTTGAAGTTGTACACAAATATTTGACTAATGTTCAGTCGCAGTGACTTGTTTGAGGTTTCTGGCTCGCAGCTTAGGTTTGTAATTAAGACAGAGGGAGGTTTGACAATGGTCTTGATGTTGAACAGTATGAGATTGTGGTCAGACCATTAAATGAGAACGATGTCATTAAAGGAGACAAGTTCATTGCTTGTGATGATTGCGTTAAGAGTTGCGCCTTTGATGTGGGTTGGTTTGTTGCAGTGTTGATTTAGGTCATTTATCTCAAGAAGGTTAGTGAGGTGCCTGACTGTGGGGTCTTCTGCATTCTTCCAATGAATGTTATAGTCGCCCAAAAACACATCCTTCGAGTAGGAAAGGGGGAACTGAGTGACTAGGTCTGATGGCTCTTCAGCAAAAAGTGGACCATCACCAGGCGGGTAGTAGATAGTATGCAGTTTGATCGGTGGGGAGCCTTTGTCATTAAGTTCCACGCCAAGGTATTCAAAGGTTGAGTATTCAGCATCTTTAGAATGGAGAGTGAGATTACTGTTTTGTGGATTATGGCTATACCTCCACCTGTTCTATCAGTCCTGTCTTGATCATGATGGATTACCCAGGTGGGGTAAGTAGGTCAAGAATGGCAGTCGAGTGGTCATTGAGCCAAGTTTCTTTAAGGATAGCAATGTCAATTTCCTCACTGAGGATGGTTTTGGCTATCTCAGTAGCGTGTTGTGCTGCCGATCTGCAGTTGACGAGCATGCAAGAAAGAGGGCTGGGATTATCCTTAGCGGATTTAAGAGTATGGATGGTGATATATTGCACTGGAGGTCTGGGCGAGTTGAGAATTGTATGGGTTCTCTTTAAGCCCACTATTACTGGAATGTTGGAGGAGGGGAAATGGTCAGTCACCTGGAACTTCCGGAGGTAGGATTTCCTGAGAGCATTTAATTCCAGAGCGAACAGAGGGCAGTGTGCACGGTAAGGCCTGTGGGCCCGCCGGCAAAGGGTAACGGGTAACGGAAGGCCAAGGGGGGCATTGAGAGGCGTTCGGAGAACCTGTATGTGGAGTATCGTAAGTATAAGAGCAGGCCAGGCTGTTCTGGTTTAAGAGATCCTGTCTAAGATGCATCAATTCTGTTGCCACAGAGTTGCGTTTCTGCTCCATCCAGTTCAGGATCTGTGCGAGAGATTTGGAGGAGCATCCCGCATTGAGGGTGGGGGGAGACGCAGTGAGATCTGCGTAAGAGGGATTACCACGTTAAGGGGATGGTCCGTGTCATTAGGACTTGGATTGGAGATAGTTTGAGTGTGAAGCTTCAGGCCAACCTTGTTTAATGGGGGGAGTGTCAGAAGAGTAATTAATCGATGATGTTGTCGAGATAGGTGCCTCATGGCACGGATTACAGTGGACTTCATTAGTATCAGAGTAATTGAACGTTGAGGTGGGAGCAGGGGTGACCATCTAAAAGGCACTTGTATAGGGATAGTGTTGTAGGGGGAACCTAAGTTGTTGGTTGTGTCCGGTGGAAACAGAGCGTTGGTGAGAGTAGCAGAATGTGCAGTCCATTCTGAGTAGGGGAGGGCAGGGAGCTCTAAGCCAATGGAGAGGTCAATTGCAGAGGCCCTGTGATTGTCCCTCGTCAGCGTGAGTGATGAAGGGGTGCCGCTAGGAGGAAGGGCATTAGTTCTAGGATTCAAGGAAGCGGGACTGTGAGAGGGGCCCAAGATCCTAGGCAAGGCATGCGTATTAACAAGGATTGTATTAGAAAGGTTGCACGACAGGGGGTGTGCGAGAGAAGTCGTTGTGGAGGGCATGGATCGGCAGTGTGTGGTGGAGGACAAGGTAAGGTTGATGGAAGTGTTCAGGGAGGGCCCTGATAAAGATGGAGTATTTTTAGGAGGAAGAAGGTGGGACTGTTCAGGGAGGATGAGTTGTGTAACCGGGAAGAGAGGTGATTGGGGTGTTAGGCCCAGTTGTGTGAGCAAAGTGTCGAGAATTCCTGTCATGCGTGGGGAGGAAAACGGTAACCAGCGACAACGGACTACATCTCCCAGGATGCTTAGCGGTTGAGAGGTTATGAAAACAGGAGAGCTGTTACAGAACTCAAGGAAAACACGCCCTTATGTAAACAGGAGAGCTGTTACATAACTCAAGGAAAACACGCCCTTATGTAAACAGGAGAGCTGTTACATAACTCAAGGAAACACGCCCTTATGTAAACAGGAGAGCTGTTACATAACTCAAGGAAACACGCCCTTATGTAAACAGGAGAGCTGTTACATAACTCAAGGAAACACGCCCTTATGTAAACAGGAGAGCTGTTACATAACTCAAGGAAAACACGCCCTATAAAGGGAGGAACCGGGAGGTACAACGCTGTCGGATATTGTGTTTACACCGACGTACCTGCTTCGTGAAGAGCAGTGTTCCGGAGAGGTCTCCAGTAAGGCAAGAACGGAGGTAGGTCGAGTCGTTACTCCCTGGGCCGTGTCTTGCCCCATCGTCACCTGTGAAGGACCCGGAAGCTCTACCGGTCAACCATTGAGCTTCGCTTTCTGACTCGGCTGAGTCAAAGCGCAGTGGCGCTTTTGCTGGTTGGAGTCGTAACTCCCAGCCCGACCAGAGATACAGGGACTGCCAGCTGTCACGCACACCAGGAGGTGTTTGCCGCGTTACAGACTCGGAAGTCCACAGGATCGATCGAGCGGCTGCTCTCGGTTCAGTCTTCTTACTTTTGATTGGGGTATCGGTGACGCATCACCAGGAGGTGACTCCGCGTCCCGGTGCAGTCTGAGGAAGAGGTTGAGCGGCTGCTCCCTTCAGGTAGAGACCCCGGCTGGGTGTTTCCCTGACTCCTCGATTCTCCCCAACACTCTTCGTGCCCCTCACAGCCTACCGATTGGCATTTCATTTCTGCCCTCTGTTGGCATACGCCGGGACCGGCGTATATGCAGAGGACGGTTAGGACCATCCGTGCGGTGGGCTGGTAACGTACATAGCCTGGAGGATTCCAGTCACTATAACTTTTGTTTATTCTTTGTGTTATTTGAGCCTTCATTAAATAACTTACCCTTCACAAGTGGTTGCGTCCTCATTATCGTGTCTGTTAAACGATCCTGAGACGTTCAGGGCGTTACAAAATATCCGACCTTAACAACACTAACTGTCTCCCGGTCGATAACAGACATGGCAACACTTGATGCTGTGCTGGCTGCTTTAGCGACCGTGCAAGTTGAATTGGCTGCCTCTAGGCAAGAGACAGCCGATGTAAAAGCCAGACTGGACGCTATCCAATTGGACCCGCTCACGCCCAGCACCTCCCTCACGAACCAGACCCCTGCGGTAGTATTGGAAATACCGGTAGCCATCCCCTTGGCAACACCAGACAGGTACGGTGGGGATCCTAACACAGTGCAGGTATTCTTCACACAAGTGGCGCTACATTTCTCGTGCAAGCCAAGGGCGTTCCCCACGAGTCAGGCTCGTGTGGCTTTCCTTATTTCCTATTTGGCTGGAAACGCGGCACAATGGGCCGTACCTCTGGTGAGCAGGGACGACCCCATCTTATGTGATTGGGGTGCTTTTCGCGAGGAATTCCTGAAGGTATTCGATAGAAGGGCTGACTCGTACACGGCGGACCGTGAAATGCTTGAGTTGAGACAGGGATCCAACGACCTGGTGCAGTATCTCAACGCGTTCCGAAGGCTGGTTGCGGAAACCAAGTGGCCTGTTGCTAAACAGACGGCGCTCTTCCATCACGGACTGTGCGATGAGCTCAAGGACGCCGTGGCTCATATTGACCCGCAACCTAAGACATGTGAGGGCCTTATCAACCTGGTATTACGGCTGGAACATAGGCTAAGTGAAAGAAAGGGGGATCATGGGAGAAAAGGAAAATCCCTTCCATCCTATGTGACGGTGGGAAGTCCTGAAACTTCCACCGCATCCAAGGGAGAACCCATGGACATCGGCGCAATACGAGCGAGCCTCACAGCCACGGAGAAAGAGTCACGCCGTAAACAAGGATTGTGCCTATATTGTGGCAAAAAAGGCCACTACGTACGTGAATGCCCTGCCAAACCGAAGACGGCACGTTATCGGGCCACCCGGTCGGTAACAGCCGTGGTGGACATACCGGCGGAAAACTCGAGGACTCCCAGACCGAAGAAGGGGCATCTCGGAGTCACTCATCCATCCCTTCACTTTCCAACTCGGTCACTAAGGGACACCGACACCTGTTTCTCACGGTGCACGTGGGAGTGCATGACCAGTGGATACCCGTTGTGGCCATGGTGGATTCCGGGGCCACTGGCATATTTATGGACCACAACGAGGCATGCAGGCTAGGGATAGTGCTTCTTCCCAAAGCTGTACCCGAAGACGTCTATGCTGTAGACGGAAGGCGATTGGTGACGGGGCCCATCGGGCAGCACACGGGGGTCCGTCCGATGAGATATGGGAGGAACCATTTGGAACAAATCGATTTTAACATCATCCGAGCGCCCCAATATGGCGTCATATTGGGATTGCCGTGGCTACAGAAACACAACCCCTCTGTGGATTGGCCAACACATCGCGTCGAAATGACGTCACCGTATTGCATCCTGCATTGTGGAAAAAGAACGGAATCCCTTGACGCAGATGAGAGCGGGAGTCAGACGGTGGCTACAGCGGCAGAAAAAGATGTGGCTCTCCCCCAGGCTTATCACAGTTTTGAGGATGTATTTGATGAGGTGAAGGCGGAAGTGCTACCACCACATAGACAGTTTGACTGCCAGATCGACCTGGTGCCAGGGGCCAGCGTTCCCAGCGGCAGGCTGTATGCCCTGACGGAGCCTGAAAACGTGCATCTCCGGGGGTACCTGGATAAACTCCTCAAACTAGGATTCATCCGCCCGTCCAAGTCTCCGGCCGCCTCGCCACTCTTCTTCATCCCGAAAGCTAATGGGGAGCTGAGAGCCTGTGTGGACTTTAGGGCATTGAATGCGATCACCATAAAGAATCGGTACCCCTTGCCTCTCATCAGTGTACTTCTGGAACAGGTCAAGAAAGCTCGTATCTACACCAAGTTGGATTTGAAAGGGGCATACCATCTGGTGCGCATGAGGGACGGAGACGAGTGGAAGACCGCCTTTAAGACCAGGTTCGGCCTTTTTGAGTACCTCGTCATGCCGTTCGGTCTGTGCAACGCCCCGGCAGCCTTTCAGTACTTTTTGAATGAGGTATTCAGAGAGGAGTTGGATATCTACGTGGTCGTATATATCGACGACATCCTCATCTATTCGTCCAGTGTGGAGGAGCACGTACACCACGTCAAAGCTGTGCTCCAAAAGCTGAGGGAAAACAAGCTGTTTTGTAAACTCAGCAAGTGTGACTTCCACGTCACATCCGTGGAATTCCTCGGAGTAATGCTGAGTCCAGAGGGACAGGAGATGGCAGAACGAAAGATCAAGGCGGTGAAAGACTGGCCGGTGCCCCAAAGCGTGAAGGACGTCCAAAGTTTCATTGGCTTCGCCAACTTTTACAGGCGGTTTATAGATGGATTTTCAGGATTGGTGGCCCCAATCACACAGCTACTGAGGAAGTCCAAGGAGTTTGTCTGGTCCCCTGAAGCGAACACAGCCTTTGAGGCCCTGAAAAGCGCCTTTGGTAAGGCGCCGGTGTTGGCTCACCCCGATCCGAATCTCCCCTACGTGGTGGAAGCGGACGCATCGGATGTGGCGCTGGGGGCGATCTTGTCCCAACGCAACCACGACACAGGGGTGCTTCATCCCGTTGCGTACATGTCCCGCAAACTCAACGACGCCGAACGCAACTACCATATTGCGGAGAAGGAGCTTCTCGCAATCAAGGACGCCTTCACCGAATGGAGGCATTGGTTGATGGGGGCAAGACATGTGGTATCGGTGTACACGGATCATCGGAATCTTCAGTTCATGACGGCCACACGACACCTTTCTCCCAGGCAGCTGCGGTGGATGATCTTCTTTGCGGGGTTCAACTTCCGCATCACTTATCGGCCGGGGACGGAAAACCGGAAGGCGGACGCCCTGTCCCGTCAATCTACGGTTAAGGAACCATTGCCTGCGACCGAGCATTCCATCATTTCCCCGAGGATGGTATTGGGGGTTATCCAACCGGATACGTTCCTGAGGGGAATAAAGAGAGGGATCAGGTCATTCGCATGGCGGAGGTGGCTCCTCAGTCAGAGAGAATGGCAGCTGAAGGACGGGATACCCCTGAAGGGCAGGTGCCTATTGATACCCACGCCTAGGCTAAGGAAACAAGCATTCATCTGGTGCCATGACTCTCCATGCGCAGGTCATTTGGGCTTTGAAAAAACGGTGGCTAGCATGGGACGGCATTTCTGGTGGCCAACCATGAGAGTGGATGTCAGGAGGTGGGGACAGGAGTGTCCTACGTGTGCCACCATGAAGGCCGACCATGGCCGAACCCAAGGGCTCTTACATCCACTTCCGACCCCGGATAGACCATGGGATAACATATCACTGGACTTCGTAGTGGGCCTCCCGGTGGACCAGGGGATGACGGCAATACTGGTGGTGGTGGATTACTTGACGAAAATGGGGCACTTCATCCCCTGCAAGAGAGTCCCTACGGCTGGGGAATTGGCGTCACTACTCCTAAAGAATGTGGTACGACTGCATGGATTACCTGGGGTGATCGTGTCGGACCGGGGATCGCAGTTTACTGCGCAATTCTGGAAGACGTGGTGCACAGCGCTGCATGTTAAAACCGCCCTGTCCACCAGCTACCACCCTCAAACGGACGGCCAAACCGAGCGCCTGAACCAAACGCTCAAACAGTATCTGCGATGTTTTGTGGATCAGGGCATGGACGAATGGGTCGACTTGCTATGGGTTGCAGAGATAGCCTATAACAACGCCACTCACAGCTCCACACAGTCATCTCCGTTCTATAGCAACTATGGCCATCATCCCAGGTTCTTGCCATTTCTACATCCGTTCAGAGAGGACAGGATTCCCGCCACAGCGGACAGGGTGGCACACATAAAAGACACGTTGATGCGCTCAAGGGCTGTCCTAATAGAGGCCAAGAGAAGATACAAGGCTGCGGCAGACAGGAAGAGAAGGCCCGGGCCGCTGTACCGCACTGGAGACTACGTCTGGATATCCACAAGAAACATGAGGTTTCGAAAGAACAGTGTGTTCCATCCCAAGTACATGGGCTCCTATCGAATTACCAAGTGTATGGGTCCCGTGAACGTGAAGGTGTGCTTGCCCCAGTCATTACGGATACACCCTGTCTTTCATGTATCATTGCTCAAACCAGCACCCTCCAAGCCGTCTGGGACACCTAGGCCGATATGCGTGGAGTCGGAGGTGGAGTATGAAGTGTCGGGCATACGGGCGTCCAAATGGCGCAGGGGGAAGCTGTGGTACCTGGTTGCGTGGAAAGGATATGGCCCGGAGGAGCAATCATGGGAACCGGCTGAAGGGGTTCATGCTCCGCGCCTGGTCTCCTTGTTCCATCGGCGTTTTCCTGCCAGCGCTGGACCCGTGGGGAGCTGCTGAGAGGGAGGATGTACTGTCGAGAATTCCTGTCATGCGTGGGGAGGAAAACGGTAACCAGCGACAACGGACTACATCTCCCAGGATGCTTAGCGGTTGAGAGGTTATGAAAACAGGAGAGCTGTTACAGAACTCAAGGAAAACACGCCCTTATGTAAACAGGAGAGCTGTTACATAACTCAAGGAAAACACGCCCTTATGTAAACAGGAGAGCTGTTACATAACTCAAGGAAACACGCCCTTATGTAAACAGGAGAGCTGTTACATAACTCAAGGAAACACGCCCTTATGTAAACAGGAGAGCTGTTACATAACTCAAGGAAACACGCCCTTATGTAAACAGGAGAGCTGTTACATAACTCAAGGAAAACACGCCCTATAAAGGGAGGAACCGGGAGGTACAACGCTGTCGGATATTGTGTTTACACCGACGTACCTGCTTCGTGAAGAGCAGTGTTCCGGAGAGGTGCTCCAGTAAGGCAAGAACGGAGGTAGGTCGAGTCGTTACTCCCTGGGCCGTGTCTTGCCCCATCGTCACCTGTGAAGGACCCGGAAGCTCTACCGGTCAACCATTGAGCTTCGCTTTCTGACTCGGCTGAGTCAAAGCGCAGTGGCGCTTTTGCTGGTTGGAGTCGTAACTCCCAGCCCGACCAGAGATACAGGGACTGCCAGCTGTCACGCACACCAGGAGGTGTTTGCCGCGTTACAGACTCGGAAGTCCACAGGATCGATCGAGCGGCTGCTCTCGGTTCAGTCTTCTTACTTTTGATTGGGGTATCGGTGACGCATCACCAGGAGGTGACTCCGCGTCCCGGTGCAGTCTGAGGAAGAGGTTGAGCGGCTGCTCCCTTCAGGTAGAGACCCCGGCTGGGTGTTTCCCTGACTCCTCGATTCTCCCCAACACTCTTCGTGCCCCTCACAGCCTACCGATTGGCATTGTCGGCCATTTCATTTCTGCCCTCTGTTGGCATACGCCGGGACCGGCGTATATGCAGAGGACGGTTAGGACCATCCGTGCGGTGGGCTGGTAACGTACATAGCCTGGAGGATTCCAGTCACTATAACTTTTGTTTATTCTTTGTGTTATTTGAGCCTTCATTAAATAACTTACCCTTCACAAGTGGTTGCGTCCTCATTATCGTGTCTGTTAAACGATCCTGAGACGTTCAGGGCGTTACAAAATATCCGACCTTAACAACACTAACTGTCTCCCGGTCGATAACAGACATGGCAACACTTGATGCTGTGCTGGCTGCTTTAGCGACCGTGCAAGTTGAATTGGCTGCCTCTAGGCAAGAGACAGCCGATGTAAAAGCCAGACTGGACGCTATCCAATTGGACCCGCTCACGCCCAGCACCTCCCTCACGAACCAGACCCCTGCGGTAGTATTGGAAATACCGGTAGCCATCCCCTTGGCAACACCAGACAGGTACGGTGGGGATCCTAACACAGTGCAGGTATTCTTCACACAAGTGGCGCTACATTTCTCGTGCAAGCCAAGGGCGTTCCCCACGAGTCAGGCTCGTGTGGCTTTCCTTATTTCCTATTTGGCTGGAAACGCGGCACAATGGGCCGTACCTCTGGTGAGCAGGGACGACCCCATCTTATGTGATTGGGGTGCTTTTCGCGAGGAATTCCTGAAGGTATTCGATAGAAGGGCTGACTCGTACACGGCGGACCGTGAAATGCTTGAGTTGAGACAGGGATCCAACGACCTGGTGCAGTATCTCAACGCGTTCCGAAGGCTGGTTGCGGAAACCAAGTGGCCTGTTGCTAAACAGACGGCGCTCTTCCATCACGGACTGTGCGATGAGCTCAAGGACGCCGTGGCTCATATTGACCCGCAACCTAAGACATGTGAGGGCCTTATCAACCTGGTATTACGGCTGGAACATAGGCTAAGTGAAAGAAAGGGGGATCATGGGAGAAAAGGAAAATCCCTTCCATCCTATGTGACGGTGGGAAGTCCTGAAACTTCCACCGCATCCAAGGGAGAACCCATGGACATCGGCGCAATACGAGCGAGCCTCACAGCCACGGAGAAAGAGTCACGCCGTAAACAAGGATTGTGCCTATATTGTGGCAAAAAAGGCCACTACGTACGTGAATGCCCTGCCAAACCGAAGACGGCACGTTATCGGGCCACCCGGTCGGTAACAGCCGTGGTGGACATACCGGCGGAAAACTCGAGGACTCCCAGACCGAAGAAGGGGCATCTCGGAGTCACTCATCCATCCCTTCACTTTCCAACTCGGTCACTAAGGGACACCGACACCTGTTTCTCACGGTGCACGTGGGAGTGCATGACCAGTGGATACCCGTTGTGGCCATGGTGGATTCCGGGGCCACTGGCATATTTATGGACCACAACGAGGCATGCAGGCTAGGGCTAGTGCTTTTTCCCAAAGCTGTACCCGAAGACGTCTATGCTGTAGACGGAAGGCGATTGGTGACGGGGCCCATCGGGCAGCACACGGGGGTCCTTCCGATGAGATATGGGAGGAACCATTTGGAACAAATCGATTTTAACATCATCCGAGCGCCCCAATATGGCGTCATATTGGGATTGCCGTGGCTACAGAAACACAACCCCTCTGTGGATTGGCCAACACATCGCGTCGAAATGACGTCACCGTATTGCATCCTGCATTGTGGAAAAAGAACGGAATCCCTTGACGCAGATGAGAGCGGGAGTCAGACGGTGGCTACAGCGGCAGAAAAAGATGTGGCTCTCCCCCAGGCTTATCACAGTTTTGAGGATGTATTTGATGAGGTGAAGGCGGAAGTGCTACCACCACATAGACAGTTTGACTGCCAGATCGACCTGGTGCCAGGGGCCAGCGTTCCCAGCGGCAGGCTGTATGCCCTGACGGAGCCTGAAAACGTGCATCTCCGGGGGTACCTGGATAAACTCCTCAAACTAGGATTCATCCGCCCGTCCAAGTCTCCGGCCGCCTCGCCACTCTTCTTCATCCCGAAAGCTAATGGGGAGCTGAGAGCCTGTGTGTACTTTAGGGCATTGAATGCGATCACCATAAAGAATCGGTACCCCTTGCCTCTCATCAGTGTACTTCTGGAACAGGTCAAGAAAGCTCGTATCTACACCAAGTTGGATTTGAAAGGGGCATACCATCTGGTGCGCATGAGGGACGGAGACGAGTGGAAGACCGCCTTTAAGACCAGGTTCGGCCTTTTTGAGTACCTCGTCATGCCGTTCGGTCTGTGCAACGCCCCGGCAGCCTTTCAGTACTTTTTGAATGAGGTATTCAGAGAGGAGTTGGATATCTACGTGGTCGTATATATCGACGACATCCTCATCTATTCGTCCAGTGTGGAGGAGCACGTACACCACGTCAAAGCTGTGCTCCAAAAGCTGAGGGAAAACAAGCTGTTTTGTAAACTCAGCAAGTGTGACTTCCACGTCACATCTGTGGAATTCCTCGGAGTAATGCTGAGTCCAGAGGGACAGGAGATGGCAGAACGAAAGATCAAGGCGGTGAAAGACTGGCCGGTGCCCCAAAGCGTGAAGGACGTCCAAAGTTTCATTGGCTTCGCCAACTTTTACAGGCGGTTTATAGATGGATTTTCAGGATTGGTGGCCCCAATCACACAGCTACTGAGGAAGTCCAAGGAGTTTGTCTGGTCCCCTGAAGCGAACACAGCCTTTGAGGCCCTGAAAAGCGCCTTTGGTAAGGCGCCGGTGTTGGCTCACCCCGATCCGAATCTCCCCTACGTGGTGGAAGCGGACGCATCGGATGTGGCGCTGGGGCGATCTTGTCCCAACGCAACCACGACACAGGGGTGCTTCATCCCGTTGCGTACATGTCCCGCAAACTCAACGACGCCGAACGCAACTACCATATTGCGGAGAAGGAGCTTCTCGCAATCAAGGACGCCTTCACCGAATGGAGGCATTGGTTGATGGGGGCAAGACATGTGGTATCGGTGTACACGGATCATCGGAATCTTCAGTTCATGACGGCCACACGACACCTTTCTCCCAGGCAGCTGCGGTGGATGATCTTCTTTGCGGGGTTCAACTTCCGCATCACTTATCGGCCGGGGACGGAAAACCGGAAGGCGGACGCCCTGTCCCGTCAATCTACGGTTAAGGAACCATTGCCTGCGACCGAGCATTCCATCATTTCCCCGAGGATGGTATTGGGGGTTATCCAACCGGATACGTTCCTGAGGGGAATAAAGAGAGGGATCAGGTCATTCGCATGGCGGAGGTGGCTCCTCAGTCACAGAGAATGGCAGCTGAAGGACGGGATACCCCTGAAGGGCAGGTGCCTATTGATACCCACGCCTAGGCTAAGGAAACAAGCATTCATCTGGTGCCATGACTCTCCATGCGCAGGTCATTTGGGCTTTGAAAAAACGGTGGCTAGCATGGGACGGCATTTCTGGTGGCCAACCATGAGAGTGGATGTCAGGAGGTGGGGACAGGAGTGTCCTACGTGTGCCACCATGAAGGCCGACCATGGCCGAACCCAAGGGCTCTTACATCCACTTCCGACCCCGGATAGACCATGGGATAACATATCACTGGACTTCGTAGTGGGCCTCCCGGTGGACCAGGGGATGACGGCAATACTGGTGGTGGTGGATTACTTGACGAAAATGGGGCACTTCATCCCCTGCAAGAGAGTCCCTACGGCTGGGAAATTGGCGTCACTACTCCTAAAGAATGTGGTACGACTGCATGGATTACCTGGGGTGATCGTGTCGGACCGGGGGTCGCAGTTTACTGCGCAATTCTGGAAGACGTGGTGCACAGCGCTGCATGTTAAAACCGCCCTGTCCACCAGCTACCACCCTCAAACGGACGGCCAAACCGAGCGCCTGAACCAAACGCTCAAACAGTATCTGCGATGTTTTGTGGATCAGGGCATGGACGAATGGGTCGACTTGCTATGGGTTGCAGAGATAGCCTATAACAACGCCACTCACAGCTCCACACAGTCATCTCCGTTCTATAGCAACTATGGCCATCATCCCAGGTTCTTGCCATTTCTACATCCGTTCAGAGAGGACAGGATTCCCGCCACAGCGGACAGGGTGGCACACATAAAAGACACGTTGATGCGCTCAAGGGCTGTCCTAATAGAGGCCAAGAGAAGATACAAGGCTGCGGCAGACAGGAAGAGAAGGCCCGGGCCGCTGTACCACACTGGAGACTACGTCTGGATATCCACAAGAAACATGAGGTTTCGAAAGAACAGTGTGTTCCATCCCAAGTACATGGGCCCCTATCGAATTACCAAGTGTATGGGTCCCGTGAACGTGAAGGTGTGCTTGCCCCAGTCATTACGGATACACCCTGTCTTTCATGTATCATTGCTCAAACCAGCACCCTCCAAGCCGTCTGGGACACCTAGGCCGATATGCGTGGAGTCGGAGGTGGAGTATGAAGTGTCGGGCATACGGGCGTCCAAATGGCGCAGGGGGAAGCTGTGGTACCTGGTTGCGTGGAAAGGATATGGCCCGGAGGAGCAATCATGGGAACCGGCTGAAGGGGTTCATGCTCCGCGCCTGGTCTCCTTGTTCCATCGGCGTTTTCCTGCCAGCGCTGGACCCGTGGGGAGCCGCTGAGAGGGAGGATGTACTGTCGAGAATTCCTGTCATGCGTGGGGAGGAAAACGGTAACCAGCGACAACGGACTACATCTCCCAGGATGCTTAGCGGTTGAGAGGTTATGAAAACAGGAGAGCTGTTACAGAACTCAAGGAAAACACGCCCTTATGTAAACAGGAGAGCTGTTACATAACTCAAGGAAAACACGCCCTTATGTAAACAGGAGAGCTGTTACATAACTCAAGGAAACACGCCCTTATGTAAACAGGAGAGCTGTTACATAACTCAAGGAAACACGCCCTTATGTAAACAGGAGAGCTGTTACATAACTCAAGGAAACACGCCCTTATGTAAACAGGAGAGCTGTTACATAACTCAAGGAAAACACGCCCTATAAAGGGAGGAACCGGGAGGTACAACGCTGTCGGATATTGTGTTTACACCGACGTACCTGCTTCGTGAAGAGCAGTGTTCCGGAGAGGTGCTTCAGTAAGGCAAGAACGGAGGTAGGTCGAGTCGTTACTCCCTGGGCCGTGTCTTGCCCCATCGTCACCTGTGAAGGACCCGGAAGCTCTACCGGTCAACCATTGAGCTTCGCTTTCTGACTCGGCTGAGTCAAAGCGCAGTGGCGCTTTTGCTGGTTGGAGTCGTAACTCCCAGCCCGACCAGAGATACAGGGACTGCCAGCTGTCACGCACACCAGGAGGTGTTTGCCGCGTTACAGACTCGGAAGTCCACAGGATCGATCGAGCGGCTGCTCTCGGTTCAGTCTTCTTACTTTTGATTGGGGTATCGGTGACGCATCACCAGGAGGTGACTCCGCGTCCCGGTGCAGTCTGAGGAAGAGGTTGAGCGGCTGCTCCCTTCAGGTAGAGACCCCGGCTGGGTGTTTCCCTGACTCCTCGATTCTCCCCAACACTCTTCGTGCCCCTCACAGCCTACCGATTGGCATTGTCGGCCATTTCATTTCTGCCCTCTGTTGGCATACGCCGGGACCGGCGTATATGCAGAGGACGGTTAGGACCATCCGTGCGGTGGGCTGGTAACGTACATAGCCTGGAGGATTCCAGTCACTATAACTTTTGTTTATTCTTTGTGTTATTTGAGCCTTCATTAAATAACTTACCCTTCACAAGTGGTTGCGTCCTCATTATCGTGTCTGTTAAACGATCCTGAGACGTTCAGGGCGTTACACAAAGTGGCCAAAGAACTGAAATGTTATGTTATGTTATGTTAAATGATTTGTAAAGCGCTCAAATCACCCTGGGGCATCTCGGTGCTGCATAATAGACTAATGATCCCTAGAAGCAGAAAGCCCGCGAGAGGAACTCAAGAATCAAAATAGGAAAGTTTTCAATTTTTTTAAAAATAATTTGAAGCTGGGAATAGACCGTAAAGCAGAAGGCAGCTGATTCCAGTATTTTGGAGCCAGATGTGAGAAGGATCTACCTCCCGTACGTGAGAGACGAAAGCGGGGGACTGACAGTAGACTCTGAGAGCTCGATCTGAGATTCCTAGAGGGGGAGTATTTGAACAATTTTTTTTGTAGGTAGAGGGGGCCCCTATTGTTATAGGCATTGTAGGTGAAGCAGCAGATCTTAAAAAAGGACCTCTTTTTCACCGTAAGCCAATGAAGTTCACTAAGCAGCGGTAGAGATGGAGTTCCTGCTGGGCGATTTAAAATCATCCTTGCAGCGGTGTTCTGAACTACCTGCAGCTTGGCTAGGAGGGTCTCACCAACTTCTGCCATCAAGGCATTACCATAGTCTAAACGGCTCGTGACCAAAGCCTGTACCAGGGTCCTACGATGGTTAGTAGGCATAAACGGAAGAATTTTCCTCAGAAGCCGTAGGCTATAATAACATGCGGCTGATGTGTTGGTGATATGTTCTTTCATTGACAGAGCCCTGTCAATTTTTATTCCCAGGTTATTGACTGAGAGCTTAAGGGTGGGGGCATCACCCAATTGGGTGGGCCACCAATCATTGGTCCAAACCTCAACTGCTCTACCGAGTAGCATGATCTCAGATTTATCTGGATTTAGTTGGAGATAGTTGGTCGTCATTCAGTCGTAGATCACCTTTAGGCCACTGGCGAAACTGATTTTTTCCTTCTCTAAATTATCTCCAATGGAGAACATGAGCTGCGTATCATCTGCATATGAGATGATATCAAAGCCCAGCGGTTCAACTATCTTCGCCAAAGGAGATAGATAGATATTAAAGAGGGTCGGGCTTAAGCAAGACCCCTGCGGAACACCTCTTTTCAAGGGCATTTTTGGCGAGGAGTAAGGCCCCACCGTAACTGTCTGAGATCTTTCAGACAGGAAGTGCTTTAACCATTTCAGGGCCATTCCCTTTATGTTCCCCGCGAGTAATCTCTCCTCCAGCTTTTTATGCGAGATGGTATCGAAAGCCGCGGAGAGATCTAGGAGAATCAGTATTACTGAACCCCCTGCGTCGACTATTTGTCTAAGTGAGTCAGTTACTGCTAATACCGCTGTTTCTGTGCTGAAGCCCTTCTGAAAGCCCGATTGTGAGGGGTCTAAAATACCATTCTTTTCAAGATAGGTGCACCGTTGTTTGTTTACAATACTTTCTAATTGTTTCCCCAGTAATGGTAAAAGGGAGATGGGGCGGTAATTAGAATGTCTATCGAAGATGTTGAGGTGAGGGTCAAATTCTTGTATGAGTATATCACCAGTCCTATAGATGGCTATATCAATTTCCCCTTTAAAAGAAAGGGAGGGAATGTCGTCAGTTTTATTCCATATGGAATTTTGATTGTTTTAGTGACTGGAAGGCAGAGAAGGAAGATGTTTTTTCCATTTAGGCGGACGTATAGAATAGAATATAAAGTCGGTTTTCTTCACGAAATTAGACAAGCTGTGGTAGGTGTCTGCTATTAGAGTTTTCGGGTGGAGTTTCAGTAATTTATGTTTTAGATTCTTCTTAGCATTCTTAGAGATATTCATCAGATACATGATGCTCCACGAGTTAGGGCCATAGCTCACAAGTGCAGTGTCGGGGGGATTGTTGGGGCGTTTTGCTGGAGACATGATTCGTAACAAGAATAGTATAGATGTAGGATTATGCCTGGAAGGTTTCTGTTAGAACATAACGCTGGTAAGGGTTGCCGCTAAGTGTAAGATAGAGCTACGAATTAATTTCCGAACATTAGTAAAAGACAATAATGGGCATCACAATGAATTGTTTAGAAAACAGTAGTTCTACCAAGATGCACATCTGTGTTGGCTGAAGACTGAGGGTTAGTTGGAATTATAGGGATTAAAACCGGGTAAGGGTAGAGGAAACCTTCATTCATTGAATTTATAAAGCCAGTAGATGATATTGTAGTGTTAAATGTGAGTAGGGTTGTGGATCATCTAAAGTACTGTTCAAAAATGGCTGATATTTTAGGATCGGCAAAATTCTCCCTTGAATAATGGGTTAGGAGTCTTTCTTCAGTTTCAGCGAAATTGTGCCTGCCAAGGAAAGACAAAGTCCTACTTCCGTTTTTAAAACCTGTGCTTGGAGAGTCCTCTTTCCCTTTCACTAGGGCTGCAGATCATCACCTTGGAAAGCGAGGCCTGTAGGTAAAGTGGAAGGGAGGTTCCCAAAATGGAGGGCAGGTTGGGACCCAAAGCATATCACCTCGACCCAGGGTAGATTACGATAGAGAAACACCCATGCGTCACGAGCGTGGCTGGCGCCAAAAGATCAAGTCACAAAAATCATCCTCTAGGAAAACATGCTACCTATAGACAGGCTCTCGCTGTCCCACCAGGCTTCTAAAGCATGAGCTGAACGGGCGGACCTCTGCACTCCCTGAGCCGTGATGTCACCGCCTCAACCTGCCTGTCCTCCAAGAGAATACAGGGAAAGGAAGAGGCCGCTACACAAGTTAGTTAATATCAGAAATGTCTAGATTATCCGCATAGTTGCATTACATGTTTAACACCGTGTGTGCAGGAAGCAGGGGATGTTGGAAAAGGAATCAATTATGCTCACATATGCTCCATGTAAGTTAGCATTTGCTGCGCCATTTTCTTTTTTGGGTGCCATTTTAGGCTGTTCGAAACTGATCTAGTTTAATACAGAGAAACACTCCTCTATGAGTTTCGTTTTTTTACTTTGGTTTTGTTTCTGTAATGTGTACACTGTTAATGTCAGCACATATCTTTCTCACCAGATAGAGGCCCTCTCCCCCTTGTCATGGAATGACCTTGGCCCATGTAACTTTGTGTAAGATAGGAGTGCTGAACCGCTTTTTTTGTATTTCACTATTTTACTGCACCTGCTTGGAAAACTCCCCTGTGGGCGTGTTTTCGCCCGATCACGAAACGTACATATTGTATCTCTATGCTTGTTGATTTCAGTTCCCTCTGCAGCACTCCTAGCGACTGGGCAGATGGGGCTCTGCTCTGAATGTATAGGAATAAACAGTTATTAGTTTGTATTCTCTACTGTCTGACCGACTCTTCATTTAGTATGGAAGGCTGAGAGGTGGTCATTAGTGAGCCGGGTGGCCCTAAATGGGTCACTTCCTTCAGGGAGTTGCATAACATTGTAAAGAGCGACCTTGGGCTCCGGTGGTCCTCTCCCGACAGCTCCTCCTTAGTCCTGATTCCCACAGGATCACTGGCCGGCAGCCTGCAAGGAGGAATAGAGCCTGATCACGGGATGGACACCCCCGCCGAGACCGCAGGGCCAGATATCCTCCTCCGACACGATAAGAGTTTTTTGAAGGGAGCCTCGGACTAAGAATGCAGATCGCCAGCGAAGGCAGACAAACGACCGCAATAGGACAGCCACCCCCGCAGGTCCAGGAGGCCTCAGCCTCAGATTCGGCGAGTCATTCAGGCAACTTCGGCTGTATGCTGTACAGCCAACGATGACAGAAAGGACCAAGCACTCCCTCAGGTCTGGGCGGAAACAGTGGAAACTCTGCCCCAATCCAGGTAGGAAGCGGCCGAGGCAAATGGGCACACACACAGAAAAGTCTTCTAATCACTTGGGCTCATTCAGGCCTTGCAGGCAAGTAGGGATGGCGGGCTGGAATTGGCGGATGCTGTCCGATTCATCCAAACTCGGTGGTCACTCCCTGAGTTCTACTTGTCTGGGGTGCCCCGACACTCGTTACGCACAAATCGTCTTTCTGTGCATGAACAGGGTCCTCTTGCCTACATCCAAAACAGTACAGACCTCGATCACAATCATTTCAGGCACAGAGCTGGCTACAAGGCAGGACCAAAACAGGAATATTTCAATAATAATCGATCCCTAGTCCCGGAGCTTCTCCACAGTGCTCATTCTCAGTGGCCATCTTGGGTAGTGGGTAGGTATAGCTTGGTGAGAGCTACACGGACACTGGAGTTATTCCAGATAAATTATCTCATTGTCCGCTCCAATAGACGGAAGAGAGGATGTGAGATGTACAAGGGCAGGTTAGTAAGGTAATATAACATCCTGGGGAGTACTACCATTTTCAATAGGGCTATCAGGCCCGCGACTGACAGGAGTAGCATGCGCCAAAAGGCCATCTGCAATCGCAGTGGTTGCCCTTCCTAAATTGCCATCTAGGAGGTCTTCTTGTCGATGGTAAATTCTCACTCCTAAATAGCGGATGGTGTTGGGTTGCCACTTAATGCAGTCTCTGTTGAAGGTGGGTGCCGGGTCCGGGTGCCCGTGCGTAAAGGGATAGAGGCAGGACTTGTTCCAATTGACGCGAAGTCCAGAAAGGCTCGCAAAGTCCATGAGTGTTTGCGTTAGTGTGGGCAGGATCAAACGCACATCTCTAAGGTATACCAGAATATCATCTGCATATAAGAAGAACGCGAGTATGCCACCACCAAGGGGGATTCCCCATTGTGTATGCATAAAGCACTGATGCAAGCGGTTATACTGCTAACGCGAAGAGTAGTGAGGACAGTGTGCAGCCCTGTTAGGTACTGCGGCAGACAGGTATAGGCGCAGAGATGTGGCAGCCCGTTTTCACGCATGCAGACGGCTGTGTGTATTGCAGTCGAATCAAGCTGAGAAGTGACCCATGACTTCCATATTTGGTGAGAACCGCAAATAAGTAGTCCCATTGCAAAGAGTCGAAGGCTTTCTCAAGGTCTAAGACCCAGCACCCTTATTGTGACCACCGTCGATGGGAGTAAGTAGATACCCTGAAGAAGTGTCTGAGATTCAGCAACGTATTACGAGACAGGACAAATCCGTTTTGATCAGTATGGACCAGGGCTGGCACCAGCAGGGCCACTCAGTCGGCCAGGATCTTGGCTAGGATTTTATAGTCTCTGTTCAATAAAACCAGCTGATGGTATGACCCTGTCTCAGTAGGGTCTTTGTCTGGCTTGGGTAGGGAACAAGTAGTGCCTCTCGAAAGGAAGTGGTAAGTAGTGCCTTCTTAGTGCTTCATTGTATAGTGTCTGTAGATTCGGTATTACTGTGTGCGCAAAGGTCTTGTTGAGTTCGGAGGGGAGGCCGTCAGTTCCCAGGCTCTTGCCTGTTTTGGTTCGACCTTTTTAGTGATAATAATATGTGGATTTATTGTGGATTACCTGTGAAAGTTGACAAGAGGATTTTAAAAGCTTCACAATACTCTTCTTCATCCAATTTACACTGAGCATATTGTGTAGAAGAAAGGGACGTTTTTAACATCGTATTTTAAAATTTATAGAAAATGTTTAGGGATTTTCTTTAAAAAAAGGATAGTATTAAGGAAGAAGGTTAAAAAATTATGTATTGCAGGTTTTTTCAATCAATCCATGTTTGTTCAAAATAATGTAATAAAGGAGCTAATTTGTCTTCATTTTGGGAATAATATGTTGATTGAATAATTGCTGTGTTAAAATAATTTATATGTTCAGTGAGTACAAAGTAGCGGTATTAGACTTCATGGAAATCTAATATATTCCTATGATGAATTTATGCAGTCCGCTAATGCCAAAGTAACTGCTCTTTCATGCACAATTCCAGTCTCAGAGACAGTGAGTTTGCCCAGTTTTTGAGACACTACAATTAGTCGACAAAAAGAACCCAGAGACATTATGTTCATGGGAGAGACACTGTCTCATGTCTATTGCCTCTGGCATCTGGAGTTCAAGATGTACCTGGGATTTGGGTGGGACATTTATTACTTCATACACTTTATTTGAAAGCCCTTCTCACAATTATCATAGCGGCACAGACTCTGCTTTTCTCCTTTTGGTTCTTGAATTAGGTTTCTTATGCTGTTGTATCTAGTTCCAGAGTAACATACTTGCAACCTGCTAAAAACTCATGTGGAAAACATGATGTGGAGCCCTGAGTTGTTCAAGAGGAGCAAGATCTCACAAGAGAACACCAACGTGGCAAGATCTTGCAAGTCTTCCAAATCCCAGCCGCCATCTAGTAAGTCCTCCGCTATAAATAGTGGCCACGCTTTGAGTCGGACATTGGCAGATAGATTGACCCAGAGCAGCCCGGTGCGGGTCTCGCTAGGAATCCTGTCATTAACTTCAGACACATCGCTGAATTTGTCACCAATTCTCGCTATTTAGTTTCTGTCATACATAACTTGCGTAATGTGTACCGGAGTGAAATACAAGAAGCTGATGAACATTTGGTGAATAAGGAAGTTCTATGAAAAACCTTAATACTCAGTAAAGTATTTGAGTATCCTTGCAAGAACTTTCATCCCATCTTTATCCCTTCAGGTAAGTACAATCCTAATCAGCAAACCTAGCAGTGCTTAGGAATTGCAATGCTCAGTAGAATTAGTAGGTTCTGATAGAGAGTTATCCTTCTAATTAAGAGATCAGTCTCGTTCCAGGTCTCCCTCCCCTGCAGTACCCTCCCTAAAACCCTTCCCCTCATCTAGCCACTTCCGAACCTCTGGTACATTAACCTACAGAGTTGGTCCTGCTGGAAGCCGTGTATTTGAGGGTACTGCTCCAGAGGAACTTAGGTTCTGTTACTGTCAGACATAATGTGCCAGAAGTACAAAAATAACAAATTTCTATTTCGAAATAGAGAGTAATACCGAATTGCTATTTAGACATCGCAAAATGTTAAGTAGTATGAAACTAGTGTCTTAAATAGCAATTTCTTACAAATCTCTATTTTAGAATACTGATTCACTATTTAGGAATCTGTATCATTCGCAAATAGTGAATGTTTCTGTTTCTCACAACTATGACATCACAGAATCTTTAAAAGTCCCTTGAGGAGTGCATTATTCTACATGAGAGTTAGAGAAATAATCCATTGCCATCCACCCCCGTCCTGCATCATGGCTTGCCAAAATTCCCTGGATGAAGGAAGCAGGAAGCTTAAAGGAAATTTAACAACCAGGAACTTCAATTTTTGACAGTGATCTACGCTTTGGCATGTGATCAGCAACTGTTTCTGAGGTTACCAAATGACAAATGCGGGCACGTATCCAGCAGAGGATAAAGGTGGTTGGTATGGCAAACAGGAGTGAGAATGAAGTTCGAAAAAGATGGTATGACCTATGGTCACGTTCAAAGAAACGGCTTGCAGCAAGAAGACAAGACACTGCACATATTGGAGGAGGACCAAGTACTGACCCTCCACCCCAGCCCAACTGATTGAATCTTCTCCTCGTTCAGAGGCAGTGACAGGTATTAATACCTTTGACACTTCTGAAAGCACTCCAAGTACCGAAGGCAAGTTTCAAATCTTATGTGCTGCATTAAAAAAAATATATATATACCTATATATGCATGAAAAATTATACACACATGCCAATCGTTAACTCACAAAAAAATGTAAATGTGTTAAATATTTTTTTGAATGCAGTACACATTTTATGTAAGCTCTTTCAATATATTGTGGTTCATGTACTCCAAATTATTAAATTGAATATTTGCTCTTAAAAAAAGCTATTTTACAAATGTATATATTTGGCTTTTAGGAAGACTAGAATTTCATACATTTAACAAGTCAACATATGCTTTATGCAATGTTACTGATGGATAATCAGCATAGAAGCCTTTGACAACAGGAACTATTAAGTAGTCATTACAAAGCCTCAGTAAACATTAATACTGTGTAATTTAAGTTAATGTCCTTGCACACAGCAATGTGATGTTGCTCCTCTTATTCCTTACAGATCCTAATGCTGGTGATGCATCACAGGATATTTACTTTCAATATTACCACTGTGCACTCTTATTATTAATAAGTTATGTCAGACAATTCAGTCCTCAAACAAATACAACTTCACATTATTGAAGCAGTTGGAATTCCTAACCAGAAAGAAGCGAATCAAAGACTAGATGCTACCACCTTAATCCAAAACCACAAGGTCAAACGGAAACCAAGGGGTTTGCACATTGCCCTAAAGACAATGCTGTGCAAAACTAACAAAAAATGTATGGCACGATGGTACTTGATCCTTAACAAATGCTCACTGGATCTGTTCCTAATAATTATAGAAGAACTCTCTAACATTTTTTTTAAAAACCTGGAGGAAGAAATAAACAGCATCAAATCAGAATTAGCCAAACAATACATAGAAGATGAAAGGAAAAAAGTTCTAGATGACCTCAATAGCAAAATTGACAATTATGCAAAAGAGATACATGAATGTAAAATCAAAAGATTTCAGAGAGACACGATCAACTATAAGTTGGACAAAGTTTATACATGGGCGGAAGTATACAACCAAAAACGTTGGCAAAAACATCCCAATGCGCACTCATCCAAAGAAAGTGTTGTTTCAGATTCAGATGTAGCCTCAAATGGACCACCATGTAGAAACATGGTATACCATGAATTCAGCCATCAACGAGCAATGGTGGTCAAAAGCCAACCAAGCCGGTTTTTTTTTATCAATAGGCCCAGCTGCCAACAATTAACCAGATACAAATAGCGTATAACCCGGAGGAGTCAAAGAAACCGATCAAGAGAAGGAGACCAGAACCCTACACAGCAAGACGAAAACTTAGTGATAAACATTTCAAAGGTCAAGCTTACAGAAGCCCAGAAGGCTATTTTAAACAAAGGCACATCTTTTGTTCCAACATATAAGAGCAATATCATAGAAAGCAACATTTCTTTCTTCAAATTCATGAGCTCGATCAGCTTGAAGTTTTTTTTCAACATATTGAAACCGCCATTTACATCATTCAAAAGTTCAGAATACAAGGAATTAAGGCCTAAGAGCTCTTTTATCGCTCCTTTCTTGCATAAAGCTATTTACACATTTGAAAGATTAGTGAAAAAGGACATCAATGCTATTAAATTTGCAGAGAAGAAATCCCCTAACTTGACACTAAAATAATGGAGTACATTGCGGTCTTTAGCCAACAACAAACAGGTGATTTTTCAATTTACAGAAAAGGGAGGGGCACTAGTTGTTATGGACATGGAATTTTATGAGACCAGCATGAACGAACATATACAAGCTCTCAAAACATATCAATTGGTAGACCAGGATCCAACTAGAGATTTCCAAATCATCTTAAAACAAATTCTAACTAAGGCAACCGAAATGGAATGGATAAACAACCACACGTACAATTATTTGCATACAGAATATCCACGCAGGCCTCAACTGTATATGTTACCTAAAATACACAAATATTTGAACAACCCACCATTCCAACCTATTGTTTCAGCTTGTGGGTCCATTTCAGAACCAATCTGAAGATATTTAGATTTCTTTCTGCAGCCTATTGTTCAGGAGTGGGAGACTCATATAAAAAACACCACTGGGTTTTTGAACAATTTAACTCAACTAAACTTTAACCAAATTGAAGACTGGTGGTTGTGTACAATAGATCTGAATTCACTTTACACTTCAATCCCTCATAACGAAGGCCTTGAAGCAGTGAAATGGACATTACTCAAATAAGGCCCCATCGGACAAATCAAATTTTCCTTTTGGAACTTTTACACTTTGCTTTGCTTCATATTTACTTTCAATGGAAGAATAACTTTTATATACAAAGTAATGGTACTTCCATGGATTTCCCAGGAGCTCCATCGTATGCAAACATCTTTATGTGCAAATTTGAAGATGATTTTATACTCCATGAAGAAACTTGGTGCCAAAACTTAATTCTGTACAAAAGATATATAGAAAATATCTTCATAATTTGGAACGGTGATAGAAATTTGTTAGAAAACAACATCAGTAAGCTCAACCAATCTCATGACCACATTAAATTTACCCACCACATTGATAAACATGCTATTACATTTCTGGATGTGTCCATTCAAATCACTGATACAGGCATAAAACAAATGTATATAATAAAAATACTGCCAGAAATAACAGCTTACATTTCAAAGGCTTCCACCAAACAGCATTGAAACGCCATTTACCGTACTCACAATTCATCAGACCTAAAAGGATAGTATCACATCCGCTGGAAGTACCTAACACAATTGAGAAATTTGCCACAAGGTTTGCACAACAAAGTTACCTATCCGGTTTGATCAAAGAATCCATATAACGTGTATTTCAACTTGAGAGACAACAATTATTGACAAAGACTCAAACACTTAAAACCAATGCAATGGTATACGTACTGAAATATTCTACTAAAGTACATGAAGTCAAATCCATCATAAATAAATATTGGGGGATTATTCAAACGAACCTGATCTATCTGACTTATATCAACAGAAACCGATGTTTGCCTATAAACGATAAAAAAATCTGAAAGACCTATTATCAGGCTCCAAAAAACAAACCAATATTAAACATAGAGCCAAGCAAAAATGTGCTAATTGTGTTCACTGCAACAATGTGATCACAGGCAATGTTCTCACTCATTCTACCAAAGGCAACACCATAAAACTTTAACAGTCAAGTACATGTGAGACAAAAATCTTAATTTTTGCATTGAAATGTCCCTAAGGGAAATTATATGAAGGAAAAAAGAGCGAAAAATTAAGATTTAGATTACTGAACATATAAGCAACATCGGAAACCACAATAAGACCTCGACAGTTGCCATGCATTGGCAACAAGCCGGACATAACATACCCCAACTTCGGTTCACCATTGTAGAAGCCATAGAACTGCGACCAGCGATTGATCCACATAAACAACTGGCACAAGCGGAATTTGACTGTATTAAAAAACTGGAATCCATGCAACCAGTCGGGATGAATGACAGACTAGAATTTACATGTTCTTTATAAGATGCTAATTTGGTGTTGGATTTCACCTCGTATACTGTTTATATCATAATTCATTACATATTACTGCATTCCTCATAATTAACAGGTTTCCCTGTATTGAATTAGTCCCTTTGATTCTCATTTACTTTGTCTACACTGACCAGTCAGGCACTTTTCGCAGAATGAATGTACATATCACTTTGAACTATGTTTCTTTGAGATTATCTGGATAGTATATTTTTCACTAATACACCTTTCAGTAATCACCACACCAGTTACGTCACTGTGTCGCGAAAGGCACATTGATCATGAGAGTTTGACTCAGCGTCTTAGAGAGTCCTGTAATCACCACGTCTGATCACTATGAGGAGTGCCACTAATATATATGAAAAGCAAGCCTGATTCCTAGTTTTTTCAGCTTTTTGAAGCAACGATGTTACCCACGGGACTGTATGACGGTTTTGATCAAACACGAACGCTTCGGTTTACATTTCAATTCCATAATGACGGGACTTGCATTTTGAATTACGGGTCTCGCGTTACGATAGCGAGTATAGATGCAACCGTTTAGCCTACAGGCTGCAGTTTTCTTATCGGGTTATGCTTTTTTGAGTTTCGACTTTATATCAGTGCTTTAAATGGGCCGGTCCTCACCTGTACTGAGTACTGACACTTCCAAATTTTCTAGCCCTCAGTGCCGGCATTTTTCTATAGTCAGGGAGAGTACCGGTACCCTGATTGATGTCACGTCAGGCTCAGGATCCGTATCCCTTCCAACGCAGGACAGATGCCGCTCTGCTTCTGGATCTCGCAATAACACTGAGCCATGAAGTAGACTTTTGCAGAGACGCTGGTAAAGTCCTGAGGCGCCCCTTTGTATTTCATCACACTGCAGGGGTGATGAAATGAGAGGGCTTGCGTCACGCCGTGATTAACAGAGCAGGGTCTAGCCAGACCTTGCACTGTTGATTAGGCGTGTAACGACCATTCAGCTGGAAATGCTTTATTTTTTTCAGCGCAGTAGCTGCTTCCCTTTGTGTGCCCCATCAACACTAATCGCTGCATTTACATAACAGCGATGGATCCATCGGTGTGAAAGTATCCCTGCCCAAAGAGCAATGCATAGCAGGGAACTCTGCAGCACTCCAGAAAGGAGCTACCATGACAACTTGCAATGGATCTGGCTGGGGGAAAACGAGATGATGAACATAGAACGAAGGGGAGGAAGGGAGTGATGTAAAAAGGTGAGGTGACAGCTGAAATTAGAATTTGCACTTTTTTTCAGTTAAAAGTACCAGATATTTATTCAGTTGTTCAGTTCTGAAATCGGGTCTTAAAAATGGCATTTTAACACAAATTAGTGCAGAGTTCAAAATCTGCAACATTTCTTGTTAACTTTCATTATCGTGTATATATATATATATATATATATAGAGAGAGAGAGAGAGAGAGAGAAATACTTTTGCACTTTTGAAGTGATTGAATGATTTATGCTTTTATTTACTGTTATATATCATATGTATCATGTCTTGCCCTTAGCCCTGCCCCTAGCCCCGCCCACTCGACACACCTCTAGCTCATTTTAATGAGTACCTGCACTTATTTTTTCCCTTTTAAAGCACTGCTTTATATCACATCACTGAATTGGTCTGAGGTTATTGTTTTATTTATATAACATCACACGTTATTTACCATTCGGAATTGGCATTCACTTTTGGGTTTCAAGCAATGAGCACTTTTTTCAGCACAACCTGCACGAGGACGCTCATATTAATTTTGCACTTTCAGATACATCGAGGGCTGCATTTAAGCTGACATCAGCCTATTTTGTTTACAGATACTTTTCCGGATTTCCCCTGATGAAGGGTCAGCGACCCGAAATGCATTGGGCAAGATTTGGTATTAAGCCCATTTAATTTATCAGACTGTCAATCAAGGATTTACAGAATTGCAACAATTTTATATGCAGATATGAAGTATAACCAAGAGTCAATGAAGCAAATTGATGAAAATAAATATTGACAAACTTCTCAACATGTGTTAAGCATTTATGATTACTGAAAAAGAAACCTTTGAGTTTCAAAGTTTCGTGTGACCGGAGTCAACAGACGGAGACCTGACTGACAAATAGTTCTTTTATATAAGATGCATCACAGGACCCACACCAACCAAAAACAGGGGAAGAAGGTAGCTCTGGTCCACAGACAAGCCGCTTGGGTGATAGAAGCAGGGAAAATAGAATTGTCACTCACGAGGAGCCAGCAGAAACACACCAGGAAAGCCAAACTGTTCTCAGTTCTGCCTTTCTTACTGCTACTACTACCCCAGCCACAGTGACATCAAGCACATCAGTGATTTCTACAGCACGTGCACCAGCTGCAAGTAGAGGAGTAGAAAGCACGCAGGGCATCACAAGATCAACCCACGTGCTGCTTGGAACACCTTCTCCTGTTGATTTCAAAGAGTTAAAACGAAGATGCTAAGGGTGAAAGAAAAGCTGCACAACGCGCTATGTCAAATTACCTGCACAGTTAGTGGCTTAAAAACACCATGTAAAAAGGCATAGCAGCAGTGGCTCAAAGCATAAATGAAATGTCACTGGCATAACCATAACCACTCTGGGCTGTTCCAGACAGCAACAACACACTATGTGTAAATCTGCGGATCGGCTTGCAAATGTAACACATACTCTGTGCTAACATACAACCAAATTGCAGGCTGATACTAAAAAACAAAACGGATTTACAAAGTAGTTTCAGCCCTACTAAAAATGTCCTGGAGGACTTACAAACCACCAGTGTCACTATGCAAAGTACAAACCCACCAGGCAAAAGTGATGTTATTGTGTGCAGCACAACAGCGGCAGAAGCTACTGAGGCTGCGTGTGCTGCTGTTCACCAGGAGGCCGCATGAGTATCCCGGTTATAGACCATGATATCTGGATCTGCATGTTTCCAAATCCCACCTACATGACACGTTCAAACGTGTTAAAATTGTGAAGTCTTTTTCTGACAGCCTGTACCCTGTGAAATGTCATACGTGTTCATCATATCACCAAAAAATTTCAAATAAATATTCTGTGATCTGGGTGATCTCTACATCTTGTACCAGCATGCAGAGGATACACTGCTGTATTAAAAGAAACGTTCGAGTCCATCAACAACTTCACATCACAGCTAGCACAGATTCAGCACGCAAGGTCTGCGGCTCTGTGCACTAGAATTGCAGCTTGTAGAATGGGTTGGCGCTTCGAGACCACTGGAAAGTAGCAGCAGCGCTTTCTAACAACCCCCAAAAACGTTCAATGAATGTAGTGGCATAACGGCAAAATAAAAGGCAACAATCACTGTGTTCATTTGTATTTTCTAGTTTTAGCATGTGTGAAATACTAGATTTGTAATCACTGATGTGATCCCCGTTGTCTGGAAAAGTCAAGAAATACCACACTATGAACAGTATAGCTTTTCTATATATTTCCAGTGTTCATTGTTGGGAGATCATTACAGCTGGATGCCCGTTAATGGGAAGGGGCTCATTTCAGTTTAAGTTGCTAAAAAAGAACTGCGGCGAAGTGTTATTTCTGGGTGAATTTTGTAACGAAATTGAGTAAAATTGGTGTTTACGAAAGTCGCTCAAAGTGCAAGTGAGGAGCACCCATGACTGAACTAACTCCCCCTCCCCCCCCCTTCTCGCCCCATTCTTTGAGCACAACCTTTCTCCTTCCACTGTTCGGGCTATTCTAAGTGCAAGGGACTTGAAACACTCTCCGTTTGAAGTATAAGCAACTTGTTGTACCTCCTTCCTTGTCTCCAATCGCATCCTGCAGGTACCGTGCGGTAATCTATGGGCAAAGTCTGCGCCAACATTACCGTTCGCTGTTCTTGTGTCATTGATCGGATAGTTCCGTTCTTTCTTTCGTTTGGATGCGCAAACTTCAGGCCTGCCTCCAGCAGCCCTCCTTTCCCCCACTTCAATACACCCAGTTTCTCTTGCAATGCAATAGGTCTCGCATTTACGTGAGTTTGAGCTATTGGCATTGTAAATGATAAAGCCCTTTATATATGTTTTGGTTTTTAAAACATAAATAAAAGACATTGTCATTTACAATGCCAATAGCTTAAACTCGCGTAAATGCGAGACCTATTGCATTGCAAATGCTTGTTATATACTTTACTGTGTCATCCTACGTGGGATGGGTATACCCAGAAGTGGGTCGCGTGCAACTGTGTCACTGGAATCAAGATATACCCAGCTGATGAGCCCATAACAGGGGAGAAACCGGTCCTGGGTTGTTTGTGGTCCGGTTCGGGAAGGACCTGGCATGACATTTTGACCTGGACTGTTCCCATTGGAGCAGGGTAAAGAATGATTTGCGTATAGCTGGGTCCAAACTGAGGTATGGTGTGCAAAAAATGATGGCTTGAGATGCGGCTCTGAGTAATTACCAGTGGCTGTTACTTTTTTTAAACTTGTTAAGTAGCACAAAAGGGCTTGCTACCATTGTCAGTACGGGAAGCCATCAGTTGTGCAAAGGGCTAATGTCTGAACTTATCTTCTCAGGTACCCGGTAAATGTTTTGAAGAGCACGTTAATACAACAGTTAACTAAAGTCATCTGCTAGAGCAGCAAAATCATCTGTAACGAGAACAGAGCCTGGGATTCAGGAGTAAATAAGAACTGCAACAAAACAGAGCAAAGCAGACTAAGACATTTTGAATTATAACTATTCAACAGGATGAGAGGCCACACACTTCAAAAACAAATTAGTTTAGGTATCATTCCAATATCCAAGTGATACACAATTCAATCCAACGCTCTTATTTTTGACAAACAAATTATTATTCCTTTTTTTTCTTCTTAACACACTTGATTATACGATGCAGTCAACGCATTTCACCTTACACACACGTGCTTCTTCAGGGCACTGCAACTCGTGTCAAAAATCCAATTCCTAATGCACAACAAGCTAATTCTCGTTTAATTTGCGCCTCGAAAATTAAGACGTGGCAGACCGGGATGGTGCTGCCAAACAAAGTACCCTTGTCTACGTGACCATGATCCTTGAACAGACATGCAGAACCAATTGGCCAAAATTTAACATACAGCACTCCATGAATTACTAATAATTATTGAACACATAGAAGTGGATCGTGGACAGCTGTAGGAGGACATATGGAACCGTGAAGAACGTTGAGTAGATGCTTAGCTTGATGTGCACAAGGAAATGGATTTTTGCCTCGACTTTCAGTGCCCTGAAGAAGCCCATGTGTGTAGGACGAAATGCGTTGGCTGCATCGTATAATCAAGTGTGATAAGAAGAAAAAAAAGGAATAATAAAATTACAAATTTGTTTATCAAAGATAAGAGCGTTTGATTGAATTGCATATCAGTTGGATATTGGACTGATACCTAAACTAATTTGTTTTTAGAAGTGTGTTGCCTCTCATCCTGTTGAATCATTTACATTTAATTTGTGGCCCACGTGGCAGCTGGTCATTTGAGGAGGGCAACACTGATATAAGGGAACTTTTTGAGTCACTAAGGTGGGTGGTACAGTGATTTATTTAACCTAGCTGCCACTATTTCCACATTTTTAATTATGGTTTGAATTATAAGCAAGGCCACTGGAATGTTGCAGTAAGGGAGGACCAAATTAAACAACATGGTTTACTAAATTATGCAGCAAGAAAATTCAAATTATTCAGCATAATGTGTCACACTTTGTCCAGGCAGTGTTAAAATGTGTAAAAATGACAACATAGTGAACTGGTACTATCACAAAGATTTCACATAATTTGTACTAGTATACTATCAAAATACAGCAATATGCAACTGGAAGGTGAACAGTCACTGTTTGCAAAGTGCCTTCCACTGCACAGCACCCCATGCTGATGCACGGGTAGCGGGCCTATATTTATCAGACTCCGCCACTAACTTTCCAGCCTGGGACCTGTCTGCCATACTTCACTTGTTTCATTGTTGCACAACAACCCGGACGCCCAGTCCCACGCTTGTCCAAGTTGCTTACCATTGCTTTAAGCGCTGTCTCTTTATTACGATATCCATCCTTCCATATGCACCAGCTCTCCTGTTGCCTGGCACGCTGCACACTGCAGGGATGCATACACTTGGGGATTTATACCAAGACGGCACCCTCACTCTGCTGGAGACTCTGATATCTGAAGATGACCCACCCCCGGGTCAGTTCCTCTTATACAACTCACTGCTTGGGGTGTTAGGGAACAGGGGAGATATGCAGGTAGAACGTCCCATGCATCACACAATTTAATACCTACACGTCATGGGTGCAGGTATGCATTTAATGCACTAGCTGGTGGACTCCATGTGTGCACACACACATCAATGTCACTCAACCCTTTACGCCACCACTAAGAGGCGGATCTGGGCCACCCCTGCACAGATGGGAGTGGAGCTTAGTTCTGGAGAGCCCTATTTGGATTCTAAGGAATGCTCGCTTCCGACTCTTCCAATATTATATTCTTCATAGAGCTTACCAAACCCCACAAAAAATAAAGCAATACTTTTTACGCACTGATGCTGCCTGTCCCACTGCAACCTCGCAGACGCTGATATACTGCACATGTTTTGGACATGTCCCTCCTTTAACCTATACTGGCACATGGTTACGAACCGCTTAGCGCCCTGCATGGGGCACCCAACACTACATTCATGAGGACCATGAGAACGTGTGTTGGGGCTAAAAAACACAGAGCCACGGATCGGTTTATTGACCTCGGCCACTTACTAGCTGAACGTTTAATCCTGTGCAAATGGAAATGACCTCTTACCCATTGCTTGGAAACGCTTGGAGATCTCCTGGGCTCAGGCGGAAAGTGTCGCCCTTCACAGGGGAACAACGTGAAGATATCCCCTAGCCACTTATTGGGAAACCATATTAGCAGACTTTCAGACACCCGCCCCCTCCTCGGAAGACTCTGCCATTTGATATCCCCTAATGCAAGAAGTTGTTGCTTTCCACATGCCAGCCTCAGGCGATATACGTTACTAAATGCCCCAGAATGTTCAATCTTATCCTCATTTAGACTCCTATACCATATACCATATTTTTGTGTGAATGTTCTGGCATGGTGCAACTCAGTTAACAGTTTAATACAGTTGACACTTGCACTGTTTCCTATGTATGTTGTAATCTGTATTATGGTTTACACCAAGCGACACGTGTTCTGCTTCGATTACTGTATCAATATTACCTGCCATGCCTGCCTTGATCTTGAATTAGGAGCTCCACAGGTATTATCTTCTTATTTATGATCCTGTTTACTTGTCCAACTAGTACATCATACTGATTTATGTGGTGAACCTTTCACGAGCAGTCACTGTGATACTAACTTGATTGAAGCTTAGTGAAATGTCAATTTTGGAAATGTTTTTTTTTTAAACGTTAATAAACAGATTTAAAGAAAAAAACATCTGTTTGAGCTAGTTTTTTTGTTGTTGTTTTTAAAATCTGCAAATTATGCAGCAGATGATGGATTATGTAGCAAATGGTGTAAATCCATGATTATGTGAAAAATGCTGCATCCGTAGAATCGCATAATTCCAGTGGCCCTCGTTTTGTGCCACATAAAGGTAAGATGCAGAAGAGGTTTATAGGAGGAATTGATAAGACTACCATTGGTTCCTAATCCAGTAAGTGGTGGTTCATTCATTAGAACACTTAGGTCACTGTGAACTAATCGAAGGACACAGATAGGTTGTGAACTCCTCAGCTAACATCAGCCATTGTGCGGTCACAACCTCTCTGCTTCCTTACTGGCCATTGCATTGAACAGGTGCTCTCATGGTCAAAATCTGCATTTGATCTCCAAAGACTTTTGAAGGACACATTTCCAGGACTTTCTAATGATAGCTCTACTGTCTCTTGAGACTGTACCTTCTGCATCTGCCTCAAGGAACATTGCTACCATCCCTTGAAATTACCCTCTCAGAAGATTTCATTCTCTAACTTGGGTGCTCTGCAAACACTAAAGTGGCTAAAAGGGTAAAAGGTTGAAAAACTCTTAATGGACAATTTTACTAAAAAATGGAACAATAATGTATGATTGTCCTACAAATGAGAGCTCAAAGTTAGGCATGCTGCTCCTGGGTTAATTATATTTTTGAATAATTGAAAAGTTGGAAAATTGGGTTACAAATATGGTTGTACAATGGGGATTGCAGATTTTCTGGTACAGATGCATAACTCTGATGCTGGTCATCTCTTGGACTCATTCTTTTTATGTGAGTCTTTGTGATAGTCAGTGTCGATTAACTTGCCATTGTTTTTCTTGTGTTTGATAGCATCGCCGGCAGAAAGCATTTCACAAGGGAGAAATACTGGAAAAGATGCTGGATGGTGAACTTGTGGAGAGAATAATAATGGCGGTGGCAGGGGGTGTATAAAAGCATTATTTACGCAAGTTCTGCTACAGAAAAGCAACCTGTACAATGCATCTAAAAATATTTATTTATTATCTTTAATTTCGTTTTTTTTTGGGAAGGGGGAATTAACAACAAGAAAACCCTTTATCGTATCATTAGGGGCTGCATACACATCGGCTATTTCTTTCATACCGTGTTTGTAACATAAATTCCCGAAATCTGTAAGCTTATATACATTACCATGTAGCCACTTGTTATATCTGATCCATATTCATATATTACCTTATCCATTCTCTATAGCCCATTCGTTAAAGGAAAATGCATGTCCATTTCCTGCCACAATTCCGATTTGGGGTTCTCTGGCCCACGAGAATCTCCCCCCACGTTACTCTTTTGTTGACCGTATGAGGTATTGTCTGCCCTGGGTTCTGGTAATGTGTTTATCAATTCTGTGCAGGCCGTTAAGTTCTCTGCTGCTTTCTCAACCCTTCTAATCTCTCTCATTTATAGTTCTTCGGCTAAGGTCCATCTATTTCACCATATTTTTTTGCTGCATATGTTTTGTGGGTTTCTAGGTCAGCACCGGCCCATGCAGGCAAGAGTGGTGGTGTGGTAGGGCCTGGTGGGGGGGATTTTCGACGGACGATGACAAGGGAATATTATTTATTTATTTAATTTTCACTCATCATCGTCCATCGAAATCCTCCCACCCGGCCCCACGCTCTTACCAGCACAGTTTGCGGCTGTTCAAGGTACAGCCAGTGTATCAATACGCAATATTTTGAGAGTAACAGACCTAATACTGAAAATATGTGTTGCATCTTATGTTTCAGATACCTTTCTGCAATTCCCAATCATATTGAGGGATGTAGCCTTCTGATCTCTGCACTCCGGGCACAACAAAGATTTTTCTGAGTATATCTTATGTTAGTCTGGACGGAGTGAGATATGTGCGCTGTAAATAAATGAAATGTGTTAGTTACATCGAACTTTACCAGTGATTGTTTACGCTTGTGCATAGGTTTTATCCCATTCCATGTCTGTCAAAGACCCATGACTGTCTGACATCAGCCTATGGCCTTGTCCCTTTTCCGGCAGCATCTCCAATGTTACTGAGGCTGTACGGGTAGCTGTGAACTCTGTCCAGATGTCACTCACCATATTTAGTTATTTTAGCCGATTGCAGAAATTGCCCAGGTCCGACCCCAAATCCCCCACGAGTCTCCTTGAAAGAAATGAATCGATCTGCAGGATACAAGTTCCCCAGAGTTTGCCGCCCTCCCTCCCACCATCCTAACATTGTCAGTGCCACCCTCCTTCCTGCTATCTCAACATTGTCAGTGCCACCCTCCCTCCCACCATCTCAACATTGTCAGTGCCACCCTCCTTCCTGCTATCTCAGCATTGTCAGTGCCACCCTCCCTCCCACCATCTCAACATTGTCAGTGCCACCCTCCTTCCTGCTATCTCAGCATTGTCAGTGCCACCCTCCCTCCCACCATCTCAACATTGTCAGTGCCACCCTCCTTCCTGCTATCTCAACATTGTCAGTGCCACCCTCCTTCCTGCTATCTCAGCATTGTCAGCGGCTGGCCTATCTGCTGAAATAGTTGGAGCCACCAGATCGGCCGTGATCTGCTGAAGGGCACCATCAAAGAACTTGCCTGACAGCTGTTTTCCATGCCATTGCTACCTGATGGGCCACGTGACGTGCGGTCTGTTCTCTGCAAGTGGCTACCCTTCTTTAGGCATATTGGTAAAGGTGGAGTTGTCCAGCTTTATAATATAGCTTCAGGTCTGCAAGACCGAGCTCCCTCTGCTCCCTATACAGCTTTGTGTTACCTATCCATACTCAACGTCTCTCCCCATCCCGTACCAGTGAGTCCAAGAGGCTCACAGACTTGTAGGGAGAAGAACCATTTTTGCAATGGTTACTCTCCCCATTATGGAGAGCAGTGGTGTAATCCAGAAATGGAGAGAGGCCCTTAGCCCTGAAGTCCTCTCCACATGATGCAAGAATATTGGTGTTCTACTGAGAGGTACAGCTGAATCCCTAGATCCCAGAATGTGTCTGTCTCCCACTGTAGCCCCGTCATCGGGATTTCTTCAAGAGGTTTTCCCACAAGGCTAGCCAGGGGCATAGGACTGTCTTATTTCTATAAATAGGCAGGCCAAAGGCCAGTGCAGTTTAGTTTTCTTTCTGTAACAGTCAAGGGAGAGGCCTGGGGCTGGTTCAAATAGAGCAGTGATCATCATCATATATGGACACTGTGGGCCCGATCCATAAAGGGCCTCCGCACTCGTGGTGGATGCCCCGCACTCGTGGCAGGACCTCTGCAGACCAGTTCTCATTGCAGAGGTCCTGCCACAACTGCAGGGCCTATGCCATGAGTGCAGAGGCTCTCTGTGAATCGGGCCCTGGATGTATTGTATCTTCAACTCTGCCTCCCCATGGTCCCAGTCCCTAACTCAACTTAATTGCTAACGGCGTTACTGCCAGGGCAAACAGAAGGGAACAGGACAACCTTCTCTGGTGCCACTCTCTATATCCCACCTGCTCAATATCCGCAACCCCCACTGAACTAACCCATGCTGTAGGCTCTTCGTATAACAACTACACTCAACTCAAATATTTAAGTCCAAAGTACACCTTGGTTAAGCATGTGCCCCCAATCTAGAGTGACAAGTACTTTTTCAGCATCTGGCGCCACTAGGCTGCATGCAAGTTGTTCTATCTTCTAGGGTGGGTGCTTAGTGTGATTGAGTCTTGTTAGGTTGAAGAGCATGCTACCGCCCAGTCTAAAAATATTTTTTATAATGGAAATATTGTCTTCTGTCTAATTTATCATTTTCATTTATCTAGCAAATTTTGGATGAAACGAAGATGGAAATTGTATATCGTTCTTCAATATATCACAAGAGGCTTTCAAATATTGAGAATAAACTGAATTACTTGATCATTGACCAATATTTGATGTAGGCTGTGAAGACGATAAATCTCTTTAAAATAAAAATTGGACGATTGCTATTGCAGAAAGTATAATGGGTAATGCAAGTGGTTCTAGCTAAACTAACTACTTTATGACTGCAGCAGTTTGCCAACCTCCATGCTACAACTCTAAATTATTGGATTCATTGGACCTAGCCCTATAGCTGCAGATCTTAGTATCAAAAATCCGGTTTACTTGTGAAGTCAACCTATTGCCTGGCCAAACCTGGGCAAAACAGCTGCAACAGAAATGACCTAGGGATTTTGGGGAAATGAGTGACACACAGAAACTAATGAAAATCATAGGAAGAAATGACTTTCCATGTCAGCTTGATTCTTTGTGATTTTCCTTATTTTTTATAATTTCTTTTATTTCAGGTTCATTCACAGAAAAAACGTGCAGAAGCTGCACAGCCATAGTCCCTAATATAGCATTAATATAATTGCATGATGAAAATCGTGGGCTCTCTTAAGCCAGCCAGCACTTGGTTAGAATTATTAAAAATATATATTTAAAAAAAATAAAAAATGGACAAAATTAATCAAAGAAGCCACCTTGGCAATCATGTAAAGAATTAATGAAATGAAAAAAGCAATATCTATCTATCTATCTATCTATCTATCTATCTATCTATCTATCTATCTATCTATCTATCTATCTATCTATCTATCTATCTATATATCTATCTATCTATATATTCACTGAAAAAAACATAGGTTTCAAAGATGTTATAATTAGTTGGACATTTGACTCATATAAAACCAGAGAAATTCCCCTGTTATAGTTAGTTGAGCTAACTATATCTCACGTCCCTGCAATGCACTGCTGATGACGTCACATATTACATCATTCATGACATAGTCAGTGACATCACTGATGACATAACTGATGACATTTCAAATGACATCACTGATGACATCACTGATGACATCATCCAGTGAATGTGTGTTTCTATAAAATGTAAATATGTTTTATATATATATGCCAAGGTGTATTGAAGAATGAATGGGTGTACAAGAGTCAGGAAGGATGATTAAGTAGGTGTGTGACTGACTGTATAAGTGAGTGATTAATTGTGTCTTGCTTGATTCATGTGTTAGCGACTGATACAGACATTCACACAGTTTAGGTTGTCAGTTGGTGTGTAAGCAGTTCCATGGTTTGGTTAGCAACTAAATGAGGATCTATATGAGCTATTGATTGCTTGTCTGAGTACCTGTATGGGTGCCTGAGTGTCCGTGTAGGTGGGTGGGGGGGTGACTCTGTGCATAGATGTGTGAGTGGATAATTCACTGGGTATACGTGTTCAAGTCTGTATCTGTGAAGGGCTGTATTTCTTGGTGAGTGTGTGTATGAGGGTCTTGGTGAGTACATGGATGCCTCAGTGGTACATGTGTGAGTAACTCCACATGTGAAAGGCAGTATATATGAGTGTTGGACTGTATAAATGACTATATGTGAGAGTGAGTGATTGTGAGAGTGCCTGTATGGATCAGTGTGTGCTTGTATTAGTCATTGTATTAGAGTGTGAGTATGTGTTAGTATATGTTTAAATAAGTGACGTAGTATGTGTATAACTGTACAGGTGAGTAAATGTAAGTGTGATTGATTATTTCCATTAATGACTAGGTGTGTGAATAACTATGAATGAGAGGTGGTGTGTGAGTGTCTGTATAGATATGTGACTGGATATGATAATGCTGTATTGATGGCTGACTGTATGTATGAGTGACTGTATGAGTGAATGAATGGATGTGTGTGTGTGTAGACCTAGGAATTAGTGAGTGGATATGTGCTAACTGGTATTGGTGTGTTCATGGTTTCGAATATTATAGTCTGTATTTTAGAGTGGGTGTATCAAGTGTTATATTAGGGTCTGATAAGGTGCACCAGATTTTGACTTGGATGATGTCATCAGTGATGTCATTTGAGATGTCATCAGTGATGTCACTGGCCATGTCATGAATGATATAATATGTGACGTCATCAGCAGTGCATTGCGGGGGCGCGAGTTATAGTTAGCTCAACTAACTATAACAGGGGAATTTCTCTGGTTTTATATGAGTCAAATGTCCAACTAACTATAACATCCCTGAAACCTATGGTTTTTCAGTGAATTTCAAAGGTTTTTTTAAATGCTAATTTCTAATTATAATGTTCATTAAACCTATCTTTTTTTTCTGTGTTTTTTAATTATCAACCCATTCTCAACTTGGTGAAAACTGCAAATCTCACCACTCTTCCATCGATACCTTACGCCAACAAAATTGCCACAAACGAGACCCACAACTAACGCTAATGAAATGCAAAGTAGACGTTCCCGCGCAAAAAAAACACGAAAACACCACTTCCCAATATTTTCAACAACCAGCCAAATCTGCAATGCGATCCAAAAAGCAGGCGATAAGCCGAGTTAGCAGTAACAAATTAACATCAACTTTTAACTGGTGTAAGGAGGTCGACTATCTACTCCGTGAATTGTACCCGACTCACAGCCACATCTAAAGACCAACACGTGATAGAGCTACTGATCATGAAGGTCCGACACGCAACAAGACCACAACACCCAGCGCCACCACCACCAGAACCTCCCCCCCGCACCAGCCCCCTACTACCACCAAGGCAGCGCAAAACAGGACAACGGACCTTCCCAAAACATCATGCCCCTCAGCCACACAATAGCTGAATGTTGGGAGATGTGGCAACCAACTATATATGAAGGAGGCAAGTCACCCTTCAACAATAAAGCACACAATGCCAAGATGTGCTGCACAGACCTCACTATGCAAAGCACAAACCTCTCCATGTGGAGGTATACTGTTGATACTTGTAGTGTAGTGCACAGTGGACGCAACCATGTTACCTCAGGCAGTGGGGAAGATCTCGGTCATGTAGCTGTGTTGTCCCCCCTGGAAGCAGAAGCGGAGTGGGCTGCTCCAACGTACGCCACTCCAGCATAGCAGTATGAATAAATAGGCTAGGCCCTAGGCGTGGTTCACTTGAGGGAAGACCAACGAATCTGTCACAGAGGCAGCCCTCACCCTGGCACGTGGCTGCCGCCATAACCGCGGGCCTCCTCGACACAGGCCCCCTGTGAACCCAGCAGCACAGTACCTCAGACTTATGTCTGTACCAACTACTGCCTTCGATCTACACTGCGGACATGCAGCGCTCACAATTCAGATGCAGTGGCGATTGCAGATGTCGCAGTCCAGTTCGCATGACACTTTGCTTCCAGTGTGGCTCGCCCAGACCACGCATCATCGCACGGTGCGCACACGCTGTGTGCTTCAGGTGCTACTAACTCACTGCACCATAAATCATCGCCACGTAGCTGTGCTCCCATCCTGACCACTGCCTCCGCCCTACACTGGGGTTACAGGGTTCACAATTCAAGATTAGTAGCGACGCAAGTTGTGTAAGACACTATAATGGGTTAAGAAGACCACATGCTCCCAATCTGTGCAGCTCAAGTCAACGTCACCTGCCTGTGGGCCTTTGCTGACCGCTGCCTCCGGCCTGCACTGTGGAAGACTGACGACACGTGGTGCCAACTAACCCTGTTCAACACAGGCCGATCCCACATGTGTAACTGTGTCCTGAGTCCTGAATGGCAGTGACCCCAAGTCCATGGCAGCGACCACAGCACCAGACTCCCTTCGATCAGTGAGGCATATTTCGATATGCAAGGCCGGCGACACGTAGTCCCACTAACCCTCTTTTACACAAGCTGATCCCACATGTGTAACTGTGTCCTGAGTCCTGAATGGCAGTGACCCCAAGTCCATGGCAGCGACCACAGCAGCATACTCTTTGATCAGTTAGACCTTTTTCCATATGCAAGGCTGGTGACACGTGGTCCCACTAACCCTCTTTAACACAAGCCGATCCCACATGTGTAACTGTGCACTGAGTCCTGAATGGCAGTGACCACAGCACCAGACTCCCTTCGATCAGTGAGGGGTATTTCCATATGGAAGGCCGGCGACACGTGGTGCCACTGAACCTGTACTACGCAGGCCGGTGGGGCCACCAACGTATGCACGTGGCTGTGGGCCCTTGCTCACCGCTACCTCTGGCCTACACTGTGGAAGACCGGCGACAAATGGTGCCACTAACCGTCTTCCACACAAGCCGATCCCACATGTGGAACTGTGTCCTAATCCCTGAATGGTAGTGACCCTAACTCCGTGAGCCAACCACAGCACCAGACTCCCTTCGATCAGTGAGGCATACTTCCATATGCAACGGCGGCGACACGTGGTGCCAATAACTCTGTTCAACACAAGCCGAACAATCCCACATGTGGAACTGTGTCCAGAGCCCTGAATGGCAGTGACCCCAAGTCCATGGCAGCGACAACAGCAGCATACTCCCTCTGATTAGTTAGGCATATTTCCATATGCAACAGCGGCGACACGTCATGCCAATAACTCTGTTCAACACAAGCCGAACAATCCCACATGTGGAACTGTGTCCTGAGTCCTGAATGGCAGTGTCCCCAAGTCCATGGCAGCGACCACAGCAGGATACTCCCTCTGATTAGTTAGGCATATTTCCATATGCAACGGCGGTGACACGTGGTGCCAATAACTCTGTTCAACACAAGCCGATCCCACATGTGTAACTGTGTCCTGAGTCCTGAATGGCAGTCACCCCAAGTCCGTGGCAGCGCCCATAGCACCACACTCCCTTCGATCAGTGAGGCATATTTCGATATGCAAGGCCGGCAACACGTAGTCCCACTGACCCTCTTTAACACAAGCCGATCCCACATGTGTAACTGTGTCCTGAGTCCTGAATAGCAGTCACCCCAAGTCTGTGGCAGCGACCACAGCACCACACTCCCTTTGATCAATGAGGGGTATTTCCATATGCAACTACAGACTCCAGTAGGCAACTAACTATCACAGTCCTACACCCTACATATTATCCTTTTAGTATCCTCGCTTCAAGAATTTATTTTTTATATCAGGTATAGCTTTACTACAATGACCAAATTAATCTTCAAATGCAAACTAACATGGAATAGCAGTCTACACTACAGGCAGTACAGCTCGCAATTCCAATTTTAAATGCTAATTTCTAACAAGATTGTACTCAGAAAATACAACACTTCGTCAATGCATTCTATACTTATTTCATCTTTTCATCATACGCCTACACTGCACTCAGTAGGGCTCACAATGAAAATGATTTCTTCATTCATTAACTACAGAGTCCACTAGGCAAGTAACTATTACAGGCCTCAAATCTACATAATATCCTTTCTTCTTGAACCTTTTTTATATCAGTTATAGCTTTAGTACAATGACCAAATTCATTTTCAAGTACAAATGAACACTCAGCAGTCTACACTGCGGGCAGCAGACCTCACAATTTGAATTTTGGACACGTGGTGCCAACTAACACTGTCCAGCACAAGCCGATCCCACATGTGTAACTGTGTCCTGAGTCCTGAATGGCAGTGACCCCAAGTCCATGGCAGTGACCACAGCACCACACTCCCTTCGATCAGTGAGGCATATTTCGATATCCAAGGCCGGCAACACGTAGTCCCACTAACCCTCTTTAACACAAGCCGATCCCACATGTGTAACTGTGTCCTGAGTCCTGAATAGCAGTCACCCCAAGTCTGTGGCAGCGACCACAGCACCACACTCCCTTTGATCAATGAGGGGTATTTCCATATGCAACTACAGACTCCAGTAGGCAACTAACTATCACAGTCCTACACCCTACATATTATCCTTTTAGTATCCTCGCTTCAAGAATTTATTTTTTATATCAGGTATAGCTTTACTACAATGACCAAATTAATCTTCAAATGCAAACTAACATGGAATAGCAGTCTACACTACAGGCAGTACAGCTCGCAATTCCAATTTTAAATGCTAATTTCTAACAAGATTGTACTCAGAAAATACAACACTTCGTCAATGCATTCTATACTTATTTCATCTTTTCATTATACGCCTACACTGCACTCAGTAGGGCTTACAATGAAAATTATTTCTTCATTCATTAACTACAGAGTCCACTAGGCAAGTAACTATTACAGGCCTCAAATCTACATAATATCCTTTTAGTATCCTTTCTTCTTGAACATTTTTTATATCAGTTATAGCTTTAGTACAATGACCAAATTCATTTTCAAGTACAAATGAACACTCAGCAGTCTACACTGCGGGCAGCAGACCTCACAATTTGAATTTTGGACACGTGGTGCCAACTAACACTGTCCAACACAAGCCGATCCCACATGTGTAACTGTGTCCTGAGTTCTGAATGGCAGTGATCCCAAGTCCATGGCAGCGACCACAGCACCAGACTCCCTTTGATCAGTGAGGCATATTTCGATATGCAAGGCCGGTGACAAGTAGTCCCACTAACCCTCTTTAACACAAGCCAATCCCACATGTGTAACTGTGTCCTGAGTCCTGAATGGCAGTGACCCCAACTTCGTGGCAGCGACCACAGCATCAGACTCCCTTCAGTCTTATTTGTTGTTCTTTTCTTTAAATACATTTTTTATATGTAAATCTATACATGACTAAGATTCTTCATGGTCCAACCGCACAGGTACACTTCCAGGCCCAAGAAGGTTGTTGGGGGTATGATGGTAATGTGGGAAGAGGGTGCGTTACCTGCTGATGTGGGGAGAGGCAGCATCAAAGGGGTATCTATCACAGAAAGAACTCCGATATGTTTTCACAAATGCCTCGGACAAATGCCAGCTGACAGACTGAATCACATAATGGTTTTTCAATGCTTATGTAGTGTAAGTTATAAACAGTTCGCACCCAGGCTCGCAGAGGGCCAGCTGCGGCCCGTCCGCTCGACTCACAGACGCAGTACTACAAGCCGCCCGCGTTATTGTAGCTATCCCTGCCCTGTTCCGTCGTATGCCACGCCACTGCGATTACGTTCCGACGTTGGCCCCACATAGCTACCTGTCGCAGGCGTACGCGCTGTTGGTGTGCAGGTCAGTGGTCTAGTTCTCAACATCTCACGGCCACTCCCTCAGGGCAGATTTGCACACACACCACACCCAGCCGGCACATGTGTCACAGGCCATGTGACCACGCAAATATAATAGATCGACAACGTCACATCCTTTATTGCCGGTGCTGACTAGATGGCGGACACTCCACGTGTCTCAACCATAAAGAGTCTTTGAAAAGTTACGCAGAAGGTTAGTCGCACCCTGAATACAGATCAGGCACAGACTGCAGATGCACAGGGTTAGTGCCACCCGAAGCTCATATGGCCACCAGGGGCCTAAAACGACGTTGCACAAACTTAACTTCCACAGGCTTAGCAGCCCCAAAAGCTGATGTGGTCTCCGCCATTGATGACTCAGGACTCAGCGACATGTGTGAGATCTGCCAGGCCGTGGAGAAGATATTGTGGTCTCCGCCATTCATGACTCAGGACTCAGAGACATATCTGGGATGACTTTTGACGGCCACGTGGAGTGCCCACTGCTGCACACTCCGGTGGCACCAGGTAATTATTTGCTCATGGATGCGCAGAGGCGGCAGTGTCTGTCTCTCTCTCTCTCTTCCTTCTTTTCCTTCTATCTCTCTAACTCTCTCTCTTCCTTCTCCCTTTCTCACTCCCTTTCTTTTTTTCCCTCTGGCTTTTTTTCCTTCTCTGTGCCTCTCTCCTTTGATATGCCATTACACACGTCCTTATTTTGTGCTTTATTTTCCAGGCTCTGTCGTCGACATCCATGGTCCCTACAGGAATGTTCCGCCTTCTTCTTTTCTATTATTTTTGTTATATTTTGTTTATTAGTTTATCATTTATATATATATGTAAATAAAAAAATTAATTTTGCAAATATTTTTTCGTTTATCATTTACATATATATTTATAAAAAAATAAAGATAAAAAAAAGATTATAACGTTTTTGGTTGTTCTCTTCATTGCTGTGTGACTCTTTCTTGTTCTTATTACTGTTATTTGATGGAGTCCACCAAGTTGTTAAATTTTTGGGCACTTGTCGTGGGAATACTGGTGATGTCTGCAGTTTACACCAACTTCTGAATAGTGTGTTAGATTTATCTCAACTTTACTTCCATTAAAGTGCTGATAATGAAATGCAGACTAGTCGTTCCAGTACAAAAAGACACGAGGTGCACCTTTGCGATTTATTCTAAATACTAAAATCCTGTATTGAATTGCACTGAGGTAGTTGCTGCACTTACAGTGTGCACACAAATCAATTAAGACCTCTCATTGTATTTATATTGATTGGGAATAGTGCGTCAAGTGCTGGATCTTGATGAGATACACTGCTCAGTTCGTTTATTGTTCTGCACACGAAAAAAATCACATCACAACTTTCACACCAACTGCAATGCGAAACAAATTCCGGCGATAAGCCACATTAGCACCAGGTATTTTACACCTGCTTTCTGCTGGTGTTAAGCACGACGACTACCTGCACCATGAAACGGAACACAGCCAAGAGCCACACCAGAACACCCACAGGTGCCATAGAATCAATGAGCATGATGCAGGGATACCCATGAGGGCCACAAGACTCATCGCAACAACTCCAGGACCGCCAACGCCCCCCAAACCCGCATCTGAGCAAGTGTGTCCCTGTGGTCATTGTGTTAGCATGATAGGCACCAGCCCTGCAACATCACAGTGTGCTGTCACCTCAGCGTTGGCAGTGAGCCTGGACATGTAGCTATGCATGCATCCTCCTGCATGCACAACCGGCATGTGCTGGTCTGGAGTACACAGGTCAGCGCAGGGGTGTGCCTATCCGGCAAGGGGAACAGGGTGTCTTGGACTTGTCCGTGTACAGGAAGTGCAGTAAGTGTGTCTGTGTTCTGGTGTGGCCTGCCACAAAGGCCGCAGCACTCAATGTTGTAAAGTGCCATGCATCACCTCCAAACAGCACTGTGATGGTGTAGTTAGAATGTAGCAGGACATGCGCGAATAGGCATTACAATGGTGTGCCGTACAAGTGCACGAGATACAACAGTGCACCGTAGAAAAGCGTGGGGGCTCGTGGGAGGGAGAAGCAGCTGTTTGGCGATGTAACACACAGTGAACTCGCCCATGTGTCACGTGCTGGGCATCTCATCCATGATAACCACGGTCGCAGACATCCTACAACACCAACGACCGGCCTTTGTACACATCCTGTATGAATGCAGTGTGGTTTTCACTTCTATGCACTTTCAGTGGTGTGATGTTGGCGGGTTGTGTGACTTGTGCTCCTTGTTGGTGTGTTTAATTCTGGCCATTGTTTGTCTATACTTGTGCTGTACTTAATTGTGCATGTGTGCCATTCTGCCCATCTCCCCCCGTCTCCCCACTCCCTGCTTCTTCCTCTTCCTGGTGCTGTTGTGTCTATAATTTTGTTGCTCCACAGATAAACACATGTAAAGAACAATGATGTAATATGTGACATCATGAGCAGTGCGTTGCGGGTGTGCGAGTTATAGTTAGCTGAACTAACTATAACTGCTGAATTTCTATGGTTATGTCCAGCTAACTATACCGTCCCTGAAACCTATGTTTTTTTCTCATTAAAGAAACAAACAACCAACCTCAGCTCCAATCATGCACACAAGTAGCTGAGGTTGGTTGTTTGTTTCTTTAATGATAGCGGATACGAGTGGCTTAGTAGAATGTGTGACAGTGAGCACGGGTAGAATGGGGAGAATGCGACTTGTTGATGGGGGAACAGGTAGTTATACGAAGTATAGAAAGGGAGGGGTTTGATACCAGAGGGGAATGTAGTTTTACACATGTACAGTTTTGCACAGCACGGGTTGGAGAGTGAACAAAAATAGATTGGTGTTTAAGGGGAGGCAGAAAGTTTGAATTTAAATGCAATTGATTCTGACTACGATTAGAGTAATAAGTACAAGGGGACATTTATTTATACAATGAATCATGAATTGATGTGATGATTATGTTACACAGAAGACATTTAGTAATGGTTTTTTTAAACTGTTAATTTGCAGTTACCCCTGACGAAGGGCTTGTTATAAGCCCGAAATGCATAGGGTTCCTCATAAAGAAGATGCTGCTCTTAATGATTCTCTGCATTTTGTGCGTATTTTCGAAGAGGTCCGGGTGGGCACACTGAAATGTGGGAAGCATTCAAAATGTAGGACGCTATACATGTGGATAAGGAAAAGGACGGCATGAAAGTTCTGGCACACACTGTGGATTAAATGGGATGAATTTGAATAAGGTTGAAAAGTTGAATCAAGAGCAGGATATAATATCCATTCACGCTGTGCGTGTGGGAGTGGAGCGTTCACACGCGCTCCCCACAGCATTGTATTAGGTCTGGGACATCTAGTGGTCGGAGGACAAAATAACATGTTTCTCAGTAACAGGAAGTATAAAGTTATTCTAGGAGTCATGCAAATACAAGATGGTGTTTTTAGGTCTCGCCTGGTGTTAGCGGCGCGCAGCACTGCCCTCGCCATGCGAGGGCTTTTTGTAATCGATTCAAGATCTGAACGCGTACGGAGGGACAAAAAAATGCACGCGCATGTGGACAGCCTGACGCCATCTTTGTTTACTTTAATTCACGTACAGGTGGACAAAATGTGCACGCGCACATGGCAGCATGCTTTCGCTTTCGCTCCCTCCCCTGTTAGGCCCCTCCTTCTTCCATTGTGTGAAGGCTGAAGATTTGGCGTGCCCTTGACCAATCTTATCTCGCTGGCGTGAATTTTGAAGGACGTCAGCAGTGGCTGGAGTCGGGTTGTGATGGGAAAGCAGAGACCTTCATTCTAATGTAGCGCTTTGAAGCGGCACATGGTGAGCATTAACGCAAGCAACCATTAAGGGGTATTAATATATTCTACTTCTTCACTCTCTCCCTTCACCCTCCTCTGCCCCGCCCCCACCCCAAAACCCCTTCGCCTTCTCTTCTTCTCCTCTTCCTTCTCATGACCCCACCTTAACCTCTCCGTTCTCAAAGGGCAGATTGGGCGCTGTGCACGCAGCCTTCATAACAGCAGCATGCGTGTTGGTGTCTCTCCTGCTGCACACCCCCGATCGTGTGTTCCTTTTTATCTTCCATGTCATATTGCAAGGGGCAACTGTCCATCAAAATGCGCTTAGAACAGACCTTAGGCAGAATAAGCGCTGTGCCAGCAGCCATCATGACATAACCATGCTTTTTCCTACTGTCCCTATGCCTTTTTTTCTAATCCCCTACTTCTCCCCGTTTTCCCTTCTTCCACCCCTATTTCCACATATTGATTTGATATTGCTTTAGGACAGTATTTGGGTTGTACCATTGAAAGCGTTTAGCGCCCATGCGCCTCCCCAATTCAATAAAACCACGCTCCCCTTTCCCCGGGCCCCATGTTGTATCCACCTTTTTTGTTCGTTCCTTCCCTCTCTTGTCTCCGCCTTTCCTCTGCCGTTCCCCACTCAGCGCTTTGAAGCGCCTTTGCGCGCCACGGTCGTTCAAGAAGCGCCGAACATGATAAGACATAACAACCCGCAGCACCCCTTGGTCCTCGATCCTTAGAAACAGTCACCATGCTGCATGGTCACGGTCCATCGAAACGAGACAATTAAAAAAGCCCATTACTGTATAAACCCGACATGTGTTCTGACATTTCCGGGGTGTAAAGAATACAAGCCGTGACAGAGAAACCTTGTTTTTCCAGAAGAAGCGCCTCGGAGGCGCAGCAGTGGTGACCCCCAGACTGCCTCTCGCGGTGCCCCTCCAGGGCCTGCCAAAGGGAGTCATTATTGTGGCTTGCTCCTTCCGGGCAGCAGAGGGCCTTTTAAAGAGCTTATTGTTTTATAAAACAAGCATTAAAATGCAATAGGTCTCGCCTTTGATTAAGTTAAAGCCATTTGCTTTGCTAATGGTGTTGTATAGCAAAGCAAATGGCTTTAACTTAATAAAAGGCGAGACCTATTGCATTTTCAATGCTTGTTTTGTTTTCTGGGTCATTGGAAGAGGTGTCAACAATGGTTTCCTATATAGGGGCTCGTAGTCTGATTCTGCATCCCTTTCAACATCAAGGATTTGTCATTGTTGTGGTCTCCGTCCACTGTACTTTGTTCCATTATCAGAATTCTTGAGTTAGTATTTTTGCTTGTCTTTTCTTCCGAGTCCTAGCTAGAAGTCTTGCTTTAGGATTTTATTTTTTTCCCCTACTTTTGCTTATGTATTTTTTTAGTTTTTTTTATGCAACTTGTTTGCTTTTAATTCTCATAGGTACTTCTATGGTGCCTCTGTCATCTTGCTGAACGTTCTTGGTGCCTTCACCTTCCTCTCAGTGAATCTGGAGGACAGTGGTTAAACTTCTGAGAGGTTGCCCTCTTTCACAAAGAACGTAAAGGAAGTGTAACCTGTCATTAACAGCAGGGAGTATCACAAAAAGCATGCTTTAAGTAGTGCAATTCAACTACATGCGCCAAACCCATCTGACTTCTGCACATATCCATACGATCTTCCTAACTCACAGCATACCTGCCCTTGATGTTGTGAAGAGGAAGCTGACTTTTCGCAAAAGACTTGGTCCAACCGGGTCATTCTGAGGTGGTTGGGCGAAATCACTACTCTCCTAACAGAGTAGATCCTAGGTCCTAAATCCTGCTTGTTAGGACTGATGCCCAGAATGTAGGTTGCCAAATCCAACTGTAGGTTTGTTGATTTGGCCCTTGTACTAGCGAGATGGGCCATTGCTATGGACTGGCATTTTCCCCATACTTATGCACAAGCAGAAATGGATGCCTGCAGTCACCCCATTGCACCCTCGGGCAGACCAAAGGTGGTACTGCACTGGGCTCCTTTGACACCAGCAGCCATGCCTAAATCATAGGATAAACCACCATAGATCCCCTGCACATTGATAATACATGTCAAAATAGCACTTGGAGATCGGGGCTAACATGACAAACATGATTTAGACCCATTGGTACCTAGCCGAAAAACTGGTATTATCAGGTGGTAACAGATCTACCAGGAGCTCTAACAAGCTGCTACTGAAACCGCAACGTTTCTCCAAGAAAAAAACGTACAATCGTACCTTCTCAGGAATGGCCCCCAGGATATGGAATGCCCTACCCCCAGAAACGAGACTCAATCCATCTACGGTTTTTTCAAAAAAGAAGTGAAATCGATTCTCATGTCCAAATTTACCTGAACTATAGCTATCTGCATTTCTCTGTATTATGTACCTTGTATGCACTGTAACACTGTATTTTTATGTACACACCTTTTCCTATGTCAGATATGTGAAGCGCTCTGATACCCGCAAGGGTCTTGTCCGCGCTATACACAACCGTCTAAATAAAAAAATAAAAAAAATTGCCAGCCTTTGCCATGACCCTGATTTCTAGCCCTCGTCCCCACCAAAAAACAACTGCTCTAGTTTCTCTCTTATTAGGTGTTGTATTGTTTTAGTTGCTATTTGATTCACATTGTTTAATTCCCTTTACTAGGTCGTCTAACAACAACAAATCTTGTAAATTTGAAATGTACATACAATATAATAGTGTATTGTCATGCATGTTACCCACCGCCTGAAGTGTCTGTTACATGAAATAAGCAGTGTTTGTCACACTACCCGAAAACGAAATAAAGACCATTCAAAACATGCTCTGGAAAAGCCAGTAAGTCTGGCAGCTGCCAACATCTGGCTTTGTCAATGCTTGTTTTTTATCATGTTTTTTGCAAAACGTTATTGTTGGGGAAGTTGCCAAGTCATTGTCAATCTATATAAAACAGTGGCTACAAAGCAAAAAACATTTTTTGGTTTCAAAAAGCACTTATTGCCATAGTACTTCCTCACACTGAAGGGAACTACCTTGTGTGTCGATGTGGTCCTGGTGAAAGGGACGAATGCTCTCACTTGAAGGGAAGTCAGACAATGGCTAAAGAAGGTTTACCCACTACCCCATGCTGTAAGTTGTAGTAGGCAGGAGACAAATGTGACTGACACAATAACTGACCAATGGATGAAGAGGGTTGGATGAAAACCTGTAAAAGTATATTATACCTATAATTTTTGTAAAATCAAAAAGGTCTTCGCTAACACCAGACCTAAGAAAAAGGGTGATGAGGGGGAGAAAGTCTACAGGGACAAATTTGATGTAGGTGTAGCTTTTTCACTCCTTCACAGGTCTGGTTCGCTACACATACAATCGATGTGGATTTTGAGTGATTTAATTTATCCCATTTTAATAAGCTTGGTGTAATACTGCATTTGCACCACAAAAGGCAAACTACCATTGAACTGGAAAGGAAATTGTTAGACTGGTCAGCCTTTGGATGGCCCCAAACCTTTTGCCTTCACTGCTCCTATTTATATGACTTCGTTTTTGTTGGTCTCAGGCCTCTGTGCACTTTACCACTGTTAGCCAGTTCTTAAAGTGCTTGTGCTCACTCCCTACAACATGGTAAAATTGGCTTACACCTGATTGGCACATTTAATTTACTTATAAGTCCCTAGTAGAGTGGTCGACCATATACGCAGAGCTGGTATATTAAATGCTACTAGTGGTCCTGGAGCGCCTAGTGTGTCACCCACTTAAGTAGCCCCTTAAAACATGTACCAAGCATGCCATTGCAGCCTGATGGCAGCTTTAAACTGGTAATGTAGCGATGTGCTGCTAAATAACATGGCTAAAAGATTTTCACATTGACAAGGCCAAAAGCTCAGGCATTGCTGAGATCTACTGGCTTTGCCAATGCTTGTTAGGTGTTGACGGGGTCTTGCTGAAAAAATGTGGAAGTGATAGTGAGAAACAGTTGAGGAGCACTGAAGTTAAGCGAGGATGTGGCATTACAACCAGAGCTGACGACAGGGGAACTGGTGAACCTGGTTCAAATCACGGGGTTCACTGAACAACTTGCGATTCTGGGCAAATCACTTACGCTTCCCCCTGCGTACGACAATGAATGTGTTTTTGTGTAATGTTACTAGTGGCACTTAAAGCGCTCCAATCCCATTGGCTAGTATTAGTACTATGGCACGATGGAGGTCGGAACAAGAACTCCAATGCCAATCGGATTATGCAAAAAAAAAAAAAAAACAGCAGCGACGAGGGAGGTAGTGGTGGGACGGGTCAAGCAGGGAAACAGGAGGGGATGGGGAAAAGGGCAAGCAATGGCAGGAGGAAGCAGCAATGAAGGAGTAAAAAAAAATACCTTAATTGAAGCAAGATCAGCGACAAAAATGAATGTGTCATTGTGGAATGTAACTGATGAGCACTTAAAGCGTTTCAATGCCAACGGCCAGTGGTCGTACTATGGCATGACAGAGGATCCAAAACCATTGGATCGTACAAAAAATAAACAAGTCTTGTTCGCATTTTAACAACTTTTTGAGAAATGCATTTGTTTATGTACATGCACATGCATTTTAGTGGTATGTGTGTATGTGTACATGGGAGAGGGCCTGAAAACTCAAGTACTCCCATGGAGTGCTTGAAAACAAAGAAAAAATAGCTGCGAAAACCAAGAGCAGTGTAAGGAACATGTACTTGGCCCATGTGCTATGGGAGGCCCAAACAGAAGAAGAGGGCATGACGCTCGCATGCCATGACAAATGCCATCAAAGAAAATGAGAACAACGCTGAAGTTTACTAATGGCAGATGCAGGCTGGCCTGTAAGCCCTAAAATAGAACTGGTAATGCTGGCAGTGATGGACGAACTTAGACTCATGGCCGACAGCAGGAAGCCATGCACCCTGGTCCTGCTAGACCTGTCCGCGGCATTCGACACGGTCAAACATGACCAACTACTGTCGCGGGTTTCAGAGTTGGGCATTCATAGGCTGGCACATCAATGGCTTTCATCCTTCCTGTCAGGTCAATCCCAAAGGATCCAGATGGCTGATCAGGTGTCCAATATTGGCGCTCTTACATGCGGTGTCCCTCAGGGTTCTGCGTTGTCTCCCCTCCTTTTCAATATCTATCTACAACCTTCTACAACCTCTGGTGGCTGCATTGGCCCGCATGGAGTGCCAAGTTTTCAAATACGCTGATGATGCACAAATTATCACCCGGATTGACAACTCTCCCACAGCCCACGAACGGATGCAGAACATACTGAGGTACACAGTCAATTGGATGACAGCCAATTCACTCAAAATGAACCCCAATAAAACCGAGGTACTGGCCATCACCACGGGTAACAACCCATGGAGCGACCTCTTTTGGCCACGAGTGCTAGGCACCATTCCCACGCCAGCCCCAGTCGTAAAAAGTCTTGGCATAAAAATAGATGCCAAGCTCTCTATGTCATATCAGGTATCTACCGTGGCAGGGACATGTGTGGGCCTACTGAGACAGCTACGGAGACTCGCCCCCCTTCTCTCATTTACGGCACTACGGATGGCTTTGTCTGCAATGATTATGTCAAGGTTAGATTATGACAAATCTCTGTACTTTGGCCTTCCTGAGAAGCTGCTAACAAAACTCCAAGTAGTCATGAATGACGCTGCCAGACTGATTTTCAGGCTCCCTGGGCGGGCACATGCCACGCCCTAATGCAGCTGCACTGGCTCCCGATCAACCAGAGAACCAGGTTCAAAGGTCTATGCATAGCCCATGAAGCCATCCACGGTCGGGCCCCAGCCTACATTAAGGACCGCCTCATAAACTATGTGCCAGGGCGTACCCTTCAATCATCTGATGCTGGCCTTTTGGCCTGCCCTCGCTTTAATACATCCTCCAAAGGAGGCAGAGCCTTTTCCACAATGATCCCTCAACTCTGGAATAAGCTGCCGGCAAGCCTTCACAGGGAACCCACTCTTCTTCCATTTAGGAAAAAACTTAAAACGTTTCTTTTTACTGAAGCCTGGGGCACAACCTAGGCCAAGTATCGGTGCATATACATGCAGATGTGGTGAAGTTGGGCTCTATCTCATAGTGCTAAGAAACCTGTCGGTGATTATGCGCTCTAGAAATCCCAGTTAACATTAACAACACATCTCTTCGAGACAGCGCATGCACTGTCTAGTCAAGCAGGGCATGCGCTCTCTAGCGAGACCTAAAATCAATAGATTTCACACAGGTGAAAACTACTGGGTTTGCCAATGCTTGTTGTGTTTAGAAACTGGGAGATTAAGGGTCATATGTAGGTAAAAGTGAAATACCGATTTGTAATACCGAATTTTACCTATTCAGTATTCGGTACGTAAAGATTCGGTATAAATTGCCGAATTGGTAAAATTCGTTAAGAAATACCGAATCGGAATGAATCCAATAAAAAAAACGAATCCCCATTACCGATTAGTAAATACCGATTCGGTAAATACTGAATCGGTAATTTAAAAAATCGCAATTTGTGGAATCAGCCAATCCTGTGCATCCTCATTACCTCCCAAACAGGAAGTGGCCACACCCCTGCAGCTGCACTGAACCTAGAGCTGACTGTGAGGCAGGGAGCAGAGGAGAGAAGCCAGGTGCAACTCCACAGACTTTGAGATCCAATTGCCATCCAAATGGAAAACCAGGAGAGGGAGAATGAGGCATCAGAGAGGAAAAGAAAGCAGAAATTCAGTGGGAGAGAGCTGGAGGTCCTCATTGAAGATGTCACCAAGGACCATGACTGCTTATTTGGGAAACAGTCCCTGCAGGTGCCAGAGTCCCAAAAAAGGAAGATCTGGCTTGCTATCCAGGAAAAAATTAACGCCATTGGAGTTACCCACCGCTTCATTGATGACCTCAAGAAAAGGTGGTATGACCTGAGGAAGGCTGCAAAGGCGAGGCTTGCAGAGAGGCGGAAGCAGGCAGAGCGCACAGGTGGAGGGAGGAATACAGCACCTGCACCAACTGCTTTGGATCTGCTGGTTGGGTCCACCCTCCAGCCAGAGAGTGTGAGTCGGGCCGGCGATGCAGACAGCTCAGCCAGAGTTGCCAACAAACAAGGTAAGATGCATTCACAGCATGCTGTGCACCCCCCACCCTACCCCCAATCTCCAGAGAGGCATAGGGACTCCCACTCCAGTAAATGTTTTACCCCTAACCTGCAATGCATCATGGGAGATGTAGTCAGAAGTAACACATGTCAGAACAGTCAGTCCAGCAAACCCAAAGGCATGTGACCGCAATTAGCAATTAGCAGGCAGAGGACAGTCAGTGTGATTGGCAGGCATTGAATTTATTACTATGCAAATGCTGCCACAAAAGTGAGCATATGTACATTCTGTCTCCACAGGCAAGCCATCTCGCAGGGCAGCAGAGGGGAGCAGAGGAAGGGTACCCAGGCCAGAGAGGAGAGAGGAGGAGGACCACACGCCTGAAGGGGACACCACCCCACCACCAACACAACACCCACCATCAACGCCACCACCACCACCATCACCACAGCTACCATCAACGCCACCACCACCATCACCAATGTCACAATCAACGCCACCACCACCGCCAGGCAGGAGGCATGCAGTGGCCACCCTCCAGCCGATGGAGATGTCCGAGGAGGACAGCACGGGTGCTCAACAGTCTACAGTGGCTGAGCTTGACACCAGGGCAGGATCACAGTCCCCCACAGAGCGCGCCCACACATCTTCCAGGCGCCGCAGGGCAAGGGCCGCCAGTCCTCTGATCCAGGCCGAAGATGACAGTGTGTTTTCTGGCCTCGAAGGTGACTTAAGGTCCAGCGCCTGCAAGGGAGAGCAATCAGGTCAGTGCAGCGGGAGATGGCACACATGAATGCCCACATCCACCGAATTGAGAAGGGCATCGGTGCTATGAACAACACCATGGCTAAGGGCATGAATGACGTGGCGGAGGCTGTGAGGCTGCTGTGCAGCAAGTTAGACGAGGACCGTCTTTCAAGGCGCAGGGAGCGGCAGAAGCTGGACAGTTAAACCAAGGCGGTGAACCGCCTGTCCACTGCAACCTCTCTCATGTGCAGACGCTCTGTGGCCATGCAAGAGGAGATGGCACGCTGCAGTCGTGATGTGGCTAGGGGGCTGGTCACAGTGACCACTGCACTTGAAGTGCTCCAGACAGACAAGGTGGCCACAACCGGTGATGGGGGTGAAAGTGAGGAGGCTACTAGCCGTAGTAGCATCACGCCCCCTCCCACAGAGTCCAGGAGGCGCAGCGAACGCCACAGCGCTGGCTCTGGACAAACCGGCAGTTCGGACAATGGGGCAAGGGAACGTGGCAGTGCAGCGCATGGGCGCAAGAAGTAGATGCAGCCATGCTATGGTTGTACTGACATGGGTGACATAACCCATGTTTGTGTGGACACTGCTTTTGATCTTGGTGGTGTGCTATGGTCATTAAACACCATCACTAAAATACAGTAACTGGCTATGTCTCCTTACTCACTCAGAAGTAGTTGCGTGTTATCTCATCCCGTCTGTGTCTCCCATCCGGTGCTGCTGCCCCACCTGCTGCGCTGTGCTCTGGCTGTGGACAGTCCTCACTCTCGTCCTCAGAGTCAGTTAGTTCCACTGCCGTTCCTTTCTTTGTGGCAAGGTTATGCAGCATTGCACATGTTGCTATTATTTTGCAGCAGGTGATAGGGCGGTACTGACGTGCACCTCCACTTTTGTGGGGGCAACGGTGTGAGAAGTTGGCCTGATATGTAGTGCTCACTATTCTAGTGATCACTGTGTATCATTCCAAACGACCCTTATTGATGATTGGTTGTAAGTCAACCTTATAGACCAGCTATCCTAGTAGCGTGGATACGAGCAGTCTTAGGCTAAACTCTAGAGGGCGTGTTAAGCCAGCTGTTTACCATCACATATACCCCTTGAACACCAAGTGAAAGGACTCCACACAAGTTGTTATGAAAATAAAAGGATATTTATTTATAACAAGACTACCCTGGCTCTTTATGAGTCAGGGAGCTAAGCACACTACAAAACTCTTAGGAAAATACTTCAGTTGCACAATTTACACAAATGCCCGAGGGGCACGAGAAACCATCTACACTAACAGTGAAATGCGAATGGTTAGAGTCTGGAGGTACTGATTCCGGAGTGTTCCGATCAGTGGGACTAAACGAAAAAGGAACTGGACACTTGTAGAGCGAACCTGCGATGGAGCACCGAGATGCTCGAGTTACCTAGCCCGGAGGCTGCGGCTGCGTGAAGTTCGGCAAGATGTCGGGAGTCCTCGTGTAGTCTCAGGAGCCTGAAAGAAGAAGTTGCTGGCAGGCGACCAGTGACGATGTTCAGAGCGATCCAAGCCTGGATCGGTGATGAAGGAAACCTGAAAGCAGAGGGGACTCAGTTCTCAACCGCTAGCCAGCGATCGTGTGGGTACCAGGGGGGTACCGGCTGAAGTCACCTCGACCAGGTGAGTGGGTGACGTCGGACTCGGCTGTTCCTCGGACCAGGAGGCGCGGCGGCGACCAGGATGGAGGGCGAGCTGTCCCACGAAGGTGTCTGCTGTCGATGAGGCTGGGCCCAGGAAGGGGCAGCGGATCTTGGCAGTGGCAACCCAAGCGGGGGAGTCCAGATGGCGTCGGGAGTGGACCAGGAGGGTCCGTGGTACTCCTCTGTTGAAGGGGAGCAAGAGCCAGTCTGGAGCAACCAGACCGGTGATGCAAATAATCTTGGAGCGTCGTGAAGAGGGCCACAAGCCGGTCGGCAAGTGGTCGGACAACGCTGGGAACAGCAAGAAGCGGAAGGGCCCCCACGCAGATCTCGTGGATGCTGGGGAGACAGACTTCGATGCTGGAGCTGCTCAGGGTTTTAGGGCTTCTCAAACCCTAGGTGCACTCACTCGAGGGTCCCTCGGTGGGCGTGCTAGATAAGCGTCATGCAGGTTCTGAAGATAGCCGGTCCCGCAGGTCTCGTCACACCTACGACTCTCAGCTGGGCTGATGAGGTAGGTAAAAGGTCAGAGATGGCAGGGAACTCGGGTCTCGTCGAGCTGGGCAGTCTGGATCCGTAGGAGACGTACAGCAAACCGCAAGCGCTTAGGTGGTGCCTGCTGGTGCAGGGTGGCTACTCCTTAGCCACAAGGGAGAGTCTTCAGAAATAGTCAAGAGTTCCTTTCGTAGAAAGTGGTTCGTGATTCGGAGTTATCCGATTATCTGATTATCCAATTTGGGAAGGGGACTCGCTCCTACCTTTATTCTAAGAAAAGGGGCTGGCCCGTGACTAGGTTCTACCTATGGGTGGAGCCAGGAGGGGGGTGGTTACACCCCTATCCTTTGTCCGGCTTCGCGCCAGCTCAGGGGCTGGTGTGCCCCCGAAACTGGTTTGAGCCGGGCTATGCACAGTGAGCACCGGGGTGCCACTTGCAATCACCTTCCTTTCAGCCCTGCCTACCTGGGATACACAAACCCTGTCTGGGATGGTGCTAACACCGCCCTCGACAGGAAACCCTTTGTCCAAGCTCCCCTTGCTGGAAGGTCCCCCAGCAGCAGGAGGTCAGACTTGTGTCTGGTGGCAGCATCCATTTTGTGATGCTGAGGCTTGAGTCAACTTTAACCGGGGTTCAAGGTTACTTCCATGTCGTGTCCCTCTAAACGGGGGGAATGCTAACCCCGTCGCCAGGACTGGCGAGGGGTTCGTATTCCCATTCGTATGACACCTTACTCGACATGTGTAGGTGATGTGATGCCAAAGTTAGCAAATAACCGCAAGGATTATAATGCATTAAAAGTAGTTGGCCCGCGTCACCATGGAACGGCTATTAGGACTTGGTTCCGCAAGCCGTCGACGGGCTCAGCTCGCGCCAGAGCACCGTCCCACATGATTCCCGGCACTCTGCCTTCAGGATTGATAAGGCCTGCTATAGGAGTGACTGATAGGAATCCATGTGTCCATTTTAGGGTTTAGGTGTAGGAATACTACACCTACAGCAACGGGTGATTACACCACGTGGCCCCAGCTGTCGTGCAGCCAGTTGTGTCAGATTTGGGCGGCCATTCCAGGGGTGGCATAATACATGCTTCAGCCCCTGGTAGGCCCTGGGTACACCGATGCCCTGGATACCTGTGGTATGCTGAGACAGGGACTGACAAGGCGGCCCAGTTCCAATTAGTGGATGCACCTAATGTACATGTGTGTTAATTTCGAGAGAGAACAGCTAGGCTGTGGGTCTGATTGGCAGGCCCACAGCCGGAGAAAGTCGTAAACCAATGAAGCAAAAGCAAAAAATCTGGGTGATCATAGGATTGCAGACCCTACTCTCCTACATGACCCCCCCCAAACTTTGGGACAATAAGCTAACCTTGACCAGGTGAGTCTTCTTGCTCTAAGTGGAAATACCTGGAGAGCCCATCTGCATTGCCATGATCAGTGCCAGGTCTATGCTCCACTGTGAAGTCCCTCCCCTGTAGGGAAATGGACCACCTAAGTAGTTTGGGGTTTTCACCCTTCATTTGATTTAGCCACAAGAGGGGCTTATGGTCGGTCTGAATCTTGAAGTGAGTGCCAAACAAGTATGGCCTCAACTTCTTCAGGGCCCAAACCACAGCAAAGGCCTCCCTCTCAATAGCTGACCAATTCTTCTCTCTGGGGGTCAGCCTCCTGCTAATAAAAGCTATGGGCTGGTCATGACCATCAAAATTCAGTTGCGATAGAACAGCTCCCACACCCAGCTCCGAAGCGTCTGTTTGGACAATGAATGGTTTGGAGTAGTCTGGACTCTTTAGGATAGGTGCTGTGCACATGGCCTGCTTTAGGTCATCGAATGCCTTCTGACAGCTTGCTGTCCACTGAACTTTTTTTGGCATCTTTCTACTTGTCAGGTCGTTTAGCGGGGTCACAATGGATCCATAATTTCTGACAAATTTCCGGTAATAACCAGTCAGGCCCAAGAAAGCTCGAACCTGAGTCTGGGTGGTTGGAGGAGCCCAGTCCTGGATGGCCTGTATTTTGTTTTCCAATGGTTGAACCTGGCCTCCACCTACAAGGTGGCCCAGGTATACAACCTGTGTCTGCCCTATCTGGCACTTGGTGGCCTTGATAGTGAGGCCTGCCTTCTGCAGGGCCTCTAACACTTTCCTCAGGTGGACCAGGTGATCCTCCCAGGTGGAGCTAAAGACAGCGATATCGTCCAGATACGCCGCACAGAAGTCGTCCAACCCAGTGAGAACTCGATTCACCAGCCTTTGGAAGGTGGCAGGTGCATTTTTCAAACCAAAGGGCATTACCACGAACTGATAATGCCCACCCGGGGTAGAAAATGCTGTTTTGGGCTTGGCCTCCTCAGCTAACCCGATTTGCCAATACCCAGCTGTCAGGTCAAACGTACTTAAGTAGTTGGCCGAGGCCAACCGGTCGATAAGTTCGTCTGCTCTTGGTATCGGGTGGGCGTCAGTCTTAGTGACCGCATTGAGGCCTCTGTAGTCCACGCAAAACCTCATCTCTTTCTTACCGCCCTGGGTGTGAGGTTTCGGCACGAGCACTACGGGACTAGCCCAGGGGCTGTCCGAGGGTTCAATGACTCCCAGCTCCAACATTTTCTGCACCTCTGTCTTGATGCAGTCTCTGACATGATCAGGTTGCCGATAGATTTTACTCTTTACGGGCAGACTGTCCCCAGTGTCGACCTCATGGGTACACCACTTGGTCTGACTGGGTGTCAGAGAGAACATATGTCGAAAGGATTGAAGAACCTGTTTACAATCCTCTTGTTGATGTCCAGAGAGGCTGCCGCAAAAGACAACACCATCTACTGATCCATCGTCAGGGTTCTGAGAGAGCAGGTCTGGGAGAGGGTCACTCTCCTCCTCCTGTCCCTCATCTGTGGCCATGAGCAAGCCCATGCCCTCCCTGTCGACATATGTCTTGAGCCTGTTTACATGGAGCACCCTGTGGGGGCTCCGGGGAGTTCCCAGGTCTACCAAGTAGGTGACCTCTCCCTTTTGCTCAATGATCGTGTGGGGCCCAGACCATTTGTCTTTGAGTGCTGCTGGGGCCACTGGCTCCAGCACCCACACCTTCTGTCCAGGCTGGTACACAGTCAGGACAGCCTTTTGGTCGTGCCAAGCTTTCTGTAATTCTTGGCTCGCCTCCAGGTTTTTAGACGCCTTTTCCATGTACTCCGCCATCCGCGAGCGGAGACCGAGCACATAGTCCACAATATTTGATGCCGGCTTTCTGAGAGGTCTCTCCCATCCTTCCTTTACCAAACAAAGGGGTCCCCTTACAGGATGTCCGAACAGAAGCTCAAAAGGGCTGTAGCCAACCCCCTTCTGCGGGACCTCTCTGTAGGCGAACAAGAGGCAGGGTATCAGGACATCCCATCTCCGCCGAAGCTTTTCAGGTAGTCCGTGAATCATCCCTTTTAGGGTCCTGTTGAATCTCTCAACAAGCCCATTGCATTGTGGGTGATAGGGTGTGGTGAACTTGTAGTTGACACCACATTCCTTCCACATAGCAGTCAGATATCCCGACATGAAGTTTGCACCTCTGTCTGAGACGACCTCCTTAGGGAAGCCCACTCTGGAGAACACTCCAAGTAGGGCCCGTGCCACCACAGGTGCTGTAGTGGTCCTAAGGGGAATAGCTTCAGGATACCTGGTGGCGTGGTCCACCACCACCAGTATAAACTTGTGCCCTGATGCTGTCTGGGGTTCCATTGGTCCGACAATGTCGATCCCCACCCGTTCAAAGGGTACCCCCACCACTGGTAGTGGTATGAGGGGGGCCTTTGTCGTGCCACCTGACTTACCACTGGCTTGGCAAGTGACACAGGAGCGGCAAAACTCCTTCGTATCTTCGGACATGTGGGGCCAGTGAAAGTGTGGAACAATTCTGTCCCAAGTCTTATTCTGGCCTAAGTGACCTGCAAGGGGAATCTCGTGGGCCAAGGTGAGAAGGAAACCTCTCAGAGACAAGGGGATGACCAGCCTCCTGGTCGCACCAGGTTTGGGGTCTCTTGCCTCGGAGTACAGGAGTCCATCGTCCCAGTACACTTTGTGGGTACCTGTGGCGTTCCCTGCAGCCTCAGCAGCGGCCTGCTGTCTGAGGGGTTCAAGTGAGGGGCAGTCTAACTGTGCCTTCCCCAGGTCTTCCCTGGAGGGTCCCCCTGAGCCCAGAAACTCAACCTGACCAGGTTCAAGCTCTTGCGGCTCAGTTTCCCTCAGTTCTTTAAGGTCAGCCTCCTCGGAGACTTGATCCATGACCTGGGGCAAGGGGGAAGGCGAAGCCTTACCCTTACTGCTCCTTTTCTTGGAAGGTGTCTGGTCCGTTCTTCCAGGATCCAGCACCTGTTCAGTGGGGCATCTTTTGGCCCGTGACCTGGTCACAGCAAGGACATGTGCTGGCAAGCCTAACATCTCCATGTGAGTCCTCTGCTCCACTTCTGACCATTGTGACGTTTCCAAATCATTGCCCAACAGACATTCTACGGGGAGGTCTGAACTAACCACAACCTTTTTCGGGCCACTTACCCCTCCCCAGGAGAAATCAACAACTGCCATACTGTGATTGGTAGTGACGTTGCTGGCATTGGTCACTAGGTAACTGGTACCTAGCATGATCTGTCCAGGGTCCACGAAGTTAGGCGTCACCATGGTGACACTGGCACACGTGTCCCTGTAGGCCTGAGCCACTTTTCCATTTATCAAAGGTGTCTGTCTGTATTTGCCCAAAGTATTGGGACTGGCATCAGGGGACATATCCATATCCCCTGTACAGACAAGGACGGTCTGAGTGAGCGTGCCGACTAAGTCGTCACTCCCCTCGGTTCCCAAGGTTAACCCAACTAATGCCTTGGGAGGCGCACTACCACTGCTGACTGTACTAGGGGGCGCAGGTGCCTTAGGGGCTGCAGTGGCAGGAGTTTGCCCTCCTTTCTTGGTGCACTCACTAAACCAGTGAGTCTTACTTTTACAGTATTGGCACCACCTTTTTGACTGGCCTTCTTGAGTCTTCTTCTTCTGTGAAGCCTGACCCCCACCCTCTTTGGTTTGTTGGGGACCTGTCGAAGACTTCTGGTCATTTTGTTCGTTCTTGTTACCCTTTTGGTCTGCTTTCTTCTGACCACCCTGGTTCTGATTCTGGTTCTGCTTGACCCTTGTTCTGACCCATCTGTCTGCCTTCTTTCCCAATTCTTGGGGAGAGGTCAGATCCGAGTCGACAAGGTGCTGATGCAACAATTGGTTCTGACAGTTGTTTAAAATCTGTTCTCGCATGATAAGATTGTACAATCCTGTGTAATCAGTAACCTTGCTACCCAGCAACCAGCCTTCCAAAGCCTTAGTGGCACAATCGACAAAGTCAGCCCAATCCTGAGACTGAATTTTCTGGGTGTCCCGGAACAGCACCCGGTACTGTTCCGTGGTTAAGCCGAACCCATCAATCAGTGTGTTCTTCAGGACTTGGTAGTTGTTAGCATCCTCAGCTCTTGTAGTGAGGAGCTTGTCCCTTCCTTTACCTTCAAAGGAAAGCCACAGTATAGCTGCCCACTGACTTGGGGGGACGCACTGGACAGTGCAGGCCCTCTCCAAGGCAGTTATCCACTTGTGGATGTCGTCCCCTTGTTTAAAGGGGGGCACTATTTTACTCAGGTGTCTAGTGTCTATACCCCTGTCTTTCTCTCTATTGAGAATGCTGCCACCAGTGGGGTCTAACCCACTTAATTTCTGCTCTCGGGCCAAGGCAAGTCTTTCTTTGGCGAGGGCAAGTTCTTCCCGCTCGATCCTCAGATTGACCTCCCGCATTTTCGCTTCATGCTCCCTCCTCTGAGGGGAAGTCATTCCTCTCTGAGAAGGTGCCTTAGAGACATGTGTATGAACCGATCTGCCAGAGCCTCTGGAGAGAGACCTAGCTCGTCCGTTCCCAAGGTTAAGCCTGCTTGAGCGTGGGCCCGGGGCTCCCCCAGTTCCATTCTCATGCCTGCTTAAGTTGGTCCTTGTAAGCCTGCCGACTACCACTGGACCTTTGTCTGCCTCGTCTCCCGATAACTCGTCCTCGTCCTCCTCCTCTGTGTGGAGGTCGAGGTCTGGGTCACCGAGGGTTCCCTCTAAGGGAGGCATGTTCCCATCTGCACTGGGGGGACCTGGGTTAGAGGACCTCCTAGCATCGTACGCCTCTAAGAGACCTATCAGTATTGCGATGGTAGGGTTAGAACCCTGGTTTAGCTTCCTGGAGGCACACAGTTGTCTCATCTCCTTGAAGCTAAGAGTTGCATATCGTGACACGACCTGTGGAGGGTCACTGACCACTAAGGGAGTCCCTGCAGACTCTCCGTGGACCGACATGCTTTTCTAGTGGGGTGTAAGTGTTGCACCTACCTACACTATGGGTTTACCTACTGATCCCTTGCTAAGAGTTGTAGTCAGGGTGTGCTAAGCCCTGTTACACTACAACAGCCGGCTCAGTAGAACTCAGAGTATTCTAAGTTAAGTTATATGTACCTGGGTACTTATGTGATCTTTCACTGCGATATTCTTAGGATACGTGTGTGGTAAAACAACAGCAAGCTCAAATCCCAACCGCTGCTCACCAATGTGAGAAGTTGGCCTGATATGTAGTGCTCACTATTCTAGTGATCACTGTGTATCATTCCAAACGACCCTTATTGATGATTGGTTGTAAGTCAACCTTATAGACCAGCTATCCTAGTAGCGTGGATACGAGCAGTCGTAGGCTAAACTCTAGAGGGCGTGTTAAGCCAGCTGTTTACCATCACATATACCCCTTGAACACCAAGTGAAAGGACTCCACACAAGTTGTTATGAAAATAAAAGGATATTTATTTATAACAAGACTACCCTGGCTCTTTATGAGTCAGGGAGCTAAGCACACTACAAAACTCTTAGGAAAATACTTCAGTTGCACAATTTACACAAATGCCCGAGGGGCACGAGAAACCATCTACACTAACAGTGAAATGCGAATGGTTAGAGTCTGGAGGTACTGATTCCGGAGTGTTCCGATCAGTGGGACTAAACGAAAAAGGAACTGGACACTTGTAGAGCGAACCTGCGATGGAGCACCGAGATGCTCGAGTTACCTAGCCCGGAGGCTGCGGCTGAGTGAAGTTCGGCAAGATGTCGGGAGTCCTCGTGTAGTCTCAGGAGCCTGAAAGAAGAAGTTGCTTGCAGGCGACCAGTGACGATGTTCAGAGCGATCCAAGCCTGGATCGGTGATGAAGGAAACCTGAAAGCAGAGGGGACTCAGTTCTCAACCGCTAGCCAGCGATCGTGTGGGTACCAGGGGGGTACCGGCTGAAGTCACCTCGACCAGGTGAGTGGGTGACGTCGGACTCGGCTGTTCCTCGGACCAGGAGGCGCGACGGCGACCAGGATGGAGGGCGAGCTGTCCCACGAAGGTGTCTGCTGTCGATGAGGCTGGGCCCAGGAAGGGGCAGCGGATCTTGGCAGTGGCAACCCAAGCGGGGGAGTCCAGATGGCGTCGGGAGTGGACCAGGAGGGTCCGTGGTACTCCTCTGTTGAAGGGGAGCAAGAGCCAGTCTGGAGCAACCAGACCGGTGATGCAAATAATCTTGGAGCGTCGTGAAGAGGGCCACAAGCCGGTCGGCAAGTGGTCGGACAACGCTGGGAACAGCAAGAAGCGGAAGGGCCCCCACGCAGATCTCGTGGATGCTGGGGAGACAGACTTCGATGCTGGAGCTGCTCAGGGTTTTAGGGCTTCTCAAACCCTAGGTGCACTCACTCGAGGGTCCCTCGGTGGGCGTGCTAGATAAGCGTCGTGCAGGTTCTGAAGATAGCCGGTCCCGCAGGTCTCGTCACACCTACGACTCTCAGCTGGGCTGATGAGGTAGGTAAAAGGTCAGAGATGGCAGGGAACTCGGGTCTCGTCGAGCTGGGCAGTCTGGATCCGTAGGAGACGTACAGCAAACCGCAAGCGCTTAGGTGGTGCCTGCTGGTGCAGGGTGGCTACTCCTTAGCCACAAGGGAGAGTCTTCAGAAATAGTCAAGAGTTCCTTTCGTGGAAAGTGGTTCGTGATTCGGAGTTATCCGATTATCTGATTATCCAATTTGGGAAGGGGACTCGCTCCTACCTTTATTCTAAGAAAAGGGGCTGGCCCGTGACTAGGTTCTACCTATGGGTGGAGCCAGGAGGGGGGTGGTTACACCCCTATCCTTTGTCCGGCTTCGCGCCAGCTCAGGGGCTGGTGTGCCCCCGAAACTGGTTTGAGCCGGGCTATGCACAGTGAGCACCGGGGTGCCACTTGCAATCACCTTCCTTTCAGCCCTGCCTACCTGGGATACACAAACCCTGTCTGGGATGGTGCTAACACCGCCCTCGACAGGAAACCCTTTGTCCAAGCTCCCCTTGCTGGAAGGTCCCCCAGCAGCAGGAGGTCAGACTTGTGTCTGGTGGCAGCATCCATTTTGTGATGCTGAGGCTTGAGTCAACTTTAACCGGGGTTCAAGGTTACTTCCATGTTGTGTCCCTCTAAACGGGGGGAATGCTAACCCCGTCGCCAGGACTGGCGAGGGGTTCGTATTCCCATTCGTATGACACCTTACTCGACATGTGTAGGTGATGTGATGCCAAAGTTAGCAAATAACCGCAAGGATTATAATGCATTAAAAGTAGTTGGCCCGCGTCACCATGGAACGGCTATTAGGACTTGGTTCCGCAAGCCGTCGACGGGCTCAGCTCGCGCCAGAGCACCGTCCCACATGATTCCCGGCACTCTGCCTTCAGGATTGATAAGGCCTGCTATAGGAGTGACTGATAGGAATCCATGTGTCCATTTTAGGGTTTAGGTGTAGGAATACTACACCTACAGCAACGGGTGATTACACCACGTGGCCCCAGCTGTCGTGCAGCCAGTTGTGTCAGATTTGGGCGGCCATTCCAGGGGTGGCATAATACATGCTTCAGCCCCTGGTAGGCCCTGGGTACACCGATGCCCTGGATACCTGTGGTATGCTGAGACAGGGACTGACAAGGCGGCCCAGTTCCAATTAGTGGATGCACCTAATGTACATGTGTGTTAATTTCGAGAGAGAACAGCTAGGCTGTGGGTCTGATTGGCAGGCCCACAGCCGGAGAAAGTCGTAAACCAATGAAGCAAAAGCAAAAAATCTGGGTGATCATAGGATTGCAGACCCTACTCTCCTACATGACCCCCCCCCCAAACTTTGGGACAATAAGCTAACCTTGACCAGGTGAGTCTTCTTGCTCTAAGTGGAAATACCTGGAGAGCCCATCTGCATTGCCATGATCAGTGCCAGGTCTATGCTCCACTGTGAAGTCCATCCCCTGTAGGGAAATGGACCACCTAAGTAGTTTGGGGTTTTCACCCTTCATTTGATTTAGCCACAAGAGGGGCTTATGGTCGGTCTGAATCTTGAAGTGAGTGCCAAACAAGTATGGCCTCAACTTCTTCAGGGCCCAAACCACAGCAAAGGCCTCCCTCTCAATAGCTGACCAATTCTTCTCTCTGGGGGTCAGCCTCCTGCTAATAAAAGCTATGGGCTGGTCATGACCATCAAAATTCAGTTGCGATAGAACAGCTCCCACACCCAGCTCCGAAGCGTCTGTTTGGACAATGAATGGTTTGGAGTAGTCTGGACTCTTTAGGATAGGTGCTGTGCACATGGCCTGCTTTAGGTCATCGAATGCCTTCTGACAGCTTGCTGTCCACTGAACTTTTTTTGGCATCTTTCTACTTGTCAGGTCGTTTAGCGGGGTCACAATGGATCCATAATTTCTGACAAATTTCCGGTAATAACCAGTCAGGCCCAAGAAAGCTCGAACCTGAGTCTGGGTGGTTGGAGGAGCCCAGTCCTGGATGGCCTGTATTTTGCTCTCCAATGGTTGAACCTGGCCTCCACCTACAAGGTGGCCCAGGTATACAACCTGTGTCTGCCCTATCTGGCACTTGGTGGCCTTGATAGTGAGGCCTGCCTTCTGCAGGGCCTCTAACACTTTCCTCAGGTGGACCAGGTGATCCTCCCAGGTGGAGCTAAAGACAGCGATATCGTCCAGATACGCCGCACAGAAGTCGTCCAACCCAGTGAGAACTCGATTCACCAGCCTTTGGAAGGTGGCAGGTGCATTTTTCAAACCAAAGGGCATTACCACGAACTGATAATGCCCACCCGGGGTAGAAAATGCTGTTTTGGGCTTGGCCTCCTCAGCTAACCCGATTTGCCAATACCCAGCTGTCAGGTCAAACGTACTTAAGTAGTTGGCCGAGGCCAACCGGTCGATAAGTTCGTCTGCTCTTGGTATCGGGTGGGCGTCAGTCTTAGTGACCGCACATGATTCCCGGCACTCTGCCTTCAGGATTGATAAGGCCTGCTATAGGAGTGACTGATAGGAATCCATGTGTCCATTTTAGGGTTTAGGTGTAGGAATACTACACCTACAGCAACGGGTGATTACACCACGTGGCCCCAGCTGTCGTGCAGCCAGTTGTGTCAGATTTGGGCGGCCATTCCAGGGGTGGCATAATACATGCTTCAGCCCCTGGTAGGCCCTGGGTACACCGATGCCCTGGATACCTGTGGTATGCTGAGACAGGGACTGACAAGGCGGCCCAGTTCCAATTAGTGGATGCACCTAATGTACATGTGTGTTAATTTCGAGAGAGAACAGCTAGGCTGTGGGTCTGATTGGCAGGCCCACAGCCGGAGAAAGTCGTAAACCAATGAAGCAAAAGCAAAAAATCTGGGTGATCATAGGATTGCAGACCCTACTCTCCTACATGACCCCCCCCCAAACTTTGGGACAATAAGCTAACCTTGACCAGGTGAGTCTTCTTGCTCTAAGTGGAAATACCTGGAGAGCCCATCTGCATTGCCATGATCAGTGCCAGGTCTATGCTCCACTGTGAAGTCCATCCCCTGTAGGGAAATGGACCACCTAAGTAGTTTGGGGTTTTCACCCTTCATTTGATTTAGCCACAAGAGGGGCTTATGGTCGGTCTGAATCTTGAAGTGAGTGCCAAACAAGTATGGCCTCAACTTCTTCAGGGCCCAAACCACAGCAAAGGCCTCCCTCTCAATAGCTGACCAATTCTTCTCTCTGGGGGTCAGCCTCCTGCTAATAAAAGCTATGGGCTGGTCATGACCATCAAAATTCAGTTGCGATAGAACAGCTCCCACACCCAGCTCCGAAGCGTCTGTTTGGACAATGAATGGTTTGGAGTAGTCTGGACTCTTTAGGATAGGTGCTGTGCACATGGCCTGCTTTAGGTCATCGAATGCCTTCTGACAGCTTGCTGTCCACTGAACTTTTTTTGGCATCTTTCTACTTGTCAGGTCGTTTAGCGGGGTCACAATGGATCCATAATTTCTGACAAATTTCCGGTAATAACCAGTCAGGCCCAAGAAAGCTCGAACCTGAGTCTGGGTGGTTGGAGGAGCCCAGTCCTGGATGGCCTGTATTTTGTTTTCCAATGGTTGAACCTGGCCTCCACCTACAAGGTGGCCCAGGTATACAACCTGTGTCTGCCCTATCTGGCACTTGGTGGCCTTGATAGTGAGGCCTGCCTTCTGCAGGGCCTCTAACACTTTCCTCAGGTGGACCAGGTGATCCTCCCAGGTGGAGCTAAAGACAGCGATATCGTCCAGATACGCCGCACAGAAGTCGTCCAACCCAGTGAGAACTCGATTCACCAGCCTTTGGAAGGTGGCAGGTGCATTTTTCAAACCAAAGGGCATTACCACGAACTGATAATGCCCACCCGGGGTAGAAAATGCTGTTTTGGGCTTGGCCTCCTCAGCTAACCCGATTTGCCAATACCCAGCTGTCAGGTCAAACGTACTTAAGTAGTTGGCCGAGGCCAACCGGTCGATAAGTTCGTCTGCTCTTGGTATCGGGTGGGCGTCAGTCTTAGTGACCGCATTGAGGCCTCTGTAGTCCACGCAAAACCTCATCTCTTTCTTACCGCCCTGGGTGTGAGGTTTCGGCACGAGCACTACGGGACTAGCCCAGGGGCTGTCCGAGGGTTCAATGACTCCCAGCTCCAACATTTTCTGCACCTCTGTCTTGATGCAGTCTCTGACATGATCAGGTTGCCGATAGATTTTACTCTTTACGGGCAGACTGTCCCCAGTGTCGACCTCATGGGTACACCACTTGGTCTGACTGGGTGTCAGAGAGAACATATGTCGAAAGGATTGAAGAACCTGTTTACAATCCTCTTGTTGATGTCCAGAGAGGCTGCCGCAAAAGACAACACCATCTACTGATCCATCGTCAGGGTTCTGAGAGAGCAGGTCTGGGAGAGGGTCACTCTCCTCCTCCTGTCCCTCATCTGTGGCCATGAGCAAGCCCATGCCCTCCCTGTCGACATATGTCTTGAGCCTGTTTACATGGAGCACCCTGTGGGGGCTCCGGGGAGTTCCCAGGTCTACCAAGTAGGTGACCTCTCCCTTTTGCTCAATGATCGTGTGGGGCCCAGACCATTTGTCTTTGAGTGCTGCTGGGGCCACTGGCTCCAGCACCCACACCTTCTGTCCAGGCTGGTACACAGTCAGGACAGCCTTTTGGTCGTGCCAAGCTTTCTGTAATTCTTGGCTCGCCTCCAGGTTTTTAGACGCCTTTTCCATGTACTCCGCCATCCGCGAGCGGAGACCGAGCACATAGTCCACAATGTTTGATGCCGGCTTTCTGAGAGGTCTCTCCCATCCTTCCTTTACCAAACAAAGGGGTCCCCTTACAGGATGTCCGAACAGAAGCTCAAAAGGGCTGTAGCCAACCCCCTTCTGCGGGACCTCTCTGTAGGCGAACAAGAGGCAGGGTATCAGGACATCCCATCTCCGCCGAAGCTTTTCAGGTAGTCCGTGAATCATCCCTTTTAGGGTCCTGTTGAATCTCTCAACAAGCCCATTGCATTGTGGGTGATAGGGTGTGGTGAACTTGTAGTTGACACCACATTCCTTCCACATAGCAGTCAGATATCCCGACATGAAGTTTGCACCTCTGTCTGAGACGACCTCCTTAGGGAAGCCCACTCTGGAGAACACTCCAAGTAGGGCCCGTGCCACCACAGGTGCTGTAGTGGTCCTAAGGGGAATAGCTTCAGGATACCTGGTGGCGTGGTCCACCACCACCAGTATAAACTTGTGCCCTGATGCTGTCTTGGGTTCCATTGGTCCGACAATGTCGATCCCCACCCGTTCAAAGGGTACCCCCACCACTGGTAGTGGTATGAGGGGGGCCTTTGTCGTGCCACCTGACTTACCACTGGCTTGGCAAGTGACACAGGAGCGGCAAAACTCCTTCGTATCTTCGGACATGTGGCGCCAGTGAAAGTGTGGAACAATTCTGTCCCAAGTCTTATTCTGGCCTAAGTGACCTGCAAGGGGAATCTCGTGGGCCAAGGTGAGAAGGAAACCTCTCAGAGACAAGGGGATGACCAGCCTCCTGGTCGCACCAGGTTTGGGGTCTCTTGCCTCGGAGTACAGGAGTCCATCGTCCCAGTACACTTTGTGGGTACCTGTGGCGTTCCCTGCAGCCTCAGCAGCGGCCTGCTGTCTGAGGGGTTCAAGTGAGGGGCAGTCTAACTGTGCCTTCCCCAGGTCTTCCCTGGAGGGTCCCCCTGAGCCCAGAAACTCAACCTGACCAGGTTCAAGCTCTTGCGGCTCAGTTTCCCTCAGTTCTTTAAGGTCAGCCTCCTCGGAGACTTGATCCATGACCTGGGGCAAGGGGGAAGGCGAAGCCTTACCCTTACTGCTCCTTTTCTTGGAAGGTGTCTGGTCCGTTCTTCCAGGATCCAGCACCTGTTCAGTGGGGCATCTTTTGGCCCGTGACCTGGTCACAGCAAGGACATGTGCTGGCAAGCCTAACATCTCCATGTGAGTCCTCTGCTCCACTTCTGACCATTGTGACGTTTCCAAATCATTGCCCAACAGACATTCTACGGGGAGGTCTGAACTAACCACAACCTTTTTCGGGCCACTTACCCCTCCCCAGGAGAAATCAACAACTGCCATACTGTGATTGGTAGTGACGTTGCTGGCATTGGTCACTAGGTAACTGGTACCTAGCATGATCTGTCCAGGGTCCACGAAGTTAGGCGTCACCATGGTGACACTGGCACACGTGTCCCTGTAGGCCTGAGCCACTTTTCCATTTATCAAAGGTGTCTGTCTGTATTTGCCCAAAGTATTGGGACTGGCATCAGGGGACATATCCATATCCCCTGTACAGACAAGGACGGCCTGAGTGAGCGTGCCGACTAAGTCGTCACTCCCCTCGGTTCCCAAGGTTAACCCAACTAATGCCTTGGGAGGCGCACTACCACTGCTGACTGTACTAGGGGGCGCAGGTGCCTTAGGGGCTGCTGTGGCAGGAGTTTGCCCTCCTTTCTTGGTGCACTCACTAAACCAGTGAGTCTTACTTTTACAGTATTGGCACCACCTTTTTGACTGGCCTTCTTGAGTCTTCTTCTTCTGTGAAGCCTGACCCCCACCCTCTTTGGTTTGTTGGGGACCTGTCGAAGACTTCTGGTCATTTTGTTCGTTCTTGTTACCCTTTTGGTCTGCTTTCTTCTGACCACCCTGGTTCTGATTCTGGTTCTGCTTGACCCTTGTTCTGACCCATCTGTCTGCCTTCTTTCCCAATTCTTGGGGAGAGGTCAGATCCGAGTCGACAAGGTGCTGATGCAACAATTGGTTCTGACAGTTGTTTAAAATCTGTTCTCGCATGATAAGATTGTACAATCCTGTGTAATCAGTAACCTTGCTACCCAGCAACCAGCCTTCCAAAGCCTTAGTGGCACAATCGACAAAGTCAGCCCAATCCTGAGACTGAATTTTCTGGGTGTCCCGGAACAGCACCCGGTACTGTTCCGTGGTTAAGCCGAACCCATCAATCAGTGTGTTCTTCAGGACTTGGTAGTTGTTAGCATCCTCAGCTCTTGTAGTGAGGAGCTTGTCCCTTCCTTTACCTTCAAAGGAAAGCCACAGTATAGCTGCCCACTGACTTGGGGGGACGCACTGGACAGTGCAGGCCCTCTCCAAGGCAGTTATCCACTTGTGGATGTCGTCCCCTTGTTTAAAGGGGGGCACTATTTTACTCAGGTGTCTAGTGTCTATACCCCTGTCTTTCTCTCTATTGAGAATGCTGCCACCAGTGGGGTCTAACCCACTTAATTTCTGCTCTCGGGCCAAGGCAAGTCTTTCTTTGGCGAGGGCAAGTTCTTCCCGCTCGATCCTCAGATTGACCTCCCGCATTTTCGCTTCATGCTCCCTCCTCTGAGGGGAAGTCATTCCTCTCTGAGAAGGTGCCTGAGAGACATGTGTATGAACCGATCTGCCAGAGCCTCTGGAGAGAGACCTAGCTCGTCCGTTCCCAAGGTTAAGCCTGCTTGAGCGTGGGCCCGGGGCTCCCCCAGTTCCATTCTCATGCCTGCTTAAGTTGGTCCTTGTAAGCCTGCCGACTACCACTGGACCTTTGTCTGCCTCGTCTCCCGATAACTCGTCCTCGTCCTCCTCCTCTGTGTGGAGGTCGAGGTCTGGGTCACCGAGGGTTCCCTCTAAGGGAGGCATGTTCCCATCTGCACTGGGGGGACCTGGGTTAGAGGACCTCCTAGCATCGTACGCCTCTAAGAGACCTATCAGTATTGCGATGGTAGGGTTAGAACCCTGGTTTAGCTTCCTGGAGGCACACAGTTGTCTCATCTCCTTGAAGCTAAGAGTTGCATATCGTGACACGACCTGTGGAGGGTCACTGACCACTAAGGGAGTCCCTGCAGACTCTCCGTGGACTGACATGCTTTTCTAGTGGGGTGTAAGTGTTGCACCTACCTACACTATGGGTTTACCTACTGATCCCTTGCTAAGAGTTGTAGTCAGGGTGTGCTAAGCCCTGTTACACTACAACAGCCGGCTCAGTAGAACTCGGAGTATTCTAAGTTAAGTTATATGTACCTGGGTACTTATGTGATCTTTCACTGCGATATTCTTAGGATACGTGTGTGGTAAAACAACAGCAAGCTCAAATCCCAACCGCTGCTCACCAATGTGAGAAGTTGGCCTGATATGTAGTGCTCACTATTCTAGTGATCACTGTGTATCATTCCAAACGACCCTTATTGATGATTGGTTGTAAGTCAACCTTATAGACCAGCTATCCTAGTAGCGTGGATACGAGCAGTCTTAGGCTAAACTCTAGAGGGCGTGTTAAGCCAGCTGTTTACCATCACATATACCCCTTGAACACCAAGTGAAAGGACTCCACACAAGTTGTTATGAAAATAAAAGGATATTTATTTATAACAAGACTACCCTGGCTCTTTATGAGTCAGGGAGCTAAGCACACTACAAAACTCTTAGGAAAATACTTCAGTTGCACAATTTACACAAATGCCCGAGGGGCACGAGAAACCATCTACACTAACAGTGAAATGCGAATGGTTAGAGTCTGGAGGTACTGATTCCGGAGTGTTCCGATCAGTGGGACTAAACGAAAAAGGAACTGGACACTTGTAGAGCGAACCTGCGATGGAGCACCGAGATGCTCGAGTTACCTAGCCCGGAGGCTGCGGCTGCGTGAAGTTCGGCAAGATGTCGGGAGTCCTCGTGTAGTCTCAGGAGCCTGAAAGAAGAAGTTGCTGGCAGGCGACCAGTGACGATGTTCAGAGCGATCCAAGCCTGGATCGGTGATGAAGGAAACCTGAAAGCAGAGGGGACTCAGTTCTCAACCGCTAGCCAGCGATCGTGTGGGTACCAGGGGGGTACCGGCTGAAGTCACCTCGACCAGGTGAGTGGGTGACGTCGGACTCGGCTGTTCCTCGGACCAGGAGGCGCGGCGGCGACCAGGATGGAGGGCGAGCTGTCCCACGAAGGTGTCTGCTGTCGATGAGGCTGGGCCCAGGAAGGGGCAGCGGATCTTGGCAGTGGCAACCCAAGCGGGGGAGTCCAGATGGCGTCGGGAGTGGACCAGGAGGGTCCGTGGTACTCCTCTGTTGAAGGGGAGCAAGAGCCAGTCTGGAGCAACCAGACCGGTGATGCAAATAATCTTGGAGCGTCGTGAAGAGGGCCACAAGCTGGTCGGCAAGTGGTCGGACAACGCTGGGAACAGCAAGAAGCGGAAGGGCCCCCACGCAGATCTCGTGGATGCTGGGGAGACAGACTTCGATGCTGGAGCTGCTCAGGGTTTTAGGGCTTCTCAAACCCTAGGTGCACTCACTCGAGGGTCCCTCGGTGGGCGTGCTAGATAAGCGTCGTGCAGGTTCTGAAGATAGCCGGTCCCGCAGGTCTCGTCACACCTACGACTCTCAGCTGGGCTGATGAGGTAGGTAAAAGGTCAGAGATGGCAGGGAACTCGGGTCTCGTCGAGCTGGGCAGTCTGGATCCGTAGGAGACGTACAGCAAACCGCAAGCGCTTAGGTGGTGCCTGCTGGTGCAGGGTGGCTACTCCTTAGCCACAAGGGAGAGTCTTCAGAAATAGTCAAGAGTTCCTTTCGTGGAAAGTGGTTCGTGATTCGGAGTTATCCGATTATCTGATTATCCAATTTGGGAAGGGGACTCGCTCCTACCTTTATTCTAAGAAAAGGGGCTGGCCCGTGACTAGGTTCTACCTATGGGTGGAGCCAGGAGGGGGGTGGTTACACCCCTATCCTTTGTCCGGCTTCGCGCCAGCTCAGGGGCTGGTGTGCCCCCGAAACTGGTTTGAGCCGGGCTATGCACAGTGAGCACCGGGGTGCCACTTGCAATCACCTTCCTTTCAGCCCTGCCTACCTGGGATACACAAACCCTGTCTGGGATGGTGCTAACACCGCCCTCGACAGGAAACCCTTTGTCCAAGCTCCCCTTGCTGGAAGGTCCCCCAGCAGCAGGAGGTCAGACTTGTGTCTGGTGGCAGCATCCATTTTGTGATGCTGAGGCTTGAGTCAACTTTAACCGGGGTTCAAGGTTACTTCCATGTCGTGTCCCTCTAAACGGGGGGAATGCTAACCCCGTCGCCAGGACTGGCGAGGGGTTCGTATTCCCATTCGTATGACACCTTACTCGACATGTGTAGGTGATGTGATGCCAAAGTTAGCAAATAACCGCAAGGATTATAATGCATTAAAAGTAGTTGGCCCGCGTCACCATGGAACGGCTATTAGGACTTGGTTCCGCAAGCCGTCGACGGGCTCAGCTCGCGCCAGAGCACCGTCCCACATGATTCCCGGCACTCTGCCTTCAGGATTGATAAGGCCTGCTATAGGAGTGACTGATAGGAATCCATGTGTCCATTTTAGGGTTTAGGTGTAGGAATACTACACCTACAGCAACGGGTGATTACACCACGTGGCCCCAGCTGTCGTGCAGCCAGTTGTGTCAGATTTGGGCGGCCATTCCAGGGGTGGCATAATACATGCTTCAGCCCCTGGTAGGCCCTGGGTACACCGATGCCCTGGATACCTGTGATATGCTGAGACAGGGACTGACAAGGCGGCCCAGTTCCAATTAGTGGATGCACCTAATGTACATGTGTGTTAATTTCGAGAGAGAACAGCTAGGCTGTGGGTCTGATTGGCAGGCCCACAGCCGGAGAAAGTCGTAAACCAATGAAGCAAAAGCAAAAAATCTGGGTGATCATAGGATTGCAGACCCTACTCTCCTACAAACGGAACCTGCTTTTTAGTAGTCCAAAGGTGCGCTAGACAACGTTGCGCGTGCTTTTATGTGCCACATTGTATCTCCTCTCACTTGGGGTGGATGGATTGAGAAATGGAGTCAGGATAAATGACCACACGGCATATGGGCTGTCACCTATATGGGAATGAAAGTGCCATTAATCTGAGTCACCAATACATTCATTCAAGGTATACATCAGGGTGTGTCACATTGATTTACCTAGCAGGTATCCTTCTCTGAATTCTCCCCCAGTCAGACGTGTGTATATCCCACTGTTGCGGAATATGTAGGAGTCATGGGTGCTCCGGAATTTTGCCACGATGTCGGTGATGATGTTGGCTGCATCGCAGATGACCTGCACGTTGATGGAGTGGGTGGATTTTCTGTTGCGGTAGATGTACTCGGTGGCTGCAGGTGGGCAGATAGGTATGTCTGTCCCATCAATGTACCCTATGACATGCGGGAACTGTGCCTTTTGGTAGAAGTCTGTTTTTGTTTTCTGCAGTTCGGCCTGTGTGTTGGGGAAGCGTATGTAGTGATGCATCCTTTGCATCATGGCATCCAGGAAATTGTTAAGGAACCAAGACAGGCAGCTCTGCAACACTCCACCTGCCGCAGCTATTACCCCCTGGTAACTTCCTGATGCTAATAGGTGGAGGCAACAGAGCACCTGGACATGTGGTGGTATGGCGTGCGCCCTTGGTATAGGATGCTCCAGGAGTGGGTGCAGGTCCCGAATCAGGTCCAGGATAGTTTGGGGGTGTAGCCTGTACCTTTCATGTATTTCTGCCTCAGTGAGTTGGAAGAGTGTGATGCGCCGTCTGTATATGCACTCCTCCCTTCTCCAGATCCTCATTCCTGCTGTCCGTAGTCGTAGCCGCCTCGCAATAACGTAGAGGGCCGCCATTGTGTTGAGACTGTTGCATTTTGGGGCGGTTTAAATGCTGTGCACATGATTACCACCTGCTTTGAGTCAGTGGTAATTACCGACTCTTAAATGCCGAATTTCATGAAATTCGGTATTACCGATTTTTGGTACATCTCTTTTACCGATTCTTATTTACCGATTCGGTATTTGGGGTTTTCGGTATCTCTGAGTCAGTAATAAGGAATCGGTAACTGATTTTGCTTATTTTAACGATTCCTTATTACCGAATCCATTCGGTATTACGTACATTGCAATTGGCTAAATACCGGTCGGTAACGGTGATATTTACCGAATTTCACCGTTACCGACCGGTATTTAGCCACCTACATCGGGCCCTAAGTGATTTATCCGTAATCACAAAATGTGGACCTGAGGCAGAGGCTAAGGAGATGCTAGGGCACGCTTTCAGGAGAGGATGTGGAATAAGGGCCAGAGCTGCAGACTATGGAGCTGGTAAACCAGGTTCATGTTTCGGCGTTGGTTTAACATCCTTGAGTCTGGGAAAATCACTTAATCTCCCCATGCCTACAAAAATGAATGTTTCCATGTGTAAAGTAACTGGTGCTAATGTTAAGCGCTCCAATACCTCTGGTGGTGTTTGGTGCTATATAAAATAGCACAAAGAAAGTAACTGATGCTTATGTAAAGTACTCCAATACCTTTGGGCGGTGTTAGCACTACATAAAACTGCACACAAAAAAACAAATGTGAAAAGCAGAATTAGAGGAGGGGGAAGAGTGGATCTGTGGGCAAGCAGCGATGGGCGGGAGGTTCACAAACAGCCAACAGCAAATGCGTGCTGCAACTGGGAGATTCAGTGATTTGCCTAAGTTTACGGTGTCCTCGTGAAAAGTAACTGGTGTTAATATAAAGTGCTCCAATACCGTCTGGTGGTGTTGGTGCTATATACAACTGCACAACAAAAAATAATGGTGCTAATTTAAAGCACCCCAGTATCTTTGGGTGGTGTTGGGGCTCTGACCCACTGAGGAGGGAATCTGTACAACGGAGTTCAGCAGGCATGCAGCGACGGACAGGAGGTGGATGGGCAATCAACTACAAATGTGGGCTGCCACGGGTAGATTACATTATTTGGCTGTAATCACAAAATGTGGAACTGAGGCCGAGGCTAGGGAGACAACGTAGCATCTTCTTGGGAGAGGATGTGGTGCAAGGGTCAGATCTGCCAACTATGGAGCTAGGAAACCAGGTTTGGGTTTTGGTGTTGGCTTAACATCCTTGATTCTGGGCAAATCACTTAATCTCCCTGAGCCTACAAAAATTAATGTGTTCTTGTATAAAGAAACTGGTGCTAATGTAAAGCACTGTACTACCTTTGGGTGGTGTTAGTGCTATATAAAACTGAACAAAAAAACAGAAAGAATCACAGTGTTAGGTTGGTTTACAGTAGTGAACATGAGGAAATACATTGCATTAAAATAACTACTTTTGCCATTGACATTGAGGGGCATGCAGACCTTGATGACATCAAGACTCAGCCTGGCTCCTTTGAAGGCAATTGAAGCTAAGCAACAATGACGCACAGAAACACTTCACCGGTGAATGCGGAAAAAGTAAGAAAGTTTCCTGACTGGAGAAATTTGAAGAAATAGAGTCCCACCCTATGAAATAAGAAGCAATAAGGAGAGCACGAATAGTTCAATCATTTTGCACATGAAAAACGTGGCTATGCAATCACAGCAGAAGACACAGGTACATTAGAAGCTCTGACATGCCCTGTGATAATGCATACTAGATGCACTTGAGGTCTGCTTTTACAGCTCTAAACACTATTTCCAAACTACCACATATGGTGTAGACATGCACACACAACTAGTACCCACATGCGTGGAAAATAGAAACTACATGTGTGCCAAGTAATAGCAGCCCTGCACATATGCTCCAATCAGCACGTCAGCTATACACTAACAGGACCTTAAAAGGCAGGACACCACCACTCACAATGAAACAGACTGCAATGTGGGTATAAAGCAGGGACGCGGTCAGGGGAGAGGGTGATTTCTGGACGGGGCAAACACCGGGAAAAACGAGGGAGCAAGCAGGGACGGTAGGGAGGAGGTGGAGGAAACCGAAAGCAGCAAAGAAGGGAAAAGCAGTATCGAGTGGAGGAGGGGGTGATTCGTGGACTGGGCATTAGGGCGGGTGGGAGAAAAGGAAAAGCGCGTGCACTGTGTAGAGTGCTGATAAAGAAATAAAAATGTAGGCCCTACAATGGTTGCAAAAACAGGAGCAGTGGATGTTTATAAGTACTTGGTCCATGCTTTGGGGGAGCACTAAACACAAGAAGAGGCATGACCATGCATTCCAAGGACACATGGTGATAAAGAATATGAGGCAGACGATGGAGTTAGCAAATGGAAAGCCTGTGGACAGGTTGAACCCCCAGATTAAACACAATGGGGTATATGTACAAGAATTGCCGCTATGGCCGATAGGGACATTGTCGACATCAATCAATCAATAAATCAGAGTTTTATATAGCGTGGTATTCACCCGTGAGGGCCTCAAGGCGCTGGAGGAGGCGGGCGGCAGCTTCGGATCAGTTGAAGAGCCAGGTCTTGAGGTCCTTCCTGAACGTGTGCAGGGTCGGGGAGCGTCTGATGTTCACAGAGAGCTCGTTCCAGTTCTTGGCTGCGATGTGGGCGAAGGCTCTCCCGCATGTTCTGTTTCTGCGGATGCAGGTGACCTCTGCCAGGGCGAGGTCGGCGGATCGGAGGTTCCTCTTGGGTGTGTGGAAGGATAGTCTTTCGTTGAGGTATTTGGGTCCGATGTTGTTGAGTGCTTTGTAAGCGTGGATGGGGAGTTTGAATGTGACCCTCTTCTCGACGGGGAGCCAGTGGAGGTTTTGTAGGTGTTGGGTCATGTGTTCGGGACCTGGTGTCCCGAGGATGTTTTGGAGTTTGTTTAGAAGGGTTCTGTTGATACCGGCGTATAGGGCGTTGCCGTAGTCCAGTCTGCTGGTTATGAGTGCTTGTGTGACGGTTCTCCTGCAGTTGGGGGGGGGATCCATTTGAAAATCTTGCAGAGGATGCGTATGCAGTTGAAACTGGTGGAGGCGATGCCGTTGGTCTGGCGGTTCATAGAGAAGGAGGAGTCTAGGATGATGGCAAGGTTTCGTGCGTGGTCTGTGGGGGTGGGCGGGCACCTGAGGGCGGCGGGCCACCAGTTGTTGTCCCAGGAGGAGGTGCAGGGTCCGAGGATGAGGACCTCGGTCTTCTCAGAGTTGAGCTTCAAACATTTCATCCAGACTGCTATATTCTTCATTCCTTCCTGGAAACAGAGTCTGGTGTCTTCGGGCTTCTTCGTGAGTGAGAGGATGAGCTGGGTGTCGTCGGCGTAGGATACAATGCTGAGCCCATGCTGCCTTACTATGGCGGCGAGGGGGGCCATGTAGATGTAGATGTTGAAGAGCGTGGGGCTGAGCGATGATCCTTGGGGAACTCCGCACTTGGTATCGGTGGGTTTGGAGAGGAAGGGAGGGAGTCTGATCCTCTGGGTTCGGCCGGAGAGGAAGGATCGTATCCACTCGAGGGAGGTTCCTTGTATCCCTGCATCGTAAAGTCTGGCTGCGAGTGCGCAATGTGAGACTGTGTCAAAGGCTGCGGAGAGGTCCAGAAGGATGAGAGCCGCGGTGTGTCCATGGTCGAGTAGCATGCGGATGTCGTCATTGGCGGCGAGGAGGGCAGTCTCGGTGCTGTGGTTGCTGCGGAATCCGGACTGAGAGGCATCCAGGTTGGAGTTCTCTTCGATGAAGACGGTCAGTTGGGTGTTTGCGAGTCTCTCAGTGACTTTGGAAACGAAGGTTGAGAAGAGAGATGGGTCAGTAGTTTTTCAGGTCCGTTGGGTCGGCCGTTGGTTTCTTGAGGATGGGTTTAATCTCCGCCTGCTTCCAGTCGTCTGGGAAGTTGCCGGACCTGAGGGAGGTGTTGATGGTCCGTCCTAGTTTGGGTGCGATGGCAGTGGCCGCCCTGGGGAATATATGCGGTGGGCAGGGGTCCGTTGGTGCTCCTGAGTGGGTTTTCTTCATGGTCGCGGTGATGTGTTCTATGGTGGCGGATTTCCAGGCCATGATGGATGGCCTATGGGCGGCGAGGGGGGGTGGTGTTCGTTGAAGTTGTCATAGAGGACCTTGAGCTTCAGATGGAAGTAGGAGCTGAGCTTGTCGCAGAGTTCTTGGGAAGGTGTGATGTCCGTGGCTTCACTGGGTGGTTTAGCGAACTGTTGCATGACGGTGAACAGTTCCTTGGAGTTGGTTGCGTTGGCTGGACTTTGTCTTTTATGAAGGTATGTTTAGTGTCTCTTATGCGCTGGTGGTATTCCTTCAGGTAGCTCCTGTGATTGTTCCGTGCTTTTCTGGTTTCGCCAGGTTTTCTCTAGGCGTCTGCAGGAGCTTCTGGCTTCTTGTGGTTCTGTGGTGAACCAGGCAGCCTTCATGGGGCGTTGTTTGGCGGGGTGGCGGAGGGGTGCGAGTTTTTCAGTGCAGCAGGAGTCCAGCGGTGTAGTTCCCTGGCTGTGGCGTTGGTGGCGGTCGAGGCGATAGGGGGAGTTTGGAGGAGGGTTGTGTTGAGGATTTCCTCAGAGACTTTGCTCCAGTTCCTTCGTGGCGGGGGAGGCTTGGGGGCCTCCCCCGCGCCTCCCCCGTGGGAGTTGAAAGTGAAGTGAAAGCAGTGGTGGCCCATCCAGAGGGGCTGGGTGGTGTGGATGAAGCGGATGTTGGTCCCTGCCGCGAAGATAGGTCGAGGGTGTGTCCAGCCTTGTGCGTGGGCGTGTTGACCAGCTGTTTCAGTCCGAGGTTGGCGAGGTTGTCGAGGAGAGTGGTGGAGTTGGGGTCGTCCCGGTTGTTGAGGTGGATATTCAGGTCCCCGAGTAGGATATAGTCCGTGGAGGTGATGGCGTGGGGTGCGGTGAGTTCGGCGATGGTAGTTGCGGACTGGGTGCAAGGCCCCAGAGGTCTGTAGATTAGGGTGCCGCATAGTGTGGTTCTGGGGCTGGTCTGGATTAGGAAGTGGAGGTGTTCTGTGTTGAAGTGGGGGTCACTTGAGCTGGATTTTGAAAGTCGGAGGGGGTCTTGTGTGCAATTGCGAGTCCTCCTCCTGGGCGGTGGGGCCGGTCCTTTCTCTGGATCTTGTAGCCGTCGGGGATGGCAATGGCGATGTTGGGGCCAGAGGTGGAGTTGGTACAGGTTTCCGTGAAGAAAGCGACGTCGGGCGAGAGGGTGTCGATCAGCTCCAAGATCTCTATGGCGTGTCGGTGGAGGGAGCGCACGTTGAGGAGAATGCACGTTAGGGTTTCGGTGGTGCGTGCATCATGCAGGTCTTTGGCGGTTGAGGTGGTTTTGTTGACGGTGAAGGATTTGCGGCAGTCTACATGAGAACTGCCCAAGGATGGTGATGGGTGAGGATCTTTCGCAGTCGGTGTGTCTTCCGGAGTTGAGTGCGTGGAGTGCCACGGAGTCGTATTGGCAGGTGCCCGGGGATCCCGGGTTCCTGGTGCTGACCGCGTCGTGGACGGGCGCAGACGGGCTTGCCTTAGGCGCGCCAGCGGCCGCCATTATGTAGGGGAGGGGGGAGAGACCAGTAGCTGGGAGGCGGGAGCGGGGCGGTCAGGGGGAGGGGTCACAGATGAACACGGCAGCAGGAACGGGGGGAAAACAGCAGGAAAAAGGGGGAAAAAGAGAAACAGTGGTGAGGCAAAATACAAGAAGATAACAGTAGTCCGGCATAATACAGTGAAATTAGGCACAGTCAGGCAAAATATAGTGAAATTAGGCACAGATCGAAAAAAGACAAGACCAGTATCAGGGTGGATTCGAACCCTGCAACGGTGGAGCTGGCAGGTGACACACAGCACAGCGGAGCTGCAGGGGAGAGTGCGATCCTGGGACCGAAGTCGGAGGTCTCACTCGCTCTCCCCCGCAGCTGTTGCCATTATGTGGGAGAGGGGGAGGGAAGAGTAGCTGGGAGGCGGAAGCGGGGCGTTCAGGGGGAGGAGTTACGGGTGAACGCGGGGAAAACGGCGGGAAAAAGGGGGAAAAAGAGCCACAGTGATGAGGCAAAATACAAGAAGATAACAGTAGTAGATACACAGCACAGCGGAGCTGCAGGGGAGAGTGCGATCCTGGGACCGTAGTTGGAGGTCTCACTCAAGCCAAGTTGCCCAGCTGCGATGACGCTGCTTTTGCGCACGTTACTACATGATTTTATTTTTGCAAGATTCTGTTTCTGCCTTTCACATGAGAACCGTCTGCTTCGTGCGTTCTCTGCTGATTCTTGGCGTTTAGTCTGAACACTGTAAGCAAGGTCGATAAACATTGCCCCTTGTTATTCTGTTCTGGTCAATTCCTAGCACATAGACAAAACACGCTAACACAGCTGCTGCTGCTGGAAACTCGTGCTTCAATATTATGGGGATGCATGTTTGGTTAACAACACTTAAAGAGGGATTTTTCCAGGGAGAAGAGCCACGTGGTTCCTATGATGTAGAGATACCATCTAGGCACTAAGGTATGGGGTCTGCTGACAAAGCCCAGAGCTCTTCTATTATATAATGATACAACTTCTTACCAAGGGGAGGGTGGTTAGGCCTTATAGTTCTTTATCCACTATCTTTATATGACCTCTCCCTTTATGATATATGGCCTTGCTACAATGCTAACTGTATTGATAATATGCATTTTGCTGCTGGTTGTGGCTTGTATACTGCGCTTTAGAGAATGATAGTTAAAATAAACATTTTACCTTTATTAGTGTCTCGTTCAATTCTTATTGTGGACATATACGTGTGAGAGTGCGAAAAGGTGTGTCTTGTTACCGCGATTCCTGAGAGATCCGGAAATGTTGTGTTCTGGGGTGTCTAATTATTTGCATCTTCATGATTGTTCAGTAGAGCGAGTGAGACACTATAGCTAGTCGGTCCTGGGATTGTGGGTATTCATGCGGTAGGAAGGCATAGCCCCTATACACCGAGGTCCCGTGTTCCTGCGCATATCTCTGTGTATGTGCAGAATCCCTACAATATAGATTAAACACAATGGGGTATATGTACAAGAATTGCCGCTAACTTTAGTTATCGGCAATTTTCGCACGGGAACGCCCACCTTGCATCTCATTTTCATTAAGTCCCGCTAACAGAAAACTGCCGCTAACTGCGGTTAGCGACAACTTGTAAATACAGCAATAGAAAAAAGGTTACTCTAACGTCAAAAAATTGACTCTGCAGCGGCATTAAGTTCTTGTTCATATCCCCCAATATGTCTCTTCGAGACAGCACATATGCTGTCTAGCGGAAACCTAAAAGTGGGACCTTCAGACCCACTCTTCAAATCACTACTGGACCTGTGGAAAAATTGGACAAAGGACTGTTCTATTGCCCTGCTGCAAGTAGGACTGCCTAGCTGCTCAGTTGCTCTGCCTGCAGAAGGACTGCTCTAGTGCTCTGCTACCTAAGGAAGAAGGACTGATATTGCCCCTTGAGCCCAGAACCACCAGAGTGACTCCAAGGGCAAGTTGACTTGCTTCCTGTTCTGAGCTACAGGGATACAACAAGCTCCAACACACTTGAACCCTGCCTGATGTGACTCCTAACCCCTAAATGCCACCTCCCAAATCCTGGACACCAGGAAGTGGGGTTAAAGACGTCTTGCCAGCCTCGCTGTGGTCCTCATCAGAAGCAAGGCATCATGACGCAGCCCTAGCAGCTTCTCATCTGAACTGACTCAACATGATGTAACTTGATGTGGTACCCGTATAGCTAATTGAACAGACACTGTGCTATGCATCGCAACACAAGACCACACATCGCTCCTCTGAACCGCTGCAGTGCAGCACAGCGCAAGGTCTCACATCAAGGATATGAGGTACAATTTTCAGTGGGCTGAACCAGGTCCCTGTGCCTGTGCTCCATCGTGGTCAGCCTAAACTTGTAAATTTGTCCTGGTCCGGGGCGATTAGATAGCCACAGTAGGCACTTTGGGATTTTAAGCACTATTTTACCTAAACCCATAAAATTGCATATCTCCGGTTCTACTAATTGGAGTTTGTGGTTTTGGTGTCAAATAATTTATTAAAATGAACTCTATTTTTCTAAATTGGCATGGGATTTTTTCTTAAAAATGTATTTTTAGTTTATTACAGTTTAAATTGTGCTTATATACTTTACTAATTGCCTTATGTTAAGCCTGACTGCTTTCATGCCAATCTACCAGAGGATTTAGCACAGGTTAATTACGTGACTTTTTGTGGCACCTAACAAGGATTGTGGCTGTTGTCTGATTAGGATCCCCCCTCAAGCAAAAACTTCTCAGAGAAATGATAAACCACTTTATATATCCTTGCCTCATTTCCTGCCTGTTGTAAAAGAGTTCTTGTTCTTCCCACTGCTACACAGAACATCAAGGAATGATTCACTACTTCTATGGAACTCTTCACTGGAGAGGCATTGTCCCAAGTTGCACAAGATGCTTACCTATGTGCCTGCCACCCCACTATAGACAGGGATAGTCTCCTTCTCATGGAGAAAGAAATAATGCTGGAGGTGGTCGGAGTGGCCATAGCCAAACGAACAGGCGGGAAGGCACCAGGGCCTGTTGGCTTCACAGCCTCTTTCTACAAAGCCTACATTAATATACTGGCAGAACCACTAGCTAGGGTCTTCAACTGTATATTAGACCAAGGTATTGTCACAGATAGAATGCTTGAATCACAGCTTACACTTTAACTGAAAATAGTAAAGGACCTGGTTGAATGTTGGTTGCACTGACTGATTGCCTTACTCAACACCGATGTGAAGATCTTTGCCTCAGTACATGTTCCATGTCAGCACACTGTACGGCCTAGTTTCATAGCCCCACAGTAAGCAAGGTTAGTCAAAGATAGTCATACAAGGGATAACATCGGGTTGCACTTGCCGTCATAGAAGCGGCAAAGGGATCCCATACACTGATGGTCCTTCTATCGCTGGAGGCAGAGAAGGTCTTCACTAGGGTAAACTGGCCTTAGATCTCTAAAGCACTAGACAACACACCTCTAGGCCCTAGGATGCGATGATTGATCTTAGCAAATTACCAAAAACCAATGATGAGGATCAAGGTTAACGGAGAGTATTCTCCTCCACGGCCCATCAATAGGGACACCCAACAGGGATGCCCGCTCTAACCACTGGTCTTCTCACTCACAATGGAACCTGTATCCAAAGAGTGCAACATAATCCGAACAAAAAAAGGAATCGAAGTGGGCACACAAGAACATAGACTAGTGCTTTATGCCAACAATCTTCAGCATTTTGTGGCTGATCCGCAATCCTCTGTCCCGGCACTGAAGCAGGAACTAGCCCTCTTTGCAGAGGCTGTTGACATCCTAGTCAATTGTTCCAAGTCTTGTGGCAAGGGGGTGCCATCAAATTTTGAAGCCCCAAGCCCAATTCTCACCAGAAATTACTTTTGTTGCAGGGGCCTATAGAATACCTTGGCATACATCTACCCAACTCCATGGCGAACGTATATAGTTGCAATGCCCCCTCCCTGTATTCCAGGTGCTTTATAAGGACCTATACTGCAGGGGGCTGGCTGGAAATGGCATGGTTTAGAAGGCTTACATTGGTAAAGATAAACTTCCTGCCTAGATTGCTGTAGATATCGCAAACGTTCCCACTCAAGTTCCCATGCTTCACAGTAGACCGAATCAAAGCACAGCTCCTTGCGTTTGTCTGGAAGAATCATATTCCTAGAGTTGCAACTCAGATCAGCCCTCGACAGGAATTATAACTCAAACAATAAAAATTGGGTCTAGGTGGAACTAAATTTCTCACATATCCCCTTACACCGTCTTCTCTTGCTCCCTCAAGGAGCCCGATTGAGGAGACCCTTCCTGCTGCAGCCACACAGGTCCTGTTAGACAATTTCTTACAAATTACATGCAAGGCTGGCTCGACTACATGTTCCTCAGCAATGTATCCCATAGTTGACACCCCAGTATCCCCTCCGAGGCACCTCAAAAGCTGGATTGACAATAATCCGGCCTTAGGAGAGGTATGCTCAGGGGTGTAGCTTGGTCAGTAAGATTGATGGGGGATTGAGCTTCAGATTTTCAAACAATCACATTGGCATATAATGTTAAAATAAATTATACGACAAATAGGGTGCATAAGGGGGGCTTATGGGACAGTGGAAAGGGAGAGAAATATGGATTGGTGAGGTTACCAAGTGACAGAAAACCAAATATTTGAACAAATAATCTACATTTTTTTAAACTTTCAAAACAGAGGGAGAGAGTGTGTGTGATTTGTTGTCTGAGTGTATACAAAAATTCCTGGTGAAATCTGACAGACACCTCACCATACCTGACTGAAAGCACCTGTACCCAACTATTTACTAGAAAATTAATATATTAGGGGGTGTAAGACCCCAAACACATCACCTGAAGCGATGTCCCTGATTATGCTTGAAATCTGAAGTGAGGCTGTGGGAAGAGATTCAGGAACACTATTGGCTGAACAGGGCGGACAACTACAGACTCACACAACTCCTGCATTGGAGAGGACAAAAAAAAGCCAATTCAGAGAGGATGGAGAACATCTTTCATACAAAAGGCTCTGCTGAAAAGGATTCACCTAGTTACAAAGAGCACTCTTAGATCTGGGCTCCAAAGCTAAACACAACTATATGTTCTAGTGGGAACTGGGACTGGCCAGAAGATAGTGGAAGAGGCGTGGGGGAGAATATGGAGGAGGGCTGTAAAGATCCATATGCACTACACATAAAGAAAACGCATATAAGTAGCTCTCCTACTGGTGCCTGTCCCTAATACGGATCTACGCGATGTTCAGTGACTCAGACCTGTGCTGGAAGAATTGCAGTGAGTGAGGCACATTCCTGCATAAGTAGTGGACGTGCCCCCTTATTCAATCATACTGAATGAAATTATTGCCCACATCAGAACAATGTTGAGAGTGTGACTCCCACACAAACCATTACTGCCACAAACCATTACTGCCACTGAAACAGGTGGACACAAAGAATACCCACTTTACTACAACCAGAGGGCAGCTCATCACTCACCACCTAGGACCTGCGAGTTGAGGTGTTATTTATCATCCCTGATAAATAACAATACCATGGGGTTGGTTATTAATCGGGTGCGATAAATAACATCTATTATAAGTATATTGGGAGTAGCATGCAGATTTTGGTGTTTTAACGCAACAAATCCACATGATACAGTAAATACTGTATTTTTTCCCCTGTTAAATTTCGGCAGGTTTGACCTCCCACCGAAATTTAACGAATGTTGGGTTATTTAACACACCTGCTAATCTGCTCAGCCAAGGCTATTTTGTTACTGATGACACTTACTGCCCGTTGAAGCATCCGGTCTATTGATGTCGGTTTTACTGGAGGGGTAGAAACAGGACCTCCACCCCCCACTTTCTTCCTGCCCATTAAAGAAGCTGGGCTACTCAGACGCTGGTGTCAAAGTCGAGCTCCTTAGCAAGGCTTGTACAAACAGGATCAGAGTGGGAGAGAGAAAAAAGTACCATTGTCTTGACAATCCGTCCCGATGAGACGGTCAGCTGATTTGGCTTTGTTATCTGGAGACTCCACTGGGAGATACAAGGATACAATACAATAACTGCGGGCTTAGACAGTGGGCTCAGCCCAGGCTTGGCTGGGCGCAGACGGGCGCAGATGGGCCTGCGCTTGGCCCAGTCTTGGCCTTGGTGCGACCCACGTGCGTCCCGCGCTGTGAGACACCTCAGGTTCATTTTAATGTGCTCCGGTGCTTAGGCAAGACGTTGCGGGCCCTTTTCCTCTGGGCCGAGATGACATGAGATTAAGTCTTATTATTCCAAAGAGAGGGGACACAGGGCTTTTGGTAAGGTCCAGCATACATGCCCTAGACTGTCAAAAGGAAGAAGGGTATGAAGTTCCTTGGTGCCTTAAAAGTTTTGGTCAGAGACCTAGTTATAGTCACTTGAGTAGTGGGAGGAGAGGAATTCCTCCTTTCGGAACGAGTGTCCTCACACACCCAGCAAGCTAGGTGTCATGCTTCATCATATGGGCCTGCTCCTCGTCGGGTCGGCGCTGCAATACCCGACGGGCACCCATAAAGGGGCTCTTTATCGGAGATCTTTTGTTCCTTGCCTTTTGGTGCCGTGGGTGTGAGGGCCCTAGTGTGTTTGGATGTAGTAGTGAGTAGGATGATTAAAACAGGTCAGGGGTCCTATGGAACCAACTTTATTCTAGCAGGGTCCCTGTCTGATTAAAAAAGGGGGGAGAGGCGACTATCTGACTATAATGGGTCACGATAAGGGCGCTCTACTCCTGGTGGGTCAACATGTTTCTCGCCTATTTATCAGGGGGATCAGTGGCAATTCTTCAGGACCTTAATGTGAAACTTATCTACACCCAGTGGTACAGAGAGAACCTACCTACCACTTAGTGGATCAGCGGAAAATGTACCCGCGAGTTCAATGGGCAACCTGCAAGGGACATACAAAATTTCAAAAACAAGATAGGTCCTAAATACAATTGTGAACATATACTAGTATTCTGCTGTCATACTTAGGTAAAGATCACTGGTGACTGCTCTGGTGAGCAGAAGTGCCTGTTTGATAATACACATTGTATGTGCATACCAAGTGGTGTAAATCATATCAATCATGTGACTCAAGCTAAAAACATGGCATAAGTTAAAAACATGGTGAGATAAAGTCTCCCTGTTGGAAAATGTCCCCAGCCACAGGCACAAGTCCCGGGAAAAAAAGAACAAGGGTCCTGCGCTGCGGGACACATCACGTTGATTTTACAGCGCTCTGGTGCTTAGGCAAGACATTGCGGCCCCTCCGGGTCAAGATGATGGGAGATGTAGTGTCCCTGTTGGAAAATGCCCCAGACACAAGTCTCGGGAAAACTGGAATGAGGGTCAATTAGTTTCTGCTCCAGAGGCTTCAGTGCTCGAGAAACTGCTTTCTGCACTGAGGTGGCCAATGCCTCTGCTAGGTGGTAAATCCCATGGGATGAACTCCACCTCGCCATCCTCCTGCGTGAATGAGGAGTTGCCCCTTTGCATCTCTGGTATTTTTCGGGGGACAGAGTTAAAAGAATGACTGTGCATGTAGAACTGGTGTAAGAGGGTGAGGGCCATGTATGAGAATACCCTCAAAATTCAAGGGTGGAAAGGACTGCTGGAATATGGAGAACCGAAGGTTCAGGGACTTTAAGAGGGTTTAGTCCACCCTATGATAGATTGGGCTAGGCCTGTGGTGCCCCCTGTTCTATGTAGAAAATGTATTAGTACATACCATAGTGGGGGTTCGCATCCGCGAAGAGGCTAAAAACTTCAATTCAGCTCTACTGAGGCCACATCAAGGGTCCAGGGCCTGAGGAGCATCACTTGTGGGGGGGGAGGGGGGGGGTGCGGCTCAGGGGCTTAGTCCAGCAGGATGTAGGTGCTGGGTCAGGTGGTTGAAAGCCTGTTATGTCCCTGTTGCTCTGAACAGGAGGCCAGCAGACTAGTCCTTTAAGTCACACCGGGAACCCTGGGTGCAGGTGCAGGTCCAATCCCTCTCATTCAGGCTGTTGGCCAGGAGGGCAGCAATCCAGCAATGAGTCAGTCCAGCAAGGCACTAGTCCAGCATGGTGGCAGTCCTTTGAGCAGCACAATAGTCCTTCTTCCTGGCAGAGTCTCCACAGGTCCAGAAGTGTACCGAAGAGTTGGTGTCTGACGTTCAGTATTTATACCAGGTGTCTTCTTTGAAGTGGAAGAAGCTTCTAGAGGTTTCCCTTTGAAGTGTGCAGGTTTTCTGCCTTGCCTGCCCTGGCTCCAGACTAACTGCAAGGGTTATGCAGCTCTTTGTGTGGAGGCAGGACACAGCCTATTCAAGTGTAGGTAGGACTATGCTCAGCTCCGCCCTCATGTCCTGCCAGTGATGGCCCATCCAGACAAACGTAAGCCTTCTATTGTGTAGGCTGTCTAGGAGGAATACTCAAAGCCCAACTGCCAACTATACCCAGTCATGTGACCCAGAGACATGCTGTAGGCACTAGATGGCAAAGGCAGAAACTTGCCAACTTTCTAAAAGTGGTATTTTTAAAATTTGTAATTTAAAAGCTGACTTTACCATAAGAGAGGATTTCTTATTACAATTCCAAATACAGCAAACATGAGCTAGCTATTTGTTCCCATTTGGAAGTTCCATCTTATCAAATGTAATAAGGTAAATCCAATGTTATCCTATGGTAGAGGTAGGCCTTGCAGTAGTTAAAAACACATTTAAGAGTGTTTCACTACCAGGGCATGTAAAACTTAAAAGTACAAGTCCAACTTTTAAATAGTCTGCACCCTGCCCTGTGGGCTGTCCCGGGGCCTACCCTATGGGTGACTTTTATGTATTAAAAAGGAAGGTTTGGGCCTGGCAAAAGGTTTCTTTTGCCAGGTTGAAATGAACTGTGCACACTGGCTGCAGTGGCAGGCTGTTGTAGGGAGACGCTACAAGTGGTTGGATTTTAGTTGAATGGCTTTATTAAGCACCATGGTAGAGCGTGACTTCTCTCCGCGCCAGCTCAAGGCCAACTGCCGCGAGTAGAACGTCAGGCTCTTAACAGTAACCATAGAAAAATTAGAACTCAAGGAAAAGTAGAACTTCATTGCATGATAATGCATACATTATCACAGCACAAGATTACAAAATATCTTTCTCCTTTCACCTTCCTCCAAACACCAAACAAGTAATTATGTGATACATCCAAAAAATCAACACAAATTACATCACAAAGTCTTTAAAGTACATTGGAGGACCCTTAATTCTTTGTTCTCTCCCGTATACCTCATTGCGAGGTAACACTTGTGATTGTGAAACAGAAGGTGAAGTCACAACAGGTGACAGATGTTCTGGCTGTAATAACACAGGCTCCCCCCTCACACCTGTAAAAGAAGCCCCAAGTTCTCAGTTTTGACTTCTCACTTCCTCCCATGGAAAACTGTCGTACCCACTTTCAACGTGGTTCCTCACACTTTCTTTTGAGCCAAACTTTGCCACCCTCCTTAAATCCCATTTCTGACCATTGAGAACCACATACTGCTTAAAGACTTGATGCACTTGAAATGGTCCCCAAAATTTGTTCAACCATCTGACAATCCTACCAGATCTAATCTTCACCCAATCACCCGGCATTATCGTGACACCACCACTAATTTCCTGAAAAGCAGTCTCATTATTTTACTTTTCTCCTGCCACACTTCTAGACTCCACATCCCATTTCATCAGATTCATCATCCAAGACGAAGTCAACCTTGTTTTTGGCTCCCTTCCTCGCATCAACTTAAATGGAGAAATATTCACAGCATTGTTCTCTGTTGTACGATACGCCAATACCAAATCCAACACTGTCCTTTCAACACTCAAACCATTCACCATGGCCAACTGGATGGCCCCTTTAACCATCCTGTTTGCCCTTTCCACTATGCCATTTGCCTGAGGATTGTATAGAGCAGTGCGAGAATGCTGCACCCCACACGCTCCCAAAAACTCTCTCATTTCCCGAGAAACTAACTGTGTCCCATTGTCCGTGATAAGACACATAGGATAACCTTCCTCCATAAAAATTTCAGAAAGAGCATCTATGGTTGAAGATGTGCTTATCTCTACCATGAACTTGACCACCAACCATCTGGAATGAACATCTAGCAACACAAAAGCAAAACAATTTCTATGCTTTAGGCCCTCAAATTGACCAATAAAACCCACACAAACAATGTGCCAAGCCTGTCGTGGATCATCAATACTCCCCAAATCACTCTGAGAGACAACCTTCAACCTCTTCTCACATTCAATGCACACAGTACGCCTCTCCACCCATTGAACAACCTCCTCATCCGTTCCTGGCCACCAGAATTCTGCTCTTATTCTTTTCCTTGTCAGTGTTTGTCCCAAATGCCCTTTGTGAGCAATAGCAAACAATTTCCTACGAACTCCAATGGGAGGAACAATCTTCTCTCCCCGAACCAATACACCATTCCCAACAAAGGACAACTCATCCAGTACCTTTGCATAAGGTCTCACTGATAAAGGCAAGGTACTCTCTCTACGTGCCTCCTCAATCACAAGTTCAGAGACCCCTTTAAACACATCATCCTGTGTCATGGCAACCTTCCACTCCTGCTCACCTACTGCCCCGAAGACCACTGAACAACATCCCTGACACAGGCCACCACCCCTTCACTATCACGCTTCTTAACTGCATCTCTGTCCACATTCTCCTCTGGGTCGGTCACACCACGCACCGCGCACACTCCCCGTGAGTGAGCCCAGGCTGCCCCGATCCCGCCGCTGCCCGCAGCTGTGCTCCTGACCACTGGTGTGGTATCCGCCTCCGTAGCGCAGCGCTGCTCTTCACCTGCTGACTGTTGTTTTCTCCCCTGTTGCCCGCATCGTGCCCAGCCACTGTCTCCTGTGATTTCCAGCGGACCCCCCTCCCCAGCGCCTTGAGACCCTCCGGGTGAGTAGTGCGCTATATAAATGCTTTGATTGATTGATTGATTCTCCCATTCCAAAGGTAATTGAGAAAGGCAGTCTGTCTGTACATTCCTCCACCCAGAAATAAACTCCAGAGTGTAATTGTACTCCTGCAATCTCGCAGCCAGTCTTGCCAGCCTTGCCTGCACCACCTGGTGAAAGAATTTTCAATAAGGGTTTGTGATCCGTTCTCAAAATCACCTGACTGCTCCATACGTACATTCTAAAATGTTCCATGCCCCATGCAGCTGGCAGCCCCTCCCTTTCAATCACCAAATAGAGACGTTCAGTGGGCGTCAAAGTACGCGATGCAAATGCCACTGTTCTCTCTCCCGCTGTCTGAATCTGGCTCAAAACAGCTTCTACCCCACAACACTTGCATCAACTGTGATTATTGGTTTGCATCTTATGTCAAATGGAACCAAAATCTCCGCCTCACATATGTCCTTTTTTATGTTGCGAAAACATTTTTCTGGGACAGGTGACCAACAAAACTTCTCGCTCTTTCTCAGCAAGATCTTCATGTCCTCCGTTTTTGCCGCAAAGTCCTTTACAAATTTTGCATAGAACTCAATCAGTCCCAAGAAATATCTCAGTTGGTCTCTGTCCTGAGGTGAGGGTGCCAATCTAATAGCCCCCACCAAATTTTCCTTAGGTCTGATTCCTTTGGCTGACAACGTATGTCCCAAATACTCAACTTCCTCTGCAAGAAAAACACATTTCTCTCTCCCTAATGTTAGTCCCGCCTCTAGAATTCTGCCCAGAACCTGTTTCAGTGCCAAGTTGTGTGTCTCCTCAGTGTCACCATAGACAAGAATGTAATCTTGGAAATATATGACATTCGCCATACCCTTTAGCACTTCGGACTTTATTACCGTTTGAAGTGCTGCACAAATCCTTTACACATTGCCTCTAAGTTAAGCCTTACAGCTCTGTGCCAAGCTAGCACAGGGTTTGGGATTTGCTTGATCCTCAACCTGACATGGATTGTGGTTGCTGCTTGAGCAGAGTTTAACCCCCCTCAACCAGTAACCTACTTTCTGACACCAAGCTTTTTAGTTTCTCTGGACTCATGCATTCTAGATTTGTTTTGCTTTGTGTTATGACCATGTAGTCACCGAGACCTACTGAATAAGCCCAACGACAGTTGAACTGGGGTTCCCATATCAACCCTGGTAAGGAAACAGACTTTTTGAAGGATTCCTCCCCCTCCCCCATTGTTTTGCCCCATTTGGACCCCAATGCTGATGTTTTTTTAACTCTGAAAGTGCACTGTCTGGAGCCTGCTAACCAGGCCCCAGTGCCAGTACTCTCTCCCTAAAATATGATATATGTGAATTGGTAACGTCAATTGGCAAGAACTTTAACCTCCTTATGAGTCCCTGTTAAATGGTACAAGTAGTATCCGGTGCATGGGAGTTTAAGAGGACACCAGGGCTGCCACACTGATTGTGCCACCCTGAGTGACCCAGGTAAACAGGTGACAGCAGGCCTGCAATTGCAGACTGCAGGAGCAGTGTAAAGTGCTCAAACCCGACTTTGCCCTCACCATGAGTGCCATGGTCACAGCTCTATATAAAGGTGTGGACATATAAGTTCAAACTTATAAGTCCCTGTAGTAGTCTCCTTCCATTAGGGGCCACTATAATTGCTCAGGGGGCCATAGGATAACATGGGCTAGTACCCGAGCAACCCCCAGGTTGCCACTTTCATTATGGTCCCCCTGAAAAAGTGTCATGTTTGGTATCAAACAACTTGTATCATCAAACCTGACCATTTTCTAAAGTCGGATTTAATGTGATTTGCACCCAGATGGCTACCTTAGAGGTTTCCCACCTGGTTGCCCCAGCCTTTACTGCGCTCTGGCTGACAGTCTGCAGCTGGTGCTGCCAAGACAGGGATCTGACCCACTGCTAAGAGGTGCAAAATCTCTCAGGAGGAGGAAACAAAGGCCTACCAGGGCGGGAGGTGTCACCTCTGTGAGAAAGTGCCCTCTTTCTGCATGGTAGCCCCCACTTTTTGCTGAACTGCAGATGTGTTTTGATGGAGTGTGCCCTGGGCTCCTGCCAATCAGGTACCTAGGGCATATGTTCTTTCCATAAAACTGCATTGAAAACAAAACCCAATTGTCATCTCTGGCCACATGGCACTGTGACCAGGGAAGGCCTCTAAGGGCTGCAGCACTTATTGTGCCAATCTTAGAGGTCCTGTACCTTTACGCTCACACACTACCTTTGCAGGTCGCAAGTCTTGGTGCAGAACAAAGTGAAGAGTCGACATGGCACACACCCCTGTGTGCCATGCCTACAACCCACTTCCCTGGTCACCCCTCTAGCTAGGTGCCCTATACCAGTGGTGAGGGGTACAGGTGCATAAGCCCTGTGCCCCTACAGTGTCTAAGTCCATTCTTAGACATTGTAAGTGCAGTGCTGCCATTAAGAGTATATGGTGCTGGGAGTTTGTCATTATGAACTCCACAGCACCATAATGGCTACACTGAAAACTGATAAGTTTTCAGTGTAGCCATTATGTGTATTCTCAGCACATTAAACCCACACTGATGTCAGTAGAGCCTGCTGCTCTCGGGGGCCTGAAACAATGCACATCCTGGGACGAGGTGCCAAGCCTCCTCCCCCAGGATGGGCAGGGTCCACGAAGGGGAAGCTTCAAAGAGATGCCACCTTTGTGAGCTTACCGACACCACTTGCTGCTTTTCACAACTGGTCCCCACTGGTTCTTACCTCCACTTTGGGCGGGAGAACCGGCGGGGAAAACAAGTAAGGAAGAGAGGTGTGCCCACTTCTGCCAACTCCACCCCTCAGGTGGGGGAGGCGAATGTGAAGCACAACACTCAGTCCCCGCCATCTTGAAGATGGGGGGACTGCGCCAACCAGGGTAAGGCTTATGCCCCCATAATAGGGGGTGTACCCACCCCAGGGAAGGGACCCATTCGTCCCAACCTTTTATCTACCTGTAACACCCCTAAATCTAGTATTCAAGGGCACCCCTGAGCCATGCTTCCTCAGACAAGAAACCAGAAGAAAAGAAGAAGGACCGAACAGCCGTGCCGAAGCAAACAAGAGGAGGACGCCTACTGACTTGGTCCCAGCCCTACTGGCCTGTCCCCACCTCGAACCTGCTCCAGCGAAATCCTGGTGTGTCCTGAAGCCAGCAACCTCAAGAAACCCGGAGGACCTGCCTGCCTTCCTTTTTAAAGACTCTGTCTCCCGCGAACACCGGATTTGTTCAGCAACAAACTCCAGCTCTGCAAGGATCCACGGGTCTGCACCACTCTGCACCCGGCGCCAACGGCCCGAGTTCGAGGGGCCCAACACCAAGAGGAGGTCTCCCTGGCGATCCTGACCCGAGATCCGGTGACCCCTGACCTGCCTCAAGTCTCCAGCCGACGCCTGCAGCCTCAAACCGGAAGGTCCCCCCAACCACGACCAGGAGCTGGTAAGAAGATCTGACCCTAAAAGGCATCCCTGCACCCGACGCCCCACGGCCTTGGGTGGCCCAACCGACGGTGCCTAACCAACCCCCAACATCCCTATCCAAGTGGTGGTTGCACCCAGAAGACCTTCTTCCCCGAGCCTGCAGTGTGTTTGCAAACCGGAGACCCCCCATTGAAAGCTACAGGGCACCCAACGCCAAAACCGCACTCTGCACCTGCCCGCCCCAGTGCCACGGAGGGTGCACCTTTTGTGCTGGCTTGACCCCCAATTGCCCTGAGCTTACGTCCAGGAGCTTTGCTCCCACAATCCAGTGGCCTGCTCATGAGCAGCCACCAACCGGAGGTCCTCTATCCCCCACTGGATAACATTGGGCCTCAGGACTCTGCACCCGGCCGCCCTAATGCCGCTGAGGGTGTAACAAGCGTACATTCTTGACCCTGGGGGACACCTGAGTCTAACCCCAGAATACCAACTCCCACAACAAAGTACTTACATACTAAGTGATAACATTATTTTCCTCCATAGGATAACATTGACTGTTTTTCTATAAAATGTTTCTAAGTGTAGATTTGTAAAACCTAATAAATCCTTTTAAAATTGTACTAAATAACAAAAACGCTTTTACTTACCTGTTTACAGGAAATGTCCCTGTGCAGTATCTAGGTATACTGTTCTGTGTAAGAAAAGTAATCTGCAAAGTAATCTACTGGTCATTTTACTAAAACGCCTATACAAAGTATATGTACTGTATTTCCAAAACATTGCTTTTTCGGTAAGTGCATATACAACTGCAAACCAAACTGTGTTACAACTGCATTACTACTGTAAAGTATTTATTGCTTACCTGTGCCAGGCTTGCTTGATTCTAGAAAATAAAATAACTAAAATAATATTTTTTATACAAAAAAATGGCTCTGAAGTTCATTCTTTGAGTGTGTGAATTCATTTGCTGACTGAGTGTGTACAACAAATGCTTAACACTGCCCTCTGATAAAGCCTTACTGCTCGACCACACTACCTCAAATAGAGAGTGAGGTGCTATCTACTTTACCTCTGCCTAGCTTTTGGGTTCTACTGGACTCTATGCACACTATATTTCACTTTGGTATAGTATATATAGAGCCAGCGTCCTACAACCTCCCTTCAAGGCAGGATGGCTAGTTGAATGGTTTTAAAGCAGTGAGCTCCAAAGCCTTCACCGCCTCTGATATGCAACCAGGTTTTCTCCCAGAGGAGGAAGAAGCCAACCCCCTGACCCAAGCTCATTTGGAGCCTGGGCAGGTGGGAAAATTAGGTAGTAAGGAGACGTACGCCCCCAGAAGGCTAGTAACATCTCTAAGGTGGGCTACCTGGTCTAAACAGCCAAATAAGGGTTCTGCCATTTTTAAAAGTTGCAGAACAGGGACTTCTGGATAGAAAAGGTGCCTACCTCCACAGGAAGTGGTCACCTATGGGGTGGATTGGCCGCTGGGGCTAGTAGCCCATTGGCTACTTACTCCCACACCCATAAATCTAGGATTTATGGGGCTCCCCTGGCACCAGAACCTCAGATCTGCTTGAATTGCGACCAAGGACAAATAAGAGACGTGTGACTGCGACTTCCGGACCTGCACATATCAAAGGCATGTTAAACTGCACCTCTGGCAACCACCCTGCAATTACATGACCACGACTCCTCCTTGACCAGAGATCAATCATTCAATCAATCATTTGTAAAGTGCACTACTAACCCGTGAGGGTCTCAATGCGCCGGGGGGAATGCTGCTACTGCTCAAAGAGCCAGGTCTTGAGGAGTCTTCTGAAAGTCAGCAGGTCTTGGGTCTGCCTAGGTGGATGGGGAGGGTGTTCCAGGTCTTGGCGGCGAGGTGGGAGAACGATCTGCCGCCGGAGGTCACTCTTTGGATGCGGGGGACTGTGGCAAGGGCGAGGTCGGTGGAGCGAAGCTGGCGGGTGGGGGTGTAGAAGCTGAGTCGTCTGTTGAGGCACGCTGGTCCGGTGTTGTGGAGTGCCTTGTGTGCGTGGGTGAGGAGCTTGAAGGTTATCCTCTTATTGACGGGGAGCCAGTGCAGGTCTCTAAGGTGGGGTGTGATGTGGCTGCGGCGAGGGATGTCGAGGATCAGGCGTGCAGAGGCGTTCTGAATGCGTTGAAGTTGTTTCAGGAGTTTGGCCGAGGCTCCCACGTAGAGGGCGTTTCCGTAGTCCATCCTGCTGCTGACGAGGGCCTGGGTGACCGTTCTTCTCGTTTCGGTGGGGATCCACTTGTAGATCTTGTGGAGCATGCGAAGGGTGTTGAAGCAGGAGGAAGAGATGGAGTTGACCTGCTTTGTCATGGAGAGGGTGGAGTCGAGGATGACCCCTAGGTTGCGTGCATGGTCGGTGGGTGTTGGAGCTGTTCCCAGTGCGGTCGGCCACCAAGAGTCGTCCCAGGCAGAGGACTTCCGTCTTGTCCGAGTACAGCCTCAGTCGGCTGTTCTTCATCCACTCGGCAACGGCTTTCATTCCTTCGTGGAGGTTGGTTTTGGCAGTGTGGGGGTCCTTGGTGAGGGAGAGGATCATTTGGGTGTCATCGGCGTAAGAGATGATGTTGAGGTCGTGCAGTCGAGCGACGTGGGCGAGCGGTGCCATGTAGATGTTAAACAGCGTTGGGCTGAGGGATGAGCCCTGGGGTACGCCGCAGATGATCTCGGTGGCTTCGGAGCGGAAGAGGGGGAGCCCGACACTCTGTGTTCTGCTGGAGAGGAAGGAGATGGTCCAGTCCAGGGCCTTCTCTTGGATCCCGGCGTTGTTGAGGCGTGTGCGAAGTGTGCGGTGGCAGACCGTGTCGAAGGCGGCTGACAGGTCCAGGAGGATGAGGGCCGCGGTTCCTCCGTTGTCTAGCAGGGCCCTGATGTCATCGGTGGCGGCGATGAGGGCAGTTTTGGTGCTGTGGTTGCTGCGGAACCCGGACTGGGATGGATCCAGGATGCTGTTCTCCTCGAGGTAGCGGTCAGTTGTTTGTTGATGGTCTTCTCAAAGACCTTCGCCGGGAACGGGAGCAGGGAGATGGGCCGGAAGTTCTTGAGATCCTTGGGGTCCACCTTTGGTTTCTTGAGTAAGGCGTTGATCGCGGCGTGCTTCCAGCTCTCCGGGAAGGTTGCTGTCTCGAAGGAGATGTTGATGGCTTTCCGGAGATGGGGTGCGATAATGGTGCTGGCTTTGTTGAAGATGTGGTGTGGGCATGGGTCTGACGGAGATCCGGAGTGGAGGGTGTTCATGATTTTGATGGTGTCGTCGTAGTTTATGTTGGTCCAGGAGAGCAGGTGGTCGGTGCGGATGGTGGTCGTGGGAGCGGAGGTCTCCGTGGTTATAGGGGTGGTCGTGGCGTTGAAGCGGTCATGGATGTCTGCGATCTTGCGATGGAAGAAGGTGGCAAGCGAGTCGCACAGGTCTTGCAAAGGTGGGATGTCGTTGGTGTTGGAGCTGGGGTTGGAGAATTCCTTCACGATGTTGAAGAGCTCTTTGCTGTTGTGTGCGTTGTTGTCTAGGCGGTCTTTGAAGGAGGCCCTTTTGGTGGATCTGATGAGGTGATGGTGTCTGCGGGTGGCATTCTTGTGGGCTGCGTAGCTGTCTGGTGTTCGTTCACGGTGCCAGTTCTTGTCTAGTTTTTTGCAGGTTTGTTTGGAGGCCTGGAGGTCTTCAGTGAACCAGCTGGCTTTCTTGCTAATGTGGCTGTTGGAGGGTTTCTTGAACGGGGCAAGGGTGTTGGCGCAGTCGTCGATCCACTGTCTGAGGTTGCGGGCGGCGGTGTCGGGGTCGGTGGGGCTGGCAGGTGGGCTCCGGGCGTGGGTGGTGGTTAGCTTGTCTTCGGTGACTTTGCTCCAGCAGCGGCGAGGGATCTGTTGGGTGCGGTGGTGCGTAGTGGGCTTCCGGAAGGTGAAGTGGATGCAGCGATGGTTGGTCCAGTGGAGTTCGGTGGTGTGGTTGAAGGAGACGTGGGGGCTTGTGGTGAAGATGGGGTCAAGCGTGTGGCCGGTGGAGTGGGTGGGTGTTGTGACGAGTTGTCTGAGTCCGAGGTTGGCCAGTTTGTCGATCAGGGTGGTGGAGTTGGTGTCGTTGTTGTTCTCGAGGTAGAAGTTCAGGTCCCTGAGGAGGATGTAGTCCGTGGAGGCGAGGGCGTGTGAGCTGATGAAGTCGGCGATGGAGTCGCTGAACTGTGGTCGGGGTCCGGGGGGTCTGTAGACGAGGGTACCTCTGAGGGTGGTGTTGGGGTCGGTGTAGATCTGGAAGTGCAGGTGTTCGGCAGTGCTGAGGGTGTCGTCGGTGTTGGTCGAGACTCTGAGAGTGTTCCTGTGGATGATGGCAATTCCTCCTCCTACTCCGTTGGTGCTGTCCCTGCGGGTGATCTTGTAGCCTTCCGGGATGGCTATGGCGATTTCGGGAGCCGAGGAGGGGTTCAGCCAGGTCTCCGTCAGGAAGGCGACGTCTGGGGAGGTTGAGTCGAGTAGGTCCCAGAGTTCAACGGTGTGTTTGCGTGCGGAGCGGGTGTTGAGAAGAATGCACCTGAGGTGGTTGGGGTCTTTCCCGGTTGGCGGGTCGGGTGCTGGTGAAGCTGCAGTTCCGGCAGGAGAAGGGTCCTTGGGTGCGCTTCGGGGCGGCCAGGAAGCAGGTGTGTGATCTTCCGGTGTTGAGTGCGTGGAGGGTGCTGGCATCGTAGCGGTGTCGGGTGTCATGTCGGTCGCGGGGCCAGGGGTTCTGGTGCTGGGCGCGGTCCAGGCGCAGACAGGCTTGCCTTAGGCGTGCCAGCGGCCGCCATAAGAAGGGGAGGTGGGAGGGAGGAGCAGCTGGTAGAAGGGAGTGGACAAATGGGCGAGTGGGGGGGCGCGGCCGCAGGGGACGCAGCAGCGGGAAAAACGGGGGTGAGGGAACAGAAGGCAAAAAGGGCATTGGTCACAGAATACAAGGGAAAAAGGAGGGCAAATGCAACAAAATAACAGTAAACAGAGGAGGAGAGAAACAAAAAAAATAATAATAAAACAGGAGCAATGCAGTACAAGCAAACCTACGGCCAGCCACTGGCCACCAGGGATGAGGTGCCTGCGGGTGGAGGAGGGCCTCAAACTCGCGGCAGTGGCAGCAGCAGCGAGCAGGGAAACACAGGCACAACAGGTGGTGCTGTTGCAGCGTGGGGAGCGACCTGCCTGGAGAGATTGGCTCCAGAGGAAAGAGGAACCTCTCTGCAAGCCAAATGTAATTTCAGAACTCCCTTGGACTAGAGATACTGGTCCCCTGCAGCCCGCAAGCAGATCGCACTCTGGAACCAAAGAATCACTGCCCATTAGGCCGCCTAGGGATCGGCCAAAAGTAAATTGTCTAGTGCATTGTAGGAAACGTAGTCCTAACCTCCAACAAGTTTCAGGCGGCTACTGTTTTCCCCCAGACTCCAGAACGTCGAAGTAACCAAAAGCTGTGTTGGCTACTACCAAGGCTTATTGGTAGCCAGTTGGGCTACCACTACCTTTGTTAGACGCGGTGCCTCGAGGGAATCCCATGGCATCCTGAACCCGCTGCCTCAGTGGCCCAGTTGTCGAGATTTTTCACCCCTTTCCTCACCAACACCGTCCAAGCAGTAAAACTAGCACCCGCAGCTCCCACTTTCAGAACCAGGGACAGTCAGGACTGCTCTGCACTTGGGCCCTACGAGCCAGATAAAATTCATATGACTGCTGGAGCTTGGTCCTGGCACCTGCATCTCCTTACCCCACCTAGTGGTGTCCACCGGACTCAACCTGCAAGTGACCGCGTGCCACTAGTGTTTTCTCATTGACTGCAACCATCTCTTTTTGCAAGAGGTAAATGCACCGATTTATTTTTCCTTTAAAAATCCTTAACTCCGGTTATACTCATCTGATTGTCTTCATTTTGGTGTATAAATTTATATAAAAATCTGCTTTAGTTTTATCTATTGGTGTCAGATTTCTTTCAAGTTGTGTCAATTACTTATCGTCCATGTTGGGACTCTGAAATGCTTAACACATGTTTCTCTCGTAAAGCCTGACTGCTCTGTGCCACACTACCAGGACTGAGCTAGGGATTTATTAGTGTATATCCAAAGGACCTATTTGGGGTAACATGAAGATATTGCATAGTGAAGCCTAAACAGTCTCACTACATAATACCCTACTTTCCTACAACCCTTATGCCTTCCTTAGCAGCCCCAGTAAGATGGAACAAACCAGCACCTGTAACAGGACAGATGGCTGCCACTGAACTTCTACCAAGCAACATAATTCATACATTCTATCCACATATATGAAATTATGGTACGAAAGAGGAAGACATGGTCTCGTCCCCAGGTAAAACTGCCATATATTTGGAGCAGTATGTCTGTCTGCCAGAAAGCAGCAGTTCTTTCCAAAAAGCATAAGTATGAAATATGGGGGTGCAACTGCTTAGTCAAAGACCAGTGTATGCAAAGACAGGCCTAATGCATGGAACTGTGCAGCAAACATTCAATATCTGCAAAAGCAAGCATACAACCTGCAACAAAGTAAAGACAATTTTTCCAGGTATTTTAAAACTGGGCTACTGCAGCAAAGTTGGAAGTTACCGTACTGAAGTTTTGGACCCACCTGCATCGCCACCCCACATCATTGGCCTGATGTGATGCTCTGCCTGAAACTCCTGGTCAATCCATTGACATGATAGGGATCTCCTTTATTAGTGCAAGCCTTCCACTGGCCCTGCAACTGCATACCCGCCACAGGTTCATCACTCACTGAAGATTCAACCACAGAGCTTGAACATAGTTCACAGATTCAACTATCTCTTGAACACAGATTGAGCAGAGTCTCAATGTGTTATTTATATCCAGGTGTATTTCCCCCTGAACCAAAGACTCCAGAGGCAGCCAAGGATGGCAACTTCTGAGGAGACACTGTGTCTCCGTTCCCAGCAATATTTCGTCTGTGGGGCTCTTGTTTTGCAAGAGCAACATTAGCAAATCTCACATGAAGAACAAGCATCTTTGTGTGAAATGAACGGCTGCAGATGACCCGGATGAAAGTACAAGACTTTTTTGGTATTATTGGCTCTTCAGACAAGTTCAGCTGCAGTTCCTATGCTGCAGCGAACACAGGAGTGGTGGTGTGTCAGGTGGCGGACACCCCATAAAGCTCTCACTATGAAAGGCAGTAATGTTTTAGCAGGCCTTGCTATTTTAGAGCAGTGTGGATATTAGCCCTTTAGTAGTGGGATTCATGCTGAGGCAACTCCCTACTGTAAAGATGACTGTGTCGGTATGGTTACACCATGCAGGTCAACAGTGAAATCAGTGCAACATATCTTTATTAATGTGCAGTCAGTGGTGACCAACTTGTGTTATTTATTCACAACTTTCAGTAAGGCAGCTAAGGAAAAGATAGATTAGGATCAAGTCCATTTAATGTGTCAAATGTTTTATTCTATCTTATGCGTGTGTAGGTCATTTTTTGCAAAAGCCTGAATTTAGTTGACTGAATATTCAGGTCAGGCACACTTGCCAGTGTCAAAGAAAAGGCTTTGAACATGTGCAGGTTTTGGGCCACACGCCATACCATCTGAGCAGGTAGCAGAGAAGGCAGAGAGTGTTTGAGAGGGAAGGGAGCAGGGGGGGCAGGAAGCAGATAGGGCAGCACTGCTCTATCTGCTCTCATACTTCCTTCTCTGATTTCTGCCCCCTACGAGCATAGTGGGCAGAAAGCAGAGAAGGAAGTGTAGCAGGAGATGGAGCATTAGAGGGCTGTGATTTGGCAAGGAGACAGCTTGTGAAGAGATTTGACTATTAAATTAACAACATTGTCTAATCTTAGAAACAGATAAAATTGGTCCACATATTACAAGTGGATAAACCCACCTCACTCCCATCACCTGCAATATTTCCCTTTCAGAGGGCCACGGGACACGATAAAGCTTCCTGGTCCCAACTGTGGAGGTGGAGGTCTTTTACTCCTGATGTCCTGTGGCCCAACCTACTATGGATGCAACAAACTGGACCACGTACTCTTCTGCACTGAACTCTCAGGGGTAGCTGTGGTCGAGCAGTCATGGGTACCTGTCAGACCCCCACAATTCTCACCTCGTGTTTGTGGAGGCATCCCACAGGGACGACAGGAACAACCCCTACCTGAACCCTTCTGTTACTGGAAGGACTAAATACACTAGCCAGTTCAAGGAGGGAACCGGGGGAGGTTGCCAGGAAGGGTGGTGCGAGCGGGACAGTGGATGGCGTGACGGGACACCCTTCGTGGCTCCTGGGTGTGTGTAGAAGTACACGATACTTAAGGCAAGAGAGGAGACAGGGGTAACTAAAGCACTGGGGTTAGCGAGAACATGCACATCCCATGAGTGTTTGGGGGAGACACAAAGCTATGTGGAGCAGGACTCTCTTCTTGGTTACCTGTGAGCGAGGTGTTCTTGCACTGTGGAAGTACAGGCGATGACATCAACGAGGTCCTTCCGGATTGTGAAGATCACCAAAGGAAAAGACCCAGAAAGTATACCAGGGTCGAACGCTCCTGCGCTGGGTGGAATTATAAAGTACCAGGAAAGCGCCACTGCGCTAGAGGGAGAAAAAACAGTTGTGGCGACTCCGTGCTGTCGCACGAGTCGTCTAATCAAAAGAAAGCGCCACTGCCCTCTGGGTTGAGGAAAGGCAGGATGGCGACTCCGTGCCGTCGCACGAGTCGTCTAATCAAAAGAAAGCTACACTGCGCTCTGGGGTGAGGAAAGGCAGGATGGCGACTCCGTGCCGTCGCACGAGTCGTCTAAGCAAAGGAAGCGCCACTGCGCTCTGGGGTGAGGAAAAAGCAGTATGGCGACTCCGTGCCGTCGCACGAGTCGTCTAAGCAAAGGAAAGCGCCACTGCGCTCTGGGGGGGGGGTAACAAGGAATATGGCAGCTCCGTGCAAAGTACGAGTCGCTTATGCGGGGTCTTTGGGCGCCCTTGCGCGGTCCGGACCGACTGTCCGGTTGCTGGGAGAGCCTTCGCTACGCTCCTGCGTGCCTGCGAAGCTCAGTGAAGGAATCCGAAGCGTCGAGCCTGCCGTTCTCTGCTGTGATAAGCCGAGGTAGCCGGAAGTGACCCGGCCGGCGGCGTCCACAACGCGCCGCCGAACGACTAGACTGCAACCTGCTGGGAACAACAAGGGGGAGGAGTCCCGTTTCGAGTGATGAGTGCCCTGCTTCCGGTTCGCTGGTGAGAGGCGCAAGGGAACATGACAGCACCCACCCTGAAAACAGACCCACCCTTCCTGTCAAAGAGGGGTAACAGGGCGAGGTTTCTGGGGTTGTCGGGCATGAAAGGCTCTGACTAAGGAAGGAGCATTACGGACGTGCGACAGGGGTTCCCAGGAGCGTTCCTCCGGGCCGTAACCCTTCCAGTCCACTAGGTAAAACAGTTTTCCCCTAGTTCTGCGGGAATCCAGAATGGCCCGAACCTCGTATTCCACGTGGTCGTCCACAGGAACAGGAGGAGGGGGTTCTGCCAGGGAGCTGTCTGGATGTGCAGGGCGTAAGAGGGAAACATGAAAGACGGGGTGTATTTTCATGTGGGAAGGTAGGGAAAGTTTCATGGACACTGGGTTGATGACCTGGGTTATGGGATAGGGACCTACGTATCGGGGCAACAGTTTCTTGGGTCCATGCGTGTTGAGGTTCTGGATGGATAACCACACCTTGTCTCCCACCACATAGGCTGGTTCGGGTTGTCGGTGTTTATCCGTGTTGTGTTTGTAGTACTCTTTGGCTTTTGCGAGTTCAAAACGAGCTTGTTGCCATATGGTGCGGAGGGAAGCATGGTGTTCCTGTATAGTTGGTACTCCGCACGTCTGAGCCTCCACCCAGGGAGTCGTTCTGGGATGATATCCCTGGAGACAGTAAAAAGGTGAAACCCCTGTTGCCGCATGTTTGCTGTTGTTGTAGGCGTACTCCACGATCCACATAATCTTGGACTATTCGGTTTCCATGGACAATAGCAGGCAACGGAGGTATTGTTCCATAGTGCGATTTGTTCGCTCGGCCTGGCCATCTGTTTGGGGATGGTAGGAGGACGATAAACAAGCTTCCATTTGTAAAAGCGAGCAGACTTCTGTCCAGAATCTGGATACGAATTGAGTGCCTCTGTCCGTTATCAAAACCGATGGGATGCCATGTAACCGTATCACGTTCTGCATGAACAGGGCTGCCAATTCTGCCGCTGAAGGTAGATGTGTTAGAGGTATGAAATGCGCCGTTTTTGTCAAGTGGTCGACAATAGTAAGAATGGTAGTGTGTCCTGTGGAGGTCTTAGGGAGCTCCACCACAAAGTCCATCGAGACTGTGTGCCATGGGCAAGGTGGAACCGGAATGGGGTGTAACAACCCTACTGTGGGTTGTGAGAGCGTTTTTCCTTGGGTACAGATGGCACAGCGGGCGATGTGGGCTTGTGTGTCGCGGTTAAGGGTTGGCCACCAGAAGTGTCTCTGCAGTAATTCCTTGGTTTTTTGATACCCTGGATGATCAGCTAGGGGGTGGTCGTGGCACAGGACCATTGCTTGTTGTTGTTGAGCGAGCAACGGCAAATAATATCGACCGTCTTTGAACAGGAATCCGTTGTTTTCGGTGAGCCCTTGGACGTCTCCGGCCCAGTCGTCTCTGGTTTTCTGTTGTAACTCGTGGTGGAGTTGTGTCAAGAAGTTGGAAGACGTCACTGCACCCTGAAAGCAGCGGAGGGGAATAACGGGTACTGGTTCTGTGGAGGGTTTCTGGTCTCCGTTTTCCTCGATTCGTGACAAGGCGTCGGCTTTGGCGTTCTCCCTTCCGGGTCTGTAAGTGATCTGGAAATCAAATTCATTAAAAAAGAGGGTCCAGCGTAGCTGTCTTGCCGTTAATGCTCTGGCTGAACGAAGGAACAGTAGATTCCTATGGTCGGTGAAGATGGTCACCGTATGTTTGGCGTCCTTGAGGTAGTGCCGCCATTCCTCAAATGTTGCTTTGATGGCCAGGAGTTCCTTATCCCCAATGGAGTAATTACATTCAGCGGGCTGCAACTTTCTGGAGTAGTATGCTACCGGGTGAAGCATGTTCGTCTTGTCGTCTTTCTGTGATAATACTCCCCCGAGGGCGTTTTGCGAGGCATCGGCCTCCACGATAAAGGGGCGTGTGGGGTCAGGATGTTTCAAGATTGGAGCCGAGGTGAATCAGTCTTTCAAGTCGCGGAATGCCTGTTCTGCTTTGGTGTTCCATGCGAACAGCACCCCTTTGCGCAGAAGACAGGTAATGGGGGCGACAATCCGGGAAAACCCATCGATGAAACGGCGATAGTAATTCGCAAACCCTAGGAATCTCTGGACTTGTTTCACGGAGGTCGGGGCTGGCCACTTCAAAATGGCATCGACTTTTCTGGAATCCATCTGAACACCTCCTGGCGTCAGAATGTGTCCCAGGAATTCCACAGTTGTGGTATGGAACACGCTTTTCTCCAATTTCACGTACAGCCCGTGTTGTTGCAATTGTTGGAGAACGGCTCGTACGTGTTGGTGATGTTCCTCCATGTTCGCAGAGTAGATCAGTATATCATCGATATACACTATGCAGAAACGGTCAATGAACTCCCGTAAAACCTCGTCGATGAAGTACTGAAAGGCGGCCGGGGCATTGCAGAGTCCGAAGGGCATGACGCGGTATTCAAATAACCCGTACCACGTCCGGAAGGCGGTTTTCCATTCATCACCCTCTCGGACTCTGACTAGATGGTAGGCCCCTCGTAAGTCCAGCTTTGTATATATGGCCGCGTCTTTCACTTGGTCCAGTAAGTCAGGAATTAAGGGGAGAGGATACCTGTTCTTAACGGTTATGGCATTCATTGCCCGAAAGTCAATGCACGTGCGTAGGTCCCCCTCCTTCTTTGCCACAAAGAAGAGAGGGGAGGAGACCGGAGATTTGGAGTGATGGATGAACCCGTTTTGAAGGTATTGAGTGAGGTAGTTGCGGAGATGGGTGTTTTCTTTTTCCGTGAGGGTGTATACTCGACTACAAGGGAGCGTGGATACCGGAATCAGATCAATTCTACAGTCAAAGTGTCGATGTGGAGGTAGAGTGTTAGCTCCTTGTTCGTCAAAAACTCGGGCCAGATCCCTGTATTCCTGTGGTATGGACTCCTGTGTGATTAAGCCCAGGCCGTCTCTAGGTAGGATACAGGCTTGGACCTCTCGGGACGCTTTTTTCCCCTCGGAGGAGTAGCAGGCTTGGGCGCAATAAACAGAGTCCACTGTTGTTTTGCCAGTAACCCAATCGATCAAGGGGTTGTGCTGTACCAGCCAGGGAAGGCCTAATATCAGCCTGAACTGCAGGGCATCAATGACATCGAAGGCGATGGTCTCGGTATGCTGATTTTCCAACACCATTCGCAGATCTTCTGTTTGGTATCGGATCAATCCTGAGGTTAGGTCCGTACCGTCGACGGCCTTGACTATCTCGGGTGTCTTCTTGGCTCGTGTCAGCATGCCCAACCCCCTCATGTACTGTGCATCGATGTAGTTCCCGGTTGCTCCAGAGTCGATTAAGGCTATGACACGCCAGGAGGTCCCTGTAGACGACTGAAGGAGCACGGGTATGCCTATATGGTGATGGTTGGCGCAGGTGTTCGAGGTCTGCGTCTTCTCGGTGTGTAGTCCCAGTAGACAGACCCCTTTATCTACTGGGAGGTCTCGTTTCCCGTTCTTTCTTCTCGGGTGATCGATAGAGCAGAAGGGTTCCTCTCCTTGGGCTGGCGTGGTTTGCAGGGCAATCCCGCACGAAATGACCGCTTTTGCCGCAGTACAGGCATAGGTTCTGTTTCCGCCTCTTTTCTTTTTCTTCTTTCGTCAAGGGAGCACGGACGCCTCCGATCTGCATAGGCTCGGGTGTTTCACGGGGTTTGGGAGTTTCCCTGTACATCGGGAGTCTGGTCTCGCTTCCTTTGAACCTTTCGGTTCTCCGCTCTTGTAGGCGATAGTTTTGTTTCACTACCATGTCAATAAACTGATTTATGTCCTCAGGAGGTTCTGTCATCTGTGAGATGAGGTCCTTCAACTCTTCCCGAAGACCTCTGTAGAACACTGATACTTGTTTATCTTCTGGCCAGTGAGCCTCCACCACCAATCGTTTGAACGTTGTGATGTAGTGCAACAAGTCAGTGTTGCCCTGTTTTAATTTGAGCAATTCGTTGTCCGCGGCTTGGACGAATGTATGGCGGGCAAACATGCGTCTCATGGTCTCCTTGAAAACTGGAAAGTTATATAGCAGAGGTTCGTCGTTCTCTACCAAGGGAATGGACCACTGAGCGGCGTCACCCCCTAAATAGGATAGAACAAAGGCGACCTTCGAGGCATCATCCGGAAAGGCGGTTGCTCTGGCCATGAAGTGCAGGTGGCACTGGTTGAGGAATATGCTGTACTTCGTACTATCGCCGTAATAACGTTCTGGAGCGGCCAACTGTGCCACGGGTTGGGCTAATACCTGAACAGGGGGAGGATTTGACGAGAGGGTAGATGCCTGACCCCATGGGTTAAACGAAGGAGGTCTCACTATTCCTGCTGGTCGGGTTTGTTGTCCCTGGGGGGCGCCCCAGGCTCCTGTGTGTCCTGCACCAAACTGTCCTTGTAATGTAGTGACATCGTTTCGTAAGCTCCGATTCTCAGCCTGGATGTTAGTTAACATTGCTGCTATGTCCTGTAACGTAACTTCGGGGTCCTCCATGTTGTCCGGGTAGGATGATAAACTTGGGCTTCGGATTCTGTCAGACCCCCACAATTCTCACCTCGTGTTTGTGGAGGGATCCCACAGGGACGACAGGAACAACCCCTACCTGAACCCTTCTGTTACTGGAAGGACTAAATACACTAGCCAGTTCAAGGAGGGAACCGGGGGAGGTTGCCAGGAAGGGTGGTGCGAGCGGGACAGTGGATGGCGTGACGGGACACCCTTCGTGGCTCCTGGGTCTGTGTAGAAGTCCACGATACCTAAGGCAAGAGAGGAGACAGGGGTAACTAAAGCACTGGGGTTAGCGAGAACATGCACATCCCATGAGTGTTTGGGGGAGACACAAAGCTATGTGGAGCAGGACTCTCTTCTTGGTTACCTGTGAGCGAGGTGTTCTTGCACTGTGGAAGTACAGGCGATGACATCAACGAGGTCCTTCCGGATTGTGAAGATCACCAAAGGAAAAGACCCAGAAAGTATACCAGGGTCGAACGCTCCTGCGCTGGGTGGAATTATAAAGTACCAGGAAAGCGCCACTGCGCTAGAGGGAGAAAAAACAGTTGTGGCGACTCCGTGCCGTTGCACGAGTCGTCTAATGAAAAGAAAGCGCCACTGCGCTCTGGGGTGAGGAAAAAGCAGTATGGCGACTCCGTGCCGTCGCACGAGTCGTCTAAGCAAAGGAAAGCGCCACTGCGCTCTGGGGGGGGTAACGAGGAATATGGCGGCTCCGTGCAAAGTAGGAGTCGCTTATGCGGGGTCTTTGGGCGCCCTTGCGCGGTCCGGGCCGACTGTCCGGTTGCTGGGAGAGCCTTCGCTACGCTCCTGCGTGCCTGCGAAGCTCAGTGAAGGAATCCAAAGCGTCAAGCCTGCCGTTCTCTGCTGTGATAAGCCGAGGTAGCCAGAAGTGACCCGGCCGGCGGCGTCCACAACGCGCCGCCGAACGACTAGACTGCAACCTGCTGGGAACAACAAGGGGGAGGAGTCCCGTTTCGAGTGATGAGTGCCCTGCTTCCGGTTCGCTGGTGAGAGGCGCAAGGGAACATGACAGTACCTCAGAGGGGAGAAGGGGGATGTAGATAGAGGTCAGTGAACACAACTCATAATTCAAACTGCAGACAGTACGAACAATGAAACAATGTCCAACTAAATACTTCCTTTTTAAGAAAAAGTTGTATTGTATTACTAACTTTGCACATACAAATGAATATGACATTCAGAATCAAAAACACAATCTCCCTTGAGGTTGGGGCTCTAGTAATTGTCAGGCAAATCCTTGCCCCACCCTCCTTCGTATAACATGTTCATCTTTGGTCCCCATTCACTGGCGGCTCCATCAGGAAAGGCAAACTATTAAGCTGTACTGAAGAGTTCCATTTTCACTCTTCTCAGGATTCCAGTCAAAAGTGTCTATGGTGCCACAGCACCTTCAGCAGGGAATATCCCGGGACCGTACAGGCCCGGTGTCATTCTTACTCGCTCCAGCTGTGCGACAGTGTTAAGCAGTGCAGTGACTGCACTCTTTTTGGGTGCTCCCAAGTTAGGATCCTGTATGGCTGTGGGCTGCTCACGATGGACACTGCTGCACATGGTAGCGCAGGCTCTTCCTGTCAAGCAGTGCTGCTGGTCGGGTTCCAGTGATTGGAGCTGCTCCCGCTTGGTGGACACAAAAGGTAAGTGGCACTTCCCCTATCAACAAGGGTGACAGTGGGAGTCCTCTGGGTCCTGACTGTAGCTCTGGCGAGGGTGCGACGTCCTCAGTGGCATCCTACGATCCACGGTGAAACAGTAAGGTGGCGAGCTAGACCCGCTGATCACTGCAGTAATCTTTTCGTCCAGGCCACGACTCGAACAGTTGGCCACAACAATACAGGCAGCCCCTTATGCCGCAGCTGATCACTTTCGGGAGCAGACTCTTGGGTGCGATCACGCTACACAAGGAGAAAAAAAGTCTCATGTTGCTCCGGCTCAATTAATTCACCTATGGCCCCCTCTAGAATTCGGAGTCACAGCAACAAGGCAGTGTGGTCTCAGCGCCCACCACACAGCTTGGTGCACAGCCGAATCCTTACACCTCACACAGGAAGTCCTCATGATACAGTTCCCCACTGGTCCTCGCTCCCTCCAATGCTCTCCTCTTTCTCACAGGGCACACTAGGATTGATAAGCAGGCAGTTGCCAGTACTCCAGACCAGGGGGTCTTGGTTACTCTAGGTGATGGCCCCTCACCCAGCAGGAAGAATAGCAGGCCTTGGCCCCCAGTCCTGGTCAAAGGCAGAAGTGTTGCAAAGCTTCCACTTCTCACACAGCACATCTGGCTGCTTGGCAGATGACAAATTTTGAGGGACTCAACCGCCACTTTTTATAGTCCTTTTCTAGACACCAGAGGTAATTTAGGGTCTGGGTCTTTGAAATTTTATATTGATGGTCCGGCTTCTTTTGGAGTGGGCACATTAGCGTCCTCCTCAGCCTGGGTACATATAAATGATCACACCACAAACAGAGCTTGATATGACACATCTTTATTCTTCGTGGTGTAACTGTTAACTTCCCGTACTACGTCTTGAATTTTCTTAACCACATCCAATCACTTATGTCACTATTCTATGGACTCCATCAGGGACCAGAAGGGTTCCGCTATCACTAACATACACAACACTACATCAAACCCCTTGTTAAATGAAAAGTACCCAAAAACCACATATACACATCATATCTCCTTAATGAGTCTTCGAGGTGCTTGAATCAATCTTCCAGATCTCATTGCGAAAGGTAGATGAGACATAGGAGAGTCATCCGTGGTCAGCACAGGTGACACAGGCACAGGTGTAGTCTTTGGGCTCTCCTGACTTCTAGATGAAAGGGTCTCACTCTGAATGTCTGGAGTCAACGTGTTTGAAATAAAAAGAAGCTCTTGTGATGGACTTTCCAGGACGATGAGCAGTCACTATGTGTCCTTTGCTAGTCACAACCCTCAGTGGGTCAGTATCAAAAGGAACATCAGACTTGTGTTTCTGCCTGACAATGACTTGGTCTCCTCTTTAGAACACAGTACACTGAGCACAGCGGCGTCTATCTGAATGGGTCTTTATTTTGCGCTTGTGAGACAAATCAGTAGTGCAAAGTTTACCAATGTCAATAGATCTTTCAGTGGTCTACAGTGGCAATTTGGTTCCCATTGCTCTCCCAAACATTAAGGTGGCAGGGATTTCACCTGTGGAAGAATGAGGAGTTGACCCATATATACGAAGAGTACAGCTACAAACTGATTTGAGTTCGAGTCTTTCCAGTGCAGCGCGCTGAACGATCGTTTTGAGGGTGCTCTTAAATCGCTCAACGACACCATTCATCTGAGGCCAGAGAGGTGTGCTTTTTTTGATGCTTGACATTTAGGTGAGTGTGAAAATCTTTAAATTTCATTACAAGACCGGAGGCTACCCTTATGCCTATACTTTTATTTGCTGCCCCAACATGCAGCCCTTTAAAGAACATCAATACATCATAAACATATATGTTCATGAAGTAGTATGTTAGAAATGAGGGGGCTCTGGTTGACGCAGGTGTGAACCCGCAACAAGCAGGGACCCTTTTCTTCTTGTCAGGGCGAAGGATGACTCCCCAGAATAACCCCTGCTCACCCTCTAGGTGCGTGGCGCGAGCAGTCTAGGCTAAGTCTCAGGCGTACACGGTTAAGCAAATGCAATTACACATACAGTAAACCCCTTGCATGCACCACAAACGGACACCAATCAGGTCGTATATAAAAATAAGCTTTTATGTAGATTCAGCAGATTCGAATACAAGGCCCAGTAACGTTAAACTGATGGGGCCACAATTCTTAGGAATACGGTAAAGTTCTCTTTGTTACGGAAAGTTCTTTAGGCGGGCACAAGGTAACTGTAGGCCTCAGCGCACTTCGTGCTGAGGCGGCGCCCGGGAAGCACGCGGCAGATGACAGGGAAATCAGAACGTTGCGGACCCTGGATCCGATGCGAGCTCGCGGTCGAGTTCGTAAGTACAGTACCTTGTTTCTTGACGCGAAGGTGGGTGCGGGATTTCAGCGGCTCTTCGACAGAAGGGCGAGGCGGCGTCCGAGGCTCCCACACTTCACGATGGGTGTCTGATCTTCAGGCTCACGACAAGAGCGGGGTGTTGCAGGTGGCGGGTGAACAAAGCGGGGCAGCCGGGCACGCAGATACGTCCGGGCCGTCCGAGGCTTGGAGATGCTCACAAACGCCGATTCCGGCGGGAGGGTGGAGGTGCACAGCGAGCCTCCAACGAGCGAGGTGACAGGGGCAGCCCAGCACAGCGTAGGGGGAGAGGCTCCGATCGAGCGAGGCTCTTCCCAAGGCGGGGGCGGCTAAGCAGTCCTGGTCACGGCTCAGGGAGGGACTGGGGCACGAGGGTCACAGCTCCGGCGAGGGAAAGGACACCACAGTCCAGCGGCAGGCGAGTGAAGATCAGGTAGAGCCCAATGGTCCTGGGGCTCAGTTCAGGGGGCAAGCTCAGTTCCAAGCCCTTGGAGATCGTTTTGGAAAAGCACAAGTCTTGAAAGTAAAAGTAAAGTAAAGTCTTCAGCAACAGTTTCTCTTCTCCCCTTTGGCAGCAAGGTCACCACTGCAGGCCAATCCCCCAGGATAGGGACAGTCTTCCTCCTACAGCTTTCCCGGTGCCTCCTCCTCAGGCAGAGATTCTTCTTGGTCAAAAGCGGATCTAGTTTCTTAGGAGCAGGGCTCCTCCATTTATACAGCAAATCTTTTGTTCTCCCAGGCCAGGGGGGCCCTTGCCCAGTTCAGTCCGGTTTCTGAGCACTTTGTTTACGCGATGCAGGCTTCTTCTTTCAGAGTGCAGGGCAGAGTCCTCAGACGCTCCACAGGGGGCGGAGCCGGCATTGAGGTGGCAGAGCACTGTCCTATTCAGAGCCTAGGAGTACTCCTCCCACCCATCTACCTGTCGATCGTCCTATTCACCACCAGGCTACCTAGCCCTGCCCATCTGGGTTCCCCCAGCCCTGTCACTCACACCAGCCAGACATCAGATACACATCACGCAGAGGCGGGCTGAAATGTTTAGGCAAGCAAAGGCCAACTTTCTAAAAGCGGCATTTGCAAACCCGGAATATTAAAATAAACCTTGCGAAAAGATGTACCTTATTATTCCGAGTTCAGGCATACTAAACTCGATCTTCTACCATGTTCCCTGGGTCGGTTAGGATCATAGGGTGTAACAATCCAGGCCGCCCATACTGGCCTATGAGAACAGGGTAGCCTTGCAGTAGTGAACAACAAGATGGCGGTCATTCACTACTAGGACATGCCACGCATCCAGGCTTGTCCTACCTTAGGCTTACAACGCACCCTGCCCGTGGGCCTACCAGAGGGGTGACTAACATGCAGCTAAGGGAAGGTTTCAGGGACCGGCAAGTGTGGGCACTTGCCAGTCAGCATGTCAGTACCAGACTGCACGCAGGTTCTGCGATGGCAGACCTTAGACATATTTTACCGGCCGCTTCTGTGGGTGGCACAACCCGTGCTGCAAGCCCACCAGCGGTGTTTGCATTTACACGCCCTGGCGCTCCTGGCGCACTTTACTGGGGTCTGACAGTAAATCAAACAATCCAATCATGGAATCCAACCAACATATACAATTTACATAGGGAGCACTCGCACCGCGACACTGGTTGGCAGTGGCACAGCGCGCTGAGCGGCCAACACCATAAAAACACATGAGGCACAGCGACAAAAAGAGGAAGGGAGACTCACACCAAGGTGCCAGGTCTAACACGTGTCCCCTCCAGCTGAAAAGTGGGGAGAACTACCCTACCCCAGGGAGTTCCTCATCACTAAGGCGGAAACATCTGGACAGACCGTCAGCATTGGCGTGATCTGTACCAGGGCGATGTTCCACCGTGAAATCCATACCCTGTAGGGAAATGGACCACCTCAACAGCTTTGGATTCTCACCCCTCATATGCATCAACCATCTGAGGGGCCTGTGGTCCGTCTGAACCCGGAAGTGAGACCCAAACAAGTAGGGTCTTAGCTTCTTCAGCGCCCAGACCACAGCAAATGCCTACCGCTCAATAGCACTCCACCTCTGTTCCCGTGGAAGTAACCTCCTGCTAAGAAAGGCTACGGGTTGATCTAGGCCCTCCTCATTAATCTGTGAAAGAACAGCCCCCACACCATGCTCTGAAGCGTCTGTCTGAACGATAAACTCTTTGGAGAAGTTGGGAGCCAAGAGAACGGGCGCCGTGCACATAGCAGTTTTCAAGGCCTCAAAAGCTTTCTGACAGGTGTCAGTCCCAATCCCTTTCCTGGGCTGCTTCTTCGAAGTCAGCGCTGTCAAGGGGGCAACCATGTTGCCATACCCCTTGACAAACCTCCTGTAGTACCCGGTGAGACCTAGGAAGGCTCTCACCTCCGTCTGGGTTTTGGGCGCCTCCCAATTCAGGATGGTTTCTATCTTGGGCTGAAGGGGTGCCACCTGGCCACTCCCAACTTGGTGTCCCAAGTACACCACGGAACCCTGCCCGATCTGGCACTTACTCGCCTTGATCGTGAGGCCTGCCTTGCGCAGCGCCATCAACACTTCCCAGAGGTGACGCAGGTGTTCCTCCCAAGTGGAGCTGAACACCGCGATGTCATCCAGGTAGGCTGCACTGAACGAATCCAGCCCAGCCAACACCTGGTTGACCAATCTCTGGAAGGTGGCAGGAGCATTCTTCATCCCAAAGGGCATAACCCAGAACTGGTAGTGCCCATCAGGGGTGGAAAATGCTGACCTCTCTTTGGCCCCCTCGGTCAAGGCGATCTGCCAATACCCAGACGTTAAATCAAACGTGCTGAGGTAGTTGGCAACCCCTAGCCGATCGATGAGCTCATGAGCTCTGGGGATGGGGTGTGCGTCAGTCCTAGTGACTGAATTGAGTCCTCTGTAGTCCACACAGAACCGGAGTTCGGGTGTGGCTCCCGGCGCTGCAGCCTTTGGGACCAAGACCACGGGGCTGGCCCAAGGACTGCTGGAAGACTCAATTACCCCGAGGGCAAACATCTTGGAGACCTCCTCCTTGATGCATGTCCTCACCCTGTCAGTCACCCTGTAGGCCTTGTGCCGCACAGGTGGACTATCCCCAGTGTCCACATCATGGACGCACCAATCAGTGACACCAGGGACCAGGGAAAACAGATCAGAAAATTGTCCCAGCAACTGGCGACAATCATTCTGTTGCTCAGGGGTCAGGGCGGAAGAGAGGATGACACCATCCACTGACCCATCTTGCTCCTTGGCTGACAGGAGGTCAGGAAGCGGTTCGGTCTCCTCTTCCATCCCAGCATCTGTTGCCAAGAGCATGCCCACTTGGGACCTCTCCAAGTGGGGCTTGAGGCGGTTGACATGTAGGACCCTTAAGGGGTTCCTAGGAGACTTCAGGTCCACCACGTAGGTAATTTATTTATTTATTTATTTTTCACATTTATAGAGCGCACTGTTACCCGGGGGTGTCCTGGCGCTAGTTAAGAGAGTGTGCATAAGCAGAGGGTTACTGTGTGAACAGCCAGGTCTTTAAAGCTTTCCTAAAAGACAGGAGGTCCGGTAGTTGTCTGAGGTTTAGTGGTAGCGCATTCCATGCCTTAGCCGCCCCTAGAGAGAAGCTCCTGCCTCCCCAGCGGGCTTTCCTGACTCTGGGGATGACTACCAGACTCTGCTCGGCTGATCTCAGAGGTCTTGTTGGTCTATGCCACTGAAAGAGTTGGGAAATACAGTAGGGGCCTAGACCATGCAAGGCCTTAAAAGTTACGCAAAGTGATTTAAAAATAATTCTTTTGCGAACTGGAAGCCAATGTAGCTTGGCCAGGTCCCGGGAAACCGAGGCGAATTTAGAAGTGCCTGTGATTAGTCGGGCTGCAGCATTCTGCAAAATTTGGAGTTTGTTGAGGAGCCCCTGTTGGGCGTTCAACAGAAGGCTGTTACAATAGTCCAGCCTAGACAACACCAGTCCTGTAACCACGGTCTTCTTGTGCTCATCTGCAAGAAACGGCAAGACTTTCCGAATGGTTTTTAGAACAAAATGAGTTGCTGAGGAAAGTGCATTAATTTGGGGCTTAAAGGACAGAGAGTTGTCCATAAGTACACCCAGGTTTTTGACCTTAGGGAGCGGAGCTGGTGGGGTGCCCATTTCCTCGGGCCACCAACGTGGGGACCAGAAGTTATTGCTGGACCCGAACAGCAAGACTTCGGTTTTAGTAGAATTTAATTTGAGGCAATTATCAGCCATCCAGTTACTAACTTCCCGCATGCAGCCTCTGAATCTATCCGCTGTGCTGTCAGTTTCCCCGGGCAGCAGAGATACCACTATCTGAGTATCATCTGAGTAAGAGGTTAACTTAAAGCCGAAAGATCTGATGACTGGTGCAAGGGTGGAGACGTATATATTAAAAAGGGTGGGACTCAAGGAGGATCCCTGAGGGACTCCGCAGGGCAGCATGAAAGGGTCAGATTCGTAGTCCCCTAGGGCCACTTTCTGTGTCCTGTCCGACAAAAAGGCAAGCAGGAGTTTTAGCGCATTGCCCTGGATCCCAGTGGCCCTGAGCCGGTCCCCAAGTATCTTATGGTGGACCGTATCAAAGGCCGCGGACAAGTCCAACAGGATCAGGGCAGCTTTGCCTCCTGCGTCCATCACTGTTCTCACATCTTCAGTTGCTTTAATCAGGGCAGATTCGGTACTATGCCCTGCCCTGAATCCATGTTGGGAACCGTCCAGGCCCTGGCCTGCCCCTAGAAAAGCGCTTAGCTGAGTGTTTAGGATACCCTCCAGGATTTTCGTCGGAAGGGGTAGCCTGGCTATTGGCCGAAAGTTGTTCAGGTCAGTTACCGCTAAATTAGGCTTCTTCAACAGGGGTAAGATGGAGGCTTGTTTCCAACGTAAGGGAAATTCCCCCTTATCCAGCATGGCATTGAACAGTGGGGTGAGCCCTGCGGCGACGGCCGATGAGGCCAGTTTGGCCACGCTGGCAGGGCACGGGTCATTGGGGGAGCCTGAGTTTGTCCGTAGAAGTCTGCTCACCACCTCTTCCTCCCTAATGGGGGAGAAGTTGAGAAGCTTCGGAAGGTTGATGTCTGCCTCAGGGTTAAATTCAGGAGCGGGGGTATTGACACGCATGTCTAGCGGACGGAAGATAATATCTACCTTTTCTAAAAAGAAATTCGCCAGCTCTTGGCATAATTTGCGGCTAGGAGGTATCTCCACTGGTTTGATGGCCGCCAGGGATGAAACTGTGCGAAATAATTCCTTGGCGGAATTGCTGGCCTCCTTGATACGTTTGGTATAGAAGTCATGTTTTGCCTCTTGGATCGCCAATTTGTACCTTTTTATCTCTAGATAGAGAAGCTTTCTGTCCTCCTCTTTGTAATTTTTTCGCCAGATTCTTTCCTGCTTTTTACACAACATTTTATGGTCCCTGATATGTTCAGAGAACCAGGGCGCAGAGGGGCTGGATCGGGTGGAGTGAAACATTTTTGGAGGGGCAAGGTTGAGGCATGCTGCTTCCAGCCAGTTAGTGTATGAAGTGGCTGCATCTTCCACGTTAGCCATAAGGGGCTGCATGGAGGTTTTGAGCAGATTCTCTAGAGCCTCTCCATCTATGTTTTTCCACCTCCTGATCGTTCTAGGGGGGTTCATGACTTTACTAGGTCTAGAAGGCAGGGCCAGGCTGATTTCAAAGTGCACTACCGCATGGTCCGACCAGGAGACCGGGAGGATAGCCAAGATTTCAAGGTTGGGAAGATTGGAGAAAATCCCATCTAGAGTGTGCCCAGCCCTGTGGGTTGGGCCAATAACCCTTTGGTTGAGCTCAACCCCATGCATCAGATCTACAAGATTCCGCGTATCGGGATCTGACTCACATTCCAGGTGGAAGTTAAAATCTCCCAGCGCAGTAAATGTTTTAGCGCAAAGTGCTTCTTCTAGCAAGCGACTAAGTGCAGGGAGGAACGGGGCTTTGGGTCCAGGTGGCCTGTAAATAAGGCCGCCCTTGAGAGATTGATGGTTAGAAAGGGTCAGGTTGAAGGTAAGGGCTTCAAAATAGTCGGTGGTACACGACTGGAATGAACCTCTGATAGAATTATGGTAGATAATAGCGAGACCTCCCCCCTTTTTAATTCCTCTGTTCTGGACAAAGCAGTCGTACTCAGGGGGGGTAGCTTTGACGATATCCGGACCTGAGGCAGCATCTGTCCAGGATTCTGTTACAAATGCTATCTGTGATTTAGTTTCCACTATGAGGTCGGCTAACTCTATGCTGTGTCTCACCAAGGATCTAGCATTAAGTAAGAGGCATTTAACTGTAGTGTGTTCTTTCCTAGCCCAAGGCACTGATGAGGCCGAACAGAGCTTACTAGTATGCCAATAGAACTTGGGGAGAGCTTGATTGCAGTTGATGCATTGCTGTGGGGGGTGCAATCCATCCTCGCCCATTTCTAAGATCGCGCATCCCGAGCTCCTGCCTTTATCTCGAAGTGCCAGGAGGGTGTCACGGCAGTAGACAAGATGACTTGACGTTTTCCATGACCCCGGACCATAGGTTCCGGCACCAGGCACGGAACCGGCGCGGACGGGCGCAGGCGGGCTTGCCTTTGGCGAGCCTTCGGCGCGCCGCCGGCGCGCCCGCTGCGCTCGTCCGCTGCGCTTCCTGGGGGAAGTAGCCATTTTATAACAGGTAACAGGACTCTTGCGCTCCACCACCTCAAAGGGACCGGTCCACTTATCCTGGAGCGCACACGGCTCCACGGGGGCCAAGACCCATACCTTCTGCCCAGGCTGAAGCTCTACCAGAGTGGCATTCTGGTCGTACCACCGCTTTATCTCCTCCTGGCTGGCTTCCAGATTTGCCTCAGCAAGTTGCCTGAATCGCCTAGTCTGATTCCTGAAGGCCAGCATGTAACTATATACATTCTGGGGAGGTTTCCTGGGAGATTGCTCCCAGCCTTCCTTGACCAGACTTAGAGGTCCTCTGACTGGGTGACCATACAGAAGCTCAAAGGGACTGAACCCCAGAGACTTCTGTGGCACCTCACGGTAAGCGAAGAGAAGGCATGGTAAGAGGACGTCCCACTTACGCCTCATGGGTCCTTCTAGGCCCATTATCATGCCTTTGAGGGTTCGGTTGAATCTCTCAACCAACCCGTTTCCTTGGGGGTGGTAAGGGGTGGTGAACTTGTAGGTTACACCACACTCTTGCCAAAGAGATTTCATGTACTTGGACATGAAATTGGTACCTCGGTCAGACACCACCTCTAGAGGGAATCCCACTCGGGAGAAAATTCCCATCAGTGCCCGTCCCACCACGGGGGCCGTCACTGTCCTCAGAGGAATGGCTTCCGGGTACCGGGTGGCATGGTCCACCAGGACCAGGATGAACCTATTGCCCATCGCTGTCCTGGGGTCCAGTGGCCCTACAATGTCAATCCCCACTCGCTGGAATGGGGTACCGACCACAGGGAATGGCTGGAGTGGAGCCTTCTGCTTCCTTCCACTCTTCCACTTGCCTGGCAAGTCTGGCATGTCCTGCAGTGAGTATCTGAACTCCTGCGCATTTGAGGCCAATAAAAGTGGGTGACAAGCCTTTCAAAGGTCTTATCCTGCCCCAAATGCCCTGCCAATGGCACATCGTGAGCCAGCCCCAGTAGGAAGGCTCTGAAGTCCTGGGGTACCACCAGCGCACGGGCTGACCCAGGCTCAGCAACCTTAGGCACTGTATATAGGAGGTCGTTCTCCCAGTAAACGAAATGTGATCCTGACTGATCACCTGCGGCCTGGTCTGCAGCCTGCTGCCGCATACCCACGAGAGAAGGGCACTCCTTCTGTGCCTTGCAAAAGTCCTCCCTGGTGGGACCCCCTTCCTGCTGCCAATGGGTCAGCTCCGGCAGGTCTCCCAGTTCAGCTATCTGCTCCCCTGTAGGCTCCAGGGCATCCCCCTCAAGGTCTGCTTCCTCCTGGACCGTGGGAACTTCAGGGGCCGGCTTCCCGCGCCCCTTTCTCCTTCTCTCTGAGGCCGGTTCCTGGGCCTCCCTCACAGGCTCCAGGACCTCTTGAGTACCTCTACTGGCTGCCATGCAGCGTGTGGTGACACACGCCCAATCCGGCATATCCAACATCTCCAGGTGAGCACTCCGCTCCACCTTAGCCCAAGGTGAGCTCTCCAAATCGTTCCCTAACAAACAGTCTACAGGCATGGCGGGCCTCACAGCTACCTGAAGAGTACCAGAGACCCCCCCCCAACTCAAAGGGAACCTGAGCCACCTTGCAGTGTCTCTCTGTGTTGTCAGCGGCAACAACGGGATAGAATGCATTGGGGACCACCTGCTCTTGAGACACCAGGTGACACCTGACAGCTGTCACACTGGCTCCTGTATCTCTAAGAGCTTCCACTCTATGGCCATTTATGGTCACCCACTGCCTGTACTTCTTAGTGTTCTCAGGCAGCTGGGTTGGAGGGACCACTTCACGGTCTCCTAGCGAGACCAGGGACATCTCTGCGGGACCCCACCCACCTTGGACATCCCTCTCCTCCCCCAAGGCTACACTAGTCACCTGCCGGGGTGGAGCACCAGTGGGTGCTGGTTTACCAAACAATGGACACTTCACATCAGAGGCAAAATGCCCCAGATTGTTACACCTGTAACATCTGACAGGCCCCTTCTGAACAGGAGGACCTGTCGGGGCCCCGGTCGGTTTCTGGGGTGGGGGAGGCTGAGAACCCTTCCCTTGGTTCCCTTGGGGACTATTTTGGGGCCCTTTTTGGAACTGCTTCTGTTTACCCCTGTCCCCCCCACTCTTCTGCTGGGGACCCTGCCCACCTTTGGCGGAATCTCCCACGGTACCCTTGTGGACCCTGGTACTGACCCAGCGGTCCGCCTCCTCAGCAAGCTTCCTCGGGTTAGTCAGCCTACTATCTATCAGGTGCTGGCGTAGCTCAGGAAAACAATTACTGGACAAGTGCTCCCATGCCATTAAATCAAGAAGCCCTTGATAATCATTTACCTTACTACCCTTTACCCAACCATCCAGCGCTCTGCAAAAGAAAGTCACATACTCCACATACGTACTATTGGGAATCTTAGTGCAACCCCTGAACCTCTGTCTATATAACTCAGGGGTCAACCCATACCTAGCCATCAATGCTTCCTTCATATGGGCATAAGAATTATGAACATCAGCAGGTAAATCTAACAGTGTGTCCCGCCCTTCACTCAGGAACCGTCCCCACAACCCCGCTCCCCAATCTTTCTCAGGGACCCGGTGGGAAGACATGGCTACCTCGTAGGCTCTGAACCACTGCCCGATGTCGTCATTCTTGAAGAACTCCTTCACTACATCCTTGGGAATATAAACTCTTGGTTCCGCCGGTACTGGCATGTGCTGCCACCAGAGGGATTAAGCTCCAAACTTTTTGCTTTCAGCTCCAGCTCCCTCAGCTTCATGTCATGCTCTAATTGTAGTTTCTTTTCTTCCATGGCTAATCTTTGTTTTTCCATATCCATCTGCCCATGAAGTTTTGCCATCTCCACTTCGTGTGCCCGGGTTGCTGCCCTGTCTGCCAACTCTTCTGGCGACAGGCCTCTGCCAAACTCATGGACACTTTCTGGTGGAACCATTTCCACCTGATTCTCTGGTGCCTTTGACTCATACCAGGCCCTCAGCGCCTTCACGAATTGTTCCTTCTTTTTCAATCCAGTTTGGGCAATTCTGAACTTGGAGCAAAAACCTTTCAATTCTTCATTGCTATAATTCCGAAGTGCGCTTTCTTCCCAATCTATGTCCTCAAATCCAGAGATTATAGAAGCTGCCCTTCCGGCGGGAAGTGAACCAGGCATGGTTCTAACAACGGAGATTCTTGGCAAAACAAAAACAATTGCTAGTCTTGTGGCTGTGTTACTGGTCTGCTCTCACTACGTGGTGATCAGTGATTCACTATACGGAAACCACAAATGCAAATCCGTAAATCCTCACCGCTGCCACCAATGTTAGAAATGAGGGGGCTCTGGTTGACGCAGGTGTGAACCCGCAACAAGCAGGGACCCTTTACTTCTTGTCAGGGCGAAGGATGACTCCCCAGAATAACCCCTGCTCACCCTCTAGGTGCGTGGCGGGAGCAGTTAAGGCTAAGTCTAAGGCGTACACGGTTAAGCAAATGCAATTACACATACAGTAAACCCCTTGCATGCACCACAAACGGACACCAATCAGGTCGTATATAAAAATAAGCTTTTATGTAGATTCAGCAGATTCAAATACAAGGCCCAGTAACGTTAAACTGATGGGGCCACAATTCTTAGGAATACGGTAAAGTTCTCTTTGTTACGGAAAGTTCTTTAGGCGGGCACAAGGTAACTGTAGGCCTCAGCGCACTTCGTGCTGAGGCGGCGCCCGGGAAGCACGCGGCAGATGACAGGGAAATCAGAACGTTGCGGACCCTGGATCCGATGCGAGCTCGCGGTCGAGTTCGTAAGTACAGTACCTTGTTTCTTGACGCGAAGGTGGGTGCGGGATTTCAGCGGCTCTTCGACAGAAGGGCGAGGCGGCGTCCGAGGCTCCCACACTTCACGATGGGTGTCTGATCTTCAGGCTCACGACAAGAGCGGGGTGTTGCAGGTGGCGGGTGAACAAAGCGGGGCAGCCGGGCACGCAGATACGTCCGGGCCGTCCGAGGCTTGGAGATGCTCACAAACGCCGATTCCGGCGGGAGGGTGGAGGTGCACAGCGAGCCTCCAACGAGCGAGGTGACAGGGGCAGCCCAGCACAGCGTAGGGGGAACGGCTCCGATCGAGCGAGGCTCTTCCCAAGGCGGGGGCGGCTAAGCAGTCCTGGTCACGGCTCAGGGAGGGACTGGGGCATGAGGGTCACAGCTCCGGCGAGGGAAAGGACACCACAGTCCAGCGGCAGGCGAGTGAAGATCAGGTAGAGCCCAATGGTCCTGGGGCTCAGTTCAGGGGGCAAGCTCAGTTCCAAGCCCTTGGAGATCGTTTTGGAAAAGCACAAGTCTTGAAAGTAAAAGTAAAGTAAAGTCTTCAGCAACAGTTTCTCTTCTCCCCTTTGGCAGCAAGGTCACCACTGCAGGCCAATCCCCCAGGATAGGGACAGTCTTCCTCCTACAGCTTTCCCGGTGCCTCCTCCTCAGGCAGAGATTCTTCTTGGTCAAAAGCGGATCTAGTTTCTTAGGAGCAGGGCTCCTCCATTTATACAGCAAATCTTTTGTTCTCCCAGGCCAGGGGGGCCCTTGCCCAGTTCAGTCCGGTTTCTGAGCACTTTGTTTACGCGATGCAGGCTTCTTCTTTCAGAGTGCAGGGCAGAGTCCTCAGACGCTCCACAGGGGGCGGAGCCGGCATTGAGGTGGCAGAGCACTGTCCTATTCAGAGCCTAGGAGTACTCCTCCCACCCATCTACCTGTCGATCGTCCTATTCACCACCAGGCTACCTAGCCCTGCCCATCTGGGTTCCCCCAGCCCTGTCACTCACACCAGCCAGACATCAGATACACATCACGCAGAGGCGGGCTGAAATGTTTAGGCAAGCAAAGGCCAACTTTCTAAAAGCGGCATTTGCAAACCCGGAATATTAAAATAAACCTTGCGAAAAGATGTACCTTATTATTCCGAGTTCAGGCATACTAAACTCGATCTTCTACCATGTTCCCTGGGTCGGTTAGGATCATAGGGTGTAACAATCCAGGCCGCCCATACTGGCCTATGAGAACAGGGTAGCCTTGCAGTAGTGAACAACAAGATGGCGGTCATTCACTACTAGGACATGCCACGCATCCAGGCTTGTCCTACCTTAGGCTTACAACGCACCCTGCCCGTGGGCCTACCAGAGGGGTGACTAACATGCAGCTAAGGGAAGGTTTCAGGGACCGGCAAGTGTGGGCACTTGCCAGTCAGCATGTCAGTACCAGACTGCACGCAGGTTCTGCGATGGCAGACCTTAGACATATTTTACCGGCCGCTTCTGTGGGTGGCACAACCCGTGCTGCAAGCCCACCAGCGGTGTTTGCATTTACACGCCCTGGCGCTCCTGGCGCACTTTACTGGGGTCTGACAGTAAATCAAACAATCCAATCATGGAATCCAACCAACATATACAATTTACATAGGGAGCACTCGCACCGCGACACTGGTTGGCAGTGGCACAGCGCGCTGAGCAACCAACACCATAAAAACACATGAGGCACAGCGACAAAAAGAGGAAGGGAGACTCACGCCAAGGTGCCAGGTCTAACATAGTTTAACTATCCAGCGCACAGGGCTATCTTCTTTTGTTGGCTGCTCACAACAAGCTAAGTATACCATTCCAGTGTTTGCGTTATATTATTTTAATGAATGACTGTATGTTAAGTTTATTAAGGGATGAATGTATGTATTGATTATACTTGCTACTCTACGTATTAGTACTATAATGATTCATTATTTACCATTTGCTAGCGTTTGTTTTTTTCCATTAGCAAGATTAACAGGTTCGTACTCTTCACCCTTCCAATCTGTGGTTGGCTCAGATAGTGTTTAATATGCCTTTTCATCAACAAGCGGTATGGAGATATGTCCTTTTGAACATTTATAAGTTTGCTGATATCTTTTTTTTTACCCCGGCTGTATAATCTTATTCCTTACTGCTGCTTCCTTGTCGTTCCCTTAGTGCGAGTGACAATCTCATATTTGTGCTAGGAGGTGAGACGCAACTATGTCAACAGTTGAGAGCGCATCCCCTCCTCACGTTTTTTTTAAAAAGTCAGGAAAACTCACCGATCTCCATAGCTGCGCAAGGAGGTTCTCGCTCTGAGCCCAGAATCGCGTATCCAGACTACCGTCGGACGTCAACAGAGAAGGAGCTATGATAGTCCTTCTTCTCTGCTGACGCCCCCCTCCTTCAGCGTAGCCTTGACAACAGCCTTCCCGAAGCTGTAACGGCTGCGCTGGGGAGAAATTGACCGCACTGCAGGCTCTCCGATTTCCACCCCAAAAATAATTGGGTATTTGGGCCTGTAGCATCACCTACTGGAGACCGCAGGTACTTACAGCCCCTTTAACTACTTTTTTCTGGGAACAAATCTATGTGAGCAGCTCCCTTAACTGTCTCACTTATTACGATCGATAAGATCAATTTAAACAACGCTTTCCACAACCTGTCCACCTTGCAATATTTTATAACTTAATTAATAAAAAGAAAAGTTATTAACATGGAAATGAATAACACTCAAAAACAGGGAGATTCAGGCTTTTTAGGGGAAAACATTAAGAAATATTTACAAGAGGAGTTAGAGCCTCCCTTAAAGAGGCAGTAAATGCGGTATTATGCAAGAGGAAGAAGGGATCTCCCTTGGAAGAAAATTATTACTATTCTACCTCCTTTCCCCAAAAGGAGGGAAAGTTTCACGAGAAAGTAAACACATAGACAAGGCGCACAAACCCGCTTATGCCACTGGTAGCCCTCGTGCTACAATAGATACTGGTGCTCTTAGCAGCACAAGAGAGGATGGCCACCTAAACGGGGCACAAAGATAGTTTGCCCCTAGCGGCACATTAAGAACAAGTGACCTTATTGGTACAATAGACCATGATAACCTTATGTCATTGGTAGATAACACCACTGACTTGGATATGGATGAATTTATTTTTGACCCTCAAGACAAATTTGATCTTTTAGATGATTTCGACGATGACATAGATAAACCCTCTACTTCCCAGGGAGTTAAGGACCCTATTGGGGGGCGAAATGTTAAATCCCACCACAATTAAACACCCTCGCAGTGCTGAATGGTGGCCACTAGACCATGTTTCCAAATACTTAACCTACTGGGTTAAGAAACCTCTAGATAAGGATACACGTTATCTCCTTAGAAGTGAATGCCCAAGGCCTTCCACTGAGGACAAGGTGTGTAACACAACCAACTTAGACCCTGAAATTATAAGTTTAGCAAAGACCCTAGGAAGGGTATTGAGAGATGCCTGAAACAATCTCAAGATAAACTCCTAGATATCCTAGGCCCTCTCACACGCATCTTGGATATGACGGAAGATGCCAGAGGCAAAAACATACCTGTCAATATCGAACTCTTAAGAGGATGGGCGCAAAGGGCTTTATGCATGTTAGGCAATGCAAATGCCAACCTTATTATGGAAAGACGTAAAGCAGTCTTGATGAGAATAAATCCGAAGCTGGCCGACCTATCTTCAAAGGAAGATATGAATCACACAGATGAACTCCTATACGGAGAGAGCTTTGTTAAAACACTGGGGAAACATGTTTCTACTTTTACAGCCTTCAGTAGAGCACGATACAATATGCACAAGGTTTTTGGGTCACGCTCACTTTTTGGAAGGGCTAACAGAAGGGGATTACCTGCCAGCCATGGATCCTTCAGGTCCCAGTTCTACCAACAGGAATACTGAAACCCCCAGTAATACGGAAGAGGTTATCGCCAAAACTCTGATTTTTACCCTCAGAGGGGCAGAATCCCAAGAAACCTCGGAGGAAGAGAAAGACCCTCCACCCAAGGATATCAAGGTGAGCACTATTACTCCTTCAACCTCAAAGGCAGGGGGCAGACTAAAACGGTTTACCAAAAATTAGGAAATGATAGCTCACAACCCTTGTGTATTAGAAATATTTACAGGTTTCAAAATAGGTTTTTGGGAAACCCCATACCAGCTCAAAAAACCCAAGGAATTACTTTTAGAAAAAGAGAAAATGACCCTTAGACATAGAAGTAACACAGATGAGCTTTAACAATGGTGAGGAACCACGAGATTACACAAGGTTTTGTAAGTACAATTTTCCTGGTAAAGAAAAAGGACAAGGGGTGGCGTCCAGACATAAACCTGAGAGACCTGAACAGATTTTTAAATTACAGACACTTCAAAATGGAGGGTATTCACCTCTTGAGAGATATTCTACAGACAGGGGATTGGTTAGTAAAACTAGATCTCAAAGGCACCTACTTTAAGATTCCCATGGACAAGGACAGCCAGAAATATCTCTGTTTCAAATGTAGGGGCATACTTGATCAATTCCTTTGCCTCCCCTTCGGACTGTCCTCGACTCCGTGGTGTGTCACGAAATCCAGTGGTCATTTACCTCAGAGAGAGGAGTAAGATTAATCATATATCTAGACGACATCTTCATTATGCCACAGGACACAATAGATTTACACAATCAATTACTCCTGACTATGACACTCCTAGAAAGTCTGGGTTTTATTATAAACACGGAGAAGTCGGTTCTGACTCCATTTTCAAAAGACAGATTTCCTGGGTTTTTAAGTGGACTCAGTGTTATCCCAGCTAATTTTACCACACAAAAAAGTTGTGAAGATAAAAAAAAGACGTGAGGTCGGTCTTATCCAAGGACACAATACTACTCAGAGACCTGGCAAGAGTTTTGGGACTCCTCTCATTTTCCATCCAAGGCATATCTCCCGGTCCCCTACAGAGGTTTACAGAGACTAAAAGCTTTAGGTCGAAGGAAAGGGTTATGGTACAGAGACTTGATATCCCTATCACCAGATGCACAAGAGGATCTAACTTGGTGGCTAAACAACCTCGGTGCATGGAATGGCAGGGCTATTTTCGGGAATGTACCAGACTTTATATTCGAGTCTGATGCGAGCAACACAGGATGGGGAGCCTGGTTAGGGAAGATAGAGACAGGGTGAAGATGGTCCATGAAGGAACAGTCTCTTCATATAAATTGTCTGGAAATGCTGGCGGCCCTGAACTCCGTTATGAGCTTCAAAGATCTTCTAAAGTATTCAAACACACTGATTCACTTAGACAATTTCTCGGCAGTTTCATATATAAACAGATTGGGGGTGCGAGATTCAAAGTTATTAGCGCAACAAATATGGTATTTTTGTTGGGAACACAAAATAATCCTAAGAGCAGAACTTATTCCAGCGGTTCAGAATGTTAGAGCATACTGGAATTCAAGATTCCTGAGGGATTCCAGCGATTGAAAGTTACATCCATAAGTCTTCTCTCTGATTCAGGACCTTTGGGGTCCAATTCAGATAGATCTATTTGCGAGCAGGTTAAACTTCCAGGTTCCAACTAACTTCAGCTGGAAACCAGACCCAGGGGCTGCGGCAACAGACGCCTTTCTTCAACCTTGGGGCAAGAACATAGCCTACGCCTTTCCCCCCTTTTCCTTAATTCAAAGAGTTCTGTGGAAAGTGAGGGTAGAATCCAACAGTATCATCCTTGTGACTCCCTTCTGGAAATCCCAGGTGTGGTTCCCGGGAGTGATGGAATTAGTTATAGATATTCCTCGTCTAGTTTCAGCATCCCTGGGCCTGCTTCAGGACCCAGATGCAGAGGAACACACTTTGGTTTTAGAGGGTAAAATGAACCTTCTTGTCTGGAGGATCTCAGGGGATCTAATAGATATTCAGACCTTTCATCAGAAGCTAAAAACTTATTGGATGAATCCTGGGCTCCAGGAACAAGTAAAAGATATAGGGGGTGTGTGGAAGAAATGGTGCAGTTGGTGCCTGGAGAGAAATTTGGGTCCCTTGGATGTCCCTGTTCAACAAATAGCAAATTATTTAGAGACCCTCTTTAACTCTGCTCTCTCTTATATGACCATTAAATGTTATAGATCCGCAATTTCGTCTGGGCACTCCTTAGTAAAAAATCTAGCAACAGGTAGTAACTCTCTAATCAAACAAGTAATGAAGGGTGTTAGACTTAAAAGACCCCCAGAAGCACGTTATGATTCCATGTGGAATGGTAATTTAATTTTCAAAGTTTTTATATCTTGGCAAGATAATACTTTCTTATCTCTGAAAATAGATTTCCGTGAAATTGGCCACATTACTTTGCTTAATTTCTTTCAAAAGAGTTTCAGATATAAAGGTTCTGGAGTTATCTAACAGATTCTCTTCCAGCGAGGGTGCACATTTTGATATATGGAAAAGGACAAAGACTGTCTGATTCTGTATTCTATCCCTTTTTCAATGACTGTGAAAAATTATGTGCGGTAAGATGCATGAAAGTTTTTGAAAACAAAATTGCTGAATTTAGAAAGAGTGGAGTCGATCAAGTGCTCTTATCCTATGTCAAACCCCATAAACCAGTTTTATCAGCAACTCTAGCTAGATGGATATGTACCATAATGAGTGAGGCCGGCATAGACCTGTCAAGATATGGAGCCCAATCTTCTAGAGGGACAATGTCTAGTAATGTATTTTCTTAGAACAGCTGATTGGTCAAATGCCAACACGTTTGTAAAATGTTATCTAAGACCAATAGAGCATGTTGGCAATGTAGCTCTCAATAGCTTTGAACATGCATAATGGTAGCCTCCCGTCTTGTAATGAAATGACGATTCTCCAATTATTAGGCTGAGAGAATCTTGATTTCATTAAAGACAAATGGAGGCTAACATTATCCAACCCCTGTCACCCCATAAAGGGAGAAAATATACTGAAGTTTAAAATTGTACATTTTGTGACATTTAAGATTTTAAGTATGTTTAACAAGCAGTGCATATCTCCTTTTACTTTACAATTTCTCTTGCTTTAGATAATTCCACCTAGGATTGAGAGATGTAACAAGATGGTTTGCTGAACTTCTGTTTTTTTGTGCTATCAGAAATTGATATTCTTTTATCTTTGTATGTTTCGCAGCTAAAAGAGGAAGATAATCCTGTGCACTGGATAGCTATACTACTTCATGAACATTCTATATGTTTATGATGTATTGATGTTCTTTAAAGGGCTGCATGTTGGGGCAGCAAATAAAAGTATATGCATAATGTTAGCCTCCGTTTGTCTTTAATGAAATCAAGATTCTCTCAGCATAATAATTGGAGAATCGTCATTCTTGACTATTGAAATGCGGGCCATTGTCAGATTTCAAAATCAAAGGAACACCCCAGGTTGTAAAAATAATTTCTAGTTACTCAATGACTCTGTCGTGAGTGGTTGATGACAGATCTTCCACAAGGGGAGAAAATGGGAATATTCATCAACAATGACTAGTAGATAATGACTGTTGTCAAGGGGTCCAAAGAAATCAATTGCAATCCTCTCCCATGCATGCTTTGGAAGATCCGACATGTTTAACAGATGCGGGGTTGTTTTGGATGACAAGAAGTTGTATAAATATAGGGTGACCACACGCCCCTGATTTCCCCAGACTGTCCCGGTTTTGGGAGAAGTGTCCCGGTATTCCTGACACTATCGCCCAAATTAACAAAATGTCCTGGTTTTTGTGTAATGCCCTTGGTGTAACAGAGAAATGTCTCAGTTTTTTAGTTTAGTGCCTGGATTGAGCATACCATTGGAGCCCTTTTTGCAGAAGGATAAGTGTAGTGCGAAGGGAAATCCAGTAAAGAAACACATTTTCTCTCTGCATTTCCCTTCTCTTTCCACAAAGGCTAGCCACTAGTGTGACCCTGCTCTGCTCTTTAAAGGGAGCAAGCCTTGAATGTGTGCATGCATGCGTGTGTGTATGTATGTTATATATATATATATATATATATATATATAATATACACACACACACGCATGCACACACACACACATTTACAAGTTTACTGTATTCAGGCACATATTTACAAGGGTACGAAAAAACCGGGACAGGCCAGATATGGAAGTAAGACTAAAGGCTTTAGTCCTACTTTTATTTCTAGCCTGGCCCGGTTTTAGGTCCTCAAAATCTGGTCATCCTACATAAATACCATGCCCTGAATTAAATCTGGTCATCCTACATAAATACCATGCCCTGAATTCTATGTAAGGACCGGAGGCTCTGATTATGCTTCTCATTTCTTTACTAGAAGCTCACAGCAGCCAATGAAAACACAGATAGAAAAAACCATGTGATGAACCATAGAGTCCCAGGGTATATAAGGTCCCTGCATGAACATAGAGTCCTCTTTCTTCGCTGCTCTGCAGCCAGTTAAGTACCCTTTACTTTCCTTACTGTGGAAGAGTTTGTGTTACTATAACGATTTTGTCTGTTATAGGCTAGTGTAGCGATCGCTTTATGAGTTTGTTTCATGCCTAACTGTTGTTGCTGATTTCTTGTGCTGATGTGCCCGTGAATGCTGCCTTTGCCTTTCAGGTGTTTGTGATCGCTTGATCGATTGTTACTGTTTGTGCCGGTGCCCCTAAAACTTGCCTGAACGCTTACCTTCGCTTGCGTCACCCTTGGCGGCTCTGCCGCGCATCCGTGTGCTCAACGCGCGATTGTTCACCCTCGCTTGTTCGCGGTCTGGTGGTGGAGCGGGAGGTCCCGAGGAGCGAGGACGCTCGTCTGAAGGACGCGCGGTCCTCTTTCTATTTCCACGAGCCTCGGCCAGTGTGTATGCGCGGCGGACGTTTTTGCCTGTATTTCTTCTATCGGGCATTGAGTGAACGAGGCAGCGTTTTTGTGTCTCAGACCCTCGTGCTTTTTGTTTGAAGCGCGGAAATGCTCGTTTTTGGCTCCTCTGACGCCCCATTGTTGACCTAATACTGTGGGGCTGCACAATAATTCAAAGGCTTTGCCTAGAGTGGGTATAGTCAGCAAGCTTCTCCTCCCTCCACATCCTACATTGATTTTACATCACCCTTGGTGAATAATTGGAGCTTGCCTGGGGTTACCACCCCCCCTGACCTCTTCTACTTACCTTTACCTACCCGGTCTGATCTTTGCAGTCGCCGACAGTTCTCCAGGGGCAGTGATTCCACACTTGGTGTACTAAAATGTCTGAGTACTATGAGGAGGACTATTATTATTACGAAGAGGAACCCTCTGGGTTTATAGAACAAGACCTCGTTGAGGCATTGGACGCGGGTGTCCAACACTCCGTGAATTCAGCGCTGGTAAGGGCGATTGCTCCCCTAAAACGTCATCTTTGCTCCTATGCCAAGCAACAAGGCTGGCTTCCTCTTCAGGATCTCGAGCTAGATCTGGGGTAAAGGAAGGGCGAACCCACATTCTGCAGACTTTGCTAAATTGGCCAAATCAATGGCGGAACAGGATCGCTCTACTTCCAGTAGAGAGGCCACGATCACTGAGATTTTTCAGGAGGATTGTGATCAAGACACCTCCTCGGACCCTTCAACTGACCAAGAGGAGGCTCCTCATCCCTCCAAAAAGGCTAGGAAGAAGAAACATTAGAAGCCGTCCCTGTCCCCTAGAGTCCTCAATTTTAAGCCTGCGGACATCATCCATCCTAATTCTACGGCTTGGCTTCCACCCCAGGAAGCGGCAGATTATGTACAATCCCACATGCGCCAAGCGTTCGATAAAGAAGTGCGGGCACGTCTTCGGTCTGAGTGCCCTAGGCCTGATCTGGCAGACAAAGTGGCAGAAACGCCAGAAGTGGACCCATAGATGTTAACCTATCTAAAGAAGTATTCTAAGGACCCCAAGAAGGGCCTTGCCAGATCTTGGGGGTCATGTCAGGATAAACTATTGGATATAGCTGTTCCCCTGACCAAAATTCTCGAGCTTGGCTTTAGGGCCAAAGAGTCGTCCTGCACCATTGATCCTGACGAGCTAATTGGCTGGGCTCAAAGGGCGGTGTGCCAACTTGTCAATGCCAACTGTGCACTTTCAGTGGAACGCCGCCGTTCCATTCTCCTAAAGTTGGATCCCAAATTGGCCGAGTTAGCCACATCGGAATCGGTGCCCCTGGATCAGGGCCTTTTGTTTGGGCAACCCTTCTTGAAAGAATTGACCAAATTTGTGGCCACCTTCAGCGGGCTGGATAAGGCCCAAGGCTCACTCAGACGGGCGTTCCACCCGGTTTTTGGCAGGGCTGGACGGTTTCGTGGGCGCTCGTTCGGCCGAGGGAACACTCAAGGCGCCCAGCGTGGCCAGCAGAGGGGAGGATATCAAGACAACTCCAATACCTTCTCCTTCTACCCCACTTGACGATCCCGGAACAGGTTCCGCAAGGGTGGCAGATTTGGTGGCAACTCCAATAATCAACAAGATGCCGGAAACTCATGCAGCCTGATCCCTTATTCCGAGGTGTTATTGGGGGGCAGAGTAGGCTGTTTTCTCAGCAACTGGCGCGAGATCTCTCAAGATGCTTGGGTGTTAGAAACGGTTCAGGGGTACAAGCTAGAACTGTACGATTCCCCATCACAGAGCGTTTGCCCTCCCCCCCCTTTCTTTTTCCCAACGAGATCAGACCTTTATCTCAGCAGAGATCGTGTCCTTACTACGGAAAGGCGCAATAGTGGTTTCCACTCTTCATCCTCATGGTTTTCTAAGCAATGTCTTCCTAGTGGAGAAGAAAGGGGGTGGGTCCAGATTGGTGTTAAACCTCAAAGATTTCAATTCATGGATTATTTACAGACACTTCAAGATGGAGGGTATCCATCTATTACGCGATCTCCTCCAAGAAGGGGACTGGATGGTCCGGCTGGACCTGAAGGATGCGTATTTATCCATTCCCATCTTTCCCCCTCTTCACCGGTTTCTCCAGTTTTTGTGGCAAGGGGTTTGCTACGAGTAAGAAGTTCTCCCGTTCGGCCTGTCGTCGGCACCATGGTGCTGCACAAAACTTCTGAGACCAGTGGTAGAGTCGCTCAGAGCCCGGGGAGTCCGCCTCATAATATATCTAGATAACATCATCATTTTGGCGACATCCCCCCAGTTAGTTCAAATACACCTCAATTGGGCGATCAGCCTGTTACAGAATTTGGGGTTCATTGTGAATCCACAGAAATCGGTTGTTAGAAGGGCGCCCTCCGGGAGCCAATAAGCCCCCCCCCCCCCTGTTCAGAGCTCTGTGGCTTCGGGTCTGATAGCGCCGGGACACTCTGCTTGAGTAGCTGAGCGCTTAACAAAACCCCGTTTAACATAACATAACATAACAATGGTGTCGGACTGACCACCCCGAGGGCCACCGTTCCGTAGGCGAGTAGCCGAGCGCCGCTGAGAAGCCTCCTGGGCGAGGTCCTTCTCCTATGATCGTATCAGCCAAGCAACCCCACCACCACAAAGGGACACAACCAGGGTATCAATTCTCATAAGTCTTTATCGGTAATCAAGGCAGATTTCTGTGGTAATATTTACAGGTGGATCGAGGGATCCAAAAGAGTCTCAAAGTCTTGTAGGGATGGGGTAGCGGGACAGTCTCAGTATTAGCCTGGTACGGGAACACCCTGCGCCTAGCTCTCAATCCTCGAGCCGGGGGGCTCCGGGAGCCGGGACGTCGTCCGCAGGGCTCGGGGGATTGCCGCGATGAGGTCGAGCCGCGACGAGGTCAGCAGGGCTTCGATGGTTTACTTCTGCGAGGTGGAGCCGCGACGAGGTCAGCAGGGCTCCGATGGTTTACTTCTGCGAGGTCGAGCCGCGACGAGGTCAGCAGGGCTCCGGTGGTTCACCTCTGCGAGGTTGAGCCACGACGAGGTCAGCAGGGCTCCGATGTTCCGCGAGGGTCTTCTTCTCAGCAAGGGGGGAGCCGCGACGCAGTCAGCAGGGCTCAGAGTTCCAAGTTCCAAGTAATGAGTCTCTCTCCGTAGGGTCATCCGCGATCCGATCAGCAGGGCTCTCGACTCCAGGATACAACTGCCGGCCTGGTTCGAGGCTGCCCCAGATATAGGTCTGGAACCCTTTGATGTCCGGACCCTTGCGCCTGGGGGGCGGAGGGGCCGGGATGGGAGGCCAGACACCCAGCGGGAGAGGCGCCAGCGCCCAGGAAGGCCAGAGGGCGATCGAAACCAGGCGTTGGGGGACGGTTGGGGGTCCCATCGAAACTCCCCTCCTCCGGGATCGGTGGAGTGGCCACTTGGTGTCCCCTGGCCGGATCTTGGTGCCTCGATGTCGGGGCTTCGCTGGGGCCGAGGCCGGGGCGAGCCGTGTCGCGTAGGCTGGTGCGGGTAGCAAAGTACATTCCGGAGGGACCCCGAAGGGTGGGGGCTGCCCCCGTCGGGTCGGGTAGGAGGGATCGGGACCACGCCACGAGGCCGGGTCCAACATCGGTCCTGACCCCGTCCCAATCGGTCGAATTTCTAGGTTTCCTCGTCAATTCCTTGACTTGCAAGCTTCTGCTTCCGATGCTAAAAATCAGGGCTATCAAACGGGAACTGAAGTCTACACTTCACAAGCAGACGATCTCCCTGAGATCATTGGCCCGTGTAGTGGGGTTGTTGGCCTCTTCCATTCAGGCGATCTTCCCGGGCCCCCTTCATTACCTAGCCCTTCAACGGCTCAAGATCCGCCATCTCCAAAGAGGTCTCAGTTACTCAGAACAGATTCCCCTCTCAGAGGAGGCGAGGCTGGAGATGAACTGGTGGTTGAACCACTTGGAGGCCTGGAACGGCCGAGCGCTATTCGGATCAGCCCCGGATGTGATAATCGAATCCGATGCCAGCCGTGGGGTTGGGGTGCCCGTTGCGGCCAATTGTCCACGGGTGGTCGTTGGTAGAACTACATTTACATATCAACTCCCTGGAACTGTTAGCTGGTTCCTTTGCAATCCGATGTCTTTCTCTCCAGAAGACAGACTGTTGTATCCTTCTTCGGATGGACAATGTATTGGCGGTTCGGTATGTCAACAAACTGGGCGGTACGAAGTCCCGGATGTTGGCAGAAATTGCCAAGGATTTTTGGCACTACTGTCTTCAGAACAGAATCTCGGTAGTAGCGGAATATCTTCCGGGCTACAACAACGAGGTGGCAGATTGGCACTCCCGCCATCTGCAGGATTTCAGCGACTGGATGCTGTCTCCCCGAGTATTTCAGAACTTGATCCATCTATGGGGTCCCTGTCAGATTTGCTTGCATCTCGCCTCAACAGACAGGTTCCCCAGTTTTTCAGTTGGAGGCCGGACCCGGAAGCTCTGGCCACGGATGCATTCCTACAGGAATGGCCAATGTACCTGTGTTACGCTTTTCCCCCGTTTATGATGATCCCCAGGATTCTAGCACGAGCCAAGGCTTATTGGGCGGAAATCATCTTGATCACTCCTTTATGGAGAGCACAGGCATGGTTCCCGGTCATATTGGAAATGAGTTGTTCAGTCCCAGTTCTTCTCCCTTGGATGGAGAACCTACTGCTGGACCCTCGTCAGAACCCTCATCCATTGATGATATCGGGCCAACTTCCTCTAGTGGCCTGGCGGGTTTCAGGGACAGATGGAAAGTCCCGGGCCTTTCACGCGAGGCTGACAGATTTATTACAGAGGCCTGGTCAGCCAACACACATAAGAGATATGCTTCCTCTTGTGAGAGATGGTGTGATTGGTGCTCTCAACGGGACGTGGATCCCTCTACAGCACGTCTCTTTAGTTGTAAATGTTCTGGCCTCTATTGCTTCCTCAGGTTTAGCATACAGAACAGTCAACAACTTTCGTTCCGCCATATCGGCAGGTCATTTGCCCTTAGAGGGCAAACCCATAGGTGAACACCCGTTAGTGTGTAAACTGCTTAGAGGCGTACGAATGGTAAAACCCCTTGTCCTAAATATTCTCAGTTGTGGGATGTTTCCATTGTACTTAAATTCCTGGAAGCATGGCCTTCCAATAAGTACTTATCCCGTAAACAATTCTCTGCTAAGTTAACAATGTTACTATGTCTAGTTTCTTGTAAAAGAGTCTCCGACGTGCGAGCATTGGATTTAGCGGGGCGTAGATTTTCCCCAGAAGGAGTGACCTTTATCCTGTCCAGACAAACCAAGTGTAACACTGCATCCGTCACTTACCCAGCTTTTCCAAATAATCCCAAGCTGTACGTGGTACAATGCATTAAAGATTACGAGGCGAGTACCGCAGAATTTCGTACTGATATGCAAGGTCAATTGCTGATTGCTCTGCAGAAACCTTTTCGCCCGGTGGCTCCGGCTACCTTGTCTCGATGGATGCGTTGGCTCATGGGCAAAGCAGGGATTGATATTTCCAAGTTTGGGGTGCATTCAGCCTGGGGAGCAATGGCTTCAAAAGCATATTCAGGCGTCAGCCTGTCAGAAATCATGAACGCAGCTGACTGGTCTACGGAACATACCTTCAAAGCATTTTATTATAAGCCTATTGTGGATGTAGCTTCTGTTGTGGTGGCTAAGCTTTGAACAAGCATAATCGGAGCCTCCGGTCCTGACATAGAATTAAAAATGTGTGAACATTCGTGACAAGAATTTTCAATTCTATTAAGGACAACGGAGGCGAGGATTATCCCACCCAGAGGACATTATGTTGGTCAAATATTGTCTGTTTAATCATGCTATTCTATTGCATAAGTTTGAATGTTTCCCACCCTTCTTTTGTGCTGGTTATGTACTGTTGACTTTTACCAAATGGTTGGAATGGCTTTTACGGGGTGTTCTTCTTTTATTTCAGGTGCTGATTTCAAATAAAGCCTGAATAGGGTTCAGCTGTGAGTAGCTGGTATGCAGTTGCCTGGTTTGCGCAAGAGTTACCTGGACCGGGATCCAGTTCGAGCTTGCAGCCCGATGGGCCTCCAGTTTTTGGTTGAAAAAGTCCTAGTCTACCAGTGATCCTTCAGGAGCAGGTCGTGAAAGGACTTAACATGTTATGTTTACAAAGAAAGCGGACTCTATGTTCATGTAGGGACCTTATATACCCTAGGACTCTATGGTTCATCACATGGTTTTTTTTTATCTGTGTTTTAATTGGCTGTTGTGAGCTTCTAGTAAAGAAATGAGAAGCATAATCCTCGCCTCCGTTGTCCCTAATAGAATTTAAAATTCTTGTCACCAATGTTCGCAAATTTTTAATTCCTTTTCAACTCTTTCATCAATACCGGGATCTCATAGAGCTTGTTTAGTAGCAACAATTCCACAATGTCCCTCATGTGCCAGTTCAATGACTTGTTGTCTCAGGCATAACAACTCTCGACCCTCGTAATATAATGCCTTCTGAAGTAACCAAAAGTTCATCCTGCACATTTTTTAATTACTGATATTCAAGGTCATCATGAAGAGGTCGAGTATGTTTTCTCCAAGACTGATGTGCAATAGTGTCTTTGAGTATTAGCAAACCTCTGTCCGTGCTCGTGGCAGCAATGATTTGTTCAACTGTTACGGCAGCATGGTATTGGATTTTACGATGAAGTTAACATAAGCATCAACCAGTATAGAAGTAGTGCCACAACACGGTATTGGTACACGTGAGAAGTAGTCAGCTGGGTTTTGATCTTTTCCTGGATGATGAACAATCGTATTTTCATACTCCTGCAGTCGCAACCCCATCTCTCAATGCGAGGAGGCAGCTTGGCTTTAGGATTGCCGAAAATTGTGAATAATGCCTGGTGGTCGGTGACAACCGTTAAGTGCATTCCATTCAGGAACACATGAAAATGTTCACAATCCTACATCACAGGGAGGCTCTCTTTTTCAGGTTGTGAATAAACATGTTCCATCAGTGACAAACTTTTTTGCTAGCATAAGCCACAATGCGTATGGGTGCATTGAGTTGTCCAGTGTGCTGGGCAATTATGGCACATAACCCCACTGGACTGACGTCAATAACAATCTCTGTTTGTAGTTTTGTATCAAAGTAGGCCAGTTCAATGGCATTCTCATTTGCATGTTTGATATTCTTGAAGCTCTGTTCACATTTATGTGACCATCAAAATGGAACATTTCGTTTTGCTAAGTATCTGAATGGGCACTTACTATGGCAAAGTCACATATGTACCTTGAACAGTAACTGGCCATGCCACGGAAGGATTGCAGCATAGTTACATCTTGTGGAAAAAAAGTGGATGACAAAGCATTTACTTTATTTGGATCTGGTAGCTGAAGAACAGATTGCCATACTTTATTTGGATCTGGAAGCTGAAGAACAGATTGAACTCAGGCATTGGAGAAGACAGGAAGTTAACGAGGCTTCTGCCTGCAACATTATGCTGGTTTGGTGTTGCTGAACATGTGTATGTTACAAGATTTTATGCCAGCCTGTAGCCTTAGTGCTATGCTTGAGTTCTTGAATAAATGGTTTGATTGTATTACCAGTCCGTTTACACATATAGCCTGGAAGTTGGATACAATTTAAATCAGGCGGGAAAACATAAAAATCTCTAATTTGGCTTTTCGGATAAGAAAGGTGAAAATATCGAAACCGGCACAAAAAAAATCTATAGAAAAATATGCAAGCATAAGCAAAAATCTTTAAAAAAAAATAAAACAAAATTCATACAGTTGTATCCCAAATACAGGGTGGGATACTAAACTGAAACTGACATATGCCATCTACCTCCTTGAAAATAAATAACATTAGTCGATCGCTCTCCCTACTAATGGCTCACTATGAACAAGTAAGATTACAGGTCACTCTACTATAACCTATCTGTTTTTCCTACCGCGTCTCTTGACTTCCACTAGCCAACGTCTGACTTCTATAAGGTGAAGTACTTTCTGCAATGTGCATTTTATCTGCTTTCCGTGAACTTGCGCGGATAAGGGGGCGCTATGTATCCAAGAGGATTCGCCCTCCTCTTTCCGCCTGGAATCTTCAGCATTCCCTTCCTTATTAGGTAAAAGGGGGGTCAGAGCAGCCGGTCTCTGCACTGGAATGGGAAAAGGGGCAGGACTGGGGCGGAGTTGGGGCGGAGTTTTACGCATGAAACTGTTAAAGTTGCACTAGCAGAAAAAAACTTCAAACTGATGGGAAAGTAGTTTGTTTATAAATTGCTTAAATGTGCTGCCTGGGGGGGAAGAATCACCGAATATTGGGAAAACATTTTCATAAGTAGAGTCATTTTGCTACTAATACCCAACGCAATCACACCACGTCCCGTTACCTGGCCCACGGGTGACAAAAGGTTAATGCAGATTACGCGGTCCGAGCTGCGTTCTTAGTCAGGCTTTGAAGCCGAGCAATCTTGGCGGCCATGTTTGAGTGCACAATTTTCAATAGGAATTGCCCACTAAGCCTCAAGAGGTCGACAGAAAAGATGCTTTCTCCAAGTTTACAAAAACTGCTGTCACATTTTTCTCGAGCAAAATATCACACAGTAAATATTTAAATAGCTTATTGCACATAGGTTTGACAAACAGCTACTTAATGAAAAATAACTCCAATGGATTGTTTGTCTTTATGGTTAATTTTTTATAACGCGCATTTCTGGGAGTATATTCTTAGACCCTCACGGAGTATTTGCCAGCTTCTTCCGTTAACGTACTCCGACTCCGTGGAAATACATTTGGCCCACAACTGGCAGAAGTGCGCATGCTGTCCTGCTGGACCATCAGGGGGCGGCTACCTGCGTGGGCGTGGCCATGCAAGGGGCGGTGCTTGGGATGAAGTTGGTCGGGGCTGCAGAAGTTGTGGACGGAGGCTGAGGGAACTGGTGTTGGGGAAGATGGCTTTTCGCAGGAGGACGAAAAGTTACCCGCTCTTCAGCCAGGAGTTCTTCATCCACAACCACGCCGACATCTGCTTCTGCCTCCTGGTCTGCGTGCTCATCGCGCTGATGTTCGAGGTGAGCAGTTTTGGCTGCTTGTCCGCGGGACGGGTACCGGGGGAAGGATTTTCCAGTGGGTGTCATATCTCCCGACAGGGACCGTATCCACTTGGTTGTCAAGTGGGCCCATTGTAGTGTGTCTCTGGCATCTGTCCTTTGATTTTTAGACAGTCGTTCTTAGGGAGCCCAACTTATATTATGAGCACTGAAACGTCTATTCCAGACTGAAAACGCCCCCTGCCTAAAAACCGGGATTGGCTGACTGTGGCCCCCTTGCCTAAAAACCAGCATTGGCTGATTGTGGCATCTATGACCTTTGACAATTTAGCATCACTATAGTCACCAGCATTGTGTAACTACAAGCTGGGGGGGGGGTCATTGTGTACTCAGAAGATGTTTAACTGGATCTGTGTGGATTAGTATATCTAGAATACGTAGTAGTGTCTACGGAGGGTAGCTGTTAGGATTAGGGGCTACAGCCATCAGTCATAAACTTATTCCATTACAGGGGTCATACCCACTGTCCGGGGAGTAAGTAAGTCCGCTAATTAGTATTGAGATATATATATATATATATATATATATATATATATATATATATATATATATTTGCTTTATTTGGGGAAAATCCCCCTGAAACACATTTGCAAAAAAAATATGTATATTTTGTTTTCAAAATGAGGGACATACCCCATTTTATATCTGATATATAGTTAAAACAGTTCTCCTCATCCATAGCCAATCACTTATCCCATCCTTGAACCCTAAAACCCTTACTCCTACCAGCCATGAACCCTAAAAATCGTGTACTACCTCTCACCCTACCTCATTCCTAAAAACCTGTTACAATCCCTTTCGCCCACTCCTCTCTGAAACCTAAAAACTCCTATCGTTTGGGTGACATAATACATTTTATATGTGTATGTGTGTATGTGTATGTGTGTATATATATATATATATATATATATATATATATATATATTCACTGAAAAAACCATAGGTTTCACACATGTTATAGTTAGCTGGACATTTCACTCGTAAAAAAACAATGAAATTCCCCTGTTATAGTTAGTTCAGCTAACTATAACTCGCGCGCCCGCAATCCACTGATGATGACGTCACATATTACATCACTCATGACATGGTCAGTGACATCACTCATGACATCACTGATGACATCTCAAATTACGTCACTGATGACATCTCAAATGACATCATCCATTGAGTATGTGTTTCTGAACAATTTTAATATGTTTAATATATATAGGGAAAGGCCTGTTGAAGAATTGAGTGGGTGTACAAGTGTGTAAATGGATGATTTTCTGTGGTGCGTAACTGACTCTATAAGTGAGTCATTAAATGTATCTTACTGCAGACTAGTGACTAAACTGTGTAAATGTTTGTATGCGTCTGTATGTTGGTGTATAAGTGGCGGCATGGTTTTGTGAATACCTATATAAGTGTCTATATGAGTTATTGATTGCTTGTCTCAGTATCTGTTCCTCAGTGTTTGTGTGGGTAGGGTGTGTGTGACTCTATGCATAGATGTGTGAGTGGGTGATTCTATGGGTGCATGGTTTTAAGAGTGCATCTGTCATGGACTGTATGGTTGAGTGAGTGTATGTATGGGTGTGTTAGGGATTGAATGTATATCTCAGTGGTACATTTGTGACTAACTACATATGTGAAAGGCAGTATATATGCGTGTAAGAGTATATAAGTGGGTAGATGTGAGAGTGTGATTGTGAGAGTGACTATGGATGAGTGTGTGCTTGTATCAATGATTCTATAAGAGCGTAAGAATGTGATACTATTTTTATGAGTAAGTGAACTTGAGTGTGTATAACCGCATAGGTGAGTAAATGGGAGTGTGATTATTTGCATGACTGAGTAGGTGTGAGAGTACCTCTATGGATGATTGGTAGTGTGTGAGTGTCTATATAGGTGTATAAATGCATATGATAGTTTTGTATGGAGTGACTGTAAGTATGAGTGATTGTACAGGTGAATGAGTGGAGGTGTATGTAGACCTAAGAGTTAATAAGTGGGTATGTAGTTATTGGTATTGTAGTATGTATGGTTTTGAGAATGGAACTCTTAAATTTTGAGTCGGTGTGTCAAAGGTTATATTAGGGTGTGAGAAGATGTGGTAATTTATCACATGGATGATGTCATCAGTGATGTCACGGACCATGTCATGAGTGATGTATTATGTGACGTCATCAGCAGTGGATTGCGGGCGCGCGAGTTATAGTTAGCTGAACTAACTATAACGGGGGAATTTCATTGGTTTTTTTACAAGTGAAATGTCCAGCTAACTAACGTGTGAAACCTATGGTTTTTTCAGTGAATTTGCAAGGTTTTTTAAATGCTAATTCCTAACTATAACATGTGTGAAACCTATGGTTTTTTAAATGCTAATTTATTAATGTATTATTATATTTTTTAAATATTTATTTTACAATAAGCTATATATATATATATATATATATATATATATATTTATAGATTAACTTTATCCTGTAATGTGGAATGGCTCAATTATTTTTTTTTTTTAATTTGGATAGAGTTGAACAGCATAGTCAATATTTTCTATAAACTTATAAACACTTTTAATTTTTTAAATTTTTTAAAAGTGTTTTTGACCGTGCGCGCACGGTGCACGCATGCGTACGTGCTCCGTGTGCACATGCGTACGTGCTCCACGTTCGCATGCGTACGTCGTGCGTGCTCCGTGCGCGAACGGCACGTCATGTGATTTAGAAACAGCACTTTTCATTGGTTTATAGTAGTTTCAGTTCCAGAAACTTCCAACACCACACCCACTCCCCTCATTATTACTTCTGATTACCTGGGAGAAGGAGCTGAGCAGCTTTTCCAGTACTCCAGTACTTGAGAATGGCAGAGCAGCAGTCATCTTCTGGGAGTGAGCAGGAGACCCTTGTGCCACAGAGACAGAGGAAACAGAAAAACTCTTTTATATGGCAATTTTTCACTTTTCCAGAGGGGCAGAAGAAGGTGAATGCTCCAAAAGTCACCTGCACTATTTGTGGGGGTGTCTTATCAAGAGGAGATCCTAAAAAGAAATACTCTTTTAGTATCTTCACCATGATCAGGCACGTTAGAGATGTACATCCTGTGGCTTATGCTCGAGCTGCTAGAGAAAACTCTCCAGCAGCTTAGCCGAGCACATCCGCAGCAGCTTAGCCGAGCACATCCGCAGCAGCTCAGCCGAGCACTTCATCTGCGGCGGCAGCTTCACCTGCTTCTGTTCCACTGGATATACACCTTCTGTTTAAGAGGGTGCATATACGGTGCAATGCGTGCAATGCTCTTCTCTCTTATGGGGACACCAGCATTCCCCTAATAGAGAGCAAGATGTAGCAGCACACATGCGGCACCCTATAATTTTTGTCATTTTTTTGTTCCTCTGTTTTTCAATTAACACAACGGCTCTTTTTAGAGCCACCTAACATCTAAACACTTAAATTAGATTTTTAATTCTATTTTTTTTAATGATTTTTTTTCCACCGTGCGCGCACCTCTCGACGGTGCGCGTACCGTGCGCGCACCCCGCAATTTAAAAAAAAAAAAAAAATGTTTTTTTCACCCTTCATGGTCCTTCAGGGACCCCCTGACAAAAGCTAGGGGGTCAGGAACTCTGTACCCTGCCCCCTTTTCACGTTCTCCACTTTTCTTTTTCACTCTCACACACAAAATGGCGGACAACACTTCTGATTTCGACCGATTCGAATGTTGACTGACATGTAACCACCAATCAGAATTACTCTCGTGCACGGCACCGTGCGCGCATATAGGTATTATGTACTTTTAACTGCAATTTTCTCAGGAACTACTGAACAGATTGACACCATATATGCAAAAGGCACATCCCTGACCTGAGGACTACCTCTTTGCCAAATTTCAAGTAATTCTGTTCAGCCGTTCGGGCTGTACCTTCGACTAAAGGTCCCATGGGAAAATGCATGGGGAAAACGCGTTTTGGGACCCCCCTTTTTTCTCAGCCCCCGCTTGACGAAATCCCCAAGACTTCCAGGGTAGGAGCTGAGCGGAGCGCCCCATTAGTTTTGAACATTTCGCGAGGATCCGTCAACCGGCGCCAAAGTTATTCAAAATAGAATTTTCAGATTTCCTATGGAAACACTGTCCTAACTATAACTATCATATATATATATTCTGGATAGTTCCCAAGTTATTGGCGGAGAGCAGCTCCTTTATTTGGAACACTTTACAACACTACAGATCTGTTGTCCTCAAATGTCTTTGTTTTCTAGAAGTTATTTTTTTAATGAAACTATTTTATTGCTTTTGTACATCATACAAGACCAACAATTGCTTTGATCTGCCCAATTTCACAAGCAAAACTTCCCATTATGATAACACGTTCCCAGGTCTAATTCTGGTTATTATTCCCATTTTCTAGCAGAGTTTTAAACATAGTTTTAGCTAGTGTCGTCCATGCTGAACTGAATGGCAAAAGAGTTTGTCATTTTTCAAGGTACAATATTAACAGTTTTGGATTGATTTAGGTTTCAGAGCAATGGAACATTCTACAAAACTCCTGACACTCTAAATCTGCCCCCCCTTCAAATGTCTGTTTTTAACCCCGCTGAAGGCCGCTACCCTCCACCCTGCTGTGAACTGCCATTGGCTGTGTGCAGTAGGTGGGTCGGCCCTGCGCCCAACCCACCACGGGTGGCCCAGCTCCGTCCACACACTCTTTTCTCTGTCCTTCTTTTGAGCAGCACTGGGAGGCCTTAGGGTAGCCATGCGCTATACAAATAGAATTTCATTCATTCATTCATTCATACTGCTTAAGGCTGTGCGCAGCAGGGTTAAGCTGCCCGCAGCCGGGTCGGAGGCAGGGCCTGGCCAAAGGCAAGGTCCTGCACCTAATCCCCCTGCATTGGAAAGTACCTAAAATCTTCTGTCTGGTACCTACATGTGTGGGAATCTTTGCTTGCTAAAGGCACATCATGTTAAAGGCTGCACGGTTAAATTCACGTACCGGTAATATCCCCTGGCATTGGCTATATACTCTAAAGATGAACTGTAACCACAGGAGAGGATAGGAGCATGTTCATGTTCAGCCGCAGGGAAAATGGCCACCAATACTTTTATGTTTAGCAGCAGGGCCCTAATATAGTATTTTAGCATTGTATCCTCAGCATAAGCAATATCAACCCTAAAGTACAGCAGAAACTACCATACAAACGAGCAGCAACCATATAACAAGTTCAGGGGTGTGGAATTCAATAAAATATCTACTTGTCCATGCAGCATGTTGTTTCATAAATCTACTTGTTCTGTAACAAAATCCACTTGCCCCTGTGGTGCCATGTAGTGCAGCGACAAATTATGGCAGCAAGCTCATTATATAAGAGCTCTGATATAGCCTCTCTGATTATGCCAGGGGTCATACCATAGTAGTGTTTTAATACTTGCAATACCCTTATGCCACGTTTCCGCAGATCTACATATTGGGGCTGAAGGTAGTGGTAAGCAATATTTCTAGATTTAGAATGCCCTTTTGAGTCAGTGCAAACCTACTAACTTGCATGTTTTAGGGGTTTTCAACAACTCTTCTCTAATATTTTCCCATCCTGAGAAATGTTGGCAATTTACTCCTGACAATGGCAGACGTAAACCTTCTTCCATAGTTGAGGAAAAAGTGGTTGGAGGGAAAGTGAACTTGCAAAAACTCAGATTGTCGCATGAGTAAATCTACACATGCAGATCAGCTCATGCTAAAATGCAGTTCACCAATATTTTCTAGGAGTACTATTTCTTGTCCTACTTCTGTAAATTCTTGGGAATTCATGAAAGCCGCATAGCTGCACCTAATGCAAGGACCTATACCATCGGTGCACTTTTGAGATATAATTGGGCCCCTAATTTGGTCTGGCTTCGACCGTGACCTTTTGTGTTTATTAAAATTCTCTGTGTCTCTCTCTGGGTCTTTCTCTGTCTCTGTCTCTCAGTGAGAGCATTCTGCTCTTTCACAAGGAGCATATCAGCACACAAAGTAGTTTTGTTCGGTGCCAGTAACTACTGTGGCAGTGTGTGATTTTTGAGATCAAAAAACAATTTTTACTTTTGCCAATGTTTGTTATAATGGTGAGGGCCCGGCAGCTCCCACACCAATACGGTTTTACAAAAAACATGCCAAAACAAGTCACACATTGTCAAACCTAAAAAGCTGACCACCAATTTCAGATCTACTGGCTTTGCCAATGCTTGTTTATTTTTGTTTTCCATAATCTTATTGAAACTGGTTACATTGATTTTCCATTATGAATATTTTTGGGAAATACTAGCATGAATCAACACATGTTACTTAATGATGCTGCAAAGAAATGGTAACCGAAATTTTACAGTAGTTTAGCAAAATTATTTTTCCTGCTTTCATTTTTTATAAACCTTCTATTTTGAAAGCAAAGAATCCTCAATCTTGCTTTCAAGCATCTGCCAATATTTGCATCAAATCAGAGAGCATTCGGGGAGCATTATACATAGCCTCATATTGCTAAACTTTGAAAACGTGTGTACACATTTTTATACTGGAACCACTGTCAGTAGTGCAGTCGTAGTTTACATTTACTTGGAGCGATCACCCTAATAATAAAGGCTTTCAATTAATGAACCATAAGTACAAGTTTGAACAGCATTAACATATGGGCGGAAATATTACCATAACTGCAGATAGTGCTCTTCCCTGATCCATAATGTGGTACTGCAAACTGGCAGCCAACTGGTTTGTGCTGCAGGGGGTTGGGCCTATTTGTCCCAAGGGCAAAATACACTTAAAAACGTGTTGCCCTTGACCCCAAACAATATGTCCTGGGCGTCGGGTTACAGGAATTCCACATCTCTGAACAAGCAAGAAGAATATCTATTAAAAGGAGCAATAATTATGGGAGAGGTGCCTTGGGGATCATATGGTTAAAGACCGAACCTGCTGCTGCTGTTGTGCTGGGGCTTCTGTTGTTTTGCCTCTTTCTTTTTGTTGTTCCATGGAACTGTTTAGATAAGGGCGGTGGTCCCGAGACCCATACGTTTTATCTTGCTTAGCACATGGGGGTGGCGTTTGATCCTGTTGTCCGCCATACTCACAACTGGCTGGGACTACTCAGAATGGCTGACTCATTGCCTGTGTGATACTTCATTTATGACATGTGCTATGTCTATATTAACGAAATGCCAATAAACAGATTTCATAATAAAAGGAGCAATAATTATGTAGGACCGATAAATATCACCAGAGTCTATATGCACCATTAGAGACCATGTGCATCTTCAAAGAATTTAAATTTAGAGAGATTGTCATGGCCTCTCGCACATCAAAGGCTGATGTGTGAACCATTGAATTGGTGATCAGTCACAATATTTATTGCTTTATGAAACTGACTGTTAACGTTCCTGTCAATATGCTTAGCCATATTTGTCCAGCAGTTATGTGTCCACCAGCAAAGATCAGATCTGGTGGTAATAGCTGATGTTGGTTAATATCCTTCAGTGCACTGAACATCTTGTATGTATTTTACTAAGATTAGTATTTAGGGAACTGTTTCCCCTGGTCCATACTTTTGATCAAAGAGGTCTGTGTCATTGCCAAAGTTAGTAGGTCTGGCCTTGGCAAGGATGCATTTTGTTCGACACCGTATCCCACCCTATCCTCATCAAGAACCTTTGCCACATTGGGGTTCAGAGCGATGCCCTCAAATGGATTGCATCCTTTCTGACAGGACGAACTCACAGAATCCACCTGCCGCCCTTCATGTTTCCCTTCTTGTTGGAACCCAGAGGCATCATCTGTGGCACCCGCAAGGCTCATCTCTGAGCCCCAACCTGTTCAACACCTACATGAAAGCCCCTGGCCGACATCGTCCGAGCCCATGGCCTCAATCATTCCCTATGCAGACGACACTCCCCCTCATCCTCTCACTCTCAAAAGACACCTTAACTACCAAGACCAACTTACACATCTGCATGATTAGCATCGCCGACTGGATGAAGACCAGTTGCTTGAACCTCAACACCACCAAGACTGAAGTGCTGATCTTTGGAAACAGCACATCCCTGTGGAATGACAACTGGTGTCCTGCCGAACTTGGACCCACACCAACACACAGTGCCCACAGTCTTTGCATCATCCTGGAAAGCAAGCTCACCTGAAAAGCCAGATCAACACAGTCTCCTCTGCCTTCTACACCCTTTGCATGCTCCGAAAGATCTTCTGATGGCTCCCCGTTGACACAAGAATAACTGTCACCCAAGCCCTGGTCACCAGCCAATCAACCACAGCAATGCATTCAATGCAGGAATCACCTCCATACTCCTAAAGAGACTCCAGATGATACACAGCACGGATGCCAGACTCCACCCCAAACGGACCCACCCCCCACACCTCAAGAACCTTCACTGGCTCTCCGTACAGAAAAGATGCCAATTTAAGATGCCTACAAGGCCCTCCACGACCAAGGACCAGCATACACCAACCACCACCTGAACAAACTCTCCAGACACCTGCTCTGCATCTCCCTCGCTGAACATGCTGTTCAATATGTCCAACATGTTTTAAGTGACTCTAAATACAGAAAACCCTACATGTATACGTCTCCCTGTGTTTCTCCCTACGCCGAAATCCTTAGCAATTCAACTTTGCTTACTGTATTTGTTCCTCAAATGACACCCACATTGAGACATTGTCGTTTGATATAAAGTAGGCTGTGCAGGGCAGAAGTAAAGTGATAATGACACTTAAGCAGCCTAATGAATGAAGAGGGTTGACCAAAAGCTTCTGTACGTGTATATTTTTGTTAAGATTTATGGCAAACCTGAGGCTAGTGACAGTTAAAGCTGTCTGTAGGTTAGACCTAAACTTTAACTATATTATCCAGGAGCATAGTTTTACCACTAAGCACTCTTTTGTATAGCTGGTAGTATCGACTGGTCTCTCTCACAATGCTGCCTAATATAGCACCAGGAGAGTCTGATCCATGCTACATTTTCAGGTTGTTCAGTAAAATAATTTTGCATACAATTAATATAAATTAAACTCGGTTATTTTTAAAATATGTTGTGGATATGGCCCTCTTGTCCCTATGTTAGAGACTCTTCTTTGACCAGGTGAGGAATGTTCCAGAATAACTGCAAGCCAGGGAAATAGTGTGCTAAATAAAAATGTCAGAACACCTTCGAGAGTAGGCAGAGGAGCAAAATTCCGTCCGGGCAAAGTAGGCCGATATGAGGATGTAAAAAACGGTCCCAGGATGTTTGTTTCCGGTCCTGGGAAGACATGGCTTGGCAGTTCGGGCTGGACTGTTCCCATGAGGCACAGGGTCAGACTGATTTGTATATGGCCATGTCTGAACTGGGGTGGTGGAGTGAGCTAAAGAATGATGATGGATTAAATCCAGATCATTTGACTGGGGGTGAGTGTTTGATTTGCTCAAATGCTCCGTCCATCATCCCCTTTGGTATCGGTATGAGGATGTGGCATCCCTTCATCAATTAAGTTATAAGTCTTCTCCCACTGGATGGGCTGGCATTTAATTATGGAGAGTACATTCTCTCTCTGGTGTGTGAGAATCCCATTTACTTCAAAAGTGAACCCAGCCTGGGAATTGAAGGGTTCTGGACGTGGTAAGCATGACTTCCCTTCACCTGGAGGAAATTTTAAATTGGAGACCAGTCTTCATCAGTGAATGTTTACTAGTTAAATTATGATAGACAAGGGTTTGTTCCGAACTTTCTGTTTCTCAAAGAGGTGTTCAATTAAAAGGCTATCAGGAGCTTCCAGGCTACCTAGAGGTAGTGTAGTTATCAGTCTGGCAAAAAAAACTCTTTCATTATTTATTGACTCTCCTGCCTATTCAGGTCTTGTGCCTCTCACAAATTAAATGTCTTGTGTGTTAACATGGATATCTGTGTAAAAAGGGTACATATTCATTCACCAGTTATCAACAATTTGAACTTTTGGATGCGCAGGCCTGAAGATGAGACCTGAAACTGACTCGAATACATGCCTCCTCAGATTGTTGTCCCTCTCCTCTTACCCTGATTCACGCCTGCAGTGGGTACTGCCCTCATTTAGCTTTTTAGTACACTTGCAAAACATTTTCATTACACAGACAACATTTGCAAATTTCACATCATGTGAAATTCCACTATTGTAGAGTTTTTGTTTTTTTGTGTGTAACCATTTCTATCCAATTAGTACAAACAGAAATATATTGCAGGATACTTTTTTTTTTCTCAAACTACTACCCTTGGTTGTACATCATGTTACTTTTAAACGTGAAATTGTTTAATTTAATGCAAGATACTGTGATATTTAATTTTGATTCTTCTATTTATGCTAACAGTGATCCAACAAAACATTCTTGGAAGTGTGTTGGTCTGAACTGCTCCTGCCCTGATTCTGCCTTTCTTGCAAGGGAGGCGGCTCTTAGTCTTTCTTACAATACAGAAGCCAAGTCTCAAAGGAGTAACTTAGGCCCCACCAACACTACCGTGCAAGGAGGAGTGATCATTCTTTGTATGTCTGTGAACTGGCCTGCCTGATTGCTTACTGGTGGTATATTGCCTATGACATTGAGCTGCAATTCAATAAAAATTGTTTAAGCAACACTATATACATATGTTTTTCGCTTGAGCTATGTGAGGTCATAGTAAAGGCAGAATGTGGGCAATACAAATACTTGTAACATATCAAAACGGAAGTTCTTTTAATAGCATAAGCCCTTTTTACCATGCTTCCAGACCCACAAGACTGGCATATATATGTTTGTGTGGCCACTCTCCTCTTCCATCCAATGAGCTGAATGAAAAACCAAGCTTGCAACTCATACACTACGAGTGACACTGCAGATTTATCAATGTATTGGTCAACATGCCAGCCATTTGGATGTTGTTTGCCAAATTAATGATTTTCAGCAGTGAAGCACACTTTTTTTCATTTTTTTTTTTTTAGGTAAATGTTTCCTTTGACTTAGCATTTATCATAATCAAAAGCCCTTTGCTCCAGTTAGTAAACATAACTTTTTAGGTATTGCATGGAACAGAGTTTGCGCTCTCGCTTACTAGAGGTATTGTGTTCTACAATGGACTTGGAGCCTGCCAGTTGATTACCCTTCACTGGCTTCATTGTCACTCCTATTTGCTGCCTCATAGTTGGCCAAGCTTCACTTTTCTTCATTCTTCTGAAGCAGGTGCCAAGTACTGAGTGCTTCATCTTGATGAGGTTGCTTCCTCTGTGATTGAGGTACTATTTTTCTACTGACAGTTGTTTCTTCTACTCTCCCACCACCATTGTCCCTGTTGCCTCATACCCTTCCGCTGTCCATCTTGCTTCTCATCTCCTACCCCCACCCTCCCATAGTCCTTGTTTATTCCGTTCCACCCCCACCCTCCCATTGACTGTGTAATTCCTCATCCCACCCACCATAATAACAAAATAAAGTGATAAGACGTGGATAGCCCTGTCACTGCATTTTTAGGTCTCGCCTAGCTATTGCGTTTACGCAATCGCTATGCGAGACTCTAGTAAGAGGGGCATTTCAAAGTGCTCCCAAAAGTGGATTGCATGGCGAGCCCGCGCACAATCACGTGCATCGTGCCGCCATGCAATCAGTTTGGGGAAGCGCTTCAGCCCACTGGCGCGTGCACGTGTAGCCACAGCCTCAGCATCATACTTCAAAGGGTCCGCTCCCCCGCCTGGAATGCGCTCCCCCGCCACAGCATGCCGAGAGATTGTTTCCTCATGGCGCCTCACAACTGTCCCTCCCCCACCACAGAGCTAGTCTCACGGACGCATTGCAGTACCTTACTTTTTATTAAATGCATCTTTAAGCCCTTTCACTGCACTCCATAATTTCTAATGCACTAGCTAATACATCTTTAGCTAACTACAAACTTCCATATAGCAGACTAATGCCCTGCAGCACTGTTTACTGTCTGCGAGAAACATTCCTTTTCCTAATCTATCACACCATCTATTGTGTGTTCTCAATTAGTCGCTAAAACAAGCTGGCTCGAGTTCGTATACCTCAAGCTGCTCCTTTACCCCTCCCCGTAAAAGCTTCCATTACAATTGCAAACAGCCAGGCTGAAAGGCGCCTTTGGTGCATCTGCCAGTTACATTTCCTGTTTAACATTTCCGCAAATCTCCTGATACTTTTAGATCAATGTCAAAACAATACAACAAATTTTAAAACGCGTTCCATTACTGTACCAACAGCCGTCTTAAACTAGTCACAAAGCTACAATAACAATCTTGTCACCGGACATTACCCTGCAGGGCAGCACTAGCCTTATGCTAATATGCTAATGCACCTTTCATTTTGCCTTTAAATACAAATTATTTTTTCCATACTTCTCACAATTGTACTGCATATGTTCATGTCCAAATACCTCATGCCTATAACACACGAAAACATATACTACACTATATACTGCTATACACAAACACATATACTTAAACTCAGCAACTACTTATTGCAGTACTCAACACTACAAATTACCGTTCACAAACTACAACACGAATAGTCAAACCACATACATACAACACACATAAATACCAGTACTTGCACATACTATATACACACTAACTCAAAACAACAGCAATAAACAACACAAAATTGACCGTAGAATATGCTCACCTGTGTCTTACCAGAGTGGACTAATACATTTTGTAAATCTGTTTGGATTTCGGTAAACCGGTTATCTTCATGTGTTCGATAATAATGAGTAACATGAAGTTGCTTAACTATATATACCTGTTATCTTGCGTTTGCACCAGTACAGAAGTTAAAGTGGATGAGAGCATTACAGTTTACATCTTTTTACAGATCTGCAGTTTTTGGCAACTTAGGTTTTTTATCTGTACACTAATGTGCATGCAGGCCTTCATGCGAGTTCTGCCTATCGGTTATACAAAAATAACACTTTAAGTAGTTTTTAATGCAGTTCTATAATATGCCTATTAGTGTCAAAGCTTCCAAGTTAAAGAACAGTAGCTGCTATAGCAACCAGGATAATGTGCTGCATGGCTAAAAACCTATAAGGTCCCAAAGGGCGAGACCTATTGGCTATGCCAATGCTTGTTCTGTCTTGTTGCCATGCTGCTATACAACATGTCTAAAAGACATTCACAAAGCCAACAACTCTCTTGTAAGTGATACCTGTTGGCTTTTCCAATTCTTGTTTACATAATATTTCATGCCGCCGTTCTGTCTTTGTCTTAGCGCTGTAAATAAAGAGTTACTGGGACTCATTTTAAAGGCTCATATTTTAAAGAATTGGAATGGATTAAATGCCGAGGCTTGAATTTTTGAATTGCAGGTCATGGCAGATTCCAGAGGCGAGTGTTTAATTTGATGAGCCATATTACCTACTGCCATGGTTTTGCTCGGTTTGTTTAATGGCCTTTAACATGTGTTGGCTCTCCCAGGGTTACCTTAGGTGAACTGCATACCTAGTTCTGCTATTTTACATCCTTGAAACAACCACACTACTACGTAAATTGTCTCTCGATCTGGCTGGGGTGGGAGATGCTCAGAGCAGAGGTTGATGTTGGAAGATACATTTGGGTAGCTGTAGGAAATGGGTTCCATCCACTTAATCCTCTTTGTTTTTGTTGCTTTTTGACAGCCTGGTTTTGGACTTTAACTGTGAGTTGGTTAAGTCTCACTTACTGTAACTTCTGTGGAAATGGACTGAGATTGGCAACCACCAGTGACCGCCTTTTAAAATAAGGCTACTGCTGCTAAGCTATGGTAAGAGGCTTGGTTACACGTGAGCACACATGTGCAAGCTGAGCTTGTGGACTACCATCTAGCTCAGCCTGGTTTATGCACATAGCTAGTTTGTCACAAAAGGGATGCGTCAGTGATTGGTGCTGACCTGGAGTAGGCCTTACAATCGAGTAGGCAGTCATAGTGTAGTTCTGTTGTGCTTACCGAAAAGCCGTATGCTCAATGCATTATACCTTATGGGTGGAATCTATGCCACAGCACAGTTTCACCCTACTGAGGCCTAGAGATACCGGTCCGGTATCAATTTTAGGGTAAACATGTACATCAACTGCAGATCCCCCACTCACTTTTTTGATAACCGTACACCTTATGGCACTTTAAGAATGATCATATTTCCTTGGTTCTACCATAATCAGATTCCAGGCATTTGTCTCCTTACTGGGTCAAATGAATTACTCTGCCTGTCAGCAGGAGGATTAAAGGCTTCCCCAGACAATAGAGCCATTGACAGTGCTTGGCCCAGTTCCTGGAAAAGGTAGGTATGGGGAGAATTCTGCATGTGTCCATTAACTCTTCACGCTGCACCTGGCATGGGCAAACCCAGTCCCTCAGAAACAAAGTAGGGAGGTCAGACCTCTGGAGCCAAACAGGCTTCGCTCCCCTTTGAAGTTTCGGTAGGAAGGGATCAGGCAGTTGGGGGTGAGACTGAGTTTCCCAGGGAAGGTCTGTGTATAGGTCACTTGAACTTGAAGCGGTCTTGTTCCAGATTTTAGGGATGGCAGTCCAATGCCTACCCAATGAGGGTAGGATAGTAAACATTGCTTACCAGATCTTGCTCTTAGAATCAACGCACTTTCGAGTTACTAGCTGGTTGAGTCAGTCAGCCTTTGCAAACTTTGAAAACCTTGAAAACAATGATCCATCAAAGCAGTAAGTGATGCTGTGACCACCTTGCACTAAATGCAGTACAATGTTCGATCTCAATGAATGCGTTTGAAGGCGAGTAACAAAGGTCGTGTATTAGTAAAGCCAGCTCCGTTTTAGCGCAGTTTATTTTATTTTCCTACGTCCAACATTTCGCATTTTTTTCCTTGATATTGACCTCATTTTATTTTCTTAAACCGTGCTTGACATTGGTGTTATGCTGCTTCTTCCATTTTTAACATAATGCATTTGTGATAACTTAAGTCTGAACTGACCCCTGAGATGGGGGGGCGCCCTACCTTCTGACAACCAATTATACTGGTTTAAGAAACTTAGCTTATCCCTTAATTCATATCAATAAGAATATTTAATGGCCCTTACAGTGACAGTAGGTCTTAAACCCCAAGCAGACCTCATCAAGCAAAGGAACATTCAGGAATACCTTTTGTTGGTGAATGTTAGAGACTGCTTTAAGAGAATATTTTTTATGTAAACTGGAGTGCCTCTTTAAAGAGGTTTAGTCCAGCTGAAAGATGGGTTCTTGCCCCTAAATTTTGACATTGTGGGTTATGGCCTGAAGCTCTGTCTTTTGCCAGGTTGCATTAGAGCAGGGCTCTCCAACCTTTTCTGAAATAAGAGCTACTTATGTTCAACAAAAATCATCCCGAGCTACTGATGTTAGTGATGTGATAGTGATCCAACGGATTACCAGCTCGTGTAACTCACACACCAAATACTCACCTGGGCCCATAAACATTCATACAAATAAGCTAGCAATACCGCCGGGGTCAATTTTGGTTTACCTGTAAGATTTTATCTTATCTTTACCCAAATCTTACCAATCCAATCTCCTTGACAATAAATTTCCTCTGGTTAATGAATCTAGTAGTATAGGGAGAAATAACGTTAAAGGGTTTCTTCAATAATCACAGACTCCATGAGTTTTAAAAGTTTTATCTAATCAATAATGTTGTGAGTCAAAGGTCAAATACATGGTAACATCGAGTTCCATTCAGGAAAGAAATCATGTTTAGTTCAAATAATAAATCTCAATACAATATTATGATGACAGTACCTGTAAAGGGAGAAGAAGAGAGCAGGTACAGGGACAGATTTCACAGAATTATATTTACCTAAGGTGATAGATGAACCCAACTCCTTGAAGATGGGCCAGACGGAGTCCACCGGGACAGGTGAAATACAGAGGATCAGGACAGGTTCAGAACTGGGAAGGTGACCTCTTCTAAGTGCAACGCCAGCGTCGCACCCCTCTCTGGCACTACTCTCCTCGCTCTTTCTTCCACAATATCTCTTCTAGATGATTGTATTATCGATCAGTATTTCGGTCTCTAGAGCAGAGTCCCTGGCATCTGCAAGGTCTGAGACAGCGTCTGTGGCAGCATACGTGTCGGGTCTGTGACTAGTCGGAATGACGGGTCTAACCGACGGGTCTCTGGCTCTGGTCTGACAGATCTCTAACTAACTTACCTCAATTATACTATTCTGTGTTCGTGTACCACCCCCAAAAGTTTCAATATCGGACAGGGCAAGGAGGTGAGTTCATCACACCATATTAAATGTAATTTTTCTTTAGGCTCTTTGTTCTATGTTTCCGCCCCTCAATTTACTTTCCCAAAGCTTTATTCCCACCCACATTTCATATTCTGATCAATACAATTTATACACTTTGTTATAATTGTTGCTCTTGTCCGGGTCAGTGGGTTATGTTCTCATGAGTTTCTCCCCAGCTTGTCCTTGGCTGGGTTTCAACTGTGTCATCATGGTTCCGTGCAGGGTTTAGTGCTCGTGCGCACTGATCAGGTGGGGTAGGGATTTCAGTCACTCTCTGAGGCCCAAATACGAACTAGTGATAAAGTCAGAGGAAAAACATGTTAGAATACGAAAATAAATGAATTCACTGTATACCACTTATCACTACTCTAATCCCATTTACTTATATCTTTCGCATTAGCAATTAGTAGAACTTGCAAGGTTTAGTTCACGCAAAGCATGCGCATTAACATGTGAGTTTCAAGCGGCCATTTTAAATGCTATTGCGCAGCTGCAAAGGTTTCCCCCCAAGCATAGAAAACGTTATACTATATAGGTGCAGTAGACGCATGCGCAGTGAAATTCCCGTGTTTTGTCGGACATTTTAAGACACTCTGGTTGCTGGTTAGTAATACACATAGGAGAGCTTCGCCTAGATACTATATATTGTGTGTAATGCAAAATTAGTAGTTACAAACAGGTTGATTAAAGTGTTGCGCGTTATTTGAGAGGATTGCATCCGAGCAAGTTTCTTCTTTACGAAACCTTGCTCCATCAATAGTGAGCACCCCATCCAGGACTGTCAGCAGTGATCGCATCGGTGTAGTCAGCAGGGCTGCCTGCCATAAAGTAAAACAGCACTATCAAATTTGAATGCATCTTCATGGGAAATACAAAATATCCATAGCTACAACCCCCCCCCCGCACCAAAATAAAATATATGGACGTTGAGCAAAGGTTTTAAATTTTTTGTAAGTGTCATGGCGGTGGATGTACTCTCAATTCCTGATGGCATGGTCTTCTAGCATGGTCACAAATTCTTCATGTAAAGACACTTCTTAGTATATAACACAGCTTCTTTTTATTGCGTTTTGGAATAATGTAGGACCTTGTGTCTAACATATAGCATTGTATCTTTTCCTATTTCATGGAAATAGAAATAAACCTAATACTTGTCCGGGACTTGTTTGTGATTGGGGAATACTATGTACATGTCTCTTTGTTTGTGACTTTCAATTCCTCCTTCATGGACCAAAGGTGACTGGGCTTCCTTGCTGTGCTTTACCGACAAAGCTAGAGCCAGATCACTTATAAGTGATTGCAGAGCTCATATCCATGACTTTGCTACAACATTTAAATATTTTATTCATGTGAGATCAACATAGAGGTCAGTACTGCACATTTGTTTCACTTTTTTTTTTAATTGAACTGTGGTTAGATTTTAGAAAATGTATTCCTCTACTTGTGTTACGTTTTTAGGTGTGCAGGTATCATTTGCAGAATTGACGCACGCAAGCCGACTGACCAGAAATGGCACTTATAATACTGAGAATGAGGTGCAGCAGTTTCTTAAAAAAAACGGAATGGCTGCCTGAGCTCACATCTTTGTGGAATTAGAGTGGCGGGATAAATGGTATTTTTGCAGTTAAACGTCTGTAAATGCCCTGGCCACTTGTGCCGAGGAGGATATATAGGGGAGAAGGCAACAAATACTTGAATAATGTGTAAATCTGTAATGAATAGCAAAGTGTTCCCATGCCTCACTTGACACCCTCCTTCGGAGTGCCCGGCTCCTAGACTGGGGATGGAATCTGATTCATCTGAGACAACCCGGAATCCCAATTCATCACGGAGGCTTTGTGTATGAATTTTATTAACAAGTCGGCAGAAGAGGAAATGTGGCTCCATTCCACCGAATGAGATTAAGGGCCTAGTTCAAATCTTCACAGATGGAGTCAAGTGGGGGCAGCTTCACTTGCAGCACTTCTAATGGTTTGGGAGATGTCAAACGTAGAATTGGGGGGGGGGGGGGTTGCCTTTTTCCCCTACGAAAAGTTTGGGTTTTTTATGTTTTCCACTCGGTGTGAGTAAGTAATATGACTACGTGTTTCAAAAAGAGAAAAGGAACATTTACTTGAAATCGATTCCAAATTGAAATTAATTAAAAGGACGACTGGTTGGGTACAAGTGCGATTCAGCCGTGTATGCCAGTTGGCACTTTGATTGGAGGGCGAATGCCCCAAATCCTGCTTTTAATTGAGGCAAACGTTGGCACATTTTTAAAGTGCAATTTATGCGTTTTCACTTGAAGTCAAAACTTCACGGAACCCCAAGTAACAAGCAGCTTGGCCCCGCTGTCCTTGGTTCCACCCTGCCCTGGAAACATCTGCCACACGAGAGATGGGCCTGTTGCCTTTCGCCCGTGTAGAAAACTGGACGAGTTTTCTCTGTATAGCCCGAGCCCTTCATGCCGCAAAAATGCCAGGAATGTGGCTTTTTCCTCCAGAGCACCCCTCTCCCCTCCCTGCAAGGTGGCTGTGCAGCCTGGCCTGACGGTGGAGGTGAATTCGCTCTTTACTGGGGGAACACTCGGGCCTTGTGTCCGGCCTCCTCACGGGCTGATGGCCTGTGGTCGCCTCCTGAATTCTAGGCTTCACTGAACCTTGCAAAAAAAATATTTCCACAAACCCAGCTCGCTCGGTGCCACGTTTTCAACTGCAGCGAGCCGTCCCGCAGCTGGTGAGCTGGAAAAAAATACTCCCATGGACAAATGAGAGAAGCGACTCGTCCTCGTGCCTCCACCCCCGGGACAGCCCTCTCCACCCACGTCCTTCATTGAAATGCAGAAGTGAAAAAGTCATTTCCTTTGCATCACACAGCTTTTTAATACATTGAATGCTGAACACGTCAAAAGGGGAACCGATCAGTGGCGTGTACCAGACCGTTAAGTCACAGGAACGCAACAGAGGGCCATGGCCTTTTCAGAATCGATGATTTAATATCGTATTATCAAATGTGCGGTATAAAACACAAATTGCCTGCTAGGCTGTACAATTAATACGTACTCATTAGTTTTGAATTATACGTTTTTCTTATTTGTCTGCTCACATTAACACAGTTTTGCCCCTCACCTTACCAATCCCTTGTTTTTGTAGAACACAGCCGTTATTATAAAAAAAATGTCTATTTGGTAAAAACGAGCAGTTTATGATCCTCTTTTTGAGTATAACCCCTCAATTTGTTATTTTTCTTCAATTCGTACATTGATCCGTATTTTCAGAACCTGTATTGATTGTTTTTTTAATTCAGTATTTTTTGCAGAACAAAGTAAATCCACAATATAATGGTGCAGCACTTTGGAATACTATTGTTTGTACTTGGTATGCCGACACAGTTCTTACAATAACTCCACGAAATATGTTTGTAAGAAAATGGAGCCCCTGCAAGCGATATTGTGACAGTGCTATCACCTATGTTAGAAACGTGCTCCTTAAGAAGCTGTATATTTGACCCCTGTGCTGTCAAGTGGAATGTCGTGTGAGACTCCTTTGGTTGCTGACTTTCTAGCCAAAAATGGCTTCCATTCTAGGGTTTGTAGTTCCGTTTTTTACACTAAGCATATGACTTTGCTCCCCCTTGTGTGCTGTTGGCTTAGAGGCATGACCGTCAGTAGGAATTACACGTGGCCTGAGACTCCTGGGTAGCTGGCTGATCCTGTAGTTGCTAGTATCTAATTTTCCCCTGTACGTAAGAGGCACCAGTGATTGTTTATTCAGTGCCCTGACTGTTTTTAAGACGTATTTTTGGTGGCCTAGTAAGGGCCTCCTGGGCACTAATGCGAGCAAGGAAAATGGCTACAACCTCTGGTTTGGTAGTAAAAGACAGATGTAGGTGGGATGTAGAGGGCTGTTAGTGCCTCTGGGCCCTGGTGTCTCTGGATTCTGGTGCAAGTCTGCATTTTCTGAGTTTAAAATTCGTACTGCTTTTCTAATGAACAAAATATCTTAATGTACCCGAATAGTGGTGATCTGCTTAATCGCTAACTGGAATGACCCTCTTAATGGGTATGGTGCTAACTGTTGTACCGTAGAGGGGCATACACCATTCTAAAACAGGAACACCTTTAAGTTCTGGTTAGGATGCATTCCTGCTCCTCGTGGTTGCCTCTAATGGAGTCCACAAAGTGTATCTCCCAAATAGTATATCCACATCACAGCGAATAATGCAATGTGGGCCAGAGAGAGGTTTTCCCTGGTCTTCCCAAACACACTCCCTACTTTTCAATTCCTTACGTGCCACTTGTTTATTAAAATAACTGTTGCAGCCACCGCTGCTGGGGAAAAAGGAGCTCCATGATACAGGGTGTTGGAATGGAGAAAGCCCCCTGTATGGCTCTGAAGAGCACGCACCCCTGCCTTAAGTTCATCCTAAAAAGCTGTGCCATTTTGACCCTCGCCTCAGCTCGCAAGACGATCATGTGTATGCACTGGAGGTACTTCTGTTACGGAGATTGAGACCCAGATACCCTGTATGATCTGGCAGGTCCTGATTGTTGAAAATGTTATGTATGATGCTTTCAGTTTTAAAGACAATTTCCTTGGCTGTGGGAAGCTAATGCAAATTTTCAGGTAGGCAGAGAATTACTTGCTTTTAGTAAGTCTTAGCAAGGCTCTGGCACCAAGTTCTGTATCATTTGAGAGGCAGATGGGTGAACCCAGATGCCAAAAATACAGCAGCAATCCTCACCAAGCAAACAAGGAGCAAACCAGCTGTACGAACATTTCCTTTTGCGAGTCGCAAAAGGAAATATACTAATGTGTCTCAAACACATTATGCGATTTCCATTGGGATCTCCAATGGTTTGCCTCATCCGTAGCCATGAGGCAGGTCGCAATTTGCGACCCATCGGGAATGGGCAGTAACACAGGAATGGTGGCCTGCTGGGGACAGCAGACCACCATGTCTGTGGTTGCTGTTTAAGTAAAACAAAGTTTTTTGTTGTTTTTTTTTAAAATGCAGCCCGTTTCCCTTAAAGTAAAACGGGATGCGTTTTGAAAAAAAAATGAAAGTTTGTTGCATTTTTTAAGAGTAGGCAGTGGTCCGTGGGACGTTTAACTGCCGAGCACAAAGAGGAAGGGGTCCCCTAGGGACCCCCTGTCCATTTGGGAGTGGTTTACCACCTACTTGAAGTAGGCAGTAAACTGCGATTATTTTGCACCCACATTCCGGTTTCAAAACAATCGTACATGCCCTACCGACTTGCTGTTAGGAAGGGAAGCCCTTGGCACGCCCCTTCCTAATAGCGACTCGTTAACTCTATTTTGCAGGTCGGTAACCGGTTACCGTCTTGCAAAATAGGGTTGATACATGCTACAATCCCTTTTAGTGGTCACAAACGTCCCGAATCTCTGTTTGGTACCACGAAAAACGGTCATACATGTGGCTCTTACTTCATTCACTGCTTCTTAGGTTGCATCTTTGAATCCTACAATCCGGGCTGTCTTCCTCCACTGTCCTACAAGTCGGTCCGAGATGCTGTTGGGAGAGTGTCTGCAGGCTGACTGTCCCTATTGCAGACTGCCTTCTCACTTCAATAACTTTATGAGACTAAATGAATTAAAGCACAACATGAATTGTCAAGAACTCCATCCAGTCACACCCAGTTTCTTCTGGCTGCTACACTCGCCCATTTATTAGAGGAGCATGAAGAAGTCTCTTAGCCAGTCGGTGCATCTATCACACATGGGAGCGGATCAGTCTACTCCCTAACCCTGACTCGCCCTTACTTATCCCAAGTAGACAGCCTGCACAGACACCCCGAGATCACCTGGTGCCGCTTACGCTGCACAACACAACATTCAAACCCGCAGGCAATACTGGCATGCTGTTTAGGTTTTTAGAGACCCCTGCAGCTGAGGGAAGATCAAGCAAGCCAGTTTTGCTGAACATTTCATCTTTTGTACGCCTCCCTACAAGTAACAAGTAGAACAATACAATAATCCAATCTCATTAAGTGTCTGCCAGAGGGTCACGATGACTGACAAAGTCCATCCGGTTTCCAGTAAAGTGCCTTGATATATTCTCTCTCTCCATCTCCCTTCCTCCCCATCCCCCCGGCTTGATGACACACTATTACAGCCTATCAGATCCTGGAAAAAACAACATACTTTTAAGAGAAACAATGAAAAATACAATATTTATTATGCTGTCCCATATTTGGAGTTTGAGATCTCCTTCAGACATAGTTGTATTACAGGTCTGAAACAGTCAGATCAAATAAAGTAGTTAAATGCTCCTGGGAATCACGTTAGGAAATATGTATTGCGCAATGGTTGAACCGAGCGGACCCAGTACTTCAGCGGCTTAACCATTTGAGATCTTTTACAAGCTATGTAATCCTAAAGATTCAATGTCATGCAATTAGAAAAAAGATCAACGTTTCTCTATTTTCTCTTGCAGCATACATGACCTTTTCAAACCTCCACTCAAGGTTTATCTTTCTCATGATTTTGCAATGACCGTGATCCCTGGCAGTCTTTTTAGTTCACAGCCAGCCAGACAGCACAGCTGTTTGCTTGGGAAAGACTTGTTGAGGACATGTCGATAACGGACATGGACAGCAACTCCGCCAATTGCTTTCCACTGGCTTTTTGTTGTCTCTTATTTTCTTACTGTCTATTAAATAGTTTTGTTTTAGCCTGTCTACCTAGTCTGTCTCTCCTGTGGACCATAGCCTGTTTTCCATCTCTGATTGGCTCTTTTTATCCTTCCACAAGTTTCTGCCTATTGGGAACTTTTTTTTGCTTTTTCTAAAACCACTGCATGAAAGTGCATTAGCATCCCCTGTTCTGTGTTTTTCTTAACTTCTCCCAGCACATTTCTTTTTCATAACATAAAAATAAAATTTTCACAACTTTGTCCATCCAGCCGCTCTTATGTACTCTTTACTTTTATATAACGGCACCTTTCCAGCCACTCTCCTGTGCGCTTCAATTCCATGCTGTGCGCTCTCTTGTTTGTTTGCTTCCACACCTCTCCACACGGCTGTGTCTCTGTTTGCTTCCCGTCGCTCCTGCCATTGATGTTGCTTCCCTCCACTTGCACCCTTCATATTGCTTAAGCCCACACTCTGTGTTGCTTCCCCCGTTCCTCTGTTGCTTCCACGCGATCCGTGATTACGCCCTCTGTGTTGTTCTCCTCCTTCCCACCTGCTCGTCACTTTTTATTTTTGCCGATCCAACTCCGACCAGTAAAAAAAAAAAAAAAACTTGACATTATGTAGGTTTGCCATGCTTGGTGCACATGCCTGCAAAATGACGCAGCCAGCAGCGTTGACTTTTTTTATTTTTATTATTATTATTTTTTAAATTAGCCATGCTACACAGCATAAGGTATGCTGTTCAGCATGGTGAAAACCATTGGCAAAGCCAGTAGATCCCAATGGAGTGACCTATTGGCTTTGTCAATGGGCTGCATTCCCCCCTCTAGTGAGTCTGGAACCATTGCAGTAAGGGAGGATCTCCGTGCACTTTAAAGACCTGTCTTTAAAGTCTCACCCACTTCAAAGGCACAACTCTGTGTAAGTACTGGACCTCAGACTCCACCACTTCAGTGCACTTTTGTACCTGTGAATACTTTGCCAGGAAGAGAGAACTGCTGTGCTGCTGAAGGACTGCCACTCTGCTGGACTGCTGCTTTGCTGGACTCCTGCCTTGTCTTGCTTTCTTCTGTTCTCCTGCCTGGGTGAGAAGGACTGGATCTGCATCAATTCTGCGCAGAGTTATTCCAAAGGCTAGCAGGCTGGCCTCCTTATCCGAAGTATTAGGGATATAAAAGAATTCCAACAATCCTGCTTCTGCACCTGGACTCTGCCATCTGTGAGTCTGCACTGCCAAGTCATGCCACCCCAGTCCTGGGCCCTTGGAAGTGGGCTTAAGGTGTTTATTCCAATAGAACCCATGCATCTTCTGTCAAACCAGCGAGTCGCCTCTGTTGGGTGGATCCGCACCAACGCATCGCCGTCATTGCTTGGACCAGAACCAGTGGATCGGACCAGACTCATCGCCTTCGGAACCTCCACTACGCTATGCTCTTCCCGGCTCAAGGCTTTCACATCCCTGTCAACGGTTGCCTTGGTGACGCCTAACTGCATCTCAGCTCACCGCTCATCAGAGCAGATGCATCGTTGCTAATACATGGATCAGGACCGGCACATCACCGCTGCTCCGTGGATTGACACGGATACATCGCCTTGGCTGCATCCTCGACTTTGACACAACCAAGATTAATGTACTTTTTGTTCAGCAGGCCTCACTGATCCCCTCTATCCAGCCCGCACTCCATCACGGTCAGCCTGTACTTTTGACTTCGTCCCGGTCTGGTGTGACCAGATATCCCCATTAAGAGCTTATGGCTTCTGAGTGCTATTTTACTGTTTATTCTTGAAAAAATTCTTATCTCCAGTTCTATTTATTAGATTTTTGTTCTAATCTTGTTTGATTTCAAATTAAGCTGTATTGTTCTAACCTGGTGTGCAATCTTTTTGTTTGGTGTTTAAGTGTTGCACAAATACTTTACACATTGCCTCCAAGTTAAGCCTGACTGCTCTTTTCCATGCTACCAGGTTAATTTAGGGTTTGCCTGCTTCTTACCCTGACTAGGATAGTGGTTGCTGTTTTACTAAAGTTCATGCCCCAGTCAACCAACAACCTAATCTCTAATAGCCCGGTTTCTCTGGGTGACGTTTTGGATGGCCTTTGTAGGTGATGCCGCAGGGCTTGAAGATTACATGGGCCTCAAGGGTGAGTTTGTGTAGTTCCTTCAGGATAAAATAAACAAATTGTGCAACATTATAAGCTTCTAGGACTTATTAGCTATGGCAAGGCCAAGGTACCGGTGGCCGTATCCTCTGGGAACTCTGTTTGCTCTCTATGGTGGAAGCCTTTTCCCTTTATCTGAGTGGTAAAAAAAAATAACGCAGCAGAGTTTTTGCATACGTTTTACTTCTTTTTTCAAGCTGTGAAATTAGTTGATGGAGGGTAATCCCAAAAGCCAGTTTTATAGACTGGAATTAGATCTGCATGTCTGCCTGGAAGCGCAGAGGTATCATGAATATTGTTAAACAGAACATTTATTAAAGGTTCCCTCCATTTTACATAGTTATTTCAATTATGTTTTACTCAATAATTCAGTTTTACTAATACAGTTTGTAATTGGGCAACTGATAGCTAGAAATAAAATAATTAGGAACCACTGGTATTTTGCTGCCTCACTTTTCTTCTTTCCGCATTTCCTTCTTGGGTACACTACAAAGCTGTGTTGCTTCAATAAAAGAACTTCATTTTTCATTGATAGAAAAATCGGTCATTGACGAATCAGGAGTATATCAGCCTTGTCTGTTTTCTCCTGTCACCTGATTGCTGATGGGGGTATGCCAGCCCCACGCTTGTTCAAGCCTTCATGTTCTTCTGTGTAAGGGACGGGGGCGGCCGATGGCACTAGATGGGCTCCCTTCTTGGCAGAGATGACATCAGCCACATCCTGCTAGTAAGGCCAGGGAATCACCATGCAAGTCCTAACAGCGATCAGAATTGATTTTTGTATGTTCCACTAACCATTTGTTAGATCTGGCACCATTGGCGTGGGTCTCCCTTCCATTTTTTTTTTGGCTGTGGCCTCATGTGTCTTTGCTGGTTATAGATGCATTGGGCACTGTGCCACTGCTGTTCAGTGCCACAGTGCAAGTGCTCCCTATGGTAAATTTATATATGGATTAGTGACTCCATGATTGGCTTGATTGGTTTACTTGTCAGAGCCTAGTGCAGTGCACTGCGTGTGCCCAGGGCTTGTAACCAATGCTGCTGGTGGGCTTGCAGCACTGATTGTGCCACCCACCGGAGCAGCTTGTAAAGTGTCTCAGGTCTGCCATTGCAGAGCCTGTGTGCAGTCTGGTACTGCCATGCTGACTGGGCAAGTGCACATACTTGCCAGTCCCTAAACCTTCCCCAAATGTGCAAGAGTTCAGACACCCATTGCAGGACCTGTCAGACTTGCCAGGCAAGTGGAAAGAGTGGGAGGAAGCACAAGGCTCCTCTAAGACCCTTCCCTGTGGTCAGCACCCCCTTTGAGTGGGTGGGCATTGGCATTGTAGGGCCTCTGGATCCCAAGACAGCCATGGGCAACGGGTTCATCCTGGTCTTGGTGGACCATGCCACCCGGTACCCGGAAGCCATACCTCTAAGGACAGTGACTGCCCCCGTGGTGGGACGAGCACTGATGGGGAATTTTTTCACGAGTAGGATTCCCTAGAGAGGTGGTGTCTGACCAAGGTACCAACTTCATTTCTAAGTATATGAAGTCCCTGTGGCAGGAGTGTGGTGTAACCTACAAGTTCACCACTCCTTACCACCCCCAAGGAAATGGGTTGGTTAAGAGATTCAACTGAACCCTGAAAGGCATGATAATGAGGAACCAATGAGACGTAAGTGGGACGTCCTCTTACCAGGCCTGCTTTTTACATACCGTGAGGTGCCACAGAAATCTCTAGCGTTCAGTCCCTTTGAGCTTCTCTATGGACACCCAGTGAGAGGACTTTTTGAGTTTGGTCCAGGAAGGCTGGGAGCAATCTCCCAGGAAACCTCCCCAGGATGTATATAGCTACATGCTGACCTTCAGGAACCAAACTCGGCATTGCAGAAAACTCGCTGAGGCAAATCTGGAAGCCAGCCAGGAGGAGATGAAGCGGTGGTATGACCAGAATGCCACTCTGGTAGAGCTTCAGTCTGGTCAGAGAGTGTAGGTCATGGCCCCAGTGGAGCCCTGTGCGCTCCAGGATAAGTGGACTGGACCATTTGAGGTGGTGGAGCGCAAGAGTCTGGTTACCTACTTGCTGGACTTGCGGTCTCCCAGGAACCCCTTGTGGGTCCTGCATGTCAACCGCCTGAAGCCCCACTTAGAGAGGTCCGAAGTGGGCATGCTCCTAGCAACAGATGCTGGAATGGAGGAGGAGACTGAGCCTCTTCCTGACCACCTGTCTGCAACAGAGCAAGATGGGTCAGTGGCTGGAGTAAACCTCTCTTCCACCCTGACCCCTGAGCAACAGAATGACTGTCACCAGTTGCTGGGACAGTTTTCTGACCTGTTCTCCCTGATTCCCAGTGTCACTGATTGGTGCGTCCATGATGTAGACACTGGGGACAGTCCTCCTGTCAAGCCCAAAACTTACAGGGTGACTGACGGGGTGAGAGCTTGCATCAAGGAGGAGGTCTCCAAGATGCTTGCGTTAGGGGTAATTGAGTCCTCTAACAGTCCTTGGGCCAGCCCAGTGGTCTTGGTCCCAAAGGCTGCTGCACTGGGTGTCACGCCAGAACTGCGGTTCTGTGTGGACTACTGAGGGCTCAATTCAATCACCAGGACTGACGCGCACCCCATCCCCAGAGCTGATGAGCTCATTGATCGGTTAGGGGCTGCCCGGTACCTCAGCACGTTTGACTTAACGGCTGGGTACTGGCAGATCTCCTTGACTGATGGGGGCAAGAGAGAGGTCAGCATTCTCCACACCAGATGGGCACTACCAATTCCGGGTTATGCCCTTTGGGATGAAGAATGCCCCTGCCACCTTTCAGAGGTTGGTCAACCAGGTGTTGGTTGGACTGGATGAGTTCAGTGCCGCCTACCTGGATGACATCACAGTGTTCAGCTCCAGTTGGTAAAAATATCTGCACCACCTCTGGGAAGTGTTGATGGCGCTGCGGAGAGCAGGCCTCATGATCAAGGCGAGTAAGTGTCAGATCGGGCAGGGTTCCGTGGTGTACTTGGGACACCAGGTTGGGAGCGTTCCAGGTGGCGCCCCTACAGCCCAAGATTGAAACCATCCTGGCTTGGGAACCCCCCAAGACCCAGACAGAGGTGAGAGCCTTTTTAGGACTCACCGGGTATTACAGGAGGTTTGTTAAGGGGTATGGTAGCATTGTTGCACCCTTGACAGAGCTGACTTACAGGAAGCAGCCCAAGAGAGTGATTTGGACTGACACCTGTCGGAGAGCTTTTGATGCCCTGAAGACTGTCATGTGCACGGCGCCGATGCTCCTGGCACCAAACTTCTCAAGAGTTTATTGTGCAAACAGACGCTTCAGAGCATGGTGTGTGGACAGTTCTATCACAGATTAATGAAGAGGACCTAGATCAACCTGTAGCCTTCATCAGTAGGAGGTTACTTCCACGGGAACAGAGGTGGAGTGCAATTGAGCGTGAGGCATTTGCTGTGGTCTGGGCACTGAAGAAGTTGAGACCATACTTGTTTGGGACTCACTTCCGGGTTCAGACAGACCACAGGCCCCTCAGATGGTTGATGCAGATGATGGGTGAGAATTCAAAGCTGTTGAGGTGGTCCATTTCCCTACAGGGGATGGATTTCACGGTGGAACACCGCTCTGGTACAGAACACGCCAATGCTGATGGTCTGTCCAGATTTTTCCGCCTTAGTGATGAGAACTCACAGGAGGTAGGGTAGTTCTCTCCACGTTTCAGCTGGAGGGGACACGTGTTAGACCTGGCACCACTGACGTGGGTCTCCCTTCCATTTTTTTTTGTTGCTGTTGCCTCATGTGTTTTTGCTGGTTATAGATGCTTGGGGCACTGTGCCACTGCTGTTCAGTGCCACAGTGCAAGTGCTCCCTATGGTAAATTGATGTATGGATTAGTGACTCCATGATTGATTGATTGGTTTACTTGTCAGACCCTAGTACAGTGTGGAGCAGCGTGTAAAGTGTGTTTCAGATCTGCCATTGCAGAGCCTATGTGCAGTCTGGTACTGCCATGCTGACTGGGCAAGTGCACCCACGTGCCAGTCCCTAAACCTTCCCTTTTGTACATATTAGTCACCCCTATGGTAGGCCCAAGGGCAGGGTGCATTGTAGGTAAAAAGTAGGACATGCCCTGGTGTGTGTGGCATGTCCTAATAGTGAATTACAGCCATTTTTGTTTTTCACTATTGCAAGGCTACCTGTTCTCCATAGGCCAGAATGGGCAGTTTGATTATTACATTTTATAATCCTAACTGACTCAGGGAACATGGTAGAAGTTTGAGTTTAGTATGCCTGAACTCAGAATGATAAAAATACATCTTTTAGTGAAGTTGATTTTAACATTCTGTGTTTGAAAATGCCACTTTTAGAAAGTAGGTTTTTTTCTTGTCTAACCATCCAAACCTTCCTCTGCTAGGCTGTGTATTCCTTGTCTGGAGTTTGAGTCACAGGGGCTGGGGGAATTCCAGGAGACAGGGTGAGTCAGCACAAGGCTGAATAGAGAGATCTGCATCTAGATAGGTGGGAGGGGTTGCACCTCGGACCTGAATAGGGCTGGGCCTTCCCTCCACAATGCTGGCTCCACCTCCTGTGGTGTGTCTGATGTCCCTGCCCTGCACTGTGAAAGGAAAGTAGGAGACATGTCAACAAAGTGCTCCAGTACTGACCAGAACTGGTTTGGACTAGGCAAAGGCCTCTTTGCCTTCAGAGAACAAAGGGAAAAGGAGTATAAATATTGGGACCCAAGAACTTTAGATCACTTCTGGGAATCAAGACGAACCTTTGCTGAGGAGAAGAACCAGGAAGCTGAAGGAGGAGACTACCCCTGTGCTGTGTGTTTGGGGGTTGGCCAGCAGTGGTTGCTTCATTACCAAAGAGAGGAGAAAAGGACGGAGTGTGCTTTCTATCAACTTGAAGAAGAATCTCGAAGGGCTTGACCAACCAGCTCCCCCCCCTGAATTCCCTTGCTGGAAATTGAAGTGCCTGCTGTTGTGCTGGGTCTTCTGAGGGACTACGTGTCATTGGGAGCGGGAAGCGCAACGCAACAATGAGAAGCGTGTCGCCGTAGCCGCTGTCATCGCATCGCCGAGGAAGCGAGCTGCCACTGTCCTCATCGCATCGCCGAAGAGCAGCGCATCGCCGGAGAAGAGGGACGCTGCCACAGAGGTCATCGTCGCATCACCGGAGAAGCGCATCGCAGGGCCTGTCGCGGCTCCAAATATCATCGAGTCGCCGCACGGCCGTCGGGCGTGCACGCATCACACCAACGTTGTCGCATCGCAACTAGGACGCCATTTGTCGCAACGCACCGGAAAAGAGTATCGCATCGAGGTGCCAGCGTGTCGCATCGCACCGGAGAGCAGTAAGAAACCGACGCATCAACTCCCCACACAGTAAGGAAGCGAGCATCAACTCCCCTGCGCAGCAGTAAGGAACCGACGCATCCACTCCCCTGCGTGTAAGGAACCAATACATCCCCTTCCTTGCAACCCTTTTGTTTTCTTTGCGTTACACATCTAAGGTACATTGAGAGTAAAGTGTTGCATTTACAACTTGATAGAACTGAGCCATTTTATAACATTTGAGAGACTATTTTTGAGTACAGTATTGTGGATTTTTGTCGTTTGGTCTTGTTAAGTCTATACAAAAATACTTATTTTTATAATACAACCTGTGTGGTGTCCATTTGTAGTGTTGTCACTGTATTACTGTATGTGTTCACAAATGCTTTACACACTGCCTCCGAGATAAGCCTGCCTGCTCGTGCCAAGCTACCAAGGGGGTGAGCAGGGGTTATTTTAGGAGTGTAGCCCCTTACCCTGACTAGATGCAAGGATCCCTATTTGTCACAGGTACCCACCTATGCCAACTAGCGACCCCCAAATCTAACACCATCACACATGGTCTTGCACAGCACCTGCAGATGTACCACGGAATAAACTGGGATGACTTGGGCAAGTGTATATATAGCGCATGTTAACATCAGAGGAGCGGGGCAGCTTTGTGATAGGAGGGAATGTTGGCAGCAGAAGCCTGGTGTGAACCGGATGTACTTGGGGGGTCTATGGCAAAAGCCCACTCCACTTAAAGCAGGCCGCTCGGCAAAGAAGGTTGGCATGTGTTGTAGCCTGTCAGTATGAAGGATAGGTATATACTCTGGTCTCCGTTATACTAGCATAACTTATCCAACATATTCTTGGAGTGCTCACCTTCCAAGTGTGTGTAATACGCAATTGGTAGATATCAGATGTTAATTGTTACCCACCTCAGAGGCGCTCCAGTTGTGGACCGTATGAGGATACGTAAGCTGGGTGGACCCTAACGAGTGACCATGGCCGTGTGGTGTATTCATTAGTCTACTGGAGTGCTGTTGTAATGGCTTCTTATAATTTTGAAACCCGGTATACAGATGATTCTGCCTCTACTCTGTTGTATAATAGGTTAGGCACATTATTATGGCTTACTATATGGATATCTGTGGTCGTAAAGTTGCACAATATTCTAATGCCTAGAAATGTTACAATGTACGGGTATTCTTATGGCTCAGAGCAGCAGTTCTTAACTTTGTGCTTGGGTGGACCCCGACTGAATAATTATTGGAATCCAGGGACCCCCACTGAGTCCTTATTGGAAGCCAGGGACCCTGGGACCAAGCAAATACTGTGATTTGAACTTCAAAACACACAAGTACAGAAACAAGTATACATCAAACAAATGCTCAAATATTGAAATATTTTGTTTAATTGACAAATATAGAAAAAATGCAAATTTTAATTTTGCTTTTTTATTTGTATATACTATATTCATTTTAATGTATTTTAATATTTATTTTCGTAAAATAGTTGCAGACGCCCGGAATAGGCCTCTTAGACCCCCAGGGGTCCTTGGATCACAAGTGAGGAACCTCTCGTTTAGAATATTATTTTTTACAGCGTTTCTATGGCTGATAATGTTACTTTGAAGTATACTAATGCCTGGAGTTGTATTAATGTACTGTTCTGACGGCTGGTACTACTCTGTATACAGTATTCGGTGACTTGGTGTATTTGTTTCTTAAAGCATTTACACCCTGGCCGTTGTAGTCACTTGTTATAGCGAAGGAGCTGCATGCTTCTGTTTGGGGCATTTTATGGCCTTTATCATGTTGCTGTCCCGTAATATGATTTCTACTAACCTTTTTGTGGGTTTGTGAGCATATATCTCCTTAAGTAAAAGGTTAGCGCACAGGTCTGCTTAGGATGAATGTGCGCTTGAGTAAATGGCATCACTGTGTTACCTCTGACACGGAGCTTTCAAATTACCAAAATACTTAAGCATTATTTAACATATTCTCAAAACAAGCATGTGCAATGCAATAGGTCACGCATTGCTGAAAGATTGCCCTATTGGCGTTGCAAATGATAATGCTACGCCAATAGCTTAAACTTTCAGTAATGCAAGACCTATTGCATTGCAAATGCTTGTTGATAAATGTTGCAGGGGAGGTGTGCAGGACTATCCGAATCTATCGGGTACTTTTAACTCCACAGTTGTGCTATGCTTTGTAAATCTTGCCGTTCACGTGGTTGCAGCAGCGAAACCGAGCAAACGACCAGTATATTTTGCCTTTCCCGACACATCTAACACTGCGAATTCTTCCTGACATTCTGCAGACAACGGAGTATAGTGCATACCATTACAGGATCTGAACATCAGCCATTGATGTGACACGTGACAGAGAGCTCATGAATGGTTTGCATTGGTTCCCCCGCCTACTAGGTGGGAGAGAGTATTCTCCGACCTTACTGCCTTATGTGTTATTCCTCATACCACATAATTCTCCACTGGTTCTCTTCTGCTGCGGATCCAGTGCCCTTTCTACGTAGAATGCACTTTTATGATGGACACATATATGATGCATCCACTGTAGTGGAGATACAGTGATTTTCTGGACTGTCTGGGACAGTTTTCAAGCAGCTAATTATTACATAAGCCCCCTTTGAGTGCTCCTAAAAATATGAGCCCCCTACAAGAGTGATCATAAAAATATTGCGCTTTAGTGAAAAAAAACAGTAACAAGTGGCATTAAAGTTAATGTTAATGAAGACACGCAGAGGCATAGTGTGAGAACGCACACTACAGTAAATATGAAAGTAGTAGCCTTGGACTCTGAGCAAGGTAGAACAAGCATTTACAATGCAATAGGTCTCGCATTTACACGAGTTTGAGCTATTCACATTGCAAATAACAATGTCTTTTATTTTTGTTTTCGTTTTTAAAACATAAAAATGTCTTTTATTTTTGTTTTCGTTTTTAAAACATAAAAAAGACATTGTCATTTTACAATGCCAATAGCTTAAACTTGCGTAAATGTGAGACCTATTGCATTGCAAATGCTTGTTGATTTTGTGGACAAGTCTGAAAAACTGGGTAGCTTTGGAAAAAGTAACAAATTACACACATCCCTTCATATAACTCCCAATGAGGCAGTTGGCATAACTGAGTACACAGAAATGTGTGTAGAAAAGCAATCTCAAGGTTCTGTTTACAGGAACACTTCCAAGAAAGACTAGTTAAACTGTGCCCACAACAAATGAATGATTCTTGCGTTCTATTAAAAGGCTGAAATTGAGATTGCGGCATATGAAAAGCACCACATTGCGTGCTCTACATTAATCACTTCCCACTCGTGGAACACTGCCAGCGAAGTTAATGACTTTGGCAATTAACTGCCACTTACTCTTCTCTCTGATTCTCTTGAGCATGTACCCTTCCTGCCTGAGGCCCTTGTCAAACATCTCGGGTATTGAAAGCTAAGGAAGCCGCCTCAGAACCTATTGATCCTCCAGCGAATAAACATGTGAAAGCAAAGCGATGAAGGGATCACAGGCGGCTGCTTCTCAATCTTCGGATCAATCCTTCATCGCTGCAGGCACGGTAGTCGTTCTTTCCTCGTTGCATGCCAAGGATTTAAGGAAGGCGGGGTCTTTTATATATTTTTTTGCTATACTTTACACATAGTGGGGCGATCTGCACACATTTAACATCTTGGTTGGATTTGAGTTGAGTGAAAATGGCCTACCAGTACCCAACACAAAATGTATCCGAGTGGAGGCGGAAGGGTGAAATTCATAAGAATAGCAAAACCCTGCGGATCAAAAAAGCAATTTGTATCCAACTTTGTTTTTATTTAGAAAAAGAGGTGAGCTCAAAGTACACAGCTGTGTGCCTACAACCATCCTGGCCGGCAGCGAACAAAATCAAATTCCATTTTACAAAGGCCTTACAGCTTAACATATCGCACATTTTCCCCTTCCAATGCACTGCCTTCAGCGTGTCATACTCCGGAGGCCCACCACCCCACATCCCATCCAAAGCCGCGTGTATGCCCGATGCGGGGGCGGATAAGGCAGGTGTACCTGGTGGTGCCCGGTTATCTCCGACACGAATCTCGCAGCTGAGGGCAACCCTGTCGCTAAGCCGGGGCTGCAGCGCGCTGCGCGGGTACACAATGTGTGAGGTAGCTCGTGTGTGGCGGTGTAGCGCCCCGATGTAAGCGCGCAGGGTCGGAAGGGGTTGGATAGAGGCGCGTCGCGCCACCGCGTTGGGTTATCAAGGCCCTATTAACGCACTTAACCTCTACACGTCCTGAAGGCAGGACAAACCTAAGTAAACAGAAAGCGGGGGGGGGGAAGTGGCGGGGGGAGGGGGGAGGGCGGCGGGGGAGGGGGAGGCAAAACGGCAGTCCTCGCAGCGGTGTGGAGGGGGAGGCCCAGGTCTAAGGGACGCAGCACGTGAGGAAGCATGTCCGTACCGTGGTAGGGTCCGGCCCCGGCAAGCCCACCCGCAGCTAGGAACCCCCCAACGTCGAGGGTGTCAAAGCCCCCGGCCGTGTGAGAACCTCAGAGCGCGTCTGAGATATCTCGTCATCGAACAGTTTCAAGGCCCGCAGTCTCGGCGGTTTCATTCGCGCGTGTTCTATCCTGCCCAAATGGGCCACCAAGGGAGACCAGAGGGTCTTAAACCTGGTGTCTCTAAACTGAAGGCGGGCTGTAAGCAGTTCCATCGCCAGTACCTGCCAAAGACGAGTGAACCACACGTTGACGGACGGTGGCTCCGCCTTCTTCCAGTACACCGCCACCGTTTGCTTTGCAGCGCCTAACATATGAAGGCTCAGATGCCAATCGCGGCCTGTCATTGCCCTTCGCGACGTCGGCCGAAGGCCCAAAATAATCGTGAGGGGGTCCTCTGGCAGGGGGTAACCAAGCACCTTCTTGATGTGGCTGAGGACTTCCTTCCAATAGGTAGTCAGACTCGGGCACGTCCACCAAATGTGAATAAAGTCTCCTGGTGCTTGAACACAGCGCCAGCACAGCGGGGACACCTTGGGGAACATCTTCTGCAATCGGACAGGGGTGTAGTACCACTGGGTCATCACCTTGTAGGCTGATTCCTGTTGGGGAATGCTGCGGAAGGTTTTGGGGATATCGCTCCAGAGCCTCGTCCATTGGGCGGGATTAATCTCGGAGCCCGAAAGATTCTGCCAGCGCTCTTGGTACGGGTGTAGGCCTGGCCGCTGAGAATGTTGAAGCACTTTATAGACTCGAGAGACTAGGCCCTTGTATGAGCCAAACGTACGCGCCAAGTGTTCAAACTGGGTGAGAGGTCTCGTGGCCGCCTGCATCAGCGAAGAGCCCTGCACCCAATGCCGAAGCTGAGCGTATTGGAACTTGTCCCCGTCTGCCAGCCCAAAGTCCCTTTGACATTGCTGGAAGGATTTGAAGGTCCCTCCCTCGAAGAGGTCTCGGATCGTCCGGCAGCCACTCTCCGTCCAGTTCTCGAAGTATGGCGCGCAGCAGGCCGGCGGGAACTGGGGATTGCGAGCTAGAGGGGTGTGCGGTGAGGGGAAGGTGGTGAGGCCCCTGCGGACCGCCACTTTATCCCAAATCTCTAAGACCGTCCTAGTGGGGATCGCCATATACGCACTACGGTGACGCGCCGCCCGGGGCAGCCAAGCGTGATCCCAAATCGGGCGACAGGTAACTGCCCTGTCCATGTGGAACCAGATTTTCTCGCTTTCCCACGCCCCCCACTCCAGGACATAACGGAGGTGTGATGCCCAGTAGTACTCAAGTAGATTGGGACAAGCAAGGCCGCCTCTATCCCGAGGAAGCTTTAATATTTTGTTAGAGAATCGCGGTTTCTTACCTCCCCAAATAAAGGAGATCAAATCCCTTTGTAGCCCCTGGATGTAGTGTTCCGGGATGGGGGTCGGCAGGGTCTGAAACAAGTAGAGAATCTTTGGCAGCACGGACATCTTAATCGCGTTGAGGCGACCGAGCCAGGAAAGCGGCAGTGCCTTCCAGGCGCGCAAGTCGTCTAGGACAGAGCGTCTGCACTCCTGCCAATTGGCCTGCGTCCAGGTGGCTAGGTCCGGCGTCAGGTTGAGACCAAGGTATCTCACGGAGTCGCTCGCCCATTGATATGGGGTGCTCGTCCGCAACGTCGCTGCCTCCGTCTCCGGGATCGTGAGATTGAGCACCCAAGACTTGGCGTGGTTAATTTTAAGCCCGGAGGCCCGCTCATAGGTATGTAGCAACGAGTGCGCAGCTGGGAGCGAGGCTGAGGGCGAAGACAGCGTGAGGAGGAGGTCGTCAGCGAAGAGCGCAACTTTATGGTCACGTCCCCGAAGGGAGATACCCTTGATGTCCGGCGACTGGCGAATGAGAATAGCTAAGGGTTCTACCACCAGGGCGAAAAGCAGAGGTGATAGGGGGCAACCCTGCCGCGTGCCCCTGCAGATGGGGAAAGGCTGTGTGAGATGGCCATTCACGCGCACCCGGGCTGCCGGGGCAGCGTATGGGGCCATGATGCGTGCCTCCATTTTGGGTCCAATCCCCACTTTCCGCAGAACCGCTCGAAGGAACTCCCAATCCACCCGGTCGAACGCTTTTTCAGCGTCTAGGGACAACAAGCAAGCCGGGATATTCCAATGCCTGGCCTTTCCCACTATGTGGGCAATGCGGCGAACATTATCTGCCCCCTGGCGTTGGTGGATGAACCCCACCTGATCCGGGTCCACGAGGTGTGGGAGATGAGCACTAAGCCGTTTGGCAAGGATTTTAGTATAAAGTTTAAGATCCGAGTTCAACAGGGCTATGGGCCGGTATGAGGAGCAGAGGGTGTGGTCTTTCCCTGGCTTTGGGATGAGGGCAATCTCGGCCATCGCCATGTCCGGGGACGGCCCCCCCGAATCCGCGAAGGAGTTAAAGAGACGGTGTAGGTAGGGTTGCAGCTGCGGCAGAAAGGCACGGAAGAATGCCACCGGTAGCCCGTCTGGTCCAGGCGTCTTGCCAAGCGGAAGATCTCCCAGGGCACCCGCTATTTCTTCCAGCGTGATGGGCTCCTCTAGGAGCTCAGAGTGGTGTTTACTCAGCGATTCCCAGTCACAACCACCCAGTGTCTCTGTGATCAGCGCAGGATCTGGCGGCTCTCTCTCGTACAGGGAGGAATAATATCCATGGAACGCCCGAAGTTTAGCTGCCTCGGTGGTCACCCATGTACCTCCCCCTCCCTGTAACTTCGCAATGTGGGCCTTTGCCGTCCTAGCGCGCAGCCGCCTTGCCAGCACCTTTCCCACCTTATCCCCACCGATGTAAAAGCGCTGCCGGAGCGCAAGAAGTGCCCGTTCCGCCTTGTTCGTCCGGTGTGCCCGTAACTGACCTCTAAGGACCGCCAGGCGCCGCTTATGGACCGCCAAAGGGCGGGTCTGGTCCATCTTCTCCAGCGTCTGGAGTTCGCGGGTGAGTCTGGTTTCATACAGTTGGGCCTCCCGTGTCCGTGCGGCAGAGATAGCCGTGAGGGTACCCCGTATCGTGGCCTTAAAAGCGTCCCATAGGAGGGGGAGGGGGGTCTCCGGCAACTCGTTGTGCTCGAAGTAGTCCAAGATGGCCGTCTTTATTTCCTCCCTGTCACTCGGGTCCCGTAGGGCGTGATCTGGGAACCGCCAGCGGCGCGGACCGGGGGCGCGAGTGGAGCGCTCGTGGAGTAGCAGCTCCACATGGGCATGGTCGGAGACCGAGATGCTCGAGTGCGAAACCGATATAGTGTCGGAGAGCAAAGAGTGGGAGACAAAGAGCATGTCGATGCGGGAGTAGGAGCGGTGGACGTGCGAGTAAAAAGTGAAGTCTTTCAGCCCCGGGGAGTGGTAACGCCACACATCCACCAAGGTCAGAGCAGTAAGGGATTTTTTCACAGTAGCCGACAGGGCCCCCACGCCTCGGAAACCTCCCCCACAGCGGTCCAGCTCCGGGTCCCAAACCAGGTTAAAGTCCCCCCCCACTATGAGGTCCGAATCCACCGGGTCGAGATACTCCCGGATGACCCCGCGCAAAAAGGTATCTTGCCCCTGGTTAGGGGCGTAAAGATTGCAAAGCGTGAGCCTACGGTGCCCCCTCGTGAGCTCCACCCTCAGTACCCGGCCCGCAGTGTCTCTACGCACCTGTGTGTCCCCGTGACAGAATCCCGCCCGGCAGAAAATAGCAACCCCCGCTGTCTTGGTGGCCGCGGAAGCCCAAAATCTGTGAGGAAAGCGCGGATGGGCCATACGACCCACATCAACCCGCAGAAGGTGCGTCTCCTGCAGGAATACCACGTCTGCCCCCTGTTGGAGCAGGTACCTCCAGATCTGATGGCGTTTGCTAGGCAAGTTAAGCCCCTGCACGTTCAAAGAGACGACCTTCCAGGAGGGAACAGTAGTCACAGACATGGGTCAGCACGTGCAGATATCCCCCCCGGCCACCCCCAGCCCCCCCACAGAGCCCCCCCGCCAGAGGGTAAGGAAAAAATGAGGAAGAAAGTCAAAGAACAAAGATAAACGAAAGAGTTAGAGGCACAAAACGGCCAACATGGCCAACAAGGACTATTCCAGTCTAGGGAGTGGCCAGGCACTTCGGCACAGGTTATCCCAGAGAAGTCACTCTCCCAGGAATAGTGGTGGGGGTCCGTCGGCACTACCGCCATCCTCCAAGTTCGAAGGAGCCCCGGGCCGCCGCCCGGCATCAGGAGTTGCAGCAGCGACAACAGCGAGAGGGCCGCCGTCTCCTCCCGCACCAACAGCCGGGAACCACAAAGCGGGCCATCCCAGTTACCCAAGGGAGAAGGAGCCCAAATTGCATGCCCGGAAGGCTACTAGGGAGCAGGCTCCTGTGACCCCGCCGGTGAGGTTCCGGCCTCCAGCGACCGAATGTGGCGTATGATGTCTTGCTTGTCCTTCGAGGAGCGACTAGCGGCAGGGGAAGGAGAGCGCCCCGCCCGGCGCACCCTGGACCAGCTAGGCTTAAGCGAGGCCCGAGGCCCCGCGGCACCGCGCACCGGGCTGGCCGGAGGGGAGTCCGGGATCTGGAGTAGCTGCGCGGCTTCCCTGTAGGACCGCAGCACCCGTCGTCTGGACTCCCAGTTGAAGATGAGGGCGAAGGGGTGTCCCCATTGATATCGAATGTTGAGGTCTCGCAACTTGTCCGTAACCGGTCGGAAGGCCCGCCTGCGCCGGAGGGTCGTGGGAGCCAGGTCCTGGAACAGCTGTATCGGGGCCCCGTTGAATTTGATGTCCGTCCTGTCTCTTGTCGCCTTGATAATGGCCTCTTTTTCGACAAAGAAGTGGACCCTCGTCAGGATATCGGGAATCAAACCTGGCCTTCCGGGTGGGCCCGACACTCTATGGGCCCTGTCCAAAGCCGGCGGGGAAGCGTCGTCATCCCCCCGGAGTTCATGCAGGAGGTCCGCCACGAAGGTCATGATATCCGTCCCCTCCGCGCCAATCGGGACGCCCCTAATGCGGATGTTATTGCGGCGCCCCCTATTTTCCAAGTCCTCCTGCCTGATCTGCAGCTCCACATTCTGCTCCTCCAGGGCCGCTATCCTCTGCCACAGGCGCTCCTGATCCTCCGAGCGGGCGTCCAGGGTTTTCTCCATGTCGTCGACCCTGTCCCCCAGCTCCCCCACATCTCTCCGGAGCTCCTTGACGCAAGCCTGGACCTCCGTGCGCAGCGAGCCGATTTCGGACTTGAGGTCCTGCATGAAGACCGCCATGAAGGACTGTGTCACTGGCTCTGCCGATCCACCGGCTCCAACCGCCTGCGAGCCCGTCGGCGCCCCTCCAGGCTTACTCCAAAGGTCCTTTACTGTGGCATCTTTCGCGGGCGCCGATGGGTCCTTTCCTGACTTGGTGCGCGTCATCTTGCCGTTATACACCGCCTCTACAGGGAGACCCCAGCCGCAGGACGGCTCGTCCACTCAGCGCCCCTGGGGGGCCAGCCCGCGCCGAGGGGTGTACAGGCCAGGTCGATGCACGTCCAGCGTAGGGCTGCTCCACTCCCCAGGTCGCGGGCCCTGTCGCAGCGCCGCCGCGGACGCGCCTCAGGCGCAGTAGGTAACCAAGGCCTCGCGGCCCACGCCGATACGCGTCGTCTTCAGGGCACGGAGGCCACCAGGTCGCCGGGCCCACCAGAGTCCAACTCAGGGCCCTCCCCACTCACACAGGGAGCAAGCAGCACAGCGTCCGGCGCTCCAGGAAAGCGCGCTGTCCTCGCAGCTCAGCATCCACCTGGGGGGGGCCGGTAGCCAAGCAGTCCCACCGTCCCGGGTCCCGCTGCCACCGCACCCCTCAGCCCCGCTCCTCCGTCGAGTCCAGCAGGAGGGGCGAGCTAATATCCAGGGCTCAGGCCAGCCTCCAGGCCCACAGCCGCCGCCCGCGAGGACCAGCCAGCCCAGCCGCCTCCAGTCCAAAGCTCAGATCCAGGGCCGCAGCAACCTCCTCCGCTCTAGGCCTTCGAGCGCCCCCACCGCAGCCGTCGCCACCACACGGACAGCGCTCTCAGGAGCCCCCCAGCGTCCGGGACCACCGCTGTCAGGGCACCCTCCGCGGCTACAGGCTTTACCCAACCAGGGTGAACCGCCCCGCGGGCCGATGCCTCCCGCCGACCTCCTCACCTCGGGCGCAGTCCAGCGCAGCAGGATCCGGTGCTCGCAGGCAGCGTCCGCAGCTTCAGCGGTGTAGGGTCCCAAAATGGCGGCCTCGCCCGCCGGGGCAGACAGCCCAGCTCCGCTGTCCTCGACCGGCACCAGGGGGTCTCGGCCCCCGCCCTCCGCCGCCGCCGATCACCTCAGGCCGGCCAGGCGGCCTCTCAGACGGCCCCTCAGCAGGCTCCAGCTATCGGGTGGTCCGCGGGACCCAGCAGCGTTCACCGGCGCAGGTCACGCAAGATGGCGGCCGTCTCTTCTGTGCCCGGGAGCCCTCAGTGTCCGGCCTCCGATGTCGCCAGTCGTGCTCCCCGAGCCCGGCACACCAGGCAGCGGCAGCCCCCTCCAGCTCCGATGGCCTCTCGCACCAGGGGAAGCCTTGTACCGGCAGTCAAAGGTGCTTTACAAGCTTATTTAAGCCGGCGGCAGCCCGGAGCCCCGACAGCTCGCGTCCTACACCATGCTCGGCTTGGCCACGCCCCTCAAAAAAGCAATTTAAGATGGTTTAAAGTACATGGAATATGTCATTGTGACTTCTTGGTGCTGGACTTCAATGTGTCTGGGCTCGTAAAGAGTAGAAACAGCTATTTAAAGTTACTCAAACCTGAAAGTTGGACCGGTGCTGCCTCTCAGTATTTTCACGTGACTTTCAGATTACATAGGGTTGCAGCAGGTGCGCGCATGGTGGCGTGCTTTCACTTCAGTTTAAAGTGAAAGCACACCGTGTTTAAAGGCGCGCGCAAGCGTGTGCGACGGGTAGACCCGAGCTACAAAAAAATGGCGTGGGACTGTCCACTGTCCCACGGACACGCGCATGCTGTCTGCATTGGACAGATGGCGAGAGCAGCCATCTTTGTCCATGCAGACGCGTGCATGAGCCCACAGCGGAGAATCGATTCCAAAAGGTCTCTCTGACGAGAGCAGCGCATGCGCTGCTTTCGCCAGGCGAGACCTAAAAACAACTGAACACAAAAACAGCAGTTTGGCTCAAACCCAACAGCAGGCAGATCCCCCTACGGACAGGTTATCAGTATAGTGCTTCACACATCTCACAAGACACAAGGCGCTTTGTTGTAGTTGTTAGGTTTGTGAGTGCTTGCATTACTGAGGTTGGTATAACTGCAGTTACAACAGTGGAGTTTATGCCAGCAGCAATGACAGGAGGGGGGTAGGGTGTGCGAGCGAGGAGTCAAGAGATGGTCAGAGCTGGCCAACCAAAAGAATCTATAGTTGATGTCCGCTGGGTGGGAATCAAGCACGGAAGGACGGGACAGATGCCCAATATTAACCAACCAGAGAATAGGAATTTTAAAAAGCAGGCCATCTAAGCAACCAGAAGCAGTGGGTGTGTCCAAAGTCCTCAATAGCCCATTTACCAAATACAGCGTGCCATGCAGAGCAGCGCTTGCGCTGCTCTGGCTCGACCTAAATATTAGCAATTTAGGAAAATCCTAGTCCTTAGTCTGGAACACAAATTTGTTCCTTGATCTGTGAATGAGAAAAAAAAATGATTTACAATACTTCATAGATTGCCTTGACTGAAACATACGTTGCTCTCGAACTGTGTTTTTATATTTTGTCTGCGCTTCTTGCTGTGGTTGACAAATGTGGTTTAGTTGTCCAATGAGACAGTCGTCCAACCCTGGCCAAACCACTTTCTATTGTCCGAAATTCAGGGCTTCTAGAAGCGGTCTGGGATCATGTATCTAGAGCTACAGAAACCACATTTCAATGGTATATACACCCACAACCATTATCTCACCCCTGACAACCTGGTGTGTTTGTGACTGTGTGTGTATCTAGTGTATGGTGTCCTGGCCACCTCCATTCCTGGAACTCCAATGTTTCACCAGGTGATGGACAGCCCTTCAGAACCTGCTTTAGCAATAAGGTCACAACACAGCTACTGCCAGGCTCTCTGTATCCTTTGTCAGTTGTGGGCCCAAAAAATGCCTAGGATTTCTTCACTCCTTTGCCTGTCCTATAGATTTCCAGGTCAATATTCGCACCTCCTTTGAGTTTGGCCTGGACCGTGGACCGTCAGCTGCTGGTTCAGCGACACCTGCCTAAGGGTGTAATGCTGGCTGCACTGTTCTGTGAGAGGAGGGCTGCAAGTGATACAGCACAGTGCAGGATGCTTTCAAAACTGGGGGTTTCGAAATACCAGTTCTGTTAACATTTGTATAGCGCTGTGTACTGTTAGCACAACACCGTAGCACTTTGTTGATCTGGTGCCCTTTTTAGGTCACGCCTGACCCAGCGCATGCGCTGGTCTGGCGAGACTTATTGAGAGGGCTCCAAAAAGTGCTACCAGGCCAGCCTAGAGCTACAGTGCATGTTTGCGGGTTCGCGCGCCGAGCTTTACCGCGATTAGTTTCACTTTCGCGGCCGCTTTGATGTTTTGATCGCGATTGCGATCACTTTCACTTTCGCAGCCGCATGGCCGCTTGGCATAGCCAATAGGTCTCGCTTTTGGGACCTTATAAGTATTAAGTTATGCAACTGTTGCATGGCTAAACACTTATAAGGTCCCAAAGGCGAGACCTATTGGCTATGCTAATGCTTGTTAAGTCTTGCCTACACAGCAAATATGCTGTGCTGCCGGACTTATTGTTTACAATTCAGTGGGCTTAAAACCCACCCAAAGCATACCATTAGTTGTTTTCTTGTCACTCTAATTTGAAATCTTTCGATTGCATGGCTCCCATAGGCTTCCCTGCCTCTCTTATGTTGGCTCCTCCCTGGAGGTTGGACCAAGTACATGTGTTCTTCCTAGTTAGTCTCTGTTCTTCCCTGTCTTTTTGCAACACACAATTTATTTTAATTTTTATAAGCATTTCTATATTATTTTTGGACGTGCAATGTGCTATCTACTTTTAATGCAGACATATGGCTTCTTATTTATGCTGCTCTCACCCTATTTGCCATCTCTATTGCCGCTTTAGTTACTTAACACCCATAACTGTACCACTCTATGCCACTCCACTATATTCCACTCCCCAACACTGCACGCCACTCTACTCTGTGCCACTCTGCTCCACTCTGCTCTGTGCCACTCCATTTCACTGTACGCCACTCCATTCCACTGTAACCCACTATATTCCATGCCACTGCGTTCCACTCCATTCCACTCTATGCCATTCCACTCTGAGATTCCATTCCACTCTACGCCTCTCCGTTCCACTCTACGCCTCTCCGTTCGTCTGGGGTGGGTGTGGGTGTGTGTTGTACATTTCGAATTCTACTAAATAGCAAAATGGCATTACTGAGGTAGACAGCAGTGTATACAAACATTTTTTAAATTGTTATGATCATTATTATTGTTACTATTCTATGGTTTTCAGGAAGAGCTGAAAAAAAGCCCAAAATATTCCAATCCTGAGCTTTGTTTCGGTGCATCAGCTTTTGGCAAGGAGCATTATTTCTCCACAGCAGAAAATCGTGAATGTACCTGGAAGAACATTTTGTGCTGCATCTTGAAGTCTGGATGGACTGAGGATCCCTCCCCCATAGAACCCTGGAAACAGCCCCTCCAAGGGTATACCATAGTTGCTTATTCTAGCCCTACTAGCCGTGGCTGTCCCTCACCGTTCACGTTTGTGGATTTGCATATAGCTGGCGATATTGGGTGGATGGCATAATCGAGTTGGGCCTTTGCGTATTGCACATTTAAATACATACTGTTGGAAATGGTAAACATACTGGTATGTGTTCTTCCCAAGAAAACGTGAACTTTTAGCATTGGTAGTATTGTAAAACGTGATTTAAATTGTGGTGTGCCCACCCTCGTCGTTCTAATGATTATAATAGTTATTTGTGTATTAATATACCATTTGCTGTGGTACAATCAAGGTACTGGTAAATCAAAATGAAATGCCTCCCCACCCCCCAAGTGAGCGAGCGAACTGAGGGTCTGACTCACAAACTGGACTTTGTAGTACGTTTTGTAGCATGACAAAACCTACAAAGTGTAACTCTTGCTGTACTTTAGTAGGAAATGTGGGAGGGACCCAGGGAAGTGGGTGGGAAAAAGGTAAACTTACTTCTGAGGGGAATGGAATTAGGCAGCAGTAAGTGAGGTTCAGGGAGGGGTTCAGGTAAGGACGTCACCCACCCATATACGAGTAAGCCAATTGCATTACTCTAAGGGGTGCAGACATGTCACTTACACGTTTTTATAGTGAGTTTATAGTCTGAGTCTGTGAATATCGAAAGCAGCAAACTTACTCAAACGTGTAACTCACCTTTGTGATTCCGGCCCCTTCATTAAAGGCCTGCGTAATTTTCCCAAGATAAAAGTTCAGTGAAAATGGTGTGCAGTGATGCATTTAAGCAAGTTTTTTAAAACAATTTGGCTAAAAAGCTAAGTATTTGCTACTGTTTCCTTCATTCTTTCTTTCTGTCATTTTTTTTCTTTCATTATATTTTGCTAATTTTCTCCTTCCTTTGCTTCGCCTTCATTCTCTCCTTTCATCTCAACATTTTTTCCTATTTTATAATCTTTCCTCCTTTGCATTCTCATCGTTCATTCAGTATCTCCTTTCTCTCCTTTGCATTCATATTTCATTTTTCTTTCATTCTTCCCTCGCGTTTGTTTTAACTTTTCTAATTGATTCTCATTATCCTCCCGTCTTTTTTTTCTGTCTCCTTTCCCTTCTTTGTAATCTTCCGTCCGTCAGACTTTCTTCTTTTGTTCTTTTCTTTGTTCTTTACCTTTTTGCTTCCACCTCTTCTTTTTTTTTTTTTTTTTTTAAATCATGTTTGTCATTGACTGTTATACAACAATTTACATTTGTGGATGGAAGGAAAAGGATAGTAACATTCCACTTATGTGACATGTGTCGTTTGCATGTACATCAATTATTAGCATTACTTTAATGACATACTTGAAAAGCTTTAAACAGTTAGTAAATATCAGTGCCACAGTTCTCGGATGTCACAGGATAGTTCCAACCTTTCAAAAAATTTGCAACCTTGTGTATCAATCGCCTCCAACCAGAAAAAATAATATGATAAACAGTCATTTTATATCCGTTTGAGTGTACAAAAACAAATCTTCACATTTTATAACCTACCAAAACACGAATACCCCATCCCTCCCTCCCCGCGTGCCCGGCCATCTCTTCCCAGTAATACTTTAGGCACCTGCTCATATCGTGATCCTGCGTGGACAGTTCCTCCGCAGGTACTACTGTTTGCGCCTCACACATCACTATAACGCAAAATACTACTGATTCTGACTTGTGCAATTATCCACTCTGGGCTGGGGCTCCACTAGGCGCACTCGTGATCCCTCAATAGGACAATATGTCAATCGTGGCAAAATCCTCCAACATGACATTCCAAGCCATAGATATTGGTGTCCGTCGCAAACCCCTTCTTTCTTCTTTTTGTAATTCTGCCCCTTCCGCTTTTCCCCACCTCACCATTTCCTCATGCCATCTTGCAAGGTTGGCGCCTTGGTAGCTTTCCACCGTGTGGTAATGTTCCTTTTAGCTAGTAAAAGCGCGAGGTTAGAGAACCTATACGTTGGATTACCCTTTTTTCCCCGGGGTCCCAGTCCCAATATACAATATTCCATAGTGGTGTTGTTACGCACTGGGGCAATTTCCGTCAGTATCTGGCACACTGACATCCAATAGTGTCCCAATCTCGGGCAATCCCATACATGTGTACCAGTCCCGTGTTAGGTGCAGCACATCGCGGGCATGTATCTAGTTCCCGGAAACATAGAGCACAATCTACGTGGGGTCAGATAGGCCCTATGTAACTGCATCAGTTGGATGAATTTAAATTTGGGGTTACGAGACACCTTCTTGGGGTAGCCTATTATAGTGTCCTATTCTTTGTCGGTAAACATGCGACCTGCGTCTCTTACCCATTTGTCTCGAAGCGTTTGCAACGAGACCGCCACTTCAGAGCGGATCCCGTGAGTCAGCCATCTGGTCAGGTGCGCTCCATGTCCCATCAAATATTGCATAGTGAGTAGTGTGTTTGTAGCAGGTTCGACGCCCTCCTGTGCCCATGAACGGGATATACTTGCGTGTTATAAGAACAGTCGATCCCAAAGTCTTCATGGGGCATGAGGGTACCCTCCGAGAAGAATGCCCCTATTGTAGTAATTCCCGCATCGGCCTATACCCTTATTTTGTGATGAGTAACTGTTCCTGACCTCGTGGGGACACCTAGTAGCGGAATAGAAGGGTCATACGGTGGAGTCCGATTTGTGTATCTCAGTGTGTTTTTCCAGTATTTGATTGCTATTCGTAACAGGTGGGGTAGCGATGTGGAAATGTGAGCCTTGGGCATCAGGAGCCTGTGAATGTCTCCCCGATCCCATTCCCTATGTGACATATTCAACTCCTGTAAGTTACGTCCTGCCTACCAATACGCCAGCCACTGAAGCTGGCTAGCGTAGCAGTACGCCTTCAAATCCGGCATCCCCAGTTCACCCTGTCTTTTGCTTAATTGTAATTTCGGTAGGTCAATCCGTCTGCGTCCTGTGCCCCAGATCAGCTCTGACATCAAAGAATTTAATGATTTAAAGGTCCCTGCTGGCACGAATATAGGCAAATTGGTAAAATAATAAAGCAGTCTTGGTAACAACACCATCTTAGTTATGGTGACCCGTCCTGCCACAGAGGCAACGAGGTCCAAAACTTGACTTAGGACCCAAGAGCAGTTATCGCTTGAGACAAATTGCCATCCAATAAATCTGTTGCATCCCGATAGATCTGAATCCCCATATATCGAAAAGTATCAGGAGCTATGTGGAAATGCCAGCGTCCGAACTTAAACAGTCCACCACGCGTGGGATCGTCAAAGTAATCGGCATAAGATTTGGTGGCATTTATGGCCAGGCCAGACAGTTCTTGAAAAAGCTCAAACGTCGAGGGCAATGGTTCGAGATCCATATCCTTTATATATAAAATGAGATAATCCGCATAAGCAGAGACAATATGCGTTGTGCATCCTCGTATTATCCCATTGCACCCCAGTAAGGAACGTAATCTGTGCAGTAGGGGTTCCAGCGCCAATATAAATAGTAGCGGCGATAACGGGCACCCCTGTCTGGTACCCCTAGCCATATTATAATGCTGGGAAATATGCTGTTCTGTACGTGCACGCACCGTGGGGTTCATATATAATAACTGCACCCATTTAATATACTCACCTGGTATACCAAACCTTGAGAGAGCATAAAACATGTAATCCCAATGCAATGAGTCGAACGCCTGACACAGGTCAAGCGATACACAGCCCTCCTTTGTTCCCGTGTTAAGTGCACTGATCATAATTTGATGCAATCGTCTAATGTTAAGTGCCGTACTCCTACCTGGTACGAACCCAAATTGATCAGTGTGTATCAGTTTTGGGATGAACTGACATAGTCGGTTAGCTAACAGTTTGCTTAATATTTTGTAATCGTGTTTAGTAACGATAAGGGCCTATACCCCGACATGTCAGCACCGTCCCTCCCAGGTTTCAGTAATGAAACCACAGTCGCTTGCAAGGTGGTAGAGGGGAGCATACCCGTCCCCAACGACTCGTGGCATAAGCGTTGTAAATGTGGCACTAATAAGTCAGCGTATGTCGCATAAAACTCAACAGGGTGGCCGTCGTTACCCAAGGTTTTATTACGCGGCAGAGCTTTGATCGGCTGTCGAGTTTCCACCCCCGTTACCTGTCGTGTTAGTTCCTCACTTGGCTGTGGTATGAGTTGCGTCAATTGTAACCCGTCAAAGAGGGGTGCAAAGTCTGCGTCTACATGTTCCACTGGACGTCTGTAAAGGTGTGCATAATAGTCCCTAAATGCAGTGTTGATGTCCAGCTGTTAATTAACTACTGTACCCACATTGTTCTGGATCTCTAGAATAGGGGTCGATGGGGGAACATTCTTAACTAGCCTTGCCAATAGAGGGCCCGCTCTGTCCGCCTGCGTGTTGTTTTTGCGTATAGAGTCTGTAATCTACTATGCGCAGCTCCTCTAGGAGTTCCGCGTATTGTATGTTAGCCTCCTGCAGCTGGGTCAGTTGCTCATTTGTCCCTGCCGCCTTCCCCTCCAACGCATTCAGCTTACTTTCAATCTCTGCGATCCGCTCTATGAGAGCAAGTCTAACTCCCGTCTTTGTGCCAATCGCTACTCCCCGTATTACAGTTTTGAAGGCGTCCCACTCCAATTGGCGGGTACTAGCAGAGCCCGTGTTCTCAGAGAAGTAATTTTCAATCGCTGCAGCCAGCGCGCTGCGGAATACCTGGTCCTCCAGCAGTGAGTGCTGTAATTTCCAGGTCGGTATCGGGGTCGGGTTCTTGCCCCATTGAAGTGTTAACTCTACGGGGTTATGAGCCGATAGAGTTTTGCCCATATGTATCACACCGACAACTGAGCCCAGTAAAGCCCCAGAACAAAAAAATCTATCCGGGTATGTAGGCGGTGTGGCGGGGAGTAAAAGGAGCATTCCCTATTTCCTGGGTTTCTCATTCGCCAGATATCGTAGATTTCCCAGCCTTCCGCCCGGCCTCTTAGCGCCTCTGCTTGCCTTCTACTTTCAGCTGCATGCAGTGGGGGGTGTGATCTATCTAGAACAATATCCAATACTGCATTAAAATCACCTACCAGCACCCAGTGATGGTCAGACCAGTCCATCAGTGCTACACTAAGGGCTTCCAAGTATCTATCTTGGTCAGTTTTTGGAGCATAGATATACCCAAGAACTATGTGCGCCCGTCTAGCAAGCAATGAAGCAAAACATACCGCCCATTGATGTCCACTTTTTGCTCCAGCTTGAAGGGGATGTTATTTCACACCCAGATGGCTGCCCCCGGGCAAATGCGGAGTAGGTCGTGGAAAACAGTTGCCCCCTCCATTTTTTCACTACTGAGGTGAGTTTCCTGTAGGAAAGCTATATCAATCCTCCTTCTATTCAGCTGCACCAGGATATGGTGTCTCTTGTGGACCGATCCCATGCCCCTTACATTCCAGGTGCAATATGTATATTTGTTATTTGGCGACATCTTGAGACAGGTGGTACATTTCCCTTGCGGCAAGTGCTGTATGAAGCCTATGAATCGCCCTGTGTGTGAGAGCCGAGCATGCATATCTAACTGAACTCCCCAATGCTAAGGTCCCTCAGAGGACCAAACCTGAAAAAAACAGTTCAACATGAACTCTAAACCATAAATGCCATATTGCAATCGCTAGGGGTGTGGAGGCATCAACTGCCTCAGGCATTATACTGCACAGTAGAAGAATAAACTGTGTATATCGATACATTTCCCCGTAAAGCATGTAAGGACTGAACCTTTTAAAATATCTAACACTTCTCAGCATAATGCGGAACATCTTGTACATGACCACTCCCGGTCATCCCCGAATACAGTTCTAGTAGTCTCTGGCAATTTGTGCAGTTATCAACTGGAACAATGTCAAACTAGTGTCGGAGTCAGAGTGTATTGTATCCGCATCCGACGATTGCTTCGAGGTCGCTGCAGTTTGGGCATCATGTGCCACCAACGCCGCTGCCGTAAAAATCGCATCACGGTGGCTGTTCGTAACTTGTTCCGGAGTTGGGCCAGTGTCTGTAGCTTCTGTGGCACGCCCGTTTTTCAACATGCTGGCCCCGGCATCCGAGGGGGACCGACTCATCTGGCCTGCTGTAAGTGAGTTCTGGGAGGTCACCGGTGTAAATGTTGCCTTGAGTCATTCTGCCGCCTCTTCAGAGCTGTCGAAAAAAATGGCTTTCTGTCCGTATATAACTTTCAGACGGGCCGGGAAAAGCAGTGCATATTGCAAATTGCGTGCTCTCAAGTCTCTCTTTACTTCCTGAAAAGTAGCTCTGGCTTTCTGAAGCGCCGAAGTAAAATCCGGGTACAGGGAGATCGTTTTGTTTTCAAAGTGTATGGGAGCATTCTCTCTAGCGGCCCGCAATATCGTGTCGCGATCTTTATAATGCAGGATGCTCTCTATTAATGGTCTCGGCGGGGCTCCTGGCTGAGGCGGCCTCGGCGGCACTCGATGCGTCCTTTCTACACTGTAGAGGGCCGTCATTCCTTCCTTTGCCACATGATCTCGTAACCAGTCTTCCACAAATTGGGTGGGGTTAGACCCCTCGCTGCGCTCCGGTATTCCAAGAATTCGGACATTATTACGTCGATCTCCCCTCTGCATCGTCCACTCTGTCTTGCAAGCCCTTCAACTGGCGTTGAAATTGTTTGAGATGTGCTTGGTTTGCTGCGGTATCAAGTCGTCCAAAGCCAACTTGTTCGACTTAACTTTGTCCGTCAGTTTTTTATGGTCCGCTTGCAGTAAGTTTAGATTCGTGGATAGCGTTCCCATTGGCACTTCAATCGCTGTACGGGAATCCCATATCTCTTTTAAAATGAGATCCAGCTTGGCAGCATGTTGATCGGTTCCCGTAGGAGGTATCGCCTCATTGTCCGAGCTGTTGAAAGGGTCACTGCTAGGTGCCCGGTGCGTGTTTTCACCAGAGGCGGCATCAGGCTGTTTAGCTCTGGGGCGTCCCATGTTGTCGCAGCGGCCGTGTGTGCTTCTCTGCTCCAGGATATTCCTCTAGGGGCCGTTGAAGAACTCTGCGCCGCAGATGCTCTTCTCCCCCAAAGCAAGGCCAGGACAATCCCCCAGGTCAGTCGGGGGTAGTTTACCTGTGGGTTCTTGTGCCACACCCTTCAACAGTGTCCTTATCTGAATCTTTCAGGGCAGACTGTAAGGGCCACCACTCCGTTCGTAATCGCACGGAGGAGAGCCTGATCACAACTGTAGCCAGCCCAATGATACCTCCATTACACTCCTGCACTCCATGCCTCCAATGATTGCCCCTTTATTTCAAAGCGCTGACAGGTCGCGACCACCACACCAGTATACACCTTTGCTTGCACGGTAGACGACCAGAAGACTTTACCCCTCAGTATGGGTCGTAGTAGCGGCAGCAATGACGACATGTGCAGCTCTCTTTTAAAAACTCGTCCGCTTCTGCCCCCAGTCGAGCCCAGCAATCACAGTTCTCAAAGAGCTCCCTTCTTCCTCCTCCTTACGAGACACACATGAAGCCACAGCTGCGCCTGCCGTATGTTATGTTATTTTCCACTTATAGCGCGCTCGGCTACTCAGGAGTGTCCCGGCGCGAACCAGAGGGAAACGATGCCAATCAAGCGAAGAGAAATGTTTTAAGCTTCCTTTTGAAGACTGCGAGCTCCTGAGTTAGGCGTAAATCAAGAGGGAGGGCATTCCATGCCCTGCTGGCCCTTACCACCAGAGAGCAGCCCCTAATCCTCTTGAGTTTGTAGCGCGGAATCTGCGCCAGGCCTAAAGAAGCCGAGCGCAAGGTCCTAGTGGGGGCATAGTAGGAAAAGCGTTTCTGGAGATATAAAGGACCCTGGCCATGGAGAGCACGATGAGCCAGAACTAGAGATTTGAATTTGATTCTGGCCGCAACCGGTAGCCAGTGCAGTGCGTGGAGATGGACCGTAACACTCTTCCTGGACGAAATACCCAGAAGTAGTCTAGCTGCCGTGTTCTGGACTACCTGCAGTTTTTTGATCGGTAGCCCGGCGAGCCCACAAAAAGAGTTGGCGTAGTCTAGACGAGAAAGAATCAAAGCACAAGTAACTGTGACTCTGGCTGCCTGCGGAAGAAAAGGAAAGAATTTCCTAAGAGTTTTGATGAGACCGAAGCAACAGCCAGCAGTTTTCTTGATATGGGTGGAGAACAAAAGATTTTCCTCGAACCAGACCCCCAAGTTCTTAGCGGGCTGTCCCACAGCGAGAGGTAGAGGAAGCTCTTGAGGCCACAGTTGTTGTCGAAAGTCAGCGGGAAAAGTGCCAAAGAGCAGAACCTCAGATTTCTGCTCATTACATTTAAGCTGAGCAGCAGCCAACCAGGAGAAGATGGAGCGAAGGCACTGTTGGGCCGCACGAGCCGAGCTGGGTGCCTTGTCCCAGGTAAAAAGAAGCTGGGTGTCGTCAGCATAGGCCAAAACCTTAGCCCCAAGAGCTTCAGCCAGATGGATCAGAGGCATAACATAAATGTTGAAGAGCAACGGGCTAAGGGAGGAGCCCTGCGGGACACCAGTGGAGACCGGATGGGGGGTAGAACAGAAGGGGGGGAGCCAGATCTGCTCGACCCTTCCGGCCAAAAAGGACCTAAGCCAGCCCGATACGGTCCCAGACACACCAATCTCAGTGAGACGGGTGAGCAAAAGATCATGCGGGACCGTATCAAAGGCGGCCGAGAGGTCTAGCAGAATCAGAGCTGCTCTACCCCCGGCGTCCAGGCAGGTCCGAATGGCCTCCACGACCTCTACCAAGACCGTCTCAGTGCAGTGGCCCGCACGAAACCCCGATTGTGCTGGGTGCAAAATTGCCTCCTCCTCCACAAAGTCAGACACGTCACGTACTCTCCACTCTGCTTCTCGGGCCGTGTAATTACCGCCAGCACCGCCGCGCAAATGGCAAAGTCCACGCTGCCGCCACAGAGGGGATTCTCTAGTCACACTGGCTTTTCCCCGCAGCGCCGGTAGCTACAGAGTGCGCTCGGCTCACATCTCACCGCCACTCTTAACGGGAAGCAGATCCAGACCACGGACACCCACATCCGCCATCTTGTCCTCGCCACTCTCTGCAGCGCGCAGTAAGTCCGGCTGTCTTCTCCTCCCGTCCCGGATTCATTCACCACTTGTGCATACCAGGACCTGCACCACGGTGCCGTAAGTTGTCCGCTGTTCAACACAACCTTCGGTGCCCACTGTCAGCTTCTTCCATTCCGAGACGAGGCTCCGCTCACCATCAGCGTGTGTGCTCCGCGCTGTCCCGAATCATCGTTTTCACGAATGCCAGGGGTCTCGGGTCGCGGCCAGTTATTCCGTAAGTGTCCCGCTGCCATAGAATAGCAGATTCAAGTTCATAGGTCCAGGTAAATGCCTATTTAATTGTCAAGTGTCGGGGTGTGGAACAAAGCTCTTTGAGCTCACGTCCTCCATGCTCGACAGTTGGCCACGCCCCCCTTGCTTCCACCTCTTTTTCCTTATTTCTTTTCTTTTCTTTTTTTTTTTTTTTTTAAGTTCCAAAACCTTTATTATCACCTGACACAGTCCTACATCTCACGCCTACAACCTCACGGGCCGGCTCCAGATAACATTTCCCCACACATTTCACCATCCTATACACAGCCATGTGGCCGACAACCCGGAGGTCCGGCGGCAAATACCTGTTGATTAAACGTAACAGTAAAACTGTAAAATGCACCCTGAACCCTGGGCAACGAGTTGAGCACCTTGTCCATTAGGCGCTTCTGCTATGTGCGCCACCTGCAATTCGGAGGTGCAAGTGTCCAGGAGCAGCACCCCCTGCGGCAGTCCATTAGCATCGCACTCCTGAGGGGCAGACAATCAAACCCCCCCTAGTTGACCTGTACAGCCCCTGAGTCAGCAACCACTTGCAACTGGGTCTCCTCCGCCGCGGAGGTGGTATAAGCCGCTAAGTACTCTTTAAACGGGTCCCAAATGTCCCTAGCTCTGCTAGTTAATGGTTGCGTCTCAGCGTAGATAGCACTCTGTTCCTGGCAGTACAAGAGATCCCCTATCCATTCCTTAAATTTCGGTGCGCGCCCTCTGCCCCACCGGCATGCAACTCTCCGCTTTGCCAATAATAGTGCAATGTTCCCCAATTTGCGAGTCAGCTTAGGTATCGATACCGTGTAGCCCAACAGCATCACAAGCGGATCTAACTCCACCGTATCCCCCAACATAGCCGTCAATGCTGTATGCACCTGCACCCAGTAATCTGCCACTCTCGGACACAACCACGCCAAGTGCAAGAAATCTGCTCCTTCCACCTGGCACCTCTCACACTTGTCATTGTCCGAAAGTCGAAATCTAAACTTTTTAGCTGGCGTGTAATACATTCTCTGTAAGAACTTGTAATGGATAATATGCAGTCGGCTACTGGAGGAAATCTGGGAGGTGAGCTCACAACAATACGTCCATTGCTCTTCCGTGATGTCCCTGCCTAGCTCGAGTCTCCACTGCTGGAGTGCCCTACAGTCCATGCTTCCACTGTGTGCCCGAATACTGCTGTATAATTGAGAGACTAAGTGCCTACCATCCGTAGACGTAAGCAAGACTTGTAGAGGCCTCACTATGACGGGTTCCTCCCGGAAGCGCGGTAATATCTTCCGCAGCCCCTGCCGCAGCCGGACATAGTAAAAGACATCCAGCGGAGTAGGCTGATATCCCCCAAACAACTGCTCTTTCGTCTTGAACCGACCACTAGCGAAGAGGTCGCCCCAATGCCGAATTTTTATTCTAGCGCACAGCCCCTGGAACCCTCCTTCCTGCAACAGCGACAAGTCCGGGTGATAAACTAGCGGCAACGTCGGAGCATACATAAAGCTAAGCGCCAGACGACGTAGTATACGCTGCCATGCATCTACCGTGCACGGCACCGTAGTGAATGGCGTGTCAAGTGCGCTGATTGGGCCCTGAAGAATACCCGTCAATGGTAGGGGTCGGGATATCCAGTCCTCCACCGCCAGCTGCGGCAGGAATGGCGCAGGTGCAAACCAATGATAAGCAAAGTGGGCCTGCGCACTCAAATAATACTCCAGAAAATCAGGTACATCAAACCCGCCAGAATCGTACGGCCGAGTTATAATCGACCATGCCAGTCGAGGCTGCTTACCAGCCCAAAACAGCCGCAATAATTCGGAACGCAATGTTCTAAAGAAATACGCACCCGGATAGTACGGGATGTTCTGGAAAAAATATAAAAAGCGAGGCAATACCACCATCTTGATCAGCGAGGCCCTGCCCGCCATGGTAAGCGGCAGAGACACCCAGCGAGTAACATCCTCTGCCAGCTTAGTTATGGCGGTACCGTAATTCAGCCGCAACGTCTCCTCCCTGACCTTTGAGATCTGGACCCCCAAATATCTGAGATCCGACTCACACCAGTCCAGCGAGTAGTCCAGTGGAAAGCGGCCCACTGCAGGCGTCAGGGGAAAAAATTGCGACTTCTTCCAGTTTATTTGGATGCCCGACAGGCGCCCAAACACCAAAAATTCTCTGAGCAACGGATTAAGGTTAACCTGCGGATCCACCACATACAACGTTAAGTCATCAGCATAGAGAGACACATCAATCAAGGCACTCTGCTTATGCAATTGTCGGATACGGCACGCCAGAGGTTCTATCGCAATAGCGAATAGCAATGGGGAGAGCGGGCACCCCTGCCTGGTACCCCTAGTCAGCAGAAACGAGTCGGACACCTCACTATTAATCAGCACTCTCGCTTTCGGGTCAGTATAGAGCAATTTGATCCATGCAACGAATATTTTGGGGAAGCCCATCCTGTACAAGATGGCAAACGGGTAGTTCCACTCAACCGAGTCAAATGCCTTGGTGGCATCAAGAAATACAGCCGCTACTGGCAGTTCCGGCGCTATCGTATTGATCAAGGAAAAAAACGTACGCAAATTGCTAGCAGTCGAGCGACCCGGGACAAACCCCGACTGATCTGGAAAGGCAATTTTCGTCATAAGCAAGGAGAGCCTAGTGGCCAGCACCTTCGCCAGAATCTTTGCGTCACAATTGATTAGAGAGAGCGGCGTATATGAATCGCACTCCGCAGGGTCTTTTCCTGGCTTAAACAGTGAGGTGATCAGTACCTCCCTCATTGTCCCTGGCAGCACTCCCACCTCCAGTGCTTACTCATACACCTCCCGAAGCACCGGAGCCATGACATCAATATAGCATTTATAGAATTCAGCTGGGAGTCCATCAAGCTCTGACGCCTTACCATTACTCAGAGACATAATCGCCTCCCGTATCTCATCCAGTTCAAATGGAGCTCCGAGAAATTCCCTATGGTCGTCGCTTAACCAACATAACGCCACATCATCCAGAAAGTCCCCAAACACCGCCTCCCCACCACTGCGGGCTTCATATAACTCCTCGTAATGCGCAGTAAATTGACCCAATATTCCCTTCGTATCTTGATGTAGGGTCCCTCCCTGCTCTCTGATCTCTAATATATGTGTGGGTCCCCGTGCATGCCTGGTAATCTCCGCTAAGGCGCGACCTGGTCTCTCTCCTTCGCAATATCGGCGGGCTTGCCAATATCGGCCCCTGAATTTGGCCTCCCTATCTGCTTCCTGCTCGTACAGCGTGAGTCGTTCTCGGAATTCCTTATGGATCGGCCCCATCGGTTCCTGGGCCATCCTAGTTTCCAGCTCCGCTAGTTCCGACTCTAATTTGGTGAGCGAGCCTTGTATTTCTTTTAGGACACCAAAGCTCTTAGATATGTAATACCCCCTGACCGTCACCTTAAACGACTCCCATATGGTCTCAACACTGTCCACCGAACCCTTGTTGCGGGGAAAAAACTCTGCTATCTCGTCCCCCAATTCCGCCTGAAACACCGGATCCAATAGTGCCGTGGGTTGCATACGCCACCTGGGTGCTGCCCCACCGCATCCCGGGAGCGCCACCTGTACCAATACCGGACAGTGATCCGAATACGACCTCGGTAAGTGCGCCACTCGACCTAAATCCACCGCCAAGCCAGTAGATAGCCATTCGACAGAAACCGCTCTTATCGAACTGTCTGACACCATAAAATCCCTACAAGATCAGAGAAAAAACTCCATTCTAATCCTCCTCGACTTAACGGCGGCGTTTGATACCATCTCCCACACCATCCTCATCAGTAGACTCCGGGACATTGGCATCTCTGACTCCGCCCTATCTTGGATAAAGTCTTTTCTCTCCGACCGATCCCAAACAGTCGCTCTGGGCCCATTCCACTCCAAAGACAAACTTGTCCCCTCAGGCGTCCCGCAAGGATCCATCCTTAGCCCTCTCCTTTTTAATATTTACCTTATTCCCCTTCTTAATCTGATAGAATCATTCGGCATACCTGTCACTTCGTATGCCGATGACACACAACTCATTGTGCCACTGGACGAACGATCTACCAAAGCTGAACTTAACCTGAAACACTGCCTGACCGAAGTATTTCGATGGATGGACAACAACCACTTGAAATGCAACTAGAGTAAAACGGAGATCCTCCCGATTGGTATTAACATCTCCTTCTCTCCAGCACTTTGGTGGCCAGATAATTCTGTTGCCCCCCCCCCCCCCCAGACAGTGTCGTCAGCCCGGAATCTCGGCGTAATCTTTGACTCCGAACTCTCCTTTGAGCAGCATGCCAGAACCGTCGCAGGCAAATGCTTCGGAACGATCAGATCCCTGAGAAGGTTCTTCGACTTCCTCCCCGTCGATGCCAGAAAAACGGTGACAGTAGCACTCATAATCTCACGACTGGACTACTGCAACGGCCTGCTTGCAGGAGTCAAAAAGAGCACCATCCTAAAACTGCAGAGCGTTCTGCACACAGCTGCCCGTCTTGTCCTGGGCCTACCCCGCAGATCCTCTATCTCTGCTGCGCTTCGTTCACTTCACTGGCTCCCCCTTCACAAAAGGATTCTCTTCAAAATCCTGATTATAGCCTTTCGTGCCTACAACCAAACAGGCCCTAAATATCTCACCAAGCGCTTTCCCCACTACATGCCCAACCGTCACCTTCGTTCGACCCACGACAACCTCATCCTTCCCCCTAAATACAATCTGAAAACGAAGGGTGAGAAGACTCTCAGTTTCCTTGCAGCTAAAGCTTGGAACAAACTGCCCAAAACACTCAGACAACAAACCCAGGAAAAACCCTTTAGAAAGCTTCTAAAGACATGGATTTTTAATCTCTCGGACGATTACTCCAAAGCTTCCATATAAATCCTCATGGACTGGTTCATTCAGGATCCTCAGCGCCAAGATGCTCCCTCCGGAGCGAACGTCGCGCTCTAGAAATACCCCACAAATGACAAATGACAAATAGAAAACAGTAATCCAGCCTGGCCCAAGAGTTGGCATATGTTGTGAAGTGCGTCCCCTCCCGGACCCCAGGATGCACCAACCGCCAACTATCTACGGGTCCCCCTTCTGCCACTATTCCCGCCATGGCATCTCTCGCTCCCTTATTGTATTGCGGGCTACCATCCGACCGATCGAGCCCCGAAGTCATTGTGAGATTAAAATCCCCCCCCCCCCCCAATATGATATGCATGGAACCCGTGTTCAGTATCTTGCCCCATAGCATGGTGAAGAAGGCAGGCGAATCCACATTTGGCCCATAGCAGTTTACGATTGTGACCGTATCAGTACCAAGTCTGCCCCACAACAAGACAAATCTCCCCTCCTTATCTGTAAGGTCACCTAGCATCACAAACGGCACCGCTTTCTTGATCAGTATCGCCGTGCCCCTTGCATACCCTGAATACGAGGAGAAGCTCCGCACAGCCGCCCATTTACTGGCAAAAGTGTAAGTGGCCCGGGGACTAAGGTGCGTCTCCTGTAACAATGCGATTTGCACCTTATGCTGTTCCAGATAAGCCACCACCCTCCTACATTTCCTTGCGTAATTTAACCCCCGGACATTCCAGGTAGCGACAGTGACGTGTGACTTACGCGTTTTGTCAGCCATGCGTCGTTAACCTCCCATGATCCAAAGCAGTCACCCAGATCTGCATGCCATGCCTGCCCCGGGTGCCTACCGCCCAACAATAGTCCCCCTCTACCCCATCAGATCGAATATGCAGAAGTAGCTCTGTCGGTAGCGTAACACACTCCAGCCCACACCCTCCTCCATAGACAAAAAACCCACCCTCAGTACCATGCTCTCTCGCCCGTTCTGGAACTACAAACATACAAACCATTTCAACAGCCCGTGTTCCCACCCTCCTCCCACTGAAGCAAACCCCAACCTGCCAGTCCTGTATCCCCCCCCTCCCCACCCACAATTGCCCCAAACAGCAGGGCAAGTACATTCCCCAAACCCCCAACATATACTAGGGTATTTCCCATCAGGAAGCGAACCTAGGTGGCACCACCAGTTCCCTCCCCAGAAACGCCAGCCCGGTCACACATTGTGCAGTCCAGCTCGGCGAAACGAGGAGGCGTCTGGCGCTAGAACTGGATCCACCTGGGTCGCACAATAAGCAAATCACTGCCTCCCTTATCAGCAACCAACACTGTACCACATCCCGTGCAAACTTAAAAGGATTCTCCTGCTGTGCAGCGCCCCACATCACACCGCCACCCCGCCATGCTCGCAGCCACGTAGCCCCCAGGCCTAACCAGCCCCCAGCGCAATGTCTCACAGCTGGCCACCCCAGTCCCAGTTCTCGGACAACCCCCTCATCTGCACTTGTGGTCTAATATGCCAGCTACGGTCACCCCACTCACAGTTCACCGTCCACAAGCTCCTCACGCCGGGGGTCCTCGTCGTTCCCAGCTCCAGCCTCTGATCTGCGGGAGCGCTTGTACTGTTTGATGAAGTCCTCCACCATCTGAGGATTCGTGAAGAACTTCTGCCTCCCCTGGTATGTGACCCGCAGGCGCGCCGGGTAAAGCAGTGCATAATCCAATTGCAGGTCCCGTAGTTTCGCCTTAACTGCTATAAATTTCCGACGTTCCTCCTGCACCATCGGTGTGAAATCTGGATATAGCGTGAAGGAGTTGCCATCATAGGATAACGTGCGTGTACTCCGTGCGGCCCTCAAGGTGGCGTCCCGGTCGCGATAATTGAGCATCCGGGCGATGATCGGCCGGGGCATCGCTCCCGGCTTTGGTCTGGGGCCCAGGGCTCGGTGCGCCCTCTCCACAATAAATTGGGGAGAAAAAACGTCCGATCCAATCGCCGCTGCCAGCATCTTCTCCACATAGTCCTCCATTTTGCCCACATTCGTCGACTCCGGAATACCTACGATGCGTACATTATTCCGCCTACTTCGCGCTTCCAAATCCTCATTCTTAGCAGCAATAAGGCGCAGCAGATTGTCCATTCTGGATAACTGTGAGGTGTGCTGTGTCACCGTATCCTCAGTGTCCGATATCCGCTGTTCCGCCCCCGTTATCCGTTCCTCTTGGACGTCCAACTTCTGCACCACCGCATCCATACGGGACGACATTCTGTCCACTTTATCAGCAATCGTCGCAAACCCCTGACGCATCTCTCGCAAGACATCTTGTAAATTGGGAGCCGTATCTGCCGAACCTCCTGCCGGCACCGGCGGCTCTGCCGGACCACGAGTCTCTTCCACAACCTTGAGCGGCTTCTTATTAGCCTCAAACGTGAGTTTGGGCTGTCTCGCATCCGTCCTGCCCATTCTGACCTCCGGTCAGTTCGCTCCGCCAACAGCAGTAGACGACCCCCCGGGACCAGAAGCAGCGCTGACGTTCCCTCCGCACTTCCCTGGAGTTGCTGTCCCTCTTCACACCGCAAGTCCAAACTGCCAGTATACCCAAACGCAGTGTTGTAGTCCAGTCGCCACCAGCTTCACCCTCCACGCACGCTCACCGTTCTCCACAGGCGGCCGGTAGCCGCGCCAGCATATCAGGGAAGCAAGCCACACACAGTCCGTGCCGCCGTCCTGTACAGCACACCCGGCCTCCACTGCGGTCACCAGCGAGGCAACACGCGACACAGCACTCCAAATCACCGCCTGGGTTCGCAGCCGCACTCGGGGGCGTCCAGCTCCTCAAAGCCCACTGTCGCGGCCCAGTGTCTTCGCACTCGCTCGTCCGTGCTCCAGACCGGCCGTCCCCGGTGCCTGGGGCGCCTCCGCTCCAGGTCTTCCTAATGCCCGAGGCAGGGGGGTGATGGGGTGCGGGGGGGGCGACACCACTCACCCCTACGCAGTCCAGATGTCGCTCGACTCCCCCACAGCAGGCCGCCACCGAGCACCTCCGGGAAACGGTGAAGAATAGCGCTCTATCAAAGCGGAGGGGGGGGGGGTGGGACACCCCGTCAAAGAGCGCCTCCAGCTTCTTCAAAACCTCAATCTGTCCCGCTCCGCCGCCACCACCAAGGCGCCGTGTCCCTCAGAGGTGTCGTTTCCGGTCCTAGCGTCCACGGCCTGCAGCCGTTATCTCAACCCCGGCCTCTCCTACCAGCTTGATCCGGCAAGGCATCTCCGCTCGTCCATGCCACTCGCGCGCCGCCACCAGCGAGGTGTCGTTCTCCGGCACCAGGCGTCCGTCGTCTGTCAGCCGTGGCCAGTACCCTCCGGTCCCCTCACCAAGGCTCCTCACTCAGTTTCGGTACCCAGGTGTCCCAAATAAGGATAATTTAGCGGATTATAACCGCCGGACAGCGGGAGCCCTACACGAAGGCTTCCATTCACCAGTGCGCCACCTAGCGCCCTCTCTTCCTTATTTCTTTTCTTCTTTGCATTTCATTTTATTTAGCTGATTTCCTCTTTTCATTTTGTTTTTGTTCATTCCTTTTGCTGTCCTACATTCTTTCCTCTTTTTCGTCTTTCTTTCCAGTCTAAACTTTTTTTCGTTTTCTTTCCATTGTGTTTAATTTACTTTTCTTTTCATAGCCACCTGAATAGAAAATGGTGTGACTTCTTCCCAGGCTTTCAATTTATCGTTATTAACATTTCTTAGTGGTCCATTACTTGCTAAAGTCTTCCTTCGACTCTTGAGTATGGGCAATCTCTTTTAATTACACAGACAGTCAATTTTATTTGCTCTAAATAGAACTCTATATCTATTTTATTGAAAGTGTTAAATTGATTTTATTCCCTCCTACATTGATAATGTTTCTGAGGGGACTTCGTTGACTCTCTGTAATGTAACGGAAACTAATATGGTTTGGGCCAAATGTGTTCTTCACCCCGTGAGCGAAAGGAATGCAGGTATGTGTACACCAGTATGCATTAGGTCTGGCTTGGATATCCCCACCACTCCCCAGAAAGCTCACAGCCTCGTGTCTTTCAAGCTTTAATATTTCCTCCTGATAGCAGATGGGGGCAAAACAAATGTGCACACGGTGCCAAGAAGTGGCTAGTGTTTCTATAATTGTACATTTGTTTGGCTGAAACTCAGGTGAAAGGTGTGGGGTCACTAGGGTATTGGTTATTTCCTTGACAAAGTCATATGTTTTTCTACTATGGACCAGGTCAAAGCGTGCGCCCGTCACAAACATAGAGAGATCAGTCTATTTACTATGTTGACTTTTCGTTCTACTTGGCTCCCAATCTGCGGGGTCCACAGACCTTGAAGATTATGCAAGGACATTCCTTACAGCCCCTTCGAAAACATGGTGTGGTTTGATCTTGAGAACCCCAGTGAACATAAGAGACTTTTTTCTAAGGTAGGCAGGAAATTATTTTTACATCTTCCCTGCTTCTTTAAGTCAGTACTTGATGATGGGACTTAAACTTCTTCATGGGCTTTGAACACATGGTGAAGATAACTAAATGGGTCTAAACAAAACTCCTTATACTGACTAGAGACCAGCTGGTTCTAGACCAGATCTAGCCTGGAGGGACCACCCACCCCCTCCACGCTTAGCCACCTTTAAAGACCTCTGCAATTTGTTTGGATTTAGATGGATCATAATTGCCCTCTACAATTCCTCAAACAGTGGCTCCAGTTTGCTCGCCTGAAGATATTCTGTAATTGTGATTCCTTTGCTTGTCTGTATTCTGCTCTGACTTTAGAACGGTATTTCTATCCTTTAGCCTTTTCCTACTGAGGTATAGGGTAATTATCTATGTGCAAAATGCATTTACCTGATTGTGTTTCTTGATTGTTAGGATCCTATTTTTAGATGGAATTACTGGTTTTATTGGAATTAGATGTGGGGTTTGACTCTGTGACTTTGTTCACTGAAACCATTAATTTGCTTTCTTACAATCTTTCAAAGACACCGGTTTATGGTAATTCAATGCATTTATTATGATTTGGAGCACCGAAGAGTTCCACATAAAAACGTATACAAACGAAATTACAGAAGCAGTTGACACTTAAAAACAAGCTGATAAGACCTAAAACATCAGGGATTATAGTTTTCATTAAATAATACAAGATTCTTAGTTGCATGAAAATCACAAAGAGGTGGGATGTGATCGCAAAATCAATTTCAGAATCTGTTCAATTACAAGACTAACAAGGGCAGAGCAAAGCGATTTATACCATACGATGCTTGGATGACTTCGGCTGAACAATTCGAGGATGCTAAAACAAAATGCATTAGATTCAATGAAGAATAAGGTACAAAGACATTTAAAAAGTTTTAAATTGCGATATACAGTACACAGTAAGTAGCAGCATAAGAGATGACAAAAAGTGCAAGTGCTCGAGCATGACGACAAATTCAAAAATCCTTATGTTCGGATTAATAATAATTTAACACGCAAAAGGCCCAACAGATACAATTTTCCTGGCTTAAAGGTATTCAATTGTACATGACAGTATTCATAGCAGCATACGAGGAGATGCGCAACTACCGTACCAAGTTCATAAACCCTTCTAGTATATAACCATAACGTATTCCGTATGAGACGTATTGCATCATTAAATACTTTAACTATTTAAACTGTCTGATAGAGATCACTCGATAGTACTACTTATAGGGTTAATTAGATATTGCCCATAGGGAAACCTAAGCAACCAACTGCAACTAAGCGGGGCAACCTACTCCTTTTCTAAAATATATTTAATTTTTTTTCAAAATAACTGAAGATTTTGAAGCAAACTGTTTCCGGGGGGAGGGGGGGGGGGTGGTCAGAAGACAGTTTTGGGCCTCCGCAGCTGTAGCAATATTATACTTTAGGAATAAAGATCTTAAGAGTCGACGTCGTAAAGGCTGTAGTAGGGCACAGGTCAATAATACATGATTTAAATCCTGCACACAGGTACCACATTGGGGACAAAGTCTGTCCTGCCTAGGAAGATCCACTCGTGCTCAAGTTAATATTTGCAAGGAAAACAAATTCAGCTGTAGCAGCAAGATGGTTCTACACACTCCATGGGGAGATTCCATATAACATAAGGTCGGGCTGTTTATAAATATTACTCCCCACTATGATGTCATTTTTGGAATGCGTTGCGCACAGTGGGGTATCTCTTTTAGAGAGACTTCGTAAATTGGTTTTTTTATTCGAGACTTCAAACCTTGTTTAGGAAGAGGGCCCGTGCCACTATTCTCAAAATTAAAAAAGTTTACAGCTTTCTTGCAATTCCTAAAGAGGACACTTTTCCCTTTCAGGGTGGAAAAATTTCCTCATGCAATGCTACCCGTAAGGGGTTATAAACATTGTTCAATAGTGCATTGCTTCATCCTAAGCGCGCAGTAGTAGCGAACACAAGTCGAAAGTAGGCCAAATTCAAGCCGAATCGCCGCTATGTGGGCTGCGAAGCTCAGATTACACATGTGGCGCCAAAGACTCTCCTCTACTTTCTCAAAATGATCTCACTGCTGTTCATCTACTGATTCACAGGCATAACTCAAGGCAGAAGGAATTTTAATTTTATAAACTGATAGAACATGTGCGAAATGTCTTTTCCCGCAACGTTTATAGAGTCTACCATTTGCAGAAGCCTGAGAGATTGGCTTACTTCTGCATTGGTCAATGTGATCACTACTGGAGCACATACTTGTAAAATAAAATAAATTCTCCTTAAATATGGGTACAACTTTACCATAGGAAGTTTGTCTTTCCCCAAGAACCAGTGCATATTTTTCCTAACTCTGCATCCCCGATATCTAAAAACCATAATTTTACTTTTTGAGATATTTATCTAAAAAAAAATACTCATCTGAGTAAAGTGCTAACTCAGTAATTCGCCTTTGTAATCCAATTGGAGTTAGATCTAACAGAATGGCATCGTCCTCAAATAGCAGGCAGCTCAATTTCATTGTTGCTTGTTTCGGGGAGTCCTCTTTATAGAGCCCTACCCTACTCGGCAAATCATTAATATAAAGAGAAACCAGCATTTACAATGCAATAGGTCTCGCAATGACATTATTTTGAGCTATTGACATTGTAAATGTTATGTTCTAGACAGTCACTCTTAACGAGTAATGAATATTGGCTGATTTGTAGGCCAGGCATGTCACAGTTCTTTCCCGTGCGCTTGGAGTGTTGTTCAGAGACCCTCTGACAGGTGACCATTACCTGTATCTCACATGTCACTATCAGCCACGCGCCGCACGGTCCACGTGCCTGTTATGCTCGAGTCAGTTACACTGCCAGAGACCTGTTTGGTGGCTGCTCCATTGTGCTCGGTATGTCTTGGTCACTGAAACTTGGAGGATTGCTGGTCCAATGACCTTTGCATGCTAGAGCCATGCTCGCGCCGACTGCTCAATCACACCGGGATCTGCATTTGCCCTGCCACGAGGCACCCTGAGGCGGACTCGGCACACTGCTTCTGCCCCTGACGTTCGGCTGAACCGTTTCATACCGCTCTCCACCCGTCCCAGCAGCTCCGCGATACGTGCCCCCCGATTCCACTCCCATCCGGACAGGGGAGGAGGAGCCGAGCCCCTTTCTGCCCCCGGAGCCTGGCACACTGTGCATCTGAGAAAGTGGAGGCGCAGCACAGCCTGGGAGCCGCGCCCCAGGGTATGAGCCGGAGGTGCGAGGAGGACTGAAGACACCCTGCAGCAGGAAGCACTGGCGGGAAGGAGCACAGCACGCCCTGCGCCGCACAAACCCCGCGCAAAGTCCAGGTGGAGGAATGTAATGCAATTTCTTAATTTGAGCAGGTGCATGGTGATCCCCCATTGCGGCCAATTTTCTCCACAGTGTCCCCTGGTCAACCCTGTTGAAAGCCGTGGAGAAATCTATAAAGGCCGCGTATCAGGCTATACCCTTACTCATTGGTTACTTTTCGATTAGAGTTTGCAGAGCAATAATGTTGTCTAGGGTACCACTATGTTTGCGGTAATATTATCTTTGCCTAAAGCTAGCAGGGGACCTTTTGGGACCCTTTTTGTATAATGGGACCACAGTACTTGCCTTCCAGGACAGCGGAATGGTCCCATGTGCGTAGCAGTAAGAAAATACTGGACAAAGCAATTGTGCCCATGCTGAACTATCTGGTTTGACTATAGCTATTGGTAAGTCATCTGGGCCCATCGTGCCTGAACACCTTGCCCCTTCAATTTAACACTCTATTTCCTTTCACGAGTGGGAACCGTAATCGCTCCCCACGGGGGAATCAAAGGCTAATTCTGGATTCAACCTCTCCAAGGGATTTAATGCATACAACTGAGAGATGTATGAGGTCCATTCTGCATCTGAATGGCGTTTGCCTTCGTTCTTCCATCCCGATACTTGGCTATTAAAGCCAATTATTTACGCGAGTCACCGGACTGTGCAGCCTCTCCTAATTGTATCCAATTAGCATCATCCACCCCTCTGCGCTCTGATGCCACCTTTCTTTTCTTGCCTGCTTTAATCTATTGATTTCCCTTTGTCTAGCCATCAAAGACTGCTTGAATTGTTCCCTTAATAGGGATTTAAATCTCCCATGATATAGCTACTGAGGCATTAATGCCGCCAACTTGCCTTTTGCTTCCACACGATCTAATTAGGGACAGAATCTTCTCAAACCAGGAGATGGGATTTTCCTGATAAGGGCCAAGGCTCACATTTTCAATAATCTTCCTAAGACATGGGAGGTTTTTATTAGACCAAAATGTACGCCCATTTGTTCTGTTGTACAAAATGCTATCGTCCCTTCGATTCCAAAGTTACAGCAACTCAGTCTCCAGACTGACATCCACTGACAGAACACTGTGATCGCTCACATTTGTTCTCAGAACCTTAAATTGTGTACATGCACCAAAAACCTGATAGGATACCACCATATAATCAATCAGTGACTGCCACGTGGAACATGAAAGGTCAAAGAGGCTGGCAAATCGTCTGGGAATCTGCCATTTAATATAACAAAATCATTCAATCTCAGATTATGCAAGAAAGACAGGCCCCGCCTGTCAGATCTAATATGACCGGGCAGAGATGATTCGGAAATGGAACATAAGTCCTCCAATTCTTTGTTAGGAAAGGCCATGGAGGAGCAGTTTGATATTTTAGCATTAAAGTCGCCCACCATCAATATCAAGGTGCAATCCTCTGAAATACTTGTCTTATGCACAAAAGAAAAAATAGATTCAAACAGCAAATCGAATGCTCTCCCAGGCGGAATATATACATTTACCAAAAGAAGGGATGCATGCTGTCCCCGTGTCCCATTGCTCAACCTAAGTTTCAAACCCTAGATGGATGAAGAAAAACCTCAGGATTCCATATTATAGTGCCCTTTGCACCTCAGGACCTATAATATTAATCTCTTTTCCCCGAGGAGCTACCACTGAAATTTTAATATCTTTCGGATTTATAGCACCCCTTATGTTAGATAACATACTTCCTAGCTCCTGGCAGTCTTTCCTATGGGATTCAAGCTGGGCCAAAAAAGGCTCCTCATATGGGAACATATTGATCCCTTTTTTCCTGAAATGATCAGCGTTCGCCAGAACTAGCATTGCAATTATCTCTGAACTGAATGTGACTTTAGAGTTTGGAGGCCCACTACTAAGGTCCAAGTAAACTTGCTCAATGTCTTTACTTTTTCTAATCACAAGTCCTGCATTTCTGATAGTAACTGCAACAGGGAGCATCTGTTAAGTTGAGCTGATTCTATATCCAACAGGGAAGCGAAGATCAGAATATTAGATGCTTGCCCTGATCTGTATCCTACACATATGTTATCACTTAACCTAAAGTCAATCCCAGACTTTAACATTTGCCCTGTGCGAGAAGCAAGGACAGGACCCCCTTCCAAAACCTTCCTTGGCTAGGATCAATCCGTACTGGGAGAGTATCCCTGCTAGGAAGGACATTATCCACGGCCTGCCCTACTTCTAGCACAGCATCATGTGTTTTTACTGCTAAGCTCACTGAATCATGGTGTTTCCTGATTCCACAGGGTGCTAAAGCTAGGTCAATATTTACTTCAGCATTCTCGCATGTATGTCCCACCCCGGTTCAGTCTAGATGTCCCTATATCTTCCTGCCCTTCCGTCTCCCCTAATCCCTCCCATAAGGGGTCATCTATGATAGTTGTGGGAGGATTTATCTCCGAACGCCCCAAGTTCTGGCCGTCATCTGTGATGGTAGGCCTAGGTTAATTCCCACTTTGGAGCGAAATCAAAGTGTCTGGCTCCTCGGATACCAAAGGGAGCCTCAGTTTTTGGGGCTTACGCCTTGAAATACGCCGAATCCTGTTCTCCCTCCGACCTTTTGATCCATTTCTTTCTTGAGTGGGGCACCCTCCCCAGGGGTAAACGGCATCTAAATTATCCCTGGGCCATTTGATGAGGAGTGGGTCAATTAATGAAGCAGGACATATTGGTGTTCCCTTTTTTGAAAATAGGGTAAACCTGCTACAGATTTGTAGATGCAGTTACATTTCTGCTTCCCCCAGGACTTACGTGTGAATGGTCCCTTAGCACTAGTTTTTCGGGGGCAGTACTTAACGTGGGACTATCTCTAAACAGGAGTGCGGAAGAGACCCCCTTGTCTTCCCAAGCCTGGATTCCCAAGTCCGACACCCCTATGAATGTCTCACTTGCCTGAGATTTTACTTGTATACCCCTTTCTGCCTTACCTATACAGGGACTGGCAGAATTGAGCTTCTGGACCCCCATTCAGTGAAAGAACTTCTAGCATTTGATCAGAATTGACAGTGGTTTTCTCCAGCAAGGATAAAATGGACGAGAGAATCCTCTCTAATGCATAAATTATGTCAAAATTGCCCTCCGCCCAAATCTTATCCTCTCTTTAATAGTTGCTAGAAATCATGTACCCCTTAATTTTGAGATGCCTCTGATACCTCAGATTTTGACAGACCTAATGATTGCGCACGGGACACACTGGAGGGGTGCTACTACACAAAGTTGGCATATGGGGGCAACTAACATGATTGTCCGATGACCGTCTCAGTGCCAACTCTTTGGCAACTGGTGTTTTAAAATTGGCCTCAATTACTTTATTTCCCATCGGTATGTCGATGTCCGGCATGGTATAATCCTCCAGGTCCACCAAGTCCCCAGGTTCAAGGCTGCAGTGTACAATCTGTTGTTTTTGGGGGGTCGTTTTAGGGGAAAGATGGCCAGGTGATGGCTCTGCGGCATTCAAAGGGCCAGTTTTATCAACCGAGGACAACGGCCCCACAGATACAGACAACAACTTATCAGCAGAATTTGTTTCCGTTTGACCCTTGTCATCTTCCATAACCATGTCCATTCCTATCTCCATGTCTTCAGGCACTATCATTAAAGGGCGATCATCAGTGGCCTGAGTTAGTGGAATTACTCCCCCTGTATTCTGATGGGTGAACTTGAGGTCATGTGGAACAGTTAGGTCAGAAAGAGCAGAGCAAGCATCCGACTCATCCTCACTAATTACACCAGAGGTCACTCCCGGATCCTTATCCTTTAGCACTGTGCCCCTCAGGCCCTTCGAGAACATAGACAACACAGTGGGATGGGATTTCAGGTGCGACCGGTGACCCCGGGGTTTCTTTCGCCTGATGGTTTTTTGTAGCTTGAGGGAGCTGATATAATTGGAGGAACAACTAGCTGGCCCTGATGCAGACCCTGGCGACCCTGCAGATAATCCTGAAGGAGCGGTTGAGCGCCCTAAATGCCCTAAGCGCAGGCACCTGGAGGGCATCACCAGCGAATGTTGTTGGTTCGTGGGTTCGCAAACGATAGCTAACCTCGTTAGTGGTCCACTGATATTTAAGGTAACGCTGGAGTCACTGGTGCCAACGATTTTCGACTAGGGCCCCCCCCCCCCCCCAGGGAAGAAAATGTAAGGACACTAGGATCACTAGTGAACCCTGGAGGTAGCTGGGGATCACTAATATCACGTAAGGTGACACATGTAACAGTGGAACATATTTGTAGGCCCCGCGTACTATCCGGAGTTTGCAGGTAAATGTGATTGAGATGATGGCACCAATTGCCAAAAAGGAGATCAGAGTAGACTGGTAAGTAATAAAAAAGTAAGCAGCTAAGCAAGTAAACAGGAGAACAAATGTGCCAACAGGCAAGCAATCGAGCATTGGCATAGCCAATAGGTCTCGCTTTTGGGGCCTTATAATTATTTAGTTATGCAGCACAATATCCTTGGTGCAACAACATCAACTGTTGCATGGCTAAACACTTCTAAGGTCCCAAAGGCGAGACCTATTGGCTATGCCAATGCTTGGTATTCTTTGTATACTCCATGTTCTTTATTACCTGTATTAAAAACCCACAAATTCAGACTGTGAAGACCGGTGCTTATCTTTCTATTGACATTGCAAAACCCAGCAATATGTGCCACTGTGAGATCTTTTTGAAAATATGCTGTCCGCTGCCAAACCAATATGCACATTTAATGATAAATGATTTCTTTTTTTTTTAACTGTGCATTTTTATGAATAATTATGTTTAATTGAATAAAGTACTGCTTGTTTGCTGTTGTAAATAAACACTGCTATGTAGTGTATAAATTTATTCGGACTTTTGCTGTAACCTTTGACACTGAGGACCAGATTCATTAAGGTAAACTTACACTTATGTGTATGTTTACGATGGCTTGCTATTCACAAAGGGATTTGGGAGTAGTATCAGTTTCAGTGGGACTGAAAAATGCTTCTACATTGTAGATTCTTCATGAATAGTCCTGAATGTAGAATATTATCACGAAGAAGCCAGCAGCGTCCTTATCTCGATAGCCATGTACTGGCAGTTGCTTCACAGGCTAATTTGTTTTTTTCGACTAATACTAAGATCAGACAACTTGCAAGGTTTTGTCAACTGATATTTTTGGGAAGTTTTCTCCTTAGTTATAACTTATCACTTCATTTAACATCTTAGGCCTGTTTGAATACTATTCACTGTGTTGTTTTCAATTGTCTTGATATGTCTGTAATGTTTGTCAATAGCCCTTTGTGGCAGGAAGAAGACAGCACTTGAGCAAAATAATTTAGAAGTGGTCAGCTTACCCCTAACAATCTGTCAAAATCAAATTTTGTCCAAAAGTGAAAGAAAGAGCCCTGAAGGATCGAGAATGTAATGGTACTTTCATGAAAGAATCTCAAGCCTTGGCCAATGGCCTGTGAGTCTAATTTAATCTGAGCTGCGTATTTGGCAGTGGATGACCGAATGACTTTAAGCTTTCAGTCAGCCCCAGGTGCAATAACTGATGTCCTGGGAACAGCAATACTTTGATTTGCTAATAAAAGAGCGGTGTTCATAAAGCTAAATTCCTTCTTTCTTTCTTAGGACAATCACACATTCCAAACGGTCAAACTATAGGCTGGGACGAACACGGTTGTATCTGTAAGGGTAGTGATCACCCTAACGTAGTCCTTCCCGGGAATCTTGAATGATAGAACATGAAGAAAATCTGCCCCAGCTATCTAGGACAGTGGTTGGGTAATAGATTTTATGGAGATGAGGTGGGGTCACAGGAGTCATAGGCTCAGTGTTAAGGAGTTGACCAATACAAAAATGCATATTTGTGCAATTTTTTTTTATCAAGGCCAGTTTTAAATTCTGACATGTCCACAGACATTCCATTGTAAGAAGAAGCCTGCACCTGCAAGCCCTCGGTACCTCCCAGTGACTCATGGCGGCAAAGGCGGGAGTGGGGACTGCGGAGATGGCGAGGGTAGCTACGGGGTAGCGGTGTCGTCAAATCGGCATCCTAGCCCCCTTCATTCAGCTGGCCGACCCCGCTACATGCCACTCGCCGCTCTCTGCACTGCATGGCTCCTGTCCTTGCGTCCTCACGTACAGCATACTCCCCAATCTGCAATTCAAGATTCCTTGTGCAGAATGTATTGATTACCATTTCACCAGCTAAAAGTATTTACATTCTCGCGGTTACCTGGGCAAAAACAGATCAATATGATGTAAACACATTTTGGCCTGTCCTTGAAGTTGCCAATATGTGTGTGTGCTGAAAAGACATACTAGTTCTCATTTTCTTTCCGTCTCTTCCTCTTAGGTCTTCCATCAAATAGATGATGAGAACCCTTAATCCCAGAGCTTGTTGGATTTCTTTCAGAATATTGATCTGAAATTTGTGCAGGTACTCGGAGTGGCTTTGTTTTTTTCCTGTCACGCCACCGTTAGTACCTTACCTCCTTGGCATGGCATTCTCCCAAACTTTTTGCCTTCGCTACTTTCTGCCCTGTTCTTTTCTTCTGGTGACCGTCACTCGCAATGTGTTATTCACTGGGATCTGTGTAGTAACACGGGAAGGTGTTTATGCAGCGTTGGTGGTGGACTTGGGTAGTGTTTCACAAAGTGACACTAGAGCTAGAGTAAGTATTGAGTAGAAGTTGTTTGTGAGAGATAGTGAGTGGTGTCATAGTGCTGAGGTCTCAAGGTGGAGAGCCCCAGTCTGATTGGCTCCGGTACATAATACAATTTAATTCAAAGCCCATATACATACGGATTTAGCTGCATTTAGACTTTATTGCAAATCAGAATGCAAATTGAAAACCATTTCTGGGGTCTGAATGAATCATCTGGAGAGGTCTATCAATTCTGAGTCAGAAGCTGGCAACCAAGAGAAATAAGTTAAAGTGCTTTTGTACCAAACCTTGGAAAAGCCAATAGGTCTCACCTTTGAAAGACCTTTTTTGGCGGTTTGACTTTGCCAATGCTTTCTGCCGATATTGAATAGCACCTGAAGAAAGAAAAATGGTTATTGTTGATGCTGACATTCATTGGCCCCTGGCACGTTGAATTAAATGTATGCATGCGTCACCATGCATACATGATTCTGCCCTGTCCACGGTGTGAGGACATATACACTTGTATGCATCATAATGATGGGGTGGCAGTTTTGTGCTTTTAATTTACTGTTAAAAGATGGTGGAGTCCTATCCAGGAGCAGTAAACTAAAACAAAATAGCGAAAACGCACATGAAAGCACATTTACAGAAAAGTGTTATTGCAGCTACCAGGCTGTCCTAAAGTGTACACAAAAAAAGGGAAATAAAATTTTTAACTGGGAATGTAGGAGGGGGCATTCCTGTGGGAGTAAGTATACAGCGCAGAGACAGGAGCACAATTGAAGAGCTGGGGATGTCATTCAAAATAAAAAAAAAACAGGCGAGAGAAAACGGATGAAGATGGAGGTGGTGGGAAACGCGAAGAGCGCAAGGGTTGTAGGATTGGAAGGGGGATAGCAACATATAGAGGGGAAAAGGGTAGATTGCAAGAAAACATATAATTTCCCATGGAGTGCTAAAAGGAAAATAAATAATGGAACAGTGGAAGGATACAAATTATAACAAATGAATAGTAAAGAAAAGGCGCTCCTGGAAGTGAGAAATAAAAGGGAAGGAAGGAAGCCATTGAATAAAAAGCAAGGAAATTAGATTGACAAGATAGCCAACCATTAATCAGCAATTGGCTGACCCAGAGCCCCTGGGTTTTGGTATTGTGCACAGTGGGTCTTTCGACAACAGACAGCTAAAGCGGCCTGTAGTGTAGACCTAAAAAGACAAGTTGTTGACTTTGCAGAAAGTGGATCCACAGGTCTTCCCATATAGCTATTGTCCCTTTAGATACTAGCTGAAAGACCGATATAATCAACTATTATCACAAACTGGAGGATGAAAATATCTTCATCTTCTCCTGAAGGTGAGGTGAGTCATATGATGGGGACATTTGAGTGTAAGCGACTTGAAACCAAACTTTATACCATCACATGCTACCATTGTAAGTCCCTAGAGCAGTCCGTAGAAGAAGAGTTCTTGACCACCTGAAAAGGCTGGAGATGACGATACCAAGGAATGACTGGCAGGAGTAGTGCCATAATCTAGCCTACCTTTTACTATGGATGGTACCACCACATCCTTTATTGTTGAGAGACCTGACATGGGGCCATGTTTATTTTCAAACAGTAGTGTTTTCTGAAAGAAATTAAGGGTTTTAGTAAATTTGACTCCAGCTTGTTTTGTGCTTCCTCTAACATTGAAATCCTAGCCAATTACATTGAATTGCACACCTGTGAAGTGGATTGCTACTGAGTAGAGCAGCCTTGCTCTACCCCAGAATGCTTTGGAAGTCCTGGTGGCAACGTGACTCCACACAAGGTAACAGTGCAGGAGCACTGCTCCGTTGGGATACTGTGCGTATCCACAAGGCTGTCCCTGGAGAAGAGGGAGGAAGTGGTAATGTAGAATTGGCGGGTCCTGTTTTTCGTGGCCAGCTTTTGCCCTCTATTAAAGGGTTAACTTTTACACAAATATATGTTCGCGATCATGGATGGGTAACCCTAACGAAGGGGTTCCAATTATGAGTGCTTCATGTCTTGCCTACATTCACTCTGGACTCTCTGCTCACAAATACGCAGTTGTTAGGGACCAACTAACAAAAGGGGGAACCCATTACTTTAGATCACAGGACTTTTTACTTGGAGAGTAGGGAAGGGTGTTTGACATCTTCTGTGGGGGCAGAGCGGGTTAGCAAGGCCTATCCCTCGAGCCGATGAATAGTCTGCTACCAGTCAGGCCCACTAGTTAAAGGGCGAGTGGGGGGGGGTCTACTTCATACAGACTTAAAAAGAGAGCTGATAGCTTAGATCATACCCTTGGCGGCCACCAAAGAGTTGCTGTTCGGTGGCTTCCAGGGTTAGTGACCTCCTAAACAGTCAAGAACTGCATGGGAACTTTTGAGGCATCGAAAATAAGATGGGACGGTACAGATGCACAGTACATTTTCATACTCGTGAAGTATATATTTCTGATTAATAATGTCGGCATGACCTAATGAACATTTTGAATTGTAAACTAAAATACAGCATTTTTGTAAAACTGCTTTTTCCTGTGCTTGACCAATCGAGGTCCAAAATTAGGCCAAATCTTCATCTTTGATTTCAATGCAGCAATTATGTTTTGAGTGTGTCGTTTCTCATCTCTCGCATAACAAAATGTGCACTGATGGAATGGTTTGTGTTGACATGCTGTTCTCGAAGAACTTTGTGGAGGCTTCTTCTCAGATGCAACAGTTCAAGACTTTTCCTGCCTGTGGCACTGCAGGGCGATTCTTTTAAGCTTTTCATTTTATTGTGTTACTAGATTTGTATTGTCAATCCATGGACATCAGGTCAGTAGGGCCTTATTATTTTATTTAGTTAGATATTGCAGTACTGTGATGTGTTTCGTGGATTAACCTATTATTCATTTTATTCTGACTGCGTGACTTTTTCTGTCCATTTCATCACAAAAACCTCCGTTTTTGGAGGTGAGCCAGTTTGGTTTGCCCCTACTCCGAGAGCGTACCCTTGTCAATCTGTCGGTTGTTTAGGACTTACAAATATTTACTCTGCGTCTCTTACTTCATTTGACTGGGTTCTTTGATGATTCCCTATATTTACTTTACATTACAGTCTGATTGATTCTGAGACTAACCATTATTTTTGCCTTCTGTATTAGTTTGATGTGTTTATTAAACCTTCATGGTTGCTAACTTTTTTACTATTCTCAAGAAGGCGTATTTAATAGACCATGCTTATGTATTCGCTGTTAGTCTAATCTTCCTAGGGACACATTGCCTCATATGTTTTTAAGTACAATACTGTGCTGGTCCTGCATAGCCGCTTTATCTTAGATGATCAGATAAGATGGCGTCACTCTCATGAGCATGGTTTGTGAAGAGGAAGAGAGGAGCTTGCGCATGCATTCATCGTTCCATTACGGTTCCCCTATTTAAAGGTCATGACAAGGTTTTCCTCAACAGTTCCTGTCGAATGTCCACAGTTTAAATGCTTTTTTTATTGACCTTCATCCTACGTTCTCCTGTACTCCTTCCCCGCACCCCACTTAATTTTCTGTCTGCGGTAAGCCAGACTAGTTCAGAGGCTTTTTGGAGATCTAGTAAATGAGGAAACGTTTCCGAATTTGCACATTTAATAATCCGTCTTAAAGTTAAGATCTACATTCTTCACAAGCGTATATTGTCAGTTAAGGACTTATGGCATTTGAAGTTTGTGGAATTTGCATCTCCTAACTTCTGGAAGTAGTTGTTCAACTACTAACAACTTCCCAATGTTAAAGCATTAGAAAAATAAAAACGGGTGATAAATTGTCCAAAACATTACTTTTGTGGAAGAATTCTCCTACCAAAAGGGGGATTTATGAAAATGTTTGTGCTTCAGCAAAGTTGCCAAACGTCAAAACTTCTCATATTGTGGAATTTCAATTCTGCAGACCCCTAGACAATACGCAATATTTTTTGTTCAGGATTTTTCATAAAAGGTTTTTAGTTTTATGTTCTCTTTGTCTTGTGTATTAGTTGGCTCAACGGCATGTATTTCTTAGCTGATGGTGCTTTGGGCTTTATTTGTGCATGCCAGACAGTTCTTTAACTGGGCCTTGGGATTTTTTTTATTTGCAGACGTTTTGGGACTCCAGTTTCTTGATACCTAAAGCAATTTTTTTTTACTTGTGATATTTTTTTTAATTTGTGGAAAACTATGTGTTAGGTCGCATCATTAGTTAGGTTTTAGTTTGGTTTCACCCTTCTAATATTGGTGATTTCTCTCAGCAGATTTGAATCTCTGCAAAACTGGCATGTGCCGATTTTGCTTCTAAGATTGATGAAAATAATTCTCTTTAAATACGGCTCCCATTGTTTTGTGTTTTTTAATTAGATTTGTCGTGTTCATATATTGCTTATTTTTAGGTGTTTCTCCATTTTCTAAGTCCAGCCTGAGCCGTGCATGCGCTGCGAGGCATGCTCTATTGAGGTAGACACTTAAACCTCCCTGCCCATTTCCCCGCCCATCTTTTCAATTGACTCCGGTTACTGTCCTTGCAAAATGGTTGCTTTTCATTTGTGACTAGGCTTAATAGTCCCTCCTTGGTACCACCTTGTCTGCATTTGTAACCTCCCATGACTGGACTTTTTACTTGTGTCGTTACATGGTCTGCTTTATAAGTCGGTGAGCACCATTTTCTTTAATGAGCTTCCTCTATTCCACCCACGACATCGCAGCATGCCGCACGCTTTTAGTTATATATTTATTTATATTACTGCGCAGTCTGCTTTAACTATAGCAGCAGCGCTTATTTAAATATTTAAATTGCAGCGCGGTCTGCTTTCACTTTAGCGGGCGTGCTTATTTATTTAATTAACATTGAAATGTAAAAAAAGTTGGAAACAAAGTAAAGGAATGGAAACGTGTATCATGTGACGGAGTCATCTGGCCACCCTAAACATGTGACTTTTTTTAAGACTTCCATAATGTAGGGATCTGGTCGGTCCCGTGAGAGCCCGGCGAGGGTAATGGTCCAGTCGCTAAGCTTGGATAGCCTCTGCAACCAGGCTTGTCCGGTATTTCTTCGTCTCCTGAATGCTTTGCCTGGTTTTAAGCGTGGCTGAAGGTGGCAAGCTGCTCTACGCCGCTGGCACATTCTCCCACTGAGCTATCTTATAGTTTGACTATTAGAATTTTTAACGCAGTTCTAAGCCATGCATGCTTCCCCCTGCGAGGTTTCCGCTGCCTAGGCCATATGCTGTGGAAATAGACACCGATCCTGAGCGTGGGGCCATTAGTACCCCCAGGGGCACCCCGCTTTCCCCCCTTCCCCAAATTAGGTTACCCAATGAAACACAAGAAACAGTTGTAAGTGGGTAACAAATGCTGCAGGTTTATTACATAATTCCAGTATATGTAATGGGTGGGTTATCTTACGGGTGATCCAAGGGCAGGCGACCATCTACTTCACCTGCCCGCCTGATGAGCCGGACAGCGCGGGAGCGAAGCCCGCAAGTGCTGCCCCCCAAGTGATTCTTTCTACGATCACGTGCCGTTGGTAATTCTACTCACGCCCCCCCTCTCGGGGCGGAGCGTCGCATAGCAAGCCCCCGGTTGTTCAGGCCCACAACCGCCCGCAGGACTAGCGGGGCGCCGACCGGCTTCCGGGACCTCTCTGGAGGCTCCTCGTTTTGGCTCGTACACCACGTGGTGCCGCGCAGAGGTACTCTTTGTACCGGCCTGCTTCCCGATCGCCCTGTAACTCCGCCTGCAACGAAAAAGGAAAACATTACAACGCTCAGAAAACCCCCCCCCCAACCACGCCTACGCCGGGTAAGCGGTAGGGATGGAAAAGGCGAGGTGGGCGACAAAAGAGGTCGCCAGTGAGGGTGGGGGAAGGCTAAATAGCCTCCCCTCACACCTGGGCCCGGAAGTGACGCGCATTGCGCGTCACTTCCGGCCCTGACACGGAGGGGGGCTCCAGTCTGTGTCCCTGCCCCCCCCCGAAGGGAGGGAGTGGGGAGGGGTGACCGGGGCCACTAAGGTGCCGACCGCCGAATGGCCCCCTGCGGGGGCCGCGGTCAGCGGCATAGTACCCCCAGGGGCACCCCGCTTTCCCCCCTTCCCCAAATTAGGTTACCCAATGAAACACAAGAAACAGTTGTAAGTGGGTAACAAATGCTGCAGGTTTATTACATAATTCCAGTATATGTAATGGGTGGGTTATCTTACGGGTGATCCAAGGGCAGGCGACCATCTACTTCACCTGCCCGCCTGATGAGCCGGGCAGCGCGGGAGCGAAGCCCGCAAGTGCTGCCCCCCAAGTGATTCTTTCTACGATCATGTGCCGTTGGTAATTCTACTCACGCCCCCCCTCTCGGGGCGGAGCGTCGCATAGCAAGCCCCCGGTTGTTCAGGCCCACAACCGCCCGCAGGACTAGCGGGGCGCCGACCGGCTTCCAGGACCTCTCTGGAGGCTCCTCGTTTTGGCTCAGGCACCACGTGGTGCCGCGCAGAGGTACTCTTTGTACCGGCCTGCTTCCAGATCGCCCTGTAACTCCGCCACAGCCCTGGAGGCGGCTCACCGTCGCAGCCAGGGCCCCCCACCACCTGCTATAGTCTTACCTGCCACCTCTCCTATCTAGGGCTTCCTGCAACTAGCTGGAAGGGAACCATCCTAGCAGAAAGAAGAGTTTGAAATTCTGCCACCTCAAGACAGTGTGACAGCGCTAGCAGGACTCAAACCCTGTGAGATCCCTTATATCCACAGGCCCAAGACTTACCAGTGAGCTGTAGCTCCTGGAGTTGTAGATGGCCCCATCGATGTCCCCAATCCCTAGACGCTATCCTAATCGGATAGGGTCTGTTGAAATAAAGGGGCCTGTGAAGATGTGCAATAACTATTCGCCCCCCAGTGGGAAGGTTACACCTATTCACAATCCTGGGCCTGCCCGCTTTGACTATTATGACGAGAAGGGTTTTACTTAACATTTGTACAGTCCCCTCAGGTAGTTAACCTGGGGCACGGGGGTGCACCTAACTGCCAGCGCGTGACCATGGGCAAGGGGCGACTCTTGCCCCTGCCCACCATCCCTTATACCTTATAGGAATTATGCCCCTACGGATCCCTCAGTGAAGATCCCTTGGCATACCAGCTTCGGGAATCTGTTTGGCTTAAGCATTGCGCGCTGTCATAATGTCCCCTTGTGTTGCCCCGCTGACACCCCAGTTATTGGGACAGCAGCACCCATAGCGTGGTGAAAGTGTCCATAAACCAGGATCCCAGTCTCCTGCAGCTGCAGTACGCGACCAGTGATTCCGGTGGGGAGTGCCACCAACCTCAACGGTCCTCCAAGCATTATGGAAAGCCCAATTTTACCTGGGCCTATCTCCAATTGATGGTGATTACGCCCAGCTGAAGGCCAGAGGACCGCCTAAGGAGCCTATTCACTTGTTTTGCTACCCGGCTCCCTTCTGGGAGGGCCTCAGAGTTAGGGCAACGCGTGTGCTCCCAGGGCACGGTGCTGCAACCCGAAATCTGTCTTTGGTTGCAGGGGAATGCCCCCCAAAGTACATCTGGACCTATTCCTATATGGTTCCTTCAGCTACTCCTCCTGCAGGCCTAACTCTTGGTTATGGTGCCCAGCTCAGTGTTCTGCAGGCCAATCGGCTTAACCATGAACTATCGGTCGATTTGAGACAGAGGTAACCACGGGTTGCAATCCGCTCGCGAGCGGCGCACCCGCAACCACTTGGACAATCCCGGTAACCTTGTGCCGTGATTTAGGCCCTAGTGATGCGCTATGTGGTGACCACTTATTCTTTTGCCGCTATGTCAGTGCGTCCCCGTATTCAATGCGATTGGGGCACTGAGCTGCACCCATATCTAACCCATCTAGTGGCTCAATCCAGACTTCCTTTAGCATTAGATAATAACTACCATTCTATATCGGTTGCGTTGCCCTGCCCGACTAGGCACCCACCCGGGTGTCTAGATTACAGTTAGATATGTGTGAGTTCCCCATATCAGTGACCGTTGAAGGCGGCCCACATAAGCATGTTGGCGGGGCCGAGTTGCGGGCTTAAGCATACCTCTTTTAGACTGTCGGCAGCGACCCGTGTTTAACTGTTACTAACCTGGCAATGACAGTTCTACGTTAGGACTATCCCCACACTGGTCCGCCCTGCCCAAGGACTGATGCACCTGGGAGGGCGAGGCCGTAAGCAAAAGGTTGGAGACGAGCGACACGTGGTCACGTGTGGTCAGGATCGGACTGCGCGACCCTTGCTGTAATTAGCACCTTTATGTCGCGCGAACTCGACCCGAAGGTATGGCAACGCTGTGCATGAGTAACATATTTACACACATATTCGGGCACGGGAGTGAGATCATGAGCCGCCAGGTCCGCGACCCTCGGGAACCCGGGCCTACCAGGTCCAGCAGCTCGCATACATATTCGGGCACGGCGATATTCATTGATTTACCCAGCGTCACAAACCCAGCGCGAACTCGATCCGAAGGTATAGGCGCGCAGTTCATGAGCACCGTATTTACATACATAATCGGGCACGGAGAGATTAAGTGACCTGCCCGCAGTCACAGCGCGACTCGGCCGACGGTATATGGAGCGCAGTCCATGCGCCCCGTATCTACATACATATTCGGGCACGGAAGTGTGATCATGAGTCGCGACCCTCTGGGGGGCCAGGTAGACCAGGCCCGGCCGCACGCGTGCATATTCGCGACCCTCGGGGGTCCAGGTGGACCAGGCCCAGCAGCACGTATGCATATCTGGGCATGGGGTGATCAGTGATTTGCCCGGAGTCACAACCACAGCGCGAACTCGATCCGAAGGTAATGGTGCGCCGTTCATGAGCACCGATATACATACATCATCAGGCACGTGGATAATAATTATCTGTCCAGAGTCACAGCGTGACCCGCCCGAAGGTGTTGGGAGTGCAGTACATGAGCCCCGTATTTACATACCTATTAGGGCACGGTCGATTAGTGATTAGCTCAAGCCGTAATGCGCGCAAAATTATTAGAGCGCTGGACACAAGCACCGACCAAATACCCTTCATGTGCAGGAGTCGTCGTAATGCCCGGAATCACCTAATGCGCGCGAATGTGGGCACGAGCAAATTCTTGTGAATAATACATGCACTTGAATCATGTGTCTGCATTATAGGAAGCCAGCCACTACATGTTGCATATTTATCTAGCGTGAACTCGACCGGAAGGTATTGGAGCAAAATCTTGTGAACAATGCCTGTACTTGTATCAAGTATCTGCCTTATAGGAAGCCAGCACATACATGTTGCATATTTGTATAGCGCGAACTCGACGCCAAAGGTATTGGAGCGCTTTATATGAGCACCGTATCTACATTACACAAACCGGCACGGGGAGCGTAGGAGATTAGTACCCATAACACGATCCCCGTGGCAGGTCACGCGAGCACCGCACCAGATTAACCCTTGAGGTGCGGGGGGGGGGGAATCGTAATACCCGTAATCGCGTGATGTGGACAGTGCATGTACTGGTATCATGTATCTGCCGTATAGGAAGCCTGCAATTACATGATGAATATTTATATAGCGCGAACTCGACCGGAAGGCAATGGAGCACTTTACATGAGCACCGTATTTACATTACATCTACACGCAGGGGGTGCTTAAGACATTCATACCATATTACCATCTCCCCGAACCAGATCATGCGATTACCGCACCAGATTATCCATTGACGTGCGGGGGGTTTATTAATGCCCGTAATCGCGTATGTGAACAATGCATGCACTTGTATCATTTATCTGCCTTATAGGAAGCCAGCAATACATGTTGCATAATTATATGGCGCGAACGCGACCTGAAGGTGTTGGAGCGCTTTACCTGAGAACCTTATTACATTACACATTCAAGCACGGGGAGCTTACAAGATTCGTACCATACTAGACGATCGCCGCGCCAGGTCCATTGCGCCTGCCGCAGCCCACTGCATGCCCCCCCCACCCCCAACTGCAGCGGGAGGGGGGGGGAGATAACCTTAACCAGGGAGCGCCACAGGTGTTGCACCGCCCGCGATCAGCGGGGACCCAGGCAGCTCCCAGCCTTGCAGTGCTGGTGTATTAGGGCCGTGAACCGACGCTAATCTCGTAACGGCTCCCACGGCGCAGGGTGTGCGGCTTCTTTGCCGTCGAACCCCCATTCATTTACTTTGCACGTGCATGAGCATCGTATTTACCCTACCCAGGGCACTGGTAACTCAGTACCTCAATCGCGTTCGAACGCGAAATCGACACGAGGTATTGTGGCGCCTTACTTAAGTCTCGCAGTACAATATTAACATGCTTGAATGCCCCAGATCACGCGAGCTCCACCCGAACGCATTGAAGCGCTTGCAAGAGCGCCGGCTGCATAGCACAAAGTGTATTGGAGCGCTTACATGACAAGTCCAAAACTCCGTGATTATGCACTCTAGGCAGCCCCCAATTCCAGTTGGACCCCGGCCGCCCCGTCCTCGATCGATCAACATAATTGCGCGAGCTCGACCGAAGGTGGTGCTGCGCTTCACATGAGTGCCGTATTTAAACTTCTAAATCTAAGCACTGGGCGCTTCGCTCCCAAGTACCATCTTGCGTGAGCGAGTGTCAGGAGCAACCTGTTGCATATTTATGCAGCGCGCCATCGCCCCGAAGGTATTTGAGCGCTTTACCTGAGTGCCCTAATTACATTACACAACCAGGCACTAGGCGCGTAATTCAAACCAAATGATATGCCTTTGATCACCGGGCCACACAGGCGCTCGAATGTCATAATCACCGTCTAAATTTACACATCGGGGCCGTGAATAGTTTAAACGCGCGTAAATGCTTGTTTCTTGTTGGGCACGGGGAGATTAAGTGAATTGCCCAGAATCACGGGATGTTTTGCCGACGCCGATGCTTCGAACCTCGTTTCCTATTACCAATGTCGGCAGCGCCCCATCAGGAGCTCTACCAATCGGGGCTATATCCCTCGGTACACCGATAAATTCGGCCGGCGGACCGCGTCACTGCCCTTTAAAGTCGCCACTCTCGCCCTAATCTTGCGCCCCCTCCGCCCGTGGCCCACCGCGCCACAGGGCCCTGTCGATCTGGTACTGCCCAGGGACAGGGCCAGGGCGGAGTGGGTGCAGCAAGACTCACCGCAATCTGGAGACCCGACGACGACCGATCGAAAAGATGGGAGCTGCACCTCTTTGAAAGGTTGTGAAGATTGTTGCCTATTTATAGCTCGAACTCGACCCAAATGTATTGGAGCGCTTTACACGAGCACCGTATTTACATTATGCATTTAGGCATGGGGAACTTAAATGATTTTGCCGGAACACAGGGTGTTGACGCGACCCGAGAATGATTGAACCCTGGTTACCAGCACCAAAATCGGCAGGAAATCAAAATATGTATTTAATGCAGGTTTGTACTGCGCGAAGGTATGACGGTGCTTTACAGGAGCATCGGTTACCTTATTCATTCACCCAGAAGCACAGGATGTGGAGTCGACCACTAGGCTCGAACCTTGGTTCCTGCCCCAAAGTCGAAAAACCAACCGTCAGACCACAATCGCTCTCCTGCAAGGCACGATGCGGACGCGGGCCCGAGACTCGAAGACCCCGCCCCCCTGATTGAGGACATGAGCCACGGCCTTTCTAAAGGTTTGCTCTCTAAGCCTTTATTCGTTATCGAGCAGCCGCGCGACCCGAAGACATTGTAGCGCGCAGCACCGTCATTAAATCAATATTAGGCACGGGATTCGCCCCTAATCACAGAATGCGGACGCGGGCCCAGGATTCAAACGCACCAAGCCGATTGAGATCGCGAACCTGGGCATGCCTGTATCCGTTATGCCGCGGGAAAAAAGGCCGCAGTTATTGGAGATTGAGGTTAAGGTATTGATGCCCTTCACATGAGTGCCGCATTTTCTCTCCCGTGTAGGCACTGGGCGCTTCGCTCCCAAGGCAATCTTGTGAGCTCGAGTTTCTTGGAGCAACAACCCGCGAGCAATGCCTGCACTGGCATCGTGACACGCATATATGGGCAGCCACGATTACCTGTTGCCATATGTATGTAGCGCGCCATCGGCCCACAGGTATTGGAGCGCTTTACCTGAGTGCCCTGTTTTCCTACCCCATGCAGGCACTAGGCGCGTCATTCGGAATACAATAGAATGAGAGCACATACATTTTTGTTCGGCCCGGGCAAATTAAGTGATTTGCACAGAATCAAAGGCTGTTCCAACGTCATTGCCGAGACTCGAACCCAGTTCCCCAGGTTCGAGGTCGAACGCCCTAGCGGTTAGGCCAACTCTCCTCCCCTGCAATCCGGACGCGATCCCGCGGGCCGGAACGGATTACCCTAGATCCGCCCCCAACTATCAGGTAGCCACGGCTACCCCTTGGCCCACACAACAACGTACGGGGGGCGCCCACTACACGCGCCCCCCTCCCGACCTCGTAGCCGTTGGGAAGGGGGCAATAACCTTCCCCAGGGAGCGCCGCTCATTCTACATTTTTATAGCACAAACGATCGTTTCTACGACACTGCATCACATTATCACGGGGCCCCTTTCGCATGAAGCTGGGAAGGTTTCATGTTTGCTGGTGTCTGCGGCCCTGAGCCCTCTTGGCCCAACTTGCGCCCTCCCCGCCCGTGGCCATCCGGGCCACAGGGCCCCGGCGACCTGGTACTGCCCAGGGACGGGGCCGGGGCGGGAATGGTAGAGCAAGACTCACCGTTGTTCGAGATGGTGGTAGGGCCGGGATCGCAGCGGCGAGGACGACGAACGAAGGAGCCAGAGACTGCGACCGAAAAAGGCGAGGTGGGCGACAAAAGAGGTCGCCAGTGAGGGTGGGGGAAGGCTAAATAGCCTCCCCCTCACACCTGGGCCCGGAAGTGACGCGCATTGCGCGTCACTTCCGGCCCTGACACGGAGGGGGGCTCCAGTCTGTGTCCCTGCCCCCCCCCCCCCCCCCGAAGGGAGGGAGTGGGGAGGGGTGACCGGGGCCACTAAGGCGCCGACCGCCGAATGGCCCCCTGCGGGGGCCGCGGTCAGCGGCAGATGGCGGGGCAGGGTAGGCAGTGCAGGCCATGGTGGTGGGGCAGGGCAGGCCGTAGGGGCTGCCGGTGAGGACTCTCAAATATCCAATGTGCGCAGTAGATGGCAGCACAAGGCAAGGTGTGCCTTTTCCCCTATCGGTTTTAGGTGCTATGACCGATTCATCGAGGTTGATTGTGCCGCACCCCACACGCATACTCCCTTTTCACTCATTCTCTCGCTCTTTCTTCTCCTCTCCTTGTCTCTCTCTTTAACTTTAAATCGCAGTCTCATTTTCTTCCTCGCTTGCTCCTACGCACTCTCAAGACCTCCCATTTTTTTCTCCTTCTTAGTCTTTGCATCTTTCTCCCCCTCCTTTCTCTTTTTGGATCTTACTCCATCCTCGTCCCTTTATATTCCACTTCCTCTATTTCTCTTTCTCCTCTCTCCCTGTCTCTCACTTTCTCTTTATTTTAATCCCCATATTTCTTTCTTCACGCGTGTTCGTTGTCCTTTTCTATTTGGACGTTTCCTTTTCTCCTTCTCTTTTCATTTTACTCTCTCGTTCTGTTGTATTTCACTTTCTCTATTTTGCAGCTTCTTTCCTCTCTCACTCTCTCCTTTTACCTTGATCTCTATATTCGTCTTACTTACCTTGTTCTTTCTCTCCAATTCTTTTTGTCATGTTTCACTCGTTTTCTCTCTATCCGTCTCCCCTTTCTACCTCTTTGTTTCTGTCTCAGCCCCAGTGGCGTAATGCGGGAAGGGGGGGATCTGCCCCGGGCGGCATAAGTTTGGGTGCGGCGGCCTACTCCCAAGCCCCCCACCCCCAAATAAATATGCTTACAACGGGTTTCCTGGAAATAGCACATATTTCCAAATCTTCCTGAAATAAGATGACATCAGCCTATGCACTGTATTAAACTGCATTGAAATTACATTTATGTAGCGCTTACCACCCCTGACGAGACGCGGAAGCGCTGCATTTTGTGTTCAGTAAATGCCGTACTGATCAATGTTGGTCACAGAGGGATAATGGCAGCCAGTGTGTGACACAGTTTATGACAGGTCTCAATTTGTTACAAACACCGATGTCGTAGTCCAGGTATATCCACAGTGGGCACAGCCCAAGGGGAGGGAAAGGGAGAGGGTGTACTTAGCATGGTTCTTGGCTGGGCTGTCTGCCTCAAATTCTCAGGTACAACATTAAACAAGAGGAAACAGTAAATGCTGGCACGGCTGTCAGGTGTCCTTAACCATGTGTGCCCCATGCATGCAAGAAACTATCCGCCACACTGCCCTCTCAAAAAATATTTCCGACTAAATGTATAACACAGTGGTCTGATTTCTATCCTTGTAATATAGTTTTGGCCGCATTTTAATGCACCTACGATAACTTTTCTCACTGACATCTGTGGGTACCTGTAGGCCCCTCCTCCTTGTGTAGTCACCCCACATGCAATATTGTATATATTTTATTTCACACCCTCTCCTAACGCTTGTTTTTATTTTTATAGCGCGGGCGCCCAACGCATTTGCAATGCAATAGATCTCGCATGTGGGAGAGTTTAAGCTATTGGCATTGTAAATGACATTGCCATTTGTTTATCTATTCTAAAAACAACACATAAATAGGCATTGTCATTTACAATGCCAATAGCTCAAACTCTTGTAAATGCGAGACCTATTGCAATGCAAATGATTGTTACTTTGTTCTGTGTAGAAATTAAGTCACAGATAGGAGTATATTTCCACATTTACGTAACAGATTGATGCACACGCCTGTATAGATGTCTGTATGTTTCTACTGCTATGAGCACCATTATATATTACAATTTCCATCTGAAAAGTTTAACTTTATAGCACCATCACATGTACACACCTGCATCTTTTTAAGGTTCATTAGGGTTGTTATTTTCTTAAAACCCTTTTCCCCCACCCACCCCACTGCTGCGTTTTGTGAAGCTCCTCAGCTAGTGGCCTGGCCGTCCTTATTGACAGTATTAACAGCTACTCAACAGAAGACCCATTTTATGTTTTAAAAAAGCAACTAAAGTTAATGAAACAGAATGTTTTCTGTCTGTATTTATCTGTAAAAATCGAAACCTGAGAGCTTCACTCTTGAGTTGGGAAATGTGAACTGATAATCGGAGTGTATGGCTATTGAGGCAGGGTTTTCACATCCCAAAAACTGAGAAGGATATATTATTCTTATGAATTTCAGGACTTTGGTGTCTTTTGAAACAGCAAGTCCTGCTGCAGGGGCGGCTGGTGACATTTGAAAGTGTCGGGCGTAAAATGCTTGCAAAGGAAGCAAACGAACGTGTGAGCTGTCGCGAGGGGGGGGGTCAGGCGCGGGAGGGGGTCGCATGGGAGAATAGTGTTTGGGCTGAAGAGACGTGGCTTGCAGTAAACGGCAATAGTGAGCATTGGAATATATTTCTTAAAGGACGTTAGAATTACGAGAGATAAGGAGATTCTGCTGGCATAGTGAAATGCTTGAATAAAATACCCTGTTTTCCCGTGCCAGGCCAGGCAAACCTGGTTATCATGCACTAATGAGTACTCTACGTCGCAGTCCTTTTTCTTCAGAATACTCTATCGTCCTGAAAATAAGAGAGGGGGCCCAGCGGGGAATTGAATTTTAAGTTCAGAAGAACAGAAAAATGTAATTTCCATTATAGCTTCTGCTCACACGTGGCTCAAGCAACCAACTCCAGCTTACCCAAATAACGGTTCATTTTCCCCAAATCCGAATAGCCAAGCGAACAGTTCCTGCCGCAGTTAACCATCTCGTTAACGTGACAGGTAAACGCCGTTTAGCGATCAGGGTTTGCGAACACCAGGTCAAAAAACACGTACGAAAATAGTTATATTTCGAAATACCAATGCTATTAATACGCCCATGTCTAACACTAAAGACCCATTTTATAAACACTACAAACCAGCCGTATACATTTAAAATTAAGAGGGAAAACTTACCTGACCGCATCTGCTCCTGGTCCGCGTTGGCGCCTCTGCCCTCTTCGAACTGGAACAGCACGTCGGCACTGCGTGGCAACCCCTCAGCCAATCCTGGCGCTGCTGCAGCGCCAGGATTGGCTGAGGGCACAGCCTACTCCTCGCCCGCCGCCTGCCCATTAGGAGACCGAGGGACTCCTAATGGGCATGCGCAAGTCCGTGAAAACACAAGTGTGCATGACTGGGCACGGGCTAAAAATTAGCTCACCATGCCCACTCATGCGCACTTGTGCTGCAGTGCTGCCTGGTCTGACAATGCATGTCAGTCAACATGACGTCGGACCGTGGGCGGTCCGGCGTCATGCTGACATGCATTGTCAGTTTTCCCCACCCTCGGCATCTCTGAACTTAAGTAAACTAAGTTCAGAGACACCTAGGGAGCAGCGGGCGGGTGCACGGGGGCGGGGGGGCAACGCCCCAATGGACGAACCGCGCCTGTCCTGCTGCACGTGGAAGCGCTTTAGTGTCGCTAAGATCCCACATTCTTCTTGAGCGTGTGTCTAGAATGTGTGAGAGGCTAGAATGTCATGAGATATATATGCTCCAGCAGTCGCGGCCCGTTGCAGGTTAGAGGGGTTGGACGGGTGTGTGGGGGGAGGGGGCGCGATTTTAAAGGATGATGACAAGGGCAAATTATTTTTTATTTTCCCTCATCCTATGACACCACCTCAACCCCTGCCCCCCTCGGCTCCACCGCTCTTAGTTGCATGGGCCGTGGCTGTGCTCCAGTACTTCTGTGGGCAGATACCAATGATTCTGGGTAGCCTCGAGAATCTTTCACTTCGACTAGCATGTTAAATACGCGTTTTATATCCTGGGGGCTGAGCAAATCAATCTTTGGGTTCTCTCTGCTCGGCCCAGCAACATGGAACAGTTGCTGGGGTTGCCTTTCCAGTAAACACCCTAACATTAGGGATATTTTTAATAGCTTGTTTTAAATAATTTAAGCTCCAGTAGTCATGTGGAGCTGAAATAGTAGACCACTAGGAGGCGACCATTTTGGAGAGCGCCTGATACTATGTGTTAGAAAGGATTGGAAAAATGTCCTGATAATGCTCAGAGCAAATCTGGGAAGTTTTGTAAATGCACAATTAATTTTGGACATTCTAGGTGCATTTTCATCTGTAACACTGATCTCTCTCAACCTGCCATCTTAACTAACTTGCCAATAGACTGAGTTATCAAATAACAACACTTGCCCTCTTTGCCCCTGATGCAATCATTGTGTTGTTCTGAACGAGAGAAAACCTCAAGGTTTACATTTTTATCATTTAAAAAAAGCGCACCAACCTTTTTAACCTTTCTGACTCTTTTGTGGCATGTTTTCTTACCCCAAATACTTGTTTGCCATCTCAGTTTAAATGGGACAGATTGGTCTTGTTTCACTATTTTCCATTTGTTTCTAGGCACTTTTCCATGTACCTTTTGCCTGGCGTTTCCGAGCTGCTGTAGTGTTTCTTTCCCATTTTACTGGCCCCATAGCCTCGATTTAAAGTAGTAGTTCTCCATGTGCTGTTGAATACTTGCTGCTGTATTTGCATATGACAAATCAAATTACACACTTTAAATTAATAATACCGAATTTTGTAATATCTGATAGAGACTTCTAGCTGCAGATTCCTTACCTTAGAATTATCCCCAGGTGTCAGGCTGTGTCCGGACATTTTTTGTGAGCAGTAGGTGGCGCCGTTCGGTTCTTCTTGGAAGTGGCGGGGGAAGTGAGGTGTGCAGTGCCTAGCTGGGTACCACCCCAGCATGCTGGTGTCTGGTCTTTTCTTTCCGCCCCAGTTGGTGCAGATCCGGAGAAGAGCTACCTGCAGTCACTTTTTGACTGACCTTTTTCACCTTTTGTTGAAGATTTTTACGAGACATTCTCTCCAAGTGTGGCAGGGATGGCCACATCGTCTGCCGCTGGTGTTTTGAGCTAGACCACACCACCAAGACCTGCATAGATTGTCGCACCATGCACCCCAAGGTCTTGAGAGAGCAGTCTCTCAATCTCCTTGCCATTCAACGCTACGATGATCTTAATCCCAGTCGAACGGAAAGTCCCATGATCAGCTGCGGAGTTATCGATCATTGGTGCAGTTGAAGTCATCTGGACGTTCAGGTACGTCACAAAATAAAAAGAACGAGAAGTCGAAGAGGTCTTTGACTTCCCCCTGTCCGTCAAAGTCATCCGACGAGACAAGGTAACGTCTGCATTCAAGGCCTGGCTCCATGGTTGAGCCTGTTCCTGGGCCGTCTCCATGCCTCCCCGAGTTTCCTGGAGCCGGAGCAACCCCTGTCCAACTCCGTGAGTTTAATGAGGCCGTGTAGCTCATTTGGGCTGCCCATTCCCGCTGGTGCGCCCCTGGGCCCTACAGGTTTGGGAGGGGCCCCTACTGGTTTTCTGCTGGTGGGCTTGCCTCCGTTGCGAGTCGGGCCTCTTGGATCCATGGACAGATCCGGACTGATGCCTGTCAAGCCACCTCAAACGTCCCCGGTACTGGCTGCACTGCTGATGTCTCCGGCGGCGCTACCCTGATTCTTATCTCTGATGCCAACTGGAGCCATTCCATCCAGGAGGTAGCCTCAACCCTTTTCCTATGAGCTAAGACTTGGGAAAGATTGGGAGGGGCCACTGCACCCTTCTGGATACCAGCTCTTAGTCCCCAATGAAGACAACTGTGTGCGGATGCCAGTGGACTGGACAGCTCCTCAGATAGCTTGGTCTCTCCTCCTACTGTGGCAATGGAGGAGGGAGCCTAATTTCCCATGGAGGTGAGGGCGGGCGAGGTCCTGGACCTTCAGCTATCCTCCATGGCTGTCAAAACTAACTTTTTCAGCCGGGAGTCACCCAATCCGAACTGCTTCTCCCGTTCAAAGAAAGCCCTCACAGATGTCATACTCTGGACCTGGTTCAAGCCTTACACAGGGGCTCCTGTAAATAGGACCATCACCAACCGCATTTGCCTCTACCCAGGGAATCCCAGTTTCCTAAAGCAACACCCTACCCCGGAGAGCTTGGTGGTCCTAACCTCCACTTCCTCGCTGAATCCTGGTGCATTCTTTAACACTCCACAGACCGGGAATCTAAGAAACTGGATACCTTGGGAATTACATTTTCTTCCACCAGTCTTAACTGTGCAGTCCTTTTGGGCCAATAATCCCACTCGCTTTGGAACTCTGTTGGGCAGATTCTTGGGAGGAGGCCAGAGCCATACTCTTCCAAGCTATTGCTGACTGGAGTGGCGCAACTAAGTTAGTCATACGCTGTGGGCTGGATTTGATGACTCACTAGGCAGAGCGGTTTCTTCATCGGTGGCCCAAGGCACCACACCTGGTTTAAAACCATTGACTATTGGGGGCATGGCTAGGCCTCGCTCATGAACATGCCCTTTGATGGTTCCCATCTGTTCCGAAACAAGCTGGACTCCATTCTAGAGTGCTTCAAGTATAGCAGAGCTACAGCCAGGTCCGTGGGCCTTACCATGGACCCTCACCAACTCCGTCTGCCTTTTGTGGCAACAGTAGGGATTTCCAACCGAGTCTGTACCCACCCAGCCACCACAGCATGCAAGCTTCTCATCTCCTGCATGGCTGAGGACGCTGTACCCATAGACCCTGTGGGTCAGGTAGCCAGAGGTCAGGCCAGTCCACCAATACACTGGCAGCCGCGAGCCTCCAAGCGTCTTTAGTTTGTCCTCTGACCATCATAGGCATCCACTGGGAGGCAGGATACACTGCCATATGCACCTGGAGGTGCATTGGGTATGCACTCAACTTGTATACAAAATTAAGCCAAGTAATAAAAGCTTCCGGCTTACCATATATGGTGCAGAATGTTGGTTGCTGCCTTAGAGTCGGAAATTAATGGTCAAATTACTTCAGGTGGATCTCAACCTTGCAAGGACACATTGTGGCTAATGGTGAACGTGTCCAGATGTCCAGCATGGGGAGAACGTGAACACTACTATGTTTGGTCCTGATTGGCTATGTGTTCCTAGCTCATGTGGCATCCGACTTTAGGGAGTTTTCAGATCCGTGCATACCCCTCTGGCCATGTGTGCTTTATTGGGAGCAGTCTCTCCTGATCCTTGTAATGTCGTTGCACCTATCTGTGGGAGTGATCAAGAGTTTCCTGCCTGGCTGTTTACCTGCCAGCTCTGCACCCTCCCACCTGTGACCCATCAATCAGAAATCCTGGGCCTAGGTCATAGGGCCTGCCTAACTACGAACTTGTGTATCGAGGTAGATGTGGAGTTCAGAACAGGAAATTCTATTAAAGATGACTATAGTTAGTTTTTATCAATAAATGCATCCATATCCATATTAACAATGTGTCACGTAGATGACCGATTTCTATTTTATGTTAATGGGCTAGTGGGTTACTGCTTTTAACACAGAGATCCCTTTGTTACTTGCAATTCATAAATTGTAATCCTAATATAGCACAGTTAGCTATGAAGGACATGCGGCTCCTTCACCTTTTAACCCTGTCTCATGTAACACATCCATCCTGTACATTGATTTACACACACATGATTTATTGTCCATGTATAATGTGTACGCATGATGTAATGCGCGCCGACACCCTGCATTGGGATGAGTAATGCTAAAGCTTCATAAAGGAAAAAAATAGTGGTATTTAAATTATTGTGTAAATACTGGGACAGACCAATACATCTGAAATTCTTAAAGTGCATGCATTTATCATAAACAGAGACTGAACAAAGTCAACAGTATGCCTCTCTAAAGTTACTGTGAAGTGATAAACTGTTTGCCTTTGTTACCCCTCTATTACGTGTAGGGGTGGGGCTCTGGATAGTTCCCAGCCAGGATGCCCCAACAAAATAAGGTCCGATGGCCCCTTCATGTTGGGTTTTGTTATGGGCGCAGCTGGAATCTGATGAGCCCCTTCCACGCCTGCACTTTGCTGCTCAGAACAAAAGCAGACTGCTGAAAGTGTCGCAGTGCCTGAAAATTACAACAGGACAAGTTCAGCATATTTCTGTGGGGATCTATTACCTCTTGGCAGGGTAGACGGCGTTCATCCTGTGAAAATAGTGGGTGGACGCCGTCTACCCTTGTACAGGGTCGGATTGGTGAGGCGGGCACACGGGCAATCGCCGAGGGGCCGGTATCGGAGTTTCAGCTGCGGGCTGCTTTTTTGGGCAGCCTGGGGGGCCCGATTTGGGCAGTGTCTGTGTTGTTGGAATGTTGCCAGCCGCCCAGTGGGTGCCTGAGTGGCCAATCTGGGGGCATATGGGCATCCATTACCTCCCTTTTTATCAACGGGCGGGTGTCACTCCCTTTCTCTTGGTGGGTGTAGTAACTCCTCCAAAGCGTTGGGTACAATACATTGGTTTATTGAAGTTACAACGAAGTAAAATACAAGGGTGCTGGCCACAACTCTTCCTGTTACATCTGTGCCTTCTACATTCTACATTCCACCATAAATACCCATTCCATATATCGTCATGACACTCTAACCTTCTAAAGTTCTATTAACTTAAAGCAACACTATACTACACATCCCCCCTCTTAATAAATCAAACAATAAATTTGAATCACAAATACGCAAGTTATCATATATGATACAACTTGATACCATGCGTATCTTAAACATTTAACTACACAATAAAAATTCACTCTGAATTACTGCACACATACTCATTTAACCTTTTGGGCTTGACAACTCTTCTGCCAAACCTAGTGACTATAAGATTATTATCCACCTCACTGGTTGGTTCCGATTGAACAACATCATCAGAATTGGAAAGAGAATTCCCTTGGGACGACTCAAGATTTATTGCGTCAGCTTGGTGTTCCAACACACCATACTGTTCATTCGACATTTCCAAACTCATGTCTTTACTAAAAGTGTTGTTACTAGGGTTGCTGTTATGTGAGCTGTCATGAGTAGTACCCGGACTCAAACTCACATTAGGGCTTAACCACCAAAAGTCATCCCCCATCTCCCTTTCCTCAATGTCATTATTAACATCATGGAGTTGACTTCTTGCGATTGCAACCCTGTTCATATGATGAACAGTACCATCTTCTAGCATGACTGTGTTCCGCATTACTTTGGAAATTCTTTTGGGTGTAGAGTAACGTGATTCAAGTTTTTCCACTTTTCTTCCCTTCTTGATTCTGACTAGTTGCCCCACATGCAAATAGACCTCTCTAGTACCATGTTTAGCATCAAAATACATTTTGTTCTTTCCTTGTGACTTGGCAATGCAATCTCTTACTTTATCGCATTCCCACACATATTTTTTGCTCCTGCCCATCCATGTTGGGTTAATATTGCAATAAGGAAATCTGCCTCTCATAAGCCCAAATGGGCTTTCCCCAGATGTGTCATGTTTGGTTATTCTGTAGGACCAAATTAATTTATCTAGTTCTAAATACCAATTTTTCCTTCCTTTATTGGCCATTTGTAAAACCCCTTTAATTACCCTGTTTACTCTTTCTACAACTGAATTTCCCCTGGGATGGTACAATGCCGTGAATTTCTGTTCTATGCCAGTGGCACTCATAAAACATTTCATTGCTTCTGACTTAAATTGTACTCCGTTATCCGTTAAGATTGTTGCAGGTACTCCCTCTCTGATAAAGCATTCATCCAGGAATTTGATTACGACCTTGGTGCTGATGGAATCTACCACCTTGACTTCAATCCATCTAGAAAACAGATCTACTAGAACTAATACATATTTGCACGCTCCATCCTGCCACATTATAGGGCCCATAATGTCTAATGCCAAATTCTCCCAAGGTAGTTTAGGACAACCTAAGGAAGACATTGGAGGATTAAGTGTTTTTTGACTTTTGTCAGCCCCATCGCAATTTACACAATTCCGAACCAGTCTTTCAATGTCTAAATCAATCTTAGGCCACCAGTAAAGTGCCTTTATATTTTTTTTTGTTCTAGATACCCCTGGATGGCCCTCATGACCAACTGTGATGATTTTTTGTCTAATTCCCATAGGAGGAATTATTCTTTCACCTCGACAAACAAATTCTCCATCCATACTTAACTCATCTCTTACTTCCCAAAAGGCCCTGAGTTGAGGATTACTTTTGTCTGTACTTAACCACCCATCAGAAATTTTCTTGGCAACATCCCTGAGTAAAAAATCCTTATCCACTTCACGCTTCCATTCATTAATCTGTAGACCACATGACTCTGAAAACACTCCTGCAACACAATAGTCATTCCAGCTGCTTTGATCCACTTCCTTAAGTGGCAAAGACATTCTACTTAGAAAATCCGCTATGATGTTTTTTACCCCCGGGACATACTGTACCTCGTAAACAAAATCTTGAAGTCTCATGGATAGCCTCGCTATTCTAGCTGACGCTCTGCAAAGACCCTCTGTGGTGAGAAGTTTAGTTAACGGCTTGTGGTCCGACCGGAGTGTGAATTTTTTACCCCAAATAAACTTTCTGAAATGTTCCATTGCCCACACGCACGCTAACGTCTCTCTCTCAATTACTGAATATTTCTCTTCACACGGAGACAAAGACCGTGAGGCAAACGCTATTACCACTTCTACACCCTGCTTTGTCACTTGGGAAAGAACACCCCCAAGTCCTGTGCCGCTGGCATCAGTAGTTACCAACGTTTCAGCACAAGGGTTAAAACCTTGCAAAGTGGGAGCCGTTGTAATAGCATGTTTAATTTCTAAAAACGCTTTCTGACAGGCTGTGTTCCATACAAATGGTGTTTTGTTTTTCATCAATTGTCGCATTTCAAAAGTTTTATGTGAGAAGTGGTCGACAAACTTAGAATAATATTCGGCTAATCCTAAGAATGATCTAAGATCATCCTTGGATTTGGGTGCCGGCGAATTGATGATGGCTTCAACAAGTTTTTGTTTGGGTTTGATGCCAGAATCACAAATCTCATGTCCTAGATAAGTAACTTTTGTTTCCGCAAATTTGCATTTACTGCCTTCAGCGACTAAACCATTGGACTCTAATATCTTTAAAACTTGTTTCAACCTAGAATCATGATGAAATTTGTCTTTACCCATGATTAAAATGTCATCTTGAAAGAAAATTACCTCAGGTATATGCCCTAGTAAGTTAGACATCAATCTTTGAAAAACAGCCGCTGCTGATGCTAATCCAAACGGCATTCGTGTAAATCTGAAACACCCAAAAGGGGTACAAAACGTAGTCAGGTGTCTACTCTCAGGATCAAGTACCACCTGATGGTAGGCAGCCGAAAGATCTAAGGTAGAAAATACTTTAGCACCACAGGTAAGCGATAGCATTTCATCGATTCTGGGGAGAGGAAATTGGTCAACCAAAATGTTATTGTTCAAATATCTCAAATCTACACATAAACGGGCCTTACCATTGGCCTTGCGAGCAACGACCAATGGAGAAACCCATTCAGCAGCTTCCACACTTTCAATCACACCATTCTCTAGTAATTTTTCCAGCTCTTGTTTTACCTCTTCCCTAACAATGAACGGTATATTCCGAGCCTTGTGTATCTTGGGTACCGCTCCATTTTTTAATATAATTTTGTGTGTGAAACCTTTAAGTTCACCCATCTGGGATGAAAACACCTTTGGAAAATCTTCTAACACCCATTTTTTTGTGTTTTCACTTTCACAGGCTACTAATACCTGTTCTTTACTGTTTGGGTCCAGTATAATATAGAGGTTTCTCTGATCCCTCCACCCTAAGACGGACGGTCCATCTTTAGAAACATATAATTTACCAGTAGCATGTCTACCCTTGAATCTAAAGATCAACACTCTGAACCCTAGGATGTCAATTTTTTCCCCAGTGTAGCTTTCTGGACTAATATCACTTGGCTCCAATTTTGTTCCAATGTGGGCAACAAACAATTCTTCCCATACCTGTTTGTTTACAATTGTGTATGGGGAACCCGAATCGGCTGCTAACTGGACATCGACTCCACCCAGTGACATTTTGCACATAGGCTTAGAGGAACAATCATCAGTGATGTTTAATACAACATTTTTCTTTTTAAATTGAATTTGAAGCTCCTCCTCAGAAGATGCTGAATTATCATATTGTTCAGAATCGTATATACATGCAACTTTGTTCTTGCTACTCTTTTTGGGCTTTCTACGGCAAGCTTTTGCAAAATGACCAACAAGACCACATTCCAGACATTTAGCGGATCTTGCAGGGCATCTATCAAAATTTGCCGCATGAAGATTACTACCACATCTGTAACAAACAACATTACCATACTTCTTTTGTTCAAACCTATCTTTTCTTTTAACCTCGGTTTTGGAATCATGGTACGATTTTCGAACTGTTTTACCCTCTGAAATCTTATTTACTACCTCGGTGTCTTTTTTTTTCCACCGCCAAACTCACTTTTGCACATCTTTCTGAAAGTTCTGCTTTCTTAACCATTACTATAATGTCCTTGAGACTGCTTTCGCCTTCTACCCATAATTTGTCCTGTAACGCTTTATTTTTTGCGTACATGACAATTTGATCTCTAATCAATTCGTCATGTAATTGAGCAAATTTGCATTTGCTCGCAATTTTCTTTAAGGCAGAAACATATTCCTCAATACTCTCATTTTTCTCCTGTTTCCTTTGGAAGAAACTATGTCTGGTTACAGCAATACACACCGTGGGAGAAAAATATTCATCTAAGTCAACAATTGCTGCTTTGAACACATCCATATCTCCACCTTCCCTTTCTTGCCTTTGATTCTCATTGTATATTCTCAAACCTTCAGGTCCTAGACTATACAATAACATCCTTTTCTTTCTTTCAGGTGAGAATAAGCCATTAGAGTCTTCCATATTCGCGATATAGTTTATAAAATATTCTTTCCAATCTGTCCAAGGAATAGGTGGATCTCCAGGTACAGTGAGGAATTCTCTAGGCGAGTTGATGTGCATTGAATTTGATGTAATGACAGGATCCATGCTAGTCGTGGCTGTATTAGCTGTATCCGGCATTTTGTGGAACTTGCAATTAATATACACGTGTTCAGGGTAAAACCTTTAAAAGGTTCCTAATCCTTTTTTTTCTTTTTAAACGTTCCACCGTATGTAAAATAACCAAACACCCTTGTACCCAAAGAGAACTAAAGTAAGGTTCGTTATAACTGATTTGCCATCTTACTTGTGAATATCTTCGTGCTCGCTTTCAACCAAAACAAAAACGAAGTGTTCCGATGCCTGCAGCGCCTCGTAAACCGTTGTTATGGCAACGTTGTACATAAAAAAAAAATGGCCGCCGGAGTGTTTGACGCTTATGCGTTACGTTGGCACGTCGGTGATCACACGCACATCAACGCGCTGACGTTAGGAACTTGACGCACCTTCCTCGCGCAACACTCACCGGCTGAACGCGCTGATCTCGTGCAGGATTCAAATTATGCAGTCTCAACGGTAAGCGCCGTACACATTGCGGGTTACTTCATTTCTATAAATACTTGCTTCTTCGTTGTCCGAGTAGCTCACAGCCACGTAGAGTGTAAAGTTCGCTCAACGGAATTCTTGATCGTGGTAATCCTGTACATTAATCACAAAAAACCTGGTTCCGCTTCTTGTGCTGAATTTCCTTCACGATCGCAACACACTGTGTCTCATCCCGTCGCCAAAATTGTAGTAACTCCTCCAAAGCGTTGGGTACAATACATTGGTTTATTGAAGTTACAACGAAGTAAAATACAAGGGTGCTGGCCACAACTCTTCCTGTTACATCTGTGCCTTCTACATTCTACATTCCACCATAAATACCCATTCCATATATCGTCATGACACTCTAACCTTCTAAAGTTCTATTAACTTAAAGCAACACTATACTACAGTGGGCTGGTCCGGCCTGTTAATGTATGCATATTGAGCGGGGGCAGGGGGCCTGAGCAGAAGTCGCCTCACTTGTTTTCAGGTGTTTCACTAGTGTGAACTAATCTGTGCATTTTTTTTTGTTTTATCCAAGTACAGCTACGAAAATATGCCTGTCTGGGACCCCCCCCCCCCCCTCCCCCACCCCCCTTCTTTTTATAAAGCTTTGCGAAAGCAGTGTTTTGTGGAAAGGCAATATGCAAATGTAGGCCACTTTTTTAGCGTGCCCGGTCCGATTTTTAATCCCAATCCAACCCTGCTTGTGTACCCTCGATTTGTGCCCAGGACGCAGATCTGTAAGGGTATTGATAAAGAATTGGTTAGCATCTTCACTCAGGCTGAAGGTATCCTTATCCATCGCCTGGTTAGAATAAATGCACATTTCCGAATATAACACGTCACTCCTCCTAGGCGGTACTTAATTGTTATGGGGAAACTAAGACTACAGTTACTGCATACTTATTCCTTTTTGCTGTAAAACCGGGTCGGAACGGAAGTTCCTCTCTGACACGGGCCCGCTTGAAACCATGTATTTATCGTCCACCAGCTGCCGAAGCCCCTCTGCGGCCTGGATTTCCAGACCGTGACCGACACAGAAATCCTTTCTCTCTAGACCGGATGAACCCTACCTCACGCCCACGCTGCGTGTCAAGTTCATCTCGCGAGTGACCTCTGCAAACATTTCCACCGAAGGCCTGCCCCCTCGGCCGCCCACCCCTCCAGCCGCAGCCAGTCCGCCTGTGCGCAGCTGGCACCCTCCTTGGCGGGCTCCAGGCTCCAGCTGGTGCCGTGTTTGTGCAGGTTGGTCCTGGCCAGCGGCCCTCCCGAGACACGGTCTCAATGGTGAGAAAAGTGAGGCCGTGCGGCGACACCCAGGCGGCCGTGCGTACGGCTAGGAAAAGGGTCCAAGCAGGTCTCTAAGGAGCCCGGGAGGCAGTGAGGAAAAGACTGCACCTACTCACCCTGCATCTTATTCACGCTCTTTCCAGCTTCAGATTGAACTCTTTCACCCGGTCTAGTTTAGCGTCTTTTTGTGCTGTGGTTTCATCGTTTTTTGTAACAAATCCAGCAGTGTTTCTTGAAGAGCAGTGACAATCTGGCTCATTTGGCCTACTTTGGCCTGCTCTAGAAATTGAACAAGCATTTGCAATGCAATAGGTCTCGCATTACTGAATGTTTGAGCTATTGGCGTTGCAAATAATAATGCAACACCAAGAGCTTAAACTTTCAGTAATGTGAGACCTATTGCATTGCAAATGCTTGTTTATTATGGATCAAGTGGACTGGGCTTTGAGGTCTGGAAAATAAGGAAAGGTTTTTCATTAGGGGTCTTTTTTGTGAAACAAGAAATACATTTTTCTTAAACCATAACGCAAAACTGGCCAACGCACAAGTCGCTTCCTTGGGGCTAGTAATTGTGCCGAACGTTAATGCAAATTCCTATTTATGAGATAATCAACATCCAATTCTACAATGAGGTGAATGTCCGGATATTAACAAGCTTAGCAAATAACGGTATTAGTGCTTTAAATAACAAATTCTTATTAATGAGAGAAAGGTAATGTTCGCAAATGTTAAAAGGATTCTTGTCAATTCATCATGGCATGATGACCGCTGTGGTCTAATAGTGCGTGGTCTAGTAAAGTAAACCGTATAGCATTCGGTACCGGCTTTGGCCCTGAGGAAGTGACTTGTGTCGTGAAACATGTGTTGGCCAGTTTTGTGTTGTGGTTTAAGAAAAATTGATTTCTTGTTTCAAATAAAGACCACTAATCCATCAACGTTCTTTAGCTCACTTCGCCACCCCCAGTTCAGACCCAGCCATATGGGGAAGAGTTGCCACACTGAAACCCATCATTCCTTGGCAGGTAGCATGTGGAAAGAGCAAAGCCAGTCTCCGCTGAAGGCTACCAACCCTACGAGCAAGCTGCAGGGCAGTCAGAGGGCTCTCCTCCCACAGGCATTGCTTCTCGCTGTTATATTCTCATGTGGAGGTCCATGGGATCAGCCAGATAGGTCACTGAAGACATGTCTGTGGCATGTGATGGGCGGTCTGGGGCTTGATCCAGACACCGTCCTATGGGTACTGAAGACATGTCTGTGGTATGTGATGGGCGGGCTGGCTCCAGACACCGTCCTATGGGCACTGAAGGCAGGTCTGTCGCATGTGATTGAGGGGCTGTTGGGATGAGATGGGCGGGCTGGCTCCAGGGACCGTCCTATGGGCACTGAAGACATGTCTGTGGCATGTGATGGGCGGGCTGGGACTTGCTCCATACACCGTCCTATGGGTACTGAAGGCATGTCTGAGGCATGTGAGCGCTGGGCTGGCTCCAGAGCTGCATACCGCTTGTTTGGTGAAATGTATTAGGAGGTGGGATGTCCAACTGCCTCGTTCTGTCACATGACATTGCATCCTAGCGCTCTCCTCTCCTTTGAGGCACTGAATAATGCAAAGCACCAGTATTACAGCTTGCTGATGGGGGTGTCTTGGGGCTCAAAAACCCTAGCACAGGCCTGTTAACGTGCAGGTCTACCTTGGGAGCCTTTCATCCTCCCAATGTCGATTAAGCGACTGCCGTCGAACTGGGTAATAAACAACACCTATTCTTTACACTGTTGCTAAACTGTGGCAATAACCTTGATGTAAAAAATATAATTCATTATAAAGAGGATCGCAACAATATAGGTAATTATTTTTATATTAATAATTGTGGTGGGCGTAGCTCACACTGCTCACTGAATAGTCTCTCGTGATCATTTAGATAGCAAGAGCCAAAAACGCCAAACTCAATAGCACCCATATGAGACCGACCTAGTAGGGATAACAGGCTGACCTTGCCCGGTCGGGTTTGAACGCGTGGTACGTTTGTTAATCCAGAGCTGCCCCTATCAGGGCACCCGCCATCTTGGATGAGCTTGGTGGAAATTCCAGTTGTCGAGTTGCAAATGGCTTCTATCGGACCCAGTTGCCTCACGTGGGTTCTAGGACAGTAAAGTACTTGTGAAGATCGCAGCACACACAGAGAAGGGGACTTAAAACCTCCATCGAAAACCAATAAAAAGCATTATAAAAGAGACCCACTTCTGGAATCCACCTGGGGTCCACTGGGAAGCAGTTCACTGGATCTCCGAAAGGTTGCAGGGCAGCCAGCACCTGGATCCAGCGGTCACCAGTAGTAACTGGGCAGCAGGAATTTCCTCCAGAGATGTGAACAAAGCACAGCCAGAGGGCAGACTAGGTCATGTCAGGCCCAGGCGAGATTTTGTACGCAGATTGTTTTCCATACATCTCTTTTATTCAAATAGATAAATACCATAGAACTCTGGGGGTGTGGAGGGGGGTTTAGGTCAGCTTCTCCTTGAAGAACCTGGTCTGTCAGCAGCAGTGTGGAACACCACATACAGCGCACACAGAGTACCAAGGGAAAGTGACAGGGCAATGCATGAAGCACTTGGGAAGACCCGTGGCAGTGTAGCCTGCTAGACGCTATTATTCTTTATGTAGGTCTCTAGAGTTTATCACGTCTGTGAAGGATTAGCTCACCCTGTGCAGTTTTGTCTTTCCATCAACAGAACTACAAATCCCAGAAGCAATTTTTTGGGGGGTTGAAATTTGCAAATTATGTGGCAAATGCACAATAATGCTTAAAACGCCACCGCAGAATAGCATATTTGGAGCAGTATATAAACCGATTCCACCTACCTCAGCGAGGACTCCATGACTCCATGAACCCACTTCAATGGTCATGAAACAGATTCACCAATATTGGGCTGTACAGACATCCTGAATCATCGGGCAACTCCCGCGCCGCAGTCACCACACTGTTATTAAAATAATCTGCAGAACCAAAGAAGCTCTTTTGGTACATTTGAGATTAAAAAACGGCCGAGAAAGTGAAAGTAATCCCGCTAAAGTGCGGCGCTCGCGCCCATGCACTGTAGCTCTAGGCTGGCCTGGTAGCACTTTTTGGAGCCCTCTCAATAAGTCTCGCCAGACCAGCGCATGCGCTGGGTCAGGCGAGACCTAAAAATGGAGTGCCCTTCGCCCTTGCATGCCTCTTAGAGCCTGAAACATAATAACAACTCTTACATTTCTGCAAAAACAGAAATTGTGTAATGGCCAGAGTTTCAGCATCCCGGACCTCTGCCGGTTTTTAGGTCTCGCCTAACCCAGCGCATGCGCTGGTCTGGCGAGACATTTTGAGAGGGCTCCAAAAAGTGCTACCAGGCCAGCCTAGCGCTACAGTGCATGTGCGCGGGCGCGCGCGCCGTGCTTGCCCGCGATTACTTTCACTTTCGCGGCCGCTTTGATGTTTGATCGCGATCACTTTCGCGGCCGCTTTGATGTTCTCCGTGAGGCTTCAATAGATTGCAGCAGTTAAAACAAGCATTGGCATAGCCAATAGGTCTCGCTTTTGGGACCTTATAAGTGTTTAGTTATGCAACTGTTGGATGGCTAAACACTTATAAGGTCCCAAAGGCGAGACCTATTGGCTATGCCAATGCTGCCGCTACTGATGTACATGGGGAGGCATTTACCTGATCCTAAAATGGCACCTGCACCATATCTGGTGATCCCAAGCGCTGCACTGCCTTTGAAGGTGTGCTTCGGAGCGAACTGAACTTTCTGTGCAGCCCCCTGATCTGGCCCACACTTCAGGCTGTGCAGCTGGAAGACCACTCTCTAATACATGGCAGAGCAGCCAGGCTTGGAATGGGGTGGAGTGGGTGATAGAATGCGGGCAGGGCACGACTCCGGCATCTGCGTCTCCCATGGCCTCCTAGGAGAGTTTATCTGTCTAATGCAGGTAAACTCGGCTAGGTTCTGTTTAGGCTCCAGAGCTCTAGCGTCTCTCTCAGGACCAGAACAGGTTCCGCTCTGGTTCAAGAGCCTCGGAGAGCTGCGGTCCTTGAGCACCGAGTCCAAACTCCCCCCTCCAGTCTCCCTTTTTGGTCATTTTTTGTGATTTGGGGTATTTTGATTCTGGGTGCAAGATTTTCACATAGTGTCCTTTGGCGTGTGAAAAACACACATACAATTTGAGCTCGATCGTTTGCTCCTGTGCAAGCTGACCCTTTACACCGATTTGTACAGCTCTGGGATAATTGTACCATGTCCCCTGATCATTCTAAATTTGAATGTTCAATCGCAGATATTTTCTCCATCCTGAAGAACACATATTGGCTAATCCTTCGGTCAAAATGTTGACAATATACTAATTGATTAAACTTTAGATTTCCTTTTTTTCAATTTTCTCCTATTAGAAATGCTTAACTGGGTAGACTTTTCTCTTACATGTAAGTTCAACCAGCCATTTCTGTTACGTTTTTCTTCACCTTGTGTATTTTTCGTATTTTTCGTATAATTAGATGAGTACCTGCACTGCGTGACCCACACCTGAAATTCCATTAACATGTACTGCTGTGCACACTGTCATTGTATTTAATGTATTTCCTGTTTTTTTTTCATTCTTTTCTCCTTTTCGTTTCGTATTGTCTTTCCTGAAGTGATAATTCACACATTGCAAGTATTTCCCGTGCAGAATGAGAAGTTATTTAGCAATACAGGTGTACCAATGAGTTATACTATTTAATCCTAAGGAACTGGTATTTCTTCGATTTATGCTGGCACTTTTCTCTTAAATGTCCAAAATATTAAGCCTTTTCCTCGTTTTCAGTACTTGCTATCTTTTTCTTTCAGTTGGTTGTCTTTAACTACACCTATGTCCTTTTAGAAAGTGAAACCTTTTTCAGAAACCTAAGTCACAAAATGGTTTAGTGACCTTTATCTTGAAATTGATTTTGTGTTATCATAAGAAGGTAAATAGCTTCAGACTGTTATAACCTTCCTCATATGTGCCATATGGCTCTTTGTGGACTTGCGTTGTTGTTTAAAGATGCATATTGCAGATGTGAAAACTCGAGTCCTATCTCCTCCCTTGTATGCCAGTTAGACAAAATCGATTCGATAACTATTGCAACCAGTGATGCCACGGTTTAACCTTTGGAGGTCGTGTTCCTTCGGCCGTCGTATCAAGGTGGCAGCTCAGTGTCATTAAAACAATTTCAAAGTTGGTGAAAAAGGGAAGGGCCTCCAACCGAAGATTGTCTGGAGGGGGTTCCTTACCAAAGCTTGCGGGCAAGTATAGCCATTATATTTTCAAATGGAATGGAAAAAGAGACCCTCTTCAGGTTGACATACACATGGCAAGGAAGGCTTTCCCGAGAATGACGTCCAGGCCTGCGACACGTCGAAGCTGTGGCTACGAGGATTCACATTTGCAAACAAGAATGTAAGATATATGGTGTGGATTTCAGACCTGTGCGTGGATTTTCAAGGCCCAGTCTCGTAGGCAGTGGAGTTTTCTGTAGTATCTGGTCAACAATTCCTCGACTGACCATTCCCATATTGCTAGGACCGGAGCTGGAATAGTAAATCTGCCCAGAAGGTGCCATGTGGGTAATGGCCAACACCAGCGTGAACTAATGGGGGTGATGATGCCGTGTTTATTTAACAGGAGGCTCCTCACAAAGACCTGGTCTACACATATTGTCGTTTTAACACGCAGAGCAGTAACGCGTCATGGCATCGAGTATATCTGCTTTGCATGGCCATTTGAATTGCTGACCCATATGCTGGCTTGAGAAGAAGGTTGATGCCTTCACAGGGCCTTTCTTGAAATGCCGCGGGTAGTGTTTGTGTTAAAATGCGGTCTACTCCAAACACCAGATGGACTCAGGTAGGAGAACAGCAATTCTTTATTCAATTAAGTTGTCCTGCATGGAAAGCGAAGCTCTCCCTTGGCCAGCCAGTTATCAACTGCCAGGCTCAGAATCTCATCCTCCTAGGTCGAACGTGGAATGCACTGAACACAGCGCTCCACATTCCACACTAGGGGTTCCTTAACAGATCAAGCCAAGAAGAAGATTACAACACATCCTCTTCTCTTATACAAATAAATGAACAATGAATGAATGAAGTACAGGGAAAAAGAATAAACGAAGTACATAACATTTTCTTTCCTAATTTGCATGGTGCACGTCATGCAACAATTACTTAACATTTTAAAGAAGAACATAAAGAAACACTTACACCAATAGGTCCTATCAGTTACATATGTAATCTCTCAAATAACCTGGAGGATGGCGACCCCTCACATGCTTCTCTTCTCTTGCAACCGGAACTATTGAAACAGCCCCATCCAAAGAGACAGAGGCATCACCACCACCTTGTCTTCCCACATGAGTGGAACCACTGTCCAGAGAACTGTTCAACAAATCAAGATCAGACATAGATAGAAAAGTGTTACCACCATCTGTGACTTTACCTTCTTTCTTGACATCACCACTAACACTACTTTTCTGGTACAGTGCCACACGTCTATAGTTCCACTTGTCCCCATTGTCCAGAATCACACCATAAGGTAAGATGTGTTTAACCTTGTAAGGACCTAAAAACTTTGAAACCCGAGCACCAGGTCTGCCACTGCGTACTTTTACCAAATCACCTGGAGAAATGTGTTTCCCAGATTTCTTCTCCGTACACCCCCCATGTTGAGAAGAGAAGGATAAACTACTACTGGGTGCAGAATCACTCAACACCATCTCTTTAAACCATGTGGGAACCAGTTTGGTGTTGGGCAGTCTACCACGCATCAGTTCAAACGGTGTCTTGCCTGTCACTCCATGCGCACTCGAGCGATACGCCCACAGCATTTCAGACACCAACCCCTCAACTCCAATTCCGCTAGACCGGGCCATCTGAATAGTACCTTTAACAAGCCGGTTCGCCCTCTCAACCATCCCATTGCCCTGCGGATTATAAAGAGAGGTGCGAACATGTTTGATGCCAAAGGACCCCAGAAATTCCTGCATCTCATCAGACGTCAGCTGAGTACCATTGTCCGTTATCAAGACTGAGGGTATGCCTTCCTCCCGACATATTTCCTTTAGGACACCAATAGTAGATGATGTGGTGATATCCTTCAGAAACTTAACTATCAACCACTTTGAGTGGACATCCACCACTACCAAGCCAAAACGTAAACTCTCCCTCAGTTCATTCATGGGTCCAATGAAGTCTAAGCAAACACTATGCCATGGTTGACCTGGATCTGTTATATGTCCTAAGGAAGCTTGGACCCCTACTTTCAACCGTTTGTCACTCTCCTTACAAACCTCGCAATTAGCAACTACAGAATCTACATCTGAATCCATTCCAGGCCACCACCAATTTGCTCTCAACCTTTTTTTAGTCCTAGTTTGGCCCAGATGCCCTTCGTGAGCCAAGCTTATTAGGTTATGCCTTAACGCCACAGGTGGAATAAACCGTTCCCCTCGCATGATTACAACATCCCCACATACAGACAGTTCATCAAGGATCTTAACATACGGCCTAGTGGCGTGAGAGACTGAGCTTTCTCTTCTACCCCCCAAGAGAATCAAACGTTTAAGTTCTAACATAGAATTGTCAGAAGACATTTCCCTTAACCAATCTGCCTTTGTAATGGCTTGGGATTCAACCACACTCAATACATCTTGTACTGATGCTACAGCTCCTTCACTTTGTTTCTTCTTTATCAACTATCTCCCAATCAAGAGATAATCTTGATAAGCAGTCGGCTTGTACATTCCTCCAACCTTGAATATAAACCACATCATAGCAATACTCTTGAAGGCGAGAGGCTAATCTAGCCAATCTTGCTGAACACTTGTTTGTACCCCCTGGTAACAACACCTTGATGAGAGGTTTGTGATCTGATTTGAGTGTGAATCTTGAACCCCACAAATAGGTTCTAAAGTATTCACACCCCCAAGCAGCAGCCAAAGTTTCCCGTTCTATCACCGAATAATTTTTCTCGGAATCAGTCAGCGTCCTGGATGCAAATGCCACCGTCTTCTCATGACCATTATGTAACTGAGCCAAAACTGCTCCAAGACCTGTGGCACTGGCATCAACAGTGAGTACTGATTGACGCTTGGTGTTAAAAGGAGTGAGAATACCTGCTTCACAAATACTTTTCTTGATCTCCTCAAAGCATATCTGATGAGAAGTGCTCCACGCAAAAGCAACTCCCTTCTTTAAGAGGGATCTTAACGCCACAGTTTTGGTTGAAAAATCCTTAACAAACTTAGAGTAATACTCTATAAGTCCTAAGAAGGACCTCAGCTTGTCCTTATCCGAGGGAACAGGAGCCAAGCGAATAGCATCTAACAAATTTTGTTTGGGTTTTACTCCCTGGTCCGAAATTTCATACCCTAGGTAGTCAACTTTATCTACAAAGATTTTGCATTTCTCACGTCTGAGAGTCAAGCCAGAGTCTCTAATTTTAAGTAATGCTTCTCTGAGTGTATGATTGTGTTGATCCATTGTGTCTCCAAAAACAAGGATATCGTCTTGGAAAAAGACAATATTATTCACATCCTTAAACAATACATTCATTACTCTCTGAAAGATGCTGGCAGCCGAACATAGGCCAAACGGCATCCTAGTACACTGAAAAATGCCATCCATGGTGATAAAGGCTGTGAGTGGCTTGGACTCATCATGTAGTTTGATTTGATGATACGCATTTTTTAGATCCAATTTCGAAAAAAACTTACCACCACTCAAAGCCAGAATCAACTCATTGATGTTTGGTAGCGGAAAGGTGTCTACAATTACATTTTGGTTAAGCGACCTGAGGTCTATGCAAAATCTAAATTTTCCGTCAGATTTTTCAGTGATAACAACCGGAGAAACCCACATTGAGCTCTCTACAGGTTCTATCACCCCCGAAGAAACCATATCTTTCAACATATCCTTAACTGCATCCCTAGCCACTAAGGGTGTCCTGCGCACCTTGTGTTGAACAGGAATAGCATTGGATTTTAGAATTATTTTATGTACATAACCCTTAAAGCAGCCTAATTCTTCTCTGAATACATCCTTCATCTCATCTAAAATTTTCCCAAGAGATGGGTTGTCAATCACCATCACCTGAGAGGAAGCTCTGGGATTAACTATGATCGAAAGATCATATTGATGCATCCACCCTAAAATAGGTGGTCCCTCAGTGGCAACATATACTTTTCCTTGAATAGATCTGCCCTCAAATTCTATCGTGGAGTTCATATATCCTAACAAACTTATTGTTTCACCTTGGTAACCTCCCGGATTAATATCCTTGGGTAATAACACCACATTTGCCCATGACATTTCAAATATATCTTTTGGAATAATCGTGTACATGGATCCACAGTCTACCATCAATTGCACTGGTTTCCCATTAATCAGAAAATCTGCTTTGGGTCTATTCTTCCTGCCTATATGGTCATCGACACTTAAAATGTTGTCAGCAGGATCATCCACACTTAATATCTTATCCACCTGCTGAATTGGTGTAGTGACTATGCATGAAGGATCTGTATCCTGAGAAAAAATGTTAGAATTACTATCAATTGTGGCCACTCTCTGTTTAAAAGATTGCCTACACATATTAGCAAAGTGACCCTTACGCCCACATTTTTTGCAACCTTTCCCTATTGCTGGACATCTAGTGTAATCCGCATTGTGAAATGAACTACCACATCTGTAACACAATCTAATTTGCTGTCTACCTCTTTGCGGCATTTTGCCTGACCTAAACACAGCTGCAACATCTGAATCCTCTTTAGATACACTCGAAACACTATCTGAAAAGTTTTCTTGTTTTTTCTTTAGCTCTCGCATACAGTATTGAGACTGTTCAAGAACTTTTGCTATATCAATAGCATCTTTCAATGAGGGATTCTTTGCAGCCCAAAGACGTTCCTGTGTTTTTTTACATTTACATTGCACTATCAACTGATCACGAACAAGTTCATCAGTCATTGTGCCAAATTTGCACTTCAAGGAAAGTTCACGAAGTTTAGATACAAAATCATCAACCGATTGATTTTCTTCCTGTCTGTGCGTGTAGAAGTTATAACGATTCATGACAATATTGACTTCTTTAGCAAACCTTGTTTCAAGACGTTTCTTAGCTTCCACATATACATCTTCAATGGCATTTCCATTGGGTAGAGTAGCAGGTGGAAGGTATTTAAAGATACGTTGACCCTCTTTGCCTAAATTATTTAACAAAAGTGCTCTTTTCCTAGCTGCACTAAACTTGGAACCATCAAGAGCATCAATGTAATTTTCAAACATGGGTAACCAATCTTCCCATTCGATGGATAAGGGGCCTGACGATGCTAGGAAAACAGGAGGTGAAAGGATTGAGCTCTGTGACTCCATTGCCATTGCGATTGCGTGAAATAAATGTAAAAACTTAGACAGTCACAAAAGGTTCCAAGTACAAGCACACTGCAAAAATAAACAAAGTGTCGAAAATTTTAACTAAACTTTCGCAAATTATGAAAGCAACGTGTACCTTGCATAACGGTCTTTACTTGCGCAATGAACAATTGGGTGCCCAGTCCGTGTAGCAGTCAACAGGAGACAGCCGTGAAGACAGCTGATGCGAAGTTGTGAAAAATACTTAACTAAAATGGCCGCCGACGTCGTAGTAACGTGCTATTTAGAGGAAATAGGGCTTGTCCGATGAACGCGAGCAGCGTACCAGCCTTCGTTCTTTCTAAAGTTGGTTGGGCACACGGTGTTCGTCGGGTCTCGCGCGCTGTTAGGCTCGTGAGCACGTAATGGCTCGAGCGTCAGCCTCGCATCCAAACCAACCGTTCAGCAACCCAAAGCCAACAAGGAATTTACTCCATCCACATACGGCACCTCATCGTGGAGAGAAGTCGAAGGTCGTCGAGAAAAGATGTCGAAGACGAAGTCGGAGCCAGTCAAAGCCAGAAACGGCAATCCACTCCACAGCTCACCGCGTGAGTCTTGAGCCGCCACCACTGCAGGACGCTGGCCAACTCGTCGCCAATGTTAAAATGCGGTCTACTCCAAACACCAGATGGACTCAGGTAGGAGAACAGCAATTCTTTATTCAATTAAGTTGTCCTGCATGGAAAGCGAAGCTCTCCCTTGGCCAGCCAGTTATCAACTGCCAGGCTCAGAATCTCATCCTCCTAGGTCGAACGTGGAATGCACTGAACACAGCGCTCCACATTCCACACTAGGGGTTCCTTAACAGATCAAGCCAAGAAGAAGATTACAACAGTTTGCAGCGTGCTCTTTGCAAGCAAGCACAGAGCAAGGATTCTTGACTCGCTTCAGAAAGCGAAAGCTGCCCCCTACCGCACCACACCACACACTGCCGGCTTGTTCTGTCCGTTTGGTTGTTACCCACCTGCAGGTGGCGCCCTGGTACGTATTCCCGTAGACATAGCGCGCCCTCCTTCTTCCAGCTCAGTACCTTCTGAGGTAGGACTGAACTCTTGCAATATTCGTGTTCTGTGGGTTGTGGAACTTGTTTTGCCCTCGCCATGGATCTGAATAGGATCAGAGTCGATGCATGAATGCCGCGTAACCCGAGGATTGCAACTGTTCAAAGCTTCCGAGTGCCGGAGAAGAATGTGAACTTTGGGAGAATATTCGAGACGTTAAGATGACACTCCCGCGTCTCCCACCCAGATTTATTCCGTTCGTTTCAGACGACACAATGGGCAATTGTGAGGAGAGGAAAAGGAATTCTGTATTCGATCCGTCTGCGTTTCCCAGCCTGGGGGCATGCGGCTGCGCAGGGCTGGGAGGGGCGCGCGTGGCAAAGACCAGTTGTGTTCTAGTTTGCCAGCCTGGGCTAGAAGTGAGCTCGCTCTGTATCGCAGCCAGTGTCTCATAAGGTCACCGTGAAGTTAATTAAAAAGTACTAAGTGGACACGTAAATATATGTACATATGCACACACCCAGTTCATGCGGACTCTCGTTAACATTTGCTTATCTTTGGTTCCATAGGTCACTGCGAAAACTGCCTTCTTATTCATCTTACCTCAGTACAACATTAGTGTCCCTGCACCAGGTAAGTGAAGTTTACTCCCTATTTTTGTGTAATCTCTGATTTGATTAAATAACTTGTTTATTTGAGGCGCAGACATAAATCTTTACAGCCACAGTTTACCTGGAATTGCATCAGCAGATTTTGAAAACTAAACTTGCCCTAAGCTCATTATTTCAAGTAAATCCTCTTGATATTCTTTCAATCTTTTTTTATTATTATTATTTTTTTTTAAAGAGCTAAAAAATAAATGCTAATTATAAGCGGAAGTTTAATTGGAGGTATGGTTCCCTCCCAGAAACCAAATTCCCATCATTTACATTCTCATGTGACCAATTTTTTTCTTTCAAGTCGTTCCTAATCCCCGTTACCAGCAGCTGGCGGCATTGCCAAGAGCCGGAGCAGGTCTTTGCCTGACCTGCTCCGCTATCGCCACGAACCAACTCATAATGCAGGGCTGCAGCAGTGCGCCCAGATACCTTCCAGGAGACAATGGAACCTACTGTTAGGAAGGTAAACCGCGCCACATTATTTCATCCGCACCAGCACGTGGAGGTAGGTAGATAAGGTGGACGTAGGAGAGCGCTCCAGACTGCCTCGTGTCCTTTCTTCTTTGGAATACATTCTTCTAGTTAGCATTGTTTTCTGTGGTTTCTGTGTTGATAGTGCAGCGTCACGTGTTGGTCTGTGTGTGTGTGTATTAAAGTTTAATGTGCAAAACAAATGTACCACTTTAGGATGCCCACCACATAATTGGCCCATTAGAGTGGAGAGATATGCCTTAGTGGCTGCTCCCCTATAATGTCCTTCATTGAAGATGTAAAGGGATTGCAATATCCAGGATCTACTTCACTGTTCGTTACAAATGCAAAGATTCTTGGTAGTTTAAGAGAAACCTCAAAGACCAATCTGCTCTGAAGGCTTTAACCGATTTGTCCCCACTATTTGTTGCTTAAGTCCAGCTCTCTTCCAGTTCACTTTGAGCTGTGGCTGTTCTTACTGCTTTAATGCAATCCCTCATCTTTTGTGATGCCGGGAGGGGGCACACACGCACACCTGCCTCTGAAGGGCAAAACCTGAGACAAAAGGAGGTATTGCATTCGTGTGTGTGTTGATATATTATGTGTCTGTCGGAGGGAATACACTGTGTTAAACTATATGGCGATGCATCCTTATCTATGCTGGATACAGCCATGTCTTAACCCATTGGCCAGTTCCTCTACTATCTATTGCTTTCTCAGAGGTCCAGCAGGAGTCCTAATTCTCTCATTCTCTATCAGACTGGTTTGAAATAAATCCTTTTGAAGGTTAGTCCGATGACCAGGCCACTGCATTCAGAATATCCTCCAAGCAGGCTCACCAAGCAAAAGATTTAAGGCCTTTGCCCACAGAGTGGAGTGTTTTCTGAATATCTTGTTGTCCATTCCCGCCTACTGCATGATCTACCATACCCACCTGGCAATGGTCGGAGAGGAGACTCCCCGGAAAGGTTTCCTCAAAGCAATCAAGAGTTTTCTCTCCCGAAGGCCTTGATGCATTTGACAATGCACAACTTTGGCACCGCCGGAAAGACCACATACGAGATTACTCAGGAATTACATTTGATGTGTCTAGTAACATAAAAAAGGACTCCTTATGAGTAAAGGATATTCCTGTAATGGCCAATGCCTTTACGTCCAACATTCTCCTGCAGGAGACCAGACGCAATAGAATGGCCAATTTAGCCAACAACTGCTTCCTGGAAAGGTATTTATTGCTCGGCCATGCAGACACGAGATTCAAAACCTTATTCATATCCCAAAGGGTCGAGCATCTAGGTTCTGGAGGTAGGGACAACCTAATGCTGTGTAGCAATTTCTTAACTAGGAGTTGTCCTCCCACTGGAAGTCTCGCAATCACAGCGTGAGCCGCAGAGGTCGCCGATCGAAATGTATTGACCGATCTCTAAGCCATTTCCTCCGCAGCCAAAGAGGCAAGGAAATTTATGATGTGGACACGTCTTCCCCCCCCCCCACCCCCCCCCCCACCCCCCCCCACCCCCCCCACGGGATCCAAACTCCATTGCAAATACCAACCCAAGTGAAATATTCAAAGAGACACGAGTTTGCTGGATGGCTGCATGAATAGGCTGGCGATTGAGCGCGCAACACCCTATACACCCTAGTCCTTGAATGGGATAGTGATTACGGACCATTGTACATTGAATAAAACGTCTTTCAGGCCTGAAGAAGCCCGCAAGGGTGAAACGCGTTGGCTGCTGTGTATTTAACAATGAATAAAAAGATCTACAAGACCATCTAGTGAAAGACTGACCATTTCTGTCATCGCTGTCCTCCATCATCTGTGGGATTAAAACCCACAAATTCTTGCCTTTGTATCAATGCCTCTCTCAGTTTGTGTTTCCATGCTGTATTTGAAACCATAATAGGTGGCTGGTTTCGGGAGGTGGGCATTGATTGTTAGAAAATATACAGAGCATTTTTTTATCAATTTATAACTAACACCGATAGTTTGTGCAGCAAGATATACCCCGCCACCGATCTTGTATGTAGTAAACACCAACCCATCCTTCCGAGACCAGGCTGACTGATACCTCTTGACTGTACCGTCTGCCCATGCTCGAGAGAGGAGGAGCGCTGCATCTCGTGATAGACCTGGGACTTGCCATCACGACCTGTAATCCTCCATGCCATAAGCTGGAGGCTGTCGTTTGTCACCAGAGTGATCGCTCAGAAGATGAGGCTACTGTTGTAGACGGATTGGAGAATCCCAAGAAAGTTCCATCAGAACTGGAAACCAGACTTACGACTTCATACTGGGGTGATCACCACCAGGTCCACCTTCTACCTGCTCATCTGAGTCATCAGCTACATGATCCTATCAAATGGAGGGAAAAAGCGTAATCCTGCTCCATTGACCAAACCTGGAGAAAAGCATCGGTCGCTACTGCTCCCGGAACCGGTCTCCAGCTGAAGTTCCGGGAAGTTGATGATTGAGTCGGGATGCAAATAGGTCGATTGTGAATGGACCACAAAGGGCGATGTGGGCTTGAAACATAGTTGAAAGATGCTTCCACATGCTCGAATCTCGCAGATGATGAGATTGCCAATTCACCACCTGGTTGGCTGACCTCGGGAGATGTTCAGCCGTCACTGAGACAAGTTGTCAGGCAGTATCCCCAAACGTTCCTGGCCAGGTACGAAAGGGCTTTGGACCGCGTACCTCCCAGATGGTTGCTATAGCGGAATGCCACTACATTGTCCATTTTCAACAGGACCCAAAATTGCACCTGGTATTTGGTACAACATTTCATCTCAAAAGAGCCTGCCCTCAGCTGCAAGAGGTTAATGTGTAGGGACTATTCTGCAGCAGACCATCTGCCACCAGGGGTGAATTCCCTACAGTTACCTCCCCAACCGGAACCACTGGCATCGGACTCGATCACGAGATCAGATTGCAATCCGAAAAATGGCGCAACCATTCCACGCCGCCATGTGGGAGAGCCACCACTGTAGTTTCTTCTTGGCTTCCTCTGAGTGGGGAATGTACTGGGAGTATGTGAGACCACAATGGAGGGGAGAGGCCTTTTAACTGTTGGAGGTCCTGAAAGTGTAGGGGACTCGGAAAAATGGCCTGAATTGAAGATTACAACAGGCCAACCACCTTGGCTATCTGGCTGAGGGAGGTCCTTGGTTTTGCCAACTTCTGCCACACCTCATGCTGAATTTTGGCTATCTTCCTGGAGGGAAGACTCCGTGTTGTGGCCACTGAGTCGATCACAAACCCCGGAAAAGTGGTTGAATGTGAAGGGACCAGGCTTATCTTTGGCTTGATTGATGACAAGCCCCAGGGAATGAAGGAGATCCACTGCCATCTGGAGATTGGGGGACAGGGGAAGCGATCATTGATCCATCAGCAGCATATCGGCCATGTACATGATCATTCATATGCTGGATACCCTCAAGTGTTCTAGCACTGGTCTCAGAACCTTGGTGAAACACCAAGGGTCCGACGACATTCTGAAAGGTGAACTCGAAAGTTTGGTCCTGCCACTGGAATTGGAGGAATTGGTGATGCTGCGGAAAGATCAGGATCGTAAGATAAGCATCCTTGAGGTCCAGGCGGACCATCCAGTCGCTGGGTTGAAGGAGGCCGCAAAGGAGGTGGATGCCCTCCTTTTTGAAGTGGTGGTATGAGTGCTGACCCCTGTCCTGTTTCTGGACCAGAAACGATTGCTCAAACCCAGCGGGGTAAGGAATTGAAAGACATATTGCCCCTTTGGCCAGAAGCTCCTGAATCTCCCGTTGGATAAGGATGGCCTCCTGCTCGGAGAAAAGAATGGCGCATGGGGGAGGGAGACAGGTTGTAAAGGAGACCCTGAGAATTCTATGTGGAACCCTTGCACTGTCTGGAGTACCCAGGCATCAGATGTGAGAGCCTGTCAATTGCCTATAAACTGCATCTGTCAACCCCCCCCCCCCCCCTTTTCCCAAGCGACTGCAAGAAGTGAATGAAAAACTCACTGTGTGTATTGGGGTTTGCTCCTCCATCCCTGGGTCTGTTGCGTTGGCCTCTGTGGCGCACCCATCCTTGGGTGGAGGTAAGAACCCCCGAAGTGCAAGGTGTCTTGCCGTTGGCCGGTCTGGGATCGCTTGCCCTTTCCGGAGGCAGAGTAAGAGGAATGGTCAGCTCTGCGCCTCCTACCTCGCACGACCACACTGAAAACATGTGCATTGAAAATGCGCTTCACCGTTGACTGGGCCTTGTCAAGAGAATCATACGTTGAGGCAAATTTGCGGAGCTTTTTGACGAAAGGGTCGCCAAACACCTGGTTTGCCTCTGATGTGGCCAACTCCCCTAGCTTGAGATCAATTTTAATTAACGGGGACCGGCGCTTCTCCGTAGAGATGGCGTGGTTTGCATTGCCAAGAAATATAATGGCCCTTTGGGCCCAGCTGGACAATAAATCCGGGGAAATCAAGGGTCTGGATGCCTTGGCGTCCTCCGTCATGTCACAGATTTTTACAAGTGGGCCTTTGATGTCCAGGAGCTTGTCCTGGCACAACCACTAGGAGCGGTCAATACCTTTCTTAGGGTCTTTAATGTATTTGGCTAGAAAAGTGGCCATCTGAACGTCTATCTCAGGGGTGATAGCCACTTTCCCATCCGAAGACAGGTGGGAGCATTCTGCCCGAAGGTACTTCCTGACCTCCTGATCAAGGGCTTTATGGAGCCTGCCTACCGCATACTTGGCCACCTGATCGCTGGAGATCCACTCAGAGTAACAAGAATGCATGAAGTCCTCTGGATCTAGTAGGTCTGACTGGGAATCAGCCAGCTCCACTGCAGAGGGCCTAGACCCTGCAGGAGAATTGGACTAGGGTCTCCAAGACTAGCCGTGGTCGTAATCACCCTCTGAACCCATAAGGTAACCGTTTGGGGGAGGGGGGGGGTTTCTTGTTGAACCGGGCCTGGTGGCTCAGTGAACTAATGCAGCCACTGCAGGGGCCTGTGTTTGACGTCATGGTCACAGGTTCAAATCCCGGCGGGTCCACTCAGCCTTTCATCCATATGAGGTCGATAAAATGAGTACCATTGAATTGGGTAACAATAAACATCTGTTATTCAGCGCCAGAACACCTACGGGTAATCGTGCGCTTTACAAATACACCTGTTATGTTATGTTTGGGTGGGGAGCTCCTGCAACATGAGGGGGGTTGGCTCTCAAAAAGGCCTGTTTCAGCCTGTCAAACGCATCTAGATCCACCTCTGACTTGTGCCAGCATTTGCCCTGGTTCTGGGGGGGAAGGAGGGCAATGGCCAGCTCTGGAGGTTGTGGGGCTGAGGGCCCAAGAAGGACTTCCCTCGATACGAGGGGTTGTGGACATCTCTGTGCCATCTGCACAAGTCTCTTCTCCTGAGGGGCCATTGCATCTGAGACCACCTTTATGATGGAGGCACCTACCGTGTCCTTACTGCTCCTCATAGTACTCCTCCATGGGGTGAAGTAGGTATGAAGGATGTGAGTCTGCGTACTGGGTGGCCACCCATCATGTTAGAGGGTGTAAAGTGTATGGGGGTAAGCCCATGAATGATATCCTGAACCAGCCTGTGTGGGCCCTGAGCAAAAGGGGGGAATATTGCCAACCCTAAGACTTAGCAGGTAAAAGGAAGCAGACACAGGCCTTGAAGACCTGAAGAGGACATGTATACTGGGACCAGGTGAGTCTCACAAGGCTCTAGAAGGAAGCGAGGGTCAGGTAGACCAACTTGCTCTTATGCAGTAAAACGGGCTGAATTGCTGTAAGAATGGCAGCCTGGGCGATGTCTGCCTTACAGGAGTCTCTGCTCCTGACACTGTCTTACTCCACAGAGTGTAAACACTCCAGGCTGACTTGGGGCACTTGACTCAGTGTTGCTGTGTGCAGAGGTGCTGAGTGAATGACTGAAATTGACGCGTGCTCTGTGGCCCAGCAAGACCAGGAGCTTCTTCAGTGCGACGCGTGAAGGGCGCGTGCCCTTTACCTGCCGACGGACCGCCGTGTGCCTTGGCCCAAAAGCCCTCACACGAGGGAAACTGACATAAGGAGAAGTTGCGAAAGAGCAACTCTGCATTCCTGCGGTCGTTTAAAAACAAGATGCGAGCACCTCTAATGAACAAGCAGTAATCCATAATAAAACGGCATCAAATATAAAAATATATAAACAAGCATTGGAAATGCAATAGGTCTCGCATGCACTGGAGTTAGAACTATAGGCGTTGTAAATAATAATTTCTTTTAACCACTCGCTGCCTAAGCCAAGCACAGCCCAGTTTGTAAAGACTGTGTGTGCATGGTGGTGTTCTGATAGTATAGTAAACGAAGAAGCTTATCCTAAACATCACTAATATTTACGATTATGTTTGTTTTTATACAAGCCCCCCGAGTAAATGGTTGATGCATTACTTGTATGATTGACGACTTTGATTTGTCCTTTATCACATATTGCACAAGGTCACTGAAAGATTATTTAATAGAGGAAGCCTTTCATGTAGGTTCCTGTTGCACCTGATGCGTACCGAAATCGGGCTGCATAATTTCCACTTCTGGTTTATTGAAATTCAATTTATAAAGAATGCAGTGAACTGCTTTTAAGATGAGTGTTTGAATATTTAGAGGCAGTGTCAGACACACCATGACACACACAAAAGCGCGCGATTGCAGAACAATTTTTATGTATCTTGTGCTCACACATGGATGTGGTTCTGAAAGTCGTCAGGATTTTAGGTAACATGCCATCTTTAAAGCGAGAATGCTAAGTCTTCATAAATAATCTAGCTGGGTATAAATATCTTAATCCAAAATACACATTTAGTACACCTTAAAAGGTCTGTAAATGCACTATGACACCTCCGATTTTCAGAAATTTAATTAGTAAAGAATGCAGTGAGCTGTTTTTCAAGATGTGTGTTCGAATATTCAGTGGCTATGTCAGAGACCGCATTACACACAAAGGACGCGTCTACAGAGCTATTGGTTGTATGTTGCGCTCACACACGGGTGTGATTCTGAAAGTTTTCGGGACAGGTTAAAACACACTACCAACACTAAAGGCTGTGTAATAGACGCTATCAGCACAAATGGCCGATATCGCAACAACTTGCAGGAAGCCCTTCGCGCGGCACTGTAGTGCTATGCAAACCTTTATAAACATAATGCAGAAGGCTTTGCAGATCCTCGGCAGGGTCACACTTCTTATCCTCCCAGTATCTCTGCGATCATACATTCCCGAAACAGGCTGCAACAAGCTGGGCACAAAGCCTCTCCTAGTGAGAGAGGAGGACTGCTACAAGTTTCGTGAGAGGTCTGCTGCAACAAGAAAGGCACTTTGGCATGCTGTAGTGGTAGGCGGGAGGGGTCTGAAGGCACCGCTGATCTTAAATAAATAAAGGCGCTTCGACATGCTGTTGGGAGGCGGGAGGGGTCTGAAAACGCCAGCGATGTAAATAAAGACGCTTCACCATGCTGTTGGGAGGCAGGAGGGGTCTGAAAGCGTCGCTGCAACAATCGTATAAAAGTTCTCCTCAGCAACACATTAAACATACAAGCGACCCGAAACAGTAGTTGGGCGCTGCTGCTTCCGGACTAAACGGAAGTCAGTATCACATCAACAGCCACTAAAAAGCCAGATAACAGCTATGCCGTTAAAATAATGGAAAGCAGCAACAGAAATTAGCCGGCAGTGGGCGGAGTTTTACCCAACATACTAATTACTTGATGCCTCGGAGAGGTAGCGCATGCGCTGCCCTATGCGAGACCTAAAAAATAGGGGACCGGAATCCTGACACTCGTTTGATACAGCTGCTAGCAGCGAAGGAAAAGAGACCACGGACAACACTCTTTGCAGAGGCTGGCAGCGCCTGATTGGATGGAGACTTGTTTGTATTTGAACTTCATTTTCACTGGGGTTATTGGAAATTAAATGTTGTTGTTATTGTGTTCTAGTTAATGGCCGCCTTTTGAATAAATTGAAGAACGGAGAACATGATCCTCTCTTCTGGATCCTGCCATAGAATTTGATGATTTCTCGGTGCTAATAATATTGAACATAGCTGAGCCTGGTTCTGAGCTGGACGTTTACCAATCAAGAGCTTGAAAAAGGAACACTGCACAGGGAAAGATGAAGCTATGATTGTGTAGGGAAGGGATAGTGCAAATTTCCTGCTGGAAGCGTTAGATAAGCCCTCAAAGGATTCACTTTAAGGAAATGCTGGGACATCTGTTTCTCCATGTGTGCTTGGCAGATGGTTTGAGAAGACGCCAAATATTTATGGTTGAGATTCTTGTCTAGAACTGTGGGTCATCCATGTATGGATGAATGGAGATATCCATCTCGCCTTTTAGCTTTTGCTGGAATTTCACATACCAGCTGAGCAGCACAGAACACCAGATGGAATCCTGTTTGGGAACAGAAGTCACAGGTCATAAATGTACACCTTAGTTCTGACCAATTAAAAGCTACAGTCTGATAAAAAGAGAAGTGTCTGGGACAGTTGGTTCATAACAGATTACCTATCGTGCTCAAGAATGGACCCATAATCTGACGGTCATTGACAACATGCCTTCATCAATGGCAGCATTTTCTCAGTTTTGAATTTATTGGTGAATGTTGCTGTGAAGACGTCTATTTCACTTAAGTATCAGAATCTCTGAAATTCAGTCTGAAGAAAATTTACCTTTAACAAACATGGCTTTATGATTTTTCCATTTTAATTTCAATAGTAAAAGTGAGGAGTCTAAGAGCACCTGTTGAAAGGTTTTGAAGTCTAAACGCTATCAAGTTCAGAGAATCACAAATCCAATGTACTAAACAATGTCCTTTAAGTGTTCTCCCTTTACGAGTAAATGGGGCAGTTGATCAACTGTATTCAAACAAGTAGTTGTTAGTTACAAAATCACTCTGTCAGTTTCTTCTTGGGCAGAGGAAGTGAAAAGGGCAGGTTTAAAATCCAGAAGAAGATGGATTCTAAAATGAAAATTTCCAGACTTTCTATTGTTTTATGTACCTCCTTGTCAACTATTCTAAGTTGTCATTTCAAAGTTGTAGGAGCTAGCCTCAGAAACTGGATAATTCACAACTGGGTAAAATGTACTACACAAATTATGGGCTGGCAGCTGGGTAATGGTGAATTGAAACCTACAAACAGTGTCTCTTCTTCAAGGATTTCCGTTTTGCACCTGCCTTCAAGACCTAATTACCATGGCACCCACAACTGATACCACAATGGTTCTATCCATCTTGGAGTCCCTTAATCTCACTTTGAAAGCCTGTGGTGACATTCACACCGCACTGAAGCTTTGCTGTATGAAACTTGTTTTCTGCACCATGATTCATACAGAAACGTGCCAAAAATAAACAAGATGCTGAAGTGCAACAAAATAAATCATGCACACTACAAAACAACTTCGTTAATCTGATGCTTCCTGTACCTCATGATAAACCCTCCTCTCCATATGTCAAAACTACTTAGGAGTCAGCCAGACCCCTCCAGCAGAAGTTCAGACTTGAGGCATTGTATTGATAACATACCAGAGCCACCAATTTTAGTCAAAACTGACAAATGCAAAAATCAAAGAATTCTTAAATAGACGTACTCGGCCACTACATTGTCAATAAGTTAGCATCTTCTCTTACGTCCCTCCATGCAAAAGAAAAGTAAAATGAAACCGGCTATCTGGTGTAACAATAGTACATCTCGAATTGTCAACGAGTTTCAAATTCATGAACTCCATTAACAACAATGCTGTGTTAGAAAGGACGTAAAGAAGGACCACCGCTGCCTAAGATTAGTAAAGGCTCAGACCTGTGAAATGTTATTACTTTGTCTTTAGGTGACTACTACTCCTTGTGATTTCTGATCTCCATGCTGGTGCATTTATAACTGGGATGTTTCTGCTGGAAGCTGCTGCCACTTTAGGTTATTAACTTTGCGCCTGTGTTCTAGTAACTCAGAAGAGGGCATGTCTGTGTAGTAAGCAACCACATACAATATAAAGGAATTACATAAAATACACACTTACTACAGTCTGCAAAGATCAAGTTCAAATGGCATAACATGGTGCTGTGCGTACTTGGTGTGCTTGGAAGGAGGCAACACATACTCTTTGAGCAGACTGGCATCTCTGCATATGATATTAAGTGACAGCTGCTGTTGGAGTGAGCGGCACATCCTTTTATACATGTTTACATGCCACTTTACTTTGCCTATGAAGATGGCTGGTCTACAGAGAAATCACCATCATGCTTCACTTCTCCTTCAACCCTTTCCCTTCGAAAAGGAAAAAACACTAAACCAAGTCTTTTTCTGGGAGACACTCCCAATTCATTGCCCCTCCTCCACAGTGACGCTCAATACCTCTCGTGAAGATTTAAGAACATCATGTCCACCTTTCACTGTGTGCTGCAACTTGCTGTAAGGCAAGGCAGCACTGTTAACTCTTTGGAGACTGGCCTCTGCAGCTAACTACATATATTATATCCTGTTATTCGTTACCATTTCTTGATCAAACTGACTCGCGTGCTTTGTGTTTTTTATTATAATTTCTTAATCTTTGTTCATTCATTAGTTTTTATATTGGTACATCAACGGGCATCTCAATAGACGCATCAACAAGTGTTGCTTAGCAACACAGTGGATTACAGGGTTCATAGAAAAGTAGATACTGACCACGAGCCAGCATCAACCAAAGGTTTATCCAACACTACCCAAGACTGCATTAAAGGACAACAGTGTGTATCTGCTAGAGATATATTTACCAAGATCAAGTTAGAGCATAAAGCCACATATACGTTCAAGACAACTAATAAAAACAAAGGGGAAGAAAAAACATACCATGCAAGAGCATCATTCTCAGTTGTAGCACAGGGGGACACATTTCTGCATCAGTTTTAAATACATATCATGCATGGGGTTTACCAGTCAATCAGGCAGCTCAGATTTATAGAGTGCGATTACTTACTCGGGAGGGTATCCAGGCGCTAGGTACTTGCTGTGATCAGTCGAAGAGCCTGGTCTTGAGTCCCTTTTTGAATTCCGGGAGAGAGGTTGATGATCGGAGGTTAAGGGGAGAGGTCGTTCCAGGACTTGGAAGTGAGGTAGGAAAAGGATGGCAGTATGCCAGTGGTCCTAACCATCATTCAGTTATTCTTGAAGCACGTAGCAACACTCAAAGAATGATCATAGCTGGCCAATTTCAGTCTGCTCTTGTTCCATCTACTTCATGGGTATAATTCAGTGGGGCATATCCCCAGGCCTGACACCTAGTTTAGTTAGCTAAGATATCTCGCCCAATATGGTATGAATTTACCAATCATTATTTGCGGTTTCACTAGAGCCGTGATCAGCTCTTACCCATTTTCGCACTACGGTCAACCACTTTTTCGCACCCGGGGCAGTGCCCGGCTTCCAATTCATCGCTATCTTGCTCTTTACTAATACCATAGCCAAATCAGCAAACCATTTGTCATGTTTGTTAATAGATTGATTTAGGCTGCACCACAAAACCTAAAAAGACATTGTACTCGCTGTGTTGACTCGGCCTTAACCCCCACCAACACATCAATTGTGAGAAGTGGAATTAGAGGGACTGAATACATTTGAGTGTGCAAAAGTTGGTATGATTGTGTAACTAAGTAGCTAGCATGACACTGAACGTAAATGGGAATTTTGGGATCTTGTTTCTCGGTAGGGCCGCGTTTTTGATTCTGTTACAGTATCTAACCTTGAGGTAGTAAGTGGATCATCTGTTATTATGGTAATGCAGTGTTATCATTGGCAATAGCGTAATTTCCATATGTCCTTATATGGTCTTACTTTATATATATATATATATATATATATATATATATATATATATATATTAGCTTTACATGCTTTTGCGATTTAGAACCTGGTTCGCATCCATTAGTAATTATTATAGTTGAAGTCCCGCTTGCGGTATATTTTGTGCATGAAAACCTGTTTGACTTTAATCAAAGTGTATGGTGAGGGTTGGAGTTATAGAACGTTGTGATATACTCCATATATGTCTGTCTGTATAGTTCAGGTATTTTATAGTGACATTTTAATTTTATTTGATTTCTGTTTGGGGAAATGTTGGATTCTATCTGTGTGTATTTATTTATGTTTGGGGAAATGTTAGATTTGTATCCATGTGTAATTATTATGTAGATTGTGATATTGCACATTGCCTGTTACTCAGTGTGTGAAATTATGAGAGTATTAGAAATGTATATTGGGGTGGGAATTAATGTTAAGTTAGTAAGGCAGGGATAGAAGATTACAGAATGCTAGTACCTTTTAACTATTGAATATCATGTCTTTTTAGGTTATGTGGCATAGATACTGTTAACTTATTAGTCAAGTTAACTCTTTAAACTTGAGTTGTACTGTTTCTTGTAGAGTTACAACTCTAAATGTTTGAGATACGCCTCATTGAGAATAGGGTGTGGTGGCAGTTGGCAGCTATCCCAGCCCTCCTTCCCCCTATTGTATGCAAATAAGGAGAGGTAGGAAAGTTGTCAACACAGCCAGGATCCTGCCCGCAATTGCATATGATACCAAAGGTTGTGAGTAGTGTGCTCTATGGGGCAGAACTGTGGGGTTCAGTGGATGCAAGGAAAATAACAACAACCGAAAACAAGTTTTTTAGGAGTCTTGTAGCCCTACCTCAAAGCACCCCCCTCCTTCCATTGAAACTGTACCTGGGAGTTAGGTCTATACACAACCAAGCGAGTCTGCGCCCCTTGCTTTTTTGGTATAGGTTGGTCACCACTCCCGACCTGGCCCCTTATGTTGCTGCTTTTAATGAAGTGTCTGCCCTAGACAGGAACAAAAAAAATTGGGTGGATAAAATATGTTAACACTGTTCGGGCAGCAATTGGCCTCCCAAACGAGCCTGTTGGCTCCCCACCACTGTATTCAAAGGACCTCATAAAGCGTCAATATTGGTTATGGGTAGAGCAGACCACCTATTCGAGTATTCGTCATGGTTGTTTAACCGATGTCGTTTTAAGATATAAAACGCTCTAAACACCTTAAGAAATATTTTGACATCATCAAAGTGCCTGGGGACAGGAAATTGTACACACAGTTTAGGTTTGGTTGTTTACCTATCAGTGCTTTTATCAATCTTTGGCTACACAAAACCAGCCAGCCTAAGGGATGCCCTTCCTGCCCAGACCCAAATGAAACTCTGGGCGGTGTTTTCTTTGCATGTCCAGCTTATGACAGACCAAGAAGGAATTGGTTGGTTCCACTATGTAGACAGTTGGGGACTCATAGCCATCTTGGCGCCTTACAAATTTTAAGATCCGATACAAGACCATCTTTTGTATGTGCTGTTGCAAAATTTCTTCACCATTTTTGGGCCATTAGGCGAAGGCTTCTGTCTACTTTCCTGTGTGCTAGGGACTAGCTGCAACAAAGACTCTATGAATTGAGGGTGACCTAATTTCCAATATCCTGTTTTTAATTCCTTTTTTAAAAGTTCTTATCAAAACGTTTTATATCATTTTCACTTAAAGTTACAAAGGCAACATGGTCCCTATCGAAAGCTTTAGAGTGAAAACTGTGGAATTCGTTAGACACTAATGCACTCGCACTTTATTCTTGTTTTATCTATTGAATTTGGCTTTAATGGAGTATACACATAGCTAACGATGTATCTTTGTGTTTACAAACTACATCACGAGATACTTGACCATTAGAACCTGCTGTATTAAATACTTTTTACTGTGACAACTGTATCGTGGGTTCCACTGTCAAGGAAGAATATGTGTGTATCTTTTATGGTTTTACAACCGAAATAAAGATTTTAAAATGGTGATACCAAGGCATCTGTCACCTGTCACATAGCAATGCAGCCCTAGAAGGATCGAGTCAGGTGACCACTTTTCTCAGGAGCCTCTTCTCCATTGGACCTAGTATGCTAAGGCAGCTCTCCTCTAACCTGGACCTTCTTCCCCCCTACATTTTTTAGGGCAAAGTTGTTCTGGGACCTTAAGCTAGTGGCATCTTCACAGTTGCGAAGAGTGTGTCAGGACATACGAGACCTGCCCAGGGCTATCTTGTCCCATAAAGTGAACCAGAGCAACTGACGTTTCTTACTGCCACGTTTGCTGTACCAGACTGTACCACGACTGCGATAAAGTGCCCAGGTCCTCCTTGAGCCTCATTTTTTTTCTTAACATTGAGGAGATGACAGCTATCTTGGCACACTGTTTACAATTAGGAACTGTGCTTTGAACCAACTGTCCCCTGTTCTGGACCTTCTTCAAACCCAAACATTTGTTGAACAAGGAGAACCAATGTGGCTGACCTCGATCTTGTAACGTCTTCCTCTCTTTGGCCATACTTAGCCCCTCACTTTCCACAGGGTGGGTTGTTTTATATGCAGCAACGCGCTTGCCAGTGTGAGAAGAAATATTTCCACCTCCCCTCACTTTTAAGTGTGAGTGTGCGCGAGTAGGGCTTTTTAATTTGTCTAAAATGTTTGCAACCTAAGGGTAGAAAGATTAAAGAAAACATGCAGCTGTTTTCATCAGAATTGCAATTTTGTAAAAAAAAGAAAACCTGACTTTTCAATGAAATTGTTATTGGGGTTTTGGTGCAGAGGTGCATCTCCTGGCCTTGGGCAAGGTGGAATGGCTTGAGTCTCCCAGTGTCTCCTGTCAGCCTTGAGAAGATAGTGTAAACCTCTTTCCCCCCACATATTTTTCAATCTTCCCAGGTTTCCGAATATGGGATATTAAACACCACTGCCTCCTTGCACGAGTGCAGGAAGTGTAACTTTGAACCCCATAATTGCCCCACCCACTGTCTTGCTCAAGGACAAGGGAGGCTGGTAGGCACACCTCTGCAGTCCATGAAAAGCTTCTGGCCACAAAGGGTTAAAACTATTTTACACCCCAACCTCACAGGCCTGGGTGTAAGTTTACATCTCAAAGAAAAGGTGGAGCCAAAAAAGGGGGGGGAGGTGTGTGTGTGTGTGTGTGTGTCCGTCCGTCCGTAATGTATGTATGTATGTATATATATAATATATCAAAGCTACCTGTTGCCCCCTCGGCAAGGCATCACTCGAGCAGCAGTCATGGCGGGTACAGCACATCCCTGCACACAGAGAACTCTCTCCGGCACTCATGTCTTTGATGTTCAGCCTGACGCGTTTCTGAGCCTTCGCTCTCATCAGAGGCTCAACTTGAGATGAGTATTTGGACACTCCTACTTGGCAAATTGATGGCCCTCCAATGGGCGATTCGGGTGTGACCCGCACTGCCTGATGGAATTCGTAGTTCATGTCTTTTACCATGGATTGGCGCTAATGCTCACAGCTGTTGTAATTATGTGGCCCTTGGATGGGCCTCGGGGTGCGTGGTGTGCCTTCATCCCTCAACTGCTCCTTCACATAGAGAGCTCGGCATGATTCCGAGCTCGTGACCCCCATTTTCTTTGGGGTGGTGCTTGCCTTCGCGGCTGGGCTTGCCGCGTGAAAATCAAAGCTACCTGTTGCCCCCTCGGCAAGGCATCACTCGAGCAGCAGTCATGGCGGGTACAGCACATCCCTGCACACCGAGAACTCTCTCCGGCACTCATGTCTTTGATGTTCACCCTGACGCGTTTCTGAGCCTTCGCTCTCATCAGAGGCTCGACTTGAGGTGAGTATTTGGACACTCCTACTTGGCAAATTGATGGCCCTCCAATGGGCGATTCGGGTGTGACCCGCACTGCCTGTTGGAATTCGTAGTTCGTGTCTTTTACCATGGATTGGCGCTAATGCTCACAGCTGTTGTAATTATGTGGCCCTTGGATGGGCCTCGGGGTGCGTGGTGTGCCTTCATCCCTCAACTGCTCTGGGTAGTTCTCAAGTTTAGGTGGAAAGCAGCTCCTGTATAGAGCACTCTCAACACCAGCGATGCTCTAGATCTGCTCACCTCAAGTGTCCGCTTTTCTATCAAAGTCTTTAAGCATAGGACTAGCACAGTGCTGTCCATGCCAAGCTGTAAAATGACAAAAGCCAATTACCACTCCAGGCACAGTATTACAGCTTTGAATTGGTAAAATATCAACCAGGCCAACCTAAAATGTGTAAAAGCAACCCCTGACAGTGTTTCACTCTTCTTAGAGCTTTTCAGTACACTCACTCACACTCACTCTCACACTCTCACTCCCTCACCCATAGTCCATCACACAGCCATTTACTCACCTATGCAGTTTTATACCCACCCACCCACTTATTCCTACAGATACAAACACATACTCACCCATACTGTCAGTGACACAAGCACACACTCACCCATACACCCACTCTAACAATCACTCACACATACAGTCACTCATATACTCCAACACTCACCTATTCTGCCTTTCTCATATGCAGTTATTCACCCTTATACCACTGACACATCCATTCACTCTCCAACACAACTATACACACTCAGTCACCAATACAGCTCCTCACAGATGCATTCACTATCCCATACGGCCACTGACTCGCCCACTCATTCACTCATCCATGCGAGCAGTCGCACACCCCCTCACCCACCCACACAGACATTCAAACACCCATACAGGTACTCGGACAACCAATGAATCATCCACACAGCCATTCACACACCCACTCACCAACCCATACAGCCACGTAGACACCAACTAACCGACTGATACAGACAACCTAGTCACTCGCCATACATTCACTGAGATGCCTTATCTCTCACTTATACAGTCAGTCACACACCCACTGAATCATCCACACAGGCACTAATACATCCACTGATTCATCAATACATTTTGGTATATATATTTAACACTCATTAACCTTTTAAAAACACTCAGTCACTGGATGTTATGAGTGATGTAATTTGAGATGCCATCCGTGATGTCACTGACCATGCCACGAGTGATGTAATATGTGAGGTCATAAGCAGTTCATTGCAGGGACGCGAGTTGTAGTTAGCTCCGCTAACTATAACTGCTGAATTTCACTGATTTTGTACGAGTGAAACTTTAGCCTAACTATAACGTCTCTGTAACCTTTGTTTTTTTTCAGTGAATTTTTAAGGTTTCTTTAATTTTATTTCTAACTGTAACCTGTGAGCTTTGAGAGTGGATGTTTGAGTGGCTGTATAGGTCGGTGACTGGGTGTGTGAGTGGCTGTATGGATCTGTGAGTTAGTGTGTAGTATCTGGGTAGTTACGTAAGTGCATGAGTAGTGCCTGAGTTGATTGTATGATTGCATTAGTAGTACCTGTGTGATTCCGAGTGCAATTGCCAAGGACACACTGCGAATACCGGGTGTTTTTGACACAGTGTAAAACACATATATAGACCTATTTTCCATAAAGTTTCAGTGTAGCTATTTAGTAAGATACTAATTTAACTTTCCTCCTTATATTCTTTTGTCGAAATAACTACTTCAAAAATGCATTTTCCTTCTTCACAGCAACACCAGAGGTTGTAATGACGTCAGTAGTTACGGATACAAATGACCAATTGTGAAACCGATTTTATATATACATATTTTGCTGAAAGTTTGAGTCTAGCTGTTTAGTAACATACTGGTTTAACTTAATTTTAACAATACATTTGTAAAAAAACAATAGTTCCCAAAAATAACTTTCAACATCGGAACTCACGAATAGAACATAACTACCAAACAAAACAATTCCATTGGTTAACACAGTTTTACAGCTTAATTTGCACAATGCACAATATGTGACAAGACATTGTCAAGGGGTACAAATAAAAAATCTTTAGGGACTACGTCCATGCTTTACCATCTGAAAACATTACATGGCAATCGTCTGAAAGCAGCAAGAAAGCAATGCGTGGCTAAAGGACCCTCAACAACGCCAGGCAGAGAGTCCCTTTGAAGTGTAATCTCCGCTTCAAGATTTGGCTCCAGAGTTTTCCTGGATGGTAACGCACTGCATGGATTGTGGAGTTGTAGTGAGTGCTGGAGAGCAGTCCATAACAGCCCTTCACAGTGCTGCAAAGAATCATAAATGTTGATTTTTTTTATTTTTGGCCCTTTATAGTTTTTCTACATTAGCAGGCATTTTATTATTTTCTAATTTACTTTAACAGTACTTACATATAACTTTCCGTACGGACAAGTCAAAGTGTTCCTCTGCAAATAAATACACAGCTAACTTTTGCCACTTATTTTCTTTTTCACTTTTTAACTACAAGTCAACAGTCCGTATTTGAAACTTGTAGTGAGTGCATCGACAGCATATACAAACATGCTCTGGTTTTTCAGACCCCACTGTGTTAATTTTTTTTATCTCATCTTCAAAACAATCAACTGTAATATCTGTGTCCTGTTCTGCAACTCATCCTCTTAACAACTCTTCATTTTCCGTAGAATCCTGCTCAGTACCAAAGAAACAAAACTGCACATCATCACAAACCTTTTCTACGTCTGCCACAGTACCATGCAAAAGTGATCTAATAATTTCTCCTAAACATAAAACCGGAGTTTTCACATACTACAGTCTCCTATCTAAGGTTCGCATTGTTGAGTGATTTACAGCTAACATCCTGAAATGATGAAAGGTGCTTTGGCACACTTTCTCTCATAAACAAGCTAGAGGGTGTCCCTGCAAATTAGTATGCTTTCTAATCTTTCACGGATCCAATCCTTGTTAAGTACTTATTTTGTGTTTTAAACTTTGCCTTGGAAAGATACATAGAAATGTCCTTCGTATATCAATGGATTGCTGTCAAATTCTGCAAACACTACTACAATTCCGTTTGTACACAGACACCTGAATCTGCCTTCCGTGCACCTCTTCTCCGATAACTTGTTCTACATTTCTATGTACAATCACCTCTTTTGCTAAAGGAGGCCCATTCTTCATTTCATGACATCGTCCTCTGTAATCAGTAGCATTAACTAATCTATTTTCCTGGAGATAGCTTCCTTCATTAAAGAAAGGCTCTCTACTAGAAGTATGTATCCATTCTCCACTGAAACTGTACAAAAGTTACTTCTGTTCACTAATCTTTTTTTCTGGCTTTTTCTCCTCATGCACAACACCATTTTGTCAAGAGTCTTCATTCTATTTATAATCAAAATGAAAAGCTTCCTCTTCAAAGCAAAGGCATTTACTGCTCTCTCAACTCGTTCTTTCTGTTTCAGTGCCTCTCTTCTTCTAGACTTTTTCATAGTTCTCAGTAGATTTATAACTACTCTACTATGAAACATCCTGGCTCTGATTTCCTTAAACTACTTCTGTCTCCTTGTTAAGGTTTGTCCATCTTATGTTACATTCTTTCATGTTCTTGTTCTATAGATTTTGTCCACTGTTATTCCCTATAGTTGGAATTTTATTTTCATTATTTTGTAATCTTTGGAAATCTCCACATATATTTTTAAGAAAAGACTTTGTCCTCTTAACAATAGCTTTTAATTATCTTTCACCACTTTTTCTTAATTTGCCTCTTTTGTGTCTCAGTTCTGCATAAATACTGTAGTTGCTTCTGTTCCTTTTTCCTCTGAACCTCTGTAGGTATTCTGTCTAGTTATGCAGATATTGTTCTGTAAAAAAATATATATATATACATTTAAATTTTTATTCTATCCATTGCACCAACTATTTTACTATTGGCTTACACATAATACAAAAACAGCTTTTTTATTTTTTTGACGCAGTTTTAAATCTACAGATGAACCTAGCTAAATAACTACAAGCATTTACTTCAATATCCCAAACCAAAACACAAAACTTAATTTATTAGTTACCTTTTTAATATTAGAGCACCCTCTCCTACAACCAAGCTGCACCATATCTTAGTTCTCACCTATACTTGCTAAAAAAAGACCACTTTATCCCTTTTGTAGTAAATTTTAAAATAAACTTCATCCAAAGTGTAAAAGTACATACAGTGTCTCAATATTTTAAGTCCGAAAACACAACATAAGAGCTATTTCTGTGCCTCTTTACTACTGTATATCTCGTAGATTTTGTGTGTTTCAGTACTTTTCTCCTCGGATGTGTCCGATTAAAATTTTGTGAAAAACTGCATTTAAAAGCTGCACATTAATCTGTATCATAGCATATAGCTCACTAATATTTCTGAGTACATGCAAATAGTATGTGACAGGTTACATATATGTTATAAGCATTTATATCGCGCGCGGCTACTAGTTTCCCGGCGCGATACCTTGCTAGAGAGTGGGAGTCAGACAGAGGAGTTTATACAAAGAGCAGTGTTTTCAGCCGTTTCCTGAACAGCTTAGCATCTTGGATACAGCGAAGTTCCAAAGGGAGTGCGTTCCAAACCACGGCAGCCTTATAGGCTAAAGAGCTGTCACTCATTCTCACCCAGCGGAAACGTGGAATCACTGCCAGGAACTGTGCCATAGAATGCAGGTTTCTTGAGGGCACGTAAAATTTAAAACTCTTCCTGAGATAGCCAGGGCCGGACTGATACAGGGCTGCATGCACTATGGTAAGGACTTTAAATCTCTCGTTCCGTAACCGGCAGCCAGTGGAGATTACGCAGATGTTGTTGAATGCTTGATCTTTGAGGGATATTCAATAAAACCCTGGCTGCGGCTTTCTGGATAGACTGGAGTTTTTTCAACTGGTACCCAGGAACACCAACATAAAGTGCGTTCGCGTAATCAATACGCGACAGTAGTAGGGCGCGGGTGACCATCTCTTTGGCAGGCTGTGGTAGAAGTGGCAGAAACTTCCTAAGTGATCTTAGGCCACCAAAACATTGTCCTGCTAATTTTTTTTAATCTGAGTGGTAAACCTAAGATCCTCATTAAACCACATCCCCAGATTGTTTACAGGTTGGCCATCTGAATTGGGTAGAGGGTATTCGGCCGGCCAGAGGGATTCCTTGAACTGAGAGGGAAAGGTACCGTACAAGAGGATTTCGGACTTGTCCTCGTTACACTTGAGCTCCGCAGCATGAAGCCATTTAAAAACGGCCGACAGGCAAGCTCTGGCCTGAGCCTCCAAGTGAAGAGGAGCTGGGTATCATCAGCGTAGGCGATGATCTTGGCACCCAGCTCCTCTGCCAGATAAATCAGAGGAGTCATTTATGTATGTATGTATGTATGTATATATATATATATATATATATATATATATATATATATATATATATATATATATATTAAAAAGGAGAGGGCTCAGAGTGGAGCCCTGAGGGATTCCGGTGGACAGAGCTTTTGGCGTAGAGGAAAACGGGGGCATCCATACTTGCTGGGAGCTTTGGTCCAAAAATGAGCCAACTCAGCTCGGAACCTGTCACCCCAATGTCAGACAAGTGGGCCAGAAGCAGCGAATGAGGGACGTTATCAAATGCCGCAGAGAGGTCTAATAAAATCAGAGCCGCTCTGCTGCCAGCGTCCAAACACTCTCTGATGGCTTCAGTCATTTCAACCAAGGCAGACTCCGTACTATAACTGGCCCTAAATCCTGATTGGGCTGGATGAAACAAGCCTTCGTCGTCCACAAAGGAGGTAAGTTGTTTATTTACCGCCTTCTCACAGACTATGGCCACGGCTGGAAGTAGCGAGATTGGTATGTAGCTTGTAGGGACCAGAGGATCAAGAGCAAAGTCAAGAGTTTGGCTTGCTTCCATGTCAGAGGCACAGTAGCTGCCCTCAAGGATAGATTAATCAGTGTTAACCTCTAGGTTGACTATAATTTCATCAGATGGTTCTAAAAGTCTACATATGCCTCACTGAACTTGTAGGTTCGAAAATGCGTTCCTATGGGAATTAACTTTACAATCATACCCTTATTTTGCGCCCCTATTTCTCAGTCACCACAGCACGGCTCACCCCCATATTTTCTATGATCTGCAGAACCTACTTTGACACTTTATTTGGAAAATTTCATGAAGATTGGTCAAACAATGCCAAAGTTATAGGCAAGTCAAAAAATGCTTTTCATATGGAAACTAGATTCTAACTATAACTACCTGCCGGTGACAATATATATATACTCAGTCACCGAACTTTCAAGACCTTACGTCAACACCTATCCTGCCCTAAGGCGCTGTAACGTTTCCTTATCTTGCCCTGAAGAAGCCCATGTCTGGGCGAAACGCCTTGGCTGTATTGAATTTTGAGCACATCAAGAATAAAAACTAAGGAATACAAGCATCATACTTCATGTTTATACTGCAGAAATCTTCCAATATATTGCCTCTCATACCCCTGTGAATGTTTTTATTCTTTCTTTATTTGATCACTTGCTGTGTCTCTTTGTACAGCAAATACAGCCACCACTTATTTCGCATACACCACGCTCCTTCAGGGCTGTTATAAATACAGAGATTGTGCATCAGTAATTGTTTGTTTAACATACAAAACACATATCAATCATACACTATAAAAAGACAAAATTATTATACATGAATACATTGCAATAATTCACAATTATTGCCAGAACTGTGTTTAAACAACTATTTACATATCATATTGCACATCACTTTAGCAATGGTTACAGTTGCTCTACCGAGGGGAACAACAGTTTACCAACAATTTAACTCCCTTTACATTGTATATTCTCAACCGTGATCCATAACTATGCCAGGTTATTTTCGTTTAATCTGGTTTCCCGGTTTAATATACTGCGTCCAATCTTAAAAGTAACTACCTTAAGAAAAAAGTTTTCTCTTAAAGTACTAATTCCAAGGAATAGAAAGGTACATCTTCTGACTTCAAAATGTAGCGGTCCAACGGTTACATTCTCATATTGTTAATTCATTCCTGAGAATTCTACATTGTCTAAAACATAGAGCAAACTTACTCTGTGAAGTTATGATCTAATCCTCCTTCCTGCATAATCATGACATTTTAGTATTCAGCATCTTCATTGTTGTAATCATGTCTGTTTTAAAAATATTGTGCACCCAAATTAGTTTAATCTATTTCCCCAATCCTATTTTGGTTCTCATGCTGTAAACCATTTTCTCACCTTATCACATTGAAACGGTTCAAATGCAATGTCCCAGCATGCAGGAAGATTGTATCTGTTATTTTTTGCATATTCCCCATGATACAGGATACTGTAGTGAACTTTATGTCCTCAGTCCCTGTCTCAAAAGGAACAACTGACCATTTACATTTCAACTATTTGATTCCCTACTTATCATAGAGGGGGCAGGTTGCCTCATTATCTCACTCACACCTTGTTCAGTCAGTTTAAAAAATTTAGTGCAATAGTGATGGCAGAGGCGTCTTAGATCGCACTCTCGTCACATGGTACTGGCATCTACATAATTGCCCGTAGTAAAGTTTTTTTTATTGGTTTACCTCATATAGTTTTTCAAACTCCCTTCAGGCTGAAAGTGAATCTATTTCAGCATGCTACAATCACTTTGAAATGGCTCGTTGAACGGTCCTACTTTGTTAGCCTGATCACTCGAGTTCAATTTTGACACCCAAAGCGCCTCTCTCAAATGCAACTACATCCATAAAGTGACTCCGATAGCCGGAACCGACAATCCTCTCTCTATATAAAGCAATTCCTCATTGATTCACTCACCGTGTCTCTCCTCCAAAACGTCCTCCCTCTTTCACGATTTTGAAGGTGAATGACACCCGTGCATATATTGCCAAACCAATTATTTAATTAGACCCGCCTGCTTTTTTAAAATTTTAACCAGCCATTGACATTTGTTAATTGATCTGGCTCGTGTAGAAATTAAATAAAGTTATAAGTCAAACCCACTTTGTTGTGATATTATCACTGATCTTTCAACTCCTCCAAATTACTTGTCATTTCTTACAAATGAAAATAAAATTTAAATGATAATTAAAACATATTTTCGTCCATCCCCGTAATTCGAAATCGAACCCTTGATACCTAACATACTAATCACTCTTTCGCTATCCCTCATACTATCTGGAGTCCTTTTACCTCTTCAAACACATTCTTCATTCATTACAGATAAAAATAAAATCATAATGAGAATAAATATATTTTGGTCCATCACCGTGGTCGGGAATCTAATCTGTGATGCCTAACGAACTGTTTCCTCGTTTTACTATCGCTTGTGCTATCCAGATACTTGTTATTTCTAATTCATTCTAATAAATGCAGCCTTTAGACATACATGGAGCTATACTAAACGTATGTCTCCCTTATGTCAACACCCAAAAAAACTGAAAAAGTAGATTAAGCAAAAAAAAGTGATATATCTAATTGTAAGGCCCTAATGGCTAATAATTTAAATTAAATCCATGCCCAGGGTAGATAGACCCTTTTGTTCCTCTCACTGGTTGTATGACTGGGTGGTGCCCCTACTCCACAAGGTATCTTCTACGCTAACACTGTCAAAGATTGTTGAAATATTTTGCTAATAGATGTGGTTTACACCCTTAGTTCTTATGTGAAATTTATGTGAAATTTTTATACTATTCCCTTCACTCATTATAATGACCACTCTATTCGCTCTAAATGTGCTAAACCAATCTGTTTACCTACATCATCGTATGTAGTTCCCTTTCTATTTTGAGCCCACATTGGTTAGTTTGTAATATATTGATCCGAAATGTTTCTCTGATTCTTCTTTTTTTGTATCCTCCCCCCCCCCCCCCCCCCAACCCTACGATATAGGGAGACATGTTCTATCCTCATGAAGTGTATACCTCCTACTTCAGTGATTTTGTGGTTATCATGAAAGTGTATTGCCATCACATATTTAATATTAGTTCTTGATTTCCCTCAAGTGTTCCATCCAGCTTATTTTTAGTTTAGTTACTGTTGACCCTTTTCCGCATATACACGTCATTGCATAAGTGCAAGTTCACCTGTTGCAATTAATGAATGATGCAATCTCATACTTCCTGCTGTCTGTAAAGATCTTAATTTGGTCTAGTACATGTTTTCAACAGGAGCAGTTGTTGCATTTATGTGAAACTTTAGGAAGGACACTAGCCTTTACGTCTTCTGTTCCACTTTCAATATCATGAAATACTGTATCGCTAGGGCTTGGAGTTCAATTTCTTTCTATACAGAAAGGATCTCTATAATCAGATAAGAAGGTCAGCAATGGGTTCCAGGTTTGCTCTGTCTTATGCAAACCTATTTATGGGCATGTGTGAGAGGGAGCAAGCATGCCTGCAGAACCTAAGATCAGTTGGAAGAAAACCTAGTCTATTGGCGTTGTTATATTGACAATGTTTTTCTAATTTGGAAAAGGAGTGAAGATGCATCACAGTCTTTTCATGTCTACCTTAACAATAATCAATGTAATACTCTCTCAGCTTGGAATATAGTAGACAAAAAAAATGTTTCCTGGACTTGCAAATGTATGGGAATGAAGGGAGGCTTGAATCAGATTTAAACAGGAAGACAACATCAATTAACTCTGTTCTACATGCAAACTCAGGACATCTAAAAAGGCAAATAGATGACATCCCATTTGGGGAATTTCGACTTGCCAAGCATAATTGTTGTGAAGTTAAGACATACAAAAGGGTGGCGGAAGAGAGTTCATTGAGATTCAGGAGACGGAGCTAAAATCTGACCATTAATAAAGCCAAAAGAAGAGTTCAGAATATAATCAGGGAAGAAATTTTAAAAGACAGTAAAGGCAATAAATCTCCTGATAATGTTAGTCCATGATTTATAGCTACGTACAGTGAAGGGAACCGGAGTGTCTATAAGACTCTACAGAAACATTGGAAAGTTCTCAGTTTAGATCCCGACATTAACAAGATCTTACCATTCAAACCAGTGGTGATATACAGGAAAGCACCTACACTAAGAACTCTACTGACGCCTAGTTATACAGTATTTTATGATACTGAAAGTGGAACAGAGGCTAGAAGGGCTAGTGTCCTTCCTAAAGGTTCACATAAATGCAATAAAGGTATCTGTTGCAAACATGTAATAGACCGAACTAAGATCTTCACAGACAGCAGGAAGTGTAGGAAGTATGAGATGGCCTCCTACATAAACTGCAACATTTGCATTTATGCATTGGCATATATATGACGTAAGTTAAATGTGGGATCAACAGTAAGTAAACTAAAAATACGCTGGATGGAACACTTGGTGGCAAGAACTGTGACATTAAATGTTTGATAACCACAAAAATCACAGAAGTAGAGGTATAAACTTCATTAGGATAGAACATGTCCCCCTAGACCGTCGAAGGGATTTAGACCAAAAAAATAAAAATTGGAAAAACATTTTGGATCAATAAATTACAAACTGTCCAATATGGGCTCAATATAAACTGGGAACTACATATGATTATGTAGGTAATCCAATTGGTTTAGCCCATTTAGGACTAATAGAGTGGTCAATATGATGAGTGAAGTGAATAGTCCAAATATTTCACATAAGAACTAAGGGTGTGACCGCACACTATTAGCATAAAATATCAACAATAACAATCTTTGATCATTTTAATGTTGAAGATGCCTTGTAGACTAAGTCAAACAATAACCAGTGAGAGGAACCGAGGGTTCTAACCTGGGCCTGGAGAGTTGATTTCAATTATTAGTCATCGCTTTTTGTTTAGCTTCCTGCACTTTTTCATTTTTTTGGATGTTGACAGAGACCTAAGGATACATAAGTTTAGTATGGACGCATGTATGTCTGAAGGTTACATATATCTGATAAATTAGAAATAAGAAGTATCTACATAGCACAAGGGATAGTGAAACGAGGAAATAGTTCATTAGGCATCACAGAATCGATTTCCAACCACGGTGATAGAACAAAATATATTTATTCTCAATACGACTTTATTTTTATCTGTAATGAATGAAGAGTGTGTTTGAAGAGGTACAAAAAACTCCAGATAACATGAGGGAGAGTGCAATGAGTGAATAGTATGTTGGGTATCAAGAATTCGATTCCCAGTTACGAGGATGGCCGAAAATGTTTTTATTCTCATAGCAATTTTATTTTCATTTGTAAGAAATGACGAATAAGTTGGAGGAGTTAAAAGATCAGTGATAATATCACAACAATGTAGGTTTGGTTTATTTCTACACAAGAAAGGTTAATGAACAAATGTGAATGCCCAGATGATATTTAAAAATATGCGGGCCTGAAGCAGGCGGGTCAGGTTAAATAATTGGTTTGGCTATATATGCACAGGTGACATTTACCACTACATTGAAATCATGAAGGAGGGAGGACGTTTTGGAGGAGAGACGCGGTGAGTGAACCAGTGAGGAATCACTCTATACAGATAGAGGATTGCTGGTTCTTGCTGTCGGAGCCTGTTCATAGATGTAGTGGCATTTTAGAAAGTGTCTTTGCATGTCAAAACTGATCTCGAGTGATGAGGTTAATGTAGCTACAATTGAGAGACAATGACTCTCTTCGTCGTACTTATAATCTTATTTTTTTCTGTATGTAGCTCAACTAGATGGGCGTTATGAGTGTGTTTAATTTAGTAAATCAGATTTGTGGCACTGGTATGAACTAAGTTGGGCTGTCAGAGGAATGCTAAATATTATAACTTGTAGCGAAAATCTAAGTCAGGTGGAGTTACCTCAGTTAGTGGTTATTACTGCCACAAGTCATGGAGTCTATAGGCAATTAAATTAAGTTGGACCGTTCAACACTTTGTATCAAAGTGATTGTAGATTAAATGTAGCAGGCTGAAATAAACTCACTCCCAGCCTGAAGGGTGTTTGAAAAACTATATGAGGTAAACCAATAAAAATCTTTACTAAGGGCAATAGTGTAGATGCCAGTACCATGTGACAGAGAGTGCAATCTAAGACTTCTGCCAATACTATTGAACTAATACTTTTTAAAGTGACTGAACAAGGTGTGAGTGAGATAATGAGGCGACCTGCCCCACTATGATATGCAGGGAGTTGAATAGTGGAAATGTGAATGGTCAGTCGTTCCTTTTGAGACACGGACTCATTACATATTATTGTTTATTACAGTATCCCGTATCATGGGGAAATATGCAAATAAGAACAGAGATTCAATCTGCATGTATGCTGGGACATAGCGTTTGAACCCTTTCAGTGTGATAAGGTGAGAAAATGGCTTACAACGTGAGAACCAAAATAGGATTGGGGAATTGGAAATAGATCAAACTAATTTGGGTGTACAATATTTTTAACAGATTTGATGACCATAATTAAGATGCTGAATACTAATATGTAATGATTGTGTAGGAAGGAGCATTAGATCGCAACTTGACATAAGAGTACGTTTGCTCTATGTTTTAGACAATGTAGAATGCTCAGGAATTAATGTACAATATGAGAATGTATTAGTTGTGAATTGTTAATTGCAGGAATTACTTAAAAGGACTAACATTTTGAAATCAGAAGATTTACCTTTCGATTCTTTGGAACTAGTACTATAAGAGGGAGATCTGTTTTCTTAAAGGACTTTCTTTTAAGATTGGATATAGAATACTAAAGCGGGAAACCAGATGCAACCAAAACAGTCCGATTAGTTATGTCACTGCTGCAAATATATATAATGTAAAGGGAGTTAGTGTTATTAGCTGGGTAGGGCAAATGTAACCATTGCTAAAGTGATGTGTAATATATGTGAATAGGATGTCGTGTATACATATTCGTGGCAAAAAGTGTGAATTACTACAATGTATTCATCTATAATAATGTTGTCTTTTTATAGAGCATGCCTAATGTTTTTAGTTTTGTATGTTACATAAAAATGTACTTATGCTCAAGCTCTGTATTTATAACAGCCCTGAAGAAGAGCAGTGTGTGCAAAACACTTGTTGCCATCAGGCTGTATTTGCTGTGCAAAGAGACGCAACAAGTGATATCTCGGTTTTGTTATTTTTGTATTCTAAATCACTACTGTGTTGGGAACCAGTGAACTGAGAGCTGCACGCTGGGCGTTTATTACCCAAATAGAGAGAGAGAGAGAGAGAGTGTGTGTGTGTGTGTGTGTGTTTTCAAAATTATGCACTGGATGTCACAACTGTGTATCCATGTAAAGTTCTCAGCTATCCTTTTCAAGCAAGTCCGGCATTTGGGCTGTTAATTCATAAATAAATTAATACTTCGAAAAGCATAGAGATTACGCATCTATAGTAAAGCAAATTTCATTCCAAGATGCTACTGCCAGAAAAACAGCTGTACATTGCCTTTGAAAAGACGTTAAAAAAACTGGAGGGTTATAAGTTTGGTTACGATTGGGCAGATAAAAATAATATATATTTGCTGCATGTTCGAGGGTAGAGGACAATCACGCTCTGTTCTGGCTCCCCCTGATCACCAGAGACAGTGCAAACCTAGCTCAGTGACATGAACCTTTATGGCTTTGAACGCCAATGGTCGCTAAATTCCAGGTCACTTGAAATCCCTCAACACCACCCTTAAGTTCATACATTGGTAAAAAAGAAATATTGCCTTATACCAGCTCTATCTTTTAAGAAACAAAACAGTGAAACATTCTTTCAAAAAGTGACTTCAGAATATCTGTTCAAACCGTCACTTTCTGTTTTTTTGCATGGAGGTAATGTCCTGCTCCATGACCTCACATAATCCATACGGACACCCCCAAACACCATCCTACACACCACAACCAGTTTCTTGCATGGCCTGAAGAAATATGATCTCGCCCACCCCAGCGTGTAGCTCAATTGGCACCCCTTCCCTGCCCACACCAATTTCCGAACTAATGGCGGCATTTACAAAGCCGTCACAACTAGCCCATAAGCTTATCTTCCAAACAGGCTCACCATCTCTGGACTTCAGAGCCAGGATACCAGCAGACTAAGAAGCGTTTAATAAAAAAACCATAAGGACTTTTCCATCTATGCTCCCAGGATGTGGGAACAACATCCCATATCCATCAGCGCCACCTTAAAGCTGCTCCAATTCTGGAAAGAATTGAAGACTCGGCTTAATCTTGAAAGACCACTACATCACAGTGTGTTAACCATACACAAACCATCTGCCTCTCCTATCCCGCATTGACTTTATGCTTCTCTTTGACCTTGTACAGTGCTCCGCTGTTTTATGGCTATGTTTGTGCTATAGAAATACCACATAAATACATACACTTGTATATACATTGCCTCCATATCTGATGCAGTTCTACAGTGCTGATCATCTTTCCAGCGCAATCATCCCAGCAGGTTGGTAAATGCGTCTTAGATGTCTTGTAAAGTCAACATGCTGGTCATATTCCCTTGTTTGAATAATGACACTCTGGAGTATGTCATGATTTTAGGGGAACTCAAACCAATACTTCTTTATTCTTTTCTAGATGGTGAATTAGTGTACTATCACTATGGAATCAAAGATCTGGTGACTATCCTGTTTTACTTCATCATCGCACTCATCCTGCATGCCGTGGTTCAGGAGTATGTTTTAGATGTAAGTGCTTTTTCACAGCATTAGTCATTTTCCTTAATCAGCTGATGTATAAAGTATGTCCTTTTGGGGACCCAATTCTGACCGCCTTAACCATCAACTTTATCTATAAATCCTAAATATTGATTCATAGGATCTGGGATTTCGAACGGCAGGGATGGACGTGAACCTGCAGAAAAAATTGCTAGTTGTCGTCATTTGTAAGTCGAGGTTAGAAGAGGGTGCATGTGTGGCCATTGTCAATGCCAGCAACTTAACTTTGCGAGCCTCTGATGGACCCTCCCACAATTCCTTCGTACTCATTGGTCATGGACACCAAGACCTTCGTGGTGATAGAACAGCCACAGTTTTATTAACAGTATAGGCTGATACATATGTTATTACAGTGGCATTGGTCATTAGCATGCACAGCTCTTTGTCTATCTTGCACTCCAGTGTAATGCATTTTGCTCATACTTGTCATACGGTATACATCTTTTATCTTTATTGCATACCAATAATCATAACTTGCAATGCATCTTCCTTTCAATCATTAAGTCTCTTCTTCTGTTGATTACCTGGTACTGTATTAGTGATTTCAGTTGACTTAATCGTGTTTTTTTAACCCATCCTAGTGACTTTGCAAAGTTAAATGCAGTCTGTAGAAGGGTCATTGTTCTGACAGAAAATTACCTCTTCTGTTCTTATTATGATTATAGAAGATGCTCATTTTGTTTATCCTGCATATATGGTTCTATGTCTTTCAAGGCCTCCAACAGATAAAGAATTGCATCACTTGCTTCTTTCAACAATCTTTCTGTGAGAATTTCTAATAGCAAATGTAATCTTCTTAACTATGTCATTAAAGGCATTTTAAATTGTCATAAAGGGTTTTTAGATAATTTTGCTATTCATGTTAATAATGTTTGCATTTCTTGCACCTGTTTTAGCATTCCCATCACATTGTTTTACTACGATTCAATAGATTAGGGATGCAAGGGAAATCACTGGGGCAGAGAAGTTTGTGTAGGGTGGTAGGGTGCGGGAAGACCTGCCTTTGAAACTGCAAGCATTAATGGCAGGTGTAGGCTTTACACGCGCCCACAAGTCCACTGAAAAGGCAGGGTGAAAAGTTTATGTAAAGTTGAGATGTATTTGAGTCACATGCCTGAGAAACAACATGCTTAGGATGGCAAAACGTTGGACAGACATGGATGGATGAGGTGGGGCGACAAGGACAATGTTACCGATGTTTTGGAATAGCCGAAGTGACTGAGATTCTGGAGGTAAGGTTTAGACACCATTTATGCAGTATTTAAAGTTACCCTGCTTAGCTCTCCGAAGTTGGCATTGGGCCTTCCATCTCCTGGATTTTTCTCATTGAACTCCTAGAGTGGAAAACAACACTGCTAATGGGGATGTTGTTGAAAGTCTTAACTGCCCTCTTGGGAAAAGTAAAAACCAAAGGAAATGATGGACGGAGTGTTGAACATTGCAAGCACTCACCCCCAGTCAACTGATCTGGGTTTAATCCATCACGGCTCTTTAGCCCACTCTGCCACCCCAGTTCAGACATGGCCATATGCAAATCAGTCTGACCCTGTGCCTCATGGGAACAGTCCAGCCCAAACTGCCAAGCCCCTCAGCACTCAAGGGTATGAGCATCCGTCCAAAAGGGCCAGATCCATATCCTAATTTTAGGATAGCTTCTGAGCTATGTCTATCTTAATTCCACATTCCTTCTGATTTCTCTTCCATCCATTGTCCAGTTTCTGCCTCTCTAGCTGCCTTCCCTGTGCATACATGTCTCTTTAGCTCATCTCCCAAATCTTCTCCGCTGTGTTTTTTCTGAACCTACTCAAAGACCGTATTGTTCTGAAATCCGAATAAAATCATCTGATTTTCACAAAGCTCTTAAAATTGGTTTGCTCGGGCAAATGAGGTTGGCCACTTCAGAGCAAATATGATGGATCGCAACCAACAACTCAAACACAACCCACACAGCTTTGTTGCTTACACGAGGAACTTTAGCTCAACCGCTCATGGGCTGTCAAACAGCCATGCACCAGCGGAAGGAATTGAGCAAAGCAAGCTAGAACAGCCATACTCCCTGACAGCCATTAATTGATGTTGCAATTGAAAAAAGTCAGATAGCATGCACCTTATCCTGTCTCTACTCTCTACTGCCGTCATTCACACACTTTATTCGCCCAAACCCCACCCTTACACTTGTAAGTCTCGTATGCTCCTACTATAGCCCTTAACTTTGCCATCCCAACAGCTTTTATGGGTGATAAATCCACCACATTAAACCAAATCACATTCTCTGAATTGAATGTGAGCCATATGTCAGCACTTTGTAAATATTTGCACATACAAATAAAATGCATACAGTATTTGGTGTCTAGTCAGACTTCTTTCACTTTTGTCTTGGATGGTGTCGGTGAGTTATGTCTCATCTTCAGTGCGAAGTAAATTTTCAAAGTATGCATCATGTTCTTTAAAACATTGTACATCTGCATGCTGCTCAGTTCTAGCCCGTTTCCACAGTTCCTTGCAAAATTTCTGTTATCTCCTAAGTGGTGGTAGTGTGCACCCCAAGTGTGGTCATTGTACCTCAAGCTTCATAATAATCACGTTCTTATCATGCTGCCATATTGTGGATACTTTCTTTTCTTGCAACTACTATATATGTCAGTTAAGTTGATCCAGTATTTGATCTGACCTCCTAGAAAGATTTTGGGTCTTGGAGTCTGGTATTGGGTGTCATGCTCACCCCTTCAAATATATATTGAAACAAGAGGGGATATGAAAGAAACATAATGCTTTTTTTCAGGTTTTTTGTATGCTTGTTTCCACAGAAAGTCACCCGGCGGCTTCACCTCTCCAAAGCCAAGCACAGCAAGTTCAATGAATCGGGGCAGCTTGTAGCCTTTCATCTCAGCTCTATGTTTTGCTGTTTGTATGTAGCAGTCACGGTGAGTAAAATGAGTTTGTGTGTGTTTGTTTGTTATGTAGTTTGTGGAGGTTCATATTTTAGGAGTCAAAGTCCACCACACAAGAGGTAGATTTGTTTCTGGCAAGATGAGGTCCTTGTTATTATTTTTTGTTAGTGTACATACCTTCTTAATTTATTTGACTTACTCTTTCCTAGCTTTTTATGTAAAGCTAGTGCACGTTTGGAACCAGAATCCCGAAATATCAACTTGCAAGTGACCTGGTAACTTGCATCCGTTTCAGCCAGATGATCCTAAATTCCCCTGTTGCAATAGAAATTATATCCCTGATTCAATTTTGTGTGTTGCTAAGAAGGAAAAGGAAAAATATCACCATTTGGTAAGGCCTCAAGTAAATATCAATCAGTTTGAGAACTTTCAGTAATAAAGGTTTTTCCCAATTCATTGGAAAGGCAAGGTGCCATCCAGGAATGGTGCTTTTAAGGCAAGGAGGATACGTTTTCTCTGGTTCTCAAACCTTTCAGTTCTGTTGTCCAGTGAGATTCAAGTTAACCCCACTCCACTGCAACCAAAGGCCCTCATACGCTAATGTTAAGCCCTAGTTCTATATGTAATGATGAATCATTCAGTTTACCTTTATGAAATCTCATGTCTTAGAAGAGGTTATAGGACAGATGTCAGCCCTGTACTCTACCTCAGATTGCTCTCCGCCCATGCGACTGCCAGTGATGGGCAGGATGAAGCTCAACCAGACCAAGAGGTCGATCCATCAGGAGTATTCTCTCCCTCAAATGTGAGGGACTTGAGGGTGATAGCCTTTTCTGAAAGTGTCTACTTTGTGTCCTCTTCCACTATGCCATGATACTTTTAACCTAAAGTTACCACAGCCATCCCACGCAATAAAACGGATATCATCACCTGTAATACCCGGGCAGAGCTGTCAAAATATCAGTTATTGCAGAAGGATGTTTTGTATGTAGCGCCCAAGGTGAGGTGAGGCTACGAAAGTCACACAAAAAACAATATCAGAACTCTTGCAGGCGAGGTGGTGTATGTTTTCTTGATCTTTTGGGCAGGCCTCTTTGTTAGAGGCCCTGAACTATGGCACAGTCCTAGGTTTTTTTTTCTTACTCTCCCCTGAACAAGGTATATTGTTTCAAAGGAAGGCTCTTTTTACTACATTGCTTGTCCAGTGGCCGCTGGTTTGCAGGGCTGTGGTGAGAACTGCCCCATCAATGATGGGAACGGAATAAGAAAAGGGAAGCTTAACGATGAGAAGTTCTGCGCTCTCTGCCTGGCTACTTCAATAAAGCCAAGTAGAGTGTGCTGTAGTAACCAATCTTTTTTTCTTTTTAGGGGGTGCACTGCACATGTGCTGGGCAACAATCTATTCACCCTTGTCATAAAAGCCTGGGGTGTTCTGTTAAGAGGGAGGTGTAATGATATTCGATAACGATGCGTCTTCTGTGGCACAGGGCGTAGTCTGCAGGTTTATGGGCTTACTGTATGTTGAGGGAGTAGGGTGGCTCCAAAGAGGGAGTAGATCCTCCTAGACTGGTGTAAACACCACCCACATAACATTTTTATGGCACTGCGGGACTCGAAAGAGAAGGGCTGGGGTGGAGTCAGTCCAGAAGCCCACAGTCGGGTTTCAGGTACTGAATGAGGTTGATGAATACTGCATCTTCTGCCGAGAGGCCCACACGTGTGACCAGCAGTACTGACTACTTGAGTCTCTTTTCCTATGAGTCACAGAGCTGCAGGGCTGACACTGGCTCGAGGAGACTGTACCCCAACTTATGGTCTCCGCTTCGAGGGCACCCACTGTTTGGCTGGCCTGCTGTCACTGCCTGCCTCCCCAGCCTTACCCATCTGAGAGAGAGGGAGGCCACACTGCTTACAGTGGTCCTCTAGCTGTATACAATATTTTACAGGTATGCGTAATTCGAATCGACACCGGTGCTGCTGCTGACCGGCCTGAGGCAAAGGTAGCTCCATGAGTGTATAGGTCTTTGAAAGCCAGTTGAAGCCGGAAGCTTGCAGAAGAAGCAGCCTTAACTAGCGCAGCTTTCCTTCAGGCTCGGGTAAGCAAAGCAGCTTTTGGGCATATTGCAGTGGGACTATTGTTAAAACAATTAACTGGCCTGATCTACGAAAAAAGCTATCGCCTGTCACTATGATTTGACTAACATTTGCCAAGCTCGTAGGCCAGGCCAGTAAATACAGTGTTTTAAGTAGAAAACAGGATTGCCTGGCTGACCTTCCTTACTGCATAGGATAAAGGTCTGCTTAGGTAGCCAAGAGGAATGTAATGCCACACAAACCACAGCAGCCATATTTTGATGCTACATGCAAGTCATTTTTACATTCTTATTACGAAGAGATTGATTGCTGCATACACACCACTGCAGTGTACCCGACCTGCCGCTGGGATTAAAAGATTAAAGTTGATGGGAGCCTACAGTATCATCCCTACAAATGTCAGAGATCTTATGCCTACTTATGCCTTCTACAGATAAGGCCACCACCTTTCATGATGGCAGACAGAATCACTTCTTACCTCCTACGTTGTACGCCAAGGTTCACAAACCGATTGCACTGCTGGGCCTGATAGTATAGCACCATGGATACGATCTGAGATTTGCTCTTACCAAGGCAGGAATACATATCTATCCATAGTAGAAGTAGCAAAGGAATGCATCCAAAATTGATGTGTTTGAAGAGGCTGGGAAGAATATTTTTCCCTACGGAGTAAAGAGTCAAAAGGCATGTACTTGCTTCTGGATTCTCGCATTAGCAAACAAAAGCGTGTATATGCTTATGCAAAAAAGGCATTTACAGAATTCCCTGAGAAATCCTGGGAAAACTGTTACAACTTCCAAGGAGTACGGTTGGAAACATTTATGAATTCGAAAAGTCAAAAATGTAATACAGATGTAGGAATAAAGCTACAGCTGTAAATACTTGGGCAGAATGTTCTTTGGGCCTTTGCAAGTAGTAAGGACACCTTTATGGACAAAGGGGATTAGGATTCATTCCCCTTCATTAAGGGATAATCTTGTGCTTTTTTGTTCCATACCTGTGCTATGCATATATTTTTATTCACACAATTCTCATATTAGGTTTTCTAATCCTAGTAGAAAAAAACAGTATACATATTAATATGGGAGGAAATGTGTTATTAAAATATGTGCCATATCCATGTTATGTTTGCCCGTCAATGTAGCTATGGTAGAGCACTGATCATAATGGAAATGGGTGCAACAGATAGATTTTTGGATGGCAGTCTGCTAACACTGCTCTGTAATCTACACAAGCTCCCCCAAAACCTCACCGGTAGGAGACACATATAGCTGAACCATGTGGCCACATTGCGCCTGGATGCCCAGTAACCGGATCATATGTAACCAATACTTGAAAGTGATCCCAGAGCAAAGGCCGGGTGTTAATTCAGGAACATCCTCCCCACTACATGGTGACCTCATATGTTATCTAAACTAAAAATACTTGCAATTGTGTACAAGGATTGACAAAGTCAATAGATTTAGGTATTTTTAAAGAGGGCTTTCTCATGCCTTTGAAAAGCTGCAATTAATACTTCCCCGATGCGGGTTATAGTACCTTTTGTCCACAGATCCTCACACGGAAAAGGATGCCACACCTAGAAGTTAAATTCAAGCAATACAAAAAAACTAAACACTGGCTCCGGGCTTGCGCCACTTATTATTATTCTACTGTACCATAAGAAATCTGAATGAGGCACTGCTTTCTCAGTACAAGCCGCCAAGCTCTAGAACTCATTAACAGCCAACGTTAAAAGGCAATAGGAACATATACACTTCCAGAGACAGCTGAAAAAATGATGATTTCTTAGATTACTCTGTTGCCCACATCCCAACAACTGAGCCCAGAAAACCAGGCCCACCTTCAAGCACAATCCTCCACTTATGACCCATGAAGTGCAAACAACTCAACCAGTGAACTGTTTGATATGCAGGTAAGCCAAGAAGGGCTGACCTATGGTTCGCCATGGTATTATATAGTTATGTACTTGCATATATAACAGTTATGACCCACAATAATACTAAAACCACTAACCACTGCAGTCCGCAACAAATTATAACTTGCACCTCTTAAAGTCAATCATGACATATCGGCTAATATAGTTGTCCACCACCAGCACTGTACAGCCATCACCAAATGAACTGGCATGGAATAACTGAAGAGATCTGTCACCCATTGCTGGACAATTCGGAGTACTTTAATATAGTCCACCTCTGCAGGTCCCAAATTTCTATACAATCTGACACCTTCTTTACATCTCACAAAGGCGCTCATATTTGGGATGATAATAAAAATGTCCATCACAACAGATCTTCCCACTTCTCTCTCTCACGAACCATGCCATCTCAGGACCACAATTATACACATCATCTCATTTTGGATATCCCAGTGCAATAACCAGCTAGGCAGATTGTAATATTAAACACTATATAGGGACCTGCAGAACTGTACAAAGCTTTCAGCATACTAAAAAACAAAAAACTGTGTGTCTGTCTCTCGCACTTCATCATCCAACACAGTGCTGCGGCTCATAATGCTATAACGCATCTCAGTGGTCATACAAGACATGGAACCACATAGGATCAAAATAAAGAACACATCCTTCCAACCACACACCCTACATGGAGTAGCATACTATTAACGTAGGCAAGTGCTTCAGTGCCCCACGTAGGAGTAGTAAGTGCCTTTTAGAGGCTACAATACATTAAATTACAAATGACGCACAGAAATGAGCACTACTGCTGAGGCCATTCACTGGAGGAATACATACAGCAGACCGTGTTGTCCTTTGGAACGAGCCTGGAGTCCCTTAGTCACTGTTGAGAAGCAGTATTGACTGGTCTGTGTATGAGGCAAGCGCCATGATTACGGAGTTGACTGTCTCCCACTTCCCTTCTAGGTTAGGCCAATTAACAGTGAATAAATAATAGTACAGTAAAGGGAGTTCCGCGCCCTACGTCTGCAATGGATCCCTCTTGTCTACTCAAGCATGGACTCCTCAAACTGCAAGGTTAAATCTAGTGCTGCTGCTTGTGTGCATCAAGCTGTAAACCTTGAGCAGCCAAAAGACTGTACTGGTTTAGGAGAGTGAGAGTCAATCAGGCTTTCAACCTGAGCTGCAGCCCCTCCCTGCATTCCACCCAATCCCCCCCGCCCCCCAGACACACACGCTGCATCTTTAAAACTGCCAATGCTTGTGTGGTCTACATAGACTGGTGACAGTAGTCACATGTTTAAAGAGATGGCTACATTTCAGGAACAAACGATTTGTGCAGAAGCCAAAACTTGTAGGTACATTTCAGCTTGTTTGAAATCGTCCATTTCAGATTAATGGAAGTTGTAGAATAACTGCACATAAGTAACAATATCTCAAAACAACAGTAACCAGATTTACTTGAATTGTCTTCATGTGCAGTTCACGTAGCTGAATTTTGAGGACTCACTCGCTGTCCAGGTATTCTTGCTCTCTGCATCACCTCTCATCTCCACTGCTGACACAGCTCAACTCTCTCACATCCAGGCTTTTTTCTCGTTGTTCATACTTTCTTTCTATTATCTACCACACTTTGTCGTTTCCTATCCACACTAACCATCTCTAGCCAAACTCTCCCCACCCCCCAATCCACACATCCTCAAATCACCATCCACTAAGCCATCTGTGCTCCCAAATCCACTATCCCATAGTGTAAATTTCACTCTCACTCCCCAGCTTTTCTGGTTTCTTGCCTGATATACCTCTGATTCTGCTTACCCAGGGAATTAACATTGTGTACTAGTTGAAAGAAATTGGCATCAAAGCAATACAAGTGCATAATGCCTTGTTATTTAAGTGTGTTAAAAAGTTACTTGCTGTAGAATAATTGTAACACAGTTCATGTTGCACTAGAAAAGACTACTTGTAGAAATACTAGAACATTGCACAGATCACACAACTGATGGTGACTTCTGCTTCTTCTCTAGAATACTCTAAATACAGTTTTATTTTAGTGCAACTAGCTGATATAATTTCATCTTAATGTGCATAAGTGCATTATGGGACGTGTGGCATGCCACACTGTGGGTAAGTGTCTTGGTTGGCAGAGAGTTGAATTTGTAGGATTGTTGTACTTGCGTGACCAGAGTGGTGCTCTTGTAGTGTGGTGGGGAAGAAGTGTGAAACCGAGTGCTCAAAGTTTATACTGGCCCTTCGTTGTGAGTTACTCTTCTGGTCCTTGGAGGAGTTTTGTGAGACTGTTGAAGCATCAGCGCTGCGCTGTAATGCAGCATTCGGTACAGAGGCTCCTTATTCTTCTTTCAACGGTTCGAGGGAGAGGAGAGATATGTCTATATAGGCTCTATTAACCCAAATCTGGTGCAAGTTGTTGTAAAAAGAGCTTAATACTTTTTATTGTACTTAATCCTGGGGCAGTGAGAAACCTAGTTGGGACCCTGCAGGACAGGCTATAGTGAAGCCATCTACGATAGTCCCACTTAACTTTACAGTAGAAGCTTCTACATGCTTTGAAGTACTCAGCCATAGTGATGAGTGGCGGGTCTCCTGTATTGGTTGCACGATCTCTTAGCATTTGAGTGGATTGAAGGTGGCTGTCTCAATGTCTTGTAGTTTTTTCTGGTTGAGGATGCAATGATCTGAATGTCCTGTGGATCCAGTCTATGAAGAAGAAGAAATCCAGAGCCCATCCTGGTTACAGGTAAGGGATAGATGTCTCATGAGGACCATTGGGAGAAGTAAAAGTCTAGTTCAAGATTGTAATATTACCGTGGCCTCGATGAAGCCACATCGCCTCCCTTCAAATATTGTTTTAATATTGTTTTAATATGTAACGTTTATATTGGTTCCACATTTTCCCTCCCATTTTATATTATTACCAACACCTTACTGTTTTCTGGTTTTAGGACAAAACATTTGCAGCTGCTCTTGTCCATGGCACACAGCTGTTCATTTATACAACGATCTCTGAACTGAGCAGTTCAGGTATTCTGCTTGCATGCAGCTAGAGTTTGAATTGTCTATAGCCGATTAAAGTTCAGAACTGAAACCACTTGGCCTTAGATGCATGGCCAGCTTAGTGAGAAGTCAAAGGAATTCAATTTTCTTCTTCATTATATCTCAGCATTTTGGCAGTTCTTTAGGGAACCTCCTCCACAGCCCTATCTTTGCACATACACCTTGTTTAGTTTGGTTCTATGAATGGAATCAACAGCCAGATATATGTGCAGACCGATTCCCAATAAGCTGGTAAAGGCAATCAAAAACGATTCAACTTGGATGGTAAACCGTTCACCAAGATTGCATACCTGCCCTCACACAGCACACACTGAAGCATGGCTGCATGTCTATATCAACTGTAAATAAAAAGGGTCTCTTTGTTGACAGTGATGGGCTCTCCTTGTCGTTTGAAATGGTGTTAATGTTATTTTATTTAACATTCTGATACAGCCTCAGTCACTCACAAAGTGTATGGGTGCTTTATATTTCAGCAACTCTTGTACAATCCCAACATAGTCAGTGCAAGGTCAACACTCACAACAAAAGGATGGGACAATTTGAGATGGGATAAGGACCGTGAGGATGCCCTTGCGGGTAATAGTACACTTTACAAATACACATAACTTAATTGTGTCAATGAAGGGTGTAATGCACAGCATAATGAACAGGTTAAGAAAACTTTAGCTTATAGAAAGACTAACGTTAGCAAATGTTCTAACTATAACATACCACAAATGTTTGAGTCCTATTTAGTAGAGGGTCAGGACAAGAATGTGGGATGACATATCCAATAGAAGAGGGTAGTGGTTCCAGGTTAGATACAATTTAAAAAGGAGGGTGCTCAGTCGCTATAGGAATGACCGTGATTAGGGGTTTTGTTTATTAGATCTGCTTGTAAGGAGTTCAGAACAGTGGCTGTTCTACAGTGTGACTGTTCTTTTGCATGAGTAAGCCTGAATCTCAGGCTTTCCAGTAGAAGTGTTTTTACTTCTAAGCCATCTTTTGCCACCATAAAAGAATAGGAAGCTGGAAAGATAAGTTGTTTGGGTGAAAATATGTGGTTTGTAAGTTATGCACCCTAGTTTAACTTAATTCTTGCCACTAATAAAAGCTAATGTAAATCTGCTCAGGATAGAGGAGCTGTGAGTTGAAATGGTGTAAAAATGATTGATTAAAATGTTAAAAGCATTTCTACAGTTAAGCTGCCTACTCTACCTTATCTCCATTTTTGTGTGTGCGTGTGTTCGTGTGTGCTTGCGTGTGTGCGTGCGTGCGTGTGTGTTTTTACATGAATGCTTTTATGAGCCAGTCGTTGTATTGTAAATTTCCTATTTATTTAAGGAGGCTTGTACATTGCACTGAGACCCGTTAAGAACCCGGGGTTAGTGATGGTGAATCTGACCATGGCTCTCCCAGTCTAGCATCTTGAGTCGAGGCTCAATCTTTCCACTTCTAGTAAGAAGCATTTTCGCTTCCCTGATAGTTCCCCAAAGGATCCCTGTAATCATAGCCCATGCGCTGTTGAGGTTAGATTATGCTAAACGGTCTGAGTTGGGGTTGCCCTTCCTGTAGTGACAAAGGTTGGCCTACAGACCATAGCATCCAGATCTTTGCTCCACCAGCAATTCTGGGAGCACATCTCTGTACGGTGGCCCTCTCAGCAGGGGTCAACAGTAAAGCAAGTGATTATGTTCTAAGCTTGTTGCATGCTCTGCAAAAGGCCCTGGCTTTCTCTCTGACAGATTGTCATGGTGTCAGCGAGGTGAGGCTTGGTGATTCAGGGCAGCCGTCGTACAGATCCCTTCACGGAGCAGAACATCATGCTGAGCTTCAGCTCTCCTTTGAAAGATGGACTCTCACCTTTATTGTCTTTTCTTACAATAATATTGAACTTCTCGGCTGCACTGCAGTCTGTCCTTTGATCCTTCAGTGAATACAATTCTGTTTACATAGGATACTCATATTTCATGTAAAGCAATTGGGTAAATCCTTCTCTTAATTCCCAATAGAACATAAGATGCCTGCTGTGGGTTCACTGGTAATGGCTGCCTGCACAATGCCAATTCTCCTTCTATTTCAATTGAAAGATCATCCAAATAGTTAGAGAAAGCATAAGGAGGGATGCATTATGCCCACTTTATGTGGGTATCAAGGTTAAGATTGTCTAGAAAGATCTTTATTCCACTCTTTTCCTTCTAAGTTGCTACAAGACCACTGTAGAATTTTGGTTTGAGGCTTTGATCGAGGAACCTTGCCTACTGTTTTTAAGAACCATAATACAACAATCATTTCAAAGCTGGATAAAAGTTTTTACAATAGATCTGTTCTAATTCTTACTCTTTGAATTGTCAACACAATGCACATACACCTTCTATTTTAGTCTATTAATATCTAATGTAGTCCAACACCCTGCAGTAACAGGCACACAGTTGTATTCCCATATTATTTAGGGACATGTTAATTTACATCCCTAGCGCTACCAGTTTCTGTTGCTTGCTACCAGCAGCACATCCCTCGTGTTTTGTATCCTACATTCGGTTCTATTGATGGGACAGGAGCCATACATGTTTTCCAGTTCAGCCTCTACACTACTAGGGATCTCACATTTTTAAAATCAGACTGTTTTTGCAAGATACATCCTGTGAACAGTCTCTGTTATAAAGTTATCATTTGTTTGTTTAGGAGGACTGCCATGCACATGATTTCCCATTGAGTCAAAGTGCAGCAAATTTGGCCCATGCTGAGGCCTCTGGGGCAGGAAGACCAGTAAACGCTCCCACTCCCCGTCGACATCGAGGGCGTCGACGGCGACGTCGAGGAGGATGACCACCGTCTGTTCGCCGTCTCCCCAGGGCTCTGGGAAGAAGCGGCGTCGACGATCGGCGTCGAGGGACCTGAACAGGCCGCCGTCGACTACATCGGCATCGTCGGCGACGACGCCGTCCTCTGCGCCGTCCAGCGGTCGGCGTCGAGATCGGACCCGGCGTCGGCACTCGCCGTCGAGAGGAGATCGCCGTCGAGGGGAGATCGCCGTCGAGGGGAGATCGCCGTTCGCCGTCGAAGAGGAGACGGTCGACGTCGCCGCCGAGGAGGAGATCGGCGTCGAGACGCTCGAGGTCGAGGAGATCGCCGTCGAGGCTCAGGTCGCCGTCGAGGCTCAGGTCGCCATCGAGGCTCAGGTCGCCGTCGAGGCTCAGGTTGCCGTCGAGGCTCAGGTTGCCGTCGAGGCTCAGGTCGCCGTCGAGGCTCAGGTTGCCGTCGAGGCTCAGGTCGCCGTCGAGGAAGAGAGTCGCCGGACTCTGTGTACTCGGTGGTGTATACGCCTCCTCGGATGCCTCCGTCACCGCCTCCGACTCCTCCACCACCGCCACCACCAACGCCACCGCCACCGCCTCCACAGCCGCGGGACACTGCCTCCGCCGCCCCCCCCCCTCGGTCGCTGCCACGCACTCCAGTGAGACCGCCGCCGGTTCCCCCGCGGTCTGTTTCCCTTCCGAGGTACCCGACTCCGCCGCAGGGAACCCCGAAGCCACGACGCCCGCGGTCGCCGGGACCCGCTAGACCGGCGGACAGGCCGAGGCCGAAGAGGTCGCGCTCCCGTTCTCACAGGAGGAGAAGGTCACGGAGCCGTGGACGGTCATCGTCGGACTCAGGACGACGCCGTAGGAGGCACAGGTCCAGGTCGCACACGCGCTCCTCGACCAGAGACTTTTCCCCGACGCTGTCGGACTCACCGGGGACTAGGGTGTCTCCGGTGGACGATTTGGTCTCTTTCCAGGAGGTGCTGTTGAGAGGGGCAGCAAAGTTGGGTATCACGGTGACGGTTCCAACACCCACGACGTCCGTGATATTCGAGACACTTCATAAGAAACATCTGTGAGAAGTTGGCCTGATATGTAGTGCTCACTATTCTAGTGATCACTGTGTATCATTCCAAACGACCCTTATTGATGATTGGTTGTAAGTCAACCTTTTAGACCAGCTATCCTAGTAGCGTGGATACGAGCAGTCTTAGGCTAAACTCTAGAGGGCGTGTTAAGCCAGCTGTTTACCATCACATATACCCCTTGAACACCAAGTGAAAGGACACCACACAAGTTGTTATGAAAATAAAAGGATATTTATTTATGACAAGACTACCCTGGCTCTTTATGAGTCAGGGAGCTAAGCACACTACAAAACTCTTAGGAAAATACTTCAGTTGCACAATTTACACAAATGCCCGAGGGGCACGAGAAACCATCTACACTAACAGTGAAATGCGAATGGTTAGAGTCTGGAGATACTGATTCCGGAGTGATCCGATCAGTGGGACTAAACGAAAAAGGAACTGGACACTTGTAGAGCGAACCTGCGATGGAGCACCGAGATGCTCGAGTTACCTAGCCCGGAGGCTGCGGCTGCGTGAAGTTCGTCAAGATGTCGGGAGTCCTCGTGTAGTCTCAGGAGCCTGAAAGAAGAAGTTGCTGGCAGGCGACCAGTGACGATGTTCAGAGCGATCCAAGCCTGGATCGGTGGTGAAGGAAAACCTGAAAGCAGAGGGGACTCAGTTCTCAACCGCTAGCCAGCGATCGTGTGGGTACCAGGAGGGTACCGGCTGAAGTCACCTCGACCAGGTGAGTGGGTGACGTCGGACTCTGCTGTTCCTCGGACCAGGAGGCGCGGCGGCGACCAGGATGGAGGGCGAGCGGTCCCACGAAGGTGTCTGCTGTCGATGATGCTGGGCCCAGGAAGGGGCAGCGGGTCTTGGCAGTGGCCACCCAGGCGGGGGAGTCAAGATGGCGTCGGGAGTGGACCAGGAGGGTCCGTGGTACTCCTCTGTTGAAGGGGAGCAAGAGCCAGTCTGGAGCAACCAGACTCGTGATGAAACAATCGTGGTGCGTCGTGAAGAGGGCCACAAGCCGGTCGGCAAGTGGTCGAACAACGCGGTGAACAGCAAGGAGCGGAAGGGCCCCCACGCAGATCTCGTGGATGCTGGGGAGACAGACTTCGATGCTGGAGCTGCTCAGGGTTAGGGCTTCTCAAACCCTAGGTGCACTCACTCGAGGGTCCCTCGGTGGGCGTGCTAGATAAGCGTCGTGCAGGTTCTGAAGATAGCCGGTCCCGCAGGTCTCGTCACACCTACGACTCTCAGCTGAGCTGATGAGGGAGGTAAAAGGTCAGAGATGGCAGGGAACTCGGGTCTCGTCGAGCTGGGCAGTCTTGATCCGTAGGAGAGACTTACAGCAAACCGCAAGCGCTTAGATGGTGCCTGCTGGTTACTCCTTAGCCACAAGGGAGAGTCTTCAGAAATAGTCAAGAGTTCCTTTCGTGGAAAGTGGTTCGTGATTCGGAGTTATCCGATTATCTGATTATCCAATTTGGGAAGGGGACTCGCTCCTACCTTTATTCTAAGAGAAAGGGGCTGGCCCGTGACTAGGTTCTACCTATGGGTGGAGCCAGGAGGGGGGTGGTTACACCCCTATCCTTTGTCCGGCTTCGCGCCAGCTCAGGGGCTGGTGTGCCCCCGAAACTGGTTTGAGCCGGGCTATGCACAGTGAGCACCGGGGTGCCACTTGCAGTCACCTTCCTTTCAGCCCTGCCTACCTGGGATACACAAACCCTGTCTGGGACGGTGCTAACACCGCCCTCGACAGGAAACCCTTTGTCCAAGCTCCCCTTGCTGGAAGGTCCCCCAGCAGCAGGAGGTCAGACTTGTGTCTGGTGGCAGCATCCATTTTGTGATGCTGAGGCTTGAGTCAACTTTAACCGGGGTTCAAGGTTACTTCCATGTCGTGCCCCTCTAAAAGGGGGGAATGCTAACCCCGTCACCAGGACTGGCGAGGGGTTCGTATTCCCATTCGTATGACACCTTACTCGACATGTATAGGTGATGCGATGCCAAAGTTAGCAGATAACCGCGAGGATTATAATGCCTTAAAAGTAGTTGGCCCACGTCACCATGGAACGGCTATTAGGGTTTGGTTCCGCAAGCCGTCGACGGGCTCAGCTCGCGCCAGAGCACCGTCCCACATGATTCCCTGCACTCTGCCTTCAGGATTGATAAGGCCTGCTATAGGAGTGACTGATAGGAATCCATGTGTCCATTTTTAGGGTTTAGGTGTAGGAATACTACACCTACAGCAACGGGTGATTACACCACGTGGCCCCAGCTGTCGTGCAGCCAGTTGTGTCAGATTTGGGCGGCCATTCCAGGGGGGGCATAATACATGCTTCAGCCCCTGGTAGGCCCTGGGTACACCGATGCCCTGGATACCTGTGGTATGCTGAGACAGGGACTGACAAGGTGGCCCAGTTCCAATTAGTGGATGCACCTAACGTACATGTGTGTTAATTTCGAGAGAGAACAGCTAGGCTGTGGGTCTGGTTGGCAGGCCCACAGCCGGAGAAAGTCGTAAACCAATGAAGCAAAAGCAAAAAAATCTGGGTGATCATAGGATTGCAGACCCTACTCTCCTACATGACCCCCCCCCAAACTTTGGGACAATAAGCTAACCTTGACCAGGTGAGTCTTCTTGCTCTAAGTGGAAATACCTGGAGAGCCCATCTGCATTGCCATGATCAGTGCCAGGTCTATGCTCCACTGTGAAGTCCATCCCCTGTAGGGAAATGGACCACCTAAGTAGTTTGGGGTTTTCACCCTTCATTTGATTTAGCCACAAGAGGGGCTTATGGTCGGTCTGAATCTTGAAGTGAGTGCCAAACAAGTATGGCCTCAACTTCTTCAGGGCCCAAACCACAGCAAAGGCCTCCCTCTCAATAGCTGACCAATTCTTCTCTCTGGGGTCAGCCTCCTGCTAATAAAAGCTATGGGCTGGTCATGACCATCAAAATTCAGTTGCGATAGAACAGCTCCCACACCCAGCTCCGAAGCGTCTGTCTGGACAATGAATGGTTTGGAGTAGTCTGGACTCTTTAGGATAGGTGCTGTGCACATGGCCCGCTTTAGGTCATCGAACGCCTTCTGACAGCTTGCTGTCCACTGAACTTTTTTTGGCATCTTTTTACTTGTCAGGTCGTTTAGCGGGGTCACAATGGATCCATAATTTCTGACAAATTTCCGGTAATAACCAGTCAGGCCCAAGAAAGCTCGAACCTGAGTCTGGGTGGTTGGAGGAGCCCAGTCCTGGATGGCCTGTATTTTGCTCTCCAATGGTTGAACCTGGCCTCCACCTACAAGGTGGCCCAGGTATACAACCTGTGTCTGCCCTATCTGGCACTTGGTGGCCTTGATAGTGAGGCCTGCCTTCTGCAGGGCCTCTAACACTTTCCTCAGGTGGACCAGGTGATCCTCCCAGGTGGAGCTAAAGACAGCGATATCGTCCAGATACGCCGCACAGAAGTCGTCCAACCCAGTGAGAACTCGATTCACCAGCCTTTGGAAGGTGGCAGGTGCATTTTTCAAACCAAAGGGCATTACCACGAACTGATAATGCCCACCCGGGGTAGAAAATGCTGTTTTGGGCTTGGCCTCCTCAGCTAACCTGATTTGCCAATACCCAGCTGTCAGGTCAAACGTACTTAAGTAGTTGGCCGAGGCCAACCGGTCGATAAGTTCGTCTGCTCTTGGTATCGGGTGGGCGTCGGTCTTAGTGACCGCATTGAGACCTCTGTAGTCCACGCAAAACCTCATCTCTTTCTTACCGCCCTGGGTGTGAGGTTTCGGCACGAGCACTACGGGACTAGCCCAGGGGCTGTCCGAGGGTTCAATGACTCCCAGCTCCAACATTTTCTGCACCTCTGTCTTGATGCAGTCTCTGACATGATCAGGTTGCCGATAGATTTTACTCTTTACGGGCAGACTGTCCCCAGTGTCGACCTCGTGGGTACACCACTTGGTCTGACTGGGTGTCAGAGAGAACATATGTCGAAAGGATTGAAGAACCTGTTTACAATCCTCTTGTTGATGTCCAGAGAGGCTGCCACAAAAGACAACACCATCTACTGATCCATCGTCAGGGTTCTGAGAGAGCAGGTCCGGGAGAGGGTCACTCTCCTCCTCCTGTCCCTCATCTGTGGCCATGAGCAAGCCCATGCCCTCCCTGTCGACATATGCCTTGAGCCTGTTTACGTGGAGCACCCTGTGGGGGCTCCGGGGAGTTCCCAGGTCTACCAGGTAGGTGACCTCTCCCTTTTGCTCAATGATCGTGTGGGGCCCAGACCATTTGTCTTTGAGTGCTGCTGGGGCCACTGGCTCCAGCACCCACACCTTCTGTCCAGGCTGATACACAGTCAGGACAGCCTTTTGGTCGTGCCAAGCTTTCTGTAATTCTTGGCTCGCCTCAAGGTTTTTAGACGCCTTTTCCATGTACTCCGCCATCCGCGAGCGGAGACCGAGCACATAGTCCACAATGTTTGATGCCGGCTTTCTGAGAGGTCTCTCCCATCCTTCCTTTACCAAACAAAGGGGTCCCCTTACAGGATGTCCGAACAGAAGCTCAAAAGGGCTGTAGCCAACCCCCTTCTGCGGGACCTCTCTGTAGGCGAACAAGAGGCAGGGTATCAGGACATCCCATCTCCGCCGAAGCTTTTCAGGTAGTCCGTGAATCATCCCTTTTAGGGTCCGGTTGAATCTCTCAACCAGCCCATTGCATTGTGGGTGATAGGGTGTGGTGAACTTGTAGTTGACACCACATTCCTTCCACATAGCAGTCAGATATCCCGACATGAAGTTTGCACCTCTGTCTGAGACGACCTCCTTAGGGAAGCCCACTCTGGAGAACACTCCAAGTAGGGCCCGTGCCACCACAGGTGCCGTAGTGGTCCTAAGGGGAATAGCTTCAGGATACCTGGTGGCGTGGTCCACCACCACCAGTATAAACTTGTGCCCTGATGCTGTCTGGGGTTCCATTGGTCCGACAATGTCGATCCCCACTCGTTCAAAGGGTACCCCCACCACTGGTAGTGGTATGAGGGGGGCCTTTGTCGTGCCACCTGACTTACCACTGGCTTGGCAAGTGACACAGGAGCGGCAAAACTCCTTCGTATCTTCGGACATGTGGGGCCAGTGAAAGTGTGGAACAATTCTGTCCCAAGTCTTATTCTGGCCTAAGTGACCTGCAAGGGGAATCTCGTGGGCCAAGGTGAGAAGGAAACCTCTCAGAGACAAGGGGATGACCAGCCTCCTGGTCGCACCAGGTTTGGGGTCTCTTGCCTCAGAGTACAGGAGTCCATCGTCCCAGTACACTTTGTGGGTACCCGTGGCGTTCCCTGCAGCCTCAGCAGCGGCCTGCTGTCTGAGGGGTTCAAGTGAGGGGCAGTCTAACTGTGCCTTCCCCAGGTCTTCCCTGGAGGGTCCCCCTGAGCCCAGAAACTCAACCTGACCAGGTTCAAGCTCTTGCGGCTCAGTTTCCCTCAGTTCTTTAAGGTCAGCCTCCTCGGAGACTTGATCCACGACCTGGGGCAAGGGGGAAGGCGAAGCCTTACCCTTACTGCTCCTTTTCTTGGAAGGTGTCTGGTCCGTTCTTCCAGGATCCAGCACCTGTTCAGTGGGGCATCTTTTGGCCTGTGACCTGGTCACAGCAAGGACATGTGCTGGCAAGCCTAACATCTCCATGTGAGTCCTCTGCTCCACTTCTGACCATTGTGACGTTTCCAAATCATTGCCCAACAGACATTCTACGGGGAGGTCTGAACTAACCACAACCTTTTTCGGGCCACTTACCCCTCCCCAGGAGAAATCAACAACTGCCATACTGTGATTGGTAGTGACGTTGCTGGCATTGGTCACTAGGTAACTGGTACCTAGCATGATCTGTCCAGGGTCCACGAAGTTAGGCGTCACCATGGTGACACTGGCACACGTGTCCCTGTAGGCCTGGGCCACTCTTCCATTTATCAAAGGTGTCTGTCTGTATTTGCCCAAAGTATTGGGACTGGCATCAGGGGACATATCCATATCCCCTGTACAGACAAGGACGGCCTGAGTGAGCGTGCCGACTAAGTCGTCACTCCCCTCGGTTCCCAAGGTTAACCCAACTAATGCCTTGGGAGGCGCACTACCACTGCTGACTGTACTAGGGGGCGCAGGTGCCTTAGGGGCTGCAGTGGTAGGAGTTTGCCCTCCTTTCTTGGTGCACTCACTAAACCAGTGAGTCTTACTTTTACAGTATTGGCACCACCTTTTGGACTGGCCCTCTTGAGTCTTCTTCTTCTGTGAAGCCTGACCCCCACCCTCTTTGGTTTGTTGGGGACCTGTCGAAGACTTCTGGTCATTTTGTTCGTTCTTGTTACCCTTTTGGTCTGCTTTCTTCTGACCACCCTGGTTCTGATTCTGGTTCTGCTTGACCCTTGTTCTGACCCATCTGTCTGCCTTCTTTCCCAATTCTTGGGGAGAGGTCAGATCCGAGTCGACAAGGTGCTGATGCAACAATTGGTTCTGACAGTTGTTTAAAATCTGTTCTCGCATGATAAGATTGTACAATCCTGTGTAATCAGTAACCTTGCTACCCAGCAACCAGCCTTCCAAAGCCTTAGTGGCACAATCGACAAAGTCAGCCCAATCCTGAGACTGAATTTTCTGGGTGTCTCGGAACAGCACCCGGTACTGTTCCGTGGTTAAGCCGAACCCATCAATCAGTGTGTTCTTCAGGACTTGGTAGTTGTTAGCATCCTCAGCTCTTGTAGTGAGGAGCTTGTCCCTTCCTTTACCTTCAAAGGAAAGCCACAGTATAGCTGCCCACTGACTTGGGGGGACGCACTGGACAGTGCAGGCCCTCTCCAAGGCAGTTATCCACTTGTGGATGTCGTCCCCTTGTTTAAAGGGGGGCACTATTTTACTCAGGTGTCTAGTGTCTATACCCCTGTCTTTCTCTCTATTGAGAACGCTGCCACCAGTGGGATCTAACCCACTTAATTTCTGCTCTCGGGCTAAGGCAAGTCTTTCTTTGGCGAGGGCAAGTTCTTCCCGCTCGATCCTCAGATTGACCTCCCGCATCTTCGCTTCATGCTCCCTCCTCTGAGGGGAAGTCATTCCTCTCTGAGAAGGTGCCTGAGAGACATGTGTATGAACCGATCTGCCAGAGCCTCTGGAGAGAGACCTAGCTCGTCCGTTCCCAAGGTTAAGCCTGCTTGAGCGTGGGCCCGGGGCTCCCCCAGTTCCATTCTCATGCCTGCTTAAGTTGGTCCTTGTAAGCCTGCCGACTACCACTGGACCTTTGTCTGCCTCGTCTCCCGATAACTCGTCCTCGTCCTCCTCCTCTGTGTGGAGGTCGAGGTCTGGGTCACCGAGGGTTCCCTCTAAGGGAGGCATGTTCCCATCTGCACTGGGGGGACCTGGGTTAGAGGACCTCCTAGCATCGTACGCCTCTAAGAGACCTATCAGTATTGCGATGGTAGGGTTAGAACCCTGGTTTAGCTTCCTGGAGGCACACAGTTGTCTCATCTCCTTGAAGCTAAGAGTTGCATACCGTGACACGACCTGTGGAGGGTCACTGACCACTAGGGGAGTCCCTGCAGACTCTCCGTGGACCGACATGCTTTTCTAGTGAGGTGTAAGTGTTGCACCTACCTACACTATGGGTTTACCTACTGATCCCTTGCTAAGAGTTGTAGTCAGGGTGTGCTAAGCCCTGTTACACTACAACAGCCGGTTCAGTAGAACTCGGAGTATTCTAAGTTAAGTTATATGTACCTGGGTACTTATGTGATCTTTCACTGCGATATTCTTAGGATACGTGTGTGGTAAAACAACAGCAAGCTCAAATCCCAACCGCTGCTCACCAATGTGAGAAGTTGGCCTGATATGTAGTGCTCACTATTCTAGTGATCACTGTGTATCATTCCAAACGACCCTTATTGATGATTGGTTGTAAGTCAACCTTTTAGACCAGCTATCCTAGTAGCGTGGATACGAGCAGTCTTAGGCTAAACTCTAGAGGGCGTGTTAAGCCAGCTGTTTACCATCACATATACCCCTTGAACACCAAGTGAAAGGACACCACACAAGTTGTTATGAAAATAAAAGGATATTTATTTATGACAAGACTACCCTGGCTCTTTATGAGTCAGGGAGCTAAGCACACTACAAAACTCTTAGGAAAATACTTCAGTTGCACAATTTACACAAATGCCCGAGGGGCACGAGAAACCATCTACACTAACAGTGAAATGCGAATGGTTAGAGTCTGGAGATACTGATTCCGGAGTGATCCGATCAGTGGGACTAAACGAAAAAGGAACTGGACACTTGTAGAGCGAACCTGCGATGGAGCACCGAGATGCTCGAGTTACCTAGCCCGGAGGCTGCGTGAAGTTCGTCAAGATGTCGGGAGTCCTCGTGTAGTCTCAGGAGCCTGAAAGAAGAAGTTGCTGGCAGGCGACCAGTGACGATGTTCAGAGCGATCCAAGCCTGGATCGGTGGTGAAGGAAAACCTGAAAGCAGAGGGGACTCAGTTCTCAACCGCTAGCCAGCGATCGTGTGGGTACCAGGAGGGTACCGGCTGAAGTCACCTCGACCAGGTGAGTGGGTGACGTCGGACTCGGCTGTTCCTCGGACCAGGAGGCGCGGCGGCGACCAGGATGGAGGGCGAGCGGTCCCACGAAGGTGTCTGCTGTCGATGATGCTGGGCCCAGGAAGGGGCAGCGGGTCTTGGCAGTGGCCACCCAGGCGGGGGAGTCAAGATGGCGTCGGGAGTGGACCAGGAGGGTCCGTGGTACTCCTCTGTTGAAGGGGAGCAAGAGCCAGTCTGGAGCAACCAGACTCGTGATGAAACAATCGTGGTGCGTCGTGAAGAGGGCCACAAGCCGGTCGGCAAGTGGTCGAACAACGCGGTGAACAGCAAGGAGCGGAAGGGCCCCCACGCAGATCTCGTGGATGCTGGGGAGACAGACTTCGATGCTGGAGCTGCTCAGGGTTAGGGCTTCTCAAACCCTAGGTGCACTCACTCGAGGGTCCCTCGGTGGGCGTGCTAGATAAGCGTCGTGCAGGTTCTGAAGATAGCCGGTCCCGCAGGTCTCGTCACACCTACGACTCTCAGCTGAGCTGATGAGGGAGGTAAAAGGTCAGAGATGGCAGGGAACTCGGGTCTCGTCGAGCTGGGCAGTCTTGATCCGTAGGAGAGACTTACAGCAAACCGCAAGCGCTTAGATGGTGCCTGCTGGTGCAGGGTGGCTACTCCTTAGCCACAAGGGAGAGTCTTCAGAAATAGTCAAGAGTTCCTTTCGTGGAAAGTGGTTCGTGATTCGGAGTTATCCGATTATCTGATTATCCAATTTGGGAAGGGGACTCGCTCCTACCTTTATTCTAAGAGAAAGGGGCTGGCCCGTGACTAGGTTCTACCTATGGGTGGAGCCAGGAGGGGGGTGGTTACACCCCTATCCTTTGTCCGGCTTCGCGCCAGCTCAGGGGCTGGTGTGCCCCCAAAACTGGTTTGAGCCGGGCTATGCACAGTGAGCACCGGGGTGCCACTTGCAGTCACCTTCCTTTCAGCCCTGCCTACCTGGGATACACAAACCCTGTCTGGGGCGGTGCTAACACCGCCCTCGACAGGAAACCCTTTGTCCAAGCTCCCCTTGCTGGAAGGTCCCCCAGCAGCAGGAGGTCAGACTTGTGTCTGGTGGCAGCATCCATTTTGTGATGCTGAGGCTTGAGTCAACTTTAACCGGGGTTCAAGGTTACTTCCATGTCGTGCCCCTCTAAAAGGGGGGAATGCTAACCCCGTCACCAGGACTGGCGAGGGGTTCGTATTCCCATTCGTATGACACCTTACTCGACATGTATAGGTGATGCGATGCCAAAGTTAGCAGATAACCGCGAGGATTATAATGCCTTAAAAGTAGTTGGCCCGCGTCACCATGGAACGGCTATTAGGGTTTGGTTCCGCAAGCCGTCGACGGGCTCAGCTCGCGCCAGAGCACCGTCCCACATGATTCCCTGCACTCTGCCTTCAGGATTGATAAGGCCTGCTATAGGAGTGACTGATAGGAATCCATGTGTCCATTTTTAGGGTTTAGGTGTAGGAATACTACACCTACAGCAACGGGTGATTACACCACGTGGCCCCAGCTGTCGTGCAGCCAGTTGTGTCAGATTTGGGCGGCCATTCCAGGGGGGGCATAATACATGCTTCAGCCCCTGGTAGGCCCTGGGTACACCGATGCCCTGGATACCTGTGGTATGCTGAGACAGGGACTGACAAGGTGGCCCAGTTCCAATTAGTGGATGCACCTAACGTACATGTGTGTTAATTTCGAGAGAGAACAGCTAGGCTGTGGGTCTGGTTGGCAGGCCCACAGCCGGAGAAAGTCGTAAACCAATGAAGCAAAAGCAAAAAAATCTGGGTGATCATAGGATTGCAGACCCTACTCTCCTACAACATCTGTCTCGCCCTCTGCTGCCTCTTGTACCAGGACTGGTGGAACCCGCGTTGGAGCTGTTCCTCACTCCCGCAACGACGAAGGCCGCCCCTTCTAGGCTCATGAAAAAGTATAGGGCCCCGGAGTCGGACCCTACCTTTTTGAGAGTGGACCCGAAGCCGGATTCGGTCATCGTGACGGCGGCGAGGAAGCAACATGCGACCGCCCCTTCGTCGACGGTCCCCCCGGACAAGGAGAGCCGCTGGCTGGACTCTGCGGGCAGGAAGGTGTGTGGGACCGCCGCCACCACCATGAAGGCGGCGAGTGCAGGGGCTTTGTTGGCCCGTTACGACCGGGCCCTGTGGGAGTCCCTGCAGCAGTATGCGGACCTGCTGCCCCGGGACAAGAAGGAGGACTTCTTGGAGACAGTGCGTGAAGGCATGCTGGTTTCTAACCAGGTGATCGGCGCAGCGGCGGATGTATCCTTGCTGGCCGCCCACGCATACTGTCATGGTGTCCACCAGAGGCGGCATTCGTGGCTGCGACTGACGTCCCTCAAGCCAGAGGCGCAGCAAAGAGTGGCCAACCTGCCCTTCTCGGGGGAAACCCTGTTCGGGAAACATGCGGATGACGAGATGGCCCGCATGAAGGCAGAGGCGGAAACCCTGACGGCCGTCGGGTTGGAGAAGGCGGAGAAGAAGAAACGCCAGTTCCAAAGGCGGTTTGGGTCTTCGGGCAGAGGGCGTGGGCAGGGTTCGGGACAGCAGCAGCAACAACAGCAGCAGTTCCGCAAGCCCTTCCAGAAGCGCCAGAGGGGTAGAGGAGGCCAGCAGGCTACCACCACTACCAAGGGCCCGGCCGGGTCTCGGCCCTGAGCGGTTATTTCCCCCTCAACCGTTACCCACTCCAGTGGGGGGAAGCATTCAATTTTTTCTGGCAGAGTGGAGAAAAATTACTCAGGACAAGTGGGTGCTGAATATTGTTTGCAATGGATACAGTCTTCGGTTTATCAGCCCGCCTCCAGCGATTCCGCCGGTCAGCTCTCGATTCCAGCTGAGAGAGCTCCAGGCGGAGGCAGACATCTTGTTGAGAAAAAAGGCGGTAGAAGAGGTACCTCTGTCTCAAAGGGGAAGAGGTCTGTACTCTCGGTTCTTCCTCGTTCGCAAGAAGGACAAGAACGAGTTCAGGCCCATTTTGGATTTGCGACAGGCAAACAAATGGATTCGCAGAGAGAAGTTTCGCATGCTATCGTTGCACCAGATTTACCCTCGGCTGCAACGGGGAGACTGGCTCTGTGCCATAGATCTACAGGATGCGTACTTCCATGTGCCCATAGCACGGAAGCACAGGAAGATCCTGCGATTCCAAGTCGGCGCCAATCACTATCAATACACAGTACTGCCATTCGGGCTAAAGTCTGCGCCCAGGACCTTCTCGAAGTGCATGGCGGTGGTGGCGGCACACCTGCGGAGGAACAAGGTGTTTGTCTACCCGTATCTGGACGATTGGCTGATCAAGGCTTCATCCTTCTCGGAAACGCAAGATCACTTCCGATGGACGTGCGCTCTCTTGCACAAGCTGGGGTTACACGTCAACATGTCCAAATCGGTCACGACTCCGGTTCAGTGCATACAGTACCTGGGGGCCTCCATCGATACGCGGTCAGCAAGCGTGCCTCCTTCGGAGGAGAGACGGTTATCACTCCTTCGGAAGGCTCAGGACTGCCCCATCGACGACAGGTGTCTTCTCTACTGGGTTCGATGGCCTCCTGTATCTTCCTCACGCCTCACGCACGGCTACACATGAGACCACTGCAGGAGTGCTTGGAGGATCAGTGGGATCAGAGGACAGGCTCTTGGGACGACAAGATACGGCTGTCGCTGCATGCTCTTCAATCTTTGAAGTGGTTGTGTTCGGCGGAAAACCTCCTCAAGGGGGTTCCCTTCCACAAGGACAATCCCACGACGAGTGTAGTGACGGATGCTTCTCTCCAGGGCTGGGGAGCGCATTCCGGGGACTTGCAGATTCAAGGAAAGTGGTCTCCTCTGGAATCGACGTACCACATCAATTTCCTGGAACTCAGATCTGTCTTCCTGGCACTGAAGGCCTTCCTTCCGTCCTTCCAGACCAACTCGCTGCTGATACAGACGGACAATACAACCACGATGTATTGCCTCAACAAGCAGGGGGGGTCGAGATCGCGCACTCTGTCGCAGGAGGCGCAGGCGATCTGGCGCTGGCTGCTGGCCCGAGGATTGACGATTACGGCCACGCATCTGCCAGGGGTGCAGAATGCTCAGGCGGACGCCTTGAGCAAGCTGATTCAGGAAAACCACGAATGGGTCATAAACGACGAAGTACTAGGAGAAGTCTTCGCAAGGTGGGGGACTCCAGACGTAGATCTGTTCGCCACCGCCGAAAACAGCAAATGCCGAGACTTCGCATCCAGGTACTACCAGCGGGGGACGCTGGGGAATGCGCTATGGATCGATTGGTCGAACAGCTTTCTGTACGCTTTTCCACCCATTCCCCTGATTCCGGCAGTGCTCATCAAGCTGTCCCAGTCCAGGGTGCGGATAATCTCATCGCCCCGGAGTGGCCCAGGCAGTGGTGGTTCACGGACCTACTTCACCGGTCTCTCCTTCCTCACATGCGGTTGCCGTGCAGGCCGGACCTTCTCACGAAGTTCGGGGGGCGGATGGTGCACCCCAACCTCTCGTCTTTGAGTTTGGCAGCATGGCTCCTGAAATAGTGCAATATGGCCATCTTAATCTACCAGACGATTGTATGGACATACTGAAGGAGTCTAAACTACCTTCCACTAGGACATCCTATGCTTACAAGTGGAAGAGGTTCTGTATCTGGTGTAAGTCCAAGAACTTTGATCCGACGACATGTAAGGAAGATGTCATCCTTCCGTACCTTTTACATCTGGCGCAGTCTGGCCTTAATTTCCATTCCATTAAGGTTCATCTGGCTGCTTTGACTGCTTACAGGAAATGCCCTTCACAGACTTCCTTCTTTCAGATCCCTGTGGTCAAGGATTTTTTGGAAGACTTGAAGAAAGTGTTTCCTCCCGTCAGACTTCCCTCGCCTTCCTGGGACTTGAATGTGGTGCTGTCCAGACTGATGAAGGAGCCTTTTGAACCCATTCACAAGGCTTCGTTGCAGCACCTATCCTGGAAGGCGGCGTTCCTAGTGGCCATTACATCGGCCCGCAGGGTGAGTGAACTTCAGGCATTATGTTGTCAAGAACCTTATACTGTATTTCATGCTGCTAAGGTTGTGATGCGTACTCACCCTAAATTTCTTCCTAAGGTTATCTCTGACTTTCATGTCAACCAGACTATAACTTTACCTACGTTCTTTCAGAATCCCTCTTCGCCAGCGGAAAGGTCTCTCCATTCCCTGGATGTTCGGAGGGTGTTGAAATTTTATCTGGATAAGACCAAGGATATTCGTAGGTCTGACCAATTGTTTGTTGATTATGGCTCAGTCAGGACTGGTCTTGCGACCTCTAAGCAGTCCATTTCTCGGTGGATTGTGTCCTGCATACAATTGTGTTATCAAAAGGCTAATAAGACCTTAGGGGGTAAACCTAAGGCTCATTCCACCAGGGGCAAAGCTGCCACGACGGCTTTGCTGCGTAATGTTCCGATTGCGGAAATCTGCAAGGCGGCCACTTGGAAGTCAGTCCATACCTTTGCTGCACATTACTGTCTGGACACGGATGCCAGGGCAGATGCGCAGGTTGGGCAGGCTTCGCTGCGAAATCTGTTCGCACAGTAGTGGTAGTGTCTTGTGGTTTCTCCACCGCTTTTGTTGTGTGGGGATGGGCTTGCCATTCTATTCACTAGATTATGACTATACACAGAGATCCCCTACTACAGAAGGAGTAGTTTCTTTTCTGTAACTCCAGTTCTGTAGTAGGGGTATCTCTGTTATAGTCATAAGCGCCCGCCCTCCTCCCCGGTGGAGAGATACTTATTCATTTGTAGAATGCTACAGGTCTGGCGTGCTACGCCTTCAAAAAGAACTGAAAGTAAATGGGACCTGCTGGGCATTCTGGGATACTGGGGAAAGTTCTGGAAACCTGGAAAGTTTTCTTAAAGGCACAGTATCCTGTTTTAAGCCACATAATGGCAGCCTATGGGGCTTGTCTGTCTACTCCTTCCTCTCTATCATTCCAGAGGCTTTTGCTGGTAGAGGCAGGGTTTTTTCCTATGGGGAGAAAAACTAGACAGGCAGTGCTGTTTGTGGATGTTGGTGGAATTCTAGTTGAAGTACTGGACAGTGTAGCATGTGGGTATAGGCTGCATTATCTGTCTTTAAATTAAATTCTCTCTTAAAGGTGTATGCAGGTCTGCATGAGTTGTCACCTTTTAGAGATTATTTTTTATTGCTCCGGGGTCCACGCACATGGGCGGGACTATTCACTAGATTATGACTATAACAGAGATACCCCTACTACAGAACTGGAGTTACAGAAAAGAAACTACTCCTTCTCTATGGTGGTGAGGAGAGTGGCTGAGGTCTTGGACCTTCAATTGCCCTCAGTGGCATTCAAGACGAATGTCTTAACGGAAGTGTTTCAGTGAGGAGTCACCCATCCGAACCACTTCTACCTTTCATTGAAGCCCTCACCGATGTCCTGCTTGGGGCCTTGTCCAAGCCCTGCACAGGAGCTCCTGTGCATGAGGCAATTGCCTGCCACCATCGCATCAGGGTAGATGGTGGACCCCAGTTTCCTCACCCATCACCCCAACCCAGAGAGCTTTGTGGTCCAAGCCTCCACCTCCAAAGTCAACCCTGGCGCATTCCCTATCGTACTACATGATGGGGAATCCAAAAGGCTTGATTCCTTTGTGGAAGAAGATGCTCTCTTCTGCCAGCCTAGCACTGTGGTCGGTGAACACCAGGTGCCTCTTGGACTGATACTCCTGGGCTGTGCCAGTGCTGCCTATGGTCTCGGAGGAGACCCGAACCATACTCTCTCAAGCAATTGCTCACTGGGGAGATGCAGCCAAGTTTGCCATATGATGTGGGATGAAAACGACAGACTCACTGGGCAGGGCAATTTGTCTGTGGCTCATCACTCCTGGTTGAGAACCACTGGCTTTTCGGGGGATGTCCTGGACCTGCTCATAGACATGCCCTTTGACGTCTCTCATTTGTATGGAGACATGGATGACTCAGCGCTGTAGTGCTTCAAGGACATCAGAGCTGCAGCCATGATCTTGGGCCTTTCCATTTCCCCTCACCAACCCCATTCTGCCTTCCGCGGCCACGGAATTTCATCTCTACCCTCCTAGCTACCATGTCCAGCAAGTTTGCCAACCTGGTCTTGGCAAGGATGCTGTTACCACATGGGACAGCTAGACAGAGGTCAGGCCAGTCTACCCCCATAACCCCCCAAGCAGCCTCCAAACCCCTTTAGTTTGACCTCCTGCCTTCACGGGCATCGAGTGGGAGGCAGGATTCACCATCTCCTGCACCACTGGAGGTGAATAACATCTCACTATTGGGTTTTACAAATGTCCAAAGGGTTAATTCCCTCCCATTTGTGACCACCCCTCCACCCATGCCACCCATTTACGAAAGGCTGACGGAGAACCACCTATCCTTATTTTATCAGAAAGTGTTGGCTCTCTTGGCCAAGGGGGGGCATAGAGAGGGTGCCAGTGTCAGAAGTAGGTCATAGTTGCTATGCCCACTACTTTTTGTTCCTAAACAAGGATGGAGGACTCCGTCCCATACTAGACTTGCAACTTCTCAATATGTTCCTAAAGAAGGAGAAATTCAAAATGCTCATACTCCCTCAAGTTCTGTCCCCTGGACAGACTGGATGGTAGCTTTGGACTTGCAGGATGCATATTTTCACATTTCCGTCGTGCCTGCCCACAGATGTTACCTACTGTTCACAGTGGGCCAAGAGCACTTTCCGTTTGCTGTGCTCCCACTTGGCCTCACCAGCGCCCCTCAGGTGTTCACCAATGTGATGATCAGGGGTGCCAGTCTCCCCTTATCGCGACGATGAGGTGTTGAAGGCGAGCCCACCCATGTACTTGACCTTAGTATAGTATAATTCTTTCCTTGGCTCAGCAAGGCTCTGCGCTGGGCACATGAAAAATGTATCTTTCTGCCATTTCTGCAGGTGCCAGACCAGCCATCCCTTTTCAAATCCCTTATTGTCAATAGATTCCTGAAAGGTCTCCAGCATATGCTCCAACCAGCACCTTATATTATGCCCCAATGGGACCTAAATCTGGTTCTTACAGCCCTGTTCTCTCTTTTAGCTGCTCCACAACTTCCCACTGAGACTTCTCACCATCAAAACAGCCTTTCTAGTGGCGATAACATCTGCCAGGAGGGTCAGTGAGTTACAGACACTGTCAGCAAATCCTCCGTACCTTATCTTCTACCCCTATAAGCTGGTCCTTAGGACTTGAGCATCCTTTTGACCAAAGGCCACATAGGCCAGTCCATCACTCGGCCTACCTTTTACGCTTCTCCTCTTTCCTTTAAACAAGAGGAGAGACTCCACCGACTAGATCTGAAGAGCATTGTCTTTCTACCTTGATCGTACTTGTGAGTTCCGGGTGGACGATCAACTCTTTGTGGGGTGTGTCGGGGCCAAGAAAGGGAGGGCGTTGTAGAAGTGGACCATCTTACAATGGCTAGTGCCTTGCATCAAAATCTGCAACGCATTGGCCAAAAAGCAACCACCTAAGGGTTTGCATGCTCACGCTACCAGACCCAAGACTGCAACCACTGTGTTAGCTAGCGGAATTCTTGTCCTGGACATCTGTCAGCCAGCAATGTGGGCTTCCTTGCATGTGCTTGCAAAACATGACCGCCTGAACAGTCAGGTCAGAATGACAGTCATTTTGCCTGTTCAGTTCTACAGGACATTTTAGTTTAGTACTTATTGCAACCCCACCTTCTGGGAGGTCCTCCTTGGGTATCTATTCTAACGTAAGCAATCTGTGGCTGGAAGTATCCGATAAATAAGTCACTTACCTTCGGTAACACCTTATTTGGTAGAAAGTAGCTGCAGATTCCTTACATACCCTCCCCTCGGTCCAGCTCTGCGGACTGATTTATAAAGGGCTAAACCTGGTAAGGGCCCTAGATACGCACACCAATAGTCCAGGTTCTTCGTTGCTCCGCATATCTGCCATGGAAAGTTGCAAAAAGAAGCAAATGTCAACGTGCTGGGGCGGCACCTAGATAGGCACCACAGACGACATTTCCAGCGCGACTGACGCTACACTGAGATCAACACTACCTAACCGCGTGTACTACTAGTCAATAATTTCCGGATCCAGTCTGGTGCCTGGGAATATTCTATGGTAAGGATTCTGCAGGTAGATAGTCTCTACCAGATACGCATTACCGAAAGTTAGTAATTTGTTCTGCAGTCCTCTATTCCACCTTAATACTGGGGATAAAAAATAGGCCGTGGTACCAAAATAAAAGTGGCCCCCATTAGTGAATCAGTTATCTATAAAAGTGGCCCACATTTGCAAATCGGGTAGGTTTTGAACTTTGAAAGACATGTTGTATAGATGTTTTGCAAGATATTGGAGAATGCATGCATTTGTGCTTGTTGTAGGCAATGTTTGTGGTAATATCGGGGAAATCAACAGTAAAAACAAGACGGCCAAGCTATAACACAGACGCACAAACTGCAAAATAATCCAGCCCCATACTGTCGTGTCAGATCAGCTCTTCTGGCGCTCCCAGGTTCCCCGATAGGCCAGTCTAACCATACTTTTTTTCTTTTCTTTTTTAAATGTTCTTTTTTTAATTTGAGCATGCACTCTCAAAAAGTATTGTTTTTATTTACCAATCCAAGTGTCAATCTTGGATATGGCTTCAGATGGATCTGTTAAAGTAAACATTCATATTGAGGTAAATTAGAAAAGAGCCAGAAAGGCGATAAATGTGTGGAGGAAATACAGTGTTCCAGTAGTAAATGGTCTACCACCAGCAATTTTTAAAATCAATCCTTTTCAAAACAGTGAGTGACTTCTTTGTTTTCTTTAGCCCTAAAAATAGCCATGATACCGGACTCCTGGAAGAGATCAGTTTTATGCCCACTTTTAAAGAAAGGAGACATAGTCGATCCCAGAAATTATAGGTTAATAACTCTCCTGGATATATGTAGTGAAATCTATCAAGGCTCATCGCGGAAGAACTTGAATTATGGGTGTACAAAAATAAGATTTTGCCATTCTCAAAATGCAGTACTACTGTTAATATTCTGGAGATTTCAATTCTGGCGAACCACTACGTACATGTTTGAACAAGCCTTTTCTTATGCTCTTTGGCTATTCAGTTCCTTTGGACAGTGTGCATAGAGGTTTGGTATGGAGGAAGTTACAGGAATGGGGCACAGGCAGCATGCTATAAGGATTCATGCCGAAGTTGAGACACGCGAAATTCGTGTCCCAAAAGAGTTGCACAGCTGGATACACATTTGTGAAACAATTTTACACATACTCCATAGTGTTGCCAAAGTTCATCCAATTTTATTTCCATTTTTAACCATTTAATCCGTCGCGTCCAAAAAAGGAAGTTCACATTTTTCACGCGTTTAAATTACACAGGAATTGCCCATCCGGGCCTATTCACAGGCACGTAAGAGAACTCCATCCTCCAATACAAATTGATTCACCCAATGAATTTCGGTCAAATTTCGACCTTCTTCAGGGGTATCTACAATGATTACAAAATGTACATCAATCACACACAATTTAAGTAAAATTAATAACAACCCTGTGTCGTATGCATAACAATATCTGTAAACCATACTACTTCAGTAAGTAAACATGCATATCCTAAACCATAGTGCTTACTGTTCAACTTTTCTTACAATCGATCCCCACTTTGTGCAGCCAAAATAAACCTCCCAAACAAGAAAACAAAATGAAAAAAAGAACGAAATAACCTTCGTACCGCTCTTGTTCTCATCTGAGCCGCTGGTGATTTTACCCCCGTATATTCTCGTGGTCATTCAGCAATGAGTTCAGCCACTATTCAGTTCAAACATCATTGTAAAACCACCCTCGTTACCTCGTGTTTGTTATTTTTAAACCAAATAAATCCCCTTGGTTGTGCCGTTTATCTAAGTTTCTCCCCATCACCCCAGTTTGTACTTTTAATCGTTCAGCAGTTGTTTACAACCGAAAAAATACTTAGCTCAAACACCGTTGTAAAACACACAATCTAACTCGTAACTGTTTATGAACCATGCATCTATCTAAATCTCTCACGAAACCCCAGTTTGTACCTTTAATCCTTCCACGATTCTTTGCCATCGGAAAACCACTCGGCTCAACCTCCGTTGTGCACCCACACCGGCTGACTCGCATCTGATTTTTAAACCCTGTATGTCTCCGCCTATTTTCACTGCTGCTCCCTAGGCCCACCCACCATGTACAACACGATAAGGGCCATTCATATCCTGTACAAGAACACAAGGGTTTAGGGTAAGCTGGGGCATGGGAACAAGTTCCCAGGTCGCATTATCACAAGTGGGTGGCTGCTCTTCAGCCTCTGCTCTGCTGACCTTGGCCCAGCCATGGCAAAGGCAAAAGTGCTTCCACCCAAGTGGAAACCGTCTCCTATACATCTACTGCGGTATACCCATAACACAGTAGTGCTGGGTTGCACCAGAGTATGGCTTCAAAGAGCTCTGCATGCCCTGAACTATTATAAGAAGAGCAATAACTTGCTTATGAGCAGCCCTGAGACCATGATGATGGTATTCCATTAAAAAGACACAAGTCCAGAAGTCCCTGGTTACTTGGTAACGGAAAATTAGAAAACCACACAATTTACAACTACCGATCTGTCTGGATAAGCAACTTGGGCGCTATACCCTACCACCTAGCCAAACTAACAAAAAATTAAGAATGTGTCCCTAATATTTGCTCATTGTAGACTGTATGCTGAACTTTATAGTCCTTCAGCTAATGCAATAATATAAAACATAAAGGACATTTGACCACTAACTAATGTGCTGTGTGCATACCCAGGCAAATTAAACATATGGTTGGAGAAAGCCCAGTGTGAGTTGGGAAACTGTACGAGTCCAGCCCAACTCAGCCTAGAATTTGGTGGAATAAGGCAGGAGGTGGTGGACCTAGCTTCTTTTTAAATCTGTGCTGTAGACTGAGACTACAAGGCTTGGCTCAGTCAAAATCATGTATTTAGACATAGGTTACTCAGGATATTATTATTATTGTGCATGCCCATGGACCAAATAACTTGACAGTGGAAAAGAACTGTTGGGAGCAAGTGAGATCTGGGATGGTGCACAAACACTTGCGGACTTTAAAGCGGCATTAGTGGCCCAACTTGTACTAAGTCAAGAGTACGTGGCTGTTTGGGTGGTCGAAAAAGAAAACATGTGCCTTATATAATCTCATATGAAATGAGAATGATACAAGACTATTTAGATGCTGAAGCTGACCCATCTACAAGACATAAAATAATGTCCCTTCTCTTTATGCTGCTTTCCTCTGGGAAACATAAGTGGAAATACAGCAGAGCAGAAATATAAATAAAACCTGTGTAGACTCTGCTCATCGGGCTCAAAACCGTAATGCACGTAGTCTGCACGTTCAGACATTTGGACTTTGATTATTTTGTGTTAACTGCTCTTTATAACAAATTATATTAAAACTTGTATACAAGTAAATGTAGCATTTACGATAGTGTTACATGAATTTGACTAATTTTGAGCTGAGAAAGTGTGTAATGATTGTAACTAATCCAAACATTACAAAGTTTACGTTGCTTTGCTGGGGTACTCGGCCAGGTGCATGCTGGGCTGTATAGTTGGGTTCTCTGCTACTTAGGGGCCGATTACGATGTCGAGTGGAAAGCCTCCTACTGACAGTGTCGGAACCTTCCGGCTGACTCGGTTGGTTTACAATCCGCCCGACGATGTTCGCGGTCGGAATGTAAACCGCTCGGTCATTCCGAATTCGTTCCATCTGGCTCTCGTAGAATTCGTATCGGTCGCAACTGCATCATACACCTCTGAGTACAGTGTTTCCGACTGTGCGATTACGATGCCAATTTCCAACAGCCTCTCAGGGTTGGCCTGTACAACATGAAAAGGCTGTCAGAAAGTGACTTTGGGGGTCCCTAGCAGGCTCCCCTCCACCCTGCGGCCTCTGTGTGGGGGTCGAGGGGGTACCTAACGGACCCCCCTGTAAAACCTGGCACTGTGTGGCTGGCACAATGGGGTGCACGCGACAGGGTGCAGGGATTTACACACACACCCCATTTCCCCATAAGAACCTGTGTTGTCGGGGGCGGAATGCGGGCTCCCATAGGAAACAATGGGAATCCGACAGTGTTCGGTCGCATCGTAATCGGTCGGGCGGAACCGCAAGTCAGTCTGTCCCGAATCCGAGGCGATGTCAGGCGGAAATTTTCCGCACAAATCTTAATCGGACCCCTAGTCTGTTTCTGGGCTACTATCGTGGGTGCTGGACTTTTTATTCTGCCTCTCAGCAACTGCAGTTTAGTACTTAAGCTGTTTCTGTGGTAGAGTGGTGCATGTTTTGGTTCCGAGCTGCTTAGTTGGGTTCTCCTGCAATGGGCTTATTGTGCTTTCTAGGGTGTGTTGGTGCAAACCGTGTTCTTTGTTGTGAGAAACCATCTGTCTAAACAAAGAACTCCCTCATTGTTTAATTCAGAAACGTGGAACTCTGAAGAACACTGTGTTGTACAATCTGTGTGTGACCTTATTTTATGGTGACAGTATTTCTGATTATCCTCCAAGCAAGATTTGCTGGACTAAATATTCCCTTGTGAATAATCCCTTTAGGGACCATCTCTCTAGGCCTTGTATATGGGACTTTTCCCTGTATTTTTTAAATGTTATTAAAGAGCTGGAAATCACCCAACGGAGCAGTCCATCTCTGTGGACCTATTAATAAGAGGGATACTGGCATAGATCGTCTGTCCTTTAACTGTTCCCAGCTGCATTAAGAGCAGTGGTAGCTTTGGTCCTTTGAGTCGGCCAGCCTGTAGTGTGTGGTGAAGTATCGCTAGCTCCATACCATTGTAGGAGTTCGCATCAGAGCAGCTTTTTCCAGAAACCTGGTTTATCTCACCATGGGAGAACCTTTCAATGCAATCCAAATAATTAAACTGCAAATCAGTAGCCATACAGAGAGAAATCATATAGCTGCTTTTTTTTGTGGGCTGATGTTAACTCCGTGTGGCTTCATGGTTGCCTGGCTTTTTGCAGCCATTCCCAAAGTTTAGCTCTCTGGCCCAGCACCACCACTGATGCAGGTGTTTGTAATGAGTGCTTTATGTTCGAGGCATGTGGGCTGCTGAATTCATATCTGTGCATAGATCGCCGCCTAGTTTTGGGTCCGGATGATTGCACATTGTTGTCCTGAAGAGTCTTCGAAGTATCACGAGATAGGTGGCTCCTCCCCTGGACTACAGTGCGCATGGGCATCCCCTCCATCCTTAGATTGTTTTTTTCCGCCATTGGGTTCGGATGTCCTAATCTTAGCTCTTAGAGTAGTTAGGCCTCGTCGGTATTGTTTTCGTTCGGGCCCTTCGACGTCCGCGCCGATCCAGATCGACGATGGAACCTAAGACATCGAATAGCCCCTTCAAGCGTTGCCCTCTTTGCAACGCTAAATATGCTCGCTTCGACGTGCACCCGGTGTGCAACAAGTGCCTCTCTCCAAACCACGACGAAGCCACCTGTATGGCGTGCTCCCGGTTTCGATCGAAGAAAACACTTCGCATTCGTCGAGCAGCTCGGCTCGAGGCGCAGAAAGTAGCGCCAAACCCGGACAACAACTTCGGGACCGAAGATGAGGTCGTGGACCTTGAAGTTCAAAGAGAGATATCGTCGGCGTCGGAGCGTGAATCAGACTATGATGCCAAGGACGAACATATTCTAGATGAAGAGGATGATGAAGTCGTCGAACAGGTAGGAGACGACGGAGAGGCCCTTGGGGCCGAGGAGGATAGCTCGGAAGAGGAGCTACGCCCACAGGTCCACTCAGGGCCCAAAGAGACACTCGATAAGGCTCAGGTCGCGGGATCGCCACAAGGCCTTAGCCAAGATCATTCCTCTTGTTCTTCCGCCCCGCTTAAATGCCCGGCGTCGAACTATCCTAAAGAGCCGTCGGTATCGAAAGCGCCATCACTCGATCGACGAGAATCGAAACTGAAGGCAATGGCACCGAAACCGAAAGTGAAGGAGTCTCTCCACGGCACCAAGGCCTCGAAGCCCTCGGAGCCGAACATGCAAAAGAAGGCTGTCGACGCCGAGAGGAGTCTTACGAACATCGAGCCGAAGGCGGCACCTACCATCAAGGTCAAGGTTGCCGACCCGAAAATATCGACGCCCAGGAGCGTCGACACACATGTGGCGAGCGGCCCACGAGAGCCCCCCCATTCCAGTCTTCGTGGCCCGAAAACGACATTCAGTACGGGGCCTGAGGCCACAACCAAAAGGGCGTCGAAGGATCGTGTCCAATCCGCGGCGCCGTCTCCCTTTGTGAAGCAGAAGGTGTCGGAGTCGTTATTACGCATCCAAACCAAGGCTTCCATGGTTGGCGCAGACACGGCCCCGCAGCCCAAAACGGTCAGCGCGGTTCACATCGCGTCGACACCCATCAAGTTTGGACTCCCACCTGCGGTGCGACCAAAAATGTTCGACGCCAAGAAGGGTCTCGACCCCCAGGAACCTCTCGACCCGAAGAAATCTGTCGAGGCACCGGCAGGCATTCCAACAGAAAAGAGAGCGGTTGCAATACCTCGCGTTGATGAGGATCCCAGGCAATTTATCGATGCCAATACTGGTAGACTTTCTATATACAAGCGGAAAATAGTGTCGGAGACACCAATGGAGCCCTACAAAATTCCATTGAAGAGAAAACGACCAACATCACCAGTTCTAGTGGAACAACTTCCATATTGTGCCACAGACCCTCAGTCATTCTCACCCACACACTCTAATGTGGATGCTGGAGATGTTGATGATATAGAGGACACTTATCCTATGGACACTGACCCTGAAGACCAGAACCAGCCTTGGGTGGACAATACTGATGCAGGGGACCCACATACTGCTCCAGACACACAAGCATATGTGGTGAAAACGTCTCCTACAGAGGATACGGCTGCTTTCAATGCCTTCATTGAAAGAGCCGCCAACAATCATGACGTACAGCTCCACACTGATCCTATTGAGGACGACTTTCTAATGGATACCTTCTCTACCTCAGAAAGATCTGTTAAGACTCTGCCCATGCTAAAGGGGGTCCTCGAACAAGCTACTGACATTTTTTAAGGAGACCACAAGAGGACAGTTGCCTTTAGACTCCTTGGTGGTTTCCAATGCTCGGAAGAGAGCCAACTCACAGACAACGGGTGATGCTCCTCCCCCAGACAAAGAGTCGAAGGTCTTGGAAACATCAGGAAAGAGGGTTGCTGCACAGGCAGCTAACATCTGGAGAATAGCCAACACTCAGGCGCTTCTAGCTAGATACGACAGGGCACATTATGATACCCTAGAGACACTGCTCCAGCACCTCCCAGATGAGTATAAAGAAGGAGCAGAATCCCTGATTACAGAAGGGAAGCTTATCCGCAACGCTTCCATTAAGTGCGCTCTTGACGCAGCTGACACTGCAGCTAGGGCGATTCACACCAGCGTCATGTTAAGACGGCATGCTTGGTTAAGAATCTCTGGATTCAAACCAGAAATACAAACAACTATACTTAATCAACCTGTCAACCCTAACTCCCTCTTTGGCCCTCTTTGGCCCCGAGGTTGACACCACCCTAGAAAAACTCAAAAAGGATACAGAGACTGCAAAGTCTATGGGGGCTCTGCAATCACAGCAGTTTCGGAGTGGGTCCTTTCGTCGCTCCAGCAACAGAGGGCCATCAAGAAGCCAAAACTCCCAACAGTCGCAGTACACTAAAGGAGGTGCACAGACCACCTATAATAAAAATAATAGAGGTGGATACCGTGGCAACAACGTCAAAGGCAGAGGCCGTGGAAACAGCTCCAGGTCCTCCGCCACCAACAAACAGTGACGCCTTGTCACTGCCCCCCGACCACGTAACACCTGTCGGGGGGGAGACTCCAACAGTTCCTGCCAGTCTGGGAATCCATTACTACGGACAGGTGGGTGAGAGAAATTATCCAGTACGGTTATTGTCTAGAGTTCACGTCCACTCCACCCAACATACCACCAAGACACCATCATATGTCCGCAGAGCACTTGCACTTATTTCAACAGGAAGTTCTCAGTATGCTCCAAAAAGGAGCCATAGAACTCGTGCCTGCAAAGGAACGAGGATCAGGGGTGTACTCACTGTATTTTCTGATCCCCAAAAAGGATGGATCTCTCATACCCATACTAGATTTAAGACCTCTAAACCGTTACATTCTCTCGGAGCATTTTCACATGCTCACTCTGCAGCAAGTACTACCGTTGCTCAGTCAGGGAGACTTTCTCCAACATTAGACCTCAAGGATGCGTATTTCCATATACCCATACACCCCTCACACAGAAAGTATCTCAGGTTCACTGTTCTCAATCAGCATTACCAGTTCAAAGTCCACCCTTTCGGGGTAACTACGGCACCCAGAGTTTTCACCAAGTGCCTGGCTACAGTGTCGGCACACTTAAGGAGACAACACATACAAGTCTATCCTTATCTGGACGACTGGCTTATCCAGGGAAAGTCGGCCCAGCACTGTGCCAGCCACATGTCCCACACCATTCACCTTCTTCACAGCCTGGGCTTCTCTCTGAATTATCCAAAGTCCCACCTTCAACCCGACCACGTACAACAGTACCTCGGCGCAACCATAGACACTCTGGCAGCCACGGCACAACCAAATTCAGTCAGGATCAACAGCCTTCAGTTGCTCATAAAGAAATTCAAACCTCAACACTCACTCCCAGCAAGAGTGTTTATGCAGTTGATAGGCATGATGGCCTCCTGCATCTTCATAGTCCCGCACGCAAGATTACATATGCGCCCGCTTCAGGAGTGCTTGGCACGTCAGTGGAATCAGGCCCACGGACAATTAAAAGACCTAGTGTTGGTGAGCGGTCGGGCATACAACTCTCTGCATCGGTGGAATCCACAAAACCTTTGCAAGGGCCGACCGTTCCAGGAGCCTGTTCCACAAATCATACTGACGGCGGACGCGTCTCTCCAGGGATGGGGAGCTCATGTACTCAATCACACAGTGCAGGGACTATGGACGACACAGCAAAAGAGGATGCACATCAACATTCTGGAACTGATGGCAATCTTCCTAGCAATGAAAGCATTCAAACTGCACCTGTGCAACAAAGTCGTGTTGATCCGAACGGACAACATGACTGCCATGTACTACATACAGAAGCAGGGAGGAACACACTCGCCACAGTTGTCTCATCTGGCTCAGAGCATGTGGAAGTGGGCCATTCAGAGGAACATCTTCCTCATGGCGGAACACCTCCCAGGCAAAGACAACCAGATGGCAGATCTGCTCAGTAGACACAGCCACCAGATGCACGAGTGGGAAATACATCCATCAGTACTCCAACCGTACTTCCAGCAGTGGGGTCATCCAGACATAGACCTATTCGCCACAAAGGAAAACGCAAAATGCCAAAACTTTGCCGCCAGTTTCCCACATGCACAGGGCAATGCAATATGGATGAACTGGTCCGGCAGATTTGCGTAGGCTTTTCCCCCAGCGCCGTTAATACCGCTGGTGGCACGCAAACTCAAGCAACACTCAATGACTCTCATCCTGGTTGCTCCAACGTGGGCACGTCAGCCTTGGTACACCACGTTTCTGGAACTCTCCGTGGTACCGCATCAACGGCTACGGCTCACACCCACACTTTTAACGCAGAGCCACGGCGAGATTCAGCACCCAGATCCGCAACAGCTGAACCTGGCAATATGGCTCCTGAGATCTTAGAATTTGGCTACCTAAACTTGCCTCCAGACTGTATGACTATGATCAAGGAGGCACGGAGACCCACTACCAGAGCCTGCTACGCGGCTAAGTGGAAAAGATTTGTCATTTATTGTAAAAATAATGACATCAATCCGCTTGATGCATCAACACAAAACATTATCTGTTATCTATTACACTTATACCGATGCAATCTGGCATACAATTCCATCCGTATACATTTAACCGCACTGGCAGCTTACCTTCAGAATAGGCAGCACCTCTCTCTGTTCAAGGTGCCGGCCATCAGAGCCTTCTTGGAAGGACTCAGGCGTGTGATTCCCCCACGACACCCTCCTTCACCAGTCTGGAACCTAAATGTGGTCCTCACCAGACTTATGGGACCACCTTTTGAACCTCTACACTCCTGTGAGATTCAATTTCTAACATGGAAAGTAGCTTTCCTAGTTGCCATTACTTCCCTAAGACGAGTTAGTGAACTTCAAGCACTAACCATTCAAGAGCCATTTATACAAGTTCATGCAAACAGGGTAGTACTACGCACCAACCCTACATTCATGCCCAAGGTGATTTCGCAGTTCCATATGGACCAATCCATAGAACTGCCCGTGTTTTATCCTAATCCTGAAAATATAGCGGAGAGAATGCTCCACACACTTGATAAGAGCTCTCCTATACTATATTGACAGAACGCAAACTTTCAGGAAAACAAAACCACTGTTTGTTGCCTTTTCTCCACAGCACAAAGGCAACCCCATTTCCAAAGCAGGAATAGCTAGGGGGATAGTTAAGTGTATACAGATTTGCTATGAAAAAGCTAATCGCACACTAACAATTGTTCCAAGGGCCCACTCTACACGAAAGTTAGGGGCCTCCATGGCTTTCCTGGGAAATATTCCTTTAGAGGAGATATGTAGAGCAGCCACATGGTCCACTATACATACATTTACCAAGCACTACTGTGTAGATGTACACTCCAGACAGCAGGCAGCTGTAGGACAGGCTGTTCTCAAAACTCTTTTTCAGACTGCTGCAGCTGGCACGGGCAGCCGCTGCTAATGGAGGGACTGCTATATAATCTATGCACAGATATGAATTCAGCAGCCCACATGCCTCGAATATGCTACTTACCAGTTTGCATCTGTTATTGGCATGTAGGGCTGCTGACATTCATATCGCCCACCCTCCTCCCCAGCGCCTGTAGCAGCTGTAGCATTCAGTAATTACTAGTTAGCATGGTCATCTTTCACTGTATTACACTCCATCTATGCCACAATGGTGAAAAACAATCTAAGGATGGAGGGGATGCCCATGCGCACTGTAGTCCAGGGGAGGAGCCAGCTATCTCGTGATACTTCGAAGACTCTTCCAGGACAACAATGTGCAATCATCCGGACCCAACACTAGGCGGCGATCTATGCACAGATATGAATGTCAGCAGCCCTACATGCCAAGAACAGATGCATACTGGTAAGTAGCATATTCAATATTTTTACCAAAACAGATAGGGCCCCAATACAACTTGACATCAAGGGCTTTGACAGTGGACTGCAAATTGCAAGGGCTCGCCTTATTTACAGTTACTTACTGCTTTAATATAGTTTTTTTCTTTTGGGTTCTTTCTTATGTTTAATGTATTGCCTACATACTGATCTGCCTCTATTTGAAGTGAAGCTTTAACAACACCATAATACCATTTTTGTACTTATTTCTTTAAAATATTTATGTAACTCTGCCTTACCTTGAGCTCATTAGAGCAGATCTTGTGCTTGACAAAGATGTGACAATTTCACCACTATAACATTAAATCAATAAACAGCTAATCGGGAATTTATACCAGAATGTTCTTCATACGGAGAGTAAAAAGCAGCATTGATGTAGAAAAGCTTAGGAGAATGGAGGCAATGATGTAGGGCTGGGAAACTGCCACCTTGGGGCCAGACATGTCGTAAATAAGCTGCATGTGCAGCACTACCTCAACACGCATGCAGACCCCATACCTACTACCATGCTCATATCACTCTTGTCCCAGGCAGGCTGGGAATGTTCTTAGTATGCGTTGTTTGCAAACAGTGTCTTGCTGCTTACAGATGCGCCATGTGATAAATGCTTCATTTGATTTTTTTCTAATGCGCATTTTTGTGTTGTCTTTCAGGAAGGATATTTATCAAATCCAAAAAGTCTGTGGGAAAACTATCCTCATGTCTATCTCCCGTAAGTAACCTGCTTTGAAAGTGCCTTGCCTAAATGTTTTGATGGGAATTTTATTTTTTGTCAGGAAATAGGCTGACCAACCCAGTCATCCTTGCGTTAGAACAGTAACATGATTGTTGGGCAGGGGGACAAGGAAGTGCTGCTCTCTGTCTCTGATATTGTCCGCGCCTGCAGTCGAACCACTGGTCTCCCCCTATGGTAAGCCCTCGAGCTGTAAGGCATTCAGTTTGCGACCGTGTCCCATTTAGTTCTATGTACACGTTAGTGTATCTGCAATACCCGGTGAGGTCTATGCCCCATTTGTTGGAAGTATTGCAGGGGGTTTGTGGAAGTTTCCGGGATTTGTACCAACAAAGGTAAATCCAAATTATTCCTGCTAGGCAAACTGGGACGGGTGGGCAAGACCCTCCCCGGAGGCCTGGGCCTGCACTTGGAGAGGGAGAAGAAGATTTGGTGTCTGAGACTGGGTAACCAGATGTGAGATGGCTTAGTAGGACCTTAAGGTGGGCAAGATGATAGATGGATTGCATCAGTCTGTGGATTTCTGGAAAACACTCCTGCTGTCTGTGATATGATGGGTTGCCCTGGACAAAAGTGTTTTTGCCATGTTGCTTGTTCGTTTTGCAGAATGTGCTGTCTGGTTTTGGCTGCACTGTTCATCTTCCTGGGCAGGTTGTTGTGTGACCTAGTGTGGGCAGGGAAGTGCAGCCCAGTAAAGTTGGATACCTTGAAACTCTCTCGGGTAGCCCTTGGTGAGTTGGTTCGATGAGGGCCCTCACTGGGAACAAGCATTTGCAATGCAATGGGTCTCGCATTTGCGAGAGTTTAGGCTATTGGCATTGTAAATGACAATGCCTTTTATTTTTCTGTTTGGCTAATTAACACCTAAATAAAAGGCATTGTCATTTACAATGCCAATAGCTCAAACTCTTGTAAATGCGAGGCCTATTCAAAGAAGCTGCAGTATTGTCCCAGGCTGCTCGGAAAGTGAAAGCACACATAGCGCACTGAATGTTGTAGGAAAGCATATTGTGCCTGCAATAGGAGAAACTGATTAAAGAAAATGGTGCTTATAGACTAAATAAGACATACAGTGTAACAACCGAAGTAAAAGGTCCAGTCCTCATTGTAGGTTATAAATTAAGACCATGCGGTACTAAGGAGGGACTAACAAGCCTATTAGCGAATCAGAAGCCAGCATTTACGAAGGGCAATGACACAAGCCAATGCCAATTATGGGCGGAGAGTGGACAAGGCTTCTATTTCATACTCCAATAGAGGCAGCTGCAGATGCTCTGCCCAGGCTCGACCTAAAAAGTGCTGGTACTCAGTACCGGCCTATTGAAAGCACCAGTTATAACCATAGCACATTGTTTAGACTCTGCCACCAGTGCCAAAATAAGCAACAAACTAGCTGCCTATGTACCCTGTACTGATATAATTAATATTATAAACAACCACTATCTAACAGGACACAAACCAGATATATAAACCCCTTTGGAATTGTAAAAAAATTGATACAAAAGTTAGTTACATCTGTACTAGCTCATAGTTTGAGGAGAGTGCACATTTGCTTGCATCTGTGGTTGCTGTGGCCACCAGTGCTTCGTTGTTGGTAACAGTGACTGTAACACTGTTTAATTGAGGTAGTAACGCATTTAAATCATGAATAAAGAATGTTAGTGTGCATGATTGCCCTTTTTTGCTCCTACAAGTAAATCTCCCTCAAACGCCTAAAGCACCTGGCACAAATATGACACTAGGGTTTTCTCGTCGCATTTTTACATTTCATTATTGGCTACAAACTGTGAGTACAATTAGTTAGTACACATATCGTTAAGTGTACCATCGTCCGACAAAATTTACAAATGGTAAATAATCGCCATTCTTGCCAAAGCAACCCTGCATGAGGAGAAGACCATAAATATGGCCAGTAAATACAAGGCGGTTTGCTTTGCAACAAGCCGAAACTGAAAGCATGATATCCGTCTCTGTAATAGTTGAGGTTCAGCCTGGCAGAGTCTGCTTCAGTACTCCAAAGACTATTATATGCATCGTGGATCCTCTGTGACGTGCTTTATGCACCTGTTACTCAAAGATGCAGTCAGAAATCAAATGCCCGCTTACTGCCACATGTAACAGCCATCAGTCAGGCCAGGCAACAAGGAGTTGTCTTTTGCATTGTATGTAGGCTCTCGAGCCATCAGACTAGCTACCCAAATCACCTTCGGCAGACTAATCACTGCACTAATTTGCTTTGCAATTGAGGTTGAGTGCATTTTAGAAGAAGCCGTTCACTCCCTCAGAGCGCCTCCCGCGAGTAATCTGTGCGGCGGCCACCGCTGCCATTGTAACCAAAAAATAAAAGTGGAAGCGTGAATGGTGCCCAGAAAATAAACCAGTTCATTTTTGAAGAAAACCATTCACTACCTCAGAGCGCCTCCCGCGAGTTGTGTGTGGCGGCCAATGTTACCAAAAAAATAAAGGTGAAAGCGCAGAAAATGAACATGAGAAGCGCCAGCCATTGCCCAAGGGCAGCGTCCCGCTAGTGTGTGGCGCCCACCGCCGCCACTTCAAAGAATTAAAAACAAAACTTCAAGTGCGCATGATGCAGAAAATAAACATGAGAAGCGCCGGCCATTGCTCAAGGGCAGCATCCCGCGAATGGTGTGTGTGGCGCCCATGACCATAAATTGGTCTATAAAATAGACAGCAGGTCCACCTTTGCAGAGAGTATAGCCTTATGGGCACTGAAGCCTTTTTATAACATGCATAAAGATATCTCAACACACCATGGCTCGGGGTGGGGGGGTTGTGGAGAGACCGCAACAGTTTTTACACTATGCTAGTGCGCAATACGTGAATGATCTGGTCCACATTCCTGACACTCCGCAGGAACACACCTCACTGCAAGCGTTGTTAGCACTATCAGGTTGCAGACAAGTGATCACTCCCTTTCATTTAGTCTTGGAGGCTGCTAGGGGAGGTACAACTGATCGAGCCCGGTAGTACCCATTGGCCAAAGACTTGACATATGTGGAATGGAAGAAAGCCTATGAAAAGTATCACTATTTCCACAGAATGTATGACTCCTAAATAACTCTCCAAGATCTCCCTCTGCATGCAGTAGATGCAGATAACCCAACGCAGACTAACTTCTCATGACATGGGGGTGCCCATGGATTGTGAGCTTTGGGTAGGGGAAGCCCTGGCACAAGTTGCAAAGCTGGATCTGGGGGGCTCTATAAAATTGTTTCTCCTGCGTTTTGTTTCACAGCGGAAGTGCCTGAAAATAAAAGCTAGATTGATTGCTTTGGGTGTGATCCTAGTGCGACGTTGGATTGCCATACACTGGGCATCATGAGCCCCTGATATTGGGCATTGGGAGATGTGAGTGGTATTGGGCGAACACGAGTAGCTCACCCGTCGATGAGTGTCGCAGATGACTTGGTGGTTTGGGGGGGGGAAATGCTCACTAAATTAATGGATCCCCCTTTGTATCCATGGATCCTCCATGATGTCAGATAAGGTGATGTGTTCTTGAATACAACAGGTGTCATGTAATATAACCATACTAACTGTGCTTGTAGTGATAGATGTATTTTTGAGATGGTCAAGTGATTTGCGTGGGTGTTGATATTTACATTGAACATACACCATAGATTGAGGTATATGGACTAAGAAACTTCACCCACCTTTCAGCATTCAGATATTTGTGGGCGTTTGGAAAAAAGTTGAGATGGCTTGGCTTAGCAAATCTCAGCTTGAGACCAAGGCAGGAGTTAGAGAGGAGAATAGTTGTTGCATATAACCCTCAAAACACGAGGCCACTTGATCTCCAACAGTATTGTTGCTTTGTGATCTCTGGTCAGTTCTATCATAGGTTCAGAAAGAATATTTTCATGTCCTCCCGGGTAATGTATGTTTCCTACAATGTTGGGGAAAAACAGTGTTTTGAAAATACCCCTCACACACCAAAAGGACCCTTGGTGTCATGCTTCATCATAGGGGTCTTCCCGCCCCTCTACGGGACAGGGCGTGCTACGATTACGTGGGAGCACCTTTTTGTTGTGAAAACGACTATGTGTTTTGTAGGGGAGTGAGTGCAAGGGTCAGGAGTGGATGGGTGGGTGAGGTTAAAAAATACCTGGCTCGTGGGTTAGAAAATAATGTTCGAGGCATGTGGGCTGCTGAATTCATATCTGTGCATAGATCGCCGCCTAGTGTTGGGTCCGGATGTTTGCACGTTGTTGTCCTGGAAGAGTCTTCGAAGTATCCTTGGATAGGTGACTCCTCCCCTGGACTACAGTGCGCATGGGCATCCTCTCCATCCTTAGATTGTTTTTTTCCGCCATTGGGTTCGGATGTGCTATCTTAGCTCAAGTTAGGAAAATAATTGGGTCCAGGCCAAAAGGCCTTTAGTTCGCGTCGGTACTGTTTATCGATCGGGTTTCGATAGCATTTTGTTAGTTTACTAACTTTCAGCACCGACTTCTTTCGCATTTACCTGTCCATCGACTACTTCGACGATGGAATCCAGGACGCCATTCAAAAGGTGTCCGGTATGCAATGCGAAGTACCCACACATCGACGTCCATCCGGTGTGCAACAAATGCCTTTCGCCGGACCACGACGAATCGACATGCATGGCCTGTGCCCGGTTCCGTTCCAAGAAGACTCTAAGGAACCGAAGAGCGGCGAGACTCGAGGCGCGGCACGCGGCACCGGCCCCAACAGACATCTTCGACGAGGCCGACGTCGAAGAATTAGAAGTCATACCCTCCAGTCCCGTTTCCGAACACGACCCCGGATCGGACGAGGGCGACGAGTCACTCTTCCACAGAGGTGAAGACGACACCGAGGTAGGAGACGACGAGGAGGCCTTAGGGGCCGAAGAGAGTAGCTCCAATGATGAACAAGGCCTACCTGTTCAAACCGAAGAAACACCAGCGCCACAGCCTTTGGCTCCGGTCGAGGGATCGCCTTCGGGCCTTACCCGAGACCCATCCCGTAGTTCTTCGGCCCCGCCCTCGGGCCCGTCCTCGGACGTTCAGCGGCAGCCATTGCTGCATAAGCCAGCTGGTTTCCCTACCACAAAACCGAAACCGAAAGCTGCTCCGGTTCATACGAAACCGAAACTGAAAGTGGCGCTGGTCGGATCGAGGCCTTCGACGCCAGCGCAACGCGTCGGCACCGACCGCACCAAGAGGGACTTCGGTGCCGAACTGGAATCGGGCGACATCGGAGTCGACAAACGGAAAAAGGCCATCGGCACCGAGAAACCTACTCGGCTACCGACGCCAACGACACCGAGGGCAATACCGCCTGCTTCGCCTCGCGTCGCTCCCTCGAGGACCCGCCGGCACCGAAAAAATCCACGCCCGGCTCTACGAACCTGCCCGGTGCCAAAGCCTCAAAGACGCCCCAAGTGCGGCCTGCTGCGACGCAAAGCAACAAAACCACGGCGGCCCTCAAAGACCCGTCTGGTTCCGGCCCGATCGGAGCTCCAGCAACCTCTACGGGGCCAGCCAACATTACCTTCGGCTTGCCTCCGTCAACAATCCCGAAGATGTTCCAACTCAGGACACGGGTTACCCAGACTCCGGTTCCACCGGACGAGACGTCTCCGTCACGTGTCATCGACGCCGACACTGGCAGGATGATTCTCCACGACCGAAGAATAACTTCGGAACCGCCATTGGACCCTTTCAGGATCCCACTAAAAAGGAAGCTGCCTGTGGAATCAGAACCTCTCCTTTATGAACCGTTCCATTCCTCCTACCAGGATCCACACCGGTTCTCCCCCACACGCTCCGACACGGATGCATTGGAGGACTACATGGATGACCAAGCACCCTACCATGTAGACACAGACCCTGATGACCAGCAGGACCCTGATCAAACTTGGGGCGACCCTGCAGACCCCAGTGCACCTCTCGATACACAGGACCCACAACTCTATGGGGCAAAAACATCTCCCACGGAGGATACTGCGGCGTTCAACGCTCTTATTGAACGTGCTGCAAATAACCATGGGGTACAGCTTCACTCAGATACCATCGAGGATGACATTCTAATGGACACTTTTGCATCCTCAGAAAGACATGTAAAAACTCTGCCAATGCTGAAGGGGGTCCTCAAACCAGCTAAGGACATTTTCAAGGAACCCACCAGGGCACGAGTGATAAACCCCAGGATTGATAAAAAATACAGATCAGCACCTGGGGATCCTACTTACATCAAAGGACAATTACCACTCGACTCCATCGTCGTAGCGAATGCTCGCAAGAGGGCACACTCGCAAACGACAGGTGACGCTCCTCCCCCGGACAAAGAGTCCAAGGTGCTAGAGACCTCCGGCAAGCGAGTTGCCGCCCAGGCTGCCAACATATGGCGCATAGCCAACACTCAAGCGCTCCTCGCTCGCTACGATAGAGCGCACTATGACACATTGGAGCAACTACTCCAACATCTCCCTGACCAGTTCAAAGAAGGTGCAGAAATTCTTATCAGAGAGGGACAGCTACTCACAAATGCTTCCATCAAATGTGCACTAGATGCTGCAGACACGGCTGCCAGGGCCATTAACACAAGCGTCATGCTGCGACGACATGCCTGGCTACGAATCTCAGGATTCAAGCCTGAGGTACAAAACAACATACTGAACCAGCCCGTCAACCCCGACTATTTATTCGGCCCAGAGGTTGACACCACCCTCGAAAAGATAAAAAAGGACACGGACACTGCATAGTCCATGGGCGCCCTCCAAACTCAGTCCTTTCGGAGCGGCTCCTTTCGTCGCCCCGGAAACAAGGGGGCAGGTAGAGGACAGGGGTCACAACAAACGTATAACAAAGGCAATACACAGACCACCTACGATAAAAACACCCGAGGTGGATATCGTGGCTCCAGTACAAAGGGCAGAGGACGTGGCTACGGCAACACCAGGTCCTCCCCCAAGAACAAGCAGTGACGCCCTCTCCCTTCCTCCCGACCACATAACACCTGTCGGGGGAAGACTACAAAGGTTCCTGTCCACGTGGAACTCCATCACCACAGACAGGTGGGTCAAAGATATTGTAAAATACGGTTACTGTCTGGAGTTAACCTCCACTCCACCCACAATACCACCAAGAAACCGTCCTATGTCCTCAGAGCACTTAACGCTCTTACAGCAAGAGGTGCAAAGTATGCTTCTAAAAGGCGCTATAGAGGTCGTCCCCATCCACGAGCAGGGTACGGGGGTTTACTCCCTCTACTTTTTAATTCCAAAGAAGGACGGGTCGCTCAGGCCTATATTAGACCTGAGACCCCTGAACCAGTACATTCTTTCAGAGCACTTTAACATGCTCACCCTACAGCAAGTCCTTCCGCTTCTCAAGCAGGGAGACTTCCTAGCCTCACTGGACCTCAAGGATGCGTACTTTCACATACCCATCCACCCCTCACACAAAAAATACCTCAGGTTCACTGTTCAGGGGCAGCACTATCAGTTCAAAGTCCTTCCCTTCGGCGTGACAACAGCGCCCAGGGTTTTCACGAAGTGCCTAGCTACGGTGGCAGCACATTTACGGAGGCAGCATATACACGTCTACCCGTACCTAGACGACTGGCTCGTTCAAGCGAAGTCAGCCCAGCAATGTGCAAGCCACATGTCCCGCACCATTCACCTTCTTCACAGTCTGGGATTCTCACTAAATTACCCAAAGTCCCATCTCCAGCCCGCACACGTACAACAGTACCTAGGTGCGACTATAGACACTCTGGCGGCCACAGCTCAGCCAAATTTAGTGAAGATCAACAGCATACAACTGCTGATCTCCAAGTTCAAACCTAATCACTCGCTTCCAGCGCGAGTGTTTATGCAGTTGATAGGCATGATGGCCTCCTGCATCTTCATAGTCCCGCACGCGAGGTTACATATGCGCCCACTTCAGGAGTGCCTAGCACGTCAGTGGAATCAGGCTCAAGGACAGTTGAAAGACCTAGTGTTGGTGAGCGGTCGGGCATACAACTCTCTGCATTGGTGGAATCCACAAAACCTTTGCAAGGGCCGACCGTTCCAAGAGCCTGTTCCGCAAATAGTACTGACAGCGGACGCGTCTCTCCAGGGATGGGGAGCTCATGTACTCCACTACACAGTGCAGGGACTATGGACGACACAACAGAAGAAGATGCACATCAACCTTCTGGAACTGATGGCAATCTTCCTGGCCATGAAGGCATTCAAAGTACATCTGTGCAACAAAGTCGTGTTGATCCGGACGGACAACATGACTGCCATGTACTACATACAGAAGCAGGGAGGAACACACTCGCCACAGTTGTCTCATCTGGCTCAGAGCATGTGGAAGTGGGCCATTCAGAGGCACATGTTCCTCATGGCGGAACACCTCCCTGGCAAGGACAACCAGATGGCGGATCTGCTCAGCAGACACAGCCACCAGATGCACGAGTGGGAGTTACACCCATCAGTACTCCAACCGTACTTCCAGCAGTGGGGTCATCCAGAGATAGACCTATTCGCGACAAGCGAAAACGCAAAATGCCAAAGCTTCGCCGCCAGATTCCCACATCCGCAGTCGCAGGGCAATGCGATATGGATGAACTGGTCCGGCAGATTTGCGTACGCTTTTCCCCCAGCGCCGCTGATACCGCTGGTGGCTCGCAAACTACGACAACACTCCCTGACACTCGTCCTAGTCGCTCCCACGTGGGCTCGCCAGCCGTGGTACACCACCTTCCTCGAACTTTCCGTGGTGCCGCATCAAAGGCTGCGGATCAAACCCGCGCATTTGACGCAGAACCATGGAGAGGTTCAGCACCCAGATCCGCAACAGCTGAACCTGGCGATCTGGCTCCTGAAGTCCTAGAGTTTGGCTATCTCAACCTGCCACCTGACTGTATGGACATCATCAAGGAGGCCAGGAGACCCACTACCAGGGCTTGCTATGCAGCCAAATGGAAAAGGTTCGTCATTTATTGCGGTAATAATGACATCAACCCGCTGGACGCATCCATCCACAACATCATCTGTTACCTCTTACACCTATACCGATGCAATCTGGCGTACACCTCTATACGTGTCCATTTGACCGCAATATCAGCCTATCTGCAAACCAGGCAGCACCTCTCTCTATTCAGAGTGCCTGCCATCAAAGCATTCTTGGAAGGGCTCAAACGAGTCATTCCACTTGGTCCTCACACGCCTGATGGGTCCACCCTTTGAACCTCTACACTCATGCGAGATTCAATTCCTTACCTGGAAAGTGGCCTTCCTAGTAGCGATCACTTCCCTAAGAAGAGTTAGTGAACTCCAGGCACTAACCGTTCAACAGGGTCGTACTACGTACCAACCCCAAATTCATGCCCAAGGTAATATCGCAGTTCCACATGAATCAGACTATTGAACTGCCAGTTTTCTTCCAAAACCCACAAACTGTTGCAGAAAGGGCGCTACATACACTAGATGTACGGAGGGCCCTCATGTACTACATCGACAGGACTAAACCATTCAGGAAGACAAAACAACTGTTCGTTGCCTTTGCCCCACACCACAAAGGTAACGCCATCTCCAAAGCAGGGATAGCCAGATGGATAGTTAAGTGTATTCAAATCTGTTATCAAAAGGCAAAACGCACATTAACTATTCCACCACGAGCCCACTCAACACGTAAGTTGGGGGCTTCCATGGCCTTCCTAGGGAATATTCCCCTGCATGATATATGCAGAGCAGCCACATGGTCCACTACACACACATTTACAAAACACTATTGTGTAGATGTGCAGTCAAAACAGCAGGCAGCTGTAGGACAGGCTGTTCTCAAGACACTTTTTCAGACCGCTGCAGCTGGCACGGGTAGCCGCCGCTAATAGAGGGCACTGCTATGTATTCTATGCACAGATATGAATTCAGCAGCCCACATGCCTCGAACTGAATATGCTACTTACCAGTATGCATCTGTTCTTGGCATGTAGGGCTGCTGACATTCATATCGCCCTCCCTCCTCCCCGGCGCCTGTCGCAGCTGCAGCTCTCAGAATTACTGCAAGCATGGTCATCACTTTCTGTATCTACTCCATCACTGCCACAATGGCGAAAAACAATCTGAGGATGGAGAGGATGCCCATGCGCACTGTAGTCCAGGGGAGGAGTCACCTATCCAAGGATACTTCGAAGACTCTTCCAGGACAACAACGTGCAAACATCCGGACCCAACACTAGGCGGCGATCTATGCACAGATATGAATGTCAGCAGCCCTACATGCCAAGAACAGATGCATACTGGTAAGTAGCATATTCATTTTAATATACCTGTGAGCTTGTATTATTAAAATGGGGGGACAAAGGTAAATATGCCTCAATGAGCTGTGCCTCCTAGGTCACTCAACATGTTTCGAAGCTCCTCAAGCTGCTGCTTCAGGACTAGTGAGATCCCTATCTACACTCACGAAATTATGTGGAGTGCAAATTTACACTAATATTCACAAGAAATTCAGTGCATGTTGATTCCCAATGCACGTGTTAGATACTTGATTAGGTATCCTGAATCAATTCATCTGAAATAAAGAACGGAGGTACATGTATTATAATGCGCGACATATAATAAGGCCAACCATCGTGATAGTATAACAAACCTGCAAAAAGGAAGTGAGATGAGTGACCATGTATTTCCTTATTATTAATCATAGTGCAGTTGGATGGTGGCGTGTCCCGCTGAAACAGTAGGAGGAAAAAGAGACAGACAAAGACTAACGCACATGAAACATAAAGCACACACACTATGTCAGGGGATCAGGTCTAATGATCCAAATCGTAGGGTTCTGCCATGCCTTTAAAAAATAAAAAGGGGAGGGGTAGGTTTATTGATGATAGTTAATAGGAAAAAGTATTGTGGGGAGAAAAGAGCGACCTACTTGTTTTAAAGAGTTAAAATGCCCCATGAGCCTGTAACTGAGTGCCTGTATTTGCAGCCTAGAAGGAAGAGGTTACATGAAGAGGTATTACTTCCAAAAAGGTCACCTCGGCGTTCTTCCAAACTTACTGCACGTCTAAGAGGGTCCCCGGCCATGCTGTACTCACTACTTCTGGGTCACTGCTCCGCTGTGTCTGGCCTCCCCGCGGCTCCGCTGGACAATGGAGCTCGATGGGCGGGGGGTTTAAATGCAGTGGCTAATTGGCAACCCGCTCTGGCGGGAGAAGCAAATCGAAAGCACCTGCGTTTGTGGCCGGTTTCGGAAAGCTGGAGTGCTAACTCGTAGTGCTTTTCCAAAAAGGTTCCGGTTGCTGAGTTGAGCGCTCAAGTGCCGGAAGGAGAACACGCATCATAACGCTAGGGGTGCGCTGAGCGCTGTATTCCCGGAAGAGGAGCCCGCGTAAATGACGTGCGCACCGGTTAAAGAGCTGGAGTGGTAACGCTAAACGCTAAATTGCATGATATTCAAGGGGGTGTGTACCCCAAGAGTGAGAACGCGTCAAGCTGATTGGGTTGATAATAGGATTGTTTTTCTAAAAACCCATCATAATTTGGGGACAGTTGTAGGAAATGTCAAGAGGTAATACAAAAGGAGGTAAAAAGAGGGGTTGCCGCTAGTACCAAGGCATTATAGGTTCTAGCAGTTGGTTGTGCGAGGTAGGGTAGGTACCCTGGTATTGTAGCCAGGGTATGGGGGATTTTAATAGTATTGGAATGGAAAGTCTGCTTGGCGGGCCAACATTACTTAAAAACACTAGTACTTTCGTGAGACACAAAAAGTTGTTGGAGAAGCAGGTTCCAGAAGTTTACAGTGCTCCCGGATGGGGGTAGTTCATGAGAACTGGTTCCATGGTATATCGTCATTGAGCCCTTCGACGTGTGTACCTAAACGGAATACCCATCTTTGTTCTTTCTCAAAAAGACCAACTTCCCTATTCAGTTGCTAAATGACGGTCCACTTAAGGTCACTTGTTCCATGGTTGTTGGTTAGGTAGCGGGTAGCCATCTTAGTTGTACTCTTCTTGCAGTGAATGTTACTCTTATGCTCCCCGATTCGGATCTTGACAGGTCTTGAGGTCATTCCAATGTAGTCAAGGTTGCATGGGCAAGTGATCATGTAGATGGTATTCTTACTATTGCAGTTAGTGAAACCTCTTTGCTTCCATTCATTTCCATTTCTGAATTTCAAGAACGTACTTTTGCAGGTTAAGTGGCACATGCTACAACTGCCACAGGGTTGGTGACCCTGAACCGGAGGTAAAAGTTGGTCCCTAGGTCTGGTGGGTGGGAGTCTCTTCGGTCTGGTGTTAACCAGCATGTCTTTTAAATTTCTCCCTCTCTTGTGGGCAAACATTGGTTTGGGAAAATTTAATTGGCAACTATTGAGGAATCTCCAGTGTTTATTCACCACCTTGGTGATCTGGTTTGAGTGTGTGTTGAAAGTGGTTACACAGATGGGTCGCTCATGTTGTTCGATCGTCACTTTATCCTCCAGCAATGAATCCCGGCTGTTATTCCTTGCCCTTTCCGTGGCCTTGTCAATGACTCTTGTGGGATAGTTTTGTTGCAGGAGTTTGGTTTTCAGGTCTGCTGCCTGGCTTCTGTAGTGATGTAACCCGGTACACTTTCCCCGGAGGCGGAGGAATTGTCCGTAAGCAAGATTTTTCCTCAAATGGCGTGGATGAAAGCGGTTATACATGAGCAAACAGTTCTTAGCTGTTGGCTTAAAGTGTGTCTTAGTTTTTAGGGTACCTTCATCCGGGTAAATGTTTAGGACCAGAAATACCAGATTGGTGCAAGAGATGGTTCTGGTAAATGTCAGAAAATTGTTCTGACCGTTTAACCATACCATGAAGGCTTCAGTGGAGGGGGTGTCCCCTTCCCAAATGATTAGTATGTCATCTATATACCGTTTCCAGGTTTTTTTATATTGTGGTAGAAGGGGTTCGAGGGACTCAGGATTATTTTGGACTCCAGGTTGTACACATAGAGACCAGCTAGACTGGGAGCAAAAGTGCTCCCCATGCTGGTCCCGTGTTTCTGTAGGTAATATGTGTCTTCGTACATGAAGTAGTTCTTGGTGAGTGCCAAAGAAACGCACTCCATCACCACATTTCGTGGTGTCTGGTATTCCCATTCGGTGGAGAACAGAACCTCCTCAATTATAGTTAATGTTTCATCATGAGGGAGGCTCGTATATAGGCTCTCTACATCGAGTCCTATGAGGATGTTCTTTTTAGGGTCAAACTCTGTTTTGGAGTAGTTGAAGCACCGCCTTGGTGTGCTTTAAATAGGTATCTGTCGATTGGACCATGGGGCGGAGGAATGCATCCGCAGATTTAGACAACGGTTCCAAAATGGAATCTATCCCTGAGACAATGGGGCGCCCTGGTGATTGCCCTAGATTTTTATGAATCTTGGGTGGCCAGCATCAACACTGGGCTCCCCCACCTGGCCTTCACCTCTCTAGTCAAGAAAGGCATCCGAGTTTTAAGCGCTTGCTGCTGCTGAGATTTAAGCACTTGCTTTTGAGATCTTGCTTATATTTCCAAGTCACAGCTTCGAATCCTTCAGTTTTGACTCCGCCTTTTGTGCTTGAACTGTCAATAAAATGAACACCAAATTTGATATAATTAAAAGAACATTCTCTGCAAAACAGGTGACCAAAGCACTGCATAAATGATAAATTATTATTACTGCTGCACCAGCCAGTGTGCTTTTTAGTTCGGTCTTGTGCACATTATTGAGACAGGCGGCTACCACTTTGCTTCAGTACATCTATATAAAAGTATCTGTTCTCCAGGTATGCAATGTGTGTGGTATTTCAGTTGGAGTCACTGCTCTTTCTTCTTTAATTCTTCTTTGAATGTTGTCTGAGTTGTAGGCAGATGTCTGTTGTTTCATGTTCAAAACATATAGTGAGCATGAATCTTGCCATATCCATGACCTACAATAAAGACCAGGGTAGCTTTACACACATTGTTTAGTTGTGGTGTAGCTCTGTGCTCCTTCTTGGTATTTAGGTGTTCATCCATAAAGTGACCTCTCGGCCAGATTCACATAAAGTAAATCCTCCAGGGGCTTTGCATGAAATTCTATGATCCTCATTAGTTTCTAGGTGTCCTTCCCCTTCCTTGCACCAGTGTTAACCGGCTGGACACGAATCCAGTGATATCAGTGTACAGTTTTCTGATGTAATGTTCAGTTGAACCATTCTGCCTTTCAATTTCTCTGCACATCCGATTAATATTTAAATACTATTTTTATTTTATAGGAGCCGTTCATGCTCCTTGTGAAGTTGTTTGTAGATGTACCAAAGCACAGAGTGGCACACAAAAAATCGCGTATAATATGCCACTAGTGATGAATCTTCAGTCTTCGATGTGGAGGATTCTTCTTTAGGACTGGATTACTCATCAGTCCGGCGCTTTCTGCTTTAATTGGTGACGACAGCCTGAGCTCGGTGTCTACATTTGTGCTTTCCCGAGTTCCTCAAATACAGTTGTGTTTTGTCAATTGGATCATTCATTTGCCCAAGACTTGGATACTTAATCATGAAGAAAAAGTACTGAATAGAAGAACGGATACCAGTCCGTGTTCTATCGTGTGATCTGTTTTGGATTTAGCCCTGAGGAAGCCCGTTGGCGTGAAACGCGTTGGCTGTGGCTGTGTGTATCCCTCATGCTGTTGAACCAATAAAGACGAATCCTCCACATCGAAGACTGAAGATTCATCACTAGTGGCATATTATATGCGATTTTTTTGTGTCTCTGTGCTTTGGTTTATTGAGAATATATTCGGTCTTGTAGCAGCGGACCTCGGAGGTGGGCACGCACTCCATTAAAAATCTGTTCAAAATACATCCAGTGATCAAAGGGTTAGTGCAGTTTTAATCATCCATTTTTTGGAGTTGCAATTGTTTGTAGATGTAGCGGGCTTTACCTTTGACTGTAGCCAATGCTTTATTTTCTCTTCTATCATTGTTTTGAGATGTCATCAATTCTGAAACTATACCGCTTGTGTGGACTATTTGAGGCACAAAATAGAGAGATTTCTGGATAAATGGTATGAAGATATGAAAGATCAGGAAGGTAGGAGCAGAAGGTGATGGAGGGCAGACAACTGTACCCCTTCTTCGAGTTATTCTTTAGCCCTCTCTCACTGTGCACAAACTACCACTAGATCTAATGGACCATGATTTAAGACTGACCGAAACGTGCATCCTGTATCACCTGTTGTCTTTCATAAATGTTGAGGCCAAGCTCATAGCTGAAGTCTTTGCTAATCGCCTAATCACAGTTATCGGGTATCTGAGTCCAACAGATCCGACACCTGTATTACATTGTTGCATTGGTGGATCTATTCTACAACTCATTAGCACTTCCATTGGTTGACTTCAGGGACGAGTTTGATGCAATACTGCCTGTTTGCAGTGTTGGAGAAGATTAATATTGGTCCCAAATTCCTAAAGAATCTATTCCTAGAGGGGCTAGGGACGTGCCATCATGTGTGTGTATTATAAGAAGGGCACTATGCAGGGATGCCCCAGTCCTCTTTTCTAATTGCCCGGCCATAGAGAATGTGGCAGAATTTTAGGATAGACCTGGAACTAGAGCATCACTGTATACAGAGAGAGAGATTGTGAGAGTGTGTGTGAGTAAGTGTGTGTTGTGTCGTGTCAGATTTAAATATTATAAACAAACGTGATTTTGCATTGAAATGTAGTTGGCAAATTAATATATTTGACAAGGTGCAGTGTATGTTTTTTCTGTGTCGCCTACCAGCACCTTCACCAACTGCGGGGGTGAGCGAGGAGGCCAAATAGAGCTGGGGCACATGCCCCATGTGGTCCTCAGACGCCACTTTTTAAATCCGACCTACAATACCACTTACTAGCTCTGGGACGGCCACATCATTCTTTTGGTACTGTTGGTTCTCTCTTCGAACACCTTCAGTGCAAAAGTTCTGTTAACGTCCAGGATATGGCGCTATTTGCGCATGTTAGCAGTTGGGAGATTTGCGTCTTAATATAAGGATAAGTACTACAGGTGTACAATTTTTCCTTATTTTTTGTTTTCGATGTGATAGTGAATATTTATTTTAATGTGACTAATGAATGTGCGGAATGTCTTTATTGATCTAGAGAAATTGCAAAAACTGCTTTAATGTCTAAAAGAGACAAATTCACAACGATTTTTTGCACAACTAAATGCAGTTTAGTTGTACACCAAAATATATTAGCGCTTTGATATTTCACAACCAGATTAAAGAGCCCATGTGATGAAGGATGTAACAATAGGTCTCAAAATCCAAGCAGAGATGCACACAGGAAAATTATTTGAAACCTATTGCTGCTGATGGTTCGGAATACACGACTGGGTAAAGAGAACTGTGTGTTTTAGGTGTCCTTGCAGTCTCCTTTAGCAGAATAAGGTTTATTGCACTTATGACGTCACTGTAGAGTTTTGATTTTCTGAAGTCGGTTTAATGAAAGTCCCTTTACAAAATACAGAGAACGCTCACAATCTCTTCATTATGGACAAATTCACAATCCTTGAGCAGGTGGTATAATAGTATTCCAGACGTCATAGCAGGAGTAGTGCCTCTCTGAGGGCGGGGAAAATAAGAGTACCACGGTATTTGATTAAAATTAGGTTGAAAGTTTTTTTTTTGGGGGGGGGTTACACAAGAAACCTGTTCTTGTGAAGCAAAAGAGCTGCATCTGGAAATGTTCAGTTTTGATTGACTTACTAATGCGGATCTTCCGCCAAGTAAAAAAACTCTAGTATAATATGGGTGGTATGGACGCTCCTGGAAATCTACAACTGTCTTGGACTTCCACAAATATTACTGGATTCTTGGAAAATCCCAGAAAGCCAAAATCATCCCCAAACATCAGATAGAACCTGTGGGAGTTGATATCTGGTTTTCGCAAAAATTACAACTTGGCAATCTGTCCCTAAACCTGAAAATGCATCCTGCCATATAGTAACTCAAGTTTTACAGTCTGATGGTTTCACTGTTGGTCTCCGTTGTTAAATACACTGAGTTCGCTGTGAATTCTCGCGCATACACCCACCCACTCACAGACCTATTCAAACACACTCAAATCCACTCCCAGTCCCACTCAGGCACTTACACACCCACTCAAAGACCCACTCGGACTCTCACAGACCCCATCAGACACACACACCCACTCGGATGCTCTCACATGCACTCGCATACCCCATCAGACACTCACACCCACTCACAGACCCACACAGACATTTACTCATAGCCCTACACAGACATTCTCGCGCATACTCCCACACACTGACCGTGCAGACATTTACACACTGTCACAGAACCACACAGACACACCCACTCACAGAACCACACACTCACCGACTTACAGACCCCATCCGAAACTCTCACGCCCACTCATAGACCCACTCTGACACTCACAAACCCACTTATAGACCCACTCAGACACTCACACAGCCACTCAGACTACTCAGACACTCACCCTCTCACAGACCCACTCACAGACCCTCACACCCACTTACAGACCCCCTTGCACACCCACACCCACCCAGAGACCCACAAAGACACACCTCATCAGACACACTCAAACACTCACACCCACTCACGGATGCACTCCGACACTCGCACACTGACTCACGGACCCACACCCACTCACAGACTCACTCAGATACTCTTGCGCACACACCTACTCGCAGACCCCCACAGACCCACTCACAGACCCCATCAGACACACACACCCACTCCGATGCTCTCATATGCACTTGCATATCCCATCAGGCGCACACACTCTCTCTCACACCCACGCACACACTCTCTCTCACACCCACGCACACAGCCACTTACTGACAGACCCATTCAGACACTAACACACCCACTCACAGACCCACTCAAATGCTCCCACTCAGACACTCACACAGATATTTACACACCAACTCACAGATCCACACAGACACTGACACACCCACTGAGACTGTCCTACACCTACTCAGACCCAGACACTCCCACGTCCACTCACAGATCTACTCACTCTCACAGATCTACTCACTCTCACACCGACTCACAGACTAACTCAGTCTCGCGCGCACACACCCACTCACAGACCCATGCAGACATTTACACACCGAGTCACAGACCCACACAGACCCCATCAGGCACTGTCATGCCCACTCATAGACCTACTTGGACACTCACAGATCCACTAAGACACTCACACCCACTCACAGACCTACTTGGACACTCACAGATTCACTAAGACACTCACACACCCATTCACAGACCACTCAGACACACACACACACACACACACACACTCTTATAGACCCACAAAGACATTTACTCAGACTTACACAGACACACACCCACTCAGACATACACCCACTCACAGACACACTCACAAGCCCACTCCCACACACACCCCTACACACACACCCACTCCTACACCCACTCAGACACTCATACACCCACTCACAGACCCTCCAGCCACACACAGACACTCCTACAGCCACACACAGACACTCCTACAGCCACACACAGACACTCCTACAGCCACACACAGACACTCCTACAGCCACACACAGACACTCCTACAGCCACACACAGACACTCCTACAGCCACACACAGACACTCCTACAGCCACTCCTACACCCACACCCACACACACACTCCTACACCCACACACAGACACTCAGACCCACTCACACACAGACACTCAGACCCACTCACACACCTACTCAGAGGACCACACAAACAATCACACCAATTACAGAGACACTCAGACACTCACACCCACTCATGGATACACTCACTCACACACTGACTCATGGACCAACTCACACACCCACTCACATACCCGCTCAGGTACTCTTCCACACACACTTACTCACAGACCTACGTAGAAATTTACATCCAACTACTTTGCCCAAAAAGTGACTGTCTCACGTGGACAAGTCTTCCTGAGACACCAAGACAACTTGTGCCTTGAAATACTGAAACAAAAACTCTTAAACAATCATTCTCTGGAAGTGCTCTTAAGGTTTGGAACTTCATTCCACCAACCATTATGACAGTCCGGTCCTAGAACATCTTTAAAATTAAAAAAAAGCTGAAAATACTACTATTTCAACGTCCTCCTTTCCATTGCTTAAACTCTTGGAATGTCCCCTGGTTATTCTGTCTTCTTTCACTCCTCTCCTATAAACTATGCAGCAGGATGTTCAATAGATTCAGTCTTTTATTATCATGTTGTATATTGTATATTTGTTTGGCCTACAAGAAACTATTACTATGTGAAGCACTCTTGACATCCATTGGTTTGTGTCTATGCAATACAAAAGCATATGGTAGTGGGGAGGAGGAGGTGGCTCAAATTAGTATGGGGGTTGGAAAAGGATGATTGGGAAGTGTCTATAGATATTCCCTGATGTTCTGAAGGAATAAGCATAGTGGGAAGTGTAGGGGCTGATCGTCCCAGAGTCCCGGTGCATAACCAGAGAATATCATTTTCTGTGTACCATTCATTAAGAGCTTTCTCGAGTTCAAGTCTTGTAATGGAAGAAATGGTTATGCTGTTGGATCTCCTTAGGTCAATCAACTATGTAACTGACCTCATTTATAACTACTGATGGACTCTTGAAACAGAACTGAGCTTTTCAGACAACCATACAATTGAAACATAAGACCATCCCAATACCGCAACATGTAATGCATGACATCAGGACTGCAGCTATGTAATATTAATATGAACTACATGTACCAGACAGATGTCCTGCTCCCCACCCGCCCATTCCTGCACTATCAACCACCTGTATCCAATCCATGAATAAAATCTCTTCTCACTGGCACTGATTGCTGAATTTATTTATGTAAATGTTTTGAAAAAACACTTTAATGCTGGTGCCATACAGGACAGTAAGTTATTTGTATGGCCCACTTCTTGAGTGATGTGAAGCAGTGTGCAGGGGGCAGAGTGTCTTATGGCTATTCAAGACCAGGATTTGGTGGTGCTGGAACTGCAGGCAGTGGTGCACTGTCACTTTTAAGAGGTGATGAGAAGGAAAGGTCTCTTTGAAGAGGCTAGTTGTTATTTTTTCCTGGTAGGCAGTCCAATTTGGTTGGTTTCTGTGGCCTGGGCACAGTCTGTTCCAGAGCTAAGGGTCCAACATTGACCTGCCTCAGTGTGATTTGAGATTGAATCAGACCTAAGCAATCACTTGCTGTTCTAGACCTTGGTTATGAGTAGTTTGTACGTAGGTCAAGCATGGAAGGGGAAATATCTTGTACTCCGACGGGTTTTCTCTTACACCGTTCAGACATATGTGCTTCAGTCAGTCTGTGGTGGCTTTGTGATTATCTAAGTGGTTACCAAACCACATGTGAAGTTGATACAATCACTGTGCATTTGTAACTGTTGGATATTAAGAAGTTATCTGACTTACCGGTCTTCTATATAGAGATGCAGTATCAGTAGAGTATCCTCTGGTACTCCTTTGTGACGAGTTTCACTTTTGAAGAAGCAGTGCCTATTCGGTTTGCTGGGTGCCATTTGTTAAGAATGATTGGCTCAATAAATAGGCCATTCTAGTGATCCTAGAAAACCAAAAGGGGTTCTGGCTCGTGTGGCAGCAAGGCCAAACCAATTATAATGTAAGAACAAAAAGACGAGCCAATGCTGCGTGTAGATTTACCTAAAATTTTTCTGATCCTAGAGTAAAACAAGGGCCCAGACAACCAATTATTCCGTTGGATTTAATCCTGTGACTAATTTTTTAGTTCACATTTAGAAACATTTTGAGTCTTAGCAATACATATACATTACAAAAAACATGAAAAGCACATAACTTAATAATGACAATATTAGAAACAATTAGACACCACTATATTCATTCAAACAATCACCCATGAAGACAACATTCATACTACTCATACTGCTCATCCAACCAAACTAACGTACAACATGAGACAAAAATCTTCATTCAATAAATCTTTTACAAAAAAGGGGCCATCGAATCAATGCTGTGCATAATAATGAGGCTTAAAGCTGTTTTTTCGCACGATTGGCCGTAGCAAAAACCAGGGTCTACGCGTTTCGAATCCCTTTGTTGAGGGTATTCTCGTCAGGACCAACACTTGACTGTAAACAAAGCAGAGAAACAAAATTTACTAAGCTGGCCCACTATGTGAGTGAAAGACCGCATTGTCAAAAGGGATCTTACCTTAAACTAAGAAACAGGGAACTCTGCCCAACCCTAAAGAAAGGGAAAGCCAAAATTGTAATCTATTTCTGTAGCATCACTGGTTTCAAAGAACCACTAGTCTAATAAAAACCACTAATCTAAAACACCTTTCTACATCCGTTTTGACCAACATATTCACACAACATAGAAACGACATGAATACACAGTCTAGTTTTAATTTGTCAGACTTACGGATGTGTGGAGCGGTGTCAGGGTGACTGGAGGAATTTATTTAAAAAATCAGGACGACCACGGAGTGTTCCGAGTGTAAATGAATACTGAGGAATATCTGAAAGCATGAATGGAGAGAAATCAAGGCGCGTCCTTTCGCCTACAATGTTTAACCTGCAGTGGTTTAAAAAGGTTGCGCAATGTTCTCAGGGCGCTTACCTCCGGAGGAAGGAATTAATCCACTACTCGATCGTCTCCTGCCCGTAGCAGGAACTAGCGCGGCGTCAACTCAGTCGGCCGATTTGGAGACATCTAAAGGAGAGTATAGGTTCCGTCAGATTACTGAATGCCTGGACGCTCCAACTACTTGCGCGAGCTATGTTTGAAAAGCGGGGAGCGGTTACCTGCAGAGCCGGCGTAGTCCGTGTGTCTGTACTCAGATGGTTAATCGCCCATTAGGTACCTGTTTGCCTATTGGAGCACCTTTAACCCATGCGCGGGGAGCGCGGCTATGAGGCTTCTGGGATTCGTAGTCTGCCAGAGAGTGTTAGCAGAAGCTGTGGTTAGACGCGAGTGCACGGAAGCGCCAAGGCTGACGCTTTAGTCTTTTGTAAAGCGCTGGTTGAACGGAATCAAGCGATATCGGCATAGAGAAGTGTTTAGCTACAATTGGTCACCAAAGCGCCATGACATGCAATATATTATATTATATTACATCAGTGAAATCGGCAGAAGACAAGTGCTTGTTTGCTGTTAGTTGGCAATCATAGGTTATATATCTCAGAAAGTTCATTCAGTCCATCTACCGACGTGTTGAATTTAATAATGAGCATAGCTTCTCTCTGAAGTAATTTAGTGTCCAAGTCTCCACCTCTCTGATCTTGTTCCACTCGGGATATCACTGTCCATTTGACATCCATTTCGGTATGTTTTTGCAACGTCCAATGATTCACCAGCGGTGCATTTGGAACATTTCTACGAATCCGGGATTTATGTTGTTGGATACGAAACCTTATCTCCTGGTTAGTTTTGCCGATATAGAGTTTATTGCATGGGCAACTGATGCCGTAGATTACGAACTTGGATTTACAATTCGTAAAACTCTCATGTTTCCAATAAATCCCTTTGTGGGCAAAAAGGTTTCCTTCAACGGTGGAATCACAGCATATGCATGTTCCGCATCTGTGATGGCCTTTTATGGGTGGTAGGCCCAACATATTTCTTATGTCGGTACTTTTTGTGGTGGGTAGTGCAGCTCGCACTATATGGTTGGCAATATTTTTGTCTTTCCTGAATGCAAATAACGGAATCTCGTTGAGTGTTTTGTCCAGGTTTTTTAACAGGTGCCAATTTTGATTGATAATTTTCTTGAACCAATTTGATGTTGGATTGAATGTGGAGACACAAACAATTCTCTCTGTTTGTAATTTTTCACGTCTTTCCAGCAATGTTTCACGTGGTGTCCACCATGCTCTTTTTATTGCTCTTTTCAACAGTTTTTTCGGATAGCCTCTAGCCAACAAGTTGGCCTTAAGCTTCTCTGCATGAAAGAAATATTCATCTTTGAAAGAGCAATTTCTGCGGATTCGCAGGAATTGCCCATAGGGCAAGTTCTCTCTTAAACTACGTGGGTGGTTGCTAGAATAATGTAGTGCTCGATTTCGATCAGTTTCTTTCTTGTATAGCGTCGTCATGAGACGTCCATTAGTAGGGTGAACCTCAACGTCCAAGAAAGGCATTTTGGTTTTAGAACAATTCATGCTGAATTTTATATCAGGAGTCCTGTTGTTGAGCCAATTGACAAAGGATTGTAGTTTTTGCTCGTCCCCTGACCACACCATAAAAACATCGTCGATGTATCGGACCCAGCTACTGATACAATCGGCAAATGGATTGTTGTTATGAACAAATTTGTCCTCATATTTGGACATATAGAGGACCGCTAGCTCAGGGGCAAAGGGACAGCCCATCGCCACGCCTTTTATTTGATAGTAAAAGTCCTCTTTAAAACAAAAGTAGTTGTTCTTTAGGGCGAACGTGGCTAGCTCCATGATGAATTCTGTCGGAATTTTTTCAGGTTTGGGTCTGCTGTCTAAGAATGTTTTGATCACTGCTAGGCCTTCATCTTGCGGAATCTCCGTGTACAATGATGTGACATCAAGTGTCACTAAAAATTGTGAATCTTCTTCAAATTCCATTGTTTCAAGTTTAATTAAAAAATCGGTGGTATCCTTCAGATAAGATTTGACGTCCACAAATTTAGAGATGGGCTCTGTTCGAGCCCATCTCTAAATTTGTGGACTTTTTCTTGAAACCATTCATGTCAGAAGTCAAATCTTATCTGAAGGATACCACCGATTTTTTAATTAAACTTGAAACAATGGAATTTGAAGAAGATTCACAATTTTTAGTGACACTTGATATCACATCATTGTACACGGAGATTCCGCAAGATGAAGGCCTAGCAGTGATCAAAACATTCTTAGACAGCAGACCCAAACCTGAAAAAATTCCGACAGAATTCATCATGGAGCTAGCCACGTTCGCCCTAAAGAACAACTACTTTTGTTTTAAAGAGGACTTTTACTATCAAATAAAAGGCGTGGCGATGGGCTGTCCCTTTGCCCCTGAGCTAGCGGTCCTCTATATGTCCAAATATGAGGACAAATTTGTTCATAACAACAATCCATTTGCCGATTGTATCAGTAGCTGGGTCCGATACATCGACGATGTTTTTATGGTGTGGTCAGGGGACGAGCAAAAACTACAATCCTTTGTCAATTGGCTCAACAACAGGACTCCTGATATAAAATTCAGCATGAATTGTTCTAAAACCAAAATGCCTTTCTTGGACGTTGAGGTTCACCCTACTAATGGACGTCTCATGACGACGCTATACAAGAAAGAAACTGATCGAAATCGAGCACTACATTATTCTAGCAACCACCCACGTAGTTTAAGAGAGAACTTGCCCTATGGGCAATTCCTGCGAATCCGCAGAAATTGCTCTTTCAAAGATGAATATTTCTTTCATGCAGAGAAGCTTAAGGCCAACTTGTTGGCTAGAGCCTATCCGAAAAAACTGTTGAAAAGAGCAATAAAAAGAGCATGGTGGACACCACGTGAAACATTGCTGGAAAGACGTGAAAAATTACAAACAGAGAGAATTGTTTGTGTCTCCACATTCAATCCAACATCAAATTGGTTCAAGAAAATTATCAATCAAAATTGGCACCTGTTAAAAAACCTGGACAAAACACTCAACGAGATTCCGTTATTTGCATTCAGGAAAGACAAAAATATTGCCAACCATATAGTGCGAGCTGCACTACCCACCACAAAAAGTACCGACATAAGAAATATGTTGGGCCTACCACCCATAAAAGGCCATCACAGATGCGGAACATGCATATGCTGTGATTCCACCGTTGAAGGAAACCTTTTTGCCCACAAAGGGATTTATTGGAAACATGAGAGTTTTACGAATTGTAAATCCAAGTTCGTAATCTACGGCATCAGTTGCCCATGCAATAAACTCTATATCGGCAAAACTAACCAGGAGATAAGGTTTCGTATCCAACAACATAAATCCCGGATTCGTAGAAATGTTCCAAATGCACCGCTGGTGAATCATTGGACGTTGCAAAAACATACCGAAATGGATGTCAAATGGACAGTGATATCCCGAGTGGAACAAGATCAGAGAGGTGGAGACTTGGACACTAAATTACTTCAGCGAGAAGCTATGCTCATTATTAAATTCAACACGTCGGTAGATGGACTGAATGAACTTTCTGAGATATATAACCTATGATTGCCAACTAACAGCAAACAAGCACTTGTCTTCTGCCGATTTCACTGATGTAATATAATATAATATATTGCATGTCATGGCGCTTTGGTGACCAATTGTAGCTAAACACTTCTCTATGCCGATATCGCTTGATTCCGTTCAACCAGCGCTTTACAAAAGACTAAAGCGTCAGCCTTGGCGCTTCCATGCACTCGCGTCTAACCACAGCTTCTGCTAACACTCTCTGGCAGACTACGAATCCCAGAAGCCTCATAGCCGCGCTCCCCGCGCATGGGTTAAAGGTGCTCCAATAGGCAAACAGGTACCTAATGGGCGATTAACCATCTGAGTACAGACACACGGACTACGCCGGCTCTGCAGGTAACCGCTCCCCGCTTTTCAAACATAGCTCGCGCAAGTAGTTGGAGCGTCCAGGCATTCAGTAATCTGACGGAACCTATACTCTCCTTTAGATGTCTCCAAATCGGCCGACTGAGTTGACGCCGCGCTAGTTCCTGCTACGGGCAGGAGACGATCGAGTAGTGGATTAATTCCTTCCTCCGGAGGTAAGCGCCCTGAGAACATTGCGCAACCTTTTTAAACCACTGCAGGTTAAACATTGTAGGCGAAAGGACGCGCCTTGATTTCTCTCCATTCATGCTTTCAGATATTCCTCAGTATTCATTTACACTCGGAACACTCCGTGGTCGTCCTGATTTTTTAAATAAATTCCTCCAGTCACCCTGACACCGCTCCACACATCCGTAAGTCTGACAAATTAAAACTAGACTGTGTATTCATGTCGTTTCTATGTTGTGTGAATATGTTGGTCAAAACGAATGTAGAAAGGTGTTTTAGATTAGTGGTTTTTATTAGACTAGTGGTTCTTTGAAACCAGTGTTGCTACAGAAATAGATTACAATTTTGGCTTTCCCTTTCTTTAGGGTTGGGCAGAGTTCCCTGTTCCTTAGTTTAAGGTAAGATCCCTTTTGACAATGCGGTCTTTCACTCACATAGTGGGCCAGCTTAGTAAATTTTGTTTCTCTGCTTTGTTTACAGTCAAGTGTTGGTCCTGACGAGAATCCCCTCAACAAAGGGATTCGAAACGCGTAGACCCTGGTTTTTGCTACGGCCAATCGTGCGAAAAAACAGCTTTAAGCCTCATTATTATGCACAGCATTGATTCGATGGCCCCTTTTTTGTAAAAGATTTATTGAATGAAGATTTTTGTCTCATGTTGTACGTTAGTTTGGTTGGATGAGCAGTATGAGTAGTATGAATGTTGTCTTCATGGGTGATTGTTTGAATGAATATAGTGGTGTCTAATTGTTTCTAATATTGTCATTATTAAGTTATGTGCTTTTCATGTTTTTTGTAATGTATATGTATTGCTAAGACTCAAAATGTTTCTAAATGTGAACTAAAAAATTAGTCACAGGATTAAATCCAACGGAATAATTGGTTGTCTGGGCCCTTGTTTTACTCTAGGATCAGAAAAATTTTAGGTAAATCTACACGCAGCATTGGCTCGTCTTTTTGTTCTTACATTCTAGTGATCCTGGCACAGGCCCAGAGGTGGAGTAGGACCATTTTATTAATCTACAGTATCATATGAAACAGAAGCATATAACGTTTTTCCTAATATCTTCCAGTGCCCTTTCTGGGCCCCTATATGGTCTAAAGCCTGATAGTTGGGTAGAATATTGTTTGATTCCACAAAGCTTTTGAAATTGACATGTTGCAATTACAATCAGTGCTTTTTCATTAGAGATGGGACTATAGTTTGAAAGCTGTAGAGCACAGCTTTCCAAACTTTTCATGTTGGTGACAAACTTTTTAGACCTGCATCATTTTGCGACACGGCAATTCAGTTTTACTAGCAAACCGGAGGTTAAACTAACCACATATAAGAGATACGGACAAATACATTTATGTCCTAGAAATTGTAAATAACAAAATGTATGGGGATGCAACATATCTCACAAACCTTTCATTGATATTTTAAAAAATGATTTGTAAGATAAAAACACACATACATTGACAAAACTGTCATTTATGAGTAACAATATGTAAATATGAGAAAGAATTCAAAAAAATTGACTGAAATCAACACTTACTATTTTAATGAGATGTATGAGGATGATAGGATGAACACAGCTGCTCAATATTTGGTGGAATATTAGATAAAGACTCATTTCGTCATGAAACATTTTCAAGCTTCCACATTTCAGTGTCTTTAAGTTTGTCATTGTTGTAAAGGATACTTCACAAATGTATGTAGTAAAAACTGCAGGAGAATTTTTAACGCTTTTTTTTCTTATGTTTGGATGCATTTTTGACACTCGAATATAAAAGCTGTCTAAGTCACCCTCTTCATGCATCATTAACAGACTTCGATCATTTATTATTTCAGCTAATTGTTCTTCAATAAGTGAAAAGTTCCTAGTTAAAAGAAATGGATTTCTGATCCAATCATAGTCTTGGATTTCAACATTTAGGAAGTAATGATGAACTTTCTCTCCGAGTAATGTTAAATGGTCAACAATCAGCAGGCTAATATCACATTTCAGCTCACACTCCGCGGTTTTGGAAAAAATTTCAAAATTGCCTTCTTTCACTTTCCTTTTTCCAAATTGATATTTTGTGTCTCATAGCACAAATTTGATCTACCGCAGTTAAGATATTTTCTCCTTTTCTTTGTATACTGGTGTTCATTTTATTCAAATATTCATATATGTCCGCAAGTTATCCTAATTTTGTGCACCCAAGTTTGTTTTGAATTATATCGCAGAAATCTTTTTGCTGACTTTCCTCAAAAGGTTTAAGCATCATTACCCGCAATTCGTATACACGACAAAGCACACGACCTCTTGAGAGCCAACAAACGTCTGTGTGCAGTAGAAGCTTTTTAAACCTTGCCCCCATTTGTTCACAAATATGAGCAAATAATCTTGATTTAAGAGGTCTGCTTTTAATGTAATTTATCATTTGAACCACTTTGTCCATAACTTTTCTGAATTCATTTCCAATGGTTTGCGCGACTAGTGCTTCGCGATGTAAAAAGCAAGAGTAATTATAATATTTTCATTCTTTCTTCGCTAAAGCCATAACACCTTTTGTTGAGCCAACCATTGAGGGTGCCCCATTGTGCATATTCCAACACAATTTAACCATTGTAAATTATTTTCCTTCATGAAGCAATCTAAAGTTTTAAATATATCCTCACCTCTAGTTCTCATTGGAAGTTCTAGGCAACACAAGAATTGCTCAATAATTCTGTCAGTATGACTGACGTATATAAAAACCAATAATTGAACTAACCCACAACTGTTGATTTGTCGAATTGCAAAGTAAAGATCATATTATCGTCTTGAAAGATATCCTTCATTTGCAGCTTAATGTTATCAGACATGTCTTGAATACGTCTTCCTATTGTGTTATCTGCCCAAGGGATTTTATTAACTTCTATCTCAAATTCTGGCCCAAACATTGTTCGAACAATAGCACAGCAAGATTCCTTTATGGTGGTTTCGGCAATAGTGTGTGGTTCCTTGTTTTTGGCAATTATTTGAGCAACCAAGTAACTAGCCTTTTGAGCTTTCTCTCATGTCTTCTTTCTCTTTGTGAATGATGCAGACTGCTTCTTTATTGATTGTGAAACCTCAATAAAGTACTCTACTGTTTTTCTGAGAAATGGCTGTGTTTTGAGGTAAAATTTAGTTTTAATTTATTTGGTACCATACTTTCATTTGAAAGTATGTCCCCACAAACTAAACACTGGGGACAACGATTGTTTTCATTACCAGAAAATGTGAACCCCAGTTTCATATAAGCTTCATTATATAAACGAGGAGTGGAGATTTTTCCTTTACACTTCTTATGTACTGAGACCGTTCAATTGATTCTTGCATTCTTTCCTCGATAGCTGCTACATTTTTGTTCATCGCAAACGTCATCTTCACCAGCTTTTCGCTTCTTAATTATAAACTTATCCATGTGTTTCCAGGCTTAGACCAGTCCAAAAATGACTACTTAGAACGACTGTCTCGTTGTGTAAACATTGGACCAATCAGGGACTTAATGTTTGAAAAGCTTAATGCCCAATTAGTAGCGGCCTATACAAAGGTTTCCCCACCTCTACACATATAACTTTCATTTTACATGCGTTCCTTTGGTTCTCCAGCTAGTTCACTCACTCATGTTATTTATGCTGCGCTTTCTCCAGTCGTGTTTCTCTGCTTATGTTGTTGCTCATTCCTCTGTTTCTATCGCTCTTCTGTTTCTCTCCTCTCAGTTATCTTTCTTTCGTTTCGCTCTTTTTTTCTCCCGCTTCTGTTTATTTCACTCCTCTAAATCTACTCTTCCTGCATCTCTTCCTTCTACCAATTATAGGACATGCCTCCTTCACGCTCCTTTGTTTGTCCCGCTCTTCTTCTTTTTCTCTGACTTCACTTCCCAGGCCCTTATTTTGATTATTTGGGTGCTATCGACCAACAACCCCCCCCCCCACCCCGCCCCCTCCCTCCTGGAAGCTTGAACAGGTCTGCGGAGGCTGGCAGCAGCGAGTTCTGCCGGAGTCACCAAAGCCTTTAGTCATCGCTGCTGCCAGATGCTTCCATGGGTCTGCAGGAGGGCAGCAGCAGTGAGCGCCGGAGGACTACACTACACTACACTACACTCCGCTAGCGAGGCTAATGGGGTTGTCGGCCTCCCCTGCCAGTAGATTGAATGAGACTGTGGGGGGCAGCGCAGCGAGCGATACACTGCAGGAGTGGCCAGCTGGAGACGCCGCAGTCTTTACTTACTGCCGCTGCCACTTCAGCACAGCGAGATGCTCCAATAAGGCTCGGTGCCTGCCACGGGAGACTTATCTTCCACAGGAACAGGCACTGCCTCAGTAACATGTGCAGTACCTTCCTGCATGATGCATAGACCGCGTCTTGCGCTACACACGCCTACACGGCAGCCACCACACTAATGTGTTGTGATACAGTTTGGGAAGCTCTGCTCTAGGGAGTATGCCCAGGTTTGTTTAGAAAGGGAGTAGTTATTGCTTGTTGTAAAACAGTGTATACTGCTTGTTGGAGTGATGTATTTGTAATGCTCGTTACTGAAAGTTATTTTTACTGTGATGGCCGACCAAGCTAGACTGTAATATTTGATATTTCCATCTTACCATTGACTTTGCAAGCTTCCTCGACACTCCCTGCTATGAAAGCTGATGGGTAACTTGGGAGGTTCAGTTGGGGCATAAGATACTGTCCTTGGCTTTATTGTATGCGCTCATCTTTATGATCTCATTCTCAGGTAGTTATCGTATTTTTACACTGTCTTTTCAAGGTAATTGGGTGTTTTTTAACAACTCTGTAACTTCCAGGAACATTTTGAATAGTTCCTTGAGGTAGTTTGATTAAAGCTGCAACATGACCCTTCTTTGCCTTCTGGAGTGCTCTGATGTTTCCATTTTTCAATGTCTGCTGCTTCTTAGTTTCCCAACCAGTCTCTTCACATTGCCCAGATCTTAGTTGATCCATAAACCAGCAACCTTCGTGTCGGATTTAGATTTGTGGGTGGTTTATACATCCAGCATTCTGGTCAATGTAGAGCAAAGGGAATAGACGAGGTCTCCTGAGTTTTCATCTGTGACGCAAGGGGTGTTTTATAAACGTGAATACTTTGAGGAACCTGGTCTGAGATACCCCGATAAGTATCATAGCTGTAATATCTATCACAGGGAGCCTAAATCTTCCAAATCATTTCCTCCTCCTACTTAAGATTGTACCACATGGGAACCAGAACGGACCCAGACGGGACCTAAAGTTGATATTTTGATTCTAGATAAAACACCCCAAAAAATAAGTGCTTGAGGCAAAGTCTATTCAGTAATAGTTCCTGCTGCTCTGTAAGCCAGATTATTCAAGTGCGACTGCGGCATTTTATTGACAAGTTGCAGAGTTTTGCCGGAATCTGACTTTGTTATTATTGTAGTTTCCAGGTCAAGTTTTTCTACCTTTGCCAGCTGGCTTACTGGCTCCATGCTCTACCTGAGCTGTACTTTCAGAAGGTGCGAAAGGTGAGTAACACGCATTGTTTTTCCTTGAGTCGTTCATAATGTGTAATGGGCTCTGTGGAACTGTGTAGCATGAGCCACTAGAGAAAGTACACTAGGTATTAACTGGGGGAAGAGTCATAGTGACTTTTTCTCTGTAACTGTAAAACAGTATTGTGCATTCAGCTTATTAAAGTCCAGTTTTCGAATTATATCGGTCAGGGCAAATGACTGGTCTGCATTGCTGCTGTGAAAATCTACATGTGCTTCTAAATTTGATGGCCACGGGCTGTATTACTTAAAGTACCCTTGGTGCGCAATGGTATGTGTGCCTGCTGTCTGAGCCCCTGAGGCACTTTTAGTATTACAGATTATACACGCTTGTGCAGCCTCTTCTGTATTACAGATAGTACAAAGATGTGGCACATAGTGCATGTGTCCCGGAGGCCAGGCTGCTGAAGGGGGGGGAATAGGGTGTCCCATAGACCTCCTGCCAAAAACTCTCATGAAAATGGGCGAAGCCATTCTCTGTTCCCCTTTAAAGCGGAGGCGGATGTCTCCTTTATTGTGAAGGACTAATTGGCTGCTTCAAACAGTCATTCTGCCTTTCACTAATGCACTGCCCTCTGGGCAGGCGTGAGTCTGAACCTTCCCTCTGGGCCGCACACTATATGTAATAAGCTGCACTGTCCCCGTTTGTCCCCGACGTACCCTATTAAAAGTTCTCCGTGGAGCAAACTGGGACAGTGTGCCATTGCCACCCTGTCTATAATATCCCTGGTACTTTTCCCCATCCTTTATTTCTTTATCGATATGGCCATTCCTGCTGCTCTTCCTCTCCCATGCTTCCTCTCCCTCCATCAAGACATTATTGTACGTCAGTCAAAACGGGAAGGTGACTGCATCACCACAGGCATATGCCAGGTTCAGTTTCAAACTGCTCAGGCCCTTCCTTTATTTCAGTTCCCTTCGAAATGCTTTTTTCAACTTGAATTATTGGGTGAACTCCATAGGTCAACCTCAGGTTATATGCTTACCAGCCCATCTGCCCCCTTCCTTCTCTCTGCACCATGTCACTACTGCCTGTTTGCTTTTCTCACTCCCGATTAGAAGACTAATTTGAATACCTGCTTTAATGCTGCTTACTTTACTTGTTTAAATGTCTTTTTTTTATACTCCCTCTTTTTTATATGTGTTTGTATGTAGTATTCTGTCCTAAATCGCTATAAACACGGAACCATATTGTTATGCATAATTTTTTTCAGTGAAGCGCAATGCTAAGTATGAATTTATTTTTTTGCTGTCTTTCAGGAGGAAATTCCACGTCACTTACAATATATCACTTTGTACCTGGTTCACATAGCTGGTGCCTACCTTCTAAAGTAAGTGGGCACATGGTTAGGTTTTAAGTTGTTTGCTTACATTCGATTGTCCTTTTTATGAATAATGGGAATGTCTTTTTCCTGTCTTACATGGTAATGTTCTCAAAAAACGTACCAAGATGTCAACAATAGTCTGCTACATCCACTCTCCTCAGAATTTTTTGTTGTTGCTTTTTTCTATTTCAGCAAGAGTTCTGCTTTGTTTATTCCCTCTGCAGTCTCTTTAATGTCCTAGATGCCTTACTTCCAGAACTGTATATCCTGTGGGTCACATGCTCTCTATGACTGGTGTTCAGTGCATAGTGTATGCCACTTAAACATAAACATAAAAAGCATAAGTGTAGAGTGCATGTTCACCTCCAAAGGGGTCTCTTGGCATTATTGATAGCAGGTGTTTCCTACCCAACTTATCACTACTCATTTTATAGACCTCAGAAACTTGAAATGCAGTGGAGCCACTGGAATTCGAGCATGTGATCATCTAGACCACCATTATTAGTGTTCGGCTACTGAGCAACCAGATCCAGCATTTGACTACCCTTTTCACTACTGGTTTTTAGAAACACAAGGGAAAAGACTGTTTAAGGACGCATACTCGTAGGGAATTCCAGGGATTTTTCTTTGCGATGGCCTCGAAGAGCCATGGAAGAAGATGCTGACTGCTTCATTCTTCGGTTGCTGATTCTGGCTCAGTTCCGTGGTCCTGTCCTTCTGGTAACCCTGGGATGGTGTGCAGAATAGGCCTGGGCGGTGATTTCAGCTCTGTTCACGGAGATTTCGTCACTCCGCGGAGTTCACGGAGTGCAGAAAACTCTGCTCCGCTTAGCGAAAATATTTCTGCTCTCTCCAACGTTAGGTTGACGAGCGCAATCTGCCACTCTGGTAGAATTTCTGCCCAAGTGGCAGGAAGATCAGCACGAACGGCAGTTTGCACTGCACTCCGCCGCTTGCGGAACTCCGCAGAGTTTTTTTGTCACTACGCGGAACTCCGCGAACACCGTCCAGGCCTTGTGCAGAAGCCAATAGTCCTTGGAAAGCCAACTGCTACTTTAGCAGATACCAAGAGAGTGATAGTACTGCAGTATTACATGGAATCCTGGCATGGCTCAAGAAGAATTCCAATAACGCCTCCACCATAGAAGCACAATAAATGGTTGTGCGCTGTATAGATACCAAATAACCGTAAAATGAAACCTACTCTCTGCTAAGATGCAGAGATCCATGTTGTTTCAGAAATGCTAAAAAAAATTTATAGCCTCAGAGCCACGAGGCCAATGTCCAATGGGGTTTTCTGTTAATAAAAACAGTGTTTAGCCCAACTGAAGGACTCTGTTTGTTTGCACATGTGAAAGGGGGGCTTAATTTTGTTACTTTTGTGGCATGTACTACATTTCCTGTTCTTCATTGAAGGGAGATCACTGTATCTGGAGGAATAGAGGGCCTAATACCAATAGCAGTGAGAACCTTGTGCTTTGAGTTTCATTCATCTACAGGAATAAGCCTTTGAAATATAGTCTTCTTCTCTCAGGAACTCTCCATAGATAATCATGAGCACTGAATATTCCCGCCCACATGCCGGGACCCCGGAGCAGTTCTTTCACAGTCACATCTACTTTTTTTTTGTTGAAACATTTTATTGTTTTCCAAATCAGCAAGTCATCAAACATCTCCCCACCTCCTCCCCTCCAGGAAGTACCGCACAGTTAACAGCAAAACCGACTCTCTAGGAGACGGAACAACCTTCCCCCCCCCCCGGTCCCCAACTCCCCCCTCCCCCACCCCATGTCAGTGTGCCCCCGTCCCCTACCCCTCTTCCCCATCCGATGCGCCCCTCCTCCCTGAGCAATAAGATACAGGAGCCCAACCTCTCCCTAAGCAAACAGAACCGTCCCTCGTGCCAAGCCAAGGTGCGGGCAGCCAGAGCCCACCGCCACTCCCCTTCTACTCTCGCCTCTCCGCTACCTCCTGCCTGTCAGACGTGCTCTCCCCGTCCCCAGCCTCAGACATCAACCCCTGAAGTTCTACCACTAACGCTTCCCACGCCCGGGCTGTCGCTAGCGCCTTGTCATCATCCCTTCGGAGGGCCAATTGCACTCGCAGCATACCCTCAGCCCCCGCCCATCGCGCCATCGCCGCCCGCCACCGCAAGAAGCTTGGCCCCCCCCCCCCCCCCCGGGACTTCCAGTGCAAAGTCAGTTCCCTCTTGGCCATTATCAACCCCAGATCATAAAACTTACTAGTAACCTTCGTGCGGCGAGTGTGGGGAAACCAGAGCAACAAGCATCTGTCACCTGGTTCAAGCAATCCACAACCGCTTCCCAGTAGTCGCCCAACTGCGAACAGGACCAAAACATGTGCCGAAAATCCGCGCCCTCTCCCCCACACCGTGGACACTGAGATACAGTCACATCTACTTAGCCTTACTTCGGAAAGGCCAGGAAATGTGACAGACTTGTTAAATTTAGCAGCCTTAAAAAACAGTCTATATTACTAATCTTAATGCATTACTTAAATAAGAATAATTCGAAGGAAATAAAGTTATACCCTTAAAAGTCACTTAAGTAAAATAAAAAGTTATCTTTTAAAACCTCCTTCACAAACGCTTTTTACTTCTTTTTAAAGTTAGATAAGGGGTAATACATAGCAATGTAGCCTGCATAGGCTGCAGAAATGTAACTGTGCAAGGAGGACACTGCACCTTTAAGGGCCTCTTGACCTCCAGTGTTCCATCTGGCAGTTTACTCAGTTCTTTTTACTGGCTTCTGCTCACAGGATCCTGGAGCAGAGCTCTGCCTTTTTTTGGAAGGGTTTTCCCTCAACAAATTTCATCTTAGGCTTTTTAAAGCCAATTTACTCAACATCCTTCAGAATGTAGAGTATTGTTGGATAATTTCTTAAACGGAAATCTATATTTTGGGGGGAGGGGGAAGAGTGCCATCTCTTTTTATGAACTGCCTAGAGTGCGGCAAAAAAAATGGCAAAAACAGACCCGCACAGGATCTGTATCTTAAGTTTGCCAGACTCTGAGGACCCCAAGATGTGTCCCCACAGTAAGACCCTCTCCATGTGCACTTTGAAGGAGAGGGACAAGATTCACCTCTATGGCCAAGTGAAGCACCACAGAAGACATCGTTCCTTGGTTAGAGAGACTTCAGAAGGGCGGGGAGAGACTTTTTCCTCTACCAGTCCCCGTGTGTCATGATCTGAGGACTCCTGAAGAGGGAGATCCAAAAAGAAAAGATTGCTTATAAACGATGTTCCCGCCCGACATTGAGAGGTACATCAACGTCGAACTTCAATGTCGAGACATTGCTCGATGTCAAGACTGTATTCAACCTTACTGACCAAGACAGCAGAGTGGCTTTCACAAATGAAAGGGCACAGACTTCCTTCAGAGTCTAATTCGAGGTTCTCCTGGGCCTATTCACCATCCATGCCGGCATCTCCAGTGACCATTCCTGATTCGCCAACACGCCTCCAGTTCCAATACAATACACTCCACCTCAGCACTCTCCTCCTCAAGCACCTCAACCAGCAATTCCAGTGGTACCTCCACTGCCAATTCTGCCAGCCACCCTATCTCGGCAACCACAGTCACCTCCTGTACCAGTGGCACATACACCAAGTCAACCTAGATCTTGCTCTCGTCACACCAGACCTCACACACATAGGTTTAGGTCAAAGTCAAAATCTAGATCCGACTGTCGTCCTCGTTCAAGGTATCACAGATGCTCACATTTGTCGTCCTCGTTCAAGGTATCACAGATGCTCACATTCAAGACGGAGAAGATACGCTACATTTAGGTCAACATCCTCAGAATCTCGTCGTCCAACTTCAGGATTGTATTTTCCTACCTTAACGGATTCAACTCCACCAAGAATATCTCCTATAAATGATATTAACACCTTCCAGGAGGTACTTATCAGGGGAGCTCATAAATTAAATATCGATTTACCGACTACTTCTACATCCACATCGGTAATTTTTGAGACACTTGTCCACAGCTAGACCACTACTTCCTTTGGTTCCAGGCCTTTTAGAACCAATGATCTGAACATTTTATCACTCCGGCTGCTGCGAAGGTGACTCCCTCACGCCTGCAAAAGAAATACAGACCACCTGATTAAAATCTGTCTTTTCTTTGCACAGATCCAATACCAGGCTGTCATTGTTTGAGCAGCTCGGAAACCTCATGCCACTTCCCCATCTTCCACAGTACCTCCTGATGAGGCGTGCAAGAAATTGGATTCAGTTGGCAGAAAGGTCTGTGGAACTTCTGAAGTTTCCATGAAAGCTGCTAGTGCAACTGCTCTCCTAGGACGCTGTAATAGGTCCATTTTGAGACTCCATTCAACAGTAATAGAAAGTCACCCTAGAGATGGGCATTAGGTTTTCCAGGAGATTTTTAATGAAGGAATGATGGTGTCAACCCAAGTTATCAGTGCTGGAGCCGAGGTCTCCACTCTAGCAGCTCATGGTTATTGTGATGGACTAGCACTTCGGTATTCATCTTGGCTGAGACTCCACAAGTTCGAAACCAGGAGCTCAACACTGAATTCTCAACCTGCCTTTTTCAGGTAGCACTTAATTTAGCTCTCACCCTGACAATATGTCTAGAATTAAATCCAAGCTTGACACATTCCAACCTGTCGGATTAGAGAAATGGAGAGAATATAGGAGACATTTCTGTAGGCCCTATGACCATCACTATTTCCAGTAGAGGGTTCAAATCTTATTGGACTACAGGACAGAAGCAACAATAATCATCTCAGCCACGTAGACATCAACAACTGCACCGTCCGCAAAGAGGCAGAGGAGGACAGCAATCATCTGCCCAAAACACTACAAGAGGTGGCAAGCAATGAGTCATCTCTTCACCCTCTTCCGTTGCCTACTCCAGGAGTGGGGGGGGGGGGGGGTGGAGTAGAACATATTTCCTGAAAGAGTGCAAAGAATAACCACCAACATATGGTTCCTGGATATTATAGAGCATGGATACTGTCTCGCATTCAAGTGTCCAACACCATCTATTCCACCAAAGAAACCTTCCCTTTACCAATGTGAAAAACTGTAACAAGAAGTATCCATCCTCTTGCCGAAATATGCAGTGGAGAAGGTCTGCTCTCCCCTGTGAGGAATGGGAAATTATTCCTGTTATTTTCTGGTGAAGGAGAAAGGACCCAAAACAGATACAGACCTATTTTAGACCTCAGGAAAGCAAACAAATGGGTTCACAGAGACAAATTAAGGATGTTGGCTCTTCTTACACTCAACTCCCATCAAGGGGACTGACTTTGCTTGATTGACGTGCAAGATGCCTATTTTCACATTCCAATAGCCAAAAAACATTGAAAATTCTTGAGGTTTACTGTGGGAAGAGACCACTATCAATACAAGGTCCTTCCTTTCGGCCTCCAAATGTATTGCGGTTGTAGCAGCCCACCCACGAAAAAAATTATCTTTGTTCATCCATATGTGTACGGTTGGCTCATCAAGGCATCTTTCTATCCGCAAGCAAGCCGATATTTATCATCTAACAGTTATGACTCTCAATCGACTAGGTCTACAAGTGATTCACAACAAATCCATCTCAACACCTGTTCAAACTCTGCATTCCTTGAGTGTAGTTTTAGACACAATACACGCAAGCGTTTCCTTTCGGAGGAGATTCAATTATCTGTTTTTCAGAAATGTTGTAATCTGAAGAAAACATCCCATCCACCAGTGAGGAAAGTCTCTTCCCTCCTGGGTTCAATGGCATCATACATCTTGCTGCTCCTGCATGCACGTCTTTTCATGCGGCCTCTCCAACAATGTCTGGAATATCAATGAGATCAGCTCTTTAGAAGATGGAAAGACAGAGTTATACTGACCACTGATGCAAAAGAATCACTCAAATGCTGGTGTGGCTCAGAAAATCTCAAAGGGATGACTTTCCACAAAGACATCCCGGCCCAAACCATAGTGATGGAAGTTTCCGTAACAGGTTGGGGTGCTCATATGGTCTGTCTACAGATTCAAGGCTTGTGGTCTCCGTAGGAACAGTCTTACCAAATCAACCTTCTGGAACTGATGGCAGTAAATCTAGCCCTAAAGGCTTTCCTCCCGTCGTTCAGAAGAGACTCTCTCCATGTTCAGACAAACACTACAACAACCATTCATCATCTGAACAAGCAAAGGTGGACCAGGTCCAAAACTCTGTCCCTGGAAACACAAATAATCTGGAAGTGGCTCATCTGCAGGGAAATCAAGATTACAGTTGTCTGTTTTCCAGGAAACCAGAATGCTCCAGAAGACACTCTCAGCAAAGAGTCATTCAAGAAAATCACGGATGTGTTCTAAATGATGCTGTACTTCACAACATCTTTTCCAATTGGGGTTTTCCCCAAATAGATCTTTTCGCATATGGTAAAAACAAGAAATGCTGAGCTTCGCCTCAAGGTTCTACCAACCATGCACACAGAGAAAGTCTCTATGGATGGACTGCTCAGGCAAAGTTCTTGATGTCTTTCCTCCAATTCCCCTGCTGCCAAAAGTGATCATCAAGTTCTCACACTTGAAAGCCAGAAGGATTGCGATTGCTCTGATGTGACCCAGATAGTGGTGTTACATGGATCTCCTTTACCTCTGAGTGTCCACACAGGAGGCTGCTGTGCCTACCAGATCTTCTTCATAAATATGGAGGCCAGATTCAACATCCCAACCGTCACTCATTAAACTTGGCTGCATGGCTCCTGTACGCATACAGTATGGTCACCTGAATCTCCCTCAGGAATGCATGGATTTTCTGAGAGAAGCCAAAAGACAATCCACTTGGACTTCCTAGTCCTTGAAATGGAAGAGATTCTGTATCTGGTGTTCTCAGACCAATTTCAATCCTCTTACCTGTCAGGAAGAGGCTGTTCTGTAGTAGGGGATCTCTGTGTATAGTCATAATCTAGTGAATAGTCCCGCCCATGTGCGTGGACCCCGGAGCAATACAAAATAATCTCTAAAAGGTGACAAATCATGCAGACCTGCATACACCTTTAAGAGAGAATTTAATTTAAAGACAGATAATGCAGCCTATACCCACAGGCTACACTGTCCAGTACTTCAACTAGAATTCCACCAACATCCACAAACAGCCCTGCCTGTCTAGTTTTTCTCCACAAAGGAAAAAACCCTGCCTCTACCAGCAAAAGCCTCTGGAATGATAGAGAGGAAGGAGAGGACAGACAAGCCCCATAGGCTGCCATTATGTGGCTTGGAACAGGATACTGTGCCTTTAAGAAAACTTTCCAGTTTTCCAGAACTTTCCCCAGTATCCCAGAATGCCCAGCAGGTCCCATTTACTTTCAGTTCTTTTTTCCGGCTCCTGCTAGCAGGACCCTGGAGCATTGAGCTCTCCCCTTTCAAGGGTTTAATTGAGATTTTGGCAATTTTTGTAATTTTTTCTTGTGTTTAGTAGCTGGTACTGTCAACATGCCTGGCTTGTTCGACAAGTGCCCGGAATGTGGTCGAAAGAAGGCTAAAACTGATCCACACGAGGTGTGCATAGGTTGCCTTCCCCAGTCCCACGTGCCTGAAAGCTGTACCATCTGCCACTCGTTCTCTGCAAGGACCCTGAGGGACAGAATGAAGATCAGGCTTCAAGTTCTGGAGGAACGAAGACTGAAGGCACCAGGTGGGTCTGGAGGGGCTGATTTGGCCCATACTGAGGCCTCTGGGGGGCTCCCCAGGGGCAGGAAGACCAGTAAGCGCTCCCACTCCCCGTCGACGTCGAGGGCGTCGACGGCGACGTCGAGGAGGATGACCACCTTCTGTTCGCCGTCCCCCCAGGGCTCTGGGGAGAAGCGGCGTCTACGATCGCCGTCGAGGGACTTGAATAGGCCGCCGTCGACTACATCGGCGTCGTCGGCGACGACGCCGTCGTCGGCCCCGTCCAGCGGTCGTCGTCGAGATGGGACCCGGCGTCGGCATTCGCCGTCGAGGGATCGCAGCTCGCCGTCGATGAAGAGGAGAAGGAGATCGACGTCGAGACGCTTGAGGTCGCCGTCGAGGCGAAGGTCGCCGTCGAGGCGAAGGTCGCCGTCGAGGCGAAGATCGACGCCGAGGAGAAGATCGGCGTCGAGGCACGGGTCGCCGTCGAGGCGCAGGTCGCCGTCGAGGCGCAGGTCGCCGTCGAGGCGCAGATCGCCGTCGAGGCGCAGGTCGGCGTCGAGGAAGAGAGAGTCACCGGGATCGGTGTACTCGGTGGTGTATACGCCGCCGCGGATGCCTCCGTCGCCTCCTCCTCTCCCGCCGACGCCGCCTCCACCGCCACCACCACCACCACCTCCACAAACACCTCCACCGCCGCCACCTCCACCACCGCCACCTCGGCCGCGGGCGCTGCCTCCGCCGCCCCAGCCTCTGTCGCTGCCACGCACCCCTGTGGGGCCGCCGCCGGTTCCTCCGCGGTCGGTTTCCCTTCCACGGTACCCGACTCCGCCGCAGGGGACCCCGAAACCACGACGCCCACGGTCGCCTGGACCAGCGAGACCGGTGGACAGGCCGAAGCCGAAGAGGTCGCGCTCCCGCTCTCACAGGAGGAGAAGATCACGGAGCCGTGGACGGTCTTCGTCGGACTCAAGACGACGCCGTAGGAGGTATAGGTCCAGGTCGCGCAAGCGCTCCTCGGACAGAGGCCTTTCCCCGACGCTGTCGGACTCCCCGGGGACGAGGGTGTCTCCGGTGGACGACTTGGTGTCTTTCCAAGAGGTGCTGTTGCGAGGGTCTGCAAAGTTGGGTATCACGGTGACGGTTCCAACACCCACGACGTCCGTGATATTCGAGACGCTTCATAAAAAACACCTGTCTCGCCCCCTACTGCCTTTGGTACCAGGACTGGTGGAACCCGCCTTGGAGCTGTTCCTTACTCCCGCGACGACGAAGGCCGCTCCTTCCAGGCTCATGAAAAAGTACAGGGCCCCGGAGTCGGATCCGTCATTTCTGAGAGTGGACCCGAAGCCGGATTCGGTGATTGTGACGGCGGCAAGAAAACAACATGCGACCGCCCCGGCCTCCACGGTTCCACCCGACAAAGAAAGCCGCTGGCTGGATTCTGCGGGCAGGAAGGTGTGTGGCACCGCCGCCACCACCATGAAGGCGGCGAGTGCAGGGGCTTTGTTGGGCCGTTACGACTGGGCCCTGTGGGAGTCCCTGCAGCAATATGCAGACCTCCTGCCACGGGACAAGAAGGAGGACTTCTTGGAGACGGTGCGCGAAGGCATGCTGGTGTCGAATCAAACGATCAGCGCAGCGGCGGACGTAGCTTTATTGGCCGCCCACGCCTACTGTCACGGCGTCCACCAGCGGCGTCATTCGTGGTTGCGCCTGACGTCCCTCAAGCCAGAGGCGCAGCAAAGAGTGGCCAACCTGCCCTTCTCGGGGGAAACCCTGTTCGGGAAGCATGCGGACGATGAGATGGCCCGCATGAAGGCTGAAGCGGAAACCCTGACGGCCGTCGGGTTGGAGAAGGCCGAGAAAAAGAAGCGCCCGTTCCAAAGGAGGTTCGGATCGTCGGGCAGAGGGCGAGGGCAGGGCTCGGGACAGCAGCAGCCACAACAGCAGCAGTTCCGCAAGCCCTTCCAGAAACGCCAGAGGGGTAGAGGAGGCCAGCAGGCTACTACCACAACCAAGGGCCCGGCCGGGTCTCGGCCCTGAGCGGTTACTTCCCCCTCAACCGTTACCCACTCCAGTGGGGGGAAGCATTCAATTTTTTCCGGCAGAGTGGAGAAAAATTACTCAGGACAAGTGGGTGCTGAATATTGTTTACAATGGATACAGTCTTCGGTTTATCAGCCCGCCTCCAGCGATTCCGCCGGTCAGCTCTCGATTCCAGCTGAGAGAGTTCCAGGCGGAGGCAGACATTTTGTTGAGAAAAAAGGCGGTAGAAGAGGTACCTCTGTCTCAAAGGGGAAGAGGTCTGTACTCTCGGTTCTTCCTCGTTCGCAAGAAGGACAAGAACGAGTTCAGGCCCATTCTGGATTTGAGGCAGGCAAACAAATGGATTCGCAGAGAGAAGTTCCGTATGCTTTCGTTGCACCAGATTTACCCTCAGCTGCAACGGGGAGACTGGCTCTGTGCCATAGATCTACAGGATGCGTACTTCCATGTGCCCATAGCGAGGAAGCACAGGAAGTTCCTGCGATTCCAAGTCGGCGCCAATCACTATCAATACACAGTACTGCCATTCGGGCTAAAATCTGCGCCCAGGACTTTTTCGAAGTGCATGGCGGTGGTGGCGGCACACCTGCGGAAGAACAAGGTGTTTGTCTACCCGTATCTGGACGATTGGCTGATCAAGGCATCATCCTTTGCGGAAGCGCAAGAACACTTCCGATGGACGTGCGAGCTCTTGCACAAGCTGGGGTTACACGTCAACATGTCCAAGTCGGTCACGACTCCGGTCCAGTGCATACAGTACCTGGGGGCCTCCATCGATACGCGGTCAGCAAGCGTGTCTCCTTCGGAGGAGAGACGGTTATCACTCCTTCGGAAGGCTCAGGACCTCAGGACTGCTCCATCGACAACAGTGCGGAAGGTGTCGTCTCTACTGGGATCGATGGCCTCCTGTATCTTCCTCACGCCTCACGCTCTGCTGCACATGAGACCACTGCAGGAGTGTTTGGAGGATCAGTGGGATCAGAGGACAGGCTCTTGGGACGACAAGATACGCCTGTCGCTGCATGCTCTTCAGTCTCTGAAGTGGTGGTGTTCGGCGGAAAACCTCCTCAAGGGGGTTCCCTTCCACAAGGACATTCCCACGACGAGTGTCGTGACGGATGCGTCTCTCCAGGGCTGGGGAGCGCATTCCGGGGACTTGCAGATTCAGGGGAAGTGGTCTGCTTTGGAAGCGACGTACCACATCAATTTCCTGGAACTCAGATCTGTCTTCCTGGCACTGAAGGCCTTCCTTCCGTCCTTCCAGACCAACTCGCTGCTGATACAGACGGACAATACAACCACGATGTATTATCTCAACAAGCAGGGGGGGTCGAGATCGCGCACTCTGTCGCAGGAGGCGCAGGCGATCTGGCGCTGGCTGCTGGCCAGAGGACTGACGATTACGGCCACGCATCTGCCAGGAGTGCAGAATGCTCAGGCGGACGCCTTGAGCAGGCTGATTCAGGAAAACCACGAATGGGTCACAAACGACGAAGTACTAGGAGAAGTCTTCGCAAGGTGGGGGACTCCAGACGTAGATCTGTTCGCCACCGCCGAAAACAGCAAATGCCGAGACTTCGCATCCAGGTACTACCAGCGGGGGACGCTGGGGAATGCGCTATGGATCGATTGGTCGAACAGCTTTCTGTACGCTTTTCCACCCATTCCCCTGATTCCGGCGGTGCTCATCAAGTTGTCCCAGTCCAGGGCGCGGATGATCCTGATCGCCCCGGAGTGGCCCAGGCAGTGGTGGTTCACGGACCTTCTTCACCGGTCTCTCCTTCCTCACATGCGGTTGCCGTGCAGGCCGGACCTTCTCACGAAGTTCGGGGGGCGGATGGTGCACCCCAACCTCTCGTCTTTGAGTTTGGCGGCATGGCTCCTGAAATAGTGCAATATGGCCATCTGAATCTACCAGACGATTGTATGGACATTCTGAAGGAGTCTAAGCGACCTTCCACTAGAACATCCTATGCTTACAAGTGGAAGAGGTTCTGTATCTGGTGAAAGTCCAAGAACTTTGATCCGACGACATGTAAGGAAGATGTCATCCTTCCATACCTTTTACATCTGGCGCAGTCTGGCCTTAATTTCCATTCCATTAAGGTTCATCTGGCTGCTTTGACTGCTTACAGGAAATGCCCTTCACAGACTTCCTTCTTTCAGATCCCTGTGGTCAAGGATTTTTTGGAAGGCTTGAAGAAAGTGTTTCCTCCCGTCAGACTTCCCTCGCCTTCCTGGGACTTGAATGTGGTGCTGTCCAGACTGATGAAGGAGCCTTTTGAACCCATTCACAAGGCTTCATTGCAGCACCTATCCTGGAAGGCGGCGTTCTTAGTGGCCATTACATCGGCCCGCAGGGTGAGTGAACTTCAGGCATTATGTTGTCAAGAACCTTATACTGTATTTCATGCTGCTAAGGTTGTGATGCGTACTCACCCTAAATTTCTTCCTAAGGTTATCTCTGATTTTCATGTCAACCAGACCATAACTTTACCTACGTTCTTTCAGAATCCCTCGTCGCCAGCGGAAAGGTCTCTCCATTCCCTGGATGTTCGGAGGGTGTTGAAATTTTATCTGGATAAGACCAAGGATATTCGTAGATCTGACCAATTGTTTGTTAACTATGGCTCAGTCAGGACGGGTCTTGCGACCTCTAAGCAGTCCATTTCTCGGTGGATTGTGTCCTGCATACAATTGTGTTATCAAAAGGCTAATAAGACCTTAGGGGGTAAACCTAAGGCTCATTCCACCAGGGGCAAAGCTGCCACGACGGCTTTGCTGCGTAATGTTCCGATTGCGGAAATCTGCAAGGCGGCCACTTGGAAGTCGGTCCATACCTTTGCTGCGCATTACTGTCTGGACACGGATGCCAGGGCAGATGCTCAGGTTGGGCAGGCTTCGCTGCGAAATCTGTTCGCACAGTAGTGGTAGTGTCTTGTGGGTTCTCCACCGCTTTTGTTGTGTGGGGATGGGCTTGCCATTCTATTCACTAGATTATGACTATACACAGAGATCCCCTACTACAGAAGGAGTAGTTTCTTTTCTGTAACTCCAGTTCTGTAGTAGGGGTATCTCTGTTA